>NC_139027.1:127359954-128857936 GCF_964662115.1 Mustela nivalis | reverse complement strand
AAATGCATTCTATTACAGATTTGTTCCTCTAATATTTTGGTAATAGCATGTCGGTATAATGACATCCCTTTGTAATCCTGTGTATTTTATGCATTTTAAAACATCATTCTGAGAAGGGGCCCATGAGTGTCACCAGATGCCAAAGATCTGTGACACAGAAGAGGTTAAGGTCCCCATTCAGGGGTGTTGGCCTTCCTTCCATTCAAGCAACAAGAGAGGGGAAGGAGAGGATGTAGAGCATGGCACATGAGATTTTCATGGTCCAGGACTAGAAACCGCATGCATCGTGTCTTCCCACTGTGCGCCGGCCAGGACTCAGTCACCTGACTGCACTGATTGCAAGGGGAACGTGGGCTGTCTGTGTGCCCAGAAGGAAGAAGGCATGGTCTACGGAGCGCACAGCAGTCTGGCCCCCCGGGGTTCAATACATACTCACTGGCAGCCCGAGTGAACGAATGCTGTGTCCGGCATGTCTTTGGTGGGCAGAGGTCTGGTTTTCTGGAGGGATCCTGAACCTCTACCATGTTGTCTCCTTAGGACAAGCCACGCCAAGGCCAAAGCTGAGGCAGCGGAACAGGCCGCCCTTGCTGCCAACCAGGAGTCCAGCATTGCCCGCACTGTGGCCAGGGAGCTGGCTCCGGATTTCTACCAGCCAGGTAGGGCCAGCCAGGGCCGGGATGGGCAGCACAGAGTAAGGGGAGGTCCCGGGGCTGGACATTTTGTTTGTTTGTTTGTTTGCTTGCTTGCTGGAAAGCTGAGATGCCCAAGTGTGTTCACAAATGTCTGTGAGGTCAAGCAACCAGGGAGGGAGGACAGGTATGGCACGGGATGCGGTGACACAAGGAGACCTGTGCTGCGATGGGGCGGGGGGTGCGGAATCAGAGGCTCCTGGTTGTGGACTGGACCTATCCCAGGCTGTCTCCTCTCCATGCTGCAGAAACAGCTGACAGCTGAGCTGATAAAGCTTAGCAAAGGGAGAGGGCTCTGGATGAGGAGGCAAAAAGCCTTGCAGCTCATCACTTTCAGTCCGCCGGTCCCTGAGTGCTGCCCGTGTGTCAGGCACCGTGCTGGGCTCTGCGGTACAAACCCGGGATTCCGGGATCCAGAATCTAGAGGAGCCGAGAATCATGGCAGAATCGGGGAGTGAGGATCAGGGAGTCTATCCCTGTCCTGACTCCCCTGCCAGCCAGCTCAGTGACCTTGTTAAGTCCTTTCACTTCTGTAAACCTCAGTTTTCTGATCTATAAAATGGGAGTAAGCATAATATTTACCTTCTTGGGGGTTGGGTGGGTCAAATCATGTCGGGGAGCACAGAGCCCCGCGTATAGCAAGCTCTTGGGAACTGTTGGTTCTGTCTCACTGTTACAACTACATTCTGCACAGCCTAAGTTCTGTGTGGCTGGAACAGCGGCTTTGGAAGCTCAGGGGGGCACTTCACCAGTCAGGCAGGGAAACCCTAGAGAAGGCTGCCCTCAGGAAAGGCTGTTTGAGCTGAATCTTGAAGGCTGAACGAGGGTCCCCTAGGTCAGTGGGTCTCAAACATGACACAGCACGCTGGTCCCACTCCAAGTTTTTGATTCTGTAGATCTGGGGATCCGTGATTCTGTAGATCCGTGAATGTGCTTTTCTTTTCCTTTTTTTAAAAAAAAGTATTTTATTTATTATTTATTTGGGAGATGGAGGGCAGAGAGCAGAGGGAGAGAGACAAGCAGACTGTACCAAATACAGAGCCTGAGTCCGGGCTCAACCCCAGGACCCCAAGATCATACTGAGTTGGGGGATTAACGGATTGAGCCACACAGCCCCCCTGAATGTGCGTGCGTTCCTGACAAGGATCAGGCAGTGCGGAAGCTGCTGGTTTGGGACCATCCACTGAGAATCGCGGGGGAGGTGGGGGGGCCTCGCAGGGCTGTGTGGGCGGCCCCGACCCGGAGGAAGGTGCAGGTGCGAAGGCACAGAGACTTGGAGCAGAGCTGCAGGCTCAGAGGCTGGAGAATGGAACAGGCAGGAACCGGTGGGGATGGAGACTTGGCTCCTGGGTAGAGTAGTGGGAGCCCGGGGGCTGGGAGGCTGCTGTTCTCCGCATAGGAGGTTTCATTGTGAGTGGCACGATCAGACTTGTATCTAAACGTTATTCTGGCTGTAGCAGGGACACCACAGGGGACCAGGTGCCGGACCGTGGAGCGCAGATGTGTATCAGGCAGGCTAAGTTGCCTCCTGGCAAGGCGCTCCCCCTGCTGGCCCCAGGAAGAGCGACGCCTCCCGGCGCTGCCTCCGCTCTGGGTGGTGGTAGCAACAGCTGGACCCCGAGCTCCGCATTTTTCATGCATTTTCCCCCACTAGTCCTTCCATTAGTATTTATGAAATTGGTACGATTAGGCCATTTTTCAGGTAAGGGAATGGAAGGAAACCAGTGTCGCGGTGAAGAGCATAAACTCTGGAGCCAGTCGGTCTGGGTGCTGGTCCTGGCTCTGAGCTGGGTGACTTTGGGCAAGTGACGTCAAGTCTCTGAGCCTCCCTTTCGTCCCCTGTGAGCACGAGGCCAATAATTGCACGGACCTCTTAGGGTTGTTAAAAGGCCGCCGCAACGAGCCCCCGCTTGATAGTGTGGGGGGCCCACGCTAGACGAGGTGCCGGCCGAGTCACTGAAGCAGGCTGGGCGAGGTTGAAGCGCTCGCCCAGGGCAGGCGGTGGGACCCGGGTTCAAGGGCAGCCTCGCTGGGTGTCCCCTCCCCCCCGCAGGACCCGAGTATCAGAAGCGCCGGCTGCTGCAGGAGATCCTGGAGAACTCGGAGAGCCTGCTCGAGCCCCCGGAGCGGGGCCCAGGGGCCGCGGGGCCCCCGCCGCGCTCCCGCGAGAGCCCGCAGCTGCACGAGCACGAGCCCCTCGGGCCCGAGGGCGGGCCCCCGTCGCCTGCCGGGACGCCGCCGCAGCCCAAGCGGCCCCGCCCGGCGGCGACCAAGGACCGCCTGGCGAGCCCGGGCGCCTGGAACGGGGAGCCGGGCGCCCAGGGCAGCCGGCCGCTCACGCCGTCCGAGGGCGCGGGTCGCCGCAGCCCCGCGCGGCCGCCCACTGAGCACATGGCCATCGAGGCGCTGCAGCCGCCGCCCGCGCCGTCGCAGGAGCCCGAGGTGGCGCTGTACCGGGGCTACCATAGCTACGCCGTGCGCACCGGGCCGCCCGCGCCGCCGCCCTTCGAGGACGAGCCGGAGCCCGAGCCCGAGGCCTCCGGGCCCGACTCCGCGCCGCCGTCGCCGGCCGCCGCCCCGCCGCGGGCCCCCGAGCTCGCGCCCGAGTCCCCGCCCCAGTCCCCGGCCAAGCTGGAGCCCAAGCCCATTGTCCCCAGAGCCGAGCCCAAGGCGAAGGCCCGCAAGACGGAGGCCCGAGGGCTGACCAAGGCGGGGGCCAAGAAGAAGGCTCGGAAGGAGGCGGCGCCGGCAGCCGAGGCCGAAGTGGAGGTGGAGGAGGTGAGGCTGGGGGCAGAAGGGCGTGTCCCAGCTCCGGTCCCCAGGGGTGCTTGGGCTCCACGTGGGATTCCAGTGCGGGAGGATTTGGGGGTGGGGAGGGTCGTGACACAGGATGGGACAGGGGAAAACCGCAGCAGGGATGTGGGCTTCGTCAAGTATAGCCTCATCAGGACCTGGTAGCATGAATCCCTGCCGAGTCCGTCCCCCCCCCCCCCCCCCCGACCTTGGGACAGGGGGCGGGCCTTTGTGCCTGCGCTCAGGCCAGCGGGCAGTGCTTTGGAGAAGAGGGTGCGGGGGAGCCCGAAGCAGCTAGGGAGGAGTGAGCGCACCTGGGGAACTAGGGCGATCTGAGCGGAGCACCAGCAGCATCTTCAGCAAGGTGTAGCAGGGAGGGCTTCCTGGCAGTGGAGGAAGGACCCAGTAGGGTTTATTGGAGGGGGCTGGGAGCCAGAAACACAGGGGCCACGGGTGAGGCAAAGTTATGTGGACTGATGGATGCCATCCAGGGGGGGAATTAGCACAAAGGAAGGATGTTCTGGCTTCCAGGCCCAGCACTGCCCACTGTGCTTTGGGACACATCCTTGTCCTTCTCTGGACCCTGTATGGTTTGGTTACTCATTTCCCAGAATCCTTCCAGCTCTGATGGTCTGCTGTCCAGGTGCTGGACACAGCAGTGAGCAGAACGAGGGGTGTTCTCAGGAGGGTTCTTTCAGAATTTTCTGCTCCTCTATCTAGCCTTGTTGGGTCTTGGGTGGGGGATGTTTCTGAGGCCGCGGGAACTCAGCTTCTCTCCACTGCTCGCAGGTCCCCAACACTGTCCTTATCTGCATGGTGATCCTGCTGAACATCGGTCTGGCCATCCTCTTCGTTCACCTCCTGACCTGACCCTTGTCTACCAGGTGCGTCCCCTCCCCCTCCACCCCCCACCCTCCCCCCTGCCCGCCGCCCAGGAGTCTGTGGAGAGCTGTGGGCACCAGGGTGCTGGGGGAAGGATGTTGCCCCCTGCGCGTCGGTCCTGCAGCTAATTGAGGCCCTGCCCCCAGCAGAGGGAGGGACATCGGATTTGTGGATTTGGTAGATGATGCCTTCCTGAACACACACACACACACACACACACACACACACACACACACGGGCCTCATTTGCGCAGCATGTGCAGAGCACCTGCCGCCTGTCAGGTGAGCCCTGGGGCTTCCCTCACTCACTCGTTCATCATTTATTCCTTCTTCTGACCACCATTTACTGAGCTGCTGCTCTGCTGGGATCTAGGGACACAGCAGGGACCCTCTTCTGCCCTAGAAATGGGGTGAAGATGAGAGTGAACCCGTAACTTACAGCTCGTTATACAGAAGTCAGACATCCAGACGTGAGGCCGAACAGCCTCTCCCCAGACTGCCACGGTCTCACCGGAGCTTGCCGGACATGGGCAGGCCCCCTCCTCTCTGCCCTCCCTTTCTCTCTTGCCCACTTCAGTCCGTAATCCGTCTGCCCCTCGCCCTCCAGTCCTCTCCCAGCCCTCCCTTCCAGAAACCCTGCTGTCGGTCGGTGGTTGCCCCGTGCTGGAACTGGGAGGGCTTGGTAGGGCCCGGTGAAAAGGAGCTGGGCTGGGCTGGCCTGGGCTGAAGGAAAGTGGCTCTCATGGGTCTCAGGGTGAAGTATCCACGAGAAAGAAAATCTTTTCCCTGCCAGGACCAGCCTTCACACCACAAATCCTGCGCCTGGTGATGCTAACAGAGTTTCTGCCTCTTGCCCTGACCCCAACCCAAGACCCTACCCCACCCCCTTTCTGAGTCCTACTTTAGTGTGGGCTGGAGGTTCCCACTCAGTCCCAGGAGAGGAGAAGGACTCCCTGTCCAGTCACCCAGTGACTAGCCAGGGACAGTATTAGCCTGGTAGGTGGTGCCCTGGGGCTGAGCGCTGGGCTCTGCTGGGGCCCGTGGGATCTGGGCTCTGCTGGCTGCAAGGACTGACGCCTCATGGCCCGATGGGTGGAAGGGCCAACCAGATGACAGCAGGAGGGGGAGGGTCAGGAGAGCGTACCAGGCTCGGGGACAGCAAGGCTGGGAGAGGCCTCAGGGAGCCTCAGGGACTTGACTCTGATTCTGTTGAGTCGGGCTGCCCTGGGGGCTGGGAGAGGTGGGTCCTGGCCCCAGAGAACACCCCGGGGCTTGAACCCCACCTCGGACCTGGCCCAGCCTCTTCCTTCCTCCCTCCCTCCCTCCCTCTCTCTCCTGAGCCTCTCGCTGTCTCTCTGCAGAGCCAGGAGTTTCTGCCGAGGATGGGAGGGACCCACCTTTCTGCGCTACCAGGCCGGTGCCACTGAGGTCCAGCTCGCCTCCACACCACATCTGTTTAAGGAGGCCGCCCCTGGCCCTGGCGCTGGGTGACAGAAGTGCCCAGAGGAACGGAATGTGCTGGGGATCCTCGGGAGCCCTGTGCCCGGCCTCGAAGGAAGAGCCCTGGTCTCTTGAGCGCGCCTGCCCCCCCTCATCCTCCCCCGTGTTCTCACCTTGCCGCTGGGGTCCCCCTTCCCTGAGCTTTTGTGTGTTTTGGGAGAGGTCACTAAACCAGGATAGTGATACTAACTCCCAGCCCCTTTCCTTCCACCCCTGCCCCCTTTCTTTTAACCGCCTGGCTGCCGAGGGAATGTCAGATCCCTGGGGCGGGCGAGCCGGGGACCCAGCCCCCGACGGCGCAGAGGCCCTTGCCTTGAGTGGGCTCCACGCAGCACACACTCTGTCCCTTGCTTACAGATGTTCAGGACGACAACGGAGGAAATGGACATGCTCAGTTTGGGTGCCGGGACCCAGTGCTCCTGTCTCCTCCCACCAGTCCAGTCGGTGTCCCTCTGGACCAAGAGAAGAGGGGGGGGACACGAGGCACTGGAGCCTGGGCTGGAAGCCGGGCTCAGGGGCTGTTGGGATGGCCCCAGTCTTTGAGAGGGCCTGAGCCCGAGGCTGCATCGCTTGGGGCTTACAGTGTGCCCAGAGCACTAAAGAGCCACCCACAGGAGCCCCGGGGCCACCAGGAGAACGCTAGCGGGATGGCCGTGGATTGGTTTGTCGGTTTCCCTCACGAGGGCCCACCGCAGCCTCCAGGGAGAATGAGCACGGAAGCCGTCCGAAGCCGGGGCAGCTTGCCCTGGGGCTCACTCTCAGGCCGGTGCCCAAGACAGGCTGTTTGGCAACAATCGTTTCCCAGGGAGAGAAGATCGAGTCTGGGGTCCCCGATGGGGGTTGTCCGTTGACTACTGAGCCCCCTGGCTTGCTTGGCAGAAGATGGTATTTGCATGTAGCTCATTACAGAAGTTTTGTACCACACTGGGTCTCTGGTCCCTTGTGCCTGCGGCTGGGTAGAGGCTGAGGGCTCGCGGACCCCTGCACCAGGGAGGACGGAGGGAAGGGGCGTCTGGGCCCCTCCACACCCAGGGAAGGTGGGGACAATGGCATCCAAGCAGAGCCGCGGGGATGCTCTCTCCTGCTTGTTTCTGGGCACCTTGGGGCTTTGGTGTCCAGCCTCCCCAGGGCAGCTCCCCAACCTCGAGTCTGTTTCTGATGAGGTTGGCCTCGCCTTTCCCCCCAGGGCGGGGCTGGAATCCTGGGCTGCGGGGTCCCCATCCTCAGGCAGCCCGCGGCTCCGCACCCACGTTCGGGCTTCTCTGAGCTCCACGGGAATGACCCGGCTGGCCTGGGGGCACTGCTTAGGGCTGGTGGGCCCCAGGCCTCAGCTCTGAGGACATTGTCCAGATTTGGGGCTGGCCCAGTGCTGGAGATAAGCCTCTGGGTACCAGAGCTGCCGGGCCTAGGGTTAGAGCTGGTGCTTGGGGTGAGGCTGTCGGACGCTATGGTCTGTACAGCAATAAACCTGCATCTGCTCCTGGGCCCGTACAGGCTGCGGTGTCTGCCTGTGGGCCCGGCCTGAGGGGCCCGCTGAAGGGCGCAGGAGAGGCTGGGGCCCTGTCTTTTTCTTAAAGTTCCCGTAATACCTCCTGCAGGGCAGCTGAAGGGCTTTAGGTCACCTGGGGCAGATCAAAGACTTTCTAAGGCAAACTGTGAATTTCTGAAGCAGACTTCCAGAACCTTCCCTGAGCAGCATATGGTAGAAGAAAGAGCCCACCCTTTGAGGCTGGGTCTTCCTGGCCTCCTGTCCTGCTCAGCCACTTACCTTTCCTCGGACCCTCAGTTTCCCCATCTCTAAACAGGGGGTGTAACAGTACCTCCTCCCTCCTGAGACCGTGGTGGGGATTCCACGAAACGTTGCTGCTCCTGGGGTAAAGCCCAGCTGAGGAACAGTGGAGATGTGGAGACTTGGATCATGGCTGCCGAACAACCCAGTACCTCTTGCTCTTTGGTTGAGGACCCCAGAAGCCCCAAAGGCATGGAGATGACCCAGGTCCCAGCTAGATGGTCACAGAGCATCTCAGGGGGGGCCTAGAGGCCACCTTCCTTCTCTACAGAGGCCCAGAGAGGAGAGATTGCCGGAGGTCACACAGCAGCGGCAGGAAAGCAGTTTATCCCAACTCATTTGTGAGGAAGCACTTGCCGTGAAGATCCTCCCACAGCCGCTGCCCCATGGGACAGGGTCCCTCGCTCCTCCACCTCGCCCCTCCCCTGGCAGCTCCCAGAGTGAGTGGGGGACCAGGACTCCCCTTCTCTCCCTGGTGCCACCACGGGCTCGCTGTGTACCAGTCATTCTCCCCTGTGCCTCAGTTTCCTGTTCTGCCAAGGAGAACAGAATCCTTGCCCGTGGCTTTCTTCACAGGTAGTGCCACGAGAACCAGATGAGGGGGATTATGGGTGGTAAAAGGGTATTCAAAACCCTGGAATGATCCAGAAATCCCAGGAAGAAGGATGGGCTTGGAGGACCCCTGGAGAGGTGCTGAGGATAGGAAAGAGGAGATGGAGGGAGCTGCTTAAATCTGCAGGGTTCTAACAAAACCCACTGAGGGAAGGAGGGTCTGTAGACGTGTGTGTGTGTGTGAGATATGGGAATGAGGGGTGAGGGCAGAGGATGGCTGCATTAGAATCACCTTGGACAGTTTGAAAAGAAGGATTATTTGGAGGATGGGAAGGAAGGGGAAATTAAAGAAAAAAAGAGATGTCATCTCCAAGCCCTGTAGGAGCCAGGGAGGGTTGGTCAGAGTCGGGCGCCCCCTGGTGGCTCAGCTGCCACAAGACTGTCCCGGTCTTGGCCAGTGGCCACTCTAGGAAATTTGGCCCCTGCTCTGCCATGTCCAGGTTGCATTTAAGGTGTCTTGTGCCATAGAGGAACTTGAAACCATCCCATGGGCATTGCCAGGGCCTATGACCACTGACCACTACCTTGGGGTCTTGGCAGGAAGCTTCCAAGGCAGTGGGAAAGGTACTCAGGGAGCAAGCAGAGGTCTCTCTGTTGGGGTATCTGGCAGAAGGAACTTCAGTTTGCTGGGAAAAGAGCCCAGGATCCTTTAAGGAGGCATTTGAGCAGCAGGAGGAGCAGGGCTGCAGTGGGACTTGTTGCTCCAGAGAGAAATGGGAGGGGGCCCTGCACTCCGTACCCCAACCTAGTCTCGAGTCCTCCAGCCTCTGGGAACGGCTCAGCAGCTGGAGGGCAGGGCTCCCTACCCAGGAAGATTCCCTCAGTGGGCTCCTCATCCCCTTCTGGTCCCTTAGAAGGAAGGAAGTCACCTCTCCTGGAAGAAAAGTGGGGTGAAGGGTGTGTGTGGAGTGGGGGTCCAGCTGGAGAAAATGACAGTACAAAGTGTCCCCCATCCGTGGTACCCTCAGGGGGCCCCTCCTGTCTGGGAGGAAAGTCGCTGATATACTCATCCTCATTGGGGTGTTTGAAAGTTCCAGGGGAATGTTCACTGTAACAGACAAGTCTGGATAGAGCAATGCTTAGTCAAAGGAAGACTTAGCTCTGGCGAGATTTCAGGTATCCACAGGGGGTCTATTTCCTTGATCAGGGACGCCAAGGCAAAGTAACCCTTCCTCAGTTCCACCCAATAAAAGAAAAAAGTAACAGGACGTCCATCTGTTTCTCCTCCTCACAAGATGGAAGGATATTGGCTGCGTGGAGCCAGCGGTGTTCTGAGTGCTAGGATCGCGCTGCCATCGAGCTGGCGTTGTGCTAAGATCCTACTAGGGTCACAGCCAGCGCTTACTAATGGCCATTAATATCACTTGCCTGCCTGGTGATACTATATTGTCTCATGAAGTTGTCAGAGCCCCCCCATGGGATCGAAATTGTCGGAGGTGCAGAGATGGAGGGTAAGAGTGGAGGTGAGTGACCTGCCCCCTACTTGCATATGGCAGAACTGGATTCAAACCCGTTGTCTGACCAGAAGGCTCAACTGGGCTCCTAGCCATTTTCTTTAGCCAGTTATGCACTGCAGGGATCGAGTATGACCACCGGGGGGCGCCATGGCTCCACACGCGAACGGTCTCACCCCTTTGCCCGTGAGAAGGCAGGCTGCTTTTATAAAAAATGCATCACGGTCGCTCTCCTCTGATTCACCACGATAATGACAGGTCCTGTAACTTCAGCAGTTCCTACGTGCCGGACCCCACACTGAACACTTCGCGTGCACTAATGCGCCTGTTTGTCACAACAGCTCTATGATTTGAAACACCACTGTGTTTTGCAGATACAAGGCTTAGATTCAAAACCAGCTCTGTCTTCAAAGCCCATCTCTTAACCATGCCTTCCGCAGAAGGCGCAAATTCGACGGCCAGAGGCCGCATCTGGCTGGCAGGCTGGTTTTGCTTCGGCCAGCGCGGTGTTTTAAAAAACACGCTGAATTCAAATGCTTTTTGGCAGGGCCGTCACTTTCCACTGAATCAAGCCCCAGTCATCTCTTATCTGTTTCATTCCTTTGTTTTATGCTGCCTGCCCAACTCTGGGGTCATCTGGATTAGCAGCTCCATTTCCGCTAACAAGATTTCAGGGACTGGAATCAGAAGATGTGGAGAAAAAAACAAGGCGGGGAGCTTGGAGATTTAGGGAGGCACCTGGGAGAGATGTTAAATGGTTGTGGCCCAGGCTCATTTCGGGGTGGGGGAGGGGGCAAGCCTGTTCTTCCACGCTCTCCCTTGGCATGTCCACGAACCGAGTCTGAAACGAGCCGATCCGGTGTGTATGGCCCTGTGCCAGATGGGTGG
Source organism: Mustela nivalis (assembly GCF_964662115.1). Classification (NCBI taxonomy): domain Eukaryota; kingdom Metazoa; phylum Chordata; class Mammalia; order Carnivora; family Mustelidae; genus Mustela; species Mustela nivalis. The sequence continues at coordinate 128,847,330 of NC_139027.1, read as the reverse complement.
GCCTCCTGGGACTGCCGGTGGGGCACGGGAGCCAGCCCTGGTTCCTTCGGACTTCACGATGTACTCCCAGTGGAGTGATCTGGCTTCCTCACATACCCAGGCAGAATCCTTCCAGAACTGGGTCTCGGACGGTTTCCCTTGGCCTGGCCCAGGAGCCCGTGGTTGGACTTGACCCTCGCTGCAGAGTTTCTAATCAACACCAGCCACCCCGACTGTTAGGGCTGAGCCGGGTCTCCCTGATAATTCATATGTCGGAGCCCAAACCCCCGGTACTTCAGAAAGTCCCTGTCTTTACAAAGAGTTCTTTTATAGAGGTGATTCAGGTAAAATGAGGCCATTGGGGTGGGCCCTCATCCAACTGGACTGGAGTCCTTACAACAAGAGGAAATTTGGTCACAGAGGGGACACGAGGGGCTCTGCACGGAGGCGAGACCATGTGAGGACGTAAAGAAAGGCAGACGTGGGCAAGCCAGAGGGAGGAGCCTCAGACGACCCCACCCCTGCCGACGACACTTTGACCTTGGCCTTCCAGACCCCAGAGTGTGAGAGAATAAATGTCTGTTGTTGAAGCCCCCCAGGCCGCGGTGTTCGGTTACGGCACCCCCAGCAACCTGACCCCCCACCCCGTCTCCGTGGAGGTGGGCTGGCTCGGGGCTTGGACAAGGGCTGGCTGAGCTGTGGCCGAGGAGCCGGCCTGAGAGAGAGGAGGACCCAGGGACCAGACACGGCACAACCACCACCCCCTTGCCCTGTGCAACCTAGCAGGCTGTGGGGTGGGAGGGTCCAGCTCAGGCGTCCCAGTCCCAGCAAGCCTCACCCACCTGTAAGTCCCGGCCTCCGCCTCCCGTCACAGAGACACAAAAATGGAAAAGCTCCCAAGGAAGGGGGAGTGTGCAAGAGCAATGCTGGGGCCCAGGAGGCAGGGGGGAGTGAAAACATTCATGAACGGCACCCTTCTGTCCCATGGGCCCTTTCCGAGAGAGAGAGCAAGGTACAGATGTGCTCCACCGCCCCAGAGAAGCAGGACGAGAGAGAGAGAGAGAACCGGATGGAACCAGGAAAGGAAGGACCCCCACCCCCAGGTGGAGACGAGAGAAGGGAGCTGCTGAATCGCAGCCCAAGGGAGCTTCGGGTTGAAGCTGCCCCCAGGAAGAGAAGCCGGCCCAGCCCCAGCATCTGAGCACCTGCCCAGCGAGCCCCAAGTCACAGGGTGGCGAGGTCCCGGAGGCCCTGTAACAGAGACAGTACACACCCGAAGAACAAGAAGCAAAAACAATTATTTGGGGGAAAAATACAATTACAGGACACAACATGACCCAGCAGTAAACATTAGCTTACCAGGTCAAACTAGGGAAGTAGGGGACCCTGGCCCGCGTTACTGTGGGGCTGCGGGGAGGAAGGGGAAGAGGAAGGTGGCCCAGCCAGCGGGGGGGCCACCCCACATTCTCCAGGCAAACTGTGCCCTGCGCCCCATCTCCCTCCCCACCACCAATCCCTACTGCTTCTTGGAGTGCCTGTCCCTTCCTCTGCATCCGTGGGTTTGGGGTTATTCATTTGGGGCAATTTATGGAGCAGAGCTGCTTGTGATAACAGATGCGTTGGGCAATTATTTAAAAGCCCCAGAACCTGACGGCATGTCAGATTTTTTGCACACAAATTCTTTCGAAGTTTCAAGGACATTTTCATTCCCACGTTACCTGATGCATGGATATGCACATGACGTGCCGAAGTCTGCGTAGTTGTGTGGTTTCGTGTGGGCACGTGTGCTATGGTCGTGTGCGTGCAGGATGCACTTCTGTGTCGGGGGTGGGGTGCAGGGAGGCTGTTTGTGCACATGTGCACGTTGGACTCATGGGTGTGCACATAGTGTGCATGTGTGTGAGGTACGGGTACGCGCGTCTATGTGCGTGTAGTACGTCATTGCGTGGTCCCTGTGTGCACACTGCACACATGTAGGCACGGGCCTCGCGTGCCTGTGGTGTGTGATGCATATGGTGTGCACGTCCCGGGGCCACGCACTGTGCCCCAGGAATGTGTGTGAGGTGTGTGCAGGTGCACCCGTGTGCTGGTGTGGTGTGGGTGTGTGCAGCATCTCCATGGTCTTGGGCACATATGCGTCCTCTCCCACACGCACACCAGCTGCAGACACACACGGCATGCACCGAGGATTTATCTCACATGCACCACACCACCCACACTAGGCACAGATGTGCACATGGCAGACACACGTGCACAGCGCACAAATACACGTGTGCACACTACATGCAAATACAAACAAGACTGCATGCCTCACCCATCCCCCCACGTGACACACATGGCCACAGGACCCACTCTCATACCACCTCCACACGCAGACCGCACAGTACACGCAGACACCTGCCACCCCCAACCACCTGCAGCACACGGGGAGCCGGGCTGGCCCAGACCCAGCACGTGCATGCAGAGGTCAAGGGTTTGAGAACATGCGCAGTGAGTGTGGGTCCCCTTGCACCTGAGGACATCTGTCCCTGTTCCTGACTCAGCTGTGTGGACTCAGCCGCAGCTTCTTCCAGAAGGAATTCTCCAAAATTCTGGATGAGAATCACGATCACAGAGCCACAGCGTCTGGGGGTCCCGAATCAGGAAAGCAGGGCACCCCAGAACCTCACGTCCACCCTCCAGCTCAGGCCCACTCACTGCACGGGGCACAGCCCCAACATGGCCTCACCCCAGAAAACTTTGGGGCCCCTGGTTAGGCTGGGGGCCCCTTTCTTCTCCATTCTCCTGTCCCCTTCTGCCTTTCAGACTTGTCACAGAGTATAGTTAACTTTATATTTTTATGATTTATAATATAAAGTTAAGATTTTATAACTCAGGATTACCGTTTTCCTTCTCTGCCTCCCCAGCTAGCCCTTAAGCTCCTAGGGGTGGGATCTGGGTGGGATTCCCCCAGTATCCCTGGGGCTCAGCTGTGGCAGAAAGGAAGGGCTCACCTGTTTGTATTCTTGCAGAATGAACCATGGAATTTCGGCATGGTGGACTCTTAAGAGTCACTGGAAGGCCTCTCCGGGCCATGTTGCCCATCTTCAAGTCTAACATGGAACTTCCTATGGGCCTTCCAGGGAACGATTAGTGTTGGACAATCTGGGCCCAACCACCTCTTCCTCCTGGGGTCCGGAGGCTTGGCCTTTGCCCAGCCTGTGCCTCTGCTGTAATTCCAGCATGTCTGTGGGAGGAGGCGCAGGGTGGTGGGTTCTGCAGCAGGTGTGTGGGCCCCGGGTGGGCCAGCTCTTGGACGGCTGGCTCCATGGACAGTGGGTTGGGCTGCAGAGGCTGCCGATCCTTCCAGTGTCAGGGGCACGGTTCTAGATTCTAGGTCATACCATGGGGCTTCAAAGTGTGGTGGGTCCAGAGCATAGACCGACCTTGGCAGCTTGGGGGTACCACGACCCCCGACATCTGAAGGCCAGGTGTTTAGACTCTGCTGGGGCGGAGCTCCCCTTGTCCCCGAGCACCTCTTGCCACAGAGAGGCCAGCCTTGGCCTTGGGGGCCTCAGAGGCAAGAACCTGATCGTCTGGCCCTCATCATTTGGGGTTGTCTGCATGGATCCCAAGGATGCTGTTTTCTCCCATGTAGAAGCGGGAGTTGAATATTAAACTAAGTCATCACCGTGTTACTGACAAGCTCCGTGCAGGAAAGGAAATTGTAACCGTATGAAATATTCATGCCTCACATTGCAGTGACGCTACGGGCAGCAGCGTGTTGTTTTTGTTGTCGGTCTGGTTTTCTTTTTTCTTTCTCCAAAGTGGATTACAAAATGCCCTCCAGTGAGGAAACTGCTCCCAGAGAGATTGTGTGCCAGGCCTGGGGCTGTTTTCTGGAAGAAGGGAGGTTTCGGGATCACAGAGGGAGAGGCCCTGAGAGCGGACAGGGGAAGGGGGAGGCTCCTCCATCCAGGTCACGGGCCCCCACCCGAAAATAGCCATGTCACGGGGCCCGGAAGGAGCAGCTCCCAAAAGCTCCTCCATACCAAGAAACGGTTATTCTTCCAGATACGTTAAAATCGTCACATAATTATTACTTTTTTTTTTTTTTTTTTGTAAGTACCACCACCTAACAGCTGTTGAGAAATCTGGGCTAGAGTCCCTTGTATGGGATGCCCCTTTATTTTATTTATTTATTTTTTTAAGATTTTATTTATTTATTCATTTGACAGAGAGAGATCACAAGCAGGCAGAGAGGCAGGCAGAGAGAGAGAAGGAAGCAGGCTCCCCGCTGAGCAGAGAGCCTGATGCAGGACTCGATCCCTGGACCCTGGAATCATGACCTGAGCCGAAGGCTTTCATCCACTGAGCCACCCAGGTGACCCTGGGATGCCCCTTTACATTCAGGTTCAGAGAAGCCCCTGCTTCCCCGGGTGCCATCAGATGGGCAGCCTGCTCCCCGCACAGCCGGTGCTCAGTGCCCATAACCCCCGCTCATCACCAGGACCCCGCCGCATGTTGGCACCATCGTCCTCCTATTTCTGGAGGTGACAACACTGAGTCCAGCAGGGGGAAGGGGGGCGCGGTCCACTCAGACCGTCATGGGGAGGACACGGCGGGTGTGACTTGACCCGAATCCCACTGACATCAAGGGCTTCGTCCGCCGGCAGAGCTGCCACCAGACGCCACGTCGCGAGGCCTGGCTCTGGCTCACCACGGGCACCGAAGACACAGACGAGTTTTCAACTTTTCAGAAGTTTTATTATAAAGAAACCGAGAGAAGCACTGGGCACCAGGACGGACGCTGGCCAGAGCCAGGAAACCGCTGCAAACAACTTCAAGAACCAAAAAACAAAGCAAACCCGAAAATCACACGCACATTATGATAAACTGCATTTCTGTTCTCAACTTTGCTTCATAAATAGACGAAAGTCGTGTTGGCAATTTTAAATAGACGGACACAGGGTTACAAAAAAAAAAAAAAAAGCGCAATGTCTCCAAGTGTGGCTCTTAGCGGTCAGGCTCTGGCCTCACGGGGCAGGGGTCTGGCTCTGGCCGCAGGGGTTTGCGGGGGGAACAGTTTGGCGGCTGCTTTTGCGCACGTCTCCCTCAAGAGAAAAATGCAAAAAAAAAAAAAAAAAGAAAAAAAATGTGCTAAGGGGTCACATAAAATGCTCTTCCCCTTAAAGGAAACTACTCTCCTTCCCCACAAAATCATCTCATCGATGTCTTCAGCCCGGGTCTAAAACACTTAGTCAACTACTTACATGGAACCAACAGTTCAGAGGTTTGGTAATCTTTGTTCACACCCTAAAAGCGCGTTTGCACATCCTCGGCCAGACGGCCCCGGGTCCATGCATCTGGGGGTGGGTTTCGGTCGGAGGGCAGCCGCCGCCGAGGAGCCTGGGCTGGGCCGGAGGTCCGGACACAGAGTACTGTGTGCAGGGCAGGGGGCGGGGTCCACAGCAGCCCCGGAGCAGGTGGGGGGGGGCAGAAGGTGCCCACAGGTGCTGCGGGCGGCGGCGGCGGGCGGCGGGCGGAGGACCGCCTCTGCAGGGTCTGGTGGGAGGTCGAGGAAGAGACTCGGCCCTGGGGCGTCGTCACTGCGTCACTGTGTCACTGCTCTCTTCCCAGTCATCCTGCTTCCTGCCCAGGCTTCCTTTCTGCTGTGGGCCCTTCAGGCTCTGAGCAGTGCCCCTCCAGCAAGCCTCAGGGAGGAGAGGGGAGGCGGGATTAGGTGAGGTAGAGCGATTTATCCCTGGGGAGCAGGCTGGGGAGAGAGGAGGGGCTGTCAGGGACGCGGGGGACACGCTGGACCACCTGCTTGCTGGCTGGCCTTCACCTCCCCCCTGGACGTGCAGTGCCCCTCTGAGGACGAGTGGCGCATGCGGATCCCTCCCCGACGGACAGGCCACCAGCCGAACCAAGCAACCAAGCTCCTCTCCTAGCATCCATCCCAGCTGGGGACCAAGGAGTCCTCCGCCCTGGGGGGAGGAGGCTGCAGCGCCTCTGTCCATCAGACATCCCCCTCCCCCGTCTCTGGGGGCCCGTTCTTAGCCATTTGCAAACTTCACACAGAATCAGAGGAGGGCAGGCACCTTCTGTGTTTTAAAACACGGCGCTCGCTCATGGAGAGCCAGGGGGACCTTGCTGGCATCGTGCCAAGAGAAATAAGGCCAGGGGGACCTTGCTGGCATCGTGCCAAGAGAAATAAGTCCGAGGAAGACAAGAATCGAGCATCAGAGTCTACACGAACCCCAAACCAAGCTGACAAAGAGAGCGAAGTGGTGGTTGGGGAGTGGGGGTGGGGGGTAAAATGGGGGAAGTGTCAAAAGGCATAAGCTTCGGGGTCTAACATGAGTGAGCCTTGAGGCTGCCGTGGACAGCGTGGGGACTACAGTTAATAACACTATTGTTGTAAGTTTCTGTATTTGAAAGTTGCTAAGGGAGTAAGTCTTAAAACGCTCTCATAGGACAAGAAAACCACCTGTGAGTGGCCACAGATGCTGACTAGACTCCGGTGGGGATCTGTCCCCAGCACGCACGGAGCCCACGTGGACGCCTGCAAATAACACGCCAGTTCTTCCTGCGTTCAAAAAGTCAAGTAAAGTAGGTGCTGCTGCGGTCTGCCCTCCGTGTCGGGGGGAAGCTCGGACATGTTCCACTAGTCCACTAGTTCCACTAAAGTCCACTAGTGAGCCCCCCACCCCGCAACTCTCACTTGGGGAAAGGAGCCTGCAGCAGGAGGGCAGGCGTGGGAGGGTCTGCCCCTTGTTGGGGTGTGGGGGATGGGAGGGTCTGCCCCTGCTGCCGGGTGGGGGAAGGGAGGATCTGCACCTGCTGGGGTGGGGGGTGGGGAAGGGGATTCCGGCTGAGCCAAGTGTGCTGTGCAGGTAGACTCTCACTGGACACCGGCAGTCAGCCGTGGGGCACTTGCCGTGTCTGCTGGCTCCCTGGCCACCCTGGCTGAATGAGGAGCAGAAGAGCTGGGGCGAGGGGCAGCTGGAGGCCGGCAGTAGGGACAGCCACCTGTCCCGCCTTCCAGGATGTGGAGCCGCTGCTTGGACCCCAGACCTCAGGGGTAGCCATAGAATTGGCTCTTGCCAGGAGAATGGGAGTTCGGGGTTGGTGGGTAAAGGAACTGGGTGCCCTCTCCGCCCATCTCCCTCTTGAGCTGGCTGAGATGACAGGTCACTGACTCTTGGAGCAGGAAGACCTTCGCGAGGAAGGGCAGCTAGCAGAGCCTTGAAAGGCTAAGGATGGTAGGGGAGGTCGGAGGATGAGGTCCACGTAAGGACCACAGAGAAGCCAAGCGGCCTGGGGGTTGGCGTGTCAGAGGGGCACTGGACTGGAGCAGTGGGGGTCCCAGTAAGGCGTGTGACTCCTGCTGTTGGCTGGTTGGCCCTTGGCCGAGGATGTGGTGGACACCGGGGGTGCTGCCCTCAGATCGCCGTACTGCCCTCCCAGTGGCCTCTGCTCCAGAGGCCGCACTCCCGGGTAGCCCACTGCCAATGGCTGATTGACATGGGGAACAAAAAGCCCTAACCTCACGGAGGGCCCCTGTCTGTGGTGCCCTCTGTGCTCCCAGTGGGACGAGGCAGAAGCGAGTCTCTGGCTGAGAGCCCACCCTCGCCGGCTCCTTCCCTGGCCCGGTCCCAGCTCCCTCCCTTCCTTGGTCCTACAGAACTTCCCTCAGCATCATCAAGGGCATCCAAATCCTGCTGCCCAGGCTCTGCTTCTAGGGAACCCGACCTGAATGTCACAAGGCAGCCCTCGTGAGCAAACCGGGACAGCGGGGGGTGCAGCCGGACTGAAGATGGGCCCCTTTCCCAAGCGGAGCCTTGGCATCGGACCCGCCAAGTCCTTCTGGGGTCTCGCTTTGTTCTGCGTCTTCTCCTGAAGACGCCGGGCAGCCAGGCCCCAGGAGGCACGGTTGCGGGGCCGCGGTGACCCACACGGCCTCGCCTCTCCCCATCCCTAGGCGGCCTGTGCCCCCTCTTCGGCTCGTCAGCGGTGGGGCGCTCGGGGGGACCCACCTGCACGTGCTGACGCCACACTCGGCGCTGGGGTAGCTGCTCTCCCAGTCGCCGCTGCTGCTCGGGGGGTTGGATGGGCCCGGTGAGCGGGGTCCCGAGCCGCTGGGGAACTCGGAGATGTGAGGAAAGTCCTGCCAAGGGGCAAGGAGGCGGGTGAGCAGGGCAGAGGTGATGGGGAGCACAGCGCAGGCCGGGGGGTACTGGCCCTGCCCACGGGAGCTCACAGGGACGCTTCCTCTGGCTTCTAAAAGCCTCGCCTCTGCCCCTCTGCCGGCAATGCTGCGTCCCCGTCTGGAGCTGAGCACCTTTTGGAAAATTCAGCCCGTCTCCCAGCTGCATCTGGAAGTGAAGGGCTCTGCTTTCAGGGCCTTTCCTCTTCCGGCCTCGGTTTCCCAGTCTGTAAAATGGGAGTTGTTGTTCTGAACGACACGAATCTTGTAACAGCATCAGTGGAATGGTCGGTCAGCGGCTCAGGCCTCCGAGGCTTGAGGGAGAGCCAGGGGCCGGGGCTGACCTGGCAGAACCTGCACGGCCTCAGCCCATTGGGCCAGAGAGCAGAACCGGACAGAGGGCAAGAGAAGGATGGGCTTAGGGATATCCCAAGACTCTAAAGACTCTGGGGACCTGTCAACTGCTCAATGCAGCCCGTACCTCTCAAGGAAGGTGGACTAGACCCACTTCACAGATGTGGTGACTGAGGCTCAGAGAGGTAAGGTCCGGAGGCCAAGGGGCCGCTGCCGGCAAGGGGCGGGGCCAGTATCTGAAATCCCCACACTGCCTGCCCTCCCCACACAGGGATCTGACGGGCACGTTCCCATGGGGCCCTGCTTACCTGTGGCCCTGGAGGTGAGGGGCTCATCGCCAGCTGCACCTGCAGTGCCATGGGAGTGGGCAAGACCGGAGCCTGGGGGGCCGGAGACATGCTAACAGGCGGACTGAGGAGGGTGCCCTGGGCGTGGGGCGGCAGTGGCAGCTGCTGGTGCAGTGGGGGGCTGAGTGGGAAGGAGGGTGGCGGCGGCGGGGACGCGCTGAGGCCTGGCAGCAGGGACTTGGACCCCAGCGTCCGGGCCAGGCTGGCGGGGGACGCCCCGCTGCGGAAGGCCTGCAGGTCCGACGGCGTCAGGAAGGAGGCCAGGCCTGGCATGGCATACATGGGCTGCTTGGGCGGCAGCATTTTGGCTGGCGGGTTCGCCTGTGTGCCTTTGGTCTCACCCTGCTCTGGGGAGCTCTGCAAGGAGACAGACACCAGTCACTCTGGAGAAGACGAATAAGCCAGACCTTGGGCCATGAGAACCCCTGGGTCTGCAACCTGCCGACGTGATCCCTGGCTGGCTCTCTGGCCCCTTGGTGGGGGAGCGACCGGCAAACCAGAGGTAATCCCGGGTCCTCGGTGCACTTGGTTCTGACCATCAACTGCCCCCCGCGTTAATTCCTGGGGCTCCCCTGCCCATAGGAAGCCCAGCTTCCTCAGCCTGGCCTGTGATGCTGGCCTCCAGCCAGGCCTCCCTCTACGCTCCTCTCCAGCCTCTACGCCTTGCCTGTGCTGTTCCCTTGGCTTGAATTGCCCTCGCTGTTTGGCCCTTTGTGGCCTGACAGACATGCCTTGCGCTGCGTGACAGCTTCCAGACGAACGCCCCGACGCTCGTCATTTCAGGAAAGCTGCCTAAACGCACTGAATGCTGGGTTCTTTTTGGAAGAATTAAATGAAACGACACGCACATAAAGCGCCCGGCATGAGCGTGGTGCACGGCAGGTGCAGGGAGAAGTGACCCCACCGGGCTTCTCTGTCCTTCCCAGGAACTATGGCATTGACCCTTCCCAAGGGCCTCGGTGCCCCACCTTGATCAGGGCTGGGCCAGCGGGCCAGGGTGTTACCTTGGAGACAAGGCTCGCCCTGTAGGCTGCCAGAGCCTTTAGATACTCCTTCTTTGCCGCTTCGGTCTTTCTCTTGTAAGCCTGAAAGATCCAAAACATGGGCAACATCGGGGAGAGGTCAGGTGATCAGCCGGAGGCATTTGCCTCTGAGCTTGTTCTGTTCCCTGTTCTCCCTGGATGCCTTTGAGAGGGGCCGGGCACATGGTCAGTGGGGCGGAAGCCCTGGCCTGGACTCCAGGCTGGCACGTTGGAGGGACAAGACGGACAGAGATGCTTATTCTCACTTAACGGAAGAGGAAGGAGAAATCAGAATGGTTAGGCCACTAGTGAACGCAGCTGGCAAACAGCAGGACTGGAAGGGCTCTAGCCTCCCAGCTTACAGATGGGCAAACTGAGTCAGGAGAGACCTGAAATCAGGAGGCTTTTCCTGATTTCAGGCATTCCAAGTCTGTCACTGGCTCCAGGGCCTCAAAGCCCCGGGGGAGGGCCCTGGAAGGGACAAACTCACCTGCTTCTGCTCCTCTCCCAAGCTGTCCCACATGGAGGCCACGATTTTAGACACATCCCCGAAGGTGGCACTGGGGTTCTGTCCCTTGATGGCAGCTTGTGTGTCTCTGAAGAAGAGCGCATAGGCCGACACGGGCTTCTGTGGCTCGTTGGGGTCCTTCTTTTTCTTCTTCTTTGGGTTCTTGGTCTTTTTTCCTGGGTCGGTGGAAGGTCTCTTCTCTCCTGACATCTGCACAGGGGAAAGGAGTCAGAAAAGCAGAGACGCCATGGGCTTCCCCCTACAGGTCCCCACCCACTCAGCCTGAGGCAGAGGGGACCTTCCCCAGCGGCCCTACCGCCTGCCTGTCCAGCTCTGAGCGGCCACAGGCGCCCAACCCCCGGGCTCCAGCTCAGGCTGCACGGACCACACTGTCATGCTCACCGCTCTCTGTGTGAGAAGCAAAGCGTGCGCACACACACACACACACACACGCGCGCGTGCGCACACATACATGCAAACACGCACATGCACACACTCACGCACACACATGTCCTGGACAGGAGCTAGGAACCCCGGGGTTACTGTTTAACTCATGAATGAAAATCAGCAAGGTGGCAAAGTTGATTCGAAGAGAAAAAGTGCCCTACAGAGCAATGAAACCATCACCTTTGGGGCTTTTACTCTTTTCTCCCAGGCAGAAGTCATTTGTGTCTCTATAGGGAGACATTAATTCACCTTATAATCAGACAAAAATTGTTTACCTCTCTGCCTCTTCTTTCCCAAGGTAACATCTACGTTTATAGAGTGTAAAATCCCCTAAAGGATCAGGAGTAAGGAATCCCAACAACTACGCTCTCCTAGAGAATCTGCGGGCTCCCGCGTGAGCCTGCGGATGCGGTATGCCACCGAAAGTGTGCGTGGCCCTGGGCTCAGTCCAGGTTTTGAGGATATCAATTTTTCTGAACTGTCCTCCCTTGTGATCACAAAAAAGCCCCAAAGATGATCCTTAGCCATCCACGAAATTTCAGGTGTGTGTCTCGGGGCAGGGGACTTAGGGCCGGGGCCCTGTGAAGTTGCGGGACAGGAGACAGGTTATGTGACAAGGTGTGCGTGGCCTCGCTCCGGACACCTGGCCGCAGAAGCAGGACCACAATCCTGTGAGTGTGCAACTCAAAGCTTGCGGGATGGGAGCCGCATCGGGATGCTGGCCACAGACCTCAGTGGGTCACCAGTAGGACCCTCAGCTCACACGGGGACCAGGATCCTACAGTGAAGAATGTCACTCTCTACACCAAGCAGATGACACCAGGAACCGATGAGGAAATCGTGGGGGGATGACGAGGGGAAGTCGGTAGCACTGCAGCATCTGTTCCTGCCTCTCTCTGCAGCCAGACTGACGTAAGCTCTCTGGGGCCTGGGTTTTCCCATCTGCCTATTGGAGAGGACAATGGCCTTGGCCACACAGGGCCGTCATGAGGACCCCGTGGGTTAATACTGGTTATGTGCTTAGAACAGTATTCGGCCCCAATGGGGTGTGCTAAATATAAGATAAAATAAAGCCACTCCTGCAAGTTACAATGCGGATGCAGCTGGACCAGATCCAGAGGTGCCCACCCAGCCCCGGAGGTCAGGGTCCCGGTCAGGTGGCACAGGCGCCACTGTCACTGCCCCAGGCCTCTGCAGGGCCCCCACGGGGAATGAGAGCCCTCAGGAAGAAGAAATGGAGGTGGGGTTCGGGGGATCACGTTTGGGTTCTGCCACGGGCTCATGGGGAGAGTCGCAGTGAACGCAGCCGTCCCTGGGCTCTCTGGCCTCTGTCTTGCGCCCCAGAGAAACCAGATGCCTTCCCACAGCCAGGGGGAGCTGTCAGTGCACAGGAAGTGACCTGCACAGCTAGTGACCTCTCACCCCCGACATGTTCTTTAAAGGCGGGACCACCCATGATTCCAGGGGTGCTGGGGGTCGGGGGAGCTTGTCCCCAGGGGGAGCGTGTCAGTTCCGGTGCTGCCCAGAGCTGTCCTCTGCTGGGCCACACACCTTTGTCAGAAAACCTTCTTCTGCAAGGCCAAAGTGGCCATAAGACGTGACCCTGAGGATATTGCTGATGCCATCAATGTCACCGAGATGACCCACTGGCCATTGAGGTATAAGCCCTCACCACGTTGTCACAGGATTCTCTCATCCGCCCCCTCGGCCACTGGTGAGCATTGTCTCTGCTTTATACATAAGGCCCTGGGAGCGGAGGGGCACAGGTTGGCAAGGACACTCGGCAAATCTAGCGGCTGCAGCCAGAGAGCCCCAAGTCCAAGCTCGGCCGTCTCTACTGACCAGGGGCTCCAGCTGGCAGACCCTGTGCTACCTGCTGATTTCCCTCCTCTGTGCCCTCCAGCAAATGCTACGGTTGTGCTCTTGCGGTCTGGTCTCCAGGCCGGTGATGCCCGTTTCCACATAGGGCCCACCCGCCTCCTGACGGGAGGGCATCTCAGGGCCCCGCGTGGCCTCCCGACCTACCTTGAAATGCGCTTCTGATTCCTCCTCCTGAGTTGAACTGGAGGGGGAGGGCGTGGCTGACTTGCTCCCTGGGGGGGACGGGGAGCTGTGGGCGATGCCGCTCCGGATGCCCATCTGAGAGATGAGCTGGGACTGGCTGAGGGCGCTCATGTGGCTGGCCAGCATCGCCGGGCGGCCCAGCAGGGGCCCCGGCCGGCCGGAGTCGTAGGCAGCGACCTCCGAGTGGACCATCTCCTGGATCTGAGAGAGGAGAACAGGGCATGGTGAGCTAGAGGGGACCTGCCTGCCCCCATCACACAGCGGGACTCCGAGGAGGGGCAGGCTGTGGGCTGTGGCACTGTGGGCTGCGCTCCCCTGGTTTGGCGTCTTATAAGCTGGGTGACTCTGGCTAAGTTACTTAACCTCTCTGTGTCCCCACTACTTTGTTGGAAAAATGCGGATAATAATTAAGCTTACCTTCAAGTGTTGGTTAGGATGAAATGTGCCTGGCACCTAGTAAGCCATATATTGGGTAAGAGTTTGTTAAATACATAGAATAAATAAATCCCTTAATAAAGCTATATATTTCTCTTCCTCTCAGCCAGTAATTTTCTTATTAAATCTTCCCTATGACATTTCTAACTGGTAATTTTTGGACTACAAGAAAGATCCTGGGGCGCCTGGGTGGCTCAGTGGGTTAAAGCCTCTGCCTTCGGCTCAGGTCATGATCTCAGGGTCCTGGGATGGAGTCCCGCATCGGGCTCTCTGCTCAGCAGGGAGCCTGCTTCTTCCTCTCTCTCTCTCTGCCTGCCTCTCAGCCTACTTGTGATCTCTGTCTGTCAAATAAATAAACAAGATCTTAAAAAAAAAAAAAGAAAGATCCTGACTTTCACATACAGGCACTGCTCACACTAAACGCATATGTGGGACAGTGTGTCCTTGTCACTTAAATATCTTAAATACACACACGCGCACATTGTGGAGTGCGGCATACCAGTCTGCATCCGCTTATAATTATTTTTATTGCTTTTGCATCTGTGTTTATTTTCCCTTTGTTACTTCTGATGCCAAGTAGCTGTGTTTTCCTCTCATGTTTTCTTCATTAGGCAAGCTCATGGATTTTCCCATTTTTATTATGTGGGAGGTTTTCTCCTCCTCAAAAGAATCAGATTTCATATTTGTTTATCGCTTCTCTGATTCTTTAATATCTAATCATCTGTATCTTTATTAATTACGTCCTTTGATTCTAAAAGATATGTAACTGTTCTTTCCGCCCTGCCCGCCCCTCCCCCGTCCCCCGCCGCCCCCGATTTTGGTCACGTTTCTAATTCATTATTTCCATTCTCAATGTTTAGAAATGTGTTGCATGCCATGAAGTTGCCTCTGGGCATGACTTTGACATTTCTCATAGACTTCACCACGTTAAGATTTTCATTAGTGTTCTTTTTCTGTGTATCTATTTCAATTTTTTATTTTCTTTCATCCAAGACTTGTTTAAAAAAACGTTTTGGAAAAAGAAAGTTTTGAAATTTCTAAGAGGTTCATTTTTTGTTTGTTTGTTTCTTTTCCCTTTGCTACTAATTTCTAGGGACACAGGTGATCAAAGGACATCCTCCGTACTACGTACTACGTGCACTCCTGAGACTTTGGTAAGGTTTCCTTAGGACCGAAAGAAACATCTTTATACTTTGTACCTTAGCCCTCAGGAACAGGGCGAGCCTGGTGCAGATTAATCTGGTTTCTTAGAGGCCACGTGCTATGGTTTTGATTCCTTCCTGACTTTTTTAGCCCCTCTAAGTTGCCTCCAACTTTTCTGCTTCCATCACAATCTTCCTTCAACACTTAAAGTGTTTTGTTTGGGGAATGTGATGGTTTTATTGCAAAAGGAAGACTGCCTATTACATCTTCATTAGGGATTGAATTTTAGTATTATCTAGAGCGCCTCCCTTTTGCCTTCAGCTCAGCGGAGTCTGATCCGAACATCGTCATCCTTGCCTGGGTATGTATTTGTTTGAATTTGTCTGGTGTGTCCTCAGTTCTGAGGAACTTTCTTTTCCAGGTTTCTCTCCACTTAAACTTTTTTTTGAGGGGGGTGGGTAATTATCTTTGGCAAATGCTGGCATTTCTGTTGTGTGGTTTTTGAAAGGCTGCTTTTCATAATATTTTCCATGGCTATTTTGGCTCCCATATGTTCTTGAGTTACGTACATAGGTTAACTACATAAATATATACTTTTTAAACTGCCCGCTTCATCTAGATTTCAGCACTAATAGCATATACCTAGGATAATATTGCTATATTTTTAACCTGCTTCTATGCTTTTTGTAGTTAAATTCCCAGTTGCATTATTGTGAATGCATGTTGCTTTTTAAAAATTTCCTTCTCAAAGGTTTACATGTTTTAACTCCCCAATGAATCAGTTCTTATATTTTAAAAAATCAGCTTGACAAGTTTTCTGAGAATTAAATTTTGCTTTTCTATGAAGGTACCATAAGTGGCTTTTTATGTTGCTTTCAAATTAAATAATTTATTTATACTTTCACATTTTCTTTTTGAATAATATTAGCATCTAGGGCAGAGGCTCAAACAGGGACCATTTGCCGAGAAACCTGGCTATGCCTAGAGACATTTCTGGTTTTCACAGCTGATGTGTGTGTGTGGAGGTGGTGCTAGGAGCATCTCATGGAGAGAGGTCAGAGGTGTTCCCAAATGTCCTACAGTGTGTAGAATGCCCCCTACACACACACACACACACACACACACACACACACTCACACACACCCCACATATCCAACAAAGTATTATGTGTCCAAAGATGTCAATTGTGCTGAAGTTGAGAACCCCTGCTCTGTAACTATGATTTTTGCCCCATGAGGAGCATTTTAACTGTGTCATATAAATATTTTTAAAAATATTCTACAACTGAAGATTTTATTTGGTTTTTTTTACCTAAAGTTATTTGGAGAAGAGTCCTTATTTAACGTATCCTTTTGTTATGATGGTCCGAAAACATGATTCCTAGAATTTTATCTTTTTGGTACTGGGGTTTTCATGACGGCTTAGGGTACGATTGTTTTTGGTAAAATGTTCCTGTGCATCGGAAATCATGTTGATGCTGTAATATACACATTTCTCGATGTGTCTATTGCATAAACTGTTTCGACTACTTCAGCGGTGGTATGCCAAGAAAAATGAGTTAAAGCAGCTCCTATTGCTCCTGTGTTCCCCTCAGAATTTAATCAGGTTTCCTCATATATATTGATGTGACGTTACTCCTTGTTATAAAAATTCCAGAATGCTGTATTTTCATTTCCTTCTTAACAATAAAAAAACATCTTCACCTCAATTAATGTTTTTATCTTAGATCTGACTTTACCTGGGATCTGTCTCTCTTTATTTTTCCGTTTTATTGCTGTACACCACTTTAAGTGTGCATCTTATAAATAGCATATAGGTAGCTTTTGGTTCTGAGCTCTTACTTTTTGTGAAATACATATTGTGTTGTTATAGTAATCATAAAGAAACAGACTTTAAGTGCTCTGCTGCAAAGAGTAAAAGATTTTACAAGGAATTCGATTAAAAAGTGGACAAAGAACTTGAATAGTATTTTGAAGATGTCCAAGTGGCCAACAGGTTTGTAAAAAGGTGTGGGGGCATCACTCAACCTCAGGCGGATGCAGATCAAAGCCACAATGAGATACCATCTCTCATCTGCTGGGATGGCTATTATCAAAAAGAGAAAAGATACAGGGTTGTGAGTTCGTCCACACTGGGGGGAAAAAAAAAGAGAGAGATCAAAGTGCTGACAAGGCTGTGGAAAAGGGGGACCCATGTGTGCTGTTGGTGGGAAAGTAAATTGGAACAGCTCCTGTGGAAAACAGTCTGGAGTTTCCTCAAAACACTGAAAAAAGAACTACCATGTGATCTAGCCAGACCACTTCTGGGTATTGACCCAAAAGAAATGAATTCACTACCCTGAAGAGATATCTGTGTGCCCATGTTCACTGCAGTATTTTTCACAGCCGAGACATGGGAATAACCTCGTGTCTTTGAACAAGTGAGCGGGTAGAGAAAATGTGGGGCTACGTGCCCTGTTATTTGACCATAAAAAAGAAGGAAATTCTGCCTTTTGCAACGGTATGGATGGACCTCGAAGGCGTTATACCGAATGACACGAGTCAGACAGAGAGAGACAGAGACTGTGGGTTCTCACTCATGCGGGGGTCTAAAAAAGCCGAACTCCAAGAAAGAGAGAGAGCACGGTGGTTTCCGGCACCAGGGGCTGGGCAAATGTGGGAAGGTGGTCCAAGGGCACAAACTTCGAGCTCAGGGCGAATAAGATGTGGGGATCTAATGCACACCATGGGGACTCTGATGAATAATGCCTATTATACACTTGAAAGCTATTAAGAATGTAGATCTTAAAGATTATCATGGAACACACACACAGGCACACACAAAGTTAATTATGTGAGCGGATGGAGGTATTAACTATCCTCGTTGTAGTAATAATTGCACAAAATATATGCATGTACCAAATCATCCGGTAGACCTTCAAATCACATAGGTTAAATGTTAGTGATATCTCAATAAAGCTGGAAAAAAATTTTAACTCTCAAGAAAATAAAGAGTAGAAGGTTTTAAAATCTCTTCTCTAAACATCCCTCTTTCCGTTTCAATGTGTACACTCTCTTCCTTCCCTGAATCTTAAATAAGAGTCTGACATTATTTCCTCAAGGGCAAAATGGCCTTGGGGTTCTACGTTTAGGACCTGTGGGTGTTTGTTTTTTTTTTATCTCCTTCCCAGCAGCGTGCTTAGAATTCTTCAACTAGATCTTCCTGACTCCGTAATTTAATATATTGCCAACATGGGATAATGGCAGACTTGAATTTTTGCAAATCTGCAAAGTGTGAAATGCTCTCAAAGTTGTTCTAATTTGCACTGTCCTGATTACTAGAGAGGCTCAACATCTTTGCATAAGTTTACTGGCCATTTGGGTTTCTATTTATGCTGCTGTTGGAGTGTAAGCTAGCAAGTAAGGTAAACGCTTTAGGAAGCAATCAAATAATACACGCATGTACGCTGAAGATGTGCCATCGTGTCACCTAACAACTCTACTCCAAGATATTTATTACAAAGGACTTTCCCAGATGCATAAGAAGACATATATGCCGCAGGATAAATTTTAAAGACATTAGAATGATAAAGCGATTGTCCTTTCGATAGAATGCTGAGCATTGGCTCATGAACGTCTGGGGTTATCTGTTTCTATGGGAAGGTGTGCCTTTGTCTTTGACCAAGCTATTGCACAACTTTGTAAGCTGTAGAAAATTGAAATTAGTGCATCTTATTTTTTAGCACTAAACTTTTTTCATTGTGGGGGCACAAGGGTGGCTCAGTCAGTTAAGTGACCGACTCCTGATTTTAGCTCAGGTCTCGATCTCAAGGTCATGAGTTCAGGGCCCATGTTGGACTCCACACTGCGTGTGGAGTCTGCTTTAAAAAAATTTTTTTCGGGGTGCCTGGGTAGCTCAGTGGGTTTAAAGCCTCTGCCTTCGGCTCAGGTCATGATCCCAGGGTCCTGGGATCGAGCTCCGCATCGGGCTCTCTGCTCAGCGGGGAGCCTGCTTCCTCCTCTCTCTCTGCCTGCCTCTCTGCCTACTTGTGATCTTTGTCTATCAAATAAATAAATAAAATCTTAAAAAAATTTTTTTTTCATTGTGGTAAAATACATATAACATAAAATTTACCATCTTACCCACTTTTTTCAAGATTTGAGAGAGAGTGTGTGTGTGTGCGCTCACAGGTGGGGAGAACAGCAGAGGGGAAGAGTTCTGAGCCCCCACTGAGCGGGGAGCAGGAAGAGAAGCAGGGCTGATCCCACAGCCCATGAGATCATGACCTGAGCCAAAATCAAGAGTCGGTTGCTTAACCAACTGAGCACACACAGAGGCGCCCCCATGCTAACGGTTGTTAAGTGTACTGCTGACATCACACTGTTGGGCAACCATCACCACCATCCATTTCCAGAGCTCCTTCTATCTCACAAAACTGAAGCTCAACCTATGAAACTGTAACCTCCTCTTCTTCCCTCTCTGTGGTGCAGGGCAACCACCACTTGACTACTGTGAAATCTGACCACTAGGCTCTGAGTCTGACTACCTCTGGTAGTCAGGGTACCTCTGGTAAGTGGAATTATACAGCATTTGTTCTTCTGTGACTGGCTTAGTTCACTAAGCATCCTGTCCTCAATGTTCACCCATGCTGGAGCCTACATCAGACTCTCCTTCCTTCAAAGGCTGAATAAAATTCCATTGTCTGCGTACACTGCATTCTGTTTGTCCATTCATCTGTTGATGGACACTTGGGTTGCTTCCAAATTTCGGCTGTTGGGAATAATGTTGCTACAAACATGGGTGTTTAAGTACCTCTTCATTCTCTGGAGTATGCACTCAGAAATAGAATTGCTCGATGATACAGTAATTCCATTTTTAATTTTTGAGGAGCTGCCATATTGTTTTCTATAGGGCCTGCACCATTTTACATTCCCACCCATACTGCATGAGGGTTCCAGTGTCTCCATATCCTGGCCAATGCTTACTAATTTTTTTTTTTATAGTAGCCATCCTAGTGGGTGGAACGCAGTGAATTCTCATCCATAAAAATGCAAAAGAAATGTTGTGTGGGGTAGAGGTACAATTGATCCCATCTTGTAGAAAAGAAGATTCTAAACATACTCTCTGGCTCTATAGATATCAACCAGTTTTGGGTTTATTAGAAAATTGATGTCAGCACTCTTGGTAGCTGATATCTCTGCGTGTCCTCAGATTCTCCTTTGAGCCAATTGTAATATATAATTGGTTTTCTCATTAATGAATAAGTTAAATAATTGGATATGTCTTCATTTTATATTCACACCAGAGTCACGATGTTACCTTTCAAAAGAGACACATGATAACAAAGATGTTCATTACGGTGTTTTCCAAATTCCAGAAAAAAAATGTTCACCCCTTAGTGAAATGGTGAAATCTGGGATCTAGTCACATAATGGAACTCTGTGCGGTTAAAGGGAATGACCTACAGCTCCACCTGCAGTGTGGGTAGACTCAGCAACAGGAATGAGGAAACGAGTTTTAGGTGCACGCACCATAACACGTTTAAGGTACATGTTTAAAACATGAAACACGACTATAGAGTGTTGAAGGATGTATAAAAATGTAGTAAAAGCATTAAAAAAAACCCTCAGGAAAAGAAAGACAGATATAAAGCCCACTTAATTTGTACCTGTAATACTTTAATTTTTCAAAAACAGATCCGAAGCAAATCGTAATCAATCCCAACAATCAGGGGCTCTTCCGAGCTCCGTGCTGAGGCTGAATGCGCCCGGGGTCTGGGAAGTCCGGGAAGGCGGCCAGCACGCCCACCACCGAGCTACTTAACACACCCGAACACTCCCCTGAGCGCCAGCCTGGGCCCCGAAGCCCCACTCCCTGGCCAGCTGCCTCTACACTGGACGTCCCACAAGCATGTCAACATGCTGGAAATCGAACTCCGTTCTCCTCTGGTCTGTTTCACCAACACACTCAGTGGCCGTGTCAGCCTTTCACCAACCAACCTTGATCTCTCCGTGTTCCTCACACCCCCTCCCCGCTGCCCCAGACACATCTCTGCAGCCTCTGCCTCTGCAGGGAACCTAAGTCCCTCCCCCACCTCTCCCTCCCAAGCGGTCCACTCTTATTTTCCCATTTCTCATTTCACGTCTGTTCTCTCCACCTCCTGCCAGCCTGTTTCCCCAACACTCCCAGGAGGGACTCTAAAATACATGAACGAGACCACGCTACTCCCCTCCTTAAAATCCTTCCTCGGCATCCCGATCCTCTTGGAACACAATCCACTCCTCTTTCCACACTCTTTGAGGCTGTGCATTACGGAGCCCTGACCCCTGATGCTCCAGTCCTTGTTGCAAACTGTACCCCCTCCGCCCCCGCCCCCCCCCCCACCGCCGACTGCCTCTCTCACTCGCCTCTGCCTCCTTCTCTCAGACCGCCAAGTGCAGGAGGCCTTTCCCAGCCTCTGCTTTCTGAGCCTGAGCGTTCCTCCCCTTGGTCTCTGCATGTGGTTCCTCATCTTTCAGATCTTAACGTGAATGTCACCTCCTCAGGGAAGCCTTCCCTGACCACTTTGTCTAACATCTAAACACAATCGTTACTCTGCGTCATCATATTGCCTGTTTCCTTCATAACAGTTATTTCCAGCTGTAACTATCTTGTGCTTTATTTGTCTCTTGTCTCCTGAGAGCATCCTCTGCCGAGGGCAGAAGAGAAGTTGAGTGCCCAGAAGTGTGGCCCCTGACCGAGACAGGAGCGTGTGGAAGGGCCTGGGTTCCCTCTCTGAGCTGTGTTCCAGGCTCTCCCCGGAGTGTCCGCCGTGGGGCTGCGTTCCAGCGGCCGCAGGGCCACGACTCCCCAGCCCGCTCTCTCCTGGCTTTCCTCGCTTCCAGTATCCGTCCCCTTCCTCTTCTGCAGGCCCTTCTGGGGTCAGCCCCCCACTAAACACCGGCACCCAAACCTTTGCTAGTCTGGTTTTAGGGAATCCCAAATTAAGACACCAGCCCCCTCTCAGGCTCTATGCTGGTCGCCGGAGTGATGCTTCTTGAGTATAAAAGTTTCCTCCCTGCTCAGAATCTTTTAGAAGCTCCTGCAGGGCCTGCTAGCCTTGCCCTAGGCTTGTGAAGCAAAGAATCGCCCCACCTGTCTTCCCAACCTCTCCAGATCCTTCCACGACGTCCCCAGGGACATGTGGGTTTCCCTCTAAAGGGAGGCACTCCCCCTGTGGCTCACAGGGCCTTCCCTCTATGGCATCATCCTTGGAGGCTGACCTGAAACGTCACCTCCTCAGAGAAGCCTTCCCTGACCTCCCTCTCCAGTCCCCCTCCTCTGGCCACACACCTTTCCCCAGTCTTTCCAGGGCTCAGGTGGGCATTAAGCATCTGCTTCTGGACAGAGACACAGAACGTGTGTCCCCAGCCCCGGGCAGGTGGCCCAGCTCGTAGCTGGCACTTTGGAGATATCTGCGACCAAAGGCACCAAGCCTCCTGCTTCTCTCGTGGAAACATATGGACACATCAGGAGCCACATCTGCAGCCTCTCCAGGAAGGATGATCAGAGGAAACAGCAAGGAGGTGTCCTTGTGAACGTAATGAGATTCGCCTGGCTTAATAGATTCTCGGAGGGGCAGGAGCACAGAGGTGTTTTTCACAAATTCCCCATTTCGCAAATTCCCCTCTGTGGAGAGAAGAACCTCGGGTGCTGAGGTGCCCCTACCCAGGGTGGGGAGAGGATAAGAAATCACACCTCCTCCTTCCCGCCCTCTGCCGATTCACAGAACTCACACCCTGCCCGTTTCCTCCCAGGCAGGGACGTGGTGTCATTAAACACAGCCTCACACTCTGCCTGGGGAATTGGGACTTTTTTTCTGGAGGCAACAGCGGCTCAGCTCAATTCTGTTCTCCCACTGAAGCCTCTGCCTCTGCTCTAGAGGGGCCAGAAACTTTCTAATTTCTAGCCAGACCCCAAAACTAACAAGCCACTGACCAGCATTTGACAACCCCTCCCATGGCCCTAGAGTGGCTCTTTCCAACAGATCCTAATCTCCCTGTTCTACAGACAATGATAATGTCTACATTATCATTATCAATGATAATGTTCTACAGACAATGATTGTTATCATGATAATGATAACAATACTCATTATTTTACTGAGTGAGTACTCACTGTGTACCAGGTACTACGCCAGGGGTGGCATGGACACAAAAACACTTTTATCACCCCTGTTTTTAAAATAAAGACACTGAGGGGCGCCTGGGTAGCTCACTGTATTAAATCCTCTGCCTTCGGCTCGGGTCATGATCTCAGGGTCTTGGGATCGAGCCCCGCATCAGGCTCTCTGCTCAGCAGGGAGCCTGCTTCCCCCTCTCTCTCTGCCTGCCTCTCTGCCTACTTGTGCTCTCTCTCTCTCTGCCAAATAAATAAATAAAATCTTTTAAAAAAATAAATAAAGGCGCTGAAATTCAGAGAGGTTAAGTGACTCTCCCAAGGTCACATAGGTAGGAAGTGGGGAAAGTCAGAATTTGGGGTGTCTTCTGAGACTGAGATCTTTTCACAGCACCCACACAGATCTTAAAGGGCTCTACTATGGCTGCAGGGTAATAAATGTGCCCTTGCAGGGCAGGTGTGAGGACCCAATGAAAAGATAACTTTGTATAGAGCCTGGCACATGGTAGGTGTTCCTTCCCTTCATTCCCTATGAACATGTTCAAAGTATCAGCTTGAAGCTTGAATCAGAGCAACAGGGCTGAGAAGTGGTCAGAAAAATGGAAGTTTCTGGAATGAGAGAAGCCAGTCTCCAAAGAAAATAAAAATAACAGCTCAAGGTCTGGCACAGGGGTAGTAGCACTTCACACATGTTTGTTAATATTTGTTAGATCCAGAGTTGGCAAACTTCTTCTGTAAAGGACCAGATATGAAATATGCCGGACTTTGCAGGCCAGATGGCCTCAGCTGCAACTATTCAGTTCTGCCACCGTAGCACAAAAGCAGCCCTGGACATGTACATGAACGGGCATCACTGTGTGTCAATAGAACTTTATTTACACAAACAAGCAGAGGGCCAGAATTGGTCTATCCCCATAGATTGCCAATCTCTGTTTTAGATGAATGTTAAGTAAACAGAAACAGTGGAAGAGACACTATCGTTCAGCCGGCAGTTAACATCTGCCAGGCACGGACCTTCCCAGCATATTTAATTCTCATCCAGTCAAGGGAGGAGGGTGTTTATCATTAGCATCTTATAGATGGGAAAGCTGAGGCTCAGAAAGAGAAGTAACATATGCCAGGTCATTTAGTGTAGGTGGTAGAGACGGGATTCAAATCTGGGCTGTCTGGCTGCCACGCCTGTGCCCTCAGGGGCTACCCCTTCAGCCCACCCTCCTGTCCAGCCCCTGCCCCAGGAAACAAGTACTGGGGGCTGCTCCTCAGCTAAACCCTGCCTTGGCCACCACCTGGGGCCTTGGTCTGACTGCCCTGCAACCTCTCTTTAAAATCAGCAAGGCAGGGCGCCTGGGTGGCTCAGTGGGTTAAAGCTTCTGCCTTTGGCTCAGGTCATGATCTCAGGGTCCTCGGATCGAGTCCTGCATTAGGCTCTCTGCTCAGCAGGGAGCCTGCTTCCTCCTCTCTCTCTCTCTGCCTGCCTCTATGCCTGCTTCTGATCTCTGTCTGTCAAATAAATAAAAATAAAATCTTTAAAAATAAAATCAGAAAGGCCTGGACTGGCCACAGAGACCCCGGAATCAGGCTGTGTCCTGACACTGACCTTCCATGGTTGTCTGGAGCCTCCTTCTTAGGGGCTCGACTAGGCCTCCGCCTTGAACTGCCTCCTCAGAACCACCTCTGTGGTCATTTTACTTTGTTAGTCCACCAGGGTCCCAACCCCGTTCCTGTCACTCATTCATTCAACAAACGTGCCCTGAGGGCCACTGTTTCTGAGCGCTTGGGGTAGATGCAGGAGACAAAGAGCTCCGCTTCCGGAGTCCCGTCTGATGGGGGAGGCAGAGAGGCCTCCACACAGGTTTAACCAGTGCAGCAGAGGGAGCTGGGTGGGGTCAGAGAAGGGGCCTCTCCAATGCCAGGAGAGCCAGCGAGCAACCCCCAGGGGAAGATTCTAAGCTGACTCTGGGAGGGGAGGTCCGCAGAAGAGAAGGAGGCGCGGAGGGCAGTCCCAGGAGCAGGACCAGCCTATGTGAGGGCACAGAGGCATGGAGTACTGTGATGGCTAATTCATCTGTCCCTTTGGGCCTCAGGGTGCCCAGGCATTTGGTCCAGCGTTATTCAAGATGTGTCTCTGGGAATGTTTCTGGATGAGATGAACATCTCACTCAGCAGACTGAGTGACACGGGCTGCCCTCCCCGCCCCCCACCACCCGCCCCAGCTCCTGCAAGGTGGCTGGGCTTCACCCAATCCACTGGAAACCCGAGAAGAACTTTTTGTTCTGGGAGAGGGAACTTCACCAGCCGGAGTGCTGGGACATCCTCTTTCTCCGGAGAACCCCTGACTAGCACACGTGGCACGAAGAGCTTTGCGAGCTGCCCACGGCCTGGCACAGCCGGACTGTCGGGAGGAGCAGGACCCGAGGAGAAAGCAGCATCGGAGGCCAGCCCCGGGGGCCCGAGGTGCAGGCACAGGGCCTGCGGGTGCTAAGAGGATGGGCACCGGCTTTCAGCAGAGGAGAGTCAGAACCCAGGGCCGTGTGCCGCCAGCCTCCAGGGAGTCCTGTGACCCGTGGCAGAAGGGCCTGCCCAGGGGAAACTCGTCTGGGGACGCCAACACGTCTCAGTACTCTGAGAAGCACAGCGAGCCCAAGTAACTGTTTCCTATTGCCACTTTGACCAATTAGCTTCAACTTGGTGGCTCAAAAGAATGCAAACTCAGGGTGCCCAGCTGGCTGGGTGGGTGGAGTGTGCAACTCTTGACCTCAGAGCTGTGGGTTCGAGCCCCACAGTGGGTGTAGAGATTACATAAAAATAATTTTTTTTTTTTAAAAGAGCACACATTCATTCCCTTATTAAAGTTCCAGAGGCCTAAAGTCCGGAATCAGGCCCATCAGGCTGCAGCCCGAGTGCTGGCCGGGGTGGTTCCCTCCGGAGGCTCCAGAGGAGAATCAGTCTCTTTGCTTTCTTTTTCTTTCTTTTCTTTCTTTTCTTTCTTTCTTTCTTTCTTTCTTTCTTTCTTTCTTTCTTTCTTTCTTTCTTTCTTTCTTTCTTTCTTTCTTTCTTTCTATGATGGATGCTGTCCTTATTCCTTGGCGTGTGGTCCTTTGTCATGTGGCCGTTCCTCCCTCCGCTTCACTGTCACACCACCTAGCCCAGTGCGGGGGTGGGGCGGGGAGTGGACCCTCTTGCCCCCCCTCCCTTATAAGGATTCATGATCACAACATGGGGTCCACCCAAAGAATCCAGGACAATCGCCCCGTGTCAAGATTTTTAACTTGATCACATCGGCAAAAGCCCTTTTGCTATATACAGTATCAAATTCTCAGGCTCCAGGGACTGGACCGGGGTCATCTCTCGGGGGCGGGGCAATACTCCGTTGACCTCACTCCCGGAATCAATGACGTCAAGGCCACACCCACAGACCCCCCACCCCCCACCGAATCAGCAATCTGAGGTTTCCTTGGGCTTTAAGAATCAAATATTTGCAAATGATTTCCTTTTAGGCAAAAAAAAAAACCCCAAAACCATTCCAGCAAGAAAGGAAACGAAAGCCAATAGGAAGGCTTCCCCAGAGCCTGCCTCTCACCCGGAAGCCTTGTCAGTAAGTATTTCTAATAAACTTTCATGCTTGGTGGGAGATTCCTCGCACGCTGACAAATTTCTCCTGAAATCTGAGACGTCTTGTTCACAGTGGTAGCTGGCGCGCACAGGTGCCCAGCTGGTACTGTAAAACCAGTAAGCATTTAATTGAAACAAACGACTATAATAATAGTACATTATCCCCGCAGGCCGAGCGCCATCACAGTTTTAATTATTGAGTTAAGAGTCAGACTAATTTATCCTTTTAAAGCAACAGCCCCGTTCCTAGTTATACTGATCCTCCTGTTATGAATATGAAGCCACCAGCAGGGAAGGGTGTGAATGGAAAGCAATTTGTCCCCTTCAGGCTGGTTTTGTCTTGGAAGGTTTGCCAAACAGGGTCTCTGCGACACGGGGTCTGGGACGGCCCGGCCGGGTGTGTGAGACTTCTGTTCGGGTTGGGCTGGGGGCTGTGGCCCTCACGCCTCCACTCAGAGCCTGCGCAAGTTCCTGGCCGCATTCCAAGAAAAGCCCGAGTCCTTACTAAGCCACAGGCTCCTTGATGGACCCCACAGCAGCGCCAGCGGTACCCAGCCCCTCTCTGGCCTCCCCCAGCCCCTTAACTCCACTCAGGCACACTCGCCTCCGGCTGCCCCTTGAAGACACCCATGCGTGCTCGAAGCTCAGGGTCCTTCTCGAGCTCAGGGTGATTTTGCGCCCCAGGGGACATTCAGCCATATTTGGAGACATTTTCGGTTACAACTGGGAGACACTACTGGCGTCTGCTGGGAGCCAGGCCAGGGCCGCGGCCAAACGACCTACTATGTGCAGGACAGCCTCCCACCACGAAGAATGATCCAGACCAAAATGACTGGAGCCCCAAGGGTGGGAAACCCTGCCAGTTAGCTATTGCTTCTGTAGGGGGCGTTCTTCCCCAGCAAGGGGGATCCCTACCAAACATACTCCCTCACCTCCTGCCCATCCCGTCCAGGTCTCCCCTTTCCTACTTGCCTTGACCATCCTCCCGAGACTGCCCCTCTGCCCCTCGCCCCACACCTTCCCAACCCCCTTCATGCTGCTGCGTTCTTCCTTCCAATGCACTGATGCCCTGTGAACACTCTGTGACTTCTTTATTATTTTACTATCTATCCTCTTGCTCCCGCTGCCAGGGTGTGGGTTCCACACAGGCTCCCATCTTCGCTGTGTTCACCCAGGGATTGCCAGCGCCAGAACAGTGCCGGACACACAGGAGGGGCTCAGTGTATGCTTGTTGAATGATCTGCTCAGGGTTCTTCCTCCGTCAAGCCCTGCGTCCACGTGGCCTCCAGGTCGGGCGATACCTGCTCCTCATGATCTGCCCCGTCCTCTCCTTCTAGCTCAGGCTCAGCACCAGTGACTTAATTCTGTGTCCACTTGGCTGGGCTAAGGGGTGCCCAGACAGTGGGTAAAACATCATTGGGTGTGTCTAGAAGAGGCTTCCAGAAGAAGTTAGCATTTGAGTTGGCCAGTGAGTAAAGAAGATTCCCCTCCCCAGTGCAAGTGGTCATCAGCCAATCCACTGAGGACCCTCACACAGAACAGAAAAGCACAAAAAGGCAGAGGAAGGACAAATTCTCTCTCTTTGAAGCTGGAACATCCATCTTCTCCCGCCCCCAGACACTGGAACTCCGGGCTTTCAAGCCTTCGGACTCAGGCTAAATCGTCCCACCAGCTCTCCTGGCTCTTCCGCCCATAGACGGCACATCAGGGGACTTCTCAGCCTCCTTGACAGGAGTCCATTCCTATAACAAGTTTCCTCTTATATGTATGTCTGCATACGCTGTTCCGTTTCTCGGAAGAACCCTCACTAACATAGAGCCCATTCCTTTTTCCAGAGCAATGAAAAGCCTCTTGCTGGGCTGCTAGGGTGTCTGTCTAGCAAGAGTTCTGGGGTCACTCCCGCGGGCCACCTTGGCCCGTGCTCAGATCCTCCAGGCCAGAAGCGGAGGCCTAGCTAGCGATCTGTCACAGCCCCCGGGCCCTCACGGTGAGGGCCCACAAGCCACAAAGGCCCTGAGACACAAAGAGGGCAGGCACAGCCCCTGTCACTCAGGAATGGCCACTGAGTCCAGCGGGACAGATGAATGAGCCAGCCATGTCACCATGTGCGACGCGTTAACGCACCCACCACGATTGCCCCGTGGGCGCACGCAGCCACACAACAAATGCAGCGTGTCCCCTGTGGCCTGGATTCCTGGGATGCAAACTACCCCAGCCCCATGGACAGGGGTTAGGCTGTACCTCGGTGGGGGGTCCGGTTCAGCCCCACGAGATTCTTCCAGCATTTTAATATGTGCCACCCAGGAACCGCCTCTGGCCACCACTGGTGAGCCCAGCAGGCGGTGGAGGGGTCAGCGTTCTCCCTGGGCCCGTCCGCCCCCACTCGCCCCCCATCCTGCCCAGTCACAGGGTCTGGCGTGGAAGATTTTTCTGCGTGCTTCTCTTCGGTCTGTACGCGTGTTGTCCCTTTCCCCATAACCCAGCAGCAAAAAGGCCTTCTTCCCCACCCTCCGTGAAGTTGCCTTTCTAGTTCCTAATGAGAGTTTATTTAGTAAGAATTTAACATTTATTTTTTAATTGTGCAGGTATGAGCGTTAGGAGCTTTACGGTTTTCTGTTAATGCTGTGGATCCCAAGTTGCATAGACCTTGAGAGGTTTCCTGCAGCCCTATTTTTCCCATAAGCCCCGTCATTTTTAGGATTTTGCAGGTTTTGCAGAACTGCGTCTCTCATATCATAGCAGAAACATCTGTATTTACTAAATATCTGCTAAGTGCCAGGCACTGACGAGCACAGATCTCGTGGTGAGTGACACAGGCGCGGTCCCAGCCCCCATGGAACAGACGGTCTTGTGGGGGAGCCAGGCGTCCGTCAATTCCACA
The DNA here is from genome assembly GCF_964662115.1 of Mustela nivalis. Classification (NCBI taxonomy): domain Eukaryota; kingdom Metazoa; phylum Chordata; class Mammalia; order Carnivora; family Mustelidae; genus Mustela; species Mustela nivalis. The sequence goes on along the minus strand of NC_139027.1, from coordinate 128,818,211 downwards.
CCCAAACCATCAGCCAGGCACAATGGTGACGAGCTCTGGAAGGAAAGTCATGGACCACGGTGAGCTTGTTAGGGGCAAACTGGAGCTCTGGAATGGCCTCGGTGAGCAGGTTAGTGGGGAGGCTGGCGGAGGGCGAGACGGATTAGCTTAGAGATCCGGGAAGGGGCCAGGAGGAGATGCTCAGTCTGCACCCTGAGGGTCACCAGGAATGATTTGAGGCAGACCAGTGCCTTCGATTTTAGAAAGGCCAGCTTGGCTGCTATGTGGCAGGGGGCAGGGAACAGCTAACCGGTGAGAAGTGACATAATCACGACCGCAGGTTCGGGTAATGGGGAGTACCAGCTGGCTGTGAGAGAGACCGAGGGAGAGGAGAGAGGCAGGATTTGGGACTGGTCATGGCAGGTGGTCCAGGATGCAGATCATGAATGATATTCACAGACTGGTCACAGGGGACAAGAGATGTGGGCAGCCGGAGGTGGGGGGTGGTCAGCTGCCAGCGGCTGAGCTGGGCCAGAGCCTCCAAGTGGGGTCTCCAGGTAGGGATGGTCAACTACATGGTCTGCTCTTTAGGGTGGGGACTGAGCAATGGAAACTGTCCCCAGAGGTACCCAGCCACCAGGGCAGAGAATCAGGGGGAGGGGGCTGTTAGAAGGAGTGGTCTGAGCCGCAGAGGAAGCCAGGAGCAGCACAGCCGAGAGGGAGGGTGTTTCAGGAGGGAGGGAGTGGCCCCTAAATGTCAGGTCTGAGAGAGGAAGTCGGTGCCCCAGGGATTCGGCCATGCGGAGGTCACTGGCAACCACACGTGGAACAGTTCTGTGGTTGCGGGGAGGTAGAGGCCAGAGTGAATGGGAAGGAGGAAAGACAGACAACCAGGGTTGGTGACCCTCCGGGGAGGCCCACTGGGACCATCAGGAGAGAAGCCAGACGGTGGGCAGGTGTCCAAGGATGACCTTCTGTGTAGATGCTAAGGGGAGAGCACAGTCGTGGACGGTGGGTGCTCCTGTCCCAGAAATACTGCCCCCCCCCCCGGGATGTGGACTGTAGAACTAGGAGCCACAACACCAGGATGCCTCTTGCCGACCTCATTCTCAAGTGAGACTTTTAACAAGCCCTGTGAGGTAGAGATGTGGCTGCACCCACTTTACAGATAAGCACATGGAGTCCCAGAGCAGTAACATCAGTTGCTCCTTGACCCTAACCCAGGGTCTGCCTGACCCCACAATCTGAGCTCTTCCCACTCCTGAGGGCAGAGGGGTCACAGCATGCCCAAGAGGGAGCCCTTCTGCCATCGACCAGGGGAGTCAGCGCGGCCTTGCTGCCTGGTTTTGACTACAGCTGAGCTCTTCTGTATCTTTGTGAGGAACGGGAGCCTGGGGAGTGTCTGCGGGACAAAAGCAATGAAATCCACCAGGAAACTGCTGTGATTAGAACAGGACTGGAGGCTTGAAGTCCAGAGTCAGCATGACAGTCACCCTGAGGGTCTGGGGGCTGCTAGGGCTGGGGCCCAGGCAGGGATGAAACTGGGGGAACCTGGAGGGCAGATCATAGGGGGTAAGAGCACGCTTATGTGATCTCCGTGGAGCCCAGATGGCCCAGCTGATTTCCTGTGCTCAGGGCAGGAGCCCAGAGGTCGGGGTCAGGAGGCACCCGGGGCAGATGTAATAGACAGGAGAGCACTGAGAGATGGAGCCAGTGCCCTTGGACACAGGGAGCTGATTACCAAGACAACCTGTCCGGGCTGTAAAGCCTCTGCCTTCCTGAACTTGATCTTCAGGGCCAGCAACACTAGGGCCGAGCTACATTCTGCAGGGGCGCACCTTGTGGCGGGAAGGCTGTGTTTTATTTCCTTATCTCGTCGTCTACCACACTGGAATGTAAACTCCGCGGATCAGGACTGTCATCGGCTCATGGCTTGAGAGACGGCTGGTACGCAGGAGGGGCTCCATCAAAGTTGAGGGAATGAATGAAGAGTGCCGGAGTGAGCCGAGTAGAACAAGGCTGAGAAATGCCTCGTGTCTTGCTCAAGGTCTTATAGCCTTAAGCATTGGAGCCAGGGTTTGGGATCAGAAAAGGGGATTCTTGCCTTCCAGCAGTAGCTCCCCAGGGACAGACGCCCCTTTCCCATTACCAGTCCAACCCCCAAGCCAGGCTACTGCCAGTGGCCCTGCTAGACCCCGAGCCCCAGCACCTCCCTCTGGTGTAACGCCCTGCTAGTCCAGCTCCCTGTGCCAGCAGCCTTGTTTGCCTCCCTGGACCCTACTCCCTTTTCAGGACTCAGCTCAAATGTCACGCCTCCAGCCCTTCACTGGCTCTCCTAACTACACCAGTGTCCCCTAAAGACCCTGTACTCCTTGTTATTTTTTTTTTCCCCCACTGGCCTTGCCATGGTTGTGATTACACCTTCCCTGCCTGTGTGCCTGATCCTGGCTGTGTGCTCCAGCCATGAACCAGGGACTGTGGCCGCTTTGCTCAGGGCTGTTTCCCCAATGTCTAGCCCCAGGTGTGGCACACAGCAGGCCCCCAGGAAACGTGGAGGGAATGAGCCGGGTAGGCCTGGGTGCTCTGGGCCCCAGAGTGGCAGCCTTCCCAAGCTCCAGGCCAGCCCAATTGATACCCAGCCCCTGCATGGGAGCTGCCTCCTGCTCGTCCCTCTCCAACAGTGGAGTCATGCCCACCTGGGCCCCCGTTCCTTCAAGCCTCCTCTGCTCCCTACTGGCAGTCCTGCCTCTTGGCCTTCGCTTATGCTGTTCCATACCGTTGCTCTAAGTCTAGAGCCTGGCTGGAGTCAGGTGGTCCTGGCATGCTCTGGGTGAGAAGACCTTATCCTGAATGACCTGGATGACCTTGACCAGCCACTTCACCTTCTGGGCTTCCTCAATGGAGGGGCTCTAAAAGGGGCAGAAGTGGCATCAGATTTGCATTTCAGAAAGGTATACCAGTTGCCCCAGTGGAAGGGCACCAGCCCATGAATGAACCAGCAGGGGAGAGACGGAAGCATGGAAACCTGCTCACAGGCTTCAGAGGCAGCCCAAGCCATGACGGGGGAGATCTGAGCTGGGCTGGGGCAGCGGGCAGGACACCGGGGCAGTGCGGTCGGGGTGACTCAGGAGGCAGGCTCAGCGTGGCTCAAAGATTGCAGGTGGCTGGGACCCACAGGAGAGGGAGGCACAAGGAGACAGAAGGGTTACTCACCCCTCCTCCTTTACGCTGAACGTTCTACATTCTGAATTAGCACATGTGCTAATTAAAACCATCTTTCCAAAGAATTTATTATAGGATATTCCAAGCTAATTATAAATTCTCTGTAGCTGATCCTGAGCAGTTTGCTAATGCGGTGTTGAAATCTCTTTGGCCACCCTCGTTTAAATTATTCATCAGGCCCTGCAACAGTTGTGAACTGTAATTTAAACAGTCAGCTCATGAATATTCAATTAACACAACAAACACTGGCGTGTTTTACTGCCTTGCTGCTCAATATTTTGTATCCTCATCCGTGTTTACATGTTTTTATGAACTCTCGAGAAAAGCATTGCCTGTTGAAGTCCCTGGTTAAGCCAAGATTGAAATGCCTGGGAGGGGCTGGAGGGCGCCGGCCAAGCGTCCGACACCCTTTCTCAGAAGAGCTGCAGGTCAGGCTGGGCGGGTCCAGGGAGGGGAGGCCCAGAGAGGGCAAGGACTGGCCCTCAGGTAACACAGCACATCCAAGGCACAGACGGGGCTCAGAGTTCTGGGGCTGTTCCCACTGCCTATGCTGCCACAGAGTAACCAGCGGAGGGGGAGCAGGGACATCTGGGTTGTTTTGCAACCCAGGCCAGCTCAACCTTTAAAAATCAGAGTTCCTGCCCCTCCATGGCCAGGTCACAGGACTCTGTGTCCCCTCGTCTTGGGGTGAGTTTTAGGGCCCTTACAACCTGTAAATAGTTTTGAAGCTTCCACAAATGGCCCCTCACTTATTCTCATATCCCTCCTATGAGGTGGGCACCATGATGCCTCCCGTTGTTTACAGAGAAGATGGCGGCTCAGAGGACCAAGAAGTTTGCTTGGGGTACAGCTCTCTTTTCCTCCCTCTCTGAGACCACACGCTCCAAAAACCATTTCCACGATGTTGAAAGGGACCCATCTCAAGACAGTTTTACATTTGAGAAAAGTCAGAAACAGCCTCAAGGCCACTAAGAGCATCGTTTGCGTTCACAGTGGAACAGCCACAGGACGGAATGTTACTAAACACAAGATGCCACTAAACACAAGAGTGTGGTTTGCAACTTTGGGCATGGAAATGCGTCCCCTAGCTACTGCTGCAGTAAATCGTCAGGCCACACAGAGCAGCTCCAATAGAACACACCACAAAGTCCAGGAGAAGGACCCATATTATATCTTATTTATGTAAATTGTATGTGTGTCATGTGCAAAGATATGACAAAAAGATACCTAATCAACAAATGGTTGGGTTAATAATAGTTATTTGTGGATGGGGCAGTTTAATGATCTTTTCTTTCTTCTTTGTGTTAGTATGTATTTTTTTTTTTACAATAAACCATGTGCCATTTTTATAAAAATCAATAAATTTGTTTTTTGGAAGAAGAATATGTAAGAATATCTCAATTCAAATTTAGGATAGGATACAGCCAAAGCCATACTCAGAAAAAATGTAAAGCCACCAACCTTTTAATCATTAAGCAATAATTAAGAAAAGTAAATGAAGTCAAGAATCTAAAGTAAAAAAATTGAAACATCTACAGACAGAGAGGAACTAATAGATGTAAAAGGGGAAATGAATACATCAAGAAAAAAAAGTAATGGAATTAAAACATAATGGTTGGTTCTCTGAATAAAATGAATGAAACGAAGTAGAGAAACCAGTAACATGAATGAGCCCCCCATACAGATGAGCATGAGAAAAGAGAAAAACTACAATATACAAATTTAGGAATATGAATGGGATGTAATTACAGGTACAAAGGCCATAAAAATTATAAGATGACACTACATGTAATTCAATGGTAATAAGTCTACAGATCTCCACGTAATGAACTACTCATTTTATGAAGATGGTATGACCTCTATGATGATTGTACAGATTATAGTACGATCTGTATTTTAACTCAGAACTAAGAGAAAACTATCCCCTATAAAGAAAACTACAGATCCAGTCACTATAAAAAAATGTAAAAGATGGGGTGCCTGGGTGGCTCAGTCAGTTAAATGTCTATGTCTGTCTGTGTCTTGATCTCGGCTCAGGTCTTGATCTCACAGTCGTGAGTTGGAGCCCCTCCGTGGGCTCCAAAAATGTAAAAGAAAAACCTTAAGTAAAATAATAGTGCCTTAGATCCAGCCTCACATTAAAAAAATTAATAACTACTTTCTCATATCAGGGAGATCATGTGATCATGGGGGCTTAAGTGGGTAGAAGAAGAATCAATGAAACAAGATGGGAATGGGAGGGAGACAAACCATAAGTGACTCTTAATCTCACAAAACAAACTGAGGGTTGCAGGGGGAGGGGGGTTGGGAGAAGGGGGGTGGGATTATGGACATTGGGGAGGGTATGTGCTTTGGTGAGTGCTGTGAAGTGTGTAAACCTGGTGATTCACAGACCTGTACCCCTGGGGATAAAAATATATGTTTATAAAAAATAAAAAATAAAAAATAAATAAATAAATACATATGTTTAAATATGTGTAATACATGCATATCATAACCAAGTAGAATATATTAATACTGAGAAATCTATTAACAAAATTCATCACACCCCAACATACTAAGGAAGAAAAACTATATGATCATCTCGGTATATACTCAGTAGACATCTGATAAATGGAAGAGGTCTTGAACCACCCGCCAAAACAAGAAGGAAAGGCCTAAGTACAATTTTCACAGATGGGTCAGTTCCCCATGTGGGTATGAGCCAAAAAGTGGGTGGCACCTGAGTGGCTCAGTAGGTTAAACATCTAACTCTTGATTTTGCCTCAGGTCATGATCTCAGAGTTGTGAGATCAAGACTGCCATCAGGCTCCGTGCTGGGCGTTGAGCCTGCTTGGGATTCTCTCTCCCTCTGCCCCTCCGACACTGCATGGGCTCTCGCGCTCTCTCTCTTAAAAAAAGAAAAGAAAAGAAAAAAAGGAACAGATCAGAATGATGTTCCCAGCAGGTGGGGCTGTGAGCCCTGTCTCTGATCACCCACTTTGTGCGGAAGAAGGAGCAGGTGAGACCACACTCAGTTCTCATCCTTCACAGTTCTGGGTTCTGATTAGCGAGCGTGGAACCACTCACTGCTCCTAGGGGAAATACAGGGCTAGGTTCCTGGGAGCCTCCGGTCACCACATTTACATCCACCAATCAATATACGACTTTGTTTTATGTGTGTTTCTGTTTACAAACACCTTGTTTGATAGATAGTTGACTTACTAGCATTGAGTTCAAGGCACGGTTAACTCGTGCCTGAGCACACCTATTTTCTCTGTGAGGCATCTCTTGAGTTTAGAAGCACCAGGCAGCCTGTCAGCCCCTTGCCTGGGGACCACTTTAAATGGTGAAATGAGCCACAAAGTGCAAGAAAAATGTGGCACTGCACAAACTGCAAGATAAATCCTTGTTGATGGGAAGAAAACAGAAGCAAGAAGGCCCAGCCCTGCCTTGTTTGACCCCAGCTGGGAAGGTGCAGGTGGAGTGACGTGAATTTCCTGCCGTTTTGTGCGTGTCTGCAGATGACCGTGAACACTCCGTGAGTATTGATTTCGGGGTCAGAAATAAATTTTAGCTCGTAGATGAAGTGGCAAATAGAGAAATCCGCCAATAATGAGGATGGATTATATCCAGATTCACAGCGGCAGCCAAGGGCCTGGCGGCCGGTCAGGGTCTAGAAGGAAGAGAAATGTGAGCTTGGAGACCAGCGCGTCTGGGGGAGGGGTGTATGGATGGAGATAGAAGAGTGAGCATGAAGTGTGATTTCTGAACCACGTTTTGCCAGCCAGAAGGCATCCATCATAGGAGAGGCACTGAACGATCAAGTGGACAGAATGGTTCGGCCCATTGCCTTCAGCCAGCCATTACCACCAACCACCCCCTGGGCTCCTGGATGGAGTGGCCCAGGTGGCAAACATGGAGGCTCTTTTTGGCCCGGGTGACAAGAACTCCCCCTCGCCAAGGCCGATTTAGCTGCTGCTGCCTCTGAATGTCCACCCCGTCAACAACAGAGACCAACACCGAGCCCCACACGTGACCTTATTCCTTGAGGGGAACGACCAGACCCTGGATGGTTAGTCTACCTGGGCCCTTTCCCCCGCAGACGAGCCCGCAGTGCATCCTCCCAAGGAGAGACATTCTGGGCATGGCTGGCCTCTCCTGTCTGCAGGACTTTAGCCTGAACTGCTCCCTGGGGGCAGACAGAAAGCCCGGTCCACGGGCACAGAATCCCGCATGACACGGTACACCACTGATGGCCCACTCGTAGAGACGGGTGTGGGAACAGACCCTCGTCAGAAGGGTCTCCTGGCCATAGCACACGTCACCGGCCAGAAGCCAGCACCCTCACGGGATGCTGGCAGGGCTTTCTAAAGGGGCAAAGCCCTAGCGGGGAAACACCGAAAGGATGGGGTACGGTCCTCCGTGGTGCGGTATGGGCATCGCACTGGAGACCTCCATGTGGTTCTGTGAAGAGTACACGAATCCGGGAACCGAGGAGTGGCAGCAGAAGTGGCCCCGGGCATTATCACTTCCAGAGACCCCCCCACCCCCGCCACGGGATCTGGTGCCTCCGGACTCTGCGATGCTGGGTCAGGCTGGGTTGGAGGACCGGGTCCCCCCAAGGGGTGCATGCTTGCCACAGGACACAGCAGGTATGGCCGCTGCCAGGGTCCTTGGGGGGCAGCAGGGGAGAAGAGGACTCACCGTCGCTGCAGGAGGATCCGTCCTGATGGGGGGGGGTGGCTGTCACTCGGGGGGACGGACTGTGTAACACACATGTAACCCAGGTGACCCCCCGGGGTGCTTCCTGCCGCTCCCTTCCCCATTGCCACTGTGAACGCACAGATGCAGCGAGCTTGAACGAGTGCCAAGGACTCAGACCTTTCCAGAGCAGGTGAGACGCAGAAGCCGCCAGCTCCCTCGAGGGGACAGCTGACGGAGAGGGGAGCTGTCATTTGCTCCACTGAGTTTCCTTCAGAACCAGGGGCCCAGGGAGCCATGGAGAATCAGACCTGTGTGGCACAAGGGGCCACAGAATGCACTGGTCAGCCCTCTGAGCCCCAGTCACTGCCCCCCCAACCCCCCCCACCGGCTCCATGAACAGGCTCTCGCTGAGGCGACCCCTGGCAACTGAGCACATGGGGATACTGAGGCAGCACACATCTCCTCCAGGGGGCGACACTGGTCTGAGAACTCCCCACTGGCCTGGCCGGACCGTTCTGGGAACTGTGCCCCGTCCAAGATTCTTCATACCCAGCCCCCTCCTTTCTCCCCTCCTTCCACAGGCGTCAGCCCTGCACCCCCCCACCTCCCACCTTCTCTTTCTCCCTCTCAACAAATCTCTTACCTGCCTGATCCTGTCTAGGGCTGCGTCTTGGTGGATTCCCACTAATGCCACCAGAATCCCTTTGTGGGAGAAAACTGTACTCCTCTGGGGTTGAGAAATGTGCTGTGCCCCGCTTGGGGTGCAGGGTGACCCCAGGGATGCTCAGTTCAAATCAGAGGGCCCTAACCTAACCTCTAAGGAACTCAGGTGCTGTGGAAGGAGGAGCCTCCGTTCAGCTGACTTCAGCGGGGCCTCTGGATCTGTAGGCCTGGGAGGGAGACGCAGAGGCTGAGGGGAGCACAGGGGCAGACAGAACAGAGGGGGGCCCAACCCTGAGTCTGCCGTGCGGGCAGGGACAGGAGAAAGAGGTCATCGCAGTATCCGTGGGGCCACTGTCCGTGGTGGGCATCCCCATCCGACCCCCAGGGAGCCCACTTTGTCCACCAATACCTGGGCACGTGGATTCCTTGGGAGATCTAGAAAGGCTGCAGAGTTCTCCGTGTGGGTGGGCGGGGAAGAAAAGCAGAGGCAGCGCATACACGAAGCGCGTGGAGACTAATAGCATTGTTATGGCTATCAAGCTGAGCATTTTATAAGCATTATAGCATTTAATTATCAAAACAGCTCCACACGGTAAGAATTATTAACATATCCATTTTACACGTAAGAAAACTAAAGTTCAGAGGCGGTGGGGAGCTCGCTCAACGTGGCAGGCGGCTGGAGGCACTCAGATTTAAATCCACTCCTCTTGAGGTCCAAAGCCAGTGGTATTAATTCTGGCAAAGTGCTAACCTTCTTTCAGCAGAGCAGTGGGCAGTGGACACAGAGACATGGTGTGCGTGTCTAGACTAAACGGCCACAGCAGAGGCAAATCCCCTATGCCCAGAAGACAGCTTTGTCCCCAGTGTCATTGGCTGGCCACTGGTCACTTGCACTGTGAACGCCTTCTTGGGTGGCAGGCTTCCACCATGTGTTGGGGGCACCGTGAGCCTGTCCCCTGCCACACGGAGGGCTATGGGAAGGCACAGCTCCATTCCAGTCTGACCGAGGTCACAACGGTGGAGATAGGCAGAGGAGGGTGCTGCCAGTTTGTTGCTGGAATTCTGCACCTCCTCAGCAGGGGCACCGCAAGGATGGATATGTCAAGTTCACAAAATAGGTAAAAGGGAGTAGGGAGGAGGGGTCTTATGTGCAAGGGTGTAGGGGCTAAGGTCTGGGGTTCCCAAGGGAGGAGTCCTGTGGGATGGGGGAGTGGTTGTCTCAGGCTGACCCTTTGGTCCTGGATAGTAGCAGGAGGGCATGTTTTGCTGCATCCTTTGACCCAGACCCCCATTCATCTTGTCCAGCTGTTGCCAGTGCTGGTGGTGTCTAGCTTGAGTCTGTTTGTGTGGCTGCTCACACTCCAGTGTCTCCTGGTCTCCAAGAACAGGTTTCACTGACCGCCCCGTACCCAGCACACAGGGTCCCCCATAAGCAACTGGCAGAGCCTGACCTCCTGGTTGCATGGAGGTTCCTGTGATCTCCCTGCCCTGGGTTCCCCTTTCTTCGCCCCTACTGTGTTTTGTTTCTACTTCTGTGGGGGCCCAAGAACCTCACAGGGATGGGGCATTCTACAATCTAAGATCTGGCCTGGAGGCCTTCAGATCCAGGCTGGGCATGGCCCTCATGCCAAGGGTCTGCTTCAAGGCCTGAGCCAGTGGGGGGTGTAAAGGGCTGGACAGAGTCTGGAAGCACCGCAGAGGTGTGGGCTCTCCTTCCTCTGGCAAAATGGGTTTGCAACCATCACAGGCATGCCACAATCCTCAAGGCAAACTGAGAGAGAAGCGACGGTCCTGCGTACCCTAAAACGATGGAGAACTTGGTCACCCACTGAGGCTGATGCGGTCCAGGGCTGCTCGGCGGCATCACGATCCCCTGGGAGGGAGGGGGTTGGTTAAACACAGGCTGAGGGGCTATGTTGGGGCCTGAGAATCCACACCGCTGACAAGTGCCCAGGGGATGTTGGTCCTACTGGGAACTCATTACAGACACAGAGGCTGCCTGAACCCAGGCAGATGGACTTTTGGATGTACTGAATGTCAAAGGTTCGCACACAGCTGCCCCCTTAAAGAAGTGCCCTCGGCCCCTGGCTTATCCGAAAGAGATGCCTCAAGGCTCCAACATCACAGGCCCCCGGCTCCATGGGACAGACCCAGCCCAACGACAGGCTGTAACGACTCTCCCGCAAGTTCCTCTCCTTTGGCCTTGTTACCAAGAGTTTGGAGAAAGGGCCACTGGGGCCATTTTTGTCCCTCCTCCTACTCTGTCTCAGGGGAGAGCTCTGACCTTCCCTCACTGGCTGGACTGCCAGGGGTGAGAGCCCAGCCCCCAGTCCAGAGGTCCGGGGCTGGGCCTGGGGCAGGAGGTGCTTCTTTCTTCCTTCCTCTCTCTCTCTCTTCCTTCCTCCCTTCCTTCCTTTCTTCTTTCTTTCTTTCTTTGAGAGGGAGAGAGAGAGAGTACAAGCAAGGGGAAAGGGCAGAGGGAGAGGGAGAAGCAGGGAGCCCCATATGGGACTCGATCTCAGGACCCCGAGTTCATGAGCTAAGCCGAAGGCAGACACTTAACCCACTGAGCCACCCAGGCGCCCTGCAAGAGACGCTTCTGTACAACACTGAGGGCACAAAATACTTGGGGTCAAGGGAACGATGGTCTCATCCTGCCTCTGCCACTTCCTGTCTGTGTGTCTTCAGACAAGCCACTTGCCCTCTGAGTCTCAGGGACACATCTGTAAAAATGAGGATAATTCTGTCTCCCTCCAAGATGGACAGGAAGGTTAGATAAGGCGGTTAGAGAACCCACCCGGCTTACCGGCCAATGACGACAGAGGCAGCACTGCACAGTCTGGGGAGTGTTGATACGGGCCACATTTGTTACTCAGTCGGTCTGCCAGTCGCTTGACAAACCCGTCTCAGACCCTGCTCCAAACCACATGCAAAGCTGCGCACCAGCATTTTATGAGCACGTCTGACTCTAACAACGACCCTGCGGGGTAGACAGCATCAGCCCCCAACTACTTGAGGCTCAGAGAGGGCGAGTAACACCCCAGAGCACCCAGCAGGGCAGAACAGGGACCCTGGGGCCGGCAGGGTCCCGTGAAGCCCTATTGCCCAGGCACTAGGAGGCCCCATCCCAGTGGCAGCCACAGTCCAGCCCAGCCCCACTCGTGCGCTGAACTCTCCCGCGGACGCTTCTCGTCCAGATGCTCTCGGCTGCGCGGCTTCCACAGTGCACGGACGCTCTCCTCCAGAGCCTTAATATTTAGATGAGTTTTATTTGTCTTGCTGCCTTTTCTAAAGATTCCGAGCTCTAAATGGACAAAGCCACAAGATGAGAGAGAGCGCGCGCAGGAGACTGACTTTTTATGATCCAGCCAGAGCAGGGGGAAAATGACTCCAATAGATCTCAAGTTTATGTGCTGCAGACATTCCGCGGAGCCAGAGATTGGTTCCCAGCAACGCCGACGGTACATTAAAAGCTCATTTTCCCAAACATGGTGCTGAATATGCACTCGGAGGAGAGGGCCATTATGCCGGCTAATGTCGAAGCTGCCGCTGACGGATGCTGCTGTGATTTTCCCTGAATTCTCCCTCCTGACTCGCGAGCAGGTCTCCGAGGGAGAGGGGGGTCTGCCAGGCTTGGCATCTCGCCCAGAATGGAAGTTAAATGCCTGACCCTTGCACCGCTGCGGCCAGAGGGTCACGGCTCCGATTAGGAGCCTGGCGGGGGCTGGCGAGGATGGCCACCAGAGGGCACCTGAGCGATCATAAAACATCACGGACAATCCCAGTGGAAGGGGTGGCGACTGGGTGTGAACAAGGAAGTCTGGACAGGTGTGAAGTTTCCTCTTTTCCGGCTTCTGCTGCTGTTCTCTGGCCCCTAGGGCCCAGCCCCAATGCCACCTCCTCCAGGGAGTCTTTCCTGCTACTACTCTCCTCTGAACTCCCCAGTATTCACCTGTTCCTTGTTCCTAACCCTAACCCTTCCTACTTCGTGCTATGCTTCCTTGAGGACAGGAATGGCTTGACTCGGAGCCGAATTCCGAGCGCGGGTCTCAATCCCGGCTGGTCCACTCCCTCGCTCACTCCTTTATTCATGCACCCACTCCTTTAAAGGCTGTATAGTTTAGGTACTGGAATACATGGGAGTCAGCCCATGTTCGAAGCGCGGTGCTACCACTGACAGCTGCGTAGCCAAGTGATTCGCCTCTCTGTGCCTTGGTTTCTTCCTCTGTAACGCGGCAACACTAAGCGTACCTCCTTCTCGGGTGAAAGATGAAACGAGATACCAAACGGAAAGGGCTTAGGCGGGTGCCAAACACATCATCAGAGCTAACTAAATGCTAGCAGACTACAGTCAGAGATAATTCAGCCACTGCGTAGGAGAAAAGTTTGCCAAGAGGAGATGGGGTCAAACCAGACGTGGTCTTTGCTCTCCGAAGGCGAAGATAAGGCCTCTCCGACCACAGTGAGCTCACACAGCGTGCCCAGGGGCTGGCCTTCGTGGTTCCATTCTTGGACACGGTCTGCATCAGAAAGCCGCCAGCTCCCACCTGCCGAGGGGGCAGTGAGGCTGAAATGAGAGCCACGGGACGAGGCAGGAGGACACCACGCGAAGATCATGGCTGCTGTGACCCGGCCCCTCCCCCAGGCTGTGAGCCCTTCCGGGGCATCTTCGAATCCCCGGTGGCTCAGGTTTCCCTCTTCGGGGCAACCTCCATTCACCTGTGCACAGCCTGGAGGGTGCGGAGAGCACGGAGCTCGGAGTCAGAGGCTCTGGTTCAAGTTCCAACTCCACCCTTCTACTCAGGATGTGACCCTGGACGTGTAATCTCTCTCCTCCCATTCATTCGGTCAATAAACAGACACGGAGGGTGATCCGCTAAGGAGGTCCTTTGCCAGAGGCTGGTGCCAGAGAAAGGCGTGAGCACAGACCCAGGCTTCTCCGAGGCTGTCCCAGGCTGGCAGCGCAGACGGACCTCTGAATGGACGGCCACCTGCCTCCGTGAACTCAGGCTGCTCCCACCTTCATTTGTACTTTTCATATACTGCTCATCATGGTTTTTGTGTGTGTGTGTGTGGTAATTTTGATTTAAAAAAAAAATCTCAGTAAGACACCGTTTATCTTGATTACTGAGGTTTTTGGTGCTCCCTCAAATATTTAGATTGAAGACAAGTGCCTCGCTTGTCTCACTCCATTCCCAGCCCAGAGGATCCCGACAGCCTCAAAGAGAAGGTGACTTCTGAACTGGGTCCTCACACAGGAAAAGGAGTTCAGCAGGTTGACAAAGGGGAAGAACCTTCCAAACAGAAGAAACAACAGCAGGCAGGGGTCCTCACCCAGGGCTGATTTTGTCCCCCGGGAAACATTTGGCACTGACTGGAGACATATTGTGTGTGTGTGTGTGTGTGTGAGAGAGAGAGAGAGAGAGAGAGAGATTTTGATGGACGGTGGCATGCCACCAGAGGCCAAGAATAGCAGTGGAAGCCATGGTCACTGCCAGACATCCTTAATGCCCAGGCCAGCTTTTTCCCCACCCCTACAGAGAACTTCCCCACCCAGATGTCGTAGTGCTGGGTTGAGAAACCCTGCACTACAGAGCACCGAGGTGTGAGACATCGTGGCATCACACTACCTTGGGCTGGTTGGCTTGGCCTCTGTAAGTCTCAGTTTCTGCATCTGAACCATGGGGATACCAACGGGTTGCTGGGAGAGGTCATGGGACCAAGTCTGTACACAGCAGGTACTCAAAACATGCCTACGCCCCCTCCTTTTCCCCTTTGAACGTGCCTCAAACTTTAGAGCAAACAGTTCTCAGAAGAGACAGTGTCCCTGGGTTCCAAAGAAAACTGGGACACGGAAAAGAACACATTCTGTTCTTTTCCGACCTTTCTCTTCGTGAAAACCACGAGTCTTATCTCTCAACAAACGGGAGCCTGTTCACAGAGAACTAGCCTGTGTGTTGGCTTATCACTGGCCTGAGTTTTAACAGGGAGTGAATTTTTATGACCGAGTTATAAACCTTTGCAAAAACCATTTTTAAACTAAAAACCGCTGACAGCTTCTTAACTACTATAGCTGCTAAATTAAGCATGAGGGATGGGGTGGGCGGGGGGTGGGGGGTGTGCAGGAGAGGGTAGAGGAAAACAAAAGTGCTCTAACAGAGTTACTGGAGGTAAAATAATGTTCATTAAAAATAGAAAAACAAACACACACAAAAATCTTTTGTGTTCAACTTCACACTCGTACATCATAATGTTCCAGTAAAAGGCCATTTCCCCCTGAGATAATAAAAGAATTGAATTTTTCCTTATCGGTCATCTATTTTTCTAGCTGAAGCTATTACTCCCGCTCTGGGGTTGCTAGGCAACAAGAAATATTAATAGTGGCTTTTATTAGCTTAGCTTTTGCAGCCGAGTACCAGAATGAGAAAATGGGGAACATAAATGTGTTACATAAATCTTTCAACCTTTCAGAGCTGGTGTTAGTCTCTGTTTTCATAATGATTTATTGAAGTGATGGTTCATTTATGAGAAAAGGGAGTGCAGGATAAGAAAACGGAGCGGTCCCCTGCAGGAGTGTTTGAAAATAAATAATTATAGCAGGAGAGCAAAAGCTGTTTAAAGCCATTTTTCTGAGTTTTATAAAATGTAAAAAGACATATTTCTTTCGCTTACTGCCTCTGAAAAAACAAGGAATGGGAGTTTCATCTGGACTCAGCTGCATATAAAGAAGGCTTTGGGCATCTGGTTTCCCCACTTAAGGATCCTCAGGGGCCTGTTGTGAGAGCCGCACCCCCCCCCCCCCGTTCCCGCCCCCAGAGAGGAACGAGATAAACACAGGGCCCCGGGGGAGAAGCCCAAGCCACAGGATCTCCGGGAACCCCTTGCTCCTGCTGCTGGTCAAGCAGCCCGGAGAAGTGGGGTTGGAGGCTCTCGCCTTCTCGGCAGGCAGTGGGACCATCACTTCTCAGCTGCTTCCAAGCTCTGGGCTCCGACTGAGGTCCTGGTGGAGGTAATACACTTCCCTCCAGCCCACTCTGCAGCTGGGGCCCTCTCCCGGCGCCCTGCACCTCAGTCTCTAACCTGCTTTTCTCGACACACTCCTCCGGGCCCAGGCCCTGGCTGGTGAGCCTGCCTGACCACGTTCTGCCCCAACAAAGCCGACTCCCAGCAGTCTGGCTGGACAAAGGGAGATATGAGGCTGAAGCCACCCAAAGCCCATCAGCAAAATGAATAACAGAGCCGCCTGTATTTATTAGGAGGGCCTACTGTGAGGCAGGCACTGGGCTGAGCATTTTTCCTACCTCTGATCACTGAATCTTCACGCGTTCCTACGAGGCAAGGAACATTTCCTCCGTTTTACAGATGAGGAAACTGAGGCTCATGGAGGATTAACCCCTCAGTGTGAGTCACAGCGCCGAGGGTGACCATGGTGCAGCTGGGTTTTGAACTTGGGTCGGCTTAACTCCAGAGCCCATGCTTCTAACTCACGGGTGATACTAAATGCCAAGAAAACAAAAGCACATAAGCAAAACAAAATGCTTTCACAATAGATTATGAAAATGGCCATGAATTCCTGTCCGCCCTGCGTCCACACTCTTCTGCAACGTGGCACTGACATTTCTCCCTTCAACAGGTGGGGCCTATTCCTTCGCTCCTTGAATCTAAGCATGGCCAAAGGGGCTTTGGCCAAAGGGACATCAGCAAAAGTGATACAAGGCCAGGTTGGGAAAGTGGTTGCATCCTGGGGCTTATCTTTCCTTGATGCTATCGGGAAACCCGTGCCTCGTAAACAGGCCAAGGCCACCATGGGATGAGAAACCATTGGTCCCAGCTGACATCAGGTCAGCTGCCAGGATGTGAACAGGCTCATCCTCAACCAGGCAGTGCTGGACAAACCATAAGTTGACCCCAGGACCCAGCCAAGCCAGTCCAGATCAAAAGACCTACGGACCCATAGAATCCTAAGAAATAGTAAGTGTTCATCGCTTGCTTTAGGCCACTAAGTGTTGAGGTGGCTTATGACACAGCAAACACTAACTGATAACAATCATAAACCAAAACAAACAAACAAAAAACCTTAAATGCATTAAGGACATTAAAACAAATAGGTCGGGTTGGGGCGGGGGTCCTCCATTGCCGCTGTAGCTCAGTCATCCAGACAAGTTTGGGAGGTTGGCTTTGGTGCCTTTTCCCCAGACTCAGGAGGGCAAACCCTGCATCTCCGCTTGAGAGAATCACACAGAGGTGGACCAAATCTCCCAGGGGGAGGAGGGATATGACTGGGAAGGGAGGAGGAGGAGGAGTTTGGAAGAGAAGAGCAGAGAAGAGGAAGACCGGGGGATAGGTGTGAGAGGAGTTGAACAAGGACCCCCCAGAGTCAGGACACAGGCCCTGCTCCCAGCCCTGAGCCCTGCCCCACACTCCAGGCCCTGACCCAGCGTTGCAGCCTCTCTCACGGGAACCACCTCTAAAGCAAGGGGTTGAAGTGGCAACGAGGACTGCCCAGCTCCCTCCCCGAAAGCTTGCCCCAGGGCACCAGCCTGGAAAGACAGTTCCCTTGGCATAGGGTCCGTGGGCCATGGCTCCTAGCCCCCTCCCAGCAAGAGCTATGGGACAGGAACCCAGAACTAGCACTCAGGATTTGACCCACATTGGTAAGACTTGAGCCCCCTGGGCTGGGGGCACGGGTGGAGGTGGGAGCCGAGGGTCTATTCAAACTCAAACCCTTGTGCTCACCCACGTGTCACGGCTGGCAGAGCGATTATTCCCCTTCTCCCACCTATGAGTTCGCCAGAACTGGCATCCCAATCCCCATTCCACAGATGCGCAAACTGAGGCTGGGAGAGAAGCGACTTGTCGGAGGTCCCAGAGAAAGCCAACAATAGTCAGCTCTGGGAGAGAGTGCTTGAGTGCCAGCTGCCCGCCACACCCGTGCTAACCGAGGCCCAAGACGGCACCACCCAGCTCCAGTGACCCACCGGGCTCGGGAAAACCCCAGACTTCCCAACCCACCAGAACGGATGACTGGCGTGGGGACAGCTCTGCCAGGACTCCTCTCCACTGTCGGGCCCGCCTCTACTTCTCGGGCCTCTCCTGGGGCTCTCTTTGACCCGGCAGGAGGCACAGATTCCCCGGGACTTGTCTGGCAACATCCAGCACTGTCCCTTCCCAGGATAATTCTTCTCCTGGGTATGCCGGGACCATAAGCTCGAACATTTCCCAAGGACGACTCCAAAATAAATTATTTCAGACTTAACAGAGGCTGCTTAATAAATTCCACTCTTCTAGTTTCTTTGGGTATTTTAGAAACTGATTTATACATACAATATCTCTCTCAAAATGAGACAATCAACACAGGATAAAATTATTGAGTTATGAAAATAGGGGTCAGATGGAGGTGCAGTGCTTTAAATTAAACCGGCAAAATGTATCTTTCATACTAAATTGACTCTTTTTGTCTTGGAAATGAATGTTTAATCAGTTAAGACGCTGAAGTCGAGGGAGAAGCTTTAAGCATATTTAATTTTGTAAGAGGGGCCCAATTCCAATACTGCACAGGATTCCTGCCAGCGGCCATACCTTAAAAGCAAAAAAGCCGACTGCCAGGGGACAGGGACAGAGGACCAGAAGGAAATCGGTGGCCTCTGGGCCCAGAGCCAAAAGGGCTTGGCACAAATGAGATGGTTGTCAGACACCCTGGCCTCACCCACCTCTCCAGGGACGACATCCCTGACACATCTCAATCTGTGCAAACAGCATCTGTGACCTGCTGGCCATCGGGGCACCTTCGGGGCCACCTGCGGCCCTGCGGCCCAGCTGTTCCATCTCTCGAGCTCCTGGTAAATCGGAGAGGTGCACAGTAGCAGAGAGAGCTGGGTTCAAGTTCTGCTTGAACTGTGTGACATTCATTCACTCATTTACTCATGCCGTGTTTCTAGAACCCACTATGTGTCAGGTCATCATTTCCTAAAGGTGCCTCTTCTGGGCACACACAGCAGCGTGCCCGGATTCTTTGAGAGCACTTGCTGCTTTTCCAGAAGTGCAGCCTTCACCTGCCTCTTGCCTGCACCAGCATTCCTCGAGGGCCTCGTAGAGCCAGGGCTCAGAACCATGCCTGGGACCTAGGAGGCTCTTCATAAAGGTGCTGTCCAGGGGATCACCACGGTAGGTTGAAAACAGCCCCCCAACAATGTCAGGTCCTAATTCCTGGAACCTGTATTTGAGGGGAAAGTCTTCGCAGGTGTAATTAAATGAAGGTTCTTGAGATGGATGAAATATCCTGGATTAACCCTAAATGTTATCACACGTGTCCTTATGAGAAAGGCAGAAGAGACTGCACGGACAGAGAGAGGGCCAAGTGAGGTCAGAGTGATGTGGCCATGGGCTAGGATGTCAGCCACCTCTAGAAGCCAGAAGCAGCAAGGGAGGGACCCTCCCCAGAGCTTCTGGAGGAAAGTCACCCCTCCTGACACCCTAATGTGGGCCCAGCAATTCAGATTTCAACCTCTAGCCTCCAGAGCTCAGAGAGAACCGGTTTCTGGCGTTTCAAGATACCGCACTGGCAACAATTTGCTCGAGAGCTGCCGGAAGCCAATACAATCACCTGCCTGCTCTGAGCCTCCGTTTTTCCGACGGCATGATAGCCGCCTCGCTCGGTTCTCGGGAGCAGCGTGTAAACAGTTTGTAAAGTCCTCCGTCCGCACTGCACTTGACACCTAGCAGGTGGCCACACAATTCCACCATCGTCCTCGGGATGCACGTCCACACACGCACAGACGCACGCCTGCCTCCTACTGCTCAGACAAACTTGAAAAACTTGTCTCTAAGGGCGACTTGTGTCTCTTCACCAGAGAGGCCTGACAGAGGGACATGACGGACGTGTGCTTATCGAGTTTCCCATTTGGTCCAGTCGCCCTCCCCGGGATAAAACAGTTTGGCTTCTCTTTCGTTACAGAACGAGGGAATATAAAACTCAGTGAGCCCTTGACACCTGATCAATGGAAGAATGAGAGCTATCTGAATTTGTGAAGCATCTCTACCCTGAGCTAGTTTTAAAGAAATCTGGAAAATGACTGCAAAGTGCTTATTTGGACCAAGCCCAACCAAAACATACCCGAGGAGGAGTGATCAGAAGGTCATTTCTGACATACAGACCACATTCCTTGTCATTATCAGAGCTATTATAAGCAGGTGGCCCTACAAAGGTATCTGCAATCTGTTCCTTTAGGTAAATGAGACTCATGGGAAAGACATCCCTGTTTGGTTACAGTGGGAATTCACTTTCATTACCCATCATCCCATACTCTCTGCCAGGCGTTTTTCTAAGACTTGGCACATATTATCTCCAATACACTTCACTGTAGTCTTGAGGTGGGTGCAGTTAGGATCCCAACACAAGGGAATGAAGCTCCAGAGGAGGACCAGGACCCGAGGCAGGTCCATGGGACTCCAGAGCCCACACACTATCTCTCCTGCCCATCGGCACCAAAGGCCAGCAGGACCAGAACCTAGGACCACAGCCATACAGGCCCTTGTATTCCAAGCCTTCCCTGGGGCAGCCCGAGGGGTCTGCTGGCCCTTCCCTGGCTTGTGTTACCATAAGCCCCCAACAGGGACACTCTGGAGTAGTACCCTTTTGTGAACAACGAGCTGGGCAGGCAGCTAAGTCACATCTTTCTAACAAAGTGGAATTAAAACGGTACGGCTCTGGAATCTTCAGGTCTCTTAGAGAAGAGGAAGCCAAGGGCCTGCATTGTGGATGGGCCCCAGAGAAAAGTATTCGTCAAGAAATGGAGTATCGGTTTCCACTGAGCACTTTAGTCCAACCCGGAGTGTTATAAAATGTGGAGCTTGAGTTGGCTGCCTCCCTCTCCCCTCTGTCCCTCCTACTTTTTATTTCTTACCTGGATTCAAAGAAGGAAAAAATGTGATGTAGTTCACAAAAATACATAGGGGACCTCAGCTTTTTTTTTTTTTTTTTTTTTAAGCAGGGAGATTTGGTAGTAACAAGAGTAAACAGTAAGTAAAACACTGTCTAAATGGTTACAGTACACACTGTCTGAAGGCTCCAGGTATCGGCTAAAATGGGGCCACACCCGTGGCTGTGGCCCCTGAGCATGGTCTGCAGAGATAAACATGAGCCAGCCAACACCATGTAATACCGACAGGGAATCAGCTGTGCAGTCCCTCCTCCCCCACCACTGATGAGTCTGTGACCCAAGCTGACAAAATTGAAGATTGCTTCCTCCTGGACACAATGCTGGTTGGTCCAGCTATGCTCCATCATGGTCCTCCCTAGAAGATCCAAACTGTCACTTGCCAGAGATGTCAGGGAAGATGTGGGTTGCCAGCAGCCATTATGCCTGCTGTGTGGAAATGGGCATGGGATAAGGCCCTCATGATGCTACTAGGGTTTCTGGATCCAGCCATACCTGAAACCCCTCATCCACTGGATACTTCCATCTTTTTTGCTTAAGCTAGAATAAGTTGTATTCCTGTCACTTAGGAATGAACTTAAGAGTTGTGAATAGTATATAATATTATATACAAACAAAAATGACCATAGTTATTCAGGAGAAGTACTAGAATTCCCTTAAGGGGTTTTTTTTATTACACAAAAAAATGTTCCACTAATTTTCTATACTCTTGATTGTTCTAACCAGCCATTATGCTAAGAAATCATGTATCTCCTTAGCATAAGATTCAGGACCCTTATGATCCAGGTGCTGCTACCCCTTTCACCTCCCTCTCTCTCTCTCTGGCTCCAGGTCCATTCTCTCCTGCCCTCCAAAGAGAATGAACCCCATGCTGTCCCCAAGAATGATACAAGCCCTCCTGCCTCTTGCTTTTGTACATGCTATTCCTCCAACTTGGAAGTTCTTCTCCTGTCCTAGCCTGCCTGCTCATTTTCTACTTATCCTGAAACTTTAACTCAGCAATCACCCTTCTCCCTGGCAGCTTAAACAAGAAACAAGGTATAACATTTTTAAAACATTATGATTCTATTTATATGAAATGTCCAGAATAGGAAAATACCTAGAGACAGGAAGTAGATTAGTGGTTACCTAGGGCTGTGAGTTGTGGGGGGGTTATAAGATGTTCCAAAATGGACTGAGCTGATAGTCATACAATCCTGTGTAAAATCTAGGGAGTTGTCCTCTTTAAATGGGTGAACTGTACGGTTTGAGAATTACATCTCAATAAAGTCATCATAAAATAAAAATAAAGATGAGATTATACTATTACAAATAACAGTAAAACAAGTACTAACAAGACACTACAGACAGAGCTCCAGGAGTTACCTGTGTGAGGATGTAAATTACCCTCCATGCCCTCCCCTCATATTCGGCAGATCCCATGCAAACATCCAAGCCCACGCCCTGCACACAGGCAGAGGGTCCTCATCAAAACACTGGCATTCTGCTCCCCTCTCAACCCCCTTCCCTGCTGTATCCAGCAGAACCATGGGGAGGGATGTGACAGACTCACCGTGGGCAGCTGGCCAGACAGCAGGTGGCTGTCCTGGGCCAGCATGTTGGACACCATGATGGCTGGGAGGTCCATGGCCTGGTAGGAGTAGGCGGGGAGCAGTCCGTTGGGCGTGAGGCTGTGGCACAGCGAGTGGTAGCCAGCTTCGTGGTCCCCCAGGTGCAGGAGAGATGGCTCAGGGAGGTTGGGAGGTGTTATCGGGGGGATCTCATAGTCTTCGTTGCTCTCGCTCTGGCTGCTGTAGGTCTAAAACATCAAAAGGGCATGTTGTTGGGGCTCGGTGTCTTACAACTGAAGAACATGCTTAATAGCACCAATAATAGCAACAAAATGGTAACAACTTCTTGACAAAGGAAAGAAGGGATGATTCCTCTGGAAGGGAGACAGTCAAGATGGCCCCATGACTTGGTTAGATTCCTGTCCCATCTCCAGATGGGTGTGCCCTCCCACTAGAGGGTCTATATAAAAAACCTGCCCCCCTGGAGAGTGGGACCCGCTCCTATTCCCACCTTCTTCATTTTCCATCAGGTCTGGACCCCGCAGCCCACCATGAGTCCGTCTGTCTGGACCCCGCAGCCCACCATGAGTCCGTCTTCCACACCCACCCATTTTAGAGACAGGAGAATCCAGGTCCAAAAGGAAAGTAGCCCATCCATGGTTAGTCCAAGAGTGGGGAATGGACTGAAGTATCCTGATTCCCTGCCTGGTGGTCTTCCAGAGCAGTTGGACACCTTCCCCCTTGGGTCCCCTGAACACCCAGCCCACGTGGGTCCTGTCCTGATCTTTCTCGTCTTGGTAAATGCTACGAAGGCACCCCTAGAAGCACAACCTAGGAGCCATACTGGACACCTTCCTCTCCAATCCTTGTTTGTTTGCTTTCCCCACTCACTGCACTGACCAGGAAGCTCCAGCACAATGCTCAATAGAAATGGCGAGAGCAGGCAGCCTTGCTTTCTTCCTTACCTTAAAGATCTCAATGTTTTACCACTAAGTACAATATCTACCGTAGGTTCTTACAGATGTTCTGGAACAGCATGAGACATGGCTAGTTTGTCAAAAAGGTGTTCATTTTTCTTTCAATTGTGTGTGCTTTGTTGTTGTTGTTTGGCTTTTATTGGACTCCTTTTCCCCGCATCTAGGGGAAAGCTCGAGCGATTTTGCTCCTTTAATTCAGTTAACATGGTATATCACTTCACTTGGTTTTTCTAAGGTTAAAACAGCCTTGCATTTCTTGAATCAATATCTGTTGGAATTTGAATCTAATTCAATGGAAGACCCACAGCTGGTGCCTGAGGTTAAAAGAATGACCAGGAGAGGGGACCCAAGGAAGACTCAGTCCCTCCCGATCAAGGAAAACAATTTCCTTGAGCCTTTTTTTTTTTCCCCAATCAAGGAATATAAATATCTAGCATTTAGTGAGCACATAGTATGTGCCAAGTGTAAGCACTTTACAAACATTTAATGAATTAATTCTTACAACATCCCTATGAAGGAGGTTCTGTTGTTTTATGCCCATTTTATAGATAGAAAAACTAAGACCCAGAGAGGGGGATTTACTTGCCCAAAGTCACATAGTTAGAAAGAAATCTCACTCCAGTTCCCTCCCTCCTCCTCTAATTTACACTATCTGCAAAGGAAGATACATGTTCTTGTCTGTAACACAACTCCTGGGAATCTTGGTTCTTGGTAGACTCTCTTGGAGAATTAGAGAGATAATCCACACAAGGGTGAACACACTGGGGGAATTAGAGACACATCCTGGGTCATATCAGAGACACATTTGTAATTAGGGAAACACAGGAGGCCATTATAGATATGGCTAGTGTATTAGGGACACATGTCTACCTTGACATGGATGGCTCCCGGGTTCCCTGGTTGAACGTTTTTTCCTGGCTTTATTAAGATATACTTGACGTGTAATTAATCTCTAATTCTTAAAAGAATCCTGTGGGGGTTTTTTTGTTGTTTTTTTTTAAAGATTTTATTTATTTACTTGAGAGAGAGAGACAGTGAGAGAGAGCATTAACGAGGAGAAGGTCAGAGAGAGAAGCAGACTCCCCATGGAGCTGGGAGCCTGATGCGGGACTCGATCCCGGGACTCCAGGATCATGACCTGAGCCGAAGGCAGTCGTCCAACCAACTGAGCCACCCAGGCATCCCAAGAATCCTGTGTTTATCTCCAGTTGACAGATCAGAAAATCAAGATCTAGAGGCTTCATGCACGTTCAACAATAGGAGGAAACTGGGTCCAATCCACCTCTTTCTCCCATAACACAGCAATGTCTTCAAGGAGTCTCCAGGCACAAGTCCTCCATACTGAGACTCTCCACTCTGCACCCAGTACCCTCCCTTAAAATAAATACATTCTGAACACTCCATGTTTAAGAACTAGTATGTCTCTACTGGAGAACAGGGGAGGGTGGAGGTAGAAAGAAAGAGTGAGAACGAGAGAGAGAGAGAGAAAGAGCCCTTCAAACATCTTAACATGGTCATCCTAGGGAGGATGAAAATGATTTTTCAAGTTTTGATGCATTTTGGTGCACATATGTGGGTGTTAGTGTAATTTTGTCCTTAGGCTCATCTCCTCCAAGACAAAGTGCCCACAAGTCAACTGGTATAATTAGAGGGTTAAGGCTATGAGTGGTACAGGGTTTGGCGAAGATAGCTACAGGGAGGCAGGATGGAGAAGGGGACAGAGTACCCCCCCAAGTAATCAGAACTGGGTGGAGGAAAGAAAGCACGCCATGCCTCCCTCTGCTCCTCCATGCCTGGCACCTGGCTAGTAAAACCCCCACAGTGATAGGAACCCAACCACCCACCCCTTCTCACCCTCACCAAGAAAGCTGGGCAAAATTCCAGCCACATTTCACCAGAAAGCATGGTTACCAGCTGTGTGATGTCTTCATGCCTCCGGGATCCACTCTCCCTCAACTTGTTCATTTCCATGGCGGTTCTCCCCAGCCTGTCTTCTTTCCTCATTCTCCAGCACCCTCTCTACCCATTCGCCCAGTGCAGATGACCAATCACCCTCGACTTCCCAGGGAAAACAGAAAATAACCCTAGCAGCATTCTGATGCCAGAACCACAAACTTCCACATTTGGTACCAACTTGCTCTTCTTTTGATGCCAAAAAAGCCATCCCTCCTTCCTAAAGCCGATCTCCCTGTCCACGTACCCAATGACCTTCCCCCTCCCCTTCCCCCTCTGTCCAAGGACCTCGGACATCCCATGAACACTTCTTGCTCCTGGCTCTCTCGCATCCCCCTCCACTGGACCAGTCTCTTCGGCACTGAAACATGCTCACCTCTCTCCGGGCTTGCACACCCCCTCACTCCTCCCCAGCTGCCACCACCTCCTCCCCTGTCTTCCTCACCTCTCAGCCCCTCTTCTTCATCTCTCACTCACTACACAGCCCCCTGGGACTTGCCTCCTCTACCCCCAAGCCCACCCCCCCCCTTCCAGTGGCCTCCACAGCTCCAGATCCAATCAGATTGTTTCAAACCACACTTCACTCAGGGATGTTGGTCCAACTGGTTCCTTGCCTTCCTCTTGAGGACGCCCCTCCTTTAGCATCCACGGCCTCATACTGCCCACCTTCTGGCTCTCCCTTCTCCTTCTCCAATGCCAATTCCTCTTCTCTACCCACCCTTCCCTGCTGGAGGTTCTCAGCCTCAGTCCTGACTCTCCTCCTTTCCTACACCCTTCCCCTAGCTCAGTTTTAATTGCCATCTAGGAGCCACATTTCCGCCTTCAGTCTTGGTACCATCTGAGCTCCCGAGGTGCGCATCGAAACACCTCTCCTGCCCCAATATTCCCACCTGGGGTCTCACAAGCATCTCAAGGGCGGCGTGTGCAAAGCTGCAGCCACACTGCCCTACCCCACCCCTGCACCTGGGTCCCTCATCCGGTCCTCCGTGCAGCTAATAAAGACACCAACTTGGGGTTTGCCCTCGGTCACCCCTCAAATCCAGTGGAACTCCTCTGAACTATCTTTTAAATCTACCTACCTCTCTCCATTCCCACCACCGCCACCCTGGTCCAAGCCACACCATCTGCTACCTGGACAACCGCCACAGCCTCTGCCCTGCTCTTGGGCTCTTCTCCCCCCAAATCCGTCCCCTTCATGTAGCCCGAGTGGTCTCTAGAAAGATGGTCACCTCACCACGCCACTCCATACTTACCAGGCTTTCGTCGCTCCCCGCTGTCCTGAGGATAAAGTCCACAGTCTCAGACACAGCCCTGTCATCCTCAATGGCTGCCCCCCGACCCCTTCAGACCCAGTGACCTTGCCTGCCTCCAGGTCCTCGCACTGGCTGTTCCCTCT
Source organism: Mustela nivalis (assembly GCF_964662115.1). Taxonomy (NCBI): domain Eukaryota; kingdom Metazoa; phylum Chordata; class Mammalia; order Carnivora; family Mustelidae; genus Mustela; species Mustela nivalis. The sequence continues at coordinate 128,791,849 of NC_139027.1, read as the reverse complement.
GAGGGAATGCTTAGCTCACCACGCATCCTCCCTTCATCTGGCTCATTACCATGGGTCCCGCCGCAACAGGCTGGTTTGGATGACTTTGCCGCTACTCTCTAGAGTGGGTTAGAACCCATTACACAGCCCCAGGAGGCTCTGCATTCCCCTCGGAAGCACTCACCGAACGTGTGGTTAATGAACTGCTTGCATAATTATTTGTTTAATGTTCACTGTGAGTCCTGCCAGGACAGCCCTTGTTGGTTCTGCTTCCCAGAACCTGGCACAGAGGAAGAAGCTCAGAACTAATTAGCTGAACGGATGAGTGAGCCAGGCCCCCGGGCGGACACCGTGAGCATACATCTCACTCCGGGACGGCCCTGGACATGGGCGAAATTGGTCCCTGAGGCACAGGAGTGCAGTGTGTGGTCGAGCACCGGAGCGTCTGGGTTTGAATCCTGGTTCCGCCACACACGAGGAGTGTGACTTTGGGCACACCTCTCTGCCTCTCTGCCTCCGTTTCCTCATCTGTGAGAGGCAGGCAGTACAGCAGGTGCTTCAGGGCGGCTGTAAAGAGTAAGTGAGTCAACACAGGGGGGCTGCTCAGGACACTGCCTGGTGCGGAGTCATCCCCCTCGGTGGTGGCTGTCATTGTTGCCACTGCTGCTCTTCCTCAGAGTTTCAGAGACATTAGGGAATTTCCCCAAGAACACACAGCAAGTAGACAGCAGCTCACGCACTCGTTACCCTCACCGTGAGCATTCTGAACTCCTCACACCCCAAGCCTGCGTGCCGTGGGATGATGTCTTGAGCCTGACTACCACGATGGGCTGGGGGATGACTGGCTTTAGGTGGGACTCAGCCACGGGCATCATATCATCCCAGAAAGCAGGGTCCTAGGAAGCCTCCCTCCCCCAGCTGCCCTGCCCATCCTGCGGCAAGACTCCCCTCCTCCTATTCCCCCACAGCAGCCCCGTGTTTGGGCTCCCCCCAGGCTCCCATACATCTGCAATTATTTTTGATTCTTTAATTACCTTTTATTTGTGTCCCCCACCCCCAATACCAGGCTCCAGGAGGACAGGGGTAAGACTGTCTCATCATCAACACCTAGCACAGTGCCCGGCACATAGTAGGTGCTCAGTTAGAATATGGTAAATGTACACAAGATGGGGACTGTGCCAGACTTTAGGTTTAGAGCTCCCCTAGGTGTGTCTGTACCTGTCCCTCCCGACAGATGTAAGTCCTTCAGTCACCTGTGGCTTGTGCCCCTCCACCATCACCTCCCGGGCCATCCACCCTGCCCGCCCCCTGCTCCCAGAGCAGGTGCTGGCACACAGTGCTAAATGACTACACAAGTCCATTCCTTTTGTTGAAAAACGAAAACCTCAAAACACTGGAACCAGCCCAACCAACCAGAAGCCTTTTGCAAAAATAAGCATCTGTTGCATCAAAATATTGGAATAACACAATTATGACAATCCATTTAAAGAGGTGATTAGCACACTTAAAAATAACTAAACATGCAAACACTACATGCCTCCCTCGAACGCGATCAAATCCCAAATGGAGGACACCGGAATACCGCCCACTCTGTGGCTGCTTCTCACGGAGCACCCACTGTGCGCCGGCCGCTGGAGCCGGCTTTCCCACGCACGTTCTCTGGCAAACCCACGTCAGTTCTGCAAAGAACTCATAGGACTATTCTCTCCATTTTGCAGGTGAAGAAGATGAGGCTGAGGAAGTGAAGGTGTCGCATAGTCAGAAGTCTTGGATGGGACCAAACCCAGATCTTGTGACTCTGAATCCAGCATTTTCCCCACACTGGGTCAGAGGGGTCTTCAAGATTCCTTTCTCACTCCCCCTGAGAGATGGGTTTCCCTGCCTCCACTCTTGCTATGATCTTTTCTCCCTCGGGGGCCAGAATCATCCTGTGAAAATGTCAGATCACATCACTCCTCTGCTCACCACCCTCTGGTGGACCCCTTGTCACTCAGAGTAAGAACAGAGCCCTTATAAAAATGGTCTCCTACCCATGCTGTATGGAGTGCCCCCACCCCCACGTCCATCTCCCTTACGTCCCTGACATCTCCCGCCATTCTCCCAGTTCATGCCACTCTGGTCATGATTCTGCCTCAGGGCCTTTGCACTGGCTGCTTCCACTTTCTGGAACATTCTTGTCTCAAATACACAGCTCATCCTTTGCTGCTCATGTTTACTTGAATATCCCCTTCCCAAAGAGTTCCACCCTCACTGCTCAATTTAAAATCAGCCACCAGGGGCGCCTGGATGGCTCAGTGGGTTAAAGCCTCTGCCTTCAGCTCACGTCATGATCTCAGGGTCCTGGGATGGAGCCCAGCATTGGACTCTCCCCTCAGCAGGGACCCTGCTTCCTCCTCTCTCTGCCTACCTCTCTGCCTGCTTGTGATCTCTCTCTGTGTGTCAAATAAATAAATAAAATCTTTAAAAATAAATAAATAAATAAATAATAAAAAAATAAAAGCAGCCACCAGTCAAGTTCCATTTTCTGTTTGTTTTAATCACTTTTGTGTGTTCATCACCTTCTAACGTTCTTCAGATTTCATTGTTTTATTTCCTATCTCACCCTACTAGAATGTCAGCTCCATGAAGGAGGAAGTATTCATGTTTTTTTCACCGCTGTATCCCCAGGTTCTTTAACAGTAATGAGTGCTCAGGAAGTAAATGGATGAATGAACGAAGAAATAGACGAACTTCTCACCAAATGCCAGAAGCAAAAGTAAGAAGGAAGAAAATGAACAGTCTGGCAGACTGTGAAGATTCCCCCTTCAGGGAGAAGGCTGTTCTTGGCCAGGACCCAAGGGTGGGACGAGTGACTTGAACCAGAGTTCCTCCCTCCCTAGAAGTGGTGCACGGAAAACCGTAACTGACTGTCCTTTCGGGCAAGAAGTGGAAGGAGGAAGCACTGAGGCAAATGGCGGGGCCATCACAGGCAGTTTAACGATAAGGAGGTGGGGCTCCCTCACCACACAGAGCGGGGTTAGTCGGTGGCTAGAGTCACCCACTCCTCAGCTCCTCCATTTGTGCTTCTCTTTCCAAATAACTAAGGAATGGAAATTCAGAGCAAAGCAATATGCCTGGGGTCGAAGGGGCAGGCAGAAGGACAGACTGCCATGCTCTTCATTCACCAGGAAGGGAAGGATGCTTAGGCTGAGCCCACCATGTGGCTTGCCCTTTTTGGTCCGGGAAGCCTAAGCCTTCTCCTGGAATTCCTTGGAAGAAGGGGTCTTCACGAAACATCGAACCATGAGAGACCGTGGACTCTGAGAAACAAACTGAGGGTTTTAGAGGGGAGGGGGGCGGGGGGATGGGTGAGCCGGTGATGGGTATTAAGGAGGGCGCGGACTGCACGGGAGCCCTGGGTGTTTCACGCAAACGATGAAACATGGAGCACTACATCAAAAACTAATGACGTCCTAGATGGCAACTAACATAATACATTAAAAAATAATAATTTTAAAAAAGGGACTCCTTGAGTCAGAGGAGTAAACACGGGCCAAGGGGAGGTCTCCTGGCCTTGACGGGGGGACAGAGAGGAAGGAGTCTGAGAGTATCCAGTGGGCCAGAAGACCGCTGCAGGGATAACCTTATGTTCTATGAAATTATCAGAACATACTCTTTCACTTACTACGACAAAATAAAATAACAAATGAATCAAAATTCATCCAAAGGAGGGCGCCTGGGTGGCTCAGAGGGTTAAGCCTCTGCCTTCAGCTCGGGTCATGATCTCAGGGTCCTGGGATCGAGCCCCACATCAGACTCTCTGCTCAACAGGGAGCCTGCTTCCTCCTCTCTCTCTGTCTGCCTGTCTGCCTACTTGTGATCTCTGTCTCTCAAATAAATAAATAAAATCTTAAAAAAAATTCATCCAAAGGAAGTAACACATACATACATACATATACATATCTATATATACATATACATATATATGTATTCTTTTAAATAATCCTTTCTGAAACATATACTCAAAGCTCAAACCTAGAAAATAGTTTCAGAAGGGGGTGCCTGGGTGGTTCAGTCTGTTAAGCATCTGCCTTGGCCTTAGGATATGATCTTAAGATCCTGAGATCGAGCCCTGCATCAGGCTCCCTCCTCAGTGGAGAGCCTGCTTCTCCTTCTCCCTCTGCCTGCCACTCCCTCTGTTTATGTGTGCTTTCACTCTGTCAAATAATAAAATCTTAAAAAAAAAGAAAGAAACAAAGAAAGCCAAGAAAGGCATTCTAGAAAGAGTGGTAAGCTCAGAGAAACCACTATAGCTTGTATCAATTCAAAATAACTGTCCCCCAGTAAGGTGACTACAGGACTTAATGTGACTATTCATAAGGACTCCTAAAACAGAAGAGATATAACATGGAATTATAAAATTAATAATGACCACAGCCTAAAAATCCAGAGGATTTCAGCTAGAAGCTCTGTCTTCTGTAAAGAAGGAAATTACAGATGGTGATTAGTTTTCTACACTGTAAGGGAAATTTGTTTAAATATGTTTGTTACACTTTTTTAAATTTACCGAGGTGAAATTCATGTAACATAAAGCTAACCATTTAAAAATTCACATTTGGGGGCATCTGGGTGGCTCAGATGGCTCAGTGTCTACCTTTGACTCGGGTCATGATCTCAGGGTCCTGGGATGGCGTCCCATGTCGGGCTCCCTGCTCGGCAGAGAGTCTGCTTCTCCCTCTCCCTCTGCCGCTCCCCCTGCTTGAGCTCTCTCTCTCAAATAAGTAAATAAAATCTTAAAAAAAAAAAAGATTAACTATAAACAAATAAAAATAAAAATGAACATGTCAATGGCTCTTAATACATTCACATGTTCTGCAACCACCTCTTCTGTCTAGTTCCAGAATGTTTTCATCACCCCAAAAGGAAACTTCATACACATGAAGCAGTTTCTATTCGCCCTGGACCCTCAACCCTTGGTAATCACCAATCTACATTCTGTCTCTGTGGATTTACCTATTCTGGATAGTTCCATGTAAATGGAACCACATATGTGACCTTTTGTGTCCACAATAAGTGAACCTTTTATGTTCAGTTAGCATGATGTTTTCTTTTTTTTTTTCTTTTAAGATTTTAAAAATTTATTTATTTGACAGAGATCACAGAGAGAGAGAGAGAGAGAGAGAGAGAGAGGAGGAAGCAGGCTCTCCGCCAAGCAGAGAGCCCGACGTGGGGCACAATCCCAGGACCCTGGGATCATGACCCAAGCCAAAGGCAGAGGTTTTAAACCACTGAGCCACCCAAGCACCCAGCATGATGTTTTCAAGGCTCATCCATATTGTAGGGTATATCGGCACTTCATTCCCTCTTATGGCTCAATAATATTCCATTGTATGTAAATACCACAATTTGTGTATCCATTCATCTACTGGCAGACATTTGGGCTGTTTCCAGCTTTTGGCTATTGTGACTAGTGCTGCTTTGCCTTCATATATTATTTAGAGTCCCTGTTTTCAGTTCTTTTGTGTGGATAAGGAGGAGTGAAATTGCTGGGTTTGTGGTAATTCTATATCTAACTTTGAGAAACCATCAAACTCTCTTTTGACAGTGGTGGTGCATTTTACATTCCTACCAGCAACGTATGAGGGTTTCAAATTCTTCACATCCTCACCACCAATATCCATGTTCCACTACTTTTCTTTATAGCCATCCCAAGGGGTATGAAATGGCATCTTACTGCAGTTCTGATTTATATGAACTAGTGATGACTAGTGATGACTAGTGAAGGTGAGCATCTTTTTCATGTGATTCTTGGCCAATTGCATATTTTGTTTGAAAAAATGTCTATTCAAGTCTTTTGCCCATCTTTAAATTGGATTGTCTTTTTGTTGCTGTATTAAAGAGTTCTTTACATATTCTAGATACAGACCCTTAGAAGATATGTGACTTGCAAGTATTTTTCTCCCAATCTATAGGTTGTCTTCTCACCTTTCTCACAATGTCCTTCAATATACAGAAGTATATAACTGTCATGAAGTCCAATTTATCTATTTTTTCTTCTGTTGCTCATGCTTTTGATGTCATACCTAAGGATCCACAGCCAAATCCAGTGTCATGAAGGGCTACCCCTATTTTCCTCTAAGATTGTTATGGTTTCAGCTCTGAGACTTGGGTCATGGGTCCGTTTTGACTTATGTTTTGTGTATGGCAGGAGGTGGAGTCCAACTTCATTATGTTGTTGCCCATGGCTATTCAGTTGTCTCAGTACTATTTGGTAAAGAGACTATTCTGTCCCCACTGAATGGTCTTGGCACCCTTGTCAAAAATCAGTTTGGCTAGAGATGCAGGGGTTTATTCCTAGATTCTTTTCATTCTATTCCATTGGTCTGTGTATCTGTCCTTGGGATGGTACCACACCATTCTGACGATTGCGGCTTTGTAGAAATTCAGAATTGTGTGTTGTGTAACTTTGTTGTTCTTTGGTGAGATTTTTGTGGCTATTCAGGGCTCCATGCAATTTCATACATATTTGAAAGCGATTACATATCTGTCCAAAAAGGCTGGTAGAGATTTGATAGGGAGATTGTACTCAGTTTATAGCTTGCTTGCATGATATTGGAATCTTACCAAAATTATGACTTCCAATCCAGGAACAAAGGATGTCTTTCCCATTTATTTAGGTCTTTTTTCATTTCTTTCAGCAATGTTTTTTAGTTTTCAGTGTTCAAGTCTTTCACTTGTTTGGCTAGATTTATTCCTACATATTTTCTTCTTTTGGACACTATTATATATGGAATTGCTTTTTTGGTTTCCTTTTGGGATTGTTCATTGCATTGTATATAGAAACACAATTGGTTTTTGTGTGTTGATCTTACACTTTGAAACTTTCCTGAATTCATTTATTAGCTCTTTTTGTTTATAATTGTAAGGGAAAGCAGAAATTCCACGCTGTTGGAGGAACCAAAACAAAGGAAAAGAAAATAGAATTGGATCAACCTAACAAAAATCTGAAAAGAAGAAAAGAAAATAGGAATGAACTATAAACTCGATAATAAAGAACCTTCATAAGATGACAGTAGTAATTAGATGTTACTAATCACAATAAATATGAATGATTTTAATCCCTTTATTAAAAGATAAAAGATTAATATTTTGATTAAACTACATAAATCCAACCTATGACATTTATAATAGGAATGCCCAAAATAAAATGACACAGAAGGTTAAAAATAAGCTGATACATAAGGCAAATAAAAAGCAGAAGTGGCAAAATTAATAACAAATGAGGTATAATTTAGGGCGAAATCACCGAAGGATCTAAGAGGAATACTTTAGTTGATAAGCGATAACAATCCACAAAGAACAAACGACAGATGTAAACTTTTATGTAGACTGGTTAACCACAGCAATATAAAATGTAAAAGACTGTTTAGAAGCACGAAGAAGATTCAACAAAACCATAAACACAAGGACACATGAACAGCTATCTTCAGAAACTGACAAATCCATACATAACGCAGAAGAGTTGAAAAACACAATTCACCCTCTTGATTTCTTCCGCTATTTATTGATTTTTAAAAATTTTTTAAAGATTTTTATTTATTTATTTGACAGAGATCACAAGTAGGCAGAGAGAAAGAGAGGGAAGCAGACTCCCTGCTGAGTGGAAAGCCTGATGAGGGATTCGATCCCAGAAACCTGAGATCATGACCTTGAGCCGAAGGCAGCGGCTTAACCCACTGAGCCATCCAGGCACCCTCTTCCACTATTTAAAGAACACGCATTTTTCTCAAATGTCCATGGGACACTTAAAAAACATGACCATGTACCAACTACATAGATAATCTCAAATTTTTCAAAAGGAAGAAATGGTACAGCCCACACTGAACTATCTAAATCCACAAACCTAGTTTTTAACAAGAAAAGAAGTCAGAGGAAGAAGGAGCAGGAAAGAAATGGAGGTAAGTAGAGGCTTCTAAAGCCGGGGACACTTTAAAAGCTGTCTTCTAAATAACTTTTGGGTCAAAGAGGCAATCGCAACTGAAATCACAGACAATGAGGACACTATCTGACAAAACTTGCAATAAGTAAACAATGGAAAATTTGTAACTATTGACCTAAGTAAATTTATTAGAGGGAAGAAAAACAAACAAACAAAATACTAAACTCAATACTCAACTCAAGAAGCCAGACACAGGAAGAAAATAACCCAAAAGTCAGTAGAAGAAAGAGTAATAAAACAGATAATGAATTTTAGATAAATTTAAGGAAAAGCTGGGTGTTTTTAAAAGGCTAACAAATGCAAAAACCACTGAGGGGGGGAAAAAAAAAAGACAGAATACCCAAAAGGGAATGAAAAATATATTGATTCTTTGAAAATCAATGCAAATTCCTTTGTAATACAGCATAAAGCTAATTTTCATCCATGTTTATTCTTTACAGCTTAGTTCTGTTGTTTAAATCTCCTAAAATAACATTCGTTTTCTTTTTCTGATTGATCCTTGGTCTATGAGAGTGGTAAAAAATGTCTACCATGATGGCGATTTGATCCATTTCTTCTCATATATCTGTTCATTTTTTGCTTCATCTGTCTCAGAACTATGTCGTTAAGTATGTACAAATGAACGATATCTTCTTAGGGAAGAAATTTCACGACTTGATGGTTTCCTACTTTATCCAGTTCATGCTTCCAGAAGGTTCTCAGACGGACATTTGGACTCCCCTTCCATCACCCACCCCAACGCTGCACAAGAGAAAGGGGAACCTAGAGGAGTAGAGGAGCCCCCCCCCCCCGCTTCCAGCCCAGTGAGAAAGGCCCCAGTGGCACAGCTGGTTGGGACTCAGGGTGCAGCACTAGACAGGAGGTGGCCATCTGCCTCCCCGGTGAAGCCCGGTGAGAAAGAGCTCTCAGGAGGACCCAGCTCGTGTGTCCAGGGTTGAAAGGCTCAGGAGGACGCTGGCGCGGGTAAGTCTGGGCGAGATGGGAGGCTAGCTAGAGCTGCCTGAGCTGGCAGGGCCAGGAGCGATTGAGAGAACAGAAGAGAGAGAGAGAGGATGAGGGAGAGACGAAGAACGGTCTGCACGTACGTGGTTTGGCAAGGCAAGGGTGCGCAAGCGGTCCTGGGAGCACGTGAAAGCTGCGGAAGGCAGCCAGCTGAAGGCATCTGGAAGGGTCCCACCCAAGACAGTGGCCTAAGAGGGTACGGAGGCCACGGCAGCACGAATCCCATCTGCAGGGGACCAGCGGCGGAGAGGCCATAACAGGTGAGCTGCGGCCCGGATCCCAGCTCAGGGGGCCTCATGGGAAAGAACCAGTATGGGGAAAATTTGCTAAATCAGGGGACACGGATAGTAGGACATCCGTCAGCAAGAGGCTCTGACCCTACTCCTTGAACCCCACCTCACCCTGCCCGACCTAGCGTCTCCTGCAGCAGCAGAGGAAATGGGGGTGGAAGCACAGGTGACAGATTGCGCTCATCCCCACGGCCGCCCAAGGCCACAGGCCGGGAGGAAAGAGCAAGGGATGGACCTCTGCCTTCTTGCAGAAATCCAGGCTGCTGAATAAATACCCGAGGGACAGCAACAGGACCTTGTGTTGACACAGGACTTCAGGGTTCCAGGTGCTTTTATCGATTTCCAATGTTTTTCGCAAAAAAGGCTTCCCGTTTCTTGGAATACATAATCAGGGAGTACTAGGGTTTTTTTTTTTTTTTCTTTCTTTCTTTCTTGTTTTGTTTTATTTTGTTTTGCTTTTGATCGGCAGACAGAATATTGGCCTTGGGGTTAGTCTGACCTCGGGGAATTCCAGTCCCGCCACTTACGCGCTAAGGGACCTCTGGCACTTTATCCAAACTGTCTACTTATCTGCAAAACCCCACCTGACAGCTGAGAGAATTACGCAAGGAAACAGATGTGAAAATACTCGAACAGAAAAATCAACACGACCCCTCCTCCATGCCCAGGGAGGGGGAAAAAGACGTCAGGTGGTAAAGCAGAACAAGTATTAAGTATCTTTTCCACTGTGCAGATGATGAAACTGAGTATCTTTTCCACTGTGCAGATGATGAAAATGACTTATCCAGAGTAACTCGGGTTGCATTTACGGGAACAAAGACAAGATGCTCTATCCAGAGCGAACACATTCTCTACCACGATTCGCACCCTCCCAGCACACGCATTAACCCTCATTGGCCCAGGACAGTCCTGGTTTATGCCTCTGTCCTAGGGTAATTTTTAATACCCTTTTAACTCTAAAAGGGTTTAACTCATCCTGGTCTGGACAGTAAAGGACATAGCCGCCTTACCACCCTACCATTTCCGCAAGTGAAACCCACACCCTGTGAGAACATCTCAGCGAAAAAGACTGTCCTTCAATTCAGGGTCTCCCGGCTCTGGTTTCAGAACAAGGAAGTTGTTACCTTATCCAAACCTGAGATCCCATCCACCGGAGCAGGGCACCCAGCCTTGTAACTGATTCTGTGTACAGCGATTTTATGAATTCAGTGGGGAATGCAATGCAATTTTGTCAGGCTTGTCTGTGTCCATAATGACCAAGTCAAATTAATCATCTTGGATAATACCCCTGTGTCCCCCGTCCCAGAGATGTATAATAGAATCTTTCTGATTCATGTCTCGCAGTACATCAGAGCTGGAGTATCGCCGCACTTCTGGAAATCAGTACAATTATGCCTTCTTGCTGGGCCATCATTCCCCACCCCACCCCCCACTCAAAATGCTTCTTAAAAATATATAAACAAACAAACAAATAAAAGCTCATACCGTATATAAACAAAATGCAAATGAAGAAGCCATATAGTTAGTTAAATGTGGATTCTGGAGGGAGGGGAGGAACTCAACATCCTTTGAAGCCTTTATTTACAGGCAACAGTCGGGGAGGAGGGAAGGGTAGACACACCCTGTTGGTGGTCTTGACCTTGAAAACCCTAGATCAGAGCAGCCAGAGGCATCACAAAGGGACCAGGGCCGTCAGTTACATTACTGTACCTGGGAACAAACATGATGGTTATCCCTGTGTGTTTCAGTTTGGGAAATTCTCTGTCACTCTAAGGTTCCCGTAGCTTTCTGAACTGATAACCAGTCAGGGTATCAGGGTATCAGGGTGGGACCTGGGGGCTGGGTGATGTTTCTGGAAAAACTGAGCCAGGAGTGGTAGAGTTCCCTTCTCCTTTAAGAGGAAACAATCTCAACAAGTAGGCAAGCTGAGGATAACTTGGGGCCACAGCACCCCAGGGAGAGGGGCCGGCCTGAGCACTGGGTTCCATCCCATCTTACAGACAAGGAAGTTCACTTTCCCAATAAGTGGTAGAGTTGTGTTTATTTTGATAATGTGTTTCTTGTAACCATATATCCAACTGCCTTACAGATCCAATCGCATATCCAACACCTTCGCTTGGGTATCCTAGAGGAGAGGTCAGCAAACTTTTTCTGCAAAGATAATAAATCTTTTTGGCTGGTGGGTCATACAGTCTCTGTCCCTATTCAGTTCTGTTGCTGTAGCATGGAAGTAGCGGCAGACAACATTTAAACAAACAAATACAGCTGTGTCCCAATAAAACTTTATTTACAAACAATCAGTGGAGGACCAGCTGTGGCCTATGGGCCATGGTTTGCTGAGCCCTGTCCTAGACGTGGGTTTTCTTCCCAAACTTCTTCCATCTAACACACAGTATCTGTGACTTAAAAAAAAAAAAAAATTTGCCTATTCCCTTCACCGGAATGTAAATTCTGCTGTTTGGTCACTGATTAGCCCAAGACCAGAAAGAGTGCCTTGCCCACAGAAGGCCCTCAATAAACATTGGCTGAATGAAACAATGCATGAATGAATGAGAATCCAGGGACTGGACTGCTGCGCTCAAGAAAGTATTTCTAGCACCTAGAACGTTGCCTGATACAAGGTAGCTACTCAGTAAATATTTTTCTGAATGAATGAACGCATGAATGAATTCACTGATGATCTGCTGTTATATATGCAGGGCTGGGCTCTTCGCCACCTTCCCTGTAAACTCGAAGAAATCAGCAAACGCCTGAAGTGGGCTTCCCCTTAGAAACGCTTCCCAGAATGAAATAATTCTCACCTCACCCCTAAGGGTCTCCTGGTTCTCTGTTCTCACCTTGGAATCATCTGGCTATGAAGGTGCCAGAGTCCCAGCTCTGTCCCGGATAGACTGTGTGACCTTGGGAAAGTCACTGCCCCCATTTTAGCCCCAAGCAACACCACGTGAAAAGAGGGAGTTGGACCAAGGGATTTTTAAACCCAAATTTAATCCATGTATGTGCCACTAGTTTGCAGGTACACAGGCGGACATGAGGCAGTACTAATTTAAAAGCATTTTAAAATGATGAGTAGGCTCTCCAGTTGTTTCCGTGTTAAAATAGCTTCTGGGGAGAAAAAGAAATCTATTTGCAGTCAGTCTTTTTTTCTATCTCCACCTTTTAAAAACTGTAGAAGTGCCATCATCTAAAAATGTGCCAAGCCAGCTGCCTGGGTATGAATGCGCCCAAGTCCTCAGAGACTGGCCTTTGTGAGTTCTCTGAGGTCCTGTGACAATACAGCTAAGCAGGCAAGTCCCCCAGTTCATGCTGCTCCAGGGACACTGCCCAGCTCAGACCCTTCCGAGGCCTACTGCCTTCAGAGTAGGGTCCCAGCACCTGTCTGGTTCATGACACCTCCTGGACCAGATCCTGCAATATCATCTGACACCTGGCACTGTGATCCAGACCCCTGATATCACCAGGCCCCTGGATATGCTAGACACTCTTCTTGGGCCACTGTGCCCTCAGGAGACATCTGCTCATGCTCAGGATTACCACAACACCCTTGTGCCTTCCAGGTGGTAGAACCAAGGAATAGGCCTGGCATTCTAAGTTTACTCTGGGAAGAATGGAGCAAAGCCTCCTCCTACAGCCTGGACCCCATGCTCCTGTTAATATGCCCCAAAGCCCCAATAGGAAACTGCAACCCAGAGCTCATCCATTCCCCTAAGGCTTACTGAGTGACCTCTGGAAGGCAAGGTTGTGTAGTCCTGCTTCTCTGTACTTTTGTTCAAATAATAATAATAGCAAGGATTTGTATAGTGTTTACAACGTGCTAAATGTATCCCTGTTCTTTGGACTTTTCACATATGAATTTATTAGTCTTTGCAGCAACTCTATGAGTTACAATAACTCCACAAGGCAGGTGCCATTATTCCATCCATTTCACAGAGGAAGAAACAGAAGCCCTGTGATGTGAAATTCGATGGAAGTCATGCAGCTAGGAAGGGAGAGAGCCAGGTTCCAACTCGGAAGTCATGCTCAAGAGATCTGACTCCCCGCAACCACTCATGAGCTTGGGAGCAAATCTCCCTTCAGTGGGGCCTTCGGATGAGGCTGCAGCTCGGATCACTACACAGACAGCAGCCGCGTGAGAGGTCTGGAGCGGAAGCACCCCGCTAAGCCAAACCTGGGTGTCTGACCCTCAGGGACTATACGGTGACTAACATGGGTTGTTTTTACATTTAGAAGTTGAGTTCATGAATTGGTACTCTTAGTGACCATGCGATTCTGCATCTTTATAAGTAGTAGGGGCTGGGCACCCTCAGAGGAACGCTGAGCCCCCATGTTGACTTGCCCACCAGCAGCTCCCGGCTGCCCCTTCTCCCGCTGATTGCTCCTCTCTGGTGCTGTTGAGGGCGGGCATGCATCTGGGCTCCTTGATTCCTCTTAACGCTTGGGGAAGCCAGTGCACCTCAGGCCATGCTTCTCAGCCTATAATGTGCCCACAAAGCACCTGCAGAACTGGTTAAAATGTGGGTTCTGATTTACGAGGTAGGGGTGGGACCTGAGATGCTGCATTTCCAACAAGCTCCAGATGAGGCCACTGGGCTGTGGGTCACCTTGTGGACAGCAAAATCTTAGGCATTAAAAGCACAGACTTGGGCACCTGGGTGGCTCAGTGGGTTAAGCCATTGCCTTTGGCTCAGGTCATGATCTCAGGGTCCTGGGATCGAGTCCCGCATCGGGCTCTCTGCTCAGCAGGGAGCCTGCTTCCCTCTCTCTCTCTGTCTACTTGTGATCTCTGTCTGTCAAATAAACAAATAAAATCTTTAAAAAAAAAAAAAAAGCACAGACTTGGACCCAGGCAGACTGTGGCTCAAATTCCAATTCTGTCACATCCCGGCTAGGAGCCCTGAGATTCTGAGTGGTGGAAAGACCTATCCAAGGTCACATAATAAATCACAGTTACCTGGAGCCCCCAACAGAGCCCTGTGTTCTGACTTCCAGCTCAGAGTCTTAAAACTACAGCTAAAGCCACCCACTGAGCCCTGGGCCTGGACAAGTCTTTCTGGGTGTGTGTGTGCGCACATCCCCATGCACCTCTACACGTGTGAACAGATGTGTCTGCAGACATGCACCAACGTGTGTGTCAACGTGTCTAACCATCAGCACATGTGCCCGCAGATCTGTGAGAGCTGTCCCTTCATTCATTCCTTTCCTCACGCCCTCAGCTCCTCCTCTGGCCTGGTCCCTGCTTCCAGGACACCAACAGTCCAGGAGGGAGGCAGCCATCAAACAAATAAATACAAATAAAAATCTAATGTATGTGTGTGTGTGTGTGTGCATGTGTGTCATTCACAACAGCCACAATAACTAGATATTAGCATTACCTCCATTTCACTGAGGAAACCGAGGCACTGAGAGGTTATGTGGTTTGCTCAGAGTCACAAAGTGATGTTTAATGTGTGAACAGGTGCATGTCAGCGAGCGTGTCTACATGAATGCGATGCGCACGTATGTACTTGTGTGTGACCGTGTCTGTGGACAAGCATGTGCACACATGCGCATCTTCAAATATTCCACAAACAAGACTTCCTGGCACCACAACACAGCGTCACAGAAACACACACATGCACACACACTTTCTTTTTTCAGGGGATCATATTTTCAATCATTTCCTAAGGCTCGGTCCATAGAGAAATAGGGGCGAGGGTCGGGGCCCATGGAGCCAAGCCGGTACCACCTGTTTCCCTGGGGCGAGCCACGGCTGGAGCAATTTCACAGTTCATCATCCGTTATGAGGAGAATATAGTCCTTCCCCTCCCAGCAAGTTAAATAAATTGCCCAGACTATGAAGGGCTAGTCTGCCCACACCCCTACGGGGAATGCGCGACACAGGACATCTGGCTATGGGTCCCCTTCCCCATCTGGCCACGTCTCTAAATATGAAGACATCTGTGCAAATACCTTGAATTCTTTTTTTTTTTTTTTAACTTATTGCAGCATAGGGTAACCAGCAGAAAGTCCTAAGTATACAGCTCAAGGAGGAATCCTCACAAAGCAGACAGACGTATGGAAATAGCATCAAATAAAGAAGAAAACCGTATGAGCACCTCCAAAGCCCTTCCCGACTCCTCATGACCCACGCCCCAACCAGGGCAAACACGAGTCAGATTTTTTACCACCATAGATTCATTTCACCTGTTCATGTGCTTGAAGTAAATGGAATCGTCCAGAATGTTCTGTCTGGGGTTGACTTCTTCCCCCCACCCGAGGGTCTGTGAGATTCATCAGTCCATCATCCCTTCTCGTTGCTGCGCACTATCCCACGGCGCCAGACTCTCCGGCCATCATTCGTCCGTCTGCTGTGCGTGGGCATTTGGGTTCTGTGCTTCCGGTTTTGTGCTTTTATGAAAGGGGCCACTGTGAACGTTCTTATGCATGTCTTTTGGTGAACAGATGAATGCGTTTCTGTTGAATGAACACCCAGGAATTGGGTGGCAGGGTCACGGAGCTTTAGACGCTGAGAAAAGCTTTTCCAAAGTGGCTGTGCCAATTTACACAACAACGTATGAAGACATTCTGGCGAACTGGGTATTTCTGTCTTTCCGTTTTCTACATTTGGTGGCATGGGGGGGGGATATTTAATAAATTCAAAATGCCCCCTCGGGCCTTCTGCCAGCCGGCTCGTGTTGCGGTCTCGGGCGAGCGTTTATGAAGGCCTGCAGCTAGCTCAGAACTGCCCACATGGAGGCATCACGCAGACACCACCTCTAGCCACAAGCCGCCCTCCCTGAGAACCGTCCCAGCCCGGTTAACAGCCACAAGAAGCCCGGATCAGCTTCCAAGGCCTGTGCTGTTACTGAGAACTCTGCGGTTTCCTCAAGGGGTCAACAGACCAGCCCACCTCACAAAGCGGACTGCCACAAGGCCCTCCTCCCCCCTCTCCAGAGCCAACAGTCATTCACACGGCCCACCTCCCGGTCCTCGCCCAGCCTGGCCCAGCGTCCCTCGAGGCTATGCACCCCAGCTCCCCCAGGCTCCTGTGAGCCATCCTCCCAACGGCTCAGTGGCCCTGCGCGGTGGTTCAGACTGTGCCATCGGGCAAACAGGTGCATCTCGGGGGCCCGCGGTGCTGGCCTGCGGTGAGATTTCTGTTTCTGTTTACCTGAAGCACATACCTCATCTTATTCATTCCACCCCAGCCCGCCGTAGCAAGCATTCACAGAACGGAGCTACCAAACCTTCTCCTAGTTCCCTCCCTGTTTTGCTTTTCTTCTCCAAATTACAAATTCTAAAAACAACAACAACAAAAACTTTACCAAGCTCCTATCATAACCAGCCCTGGCCAAGCTGATTACCTTATATCCACTTAACTAGTCCTCTCAACTAGTCTACACCCCTACAGGGGAACACACGACATAAGACATCTGGACCTAGCCTTCCCCTATGTCTAACTACACTAAAATACTTAACGAAGCTATACCCACTTCTTGACCTACTCAACTGCCAGGAAGGCAGTATCATCCCATTTGACAGTGGTAGAAAGTACAGCCAGGAGAGGGTGAGCAATGGGGTCAAGGTCATACAGAGAGAACAAGGCAGAAGTATGTAGGGGTCCCATGGACCACAGACCTGCGGCTCCCTCCCATCTGGGTCCCTTGTGCTCCACACTTTCCCAGGAACTGGCAGGACAAAGGATGCCATGTCCAGCAGAGGCGACCACCTCACACCTGGACTTCTGTTCTCCACCAGAGCCATGAGCTTGGAGTATCTGAGAGACAGAGAAATGGGCTGTCTAGGCCCCAAGAAGGCCTTTTTACGTTAGTGTGACTGAAAGAGGCCTGATAGCCCCTGCTGCTCCTGGGAGCACTGGGCTGGAGGTCCGTCTAGTGGAGGCGGCCGGGAAGGTGTCGCGTTATCTTCAGCGAGCGCACAGTGGGCAAGAGGCATTTTCTACTATCTTTGTTATTTGAAGGGGAACGTTTCTTTGCACATTTTAAAAACAAGATATTTCCAGTATCGTCTTTTCAATTTCAACCCTTCACACAATTTGATTTGCATCATATAAAATAGTTGATCGGTGGGGCTCCTGGGTGGCTCAGGCAGTTAAACATCAGATTCTTGGTTTCGGCTCAGGTCATGATCTCATGGTCGTGAGACTGAGCTCCGTGTCAGGCTCCGTGCGCAGCAAGGAGTCTGCTTCAGATTCTCTCTCCCCCTACCTCCTGCTCATTCTCTCTCTCTCTCTCTCCAATAAATAAAATCTTTTAAAAAAATAGCTGACTGACTCCCCACCCCCCCTTGCTGGTATTTCTGATGCCTCATTGACTCTTGTGCCCACCACATCCTGGACGGATGACCTTGGGCAAGTTGTTTTATTTTCTTGCAAATCGGTTTTTTCATCTATAAAATGGATACTTTAATAACACCTCGTGTAACTTTGCCATTTGCCATATATCAGGAACTGTAATAAAAAATTAGGAAATAAATGCATCTTATTTGTTTCTCCCTGCATCACTTTGAGGAACTTCTAAATACAAAATCGAGGTTCGGGAAAGCTGGCTGACTTGTCCAAGGTCACCCAGTCGGGATACGCAAAGACCATGACTGGAGGGGCCCCTGGGTGGCACAGTCGGTTAAGCAACTGTCATCTCTTTATTGTCACCAGGGGTGGGCTGGAACCTCACTCAGAGCCACTGACCTCCATCCAGGAACTGGCAGGACAAAGGATGCCATGTCCAGCAGAGGCGACCACCTCACACTGGGGGAAACTGAGCTATGTTGGGGAGGTGAGTCTCTGGCATGTTGGACAGACCACTGTCCTTCCTAGAGACTCAGGCCAGGGTGGAGTGGGGGGAGGAAACCAACCCCTTGGCCACAGATTACAACCTAGAAGGTCTCTCAGAACCTGGATTCAGCCCCCATTCACAGATGCAAAAAGAAAGAAAAAAAAATAAATAAACACAGAGAAGAAGAAGGCAAATGACCTACCCAAGGGTACATGGTGAAGGAGGCTGAAAAGACCCAGGCTCCCAATTCTCCCAAAGCTAAAGACCCAGCACCACTTTTGAAAGGTCCCACACCTGGCTTCATCTCTACTCCATGATGCTAGCCTTCACGTGGCAATGAACAAATGTTGCTAAAGCAGACGGCTCTCCTACACTCCCCAGCAAAGACCCAGGCCCGGTTGAAGACGCGGAGTTCAAGGTGACTGAGAGTGGGAGAGGGTGCTGTTTTAAAGAAAATCCTCGCAATTACATTTCCAACCCACCGCCCTTCCCTCCCCCAACCCATAAACTTCCTGCATCATCTTCATTGTTCCCATCCCATTTAGAGAGACGGAATGTTTCCAGGGATTCAATTTCTCTCATAATAGTTGGAAGGAAACAAAACTATATGCTGTAAACATGTGCTGCATTTATGGAAAAGACCTTTACTACGGGGGAGGTGGAGCAAACGCAGACCATGGTGCCCCTCCCCCACATCCCTCCCCTGACACCTCCATGCCTGCATCCTGGAACATTTAGACATCTCACAGCCAAGAACATAGAGCTTTAAAGTGAATATATTTTTAGCCCCTGGAATGCAAAATGAAGCTCTGTGAGGTGTAAGAACCAACTCTTTCTCAGCAGTTTTCTCTCAATGAAAACAAGAGCGGCTCGTCCATTTTTCTAAGCACGTGTGTAGGACTGATGAGGGAAAGCTCATTACTTCCGTCTGACATATACTCAATCCTCTCCATACACAGAGGATGGGGTTTTTTTTTTTCCCTCCTTGCATTTTATTCTCCAGCTGCGAAATGATATTAAATTTCATCAGATTTGAACAAAATCTATGGTCTTGAAACTGTTTCCTTCAAGACCCCTCATATTTATTCAGAATTCATGAATCATGTTCGGATAACACAACCATAATTATTTTTAAAGTGTGATGTTTGTGGCTTTAATAGGAAATGCTTGCAAAAGGCCTTTTCTCTTTGATTGTTTGTAATCTTAGCAGTAATCACTGCCATTCCCTTCTCGGCACCATAGCCAGCGAAACACAATTTCATTTTAATATGAATCGCGAGCTCTTCACCCAGGTTTTAATTAAAGCAATAAAAGCCGTGTCGTCCCTACCCTTTATGATGTACACAGACTCAGAGGCCAGAGTTACTAAGCCCAGAATCTTCTACTGCAGCAAGGACAGGAGGGCCTCCTGCCTCCCGATGCATTTACTGTTTGTACATTTATTCCCAGTGCATCGTTTCGTAACGACTCAACCACCCGTCTCTCTCTGTCTGCTCTGCAGTTTTCTCGTCTGTAAGATGGGATAGCAGCAGTACTTACTGGACACAGTTCATGGGAAACATTTAGCTCTAGTGTCTGAGCCCAAGGAAGTGCACTGCACATGTCCCTATTATCAGCATCATCGGTACTAGTATCTGGGCTGGGAAAATCCAACAGACCATCTGCCCTCATAATTCACCTGAGCACTAGGCTGGGATAGATACCAACCCAGGTGAAGGAAATAGAGCAGATGGAACCTGGAACTCAGAGCTCTGGGCTTTTCCCCACTCCAGGGATCCTACACGGTCCCTGGCTGGAAGGACGCTGTACCCTCAAGGCATGAGGACGGTGCCTGGGAACTGCACCTGTGACTCTGACCAGCTCTGGCCTTCGGGGTTCCTGCTTGTACCCTCCACGCAGCCTAGGAGTGTGCCTGATCCAATGGTAAGAAAAATGGACCAGGCATCCCTGGGGATCTATGAAGGAAATTCTCTTTTCCATGCCTGTCCATGTGCGCAGTTTCCATAACACACACATACAATACACACATACACATAAACATGCACACACACAACGTACAAAGCCACTATTAGTATTTCCCATATATCCCTCCAGAGTTGCTTTCATCAAACACAAGCACCTAGAAAGAAAGTCTCACTACCTTTTTTCACAAATGGTAACCTACTAGACTTATTTGTTAATCACCCTGCCTTTTTCAATAAACAGCATATCTAAAGAACTTCCCTATCTTTCCAGTTTCTTCATTTTTCTTTAGAGCCCCAAATAGTCCACTTGATAAATGTACATAATGTATTTAACTAGTCCCACATTGTTACATATTTGGGCTGTTGCCAATTCTTCGTCATTATGCCAATACCAAGACCAGTAATCTTGAAGACACCATTTCTCAGGCAAGCAAATGTATCTGTTGGGTATGCTTCCAAAAGGGAAATTGCTGGGTTAAAGGTCAATGCATTTGTAATTTTGATAGATGTTGCCAGCTTGCTCTCCATAGAGTTACAGCAATTTACTCTACCTTCAAGCACTGTATGAAAGTGCCTCTTTCCCCACAGGGGCTCTAACAGAGTCAATTGTCAAACCTTTGCATTTTTGTCAGTCTAAGAGGTGAGAAATGGTAGTTTTGTTTCTTTTAGGAACTGATTTTTGCATCTTTTCAAAAACTTAAAATCCATTTGCATTTCCTGTACTGAAACCTTATTGATTCATATCTCCCACATGTTTTTCTACCAGGGTTTTGAATTGATTTCTGGGAACTTTAAAAAAAAAAAATGTATTAACATATAATGAGTTATCCGTGTCAGGGGTACAAGTCTGTAATTCATCAGTCTTACACAACTCACAGCACTCATCATAGCACATACCCTCCCCAATGTCTATCACCCAACCACCTCATCCCTGCCACTCTCCTACACTCTAGAAACCCTCAGTTTGTTTCCTGAGACTGAGAGTTTCTTATGGTCTGTCTCCCTCTCTGAGTTCATCCCGTTTCATTTTTTCCTCTCTTCCTCCATGAACTTCTGCCTTGTTTCTCAAATTCCACGTTATCAGGGAGATCATATAATTGTCTTTCTCTGGTTGACTTATTTCACTTAGCATAATACCCTCTAGTTCCATCCACATGGTTGCAAATGGCAAGAATTCAATTTTTTGATGGCTGCATAATATTCTGTTGTATGTATATACACCATATCTTCTTTATCTGTTCATTGGTTGATGGACATCTGGGCTCTTTTCATAGTTTGGCTATTGTGGACACTGCTGCTATAAACATTGGGGTGCACGTGTCCCTTCAGATCACTACATTTGTATCTTTGGGGTAAATACCCAGTACTGCAATTGCTGGGTTGTAGGGTAGCTCTACTGTCTACTTTTTGAGGAACCTCCATACTGTTTTCCAGAGTGGCTGCACCAGCTTGCATTTCCACCAACTGTGTAGAAGGGTTCCTCTTTCTCCGCATCTTCGCCAACATCTGTCATTTCCAGACTTGTTAATTTTAGTCATTCTGACTGCTGTAAGGTGGTATCTCACTGTGATTTTGATCTGTATTTCCCTGATGCCAAGTGATGTTGAACACTTTTTTGTGTACCTGTTGGTCATTTAGATGTCTTCTTTGCAGAAAGGTCAGGTCATGTCATCTGCCCATTTCCTGATTGGATTATTTGTTCTTTGGGTGTTGAGTTGGTAAGTTCTTTATAGATCAGGGATATGAGCTCTTCTTTGTCTGACATGTCATTTGCAAATATCTTCCCCCATTCTGCCAGTTGTCTTTTGGTTTTGTTGGCTGTTTCCTCTGCTGTGCAAAAGCTTTTTATCTTGATGAAATCCCAATAGTTCATTTTTGTTCTTGCTTCTCTTGCCTTTGGTGATGTGTCTAGGAAGAAGAAGCTACTGCAGCTGAGGTCAAAGAGGTTGCCACCTGTGTTCCTCTAGGATTTTGATGGATTCCTGTCTCACATATACGTCTCCAGTGAGGATTTACATTTAAATCCTCTGGTGAGGATTTGCCAGGCAGGTGTACTCTGGGAACTCTTTATATATTTGGGAGATTAATCCTTTGACTATATTGTGAGTTGAAAATAATTTGGCACAATTTTTCATTTGTCTTTTGACTTTACTTATGCTGTTTTAGCCATACAAAAGTTGTTTTTCTTTTTTATTTGTGGTCAAATTTTTAAGCCTTTTCTTCTAAGACTTGGAGTCATGGAAATATCTTTTCCACTGTAAAGCTGTAAAGTATACCTTAAAGTTTTTTCTGCTGCCTTTGTGCCATGAGTACATACAAATCTCTGATTTGTATAAAAGTTATCTTTTGAAAGGGAAGAAGCTGTGGACCCAGGATCATTTTCCCCAGAATCCCTTACCTCCATCTAAGACTCCGCGTTCTCCTCTTACTTCTCTGGTCACTGCTTCTCAACCTATTTCAAGGTCTTCTCCTCCTACACTTTGCTTTCAGATATTGGAGCTCAACATTTAAGCTCCTTGGTCTTCTCCTCACTCTTCTCTCTCTCTGTCTTTGCAAATTTCCTCCTCACAGGGTTTTAATAGCATGGGCGAAGAACTTCCAAGTTGACTTCCCCACGGAGTTCTAGCCATCTCCCTACTTGATCATCTCCACTTGTATGAGCATCTCAAATGTAACATGTCCAAGTCTAACCTCATCAAATCTGCACTTCCCCAGGCCTTTCCCAGCTTAGAAAACGGATACCACCATGCTGGAGAAAGGGCTATGCTGGAAGCCTCAGAGTCATCCTTGACTCCTTCATTTCTCTTTCACCCAAGATCTATCCATTGGCAAGACCTACTAACTTTATTTTCAAAACATATCTTAGATCCAACCACTTCTTTCCTTCTCCTCTGCCTCTACCACAGTAGAGGATATACCATCCTTCACTTACCCTCCCATGTGGCCCACCTGTATCTGCTCTTGCCATTAAGAGCTTTTAAAGCTGTACTATTTGATCATGTTATTCAATCTCAATCTCTTTCTCACTAACAAAGCCCAGTGACTTGCTGTGACTAATAGAATGTGTTGGAAATAGTCATGTGCCGGCTTTCTCCCTCCCTCTTTCCCTCCCTATCTCTCTCTCTCTCTCTCTCTCTCACACACACACACACACCCTTTCAATAATTCTTAGGATAAAGTCAAAAATCTTTAGCGGAAGCCATATTTACAGCTATGAGAGCAGGACATTCTACCTACAACCAGGAAGGGTAGACTAAGGAGCTGACATCCGCAGTGCCCCTGAAGGGACAAATGGCATTTGTTGGGTGAAAATGGTTAGGGATTCCTATCAGAAGAAACAGTGCATGCAAAGACATAAAGTTATAAATGAGCACAAGAGGTGACAAGAGAGTCATCTGTGTAACCAAAGCATTATTTAGGACAAGAAAAACATGGAAATAAGTCCCAGCTAGTTTTATGGAATGCTGGAAGTTCATACAGTATCTTAGGTTACATTCTCTTGAAGTAGAGCCTGAGATTGGGGTTCCTATGACACTGACATTCCCCTTGAGAAGTGACTCCAAAGGGAAGGGAGGGCAACAGGACAGGGCAGGGGAAGGAGCTGAGCAGGGATGTCATGTCAGCCGGAGCTCCGCGGAGATCTGCAGAATTGCTCCTGGCTTGAGACCAGACGCCCACCTGGCCTTCTAGACCATCCTCCACACTCCTCCCCATTCAGGGTTCTCATTTGGCAGAGGCTAATCCTCCAGAGAAGGGGCAGCTGTGAATAGTTAGCAGCCGGCACTCACAGCAGCTGGAGAACGGGTGTCCCGGCCTGGTGATGGGAATCCACACCACTCCTCTCAGGTACTTAAAGTACTCTGGGCGGCAAACCTTACTTCTCCCAACTGACGGAACATTGCCACCCCTTGCTCAGGGTTATAGAGGGCATCTGGCTGGGATATGCAAGAGCTGATTGGAATCCAAGTCTGCTGAGCCCACGGCCTTGTTCCTTTCCTCTTCAGCCTCCTCCCCGCAAGAAGGAGACTCTTCCCAGGGTCACATAACTGGGAAATATCGTCCTTGTGACTCCTAGCGAGGATCTGTTCTCAACCAGGGACAGAGGGAGCTTATCTCTACAAGGCCCCCCATCTCCCAGAAGCTGCCGATGGGCCAGAAGCCATGCCTGAGAATTGCATCTCGGTCTCAGACCACCCACAGGAGTCTGGTACAAAAGGAAACACAGGGTCCAGGGAGGGGGGAAAGGGGATACTGTGTGAAAGCTAAGGCAACCAGGCAGGAATTTTGTGGAGACTTGTAAAAACCAAACAATAAAGTATGCATTTGCAAAAGAAACTGCAAGCCCATAGAGCTGGTTTGAAAGTTAACAGGGGGTGCAGTTGGCTGTTATAGATCCCATAGGAAACTGTGCCTCTACTGCCATTTCTAGATAAAAAAGATGGTGTTTCAAGAGAAGGTTACATTAAAGAGCAGGTTCTTAATACAATGAAATGGTATGTTCTAGAAGCACATCTTCTAGAAATGGCTTCCCGCTTACATCAAGAGCCTTGCACATAATAGGTACCCAATAAACATTTGCTCAATACATTTTATGCCACTTAGACTCTTTGTACTCTGAGGCTGTCTGGGGGGCTCAGTTAAGCATCTGACTCTTGATTTCAGCTCAGGTCTTGATTTCAGGATAGTAGGTTCAAGCCCTACGTTGGGCTCCAGGCTGGGCAAGGAGCCTACTAAAAAAAAAAAAAAAAAAAAAGACATATAGCGTGTTTGTACTCTGAATCCTCTGTTGGTGAGGAGACCGTCATTTTGCCTGGATGTTTATGTCAGCCCCCCAGGAACTTGGACCATACAATCCCTGCAGTTGGTGGGGGAGCACAACATGACAGGGCGTTCATGTGTGTATCCACATGATACACATTGAGGGGGGCCGGGAGGGGTTTAGACAAGCACTTCAGGGAAAAGACTGGAAGAAAATACTAAGAAGTAGGGATCCTGGAGCCCCCCAAGCCACTAGGGGCTGTATGTCCTGGATGAGTCTGTTATTCTTCAGTAAAATCAGCATGAACAACATCCCGTGTTCCCATGGGTTTGTTAAAAGACCACAATACTTGGCAGTTCCTCATATCAACAGGTGGGGTCTACTTCCCCATGCTTGAGTCTACACTGGCTCTCTGACTTGCTTTGAGTGACAGAATGTGCTGGGAGTACTCATGTGCCAGTTCTAAGCTTAGACCTCAACAGGTCTTGCAACTGTTGTCCTTGCTGCTCTGGGAACCCACTCCTACCACATGAACCACCTCAGGCTAGCCTGCTGGGGGACAAGAGACTGTCTGGAAGAGAAGTGAGTCCCCATGCCAACCATCCCACAGCTGACCCGGCAGCTTACAGTGGCCACTTACAGGGGTCCTAGCTATGGCCAGAAGAGCCACCCAGCTGAAGCCAACCAAACCACCAACCCATGGAATTTTGAACTATGTAAATATTTTTGAACTATGTAAATATTTTAAGATGTTAAGTTTTGACTTGCTTAGGGTTTTTTTTTAAGATTTTATTTATTTTGTTTATTTATTTATTTGAGAGAGAGAGAGCAAGCATGAGCAGAGCAGGGGCAGAGGGAGAGGGAGAGACAGAATCTCAAGCAGACTCTGTGCTGGGTACAGAGCCCAATGCAGGGCTCGATCTCAGGACTCTGAGATCATGACGCAAGCCCAAATCAGCAATCCAACGCCCAACTGACTGATCAACCCAGGAGCCCCTTGACATGCTTCATATGCAACGAAAGCCAACTGGCACCCTGTAGGAAGTCTAGATTGCAATTGCTAAATCTGCTCCCATCGAGGCTGGCTCCTGCCGCCAGGTGGCTGGTCAATCACAGGGAACCCTAATGTTTTCTCTATGAAGCGCTAAGTTAGGGAGACTCCAAGTGACAGCACAAGAGACTTGGATTCCCGTGGAGGAATCCAACTGCCTCATTTCACTGCCAGGGAAACTGAAGTCCAGAAAAGAGAAGGGGCCACAAGACCCATCACATAAGTCGTTCCCGAGTGCCTTTTACATGTCAGGCTTTGTAACACACTGGAAGCTACAACAGTGAATGAGGGTCCAGATCCTGCTCTCATGGAAGTCACAGGCTAGTGTGGAAATCAGATGCCAGCCAAGTCGTCACACAGATAAGCAGTAACAGATGCCACGGATTAAAAAGACACAGTGTATGAGAGAGAATCAAGGGGAGGGGACCTAATTTGGATTTCAGGGTCATGAACAGCTCTCTGACAAAGGGACACTTGGCTGAAGGAAGTTGGTGGCAGGCTTGAGGCAGGAATGGAGCAAAGTAATATGTGGAGCTCTGAGCCCCAGCTGTCCCCTCCCTGAATGAGCCACTCAACATCCTCCAGCCTCAGCTTCCTCATCTATAAAATGGGATTAATGACAACCTACTACTTCTCAGGACTGGTGAAGTTCAGCTGAAGTAGCCACTGAGGAAAAGGCTTTGCGGCAGTGATGACGCGCTGGGCGGCTGGCAAGGGCGCTGCTGCGAGCAGCCTGTGGGAATGTTTTGCCCTGCATCTCTTCTGTAAAGGACTGTGGGCCCACGGGGAGCACCCCGAGCCCCACCCTCCCTTCCCACGGGAGGATGGTGGCCACACTGTCCATCAGGGTTTTAGCCATGCTGATTCCACCTGCCAGAGTTCTGAGAGCCAGGCTCAGCCCGCTAACAAAATGCACTTTAAACGCAGCGAAAGGGCTCAGATGAGATGCTCGGGAGCGGGGAAGGTCTGGTCTTTCGAGACCCCCACATGTCCAAGCTGATTACGGACAATGATTCACAATTAAATGACTTCAGGGGCTTCTTCCAAAATGAGCATTTCCAGGAGCTGGAGTCTTGCCCACCAGAGTGTCTTTCAGGCCGGCACGAGTCAGTGCCATATAAAGGCAGGCTTGCCCCAGCATTGTGATGCTCACACGGTCACAGGCCAGCCAAGGGGCATGGACGGGGTGGCGGCCCCAGCACAAGCCCCCCTGCAGCAGCGGGGGAGGGAGGTGCAGTGCCCCACGGCAGAGTTCACTCCCCCGCACTGAGTACGGGATCCTCCCTCACTGGCAGTGCACCCTAAAAGCCACAGGCCCATGCCTTACTCATCTAGGTCCACCACTGGGGTTGTCTCACAGGAGGGCACATAAATGTGTGTGAATTCATAGCATTCTGATTCCCCAGCTGGAAAATGGGGGCCCAGCCACCCGACTTGGACTGCCGCAACCATCATGACTGCACAGACAGAGGACGGAGGTCAGCTCCAGGGACGGGCTCGTCCAGCTCCCCAAGTTCCTCTGCACCCTGAGGTGCTGCCACCCTGTCGGCACCCCTGCCTTAAGGAACCGTCCTCCAAATTCCACAGCGTGCAGTGAGGACCCTCCCCGGCACCCCAGCCTGCAGTGAGGATGCTACCAACTCAAAGAAAACAACTTTTGGAGACCAGGCTCTCAGTGGAAACTCAGATTCTAGCTGGCATCTGGAACTCGCAGAGGGCTAGGGACCAGGATAGCCCTGCAGAGAGATGACTGCGTCTCCTTCCCAGGGAGGACCACACAGGAAGCCTCTGCTCTCCTCCCTGGATGCCACATCCACAATACTCCCCAGTGGGACCACACGACGCTAGGTGGGCCGGAGAACTCCATGTGCCTTCGCATGGCCATGTGTGCCTCCCTGCCAGCGCCGATCCCGTGGGTGCTATGTGGTGGCAAGGGGCAGAGAGTACCAGGGAGCATGTGACATCTCTACTCGCTGCTGCTGAAAATTTCTCCTCTGTCCATGGGAAATGTGGGCAACACATTTGCAGTTTTACCAAGTTTTCAATGGTGCCCATTTTAAGCCAACCATAGCCAGGTAGGTGATTTGCCGAAAACACCGTGGTCCCTGTTGGATTCGTCACTCTTTTTTTTTTGTTTTTTTAAGATTTTATTTATTTACTTGACAGAGATCACAGGTAGGCAAAGAGGCAGGCAGAGAGAGAGGAGGAAGCAGGCTCCCGGCTGAGCAGAGAGCCCGATGCGGGGCTCGATCCCAGGAACCTGAGATCATGACCCGAGCGGAGGGCAGAGGCTCAACCTACTAAGCCACCCAGGTGCCCTGGATTCGTCACTCTTAAAGGGATACTTGGTGTTCTTGATCCTTGTGAGACAGGACAGTGGTGGCCCTGCCGCACTGCTCTGCCCCACCCCGGGCCCATCGTGCAGCTGCTCAGCTCTGGCCAGCTCCAGGCTGGACCCCCACACAGGGAGGATGGCGCACCCACCTGGCTGGTCGATAGCAGCTCTGGGTTCCCGTCACTCATCCCCACGTAGGCACTGTCACCATCAAACTAGAACAGAGAAAGAGAGAGAAGCCGGTCTGAATATGATGTTTTCCAGAAAGCCCCAGGAGACGTCCAAGGAGGTCAGGAGACTGAATGCACGGAGGGGAAAGGTCTGTGGGGCCTAGGGAAGCCAAGCTCAAGGCCATGATGCCCAAACCCCATTTCAGCAGAATTCTCTCTAGGGTGAAAAGAGCAGCCCCTGTTCTGTGGCCCCCTTGGGCTTGGACTGGCACCATTCATCACAGAATGAAGAGAGGAAAGCCTTTCTGCCCTTAATGCCTTGTCCGGAGATGCGACAGATGGCCCTTGTCAGATACCGAGGCTCCCCATCCCTGGAAGTATGCAAATCTCTCTCTTGGCCAAAAGGACATCAGACTATCAACTAGAGCTAGGATTCCACATGACGGAGGGAGGCTGAGATCTTCAGAGTCCTGCCCCAGACATGCCCTCCAGGTCTTACCATCCTAAGAAGCTTGGGCCTCCTCCCACCCCCAAATTTTCCCCTTAAGCCACCTCTGGCCACAGGCAGTGAGGGCTGTGGTTGAAACCATGCACAGAAACTACAATCCTGTGTTCTGATAAGCTGCCAAGTCTGGATGCAGGGAGATCTTCCTGCAGTAGGAAGCAGGCGTCATGGGGGTAGTGTGTGCTCTGGATTCACTGGCTTTTTTTCCACGATGTGCATTCTTGAGCTGGTGTCTGAATTTCTGAGGCTCCTCATCTGTTGAATGAGGATAATGATAGTGGTCCCCTCTCCACGGGGTATTGTACCAAAACATGGAGAGCACTTAGCTCATTTCCAGTAAGTTACCTTCCCTTGAGACAGGTGTCTTGGATCAGGTTCCCTAAATGCAGAGCATGGGACCAGGATTCAAATGCATGTGAATTTTTGGGAAGTGCTCTTCGGGAAATTCTGTAAGGGAGGGAGGAAAGCAGGACAGGGCAGTGGAAGTCGTTCAGCAAAGATGATCTCAGCTGGAGACCTGCAGCAGCCTGGTCCCATGAGGAGCCATAGGGCATGAATCGGCCCATGGAGTTCCGTCAGTCACTGGCTGCAGGCTGCCCTTAAGGGACAAGGGGAGGCATAACCTTCTGAGCAGGGCAGCCCCCGTTTGGCCAGGGACAGTTCCCCAGAGAACCGTGCCAGCTGTGAGCCATTTGCAGCCAGAGCTCCTGACAGATGGAAGCAGGCTGCAGAGGCTAGTAAAGGGATCTGGGTGGGGCCCTGATGGCAGCTGGACATTTTATTTTAATTGAAAATGTAATTTTTTAATTAGGTGATATTCACAGGGTTCAAAATTTCCAACGCATGAAAAGCAACAGCGTGAAAATTCTCCTTCCCACCCACCTCCCACCACCCCTTGCTCCTCTCCAGAGGCGACCCCTGAATCTACGGCTTCCTTTGCATCCTTTCAGAGCTGGTCCACATGTATACATTTGATGGTTGTTTCTTTCACATAAATGACAACATACTCTACACCCTGGTTTGCACCTCATTTTTCTCCTAGCAACACGTCTTGGGAAGTGTTTTATATCAGAACGTGATTCTGTCTCCCGGTACCTGGTATTCCACGGAATGGATGTAACAGATATATTCAACTAGCTGAGCTCATGGGCAATCGAGCTGTTTCTAGGCTTTCCCTATTCCAGCACGGTTCTCGTGAATATTTTTGTACATTCATCATTTTGCCAGGGTGTGAGTTTATCTGTAGGGTTAGTCTGTAGAGTCGCTGGTTTCAGGCATGTGTGCGAGTGAGATTCTGATAGGCATCGCCAAGCACCCTCGCGGAGGCCGTGAAAACCCACCCTGCCATGATTATGCACAAGATGCCAGGGCACCTGGGCGCTCTTCACGCACAGAGGCTCAGCGCCCAGCCCTGCTACCTCTGCGGGCCACCCCCCAACCCTTCCGGGCTCCCATGCCCTGCTCTACCTTGTTCTTTGGTCCATAGACCCTTTTACCTTCTAGCATTCCACATCATTTACTTATTTTACCATGTTCAGTGCTTGTGGTGGATTTCTCCTATCAAAACGGAGGCTCCTGACGGTCAGGGGTCTTGGGCTCTCTGCCTCCCAAACACCTAGAATAGTGGCTGGCACAAAGCAGATAATCAATATTGCTTGTTGGCTGAATGAATGAATGAAGCATGATACTATTCACATTATCTTTTACTAGGCCAGTCTTCCCATCAAGGGCAGCAGGGTTAATGGGTATACCCAAATGCCTTGCCAGCACAGGGATGGGCAGAGTCCTTCAGTGACTGTCGTATTAACAAAAGAAAAGGTCGCGCCGTGCCCAGAGTCTAGGCACTGGCCCCCAATGCAAGGGTCATCCAGCACACTGCCTGGAGCTATGCTTTAAGGCTCTGCTCAGAAACCACCTCCTCCAGGAGGCCTGCCAGGCTCTCACCTCCTCTGGCTGTCCTTCTTACAACATAGATTGTCTCCACATCTATCTTCTGCCTCAGAGTGGGCGCAGCATGGAGGCTAGAACTGTGTTCTGGTCATCTCCAAACTGCCTCCCCCTCCAGCATCTGTAACAGGCTGGCATCAGAAACGAGACAAGGAATGGGACAGGGTGGGGAGCTTTCAACAAAAACTCCTGGGTGCTATTTGATGTGTCCCCATGGCCATTTATTCCTTGGAGAAAAGTAAAACCTTTTAAAAAGCCATACATAATTTATATGTTCTTTAAGAAACAATGACTAGAAATGGAGGGGGACTTAGTTTAGCCAGGTGTCTAAAACATTTTATAAGGCAATAGTAATGAAACGGTATGGCACAGGCTAAAAACACAGCCCATGTAACAGCCCATTTATTAAATGCTGGCTAGGATGGAACCACCGTAAAAGGAAGGACCCGGTCTCCTCTCCCTGATGCACACAGCAGGCACTCAACAAATATATGGGGAATGAATGAATATACCCAGCACTAAATAAATACCATAAAATATCTCATTTCATCCTGAAAACAACCCAGCAAAGCAGGTATTATTTTCCTTGTTTAAAACCAAGGAATCAGATTGAGAGGATTCACAGCTATCCAAAAATCACACACTTAGAGACAGGCTGGGTTTCAGAGTGGGCTGCCTGCTTCTTTGGTCTCGTCTCTCCCACTAGGCCAGAAGCCCCTTAAGAGTGGGGATCAAGGCTTTGCAGCACCCCAATATAGAAGCAACCATTAGCCTGGGGCTGGCACATAGGGAGGGAGGCATTATCCGCGGTGAGCCGTGGGGGATGGCTCTGAGGATACGGGAAAAGCAAACCCTGGACTTTGAGGTGAATAGCCTGGGAGACGCAAGGGGTCTTCCAAAGGGACCACATGAGGTCCCCAGAGCCTGCCTCTAGTGGGTTCATTCATTCAATCATTTATTCAACCAAGAAAAGCTGCCACGTACCGGAGTAAAGCTTTCTTCTCACCTTCAAGGAGGACCTGAGCAGCTGGCAGAGGTTCCCAAGACCAGGCTTGGGTCAGCCTCTGATGGGTTACCCCAATTGTCTTGCATGGTGCCCTGGGAGCACCCTGGGTTTGGGACCTGGCTGCCGGGCAGCCATGAACCTGAGATGGTGGTGGTGGCGGCGGCGGGAGGTGGAGGGAGTCTGTTCTCTGACCTCCTTGGCTCAGGGTTCCACCATATCGGAGTCCTTGCAGGGGAAGGAAGGAGAGAGGGTGACCCCAAGGGTCCCAGGCTTCCCCTGGCTTGGCCCCCAGGGTCCTAAGGCCTGGAGCCTACCTCCTCAGCCCTTTTGGGGAGGTTGTTTTTCTGGAGGAAAGAACTTGCAAGCCAAGGGGAGAAATCACAAGTCAGGGCCCCCTCCTCCTCCGCATGCACAACCAAGATCACAAATGCCCACATTTGTACCCACCGCACAGCGAATGCTGGGGGCGGGGGGTGTGTGTGTGTGGACACAAATGTCTATGTCAAACGCAGTGTGCCCAAGCCTGGTGACTACACACACATCACAAACCGGTGGAGGACTGTGACGACACTTCCTCACACACGTACCACACCCAGAGGCAACACAAGCCAACACAGAGGTGTCCGTGGCATGAGCCTGAATGTGCACGTGTCGTAGACCCTTTATGTGACGGGTACGCGACGCCCACAGCGTGCACACTGGGCAAGGAAGGGAAGACGCTCATCTGCAGCGACGTAAACAGAACTCGCCTGAGTGTACCCACAAGCGTGGATGGCGTGTGCGTGTACCAATACGCGCAGGAGCTTAAATTTCATGCATATCTCACAATGTATCGGTCCCTCGGCCAAAAATGTATTTTTTCACGCCACGCAACCTTCTGTATCTTTTAAAATTGGGGGTGGGGGTAAAATGCAGGGGGAAAAATGGCCCAAGAATTTCCGTGAAATGCAGGAGAACATCCTCTTACCACTGACTGGAATAGATTAATTTTCCCCATTTCATATTCTAATTATAATTCCTTTCCCCATCGCCATCTTCAGTCCTCATTACAGCTGGAAGATTGTTCTGCAAAAGCCAGACCTTCATCTTCTCTTCCCAAGAGTTTTGTCATGGAAATGAGTTTGGGAATCTGAAAGAACCCACATTTTTGCAAATATCGAATGTGTGGGGATAACCCTTTCATGACGGCCACCAGGAACCCTGCTCACAGAGGCTTCTGAAGGGTCTGTCTCTCCCCCCAAACCATGTGGTCCCCTTCGCAAGAGAGGCTCCTGGGCCCCTACTCCAACAGCCCTCCCAACCTAGATCCCATTTTAACTTTAAGGAAACTTAGCAGTAGCCAAGGTGAAAAGGGAGAGCCCTGATCTTAGAATCAGACAATGCCAGCTCCATCGGCACCACCGTGAGCAAGTGCATTAGCTGCTCTATGCCTCAGTTTCCTCATTCTTATGATCCTGAGAGACACTGATTCATAGTAAGTGTAAATTAGGTATCTGGGGGATGGACAAATGAGGTAACTGGATGGGTGAATGGATGGGAGGAGGGAGGGAGTGAAAGATGAGATAGAGGGGTGAATGGATGGATGGATGGATGGATGGATGGATGGGTGACAGATGTATACATCAGCACAGTCTAATGGAAATATAATCCAAGTTACAAATGCAAGCTGCGTATGTCATTTTAAATTCCTGTGGCCACAGTTATAAAACCAAATATAAATAAGTGAAATTAATTTTAATTACATATTTTATTTAACTCAATATTTTTAGCATATTATGATTACAACATGTAATCAACAGAAAAACTGTGAATGGGATGGTTTGAAGTCTTTTTTTTTAAATACTGTCTTTGAAATCTGATGAGCATTTTACATTACAGCGTATCTCAGTTTAGAATTAGCCATATTTCAAGTGCTCAAATGTCACATGTGGCTGGTGGTTGACATAGAGAAGGACATAGTTGTAATGGGTAAAATGAGTGGATATATGGTGGGCAGGTGTATGGGAGGGATGGATGGATGGATGATAAATAGGTGCGAGGGGAAGATACGTGGTTTGGAGAATTGAAGGTGATCGATGGACCAGGAGGTAGAGCAACAGATGACTCAGTGATTGGACAGCAGATTTAGAAGGTGGGATGGGTGGGGGGTGGGTGCGATGGCTGGATGGATGGAATGGTTGAGTGAGAAAGAAGAATGAAGAGTGAGAATGAAAACCCCAAGTGGGATGCCTGGGTTGATGGAGTGGGTTGCATGGGTGAGTGGGATGGATAAGTGGATGGTTAACTTCTATCTGGTAATTCCTTCTCACTCTACTCATACTTCCCCTGGACAATGTCATGGCCTCTTAGGATTACAATGTATCACTGACTCTCAAATGTTCATCTTCAACCAAATTACATCCAGATTCCAATGTATAGTTTCTCCCTGGACATCTGGTCCATGAGCATCTCAAATTCCACACACCCCACACTGAACTTCTGACATGTGCCTGGATCTGCTCTTCTTCCAGGGGTCCACCATCCTGAGAGAAGATGTCACCTTCTGCACAGGATAGAAGCAGTACCTCCAGGATGACTTTGGACCCCATCTCTCCTATATCCCCACAAACACCCACAGAGGCTCTGTGCTTAGCTCCCACTCCCCCCAATCCATCCTCCACCCTGGCTATCACTAGTGCTTGGAACAAAACCCTGCAGTGACACCACATCATTGGTTTTGACCCTCCATGACAACTGGCCCTGAGCCTCAGCTCCCAGGGCATCCCTCAAGGTCACAGGAACCTCCAGTGCCCCAGCCTTTACACATATTGTCCCATCATCAGCCTGGAGCACCCTCCTCTTCCCCTCCTCTACCCACTAAAATCCAACTCTCCCTGGTCTTTTTTTTTTTTTTTTTTCTGGTTGTGTTGCACCCTTAGCAGTCTTGCTTTCTTCTGTTAGATCTGTGTTCTTGGGCCCAACCTTAAACTTCCATCCTAAGTTGGCTCTGGGTTCAATTCAACTTCTATATGTAATGTGATGTCCTGGGCTACGCACAGATTCATGAATTAGAGTATTGGTTCCACCTGTAATGGTTGTGAGTGACCTTGAATTTAACCTGTTATTGTTATTATGTGTTAAACTCTTCTCCCCGCATCCGGCTTGGCAACCCTCTCCATCCGGACTATGTTTCCTAGGTCACTGAGGCTGTCCGTTCTCCCTTCAAATCTCTCCCCTCCCCACCCTGTTGACAGTACACCAGTCCTGCCCTTCCCTTTTGTCGCAAAAGGTGAAATCTCTCAATCCTGTTCAAAGTCAACCCATTCACCTTGACCCCACCCCTCTCATGTCTTCCCCTCATTCACTCATACTCTCCAGCCGGGTCTAGGATCTAATTTAAATATGCAGAAGCAAAATTAAATCAATTCATGCCCTTGTATATCATGTAGTAAACACCTACAATGTGCCAAGTAACACAGTCACAACCACTGGGAATTTATAATAAATAAAACTTGTCATAAGGCACAGAAACATAAAAGCAAAGGGGTTCTGAGGTTATAGAGAGGGCAACTGTTGTTTACAGAACAATATCTCGAGTGTGTATTATGTGCCCGACTTTGTACTGGCATAAGACGTGATGACTCTGACAGTCCCTGCCCTCAAGAAGACCCCAGTTCTATGCAGAAGCTTCAGAGAATAGAATGTTTCCATTCCCCACATTGGAGAAAGACAGGCAGTTCTCTGGCCATAGTCCCGAGGTGGGAACGAGTAACTATGAAACTTGTTCGAAGCCCATCCCAACTGGTCAGTGACAGTTCCACATTCACTCAAGCCTCTGAAAATCAAATTGATCAATAATAGTCTGACTCCAGTAGCCACGTGCCCACCTCTAGGACTTAGCCAGTCCCAGAGCCTCCTGCTTCTGAAAATCGTCTACTCCGGGACACTGTGCTCCCCCCCGCCCAAATCCTACAAACCTCAGCTGATGCTTGATTTGGAGAGACTAGCTTTGCAAAGTATAGCAACGAATTCAGCATTTCAGACATTAAATAATGGTTTCTTCTTTGACAAATGTGGCAATGGCAGGATAAGGTTACTCCAGGGATGTGGACACAAGGAAGGAAGGCTTCTCAAGAGAGGCATCCTGAAAAGGCAACATGGCAGCTCCGGCATGGAGGGCACACAGGAACTGGCCAGGCAAAGAGTGGGGAACATGGCATTCAAGGCTGCTGTGAGCTCAGACCAATGAGCAGCTACCGTGTCCCAGACCTCATCCCCAGGCTGTGCCTGGTCATCTCACTGGAACCCTCCCAGAAATGCCAAGGCTGCAGGGGCAGCCCCATTGTAGAGATGAGCAAGGCAAGGCTCAGGGTTGCTGGAGAGCTTGCCCAAATCCACCCAGCCAGTTCTGAACTTGGCCTTAACTCCTGGCACCAAAGAAACAGTTGTTCTGTAGAATCTGCTTGCCCCCGCTACGCTCCTTGCACAGAGACACAGATCAAAGACCAAGGATGCACAGCCCCCAGCGCAGCCAGTGGCAGACACTGAGAGATGCACCTCACAGAGATCTAAAGAGGAAACAATCAAAGCAGCATACACTGTGCCTGCCTACCCCCACGTCGGCCGTGAGAACACTCCTTCTATGTGGATCAAAACACGGCTCAAAAGCTAGAGGCAGCGAATGTGGCAGCTGCGCCCTGGGCCCTGCCAAGAGTGCGGTTTTATGTGGCGGTATCACAGAGAGATGTACATCAGGACCCAGGAGAGGCGGGGGAGGGGCAGAGAGGCGCTGCGCAGGTGAAAGGGGCCCCGGGACAGAGCCTCGGGCACAAGCGCACTTAGAGAAGGATAATGGTTACAAACCCCGGTCCTGATGCCAGGCTCCCTAGGTCCAAATCTCAGCCTTGCTTTTCAAGTTGTGT
Organism: Mustela nivalis; assembly: GCF_964662115.1. NCBI lineage: Eukaryota > Metazoa > Chordata > Mammalia > Carnivora > Mustelidae > Mustela > Mustela nivalis. The sequence goes on along the minus strand of NC_139027.1, from coordinate 128,755,188 downwards.
GACGTTTTAATGAAGTTACTCTTTCTCAGTTTCCTCATCTGGAAAATGGGTCTATCACTTAGATTGACTACGTTAACACACAGAAAGTACCGAGAACATCGCCTGGTACACACCCAGCAAGCACTCAGTAATTGTTAGCTATTACTTATATAAAGTACAGAACAACCCCAAGAGGCCGCTAGGTCACTATAACTACCCCTCTCCCATCGGTGAGGAAACTGAGTGGGTCTTTATACAACCCTCTGAGGTCTCACACATGGGGAAGACCCCTGATGCCCATGCCTGCCACATATAATTTAAAATAAAATCTGTAAATTGCAATCTTCATGAGTCCAAATGAGAGATTTTCCCCACGATGATGCTTTGTTCCTAAATACCAAATATCAATTTCCCTCCAAAAAAGGCTTTTCTCTTTATTGGTGCACCTGTTTTCCAGCATAATGCATATCCTTATTCTGCCCCCTGAGAAACCCAGCCCTAGGACTGGCCCAGAGTGGTTAAAGGATCTTTCCAAGGCCACATAGCCAGGATGTGGCAGAGCTGAGTCTATAGTCCAGGCTGCTGGTTCCCCAAAGGCCTATACTAGCTTCCCACCCCACCATTTTCCAGCTTTGTAAACCAGAGCAGGTGACCTGACAGCTCTGTGCCTGGGGTCTCATCAGCCAGTAAGGGGGAGCAATGCCTGCCAGGGGAGGGGGGCGGGAGCAGACCTCTTGAGCAAGCCCAGCACTGTGGTTACTGTAGGACCCTCCTCCCCGCTACCAGCAAGAGTTGGTGTGGATGGTGCTGCCTGTTTAAGTCATAAAATACATTGGGAGGGAGTATGAAAAGACAGCGATCGCTACAGCTCCCGTGGCAGAGAGCTACCAGGCATCTGCCTCCTCTGGGAGATAGGAGTCATTGTCCCCATTTTACAGATGGGGAAGCAGAATCTTCTCAACTGGCTCCAACCATCCTCCTTCCCGACCCGTACTCTCTAACAGGGTGACCCTCAACCACATGTGGCCCCCGAGCATCTACAATGCAGTTAGTCTGAATTAAGGTGTGTGTGAGTATAAAATACTCACCAGGGCTCAAAGACTCAGAACAACAACAAAAGAATGTTGGGTGGCTCCGTGGGTTAAGCCGCTGCCTTCGGCTCAGGTCATGATCCCAGGGTCCTAGGATCAAGCCCTGCATAGGGCTCTCTGCTCAGCAGGGAGCCTGCTTCCCCACCCCCCTACCTGCCTCTCTGCCTACTATGTGATCTCTGTCTATCATTTAAATAAATAAATAAATCTTTAAAAAAATAATCTGAAATTTATGATTACATGCTTAAGTGGTAACATTTTGGATACATGAATTTAACTGAAGTCTATTATTAAAAATTAATGTCACCTGTTTCTTCTTTTTACTTTTTTTAACGTGGCTGCTAGAGAATTTAAAGTTACATATGTGGTCTGCATTCTATTTCTACAGGAGAGCACTGGTTGAGAAGCGGTCCCTGGGGAAAAGAAGAATTCTCTGTGATAGATATGGGGAAACGGGAAACCAAGGCGCACAGAGGGGGAGTGATTTGTTCAAGGCGAGAGGTTGGTGCAGAGACACACCACTCACTGGACAGATGTTACTTGAGTTCTAGGTACTGGGATGCAGCAGAGAACAAAATGTGGAGCCACTTCCCAGCCCAGAAGGGACACAGGGAGCATGCAGACTCCTTGTCCACCAAGGGCCCTGCACACAACAGGGTAGCTGCGCCTGGCCCCAACCCTCATCTCCCCATAGTGAGCTCTGATCACACAGCTCGGGTGAGCTCCCGCTCCAACCCAGAGCAGAACCACCTCAAACACCCCTGGTGAGTCCCACACAGGCCATTAGCCAGCTGCAGCTGCCAAGAGGAGCCGATGGGCAGGGTAGCCCAGTGGGCAGAGCAGGGCGGCCTGGCAGGCCGGTAGCAGCTTACGTACCCTCCAACACTACCGCAGATTTATGGCAAAAATTATCCTCTCTCTCAGCTCCATTTAAAGCCATTTGGAGCTCGCTCCCATCCCCGATTATAAATCTAATTGCACATTCCAAACAGACAAGCGCTCATTAAGCTTTAATTATGCACATGTTGTTTTCAACAAACATTTTCATTTGGCCGCTGCGAGGGGGAATGTTTCCAAGGGGGCTGCAGACACAGCCTGGGCTGGAGGGAGCGGGCCGGGAAGTGGGTCAGGGTGTGGTCCAGTGAGACTGCCCAGGAGCAGGGCGAGGACCCCATCAGATCTGGCGCAGGCTTTGGCGGCCGCCCGCCGCGCTTCTGCAGCAGTGGATGCCAGCATGTGTGTTCCCCGCTGGTCTCACCTGCATCCCTAGTGTAGTCTCATCTCAGCTGGCGCCAATGGGCCTCTGTGGGGTGGGAGGAGAGAGGACAGGGACCTACATTCCCAGCTCCGAGCCATAAGCCCTCCCCCACCAGAAGCTGGTGTCTTCAAAGCCTGCGGCTTGTTCCTGCTCCCACCGCCCCCCTCCACCACCACGGCAGTGAAGCAGTCCTTCTCCAGCACAATCTTCCCTTCCCTCATCTGTTCACTCATCTAGTCCTGAGCAGAGACCTGGTTTGGCAGGGAGGGGCCAGTGTGGGGCAGGACAGACAAGGCTCCTGTCTGGTTCTGCCCAGGAGCCAGTGTGGGGCAGGAAAGACAAGGCTCCTGTCTGGTTCTGCCCAGGAGCCAGTGTGGGGCAGGAAAGACAAGGCTCCTGTCTGGTTCTGCCCAGGAGCCAGTGTGGGGCAGGAAAGACAAGGCTCCTGTCTGGTTCTGCCCAGGACCTTCTCTTCAGGCCCCATCCTTGCCACTAGGGCAAAGTCTTGGAAAGAACTTGAGAACCTGCCCTCTGCCAACCCAACTCTCGTGGTGGCCTCCTGTCCCTCACTCGGACTCGCCTCCTGTACCTCCCTTCTCTTCCCTTTCTTTCCATGCTGCCCCCTCCAGGAAGCCCCTGATGAGAGCTGCCCCTCTGCTTGGGGGGCACCCCGAAAGCATTTATTGTCTGACTCCTCAGATCACCGTGTCCCGCTGTTTCCCCAAAGCGCTCTCTCCTCTGGGGGGAAAAGCAGAAGTACCTGTTCGCTCTGTGGCCTTCAACAAGGCCTTCCTCTCTCTGGGCTTCACCTCCCTTTTTGTACACGAAGGGGTTGAATGGATGAGGCTCTCTTGAGTCCTTCAGCCGCTTTGCCAGGGTTGGGTTTTGTTTTTGTTTTTTAAGATTATTTATTTATTTTTAGAGAGAGAGGGAGTGTGAGCAGGGGGAGGGTCAGGGGGAGAGGGAGAGAGAAACTCAAGCAGACTCCGCGCTGAGTGCAGAGCCTGGTGCAGGGCTCGATCCCATGAGCCATGAGATCACATCCTGAGTCAAAACCAAGAATTGGATGCTTAACTGACTGAGTCACCCGGGCACCCCCGTTTGGTCAGTTTGAAGTTTTGCTGTTTGTTCCAGAATTAGACCTTCCTCTTCTCACCAGAGGAGGGTCCTGAAATTACCAACCCCCACTTCAAATGTTCTGCCACGACCCTACAGAGCAGGGGGAGTTTGCCGAGCACATCCATGGTGCACAAATGGTGCGCACCCAGAGAGGAGGGGATGGGGATGGTGCAGAACCCCCAAGGCTGCTCCTCAAAGAGGTTCTGGAAATGCAAGCAAGGGGTGGCTTGCACCACTTCAGCATGTGGTGGCTCCCTGTGGCTTTAGGGCAGGGTCCTGGGAACAGGCTCTGAGAGTGAAGGTGGGAAGTTCACTGGGTGGGGGATGGGGGTGGGCACTCCAGGAAAGGCGGAAGGCAGGAGGGGCAGAGGAACAAGGTGAGCCATGATGCAGTCACACCAGAGACGGCAGCCTGTCCACAGGACAGCTCTGGAGCCATGTCCCGGACTAAGGCAAGGAGCCACTGCATTCCCGGCCACGGGACCCAGGCTGCCCTGGGGGAAGGGGCTAACCTTGGGAAAGGCCCCCTCCTTCCACCAAAGGCAAGACCCAGGAGGCTCAGCAGCCAGACAACAGCAGCCAACACTCTGACTAGCTGGCAGGATGAGCGTCTCAGATGAGGAGGGATCCGGTGACACAAGAGCATCCACTACCTCTATGATCATTTTTTTCATTTCAACTAATTGGTGCAACATTTACACGGTGCTTGCATAAGCCAGGCTCTCCTTTAGCCGATCTGTAAATTTTCGCTCACAGAATCTTCTCAATAACCCTGAGGTAAGTTACTACTACTCAGGCTCCCATTTTACAGATGAGGAAACTGAGGTAAAGAGTCTTGCCCAAGGCCACCCAACTGGTAGGGGGTAGAGTCAGGACTCAAACCCAGAAGCCCATCGGCAGGGTCGAGGTTCTAACGACTCCCCCATGTCTGCGGTCTAACCCTCTACCCTGCAGAGCTGCGGAGCTGTCCAATTCCCGCCGCCTCCCCAGAGACTGAGGTCAGTGGTGGAGAGCCTCAGGTTGCTGGGACGGCGAGGATTCATGCTTGACAATGATCTATCCTCCGCGGTTGGATAAATGTCCCCAAACCGATTCTTGCCAAAGACAATTAACCCAGGGCCACATGAGGGAGCATCCGGTGGGATTGTGGCATGGGGTGGGGGGTGGGGTGAGCAAGTGCCAGAGACAATGAGCAGCAGATGATTTGGGAGATATTTTCTCCCAGCGCTACAAAACAAGCCCTCAATCATGCCACAAAGGGCTTGCATTGTTGCAAGGGAAATATGTCAACGACAGCGTTCAGCCGTGGGTCGGTTAAAAAAAAGGGGGGGGGGGAAGAAAAGAAAAAAAAAATCTTTTGAAATAGCAATTTGACCTAGAAAGGTTTTCTAGGTCACATGAACTTGGCATTTAGGCATCTAACCCCAAAACCTAACACAGACAAAGTACCAAGTTCACTTCCTTCTGTCAGTGCCAGATAACACAGGAAATAATAGATGTAAACACTGCTGCTGTATTGTTAAGTGCTGTCTTAAAACCAGCCTTTGGACTTGGGAGCTGGGGGAACACTGGCTCGCCGCGGCTCTGGAAGCCCGCAGACCTGGGCTCTCTCATGCCCGGTGCGGTCGTGGGGCCAAGGCAAGGGCCTCGCCCAGGGGGATCCTCGAACCCCGCCCCCCGGAAATGGGAATGGAACCGGTGGGTTGGGTGTGCCGCCTCACTGCATGAGGTGGATTCCCGCCCTCCAGCCCTCTGTTCTTGATCATCGAACCTCTACTCCCCAAGTCTGGGCTCCCCCTGAGGACCCTGCGCACAGGGGCCGGGAGGCCAATGGAAGAACCTTGGTCCTAACAGACCTTTTCCCCCAGAAAACCGAGAGAGAGAGCAGCCTACACTCTGAGGCTCAGCACAGGCCAGTGAGTTCTTGTACCGCATCTTCACTTCAGAGCCACCCAGGGTAAGAGAAGTCGGGAGCCTTGGAGACCTTCTCCTTATCCCACGGCGGAAACTGAGGCCCGGGGTGTGAGGTGACCCACAGGGGTCAGCAACAGCATGCTGAGGGTCACCACAGCCACACTGCTAGGTCCCCCGAGCCTGGGTGTCCAAAAGAAGCCAGAGTTAGCCCACTTGCCATCAAAGCTGTAGGTCATGGGGACCAGCCCACCTTCTCCAATCTCTGACCTGGGTACCTGTGCTGCACCCGGCCACGTGCCAGGCTCTAAGAACTGGACACGAATGATCTCCAGGGAAGCCTGGGGTCCAGAGGGAATACGGGCCCCAGCACTTGATGACACCGGGGGTGACAAGGCACTAAGGGGAGATAAGCCAGGTGAGAGCAGTTGATGCACATCGGTTAGGTAGAGGGAGCAGAGTGAGCAGAGGGTAAGAAAAAACGGGGTGTGTGTGCACAACTGGGGTGGAATGTCTATAAACCATGGAGGAGGGCTGCAGTGCAGAGTGGGTGGGAAGAATCAACATGCACTAAAAAAAAAGGGGGGGGGGAGATTTACAGCAATGTTCCTAAAAGAAGAGTAATGGCGGGTGCCTCGTTTGGCCAGAGACTAAAACTTTCCGTGTGGCCAACAGCCAGAGGAGTGTGACAGTGACATCAGAGAAGAGCTTAAAATCAGTGCAATGGCAAAGAAAGCACAGAATTAGACCCGGCTCTGTATGAACACGTACGGTGAAGGAGCGCACATAACGATATGCCGGGTACGCGGGACATGCTTTCCTTTCCATACAGTATTCACTCGAGCTTCTGTGGGAGATATCGACCCACCTTACGGAGGAGAAAATGCATGGTACAATTTCAGCAACTGCTCACAGGTCACACGGCCAGAAAGTGGCAAAGCCAGAATCTTCACTGGGCCAAGTTTCACCCTCATAACAACTATTCTATTTTGTCTCTCTTTTTGGAAACAAAGAGACAAAGACCAATTATTTTTTTTAAAAAAGACAAAAACAGAATGGGGATGACGGGGTTATCCTGTTCCTCTTTAGGAACACTTACCTAGATTCTCAGTGCAAGCCACAGACCAAAACGCACTCTAAACAGATTAAAGAGTTAAATATAAAAAGTCATGTTATAGGGAAATAGCAGAAAACAGAACAGAATGTTTATCAGATCTATGGCAGCAGGATAACTTCCTCAGCCCTTGAAGCAATCACAGAGGAAGGGAGATTGACAGATTCAAATATATATGCATTAATATCTTCTGTAGAAGGAAGCATAATAAAACCAAAATGAAAAGGACATCAGACTAAGAAAATATCAGCACCGACTATGAGACAGTTAATATATACGATGTAGAAACATTTCAGTCAAATTAAAGAGACAGCAAGATGCCAATAGACAAAAGGACACAGGACACAAACAGGAAAGCCAGGCAAGAGGCAATCTACCAAGAAACAAATATACAGGGAAAATGTACATTTGATTCGATGATGGGGAGAAATGTACGTGAAACACACCTACTGTAATGAAAGGGATATTTCACGCCAGTCCTGACAAGGAAAACAGTTTCCAGCCTACTGGAAAGCAATATGGCAGCCACTCCCAAGGCAGACAGCCAGCCGGGAGCAGGGTAGTGGAAAATCCAAGACCCCTGTCTCCTGCCTCAGGAGTCACCCCCTCACCACTTTGAGGGGGTGCCCCTTTGTCTCCAGTACACCTAGTCTTGCTTAAAACGGTCTTCTGTTCTGAGCTGGAGATGGTACCAGCAGTGGGTGGGACATAGTCTTTGTCCTCCTGAGCTTGTGGTGTACTGAGGGGGGCAAGGGTAGGAACTGTATTGCAGATGATAGGCATACTGGGAGCCAGAGTTCATGGGAGCGTAGACGGCTGTGTAAAAAGACTGCACAGAGGGGCACCTGGGTGGCTCAGTGGGTTAAGCCTCTGCCTTTGGCTCAGGTCTTGATCCTAGGGTCCTGGGATGGAGCCCCACATCGAGCCCCGCATCGGGCTCTCTGCTCAGCGGGGAGCCTGCTTACCCTTCTCTTCCTCTGCCTACCTCTCTGCCTACTTGTGATCTCTGTCAAATAAAAAAATAAAATATTAAAAAAAAAAAGACTGCACAGAGAGAAGGCTTCTCCCGGCAGGAAGAGCATACTTAGCCAGGTGATGAGAGAAGGCACCGGATGGAAGGGAGCGAGCATGGGAACAGCCCCCAGCAAGGTCGGGGAGCTGGAGAGGAGGCCCATGCACCGAGCAGGGAGGCAGGGAGAGCTGAAATGCCAGGCAAACAGGACCTCCTTCTGATGGGGCTTCCAGGGCTACACTCGGCAGCTGAAACCCTCTGTGGGAGCTGCATTTTAGAAAGCCGGCCTCTGACCTCAGGACAGAGAATGGACTGGAAAAGGTTAAGACTGAGGCTTGTCCGGGAAGCCAGGCAGAAGCTGCTATGACGATCGACAGGGTGGGGACCGGGAAGCGGGACTCTGCGCAGAGCCGGGACACAGAAGAAACATTTGATGGAGCGATACTAAGTAAACTGGTGTGGCAGAGATTCAAAAAGAGACATTTATGTTGACGGCTAGAAAGGGAAGCGGGGCTGGAGCCAGAAGAAAACCACGGCAGTCCCCGGCGCGTTTCCCAAACTATGGAACCGAGAGTCTCGGAGATGAATGAAAACTGCCAAGAGCAAAGGATCACCCAGGAGTCAGAAAGGGGGTGACTCACGCAGTTCGCAAACCCTAATTTCCTCTCCTTGGTCACACACTTCCTCCTGATTTCTTTTTCTGATGATTCATAAGAAAAAATTTCCCCTTTTCAATTCAAACCAGAAATGCTTGAGCACCTGAGTTCACCCTGCCCAAGCTATAACCTCTGCCCCCGAGCAAACAAAACCCCACTTAACCCCAAGCAACTAAAAAGACACTGGCTGCCAAGAAACCAAGAGGAAACAAGAGGTTTCTGGCACAGTGACAGCTTTCAGAGGCCCCCCCAAGCCCTCCCATGCCCCGAGAAGTTCTGCCAGCTCTCATATACAGGTTCAAGCTCCTCAGCCAGAACTCACAGGATTTCAGAATTCGGAATTCGTTTGGATTCTGAAGAGGAAGTGATAATCCCACAAATCACACGGTACCTTCAGTAGGGGTCTGGAGCAACAGGTGCAGTAAAACACATTCATAATCCTGCAGTGAATTCTATAAATATACACATAAGTGGGTTAAGTAAAAATTACGGAGATATTTGTGTCAGTTAAGACCAGGTTCTGGGACCAAATAAGTTTGCGGCATATTTACAAATCAACGTTTGGTGGCGGAGCTTTTTGGATTTCAGATAAGGGAGTTTAGAGCTGAATCAAGCACGGGGCACATAGGTGTCGGGCCCTTGTTGACAGACCGTCCCTCGGTGCGCCCATTTTACAGATGAGCAAAGCGAGGCTCAGAAAGGTAAAGGAAACTGCTCAAGGTCTCACAGCTCTTAGGTGGCTGAGCTGAGAGTTGAGCCCAGAGCTGACATCTTTCCACATGTATTCATGGATTCTCCAGACAGTTGGAATGCCAGGCAGAGCATATAGCATTATGGGGAATGTGGGCAGCACTGGGAGTGGGGTCAAGATCACGTGCAGCGGGAATCAAGGAGCACCTCCTTGGGGCAGGGGTGGAGGGCGTGTTTGTCTCCTCACACAGGTCCAGGGGCATGTAGCTATCCAGGCCACACAGGTCCAGAGCTCCCTGCGTCCTCCGCAGACACAGTCCCCACCCCCACAGACCTCAGAGCCCACGGGAGGAGGCAGGCAACAAACACACAAACATGTCTTACAATCATGATAAATGCCATGAAGCAAACAGGTGAACTACAGAGATAGATAATGGAAAGACTTGAAAAGATCTCTCCCTGGGGTTAAACTGGGGGAGCCTTACAGGAGGAGGAGGAGGCTGCCACACAAGAAGCCCTGTGGGCAGAGGGATTATCAAGTGCAAAGTCCATGGGGTGAGCAAGCAGAAAGCTGTCAATGTCACACCGGGGAGGAATAATGTGGTGAGAGCACAGAGGAGGAACAAGGTTGAGATTAGAGTGGTCAGCACAGGCCGAAGCTGGTGAAATCCTGGGGCCATAGTAGGGATTTGGATTTTATCCCAAATGGGAAGCCCATAGAGAGTACTTGAAAAGGAGTAACATGCTCTGATTTGCATTATAAAAGATGACGCAGGCTGTCACAGGGGGAGGATGGACTCTGTGAGGCTCCTTGCCTTGAGTCTCAATTTTCTCATCTCCACCATGGGCTCATGAGAAACCTCATAAAAAGCACAGCCAAGGGTGTCTGGCATATAGCTGACTTAGAACAAGGACTGGATTTTCCTACCCAATCACAAACCAGGAGAACCCAGTCCTAAATCATCCATAAATCATTCCCCTGGTTAAAATCCTTCAAAAGCTCCCACCTCTTTCCCTGGGTTCTGTGGTCCCTCTTGACCTGATTTCTGCCACCTTCTCCAGCCCCTGCCTTATCATCTCCCACGGGACCTCTCTCTCCTGCCAGGTGAACCACTCCTAGATGTGCCAAGCAAGGTCCATTCCCTAAAGCACAAGGCCTCCTTCCCACTGGCCCTGCTGTCAGTCCCCCGCCTCTTTCCTATGAGCATTTGACGAGCACCTACCCCCGGCCGACCCTGTCTTGATCATGGAGAGGCTCCAAAAATGGCTGAGGGCGTCTGTGTGAGCACACGCGTTGGGTGTGAGTGTGAGTGAATGGGCACATAAAACAAGAACCCAAACACATCCAGCCTGACCCTCTTCTGATTGCTGGACTAGTTCTTATCCCCTCATTCATACATTAATTTCCTGAAAGACTATTTATTGACTCCTCAGGGGCACCAGGCACTTTTCTGGGACCAAAGATCCTTGGAGCCTGCCTCTTGCTTTGAAGACAGAAAACAAACATTCAGTCTGGTAAGTAAGCCACTTACACAGTACGTAGAAGGTTGTAAAGATTACGGAAAGGAGAAAAAGGTGAGCAGGTGAGATGAATCAGGAACACCAGGGTGGAGTGTATGCGAAATGAAACAGGGTAGTCAAGGCCGGCCTCACTGAGAAAGGGGAGGTTGAGCAAACTGGAAAGAGGGAAGAGACTAAGCCAGGCCAGTATGGGGGATGGGCAGAGAAACAGCCCGTGCAAAGGCCCAAAGGTCCGGCTATGCGGGTGAAGACCAGTAGGGCGGGCAGAGAGAGCAAGGGGGTTGTTGGTGGGGGGAGGTGTGGAGAGAAACCAGAGAAGCGACAGAGGATGGAGTGTGCCCCACAGATGGCACTGAGATTACTCCTCCCCAGAGAGAGGAAGCCAGCCTTTTTTCCACAGCCTTATCTGATGGCTGTGGTCAGAGGAGCCAGTAAGGGCGGGCATGAGGGCTGCAGCAGCTCGACACATCCGAGCCTCCGTGGGGCCTCAGAGCGGCTGACATCCGCTCGGCCTGCGGCTTCTTCCTGTGGCTTCTGCAATGCAGGTTACCTCAATGGGTGCTATTTTTGCTTGTGTTTGAGGTTCTGTGCAGGGCTCCTCTGTGCACGGCACTGGGGGCCGCTGGGCCTGGCCCCTCTTTGGGTTTGCTCTGCTCAGCCATTTAAATGTTCCAAGTGTCTTTGGGGATATTTACTGTCCAGCAGGTGGGAAAGAAGAGGAAATCTGTTGTGTGTGTTCCCTTGTCTGTCCTCAAGATCCTCCAACATCAGAGAGGTTAGATGGCTTATCCAGGGTGACCAGCCGGAGCCAACCACAGGCTGAGGATTCTAAGGTCAGAAAGCCCTTAGTGAGTAAGGAGTTATTGGCTTTGGCACCTAAACTGATGTTTCCCAAGCAGCTGCTCTGTGGTATCTGTCCTTCCAGAGAGCATGAGCGTAAAGGTGCATCACACCCGTCATCACACCCGGCGTCCGTCCACTCAGAGCATCACAGCGCTGATGCGGAGGACTGCGGTGGGGCGGTTGCAGGGAAGGGTCCCTGGCCCAGACCGCTGGGGAAGGGAGGAGTCAGCAATCAGAGCAAGTCTCTGGAAAGCAGTGAGGCCATAGCTCCGTCTGCGAGAATGAGCAGGAGTTCAAGGGGTAAAGGAAACATTCTGGACAAAAAGGTCTGCAGGTATAAAATCCAGAAGCACCACAGGTGGTTAGTGGTGGTGGTGGTGGGGGGGGGTGGTTCAGAAAGTGGTGATTCTGCCTGGGAGGGAGGAGGCAGAAGCTAGCTTGCTGATTGCAAAAAAGGAGATCAGACAGGTGCCTCAGCCCCCCAAGTGGTCACATTAAGGGTATCAGAACAGATCCAACAGGTTACAAGCAACCATCCAACAAAAGGCTTTCAGCAGGAGAGTGGTTCACAGAGATCCTGTTAGCTGTGTGCGGAGAGCCAACTCTACACGGGAGGTGGAGACAGGGAGGCCTGAGCGGGAGGCTCCTGGATCACCCAAGCAATCAGGCAGGTAGTAGTGATGTGGGGAGGGGGTGCTGTACCCTGCAGGTGCAGCCATCAGGGCTGAGAGTGAGGCCGAGAGAAGGGCCGGGCATGATGTAAGCCGAGGAGTGGGCAGTCCCAGTGTTTACCAAGATGGGCATGACAAGGGAGGGCGTGTCTGGGGGGTGGGAGCCAATGAATCAAGACAGGGACCATTTAGAGTCACCGTCTCCTTCAGATTTGCCCTCTAGGGCAAGGATGTGCAAACCAAAGCGGCTTTTCTATGCCATTCCCCAAATCATAAGAGGCTGCTGCCCCCATGGTCTCAATTGTTCTGCCCAGCAAGTAAGATCCAGAGAGAAGGAGTATGTGGCCTAAAGTCTCAGCCAGAAATCAAGAGAGGGAAGCCTGCAAATCTAGGCCCACCTGATTCCTGTACCAATGGCCATTTCAACAGAGACCCAAAAGCAGGAGGCCCCCACACCCTCCCTGGAAAATGTCCCTCCAGGGTCTGGGAGAAGCTGGAGAAATCTCTTCCCATCTACGGTATTTCAGGGCTTCCTTTGTGATCCACACATGTGAGTACTTGCCAGGCCCCCTGGCTGGACAAAGATGGTGACTCCCGGACAGCCCTCGGACCCCCTGAGGCGATCACAGCAGGGATCACAGAGGGAGCGTCAACTGTGCTCCAGTCACCTCCTCAGGAAACCTCGCACCCCTGCCTCGGCTCCCCGTTTCATTAATTACTGGTTTGCGAACGCAGGAGGCAGCAGGAGGGAGAGAGTCATCACGGATGCCACTAATCACAGAAGGGAAGTTAATTCCAAAGCTGAAGCTCACCGTCCACCGAAGGTCCCACATACAGCCCTGATTTCCAACGTGGAATGAAGAGTAGGGGTTAGTAGGACCAGCCTCAACTATTTTTCTAAGGGAATCAGAGACTTAAAGAAGGCAAAGAAACTTACCCACGATCACAAAGCAATTACACGCAAGGATATAAACATAGAACTCTGGCTTCCCATTCCCTGGGCCCCTTCATCCTCTCCATAAATATTCATTAGGTGTCTGCTGCGTGTCAGACTCTATGAGGCAGCAGATACCCTGCGCCCCAGTCAAGGGCTCCCAGGACCCTTCCCTAAGAGGGGAAAGTATTTTTAATCACTGAGCACCACACAGTGCCTTAGATATCCAGTCCCATTTAATTCTAATAATTTGCCATTTTATAAGTAAGGAAACTGGCTCAGAGAGGTAAACTGACCTGCCAGAAACCACACAGCAAACAGAAGGCAGAACCAGGACTGTAAGTCTGGGTTCAGCTCCTGTTCTCCAGGCCCAGTGGGATTCAGGGACGGGGATACTCCAGCCACATCCTCCCTTCTTGGACCACTCCTACCTCCCTTCCAAAGCATTTCTCTGATCCTGGGCTCTCAGCTAGCCCTGGCTTACTGCCTGGCTGCTGTCTCGAGACCCCACCAATACAATGCTAGTATTCAGAAAGCTCTTCAAGAAGCGTTAAAAATAAGAGTCAGTTCTGCTTCAAGACAGCCATAAAGTCCCTGTAATTAACTCCTCTCCCAGTCAGGAGTCCATGGATATAATCAGAGACACAGAGAAATGGGTACCAGACAGGGCTAGGTAGCAGAATGCGGCTCTGAATCCAAGCTCTTTAAGAAGGGAACCAGAACACAGTCTAGCTATCAGCACAAGGGGGAAAGTTCCCCAGTCCTATGCCCACACGGGCACGTCTGTGCACGTGCACACATACAGACACACACACACAGTGTTAGCCATGAAGTTCTCCAAAGTAGAGCTAAGGGTCTGGAGCATTTGTTGATTCACTCACTCAACATTTACGGAGGTCCTACCGCATATAAGGCAAAGTACTAGGCGGCGTGTGTGGGCACGTGCATACACAATCACTGCAATGCAGGGAAGGAAGTATCCGTGTCCCCATTTTATGGATAAGGAGACTGAGACTCGCAAGGCTCAAGAAACTTGCCTTATGTGGCAGACTGTATTTGTAGCAGAGCTGAGGACCTAACCCAGCCTCTGGAACACAGGAGGCTCTCGATGGCCATTTCCTTAGCAGCTGATTGGCTCCAAAGCCTTCCCCATCAGACCAAGGGCTTGTGGCTTCTTGTCTTTGATCCAGTATGCAGAAAGTGGAGATCACGCAGGGGCCACAGAAACTCCTGTTTCTTGGTCTCTCTTAGGTCACCCGGGACATTTCCAGCAAGGGAAAGCAGGCATTTGAGGGTGGTTTCCGTTTCTGGGACACAGGTGCACAAAGCCAGTTTTTCAACAATGACCGTGATGAATCAGAGCACCAGAAGAGGTCAGGCCTCCCGCTCAGCAGGGTGCAGCCCCCCCCCCCCCCCCCCCCCCCCCGTCACTTGCAACCAGCCCCACCCCCAACTCAGCCAACTCCCTCCACAAAGACCATCTCCCCAGCGGCAGCTAGAACATGCCATCAATGTTCGGTTTCTGTCAGAATCCTTGTCACCTGTTATGTGTGTATGTGTTTGCCCTTCAATCTGTGACAACGTCCTCCTTCCTCTTTGGCTGGCCTTGCTTTTACAACAGGAGGGCAACTGGAGATCCCAGCTGGGTATTTTTCCAAGATTCTTCATGGTCAAAAGGAAAAGGTGATCCTTGCAAATTTGGGGAGGAAGTTTCATTGGTTCCACAAACTCCAAAATCCAATGGAAGGAGGCAGCTCCAACTTTGTTCCTGGCAGCCCCAGCCACTCCTCCCCCCTCCTCCCTGCCTTGAAAAGCCCTTCCCGCTCCTCATCCTGGGTATCTTCTGGGCTCTTGCCATACCCTGTACTACCCCATCCTTGTTTCTGGTCTGAACTGGGCAGACCCTCCCAACCACATGTGGCCAGGCCCACTGCAGGGGGTGCTGGATGGATGGATGGATGGATGGATGGATGGATGAGGGACAAATGTTTCTGGAATAAGCTGGGCACCTATGATGCTCAGGGTGCCAAGACCTGCCCCTCCAGGGGCCAATCCCAGCCACTTTCAAAATTCCTTTTCAAGAAGGAGCTGCCAACCACAGGCCTCCTGGACCCTCCAGGACATCTTCATTCCACAAGGTGACAAGCACCAGTCCAGGTCCTGGCCTGCCACCGCACCCCCCCCCACCCGCCCCAGCCAGGCACTGTCTGTCTGCACTCCGCAGCGACGGCCTGACCACCTCCACCGCAGGAGGTGGCGGCACCCGCTGCTTACCTTCTGCTGAAACACACCTGCAATGCACCAGCGTCTTGCAAGTAGAAGGAGCCCGAGTCTCATTCCACAGAAGCCCTGGCAGCGAGAGAACGCGCCCGCGACAGCCTCTGTGCGATTCTGCTGCATAATCAGCAGAGAAAGAGAAAAAATGCCAGAAATAGCAAGCTTTATAAGCCCTCCTGACAAGTCTTGGTCCTCTATTGGCTGGAGGCCCAGCACCCCCGCCCCCCATCCCATTCCTATAAGGTGAAATGGAAAAACCTGTTATTTAACCTCTTTTATCAAAATCCATCTCCTATCCCAATCTGGGCCTGAGTGCGTGGAGCTCCTGGCAGCGGTCTCCACACCAGGTCTCGCAGAGCGGAAGGGGAGGCAGCCTTCCCCTCTCACGCACACTGCCTTCGGAGCAGGTATTGAGCTGGAAAGGCTCCTGGAAGGCAGCCTGGCAGCACCTGTCAACATGGGAACGTTGCATGCCATTTCATCTGGCAATCAGACTCCTGAGCAGCATCCGTCCTGCAGACACCCCCGTTCTGGTGTGCACGGTGCATGCCCACAGATGTTGCTCGTTACAGACAAGACCGAGGAGGGCCAGGCTCAATGTCTAGGGGTAAATAGATTAAAATGTAGCCATTCTGTGGAATATGATGGAATGAGGAAGGTCTGACTTGGGAATGGTTGGGAGAAAAAGTCAAGGATGTGATCCCATTTTTATAAAAACAGTTGTGTGTGTGTGTGTGTGTGTGTGTGTGTGTGTGTGTGTGTGTGTTTGGATGGGCACTGTCAAAGATGCAAACCTGTGAACGGTGGACACCTTGCAGAGTAGGAGAAAGGGGTGTTTTCATTTGCTACTTTTCTCTTCTTTGTCTTCTTTTCTTTTCTTTTTTTCTCTTCCACAAGCATGTATGACTTTTGGAATTTAAAACAAAAACATAAAAGTCTCCCTGGTTCCTTCCACTCCTCTGACACCAGCAGACCAAGGGCCAAGGTCACCCACGCCAAGGCTGGGTCAGGTTGGGACAGGGCTGGCCGGAGGCACTATGGACGCCCTGTAGTCCCGGTAGCTTTCACACAGGTGCAGTTTAACTTAGGGTTCCCTGAAGAATGTGGACGCTGGAATAAGACAGAACTGGGTTCAAATCCTGCCTGTGCCTGCTGGAACGGTTACCTTCTCTGAGCCTTGGTTTCTTCATCTATGAAACAGGGACGACGGTACCTATTAAGTGCCATATATTGTGCCAGGCGCTGTTAAACCAATTTCAATTTGGTTCAATTTGGAAATTAAATGTTTCAGAAACATCAGAGGCTGCTGAGGAAGGTTCACAGAGCTGAGCACGTCCAGGAATCAGTGACAGGAGTTCTGGGAATCATCTCATTATCGAATACTTATACAATAGCAAACTAAGTGATAAGGAGGAGGACCTGGGTAACAAATGTTGACAAAGGGGACTGACACCCAGCCCTCTGCATGAGGAGGGGTGGAGGGATCAGAATGGGCTCCAGAGAGGAAGAGTCTTGTGCCCATGCCTCTGCACCCCTCCCATGCTGTTCCCTCTGCCTGGATTGCGCTCGCCCAGACCCTCACACAACTGACTTCACAACCTTCACATCCTGCTTGGAGATCTCCTTCCTCCCCAGAGAGGGATCCTTTGAGTCACCTGCACTGAATTACTCTCCTCATAGCACACCACTCCTGCCAACGATTTCTGCCTATTTGTTTCGATGGTTTTTGTTTCTGTTCATTGTTCATCTTCCTCCCCAGGCTGTGAGCTCCCTGATGACCAGGACCCTCTGGAGCCTTGCTCATCTCTGGGTCTTGGTTCCTAGCAGAGGGCCCGACACACGGCAGATGCTCAACAGATAGAAATACACACGATCCGTAGATCCAAGGCCCAAATCCCTGCACATGGAGCTTGTGTGAAGGAAGAAGGGATATAGATTCTGTACGATGATAGAAAGATGGAAATTTCAGACATACTGAAGATCTGGAAACACACACACAAAGCTGGGAGGGTGCTAGAAAAGCCTATCCATGCGTGCTTCTATAGGCTTAAGATGGGAAAGGACGTTCTAGGCCCCAATTCATTAGCACACAGACATTTATTTCTTCATTGCAACATTGTTCATAAGAAAATGGAAACAAGAATAAAATCCATTGAGGGGTGGCCTGGGTTGCTCAGTCAGGTGAGCATTGACTCTTGGTTTCAGCCCAGACCATGATCTTCAGGTCATGTGATCAAGCCCCGTGTCAGGCTCCATGCTTAGCACAGAGTCTGCTTGTCCCTCTCCCTCCTATCTGCCTCTCTCTCTCTCTCAAATAAATAAAAACCTTTAAATGTCATGCTGTTGGTGCTTTGGAAAACAGAATAAAAGCCATTGATAGGTATTAGTTAAATAGATCACAACTCGCCATGCAGTGGAATACTATGCAGCCATGACAAATGATCTGCATTCTCTTGATATGGAAAGAAGCCCACCTTGCTTGTTGGATGTTGAACTTTCTAACTGGAAACCAGAGACTCCGATAGGCAAAAGGTATAACTGATTGCTACGAAGAAAGCGTGGAGGTGAAAAGCCTTTGATTATCATTTATTAATTCATTGACTCAACAGCATTCTCTGTTCCCTCTGCCTAGTCCCTACTCTAAGCAGGGCAGGGTTCCAGACAGAAGGGCCATGTGTGATCAGGACACTGTCCTTGCCCTCGAAGACAGCTCAGCTTACACATGTACGTGAGAAACTAGTACATAAGGGAGACACTGCTCCTGGTTAAGGGCTGCAGGGTCACCAGCTGAGAGGGGCTTCCCAGAAAAGGTGTCATCCGAACTGGGGATGGAAGGAGGGGTAGTGGGGTATACAGAAGGGAGCAAACATGTTGAGAGGCAGAGGTGGGGCGACACGGGGCAGGTGCAGAAAGTCCCTGCACTCTCCACCAAACACGGAACTCCCATGGGTGGGAGAGCTGAGCCTGGGTCCAGAAGATTCTGGGCTTAATTCTGCCACTCGAGAGCCAGAAAGAGGAATTCTGGGTTTGTGACGATGCTGTGCCCCCGTACGTGGTCACAGAACAGCTTCCTGACCTGGACTCACTCACCCTGAGAGTGCCTGCCCCATTAAACATTTGGGCCAAGGTACCCAGTGCAGGGTGGAGGGGGGTCCAGCTCTACAGACCCTCTACTCAGTCGGCTCCTTCTGGGGTCAAGCCAGGGAGGGGCCACTGCACCTTGAGGGAACTCAGCATTTTTAAGTTTAGTTTAGTTTTTTTTGTTTTTGTTTTTGTTTTAATTTGGGGCATTCTGAGGCAGCTCGATGGTTATGGTTCCAAACAAAGAGAGATGACTCAGCTTCATGTGAAGAGCCGAAGCCTTTTGGGAAAGATATTTCTGTTTGAATGCTTCTTTCTCGGCCACAGGGGCAGCTCTTCAGGCTTCCTTGTTTTCTGGACGTTCAACTGTTCCCAGAGTGGGGGCAGGGACGAGGACCAGGCTCTGGGGGCCAAACTGCCTGAGTCTGAATCCTGGCACTACCCCTTACTCACTCAGAAGATCTGGACAGAGTTATACCCTCTCTGAGCCCACATTTACTTAAGACTGCCTTGCAGGGTCTTTGTGCAAAGCGGCCGTCCCTCATGGAAAGGGTCCGATCCCACGTCTGCCACGATAGGAGTGTACAATAAACATCACTGTTAGTAACCGCAGCGACCTGTGCTGAGCTTCTGCGGTGCCTGGATTATCTCACTTAATCCTGCCAAGCACAAGGTCTCAGTTTAGGGCTGAATCGACGGAGGCTCAAAGCTGTAAGCTGACTTGAGTTTCCATCTCCCCCTTCAAGAGGGTCAGTGCACACACACCCCAGGCCGACGTCGGGGAAAGTTGTACGAGCTCTTTCTTCCCATCGGACTCTCTCTGTGCCAGCAGCCGAATGCGCACACCCCCTACCCATGGCCTTCATCTGCAAAACGGGGACAAGATTCTGAGGTTGTTGAAATAGTCTAGTCATGGCTTAATAAAAATAATGCCACGAAGGTGCTTTAGAAACCTTTAAGTTTCTAAAAGGTTTCCAGAGGAAACCTCACTCCTTCCTCTGGGACAAGGAGTCAACAAAAAGCCAAGCTCTTCATGTACAATATCCCAAGAGGTGCGTAAAGCTCTTTGGGAAAACACCCTCACAAGTCGGGTGGAAACCCGAAAATGAGACAGAGGTGCAAGCTCAGGCAAATAAAGATTTTTTAAAAGGGACTTTAAAATGGTCCATTATCAAATGGCCACCCTGCACCAGAACATGAACTCAGGGTCTCTCAAACTTCTGTTCTGGAACAAATGTAAACAAACGAACGAACAAGAAAAAGCCGATGCAGGGGAACCCACGGTAACTCGAGTCAGTCGAAACCCTTTCCACCCCTTCCCCCGCATCACCCTGAAGGACATATGCTGACAGAGCAACCTTAGTGGTAACTGACTAATTGTAAACCCTGTGATTACCAGGGTTGATTTCCATGGTACTTCCTTTTACAGCGCAGAGAACCTCTCCGGAGTGTAATTGCCAAGTTCAATTTTAGCTCTGTCACATCCAACCATCGCTGCTAACTAAGGCGGCCGCTTCCTTGCCAGGTAAGCTGTAATGAAGTCAGCTCCCTGCTTAATTTCACAATATTGTGATGCCCCCGTCAGCACCTGTAAGTGCTGAGAAGCTCTGAGCTGCTGTTAAGTAAATCTCACCCAAGGGAAGTGATTAAAGCCGCTTTGTGCCTCTCGGGGGTCTTTCTGGATCCTCCATCCACCCAGAAGTTGGGGCTGCGTAGTCCCACGCGCCTGGTCGCCCAGAATGCCGGCCACCGTGGGGTCGCACTGTGCACCCAGGCGTGGCGGGGGCCCTGCCTGCCTTCCTCTTCCGTCAGTGCCTCCCACAGCCCCGCCAGAACTCCCACTCATGTCTTACTGCTCAGAGTCTCACCAAATGGCCCTCATATAGCCTCCCACAGCACTGCGTGCTTTTGTGGGGTTAGGTGCGATACCACACTTCAGCCTCGTTTTGTCACAATGCCCTACTGGCCTGGGTGTCTGTCCATTATGAAGCAGCTGCCGCCATACACATGACTCCTGACTGGGTTCCAACAGCACAACTGCCCCCTAGGGTGATGCCAGGCTTGTTTGGCCTGATTTTGTGCAGACCACAGCTTTGGTCCAGGTATGGGCAGGAGCAGAGGGGTGAGGGCTGTGCCCTCTGAGCGCCCACTACTGGCCAGGCACACACCAGGTACTCTGTACCCATGTAATTCCCCACAAGCCGCCAGAGCAGCAAGGGAGCAGGGGCACGGCCCCTAGACTTATACTTGGGGAAACTGAGGACTGAGACCTTCCATGAGGCTGGTGAGAGGAATTGCCTTCAGTTCCAAATGCCAGTCAAGGCTGTCTTCTCGTGAGGAGCTGCCAAGCCTCTTCCCCCTGGTCAAAGAAATCATCCAGTAAACCTATTTCCCTTTTCACTCATCTGCCAGGAAGCCCGGAGCCAGCTTTGCAGGCCAATTTCAATAACTGCAGAGCTCCAGGCCAACATATCTGCTTTTTTCATTTTCATTTTCCACCTAGAATTCATTCTATTTTGTGTTTTCCTCGGCTTTAATTTTGTAGGTATTACATAAAACTCTACATGTTCCTATGTGTTCTTGCCACTGAATAACCAAAAATAAACAAACAAGCACTAAAAGTGAGACTCCGAGAGGTTGGGCGGTGTCCCAAGGCCCCCCAGTGGGCCCAGCGGTGCTCTTTCTACTACTGTCTGACCCCAGCTGCTGCTTCTCCTCCTCAACCAAAAGCAGGTCCTGCACATTGCTTCCTGCCAAGAACAACAACGGGAAACAGGTCCTTCCATATCCACACTCACTTCCCAACAGGAGGTAACACTAAGAGGAGCACATGCTTTGTCCCCGGGACTGTTTCCTACATTTATGCATACGGCTTCTCAAGACAGCCCTGTTAGGCAGATGCAGTTATTACCCCCATGTTACAGAGAAGGAAACTAAGGCACAGAGAAGGTAAATAACTTGCTGGATATGCACAGCTAGTAAGTGTCATAAGGGGACGGGGAGTGGGTTTCTGCTCACTACAGTGTTGGCGACTGAGTCCCTAAATCCCTCGTTTTACAGATCAGGAGACGAAGTTCTGAGGGAGAAAATGCTCCTCCAAGCCTGGACTTTGACTATCAGGTCTGGATGGCTGCCGCTGTAGAGGGAGAAGCCAGGGGCTCCAGAAAGCCCCCCTCTCAGTGTCCAGCCAGGGCGAAGCCATGCTTCTAAAAGCGAGGATACAAGACTACTCCGGCCAGAGGTACACAAGGAGTTTGCTGGGCAGAAAGTTTTGGGGTCTCCAAGGCCACCGCCGCTGTCCCTCCGCCACAACCATCCTGGACCCGTGTGATGGGGCAGGTGTTGCGACCCGGCTGGGCCCACACAGGGAGCTGAAAAACACACTCCTCCTAGCCACGCTGATGTCTGAGCCTCCAGTTCAGCCAGAGACAGTATGGAAATGAACTGTGAAGCGTGAAGATCCGGGTTCACATCCCAGCTCTGCCACTTACTAGCTGTGACCCCTGGGTAAGCATGAGCTGCTCTGCAAAGTGGGCTATTGATGCCACCTCCTTGCTGGGTGTCTGTGGAGATGCAGAGCCCACCAGCCCCGTGCTCTCCCTCCCAGGGGAGGTTGATGTTCGGTGCCTGCCTCCAGCCACATCCTGGCAACTCCCCCCAGGCCATCGATCGAGAGATGACGGGGGAAGGCAGGGAGGTTTGCTCCAACTTAGCTCACTCAGGACATGCTTTCTGGGACAAGACTGAAAAATAAAATTAAATAACAAAATGTGAGGTGGACTAGAAACCCAAAGTTGGGACTGATCTTGCTAGAACTGCCAAGGCTACCTCGGGCAGGGAGGGAGGGGTAGGGGAGACCCCATGGCTTGTCCCACCACTGGTGGGGCATCTGCGTCTCCCAGCCGGCTGCAGGATGGGCTGCTGGCCCATGTGATGCATCCTGGTTACCATGGTTTCGGTTTGTTCTGCGGCCTGGTAAAGAGGAGCACTTGCTGTCCTCTGAGCCCCTGCACTGTCCTGGGCTGCGCCCAGGCAGGAGCCCACAGGCCCAGAAGAGAGGCTCTCAGATTACCTCAGTCCCACAGGCCCCCCGCCACCTGACCCAGGGTGGATGGGGGCAGACCCTCTTTTCAGATGAGAATACCAAGGCCTGAGGCTAACGGCACCTGCCCGGAGTTTCATGGCGAAGCCACAAGGAGCAGGGATTCAAACTCGGATCTGCCTGGCTTGTCCTATTTTTCCAATTCTGTGCTGGCTCATTTACGATCATTACTCTGGCTCCCAGAGACCTCAGGCCTTTTCTAAAGTGGCAACCCCTGAGATGCCTTTGGGAGCCTGCTGAAGGCTGGGGGACATCAGAGGCAGCTCATGGGAGTAAGCAGGTGGTTCCCCAGGGGTCTGGACGCTCAGGTCCCCACACCGGATCTGACAACATCCCCGGTTCATGGTTCAAAGATCACTGACCAAGAGAACGAAATCCAAACCCTTACTTAACCCAGCACCCCAGGCCCACCCCTCAGTCCTACATATCTGACCTCTCCCTCGATGCCTCCTCACACTTTCCAAAGCTCAACTCCCTCCTCTTCCCCAAGGATCTCCGGGATGCCCACCTGAGCGTCAGTCTCTCCCTCGTCCCAAAGCCGACCAAGCCCAGCCATCTTGTGTATATAACCTGCCTGGAAAGGTCTTTCCCCACCTCCCTCCTAAGACTGGGTCACATGGGCACTGCTCAGGGGACACCTATGAACCAAAAGTTCCTTTCTCAGACCAAGCACGCTGACACTTAAAGGGAACTGGCATTTCAATGGGTGCTCGAATGTGCCAAGCCTCTCCTTCCACAGGGCCTTTGCACATGTTGCTCCACCTAGACTTCCTCCCTTGCCCCGCATAGCGACCTGTCTTCCTACAGCTCCTGAAGTTCCCTCCGACCCTCTGTTTCCTGGCCTCACAGCACCTATGTCACTCTCCTAACCAGCTCTGTTATGTCCACATTCTGTGTTTCATTATGTCATTACATGTCTCTTGTTCACCTGGAAATCCCATCACAGGGCCTAGCACAGAGCAGGTGCTCCATAGATGTTTCTTGTCAGCCATGGCCGATTACAAAGATGACCACGGGTCCTCCTGTTTCTACACGCGTGCCTGCTGCACAGTGATGTCACCGTTCCTCTTATCCACAGATGGGGTCTTTTTCTTCCCTCCTTGAAGCTGGGCTTAGCCACATGACTTTACCTGGCCACTGAGACAGTGACAAATAGAAGCATGGGTGTACTAGAGCACCTCACTCTTGAGGTGCCAGGAGCCCCGAAACACTAAGTGAAGGAGCCTGCCAGTTGCTGGAAGAAGAGGTTTGGGGGAAAGCCGGGCCAGCAATCAGCCAACTCCCAGCCAGCAGCCTGCCAAGTGCCACACTGGTGAGCGAGGCCATCCAGCTGTCCGGGAACCAGCCACGTGACCACAGAGGCAGGAGGGGCCCTGCAGAGACCAGCCAGCCCAGCCCAGAGAGCCCTCCAGCCGAGCCACAGCATGTCAGCTAAATAAAACGGCAGTTGCTTTAAACAACTAATTCCGGGCGACTTGTTAGCACAGCAACAAGCAGGAGCTAACAGAAGACCATGGGCCATGAGACACTCACAGCAAAAGAACAAGGGTACAGAAGACCATGGGCCATGAGACACTCACAGCAAAAGAACAAGGGTCTGGTCTATACAACCTCAAGTTCAGGAGAATGCAAGCCTCTCGGGAGGGGCAAAGCAGCTGGAGGGGAAGGCTCAGGCCACTGGGTTTGAACCCTACTGTCCTCGGACTTTGGCTTCAGCCTGAACAAGGCAGGCACTCACCTCTGTCTGCGGTGGGAACAACACATCCTATGGCAAGTCTTCTAGGATGGTTTGAGTCTCAACAGGGAACACATGTGAAACCATCCCCTTGTCCCCCCCAAAGGAAGCCAAAGACTCTCTGCGCGTGGGAAGACAAATGTTGCAGAATAAAGATCACGACTTCAGAGATAGACAGATTCCAGTTCCTGATTCACTCTGCTACCTGTAGGCTGTGTGACCTTAGACAAGTTTCTCAACCTCTCTGAGCTTCTGGAGTCACCTGACCTGGTGTCAGGTGTCTGTGACATGGTAAGAATGATATGCAACTTGCAGGACTCTTGTGCGGGTTGAGGAAAACTGTATGCGGACACCTGGCACATAGTAGGTATTCAATAAATAGCAGCTCCTCCTCCTCGCCACCCCAGCCTCACGCGTACCTCTCCCATTTCCCCCTTAGCCCCGCCACCCCCACTTGGCAGTGACGGTTTCCAGGTTTGCTATCAGCATCTTGTGCCAGGTGCCAGGTTGTGACTGTGGCTTACATAACGTCATGAGAGAGAAAGAGAGAGCGGTTCACTTAAAGAAGGAGAAAGAGCTGGATGTTGCCAGCTTTGACTGGGGGAGAAAACTCGGGCCATGGAGAAGACAGTAGAGAAGGCTGAAGAGGATTCAGACCAGACAGAATCTTCGGCCTCTAAGTCTTGACACACCCAGGCCCCCCGCCAGCTTCCTCTGGGATACCTGTCTGTGGCCTTCCTCCGTTCACCTCCACGGCCCCCGCATGCAGGAGAGAGGGAGGCAGCGAGGTGGGGTCAGCGCGATGGCAAGACCACCAGCTCTCGCCTACACTGAGGTTGCTGGACAGCAGTGTGATTCCAGAGCCTCTGTGCTACAAAGCACTTACACCAAAAGTAGAAGCCCCTCTGCCCCAAGGACCCCAAATGCCAAGAACATGGTCTACAGAAAGGGTCCAGGATGGACTCCAACCCCCCACCCTAGCGCACATGCACACGTGCACACAACACACACACACATCCCCTGAAGAAGCTGATCAGGGAAGACAGACATATGGGGAAGAGGCCCCAAGGTGGGGGCGGGAAGAGTCCCAGAGCAGAGGGGTGCAACACTGGATTACTCCCCTTGCAGGGATCACACCCACCCCCAAAGCCCTCTGGAGCTCCCCACTAGAGGACCCAAACTTCATAGCCTGGCAGTCAGCGCCCTTCCCAAACTGCAGGCTTTGCCTCGCCTTCCACAGCAGCTTGTACCCATCCGGACAGCTATGCCCCAGATCCCCACACCACCCGTCCCTTGGTCTTGGCCACACACACCCCTGCTGGAGGAGGTCATGGAGGTCGAGAATGGGGGCCCTTGCAAACAGGTTTGGCTTCCAGTCCCAGTGTGACCACGGCCCCGTCACCTGACTTCTGGCACCTCAGTTTATCTGCCCAGCAGGATCAGCTTCTACTCCAAGTGTGGTTGTGTAGATTAAATAAATAACATAAGTAAAACACTATCCCATGATAGACACGAAATTAATGGTTCTTCTGTTCTCTGTTCCTCTATATGTCCCCATCCTAAACCTTCTTGGAAGTCCTAGCTAAATGCGTTCTTCTGCCAGGAAGCCCTCCCTGAACACTGCCGGTCTCAGGGATCCTGTCTCTCTCCCTCCTCCTCCCCCTTCTCTATCCTTTTCCCGCCCCCACCCCCTCTCTCCCACTCACTCTCTCCTTCTCTCTCTCTCCCTCTCTCTCATCCTATCTCTTCCCCCCCACACCCCTTCTCTTCTCTCTGCTCCCTCTCTCCTCCCCCTCCTTGGGCTCGAAGTAAGAGTTGTCTTACCTGTGCAGACCCCCACCTATCCACCCATCCCTACCTGCAGGCTCCATCACGACGTAGGGATAAGGACCGAGGACCGATCATGACCCAAACCATGGGAGGCTGCAGCATCAAGAGTGCCCAGAGAGCCGAAGTGGCTTACCCAAGGTCACCCAGCAGAGTTCAAACAAGAGTCAACAGTCCTCCCTCCCCTTCCACATTCTCAAGGCTATTCTCAGACAAGGCTACCGTGTGTGCATGCTGAGGGGTCCCACCCAGCTCCCCCTCTCCAGGCTGTGCATCCGTCCCCGAGGCTGTGAGTGCTCACGCCCCCTCCTCGGCAGAAACCCCCTTGGCTGATGGGAGAAAAGCACAGGAAGCATGGCTCCTCCGCCTCGACGCTCTCTGAGGAAAGCTCCCTGAGGAAGCCCATGGCCTGTGACTGACTGACAGTGGTGTGCGAAAGGCCACCGCCCGCCCTGGCCTCAAGATGGGACCAGCTCTGGAGTACTGCTGTCCCTCCAGGGCTCCTCGTGCGATCGGGCTGAAGCAGGTCTCCAGCCGAGACCCCCTCCTTGCTCACCTCCTCCCCCAGCCCTGTCCCAGCGCCCCCATGCCCCTTCTCGGGAGAGCACTCTTTCACAAGCATCCATCCTTGTCTCGGGCGCGGCTTCTAGGAGGCTCAGCCTGACACAAAGACCTCGTTTCTCAAATTGCGGCTCAGCATCTCCCAGACCTCGTTAGACCTGCAAACTTTCTGGCCCCATTCCAGGTCTCGGGAATCAGAATCTGCATTTTAACAAGGTCCTGTGTGATTTGCACACACGTTAAAATTTGAGAAGCTCTGGCTTAAGGTCGGTCACCAGCCAACTGTGGGGACCGTCCGGCCAACATGGCAGTAACAAAATGTGTCCATCTGTAGCAGCAATCTTACAGCTAATGTGGGCATTATCCAACCCTGATTATTCACTGCAGAGGCGAGCCAGCACCCCGACCACCAGTGGGTCATCCCCGTGGCCCATACTCTGGTGAGGGCAGGTTCCATGTCCTTCTAGCTTGAACTCCAACCCCACACACCTTACTTGGTCACCAGAATTCTGCTTCTCTTTGGAACTAGTCCGGCTTCCACATTAGCCAATTAAAGCCTTTGCCTCTACCCCTTCTTGAGGAGACCCCACCCCCAACACCAGACAGGGGTTCCCCAAGGGCACGCCTGGAGAAGATGCTAGAAAGAGGGGTGGTTAGAATTCTCCAGGGCCCCGAGGGACATACGGAGGGAGAGCAAGGAGGCAGATGTCTCTGCCTTGGAAGAAGAAATTGCTGGCTGCCCTGAATCAGAGGCTCCTCTCCAGCCAGCCCAGGGCAGGAGTCCCTCATCCTGGTGTGAGCCCCTGAGAGTCCCTCTATGGGGATGTCCATGACCTTTGCAAAACTAAAGGCAATAACCAAGTCCTATGTGCTGAACGGACCCCGGGGCCGGCCCTGGAGACTGTGATAATCCAGATGTGTGTTTGGACAGAAGCACCCTGCAAAGCTCGGTCAACGCTGCCTGTTGCCTGAGGAGGGAAGCGGTTCACCTTTTGCTAATCGTCCTAATTCATTTTTTATTACTAACTTTCCTGTTTTCTATTTGCCATCTGATTGAAGATATTACCAAAGGCATTTAAACAGCGTCAGACCACACCACAATGGCAAACATAACTCTTTTTATTGAAATCTGCATTAATATACATATAATTCCCTGATCACAAAGACCTCATGGTCCACATGTTAGACATTAAGTGAAGGCAGGTTTGACAAGAGGCACAGATACAACTGAAGGTTCTTCAAAAAACAATAAGCCACATCAGGAGGGTGTGACAAAACGGACACTTTCTCGTGCTGCAGGAGAACATGGGTGACCCTTCTGGAAAATGGCAAGACAACCTGAATCAAGAGCCATAGAAATGCTCACCACCCCTTCGGACCCAGGGGTTCTGCCTTGACCCATAGCCAGCAGCCTGGGTCTTTCCACAATGGTGGGAATGTTCTTTATCTGCACAGCCCAGTGGCTATAGAGGGCTGGAAATATGGCTAGTGTGACTGAGGAAGTAAGTTTGATTTTATTTGGCTTGATACTAAATTGAAATAGCCACACGTGGCTGGTGGCTATCGTGTTGGACAGGACAGCAAGCCATCATGGATTCTCTCCGAAACCATATCATCACCTCCGTCTGTCGTCCTGCACCCATGCTTGCCCCCCATCCAATGTTTTCCCCCAAGAGAGTCGCCAAGATTCTTCTAAAAATGCTCCCACGGCCCTTGGGACAAAAGTCAAGCTCCTGGACACAGCCTTCAAGACCTCCCAGGGACAGACAGCCCCGAAGCTCTCAGGGAGCCTGAGATGATCCAGGTGCCGGAGAGGTAATGACAGCCTCGGAGGGGACAGCAGGGACAGCAGGAGGGGACAGCAGTGAAGGCCTCGCCAAGGGGGTGGCACTGGAGGAGAGAGTTAAAAGCCTCGTGTGCCAGGTAGGGGGCAATGCTCAAACCAGACGCAGAGCAGCACAGGGTTCTCCCATCGACCCCTGCCTTCCTGAAGCCGGTAATCCAGTGACAGGGGTGCGGCATGAACAGTAAACATAAGGAACGGGCCTATTACACACTGTGAGACGAGAAAAGACAAGACGGGTAAGGGGTTTCTGGGGGACCCAGGTCGGGTCAACAGTTTGCAGCACGGAATCTTTAGAAAGAAAAGTACCCAAACCAACACTGTTCTTGAGTCTGCATACTGGGAGAGTATGCAGGGGCTCTTCCCCATGCTCTAAACTTTTTGGCAAGTAACATAATCTTCATAATTTACAGTTTAATACAAAGAAAGGGGAGAGAAGTCACCAGAAAAATCCTGCTTGCTCAACAGAAGTGTTCCCACAAGCTGGAGATTTTGTTATCTCTGAAGGCCAGACCGACTGTCCCCCAGATACCCTAACACGGGCAACTGAGAGTGACACCTCCCTCCTGAAAACAGCAAGGTCACCACTAGCAGGGAGACGGGAGGTGGACAAAACAGGGGCTGAGGTCTGCCAGCCATTGCCCCAGAAGCCAAACACCGATTAAAATCCACTGCAGCTCTCTCCCTTGGGCTCAGCTGCAGGGGACGGTGACATGTGGTTACAGCAGGAATTCAGATTTGTGAACACCTGCAGGCCTGGGCACCTGGCTGGCTCAGTCCGTAGAGCATGCAACTCCTGATCATGGGGTCGTGAGTTCAAGCCCCATGTGGGCTGTAGAGATTACTTAAATAAATAAGTAAATAAAAATGTAAGAACAAGACACTTGCAGGCACCAGACATGGCCTCTCACGTTTATATGGTTAATCGTCCTGACAACAATGTACAAATAAGACAAGGAAGGCCCAGAGACAACGTGATTTACTCTCAGAAACACAGCCTAGGATACGTTAGAGTGGCCATCTCTGGAAAATATAACCTCCACACTGATTCATCCATTCTTCCAACATCTTTTTAGTGAGCACCTACTACAGAGACACCACACTAAGGTGCTGGGGACTCGGTGGTAAAGAAAACAAGTCCCAGTGGTCTGAAAGGTGGAACAGACACTCAAATCGTCACATAGATGCATCGAGCAAAGGGGGGAAAATACACTAGAGGCTGTGACGGAGAATGATGGGATAAGCACAGTGATTAGGAGGTCGGAGTCTTTGAGAAGGCACAGAAAACTGAGCAGGAGCCAGCTGGGTGGAGAAGGAAGGGAAGAACATTCCAGACAAAGGGAATAGCTCACATAAAGCCCCTCAGCCTAAAAAGCTCATGGTAGGGGAGATTGGGGAGGGGAGGGGCTAGAAAACAGGAAGAGGGCCAGAGTGGCTAGGGGTCAAGGAGGGAGAGGCTGGCTTTGCCATATCCCCAGCAGGGAGCCGGGAGCCTCAGACAGAGCCACTGGGAGTGAGACAGGAAAAGCAGGCAGGGGCTAGATCACAGTAGGATTTAGGGACCAAAAAAGGCATTTGATGTTATCTACACACCAGGGAAAGCCACTGGAAGGTTTTAAGCAGAGGTCTGATTTAGGTTGGCGAGAGTTCTCCAAGCCATAACAGAGAGCCGTTGAGTGGTTTTTTGCCCCTGGGAAATGGCAGGATGCAATTTACACATCAGAAAGATCTTGATCGTGGCCCGGCCAACTCCTTGGCTCATCCTGATGTGTGACTTGTGGCCACTGGATAGTAAATGTCCCCAAAAGCTAAGCATCCCCAGCTGGCATGTGGGAGGTGGCCGCCTTTCAGGAAAGCAAGACAAAGCAGCAAATGACAGGATGTGTTGACAGAGCATCGGATAGGCACAAGGCTGTTGGCAGATGGAAAATTGTCCCAGAGAACGCCTCAACAGGGTCGTGGCTTATTGTTAATGTCGAGCCATTAGGAAAACACAATTATGTGCTTCACTGATACTCTAAGACATAATCTGAGACAGAGTGCAAACACTGAGTGCTTCAACCGAAAAGAGAGGGAAGGCAACGAACAGAAGAGCCCCTGGAGGAGACGCCTGCCTCGCACAGGTGGGTGGCCAAGCCCTCCAGTGTGTGTGTTTGTTTTCACTCCTGGTCTCGTGTCTCTCATTTAAGGGCAAAGTTTGGCTCTTAGGCATCCACAGACAGACTGGGAAAGGAATTATAATTAACTCTCCCAGGTGCTTAAACATACATTATTAACTCATTTAATTTCATAAGCAGGTAAGCACTGGTAACCCCGTTGTGTAGATGAGGAAACAGGGCGCCGGAGGTATTAAGTAGCTTTCCAAATGCCCTTGCTCCCCTGTCCAGCTTCATCTCTTGACACTGTGGTCCCCTCCTATGCCTTTGTACATGCTGTCCCTTCTACCTGGAATGCTTTTCTCTACCTTCCTCACCTGGCCAATTCATCTTCAAGCACAGACCGAGTGTATCCTCTAGGAAGGCTTCCTTGACCATGCCAGCCTGGCCTGATAATCCGATACCCATTTGGAGTTCCTTATTTTCTCCTATCTCTCTAATAATACTGTGGCTCCTCGTGGGCAAGGATCAGGTCTTAAACACCTGTTCCTGCCTGGCATCTACCACACAGCCCTGCATACAGCAGACAGCGAACGTTCTTTGCTTGGCTGAATGAATGAATGCATTTTTTGTAAGTTGCATAGCCGGCATTTGATCCCAAGCCGATGTGACTCCACAGCATATCTCTTGGCCAGAGTTTATGTCTCTGTCTTACGCAGATCAATCAGAAAACATAAACAAGCATGGAATATATTCCAACCGTATGGAGGACTTCCTTCATCCCTCCAAAAAGATCCTGAAAAGCACCACTTCTCTGGGGAAAGCAGGATGTTGTCTATGGGGGTAAAGGGTTAAGCAACTCCTTTTCCTCTCTGCAAGAGAATTTCACCTTTGTTAATTGTCTAGCAGAACTCCCCTGGAAACCTGATGAAGGTAAGATGTTAACTATGTTACTAGGCAACTCTGCTTATGGTAAAAATGACCCCTGACTGGTAAGCTGCATCTGGACTAGAAGTAACTATAAATAAATTATAAATATCTGATAAAGAAACCGAACTTTAGATTTTCCTGAGTGTAGTGACTCTTACAACTGATAGGCCCCCGGCAAGAAACCCTGGAAGGTAGAGCTGTTACAGAAGTTATGGGTCCTTTTGGGGAATAAGGCTTCTGAGCCAGGATGACTTCCAAACCCACATCGTGGGTCTCATTCCCCTGCACCTACACTACAGTCTGCGGGGGTGCTGGGCAGCCAAGAGACGAGCTGGTGGCCGCCTCCATGGACCGAAGCAGGGGCTGTGGCTGGAACTACTCCTGCGGAGGAGCAGATCCTGTGCCCTGCTGGCAGGTGCTGGGTCCTGCCCACCTCTGTCAAGGACACAGGGACCAAGTGTGGTCCATGTGTGTCCTGTGAGTCTGAATGTTTAACCAAACCTAACAGAGTCCCTGTGGGAGAACAATGAGAAATAAGGGAACCGATCTGGAGAGAAAAGAAACCACCCCAACCAAACCCACCATGACACCTATTCTGAGCTGGAAAGCTCCCGAGACTCTACTATTTGTACCATTTATAAAACACACACACACACAAAAAAAACCTGGGAAGGAGCCTGGGAAGTTCACTATCCTACAGAGGGCCCAGGTGACTGGAACAGCAGCTGGCCGTAGGAGTGAGGGAGGGCATGACGTACGTGATCTCCCAAGGCCTCACCACAAACCTGGGATGCAGCTGTGGTTATGTGAGAACAATAGAGATCAGAGAAGTTAAATGGTAGATCCAAAGTCACACAGCTTGTAAGTGGCAGGATACGAAGTCAGGCACTTGCACTGAACTCAAAATCACACTTGAATCCACTATCTGGTTTTGCAAAACAATTCACTTACAGCTCAAGTGAATGTACAGAATAGAAACAGGCATGGGGGTTGGGGTGAGAGGACCTCCTTAAATAGTGTAGGTAGCAACCACGAGGCACTCAGTAAATATTCGCGAAGTAAATGAGCAACAAAAGGCCCAGGGTCCATATTCCACATTATCAAGCTCCGTTTAAGTCAAAACAGCAAAATGGAACAATAAAATTTATGCATGAGATTGACCCTGGGTTATACTACTGAGTAGGATTCATTTCCAACAAGTTTCTAAATCATCCCTGCAAATTAGGCCCAACTTCAAGATAAGCACGTTTTAATTAGCTGTAATATGAAGGCATTCTATTACCAAGTGATGTTTAAGGTTGAAAACCAAGGCAGAAGGCCCAGCTGGGAATCCCCCTGGGCCGCAGAAGAGCCAATACATTAAGAGTAAAACCAAGGGGCAAGTTGGTTCCCTCTTCCATCCCTGCAGAGGCTGGGAGCTCGGCCTGACACCACAGAGCCTGCAGGAGAGAGGGGCAGAGAGAGCACTCTCAACTCCGGTCCAGCCAACCAGTTTCTCTGCTGCCTTTTGTAACATGACCTCCTTGGACCTCAGTTTTCTCACCTACAAAATGGGGACATGTGTGCCTGGCAGAGTTCTTATATGAGAATGAGCTGACGATGGGTAAATGCACAGCAAATAAAATGGTGCTTTTTCCACCCTACTTTTCTCCATAAAATGGCACAAAATTTAACAATAAAAATCAGCGAGAGGGGACTTTTTGTTCAAGATGGCAGATAGACATACACTTTTTGCCTCTCCTTTCTTCTAAACAACGCTAGAATGGAAAGAAAAAAGATACACAACAGAACATACACATACATATATATTAATAATTCAGATAGATAGATGGATTAAAATAGAATAACTCCAAAAAACAAAAACAAAAACAAAAACATTAGAACACAAGAAAGGGCTGGGGATCAGAAATACTAAAAGTGCTTGGAAGTAAGCAGTCAGACTGACAAAGAAGCCTATCACCTCCAAGGCACCAGCACCCCAACACAAGACCTCTGGAAAAGCTCTTATCCTAACTGAACCCCAGAACATCCCCAAAGGCAGGCAGCAGGAAGCCCTGGGCCAGGGACATGACTGGACTTTTGTGCTAGCCTACAGACCTTGGAGAAGCTGACTGTGGGATCTGCCTCCAGGCTAAAGTCAGGGAGAAGAACTCCAATTAAATGAGAGATGTGCCTTAGGGATTCCCTCCTGTCGTTAGCCATGAGGCAGGAAAAACAAAGTGAACCAGTGCCCTTGGGTGATTGCTGGTCTACCTGAGAAACAGATGCCCCAGCCTTAAGTGAGCTTGTCTGTCCCCTGCATTAAGAGAAGTCCCCAGCTTCAAGTGTCCTCCCACAAACCATACCCAGGGCACCCAAAATCAACATTCACATTGCTTATCCACAGAATCGTGGATCTCGCAGGCATTGAGGAAACTCACAACTCACAACTACAGACGGATCAGTCTAGACGTCTGTTTACAAGTAAATGTCAGTCATGAGTCACCAGGCATTTGTAGAAAATATCAGCATAAAAAGAGGCCTGATGTGAACAGAACTAACTACCAAGAAAAGAGCTAACACAGGAAACAGAAGATAACTTTTTATCTTCTGTATTATAATCTTAAAAAAACTCAAGATACTCACATATGCTTAAGAAAAAAGAAATGGGATACTCTGATACAAGATCAATCAAGAAACAATACAAAATTCTGGGAAATGAAAAGGTGACAACTAAAGATATGAACTAAAGAATGGTTATGACTAGAAGTATTTCACCCAACTCCCCTCAGGGGTTAGCGTTTGGACGAGGGGCTTGAGGGCAGTGGGGAGAGGAAATGAGAATGAATGGGCCCTCCATGTTTTCCTTTATATCCTACTATAGTTCTGTGTACCTTACAAAGGATAAAAACAAATTTCAAAAAAAATATGGCAGAACTCAAGATAAACTGTGAAAATGACAAGAGACTGAAATGAAACTGGAAGTTAACATGCAAAAGACATGCGTGGTATCTTATGATATAGCTACCCGGGACCTACTCGTTTACCTCCAAGCTTCCTGGGAGCCATTGAAGACAATGCGGATAGGACAGTCATGGACAATGGCCAACACTGAGGCAGGGACCAGGTGAAGGGCCTCTTGTTGAAGCTGTGGCAGGACTCCAGCCCAAGAAGAAAGCCATGGTCCCCTACCCAGAGCTAACTCACTTAGGCACGGCCCAGAAGCTTCTCAGAAATCAGTGTGGAGTCCTCCCCGCCACACAAGAAAGTGCATGACATCTCAAGAGAACTTCCTTGGGCACAGAAAATTCCATCAATTATCATTTTTCTTCATTCGGACCTAAGAAGCAATTATCCTCCAGCTCTCATTCCCATCATGAGATAAAGATGAATCCCAGCAAGTGACTCGGAGTTTTTAAAAATCATCAACATGCTGGCCCTTGACTTCCCAAGGGACCCAAGAGGGGAAAGTTTTCTCCCTAAGATGCATCTCCCTGAGAGAGGCACTTTGGTGCTCCCCTTCCTGTGCATTCATCCCCAGCTGCCAGGAATGTCACAGCTGTTCCCCTACACTGAGAACCTCTCTGCCACAGGGAGCTACCTGGGACAAGGAGATGCACTGATGCCAATGACTGGATGTTGAGAGAACCAAGACGCACAAGCAGTTCCCTCACCCCGGTTTGGGACAACTCTGAAGTGACCATGTTCCAGGCCAGCTTCTCTACCCACCCAGTGCTGCATCTCTTACTCCCTTCCAGGTACACTTCCTGGGAACTTCCTCCCAAATAAACCCTCCACGGGCAATTCCCCATCTTAGAGTCTGTTTCCAAGGAAGCCAATGTAAGACTGTCTCCAAGGTGAAAGACACTCCCCCCATAACCTACATGGGGCCTGAAGAACTCAGGGGTCACTGGGATATCTGACCATGTCTGAGCCAAGGCTACATGGCCTAGGCCAGCAACACATCCCTGTTGTTCAAAGCCATGGGGGGGAAACCTTCCCACATCACAGTCTAGAGCCATGTTCTCCTAAGTGTACTTCCCAGGCCAACAACATCAGCATCACTTGTTATCACTGTGCCTTTTCAGCCTTTCCCTAGACCTACTGAGTCAGAACTTCTGAGAGGGGAACCCGGTGATCTGTGTTTCAATTGCCCTCCAGGTGATTCTGAAGGTTGAGAAGCAGAGCATCCCTGACTACTGGGTGAAATCAAACACAAGACTTTAAACTTTTCCAGCAGCAGAAGACCAAGAGACAGCAGCGGACAAAAGTCTGATGATTCAGCAACATGAGACATTCCTTACTCTGGCTCTACACCTCTGGCTCCGAGGCACTCCTCTACTTACAACCAGGCCAGCTGGAATGGGACACTCTTTATGACAATCTCTGCTGGTGTCCCAGCTCCCCTGGAGGCAGGCCTCCCTGCCTGAGGCTGGCCGTACCCCCAAACCACCCTCCAGGTGTCCCTGTAGTAGCTCTTCCCTCTACCTAGGACACCCTTCCAGGAATTCTACGTGCCCCCACATAGCCTGCCCGGCGTTTCCTTTAAGACTCTGCCATGTGGGGCGCCTGAGTGGCTCAGTGGGTTAAAGCCTCTGCCTTCGGCTCAAGTCGTGGATCCCAGGGTCCTGGGATCAAGCCCCGCATCGGGCTCTCTGCTCAGCCTGCTTCCTCCTCTCTCTCTGCCTGCCTCTCTGCCTGCTTATGATCTCTGTCTGTCAAATAAATAAATAAAATCTTAACAACAACAAAAAAAAAGACTCTGCCATGTGAGGCCCTTCTACACCCCTGGCACTGCCCCAGACAATTAGATATTTAATTATGACTCTGCATTTTGAGCCAAGCTATAAACCCACACAGCCTTGCGTCTAGTAAACAGAAGTTTCCCGTTGAGTGGCTGAGCCTTCAGGACAAGGCTGGGTCCCCTGGCACAGAGTAGGAACTCAATCAGAAGCTGCTGAACATCTGAGAAGCCCAGCAGTAAACGGGTAATTACATATTGGAAAACCCCAGGCTTGTTGCTCATTCTAGCCGGCGCCAGAAGTTTGCTGTTCTACTGTAGCAAGTTGAAGCATCAGGATAATTGATCAAAATTTATTATCCCGTGTTATACAGCATGTTTTCGCTAAGAGATAAAATTACAATTTACCACGACTCATTAAGTTAATAATTACTTACCATATGTTTTTATGGCTGCTCCCAAACCACACTGAAAAATCACTGTGCAGGTTTTTGGTCCATGTAAATAGGATGACTGCCAACCACGTGGATACAGAATTTACTGACAGGGAGACGCAGGACCAAAATATTGAACAGGTAGCACAATTCTAAAGCTTCGCCCTGCTCATCCCCGTGACTCTCTAGGGTAGCCGCACCACATTTTCCCGGTCAGTGGTTCTCAAACAGGGGCACTTTTGCTCCCCCAGGGGATACCTGGCAAAGTCTGGAGACGTTTTTGGCTGTCAGGACTAGGCAGGAGGTTCTCCTGGCACCTAATCAGTAGAGGTCAAGGATGCAATGACACATCAGATGATGTACAGGACAGAACCCCCCCCCCCTCAAAAAAACAAGGAATTATCAGGTCTGAAGTGTGAACAGTGCTGGGGCGGGGAAACACTGTTCTAGATCAAAGGAAACTTCCATAAATGTTTCTTTCATCAGAGCTTCATAGCAACAGTGTGAGGAAGATATTGCTGTCCCCTCGCACAGATGAGAAGACTGAGGTGAGGAGCAGTTAAATGATGTGCACCAGGTCAGCAGCCCACTCCAGCGAATGGTGCAGATGCAATTTGACACAGCCTCCTCTGCCTGATAAACCCAACTCCCCTCCCACACAGATTCAAGAAGGAAACAGACGCCAAGGAAATGAGCAGCTCTCTGTTAATTCATTAGGCTGAACGGTCCAAGCGGAGACTGCTTCCAACGGAATGCAGGAGAAATCAGATCCAGAACCCAAGGCACAGAAACACCTGCTGTTGGGAGGACCCTTCTCCTGCAGCAGCTGGGACAGTCAGTCCTCCAGCATCCAGGGCTGAAACAGTTTCCCCCGCCTCCTAACTTTCAATTGTGCAGCTCTTCATGAGTAGAAATGAAAGCGTTTCCTGCTGGGGCCACATGCGGTATATGCATGACTTCCAACCTCAAGGCAACCCCACAGAGGAGGTGTTGCTGTACCCATTTTGCAGATGAGGAGACGGAAGCACGGGGAAGTTAAATAACTTGCCTGTGCTGATGATGGTGAAGGCAGCATGCAAACCTGGTTCTGCCAGGTTCCAGAACTTACACTGCCTTCACATCTTGCAACTAGTTCTAGGAAATGAGAGAAGCAAAGCAGTTGGCCCTATGGAATCACACAGGGCTGGCAGTCCTACAGGGGGATTCCTTGTCCTGTAGGCAAGGACTCAGCTGCTCTTCCAGGCTTTCTGGCTGCTCTCTGTGCTGGGCTCCGTCCTCTGGTCCTACTTGTGCAAGCTCCTCTAGGAATGACAGGTCAGCCAAGAGACTCTTGGCCCTTGCTCTGCCCTGGATTTGATGTGCTCACTGATATCTTAAAAGAGCCAAAGAGATGCTAAGTTCCTCAAGCTACAGAGGAAAACTGGCAAGCCCTGAATTCATTAATGCATTCATTAATTCAGCAAATATTTATTGAGTACCATGTGCCAGGCCAGCTCTGGGAATACAAAAGTAAATGTACGCACCGTGGTTCCTGCCCTCTGAAGCATCTAAGGGCACATCTCCTCTGAAAGTAGCACCCTCATCCTTCCTGGGGGTACTGCATTTTACAATTATAAAGGACATGCCCAGGCTTCGTTCATTACATCTCCTTACCACAGCTCGCCATCTCACTAGACTGATGTTCACTGATTTGCTTTCCCTTTGCCAAGAGGGAAACAGAGGCCCAGAGAAGGTCGCTGTCACGCTCAACGTCACCCAGTGGACTGGGGGCAGCAGTGCCAGGCCCGGGCTGTGGCTCCTGACATTCATAAGGTACAGAAGTTTGGCCATAAGGACCCTCAGGACAGATGAGGGGAGGGGCTATGGGAAACACATTTAAGACAGAAAGTAAAGAAGAGCTGCCTCCCATCCTCCAGAGTCCCCGGAACCAGCCATCTCAGCTCAGAGCTCACCTGGCCCAGGTCCACCCACGGGTCCCACCCACAGCCACCTGTGTCCCTGCAGAAAGAAGCGGTGGGGACCTCAGCTACCAGAAATGCTAAGCAGGCCTCATAAATGTCAAGTAGAGGTGAGGTGGGGACAGCACCTCCCACCCCTTGGATTTTCGTCCCAAGGAGACACCGATCATTCACTAGCCGAGCTTGTGTTGATCCCCATCAAGATACAAGATGCTGTGCCCAGAGCTGTGTGGGTGGGGAGTTGCATCACTTACCCACGCACACATTTCCTGAGTAGTTGGTGGTCAGGCACTGTGCCAGATGCCGGGAGCCCACAGAAACCTGTACACAAACAACCAAACCACTGCCACACAGTGTGGTCGCTGGACCGCCGGCAGCATCACCCGGGAGCTTATTAGACATGCAAATTCTCACGAAAAGACTTGTATAAAAATGTTCACAGAAGTTTTGTTTATAATGGCCCCGACCTGCAAACAAACCCCAAAATCCATTGTCAAGTGAGCACATAAACCAATTGAGGTACATTTATACCAGGTAATACTACTTAGCAATAAAACAGAACTATGGATATACACAATACAGATTAATCTTGATACCTTGAGCAAAATGAAACCAGATGCAAGGATGTATATGCTGCATACGAAATTCTAGAACTTAAGTATACTTGGTACACTGAAACTGAACATCATAAAGCATTGATAATAGAAATCAGATAAGTCGCTTCCTGTAGAGGTGGGAAAGGAGACTGTGGGATGGAAAGGAGTATAAGGGAACTTTCTGGGGTATGGTAAATGAGCAAAATCTGGATTGGGATGGTGGTTACGCAGGTGTTCATATTTGTCAAAACTCATGGAACTATGCACCTGAAATTTGCACTTTATCTTGTGTCAATCATATCTCAGTAAAAAATGAGTTGCTATCATTTCTCCTAGATCACAAAGCCACAACTGGTGATTTGAACCCACGTTTGCCTGGTTCCAATGGCCAGTTTCCACTAGCCTGCCATAGTGGAGTGGGGGACCCCAAGCAATGCCCAGAGCCTGGTACAGTGCCTTGCCAAAGTCAGAATGAAGGGACTTCACAGATACCCAAGAAAGAGTGTCACATTCTCTCCCTAGTCCTTAAACAGAGACAGAGGCTTGAGGGGAGGGCACCTAAGTGTCAAGCTAGGAGTCAAGAAACTTGGGTTCAGGCCTCAACTCTGCTCTTCACATGCGATGTAAGCTGTAAGTGCATTACCCTGTGACTCAGTTTCCCCTTCTGGGAAGCGAGGAAGAAGGAGAGGATCCGTGGGTCCCAGCATGGGGCCATAGATCCTGGGAGTCCCAGGGCCACAAGCTCCTATCCTCACTGAGGCACTGTTGCTACATGAAAAGAGCCATATGCCTGCTACGCATCTGGTGAGCTACTTCTCAAATGCATGTTAATAGTTATTGTGATTAATAAAATAACATCTATTTCAAAGCAAAAATGAAACCATGGCAGCTTTTGCAGTTATGTATTTTCTCAAACAAAAAATACCAAAAGAACAGCCACTGCTCATGACTTTGGTTTAAAGTGGCTGGAATCTCTGTGTAGAGTATCAATAAGGGGACAGTCACCAAGGAAACAGTTGCCGAGGGCCCTTCCAGGTCAGCTGTCCCATAGTTGTCCGGGATCACTTGGGCAAATGTTTGCCCTTGTGTTTCTCGGGCCTAGGTCCCTGTGGGGGCAAGCCTCTTGTGTGCATTGCAAGGACCAATCCCCCAGTGTGCAGGCTGTGTCCTGGTCCCAAGGGTGGTCATGGCTGTCTCTTAGACCTCAGTTTCTGCTCCAGTTCTGACAGTGAGATCATTTGTAAGAATGGAGCCTGGGCACTTCCCTCCCCGGTCCCTCACCATCAGACCCCTGGTCACAATGCACCCTACCTCCCAACCACCAGCACTAAAGATGACTGTCCACTTGGGATCTGCTACCAAGAGGCATGTGACCCACTCCTAGCCAAGTGACTTCCCCTGCCTCATCCTGCCACAAGCCTGAAGATTAAGAAGGAGGTATCACACCCAAGGGCAAGGTCAGACCTTTCTCTCACCTACCTTGGTGGCCCACCTGGACACACTCTTGGCTCTGGGCCAGGGGTCCTAGATCACAGACAGAAACCAGAAACACCAGCTTCTCATTCACTGAGTGGTTCCCTCCCTGGCCAGGTTTCACACTAGTCCTTGGTGCTGAGTCAGAGCTTTACAGAGCATCAGAATAAAGGCAGGGTCCTCAGCTGGGTGACCATCCCCCCACCCCACCCCCAGAAATCCCTCAGGTGGGACCACCCCACTCTAGTGGGGTTTACAGAAACATCACCCGCAAAAGGAGCACTCTGGGCTAAAGGTCACCCCCCTCCTCACTGAGCCAGAAATCCCGGATCCCCACGCACATCCCCAAACCAGAGGCTGGAACCTTGCCAACTTAATATTCAAAAAAATAAAGCCAAGGGCAGAGGACAGTCCAGCTGCCCTGGGCACCCAAAGGTCTTCTCCTCTCTCAAGACTCCACCTGCTACTTGAATCAATTTTCCCTCCATCAGACTGGAAATAGCCCGAGAACCGGCCTTCTCTTCAGGACACCATCCCCTTCTTCAGCTTCTAACTTTGCCGGTCACCGAACAAAGATAATCACATCCACCCGCTGCGAGACCTCACTCGCCGCCCACCTCGCCCCCGACGCCGCCAGGGTCCACTGGCCCAGGATCCCACTCCCTACCCGGGGGGAAACTGCGGAAGGCTTTGCCCTGTGACCCTAGAAGCCGCTCCCCAGGGCCTGGGGACGCACTCAGGGAGGCCCAGCCCGTAGACCCCGCGTTCGGCGCGGGGACGCCCCCTTCCCGCAGCATCCACACAGCAAGAGACTACAGTAAAGCCGGTGGGTGGGGTGAGGTTGAGACCCCGAGGGCCGCCCATCCAACCACCCGACGCTCACTCACCACGCAGCGCCACCGAGCCCGCGCGTCTGCGCCAGGGCCGCGGGGAAACCCACGCGCGCCGTTCAATCCGGGCTCCGAGTGACGAAAAGCCGCGCTGGGCTCCCGCCTGCCCCGGACCGACGCGCCGACCGCCGGACGCACCCACCGTCTGGCTCTCTAACTAAGTTTGAAAGTTCCCCCCCTCCAGCGAGGAAGGAGACGCGGATGGTGCAGCTGCCCCTAAACGTCCCGGGCCGGCCTGGGCGTGGGGAGCGGGGATCGGACGCCCCCCAGTCGGGATGCCGGGCACGCGAGCTTCCATCGGGAGGACGCGCCTGGCAGAGCAGCGGGGACCGGGCTGCGGGCTGTGATCTCGGAAAAGGCGGGCGGGCGGGGGAGGGGGCTGTTGTCCCTGGAGGGACCTGGACGGACTCCCGCTCACCGTTCCCGGGAGGGGTCAGGCTTCGACTGTCCATTGCCAGCTCGGAATCCCAGGCCCCGCCGGGCAGTGACGGCCAATTAGTGAACAGCCAGTTAGTGCGACTCGGCTCGGGAAGTTAAAGCCC
Organism: Mustela nivalis; assembly: GCF_964662115.1. NCBI lineage: Eukaryota > Metazoa > Chordata > Mammalia > Carnivora > Mustelidae > Mustela > Mustela nivalis. The sequence goes on along the minus strand of NC_139027.1, from coordinate 128,713,324 downwards.
GGACGCACGAGTTGGTGACCGGGGTGAGGGCTGGGGCGGCGCGGGGGCTGGGCGTGACCGTATGTGGCTGTGTGACGACCAGGCGATGAGTGTGTCTCAGGTCCACTGTGCATGGGTGGCTGTGCCGTGACAGTGTGTGCCCGTGTGAGTGACTGTGAGTAAGAGCGTTTGACTGTCGGAGCAACTTCTTTGTGTGACTGTCCCCAGCTGTGACTGGGTGTGACAGGCGATGGGGACATGTAACGGGGTGTGTGGCCTCGTACCGTGTGAATGGGTGACTTGTATGCGGCGATGTGACAGTGTACGTGGGCGAGTGACTCCATGTCATTGTGTATAAATGACTGTTAGGGTGACTTGTGTGGGACGGTAAGACAGCCTAAGTAGGTGCTTGGCTGCCTATGTGAGTGACAGTGGGTCACTGTGTGTCAGCCTGTGAATGAATGTGAGGCCGTCAGGGGGACGTGGGCGAGCGTGTCACTGTGTCATCGTGAGAGTGACTGTCGAGGTGACTTCTGCCTGTGAACGGAACAACTCAGGGCATGAGTGTAACGGCGAGGTTATCTATGTGAGTGGCATGTGCCCGTCGGCGGGGCTGGCGCGTGAGGGTCCCCGCACATTGGCACCGCCGGCACCTCCCCCCGTGGGTCTCCGAGAGTGCCCCGTCCCGAGCCGCCAGGTGATTCCTGCCCCGCACTCCAGCCCGGGACGCTCCCGCCGCGGCGCGGGGTCCGAAGGCGCGGGCAGGCCGCGCCCGCCTCGGCGCCCACCCCCGGCTCCTGCCTACCTTGCCGCAGTGGTAATAGTCCAGGTGTGCCAGGCCGGCCGGCTCGGCCCCGGGCCGCGCGCCCACCGCGGGCGCCGAGGGGTACAGGCGGACGTCCATGGCGGGCGCGGCGGCGGCGGCGGCGGCTCCCGCGGGCAGTGCCTGGGCGGGCGGCGGGTGGGAGCCAGTGTGCGAGCGGGTGTGCGAGCGCGGGGGGCGGGCCGGGGGCGGGGCCCGGCGGAGCGCCCCGCCCCCGCCCCCGCCCCGCCCGCGCGCGCTATTGTTCCGGCCTCGGGCGCCGCGGAGGGCCGGGGGCCCGGGCCCTGGGGAGGGGTCCCATCCTTCGGGGTGGGCCGCCGCCAGGTCTCTCGCCGGGCTCTGCACCCCCGGGGGTCCGGGAAGGGTGTGCGCCCGTCCAGACGGCCCTTTTCCGTCCCGCCTTCCCCACCAAGGGTGCGGGGAGGAGAAGCCCGTTTGACAGCCCTCCCCAGAAGTGGGACACTGCCCACCCGGCATATTTAGGAAGCGGGGGCGGGGTTGGAAGGCGGTGACAGGTACACTTTCCAAGATGGGTGCTGCCTTGCCTGGGGGACCACGGCCCAGCGCCTGCGGCTGATCTTAGGGGAACCCTCCCTCCTTGTCCCACTGATCCTGATCGTAGTCACTGGGAGAGGGGCTCTGGGAGTTGCCGAGCTTAAACTCTCACTTTACGTTTGAGGAAACTGAAGCAAGGACAGTCACTTCAGTAATGAAGCTCCAAGGGAGCGGGGGCCCGCCGCTCCCAAGGACCTAGGTCTGAGCCAACTGGGAGAAGGCAGAGGACCTGCCCCCTTTAATGAAAGAGAGAGGGAGGGCGATAGAAAGGGCATGGAAACGGAAGCTCTGAGGGTCCAGAATCTACCCCACCCCATCCCGACCCCTACCCCAACTTCTCCTGGAGTAGAGAACAGAACAGAAAGGTGACTGAAGCAGGCTCCTTCTCCCACAGAAAAAAAGCCCCCTAGCTCTTCACATCACCTGTGGGAGCTGGCCTGTTCCTCCTCCCCTTCTCATCTAAGGATTGTAGAATTGTCTACACTAGCAGTCCCCACTCCCTCATTCCTACTACTGCACCACTGCCTCTGGTTCCTGGTCTGGCACACTAGGATGCCTGGCTGGGAAGGGCCAGGAGGCCAGGAGGCAGAAGTGGGTCAGAATGGGATTGTTGGATGGCAGCTGGACATGTGACGCTATTTGGAGAAAAGGGAGTGAGCCTGTTGCCCACTCAGAAGCCAGCTTGGAACTTAGCTCCCAACTGCTACTTGAGCTTTGTTGGTCCTGACTGCGAGCTAGGACCATTGCTTACGACCATAAAGACCCACTAATACAAGATTTGGTGTGGGTGGGAAACAGGCTTTTGCTAAAGGTCTGGGAACAGCAGAGGGAAATTACTGTTCAGAAAGGAAAGAACTTGCAAATAAATTTCAGCAGTCATTGTTTCTAGAAATACGTTGACGTATCTCATCAGAAGGAATTTCCCATTGGCCCCTCTACTTTTTTTTTTTTTTTTCCATCTAGACATCCAGCACTACTTATTGAAAAGAATACCTTTCCTCCCACTTCTCTGCAGTGTTAACTTTGTTATTAATCAAGTCATCCATATGTCTATGGATTGTTTCTGAATTCTCCAGTCTGTCCTGCTAGCCTATTTTTCTCTCCTTATGCCATTATCATACTGTCTGATTTTCTGTAGCTTTATAGTAAGTGCCCCATAGAATAGATCTACACACTTTTACCTTCAGGACTATCTTGGCTATTCTTGATATTTGCACTTCTACTGACATTTTAAAATCAGCTTGTCTGTTTACACACACACACATACACACACAATCCTGCTGGGATTTTGATTGCTATGTTGCTATCACATTAACTCTTTTGATCAATTTGGGTAAAATCAACATTTTCAGTATTAAGTCTTGCTATCCATAAACATGGTATGCCCCTTCATTTGTTTAGGTTTTTTTCATTTTTAAGTTCTCTTAGCAATGTTTTAGTTTTCTTTCTTTTTAAAGATTTATTTATTTATTTAGAGAGGGCAGAGGGGAGGGGTAGAGGGAGAGGGAGAGAGAGAAAATCTCAAGCAGACTCCCCACTGAGCATGGAGCCTGATTTAGAGCTTGATCTCACAACCCTGAGATCATGACCTGAGCTGAAATCAAGAGCTGGATATTTAACCGACTGAGCCACCCACACGCCTCACTTTTTTTTTTTTTTTTTAAGTTTCTATGTAGAACCTTTTACATGTTTTTTATTAGATTCAGTCCTGAGTGTTTTATATCTTTGATATTATTATCAATAGTTTCTTTATATGGCTTTTTATTTTTCTGTTTTTGGTAAATACAGTGTAGTTGTTTTAAAACAAGTCAACAAATTCCCTACTCTTCCATGGAGTGGAGTCTAATAAGATTCCCCTATAAAAGGAATGGGTTTAGTGAATGGTTTTTAACAAATGTAATATGGCAGAAATGACACATGGCTTCTGTGTCTAGGTCATAAAAGTTGATACAACTTCTCCTGGCTCCTTCTCTTGGACATTTGTCTTTGGAACTGTAAGCCACTATGTAAGAAGTCCTAGGCTGCTGTACTTTAAAGAAGTCTGAAATAACCTGCACATAGAATCCATATGCAAAGAACCTGAGACTCAAAGAGTAAGATGATTCACCAGTCCCCAGTTGGGTCACCCCCCTACTGTTCCAGTTCCATCTACTGTTTGACTACAACCATATGAAAAACCCTGGAAAACCCCTAGCTGATCCCTCCCGGAATCCAAAATGTACAGAAACCATGAAAGATAATAAAACATTATTGTGATTTTAAGCTATGAGGTTTGGGGATGATTTGTTACTTGGTAATATAGATGTGGAATGTATAGAGACTTTTGTATAATGCCCTTGTATTCAGCAACATTGCCAAACTCACTCATTCTAACAATTTATCTGTAGATTCTAAAAAAATATGCCATATTCTATCTCATCCATAAAAATGAGAGTTCTACTTTTTCTTTTTCAATCCTTATACATTTTATTTCTTTTTCTTGCCTTGTTGCACTGGCTAGTATTACCAGTATAATGTTGGAAAGAAGTAATAATAGCAGGCATCCTTGTCTCTTTCCTGATCTCAGAAGGAAAGCTATCAGCATTTCACCATTAATTATAGTGCCTGCTATAGTTGTTGTTTGTTTAATTTCATTATGTTGTTTTGTCCCTTTTTGTAGATATGTCTGCTGTGGGTTGGGGAGGTCAATCTTCACGGGAATCCTGTGGGTCAGGAAATAAGACTGCTGTGTCCACTTTGCAGATGAGAAGAATAAGGCCCAGAGAGGAATGCTCAGCATCACAGTGTTAATAGCAGGACCAATTAGCAGTACATAAGCCTAGAAACCCCGCTTGGAGCACTTCCCACTACCCATACTTCCACAGTCCTGATCCCACTAACTCTGACCAGAGCTATATAACAACAGCCAGCACAGTATGGAGGCCCATGTGCAATGGGTCAGCTCCAGGCAGCCATTTGGCTTCTGTAAGTGTCTGCAGGCAGCAGCAACACCATGATGTTGTCTGTTCCCTATGTCCACTCCCTTCCCTAAGGAGAGGGTCAGCACCAAGGAGGTCTCTGGGAAGGCCAACAGGGAGCCCTGCAAGGAGGTCATGCAGCTCCAAAGCTTGGACTTGCCCTTTCATGTTGGCAATTGATCAGATAGGAAGTTGATGACTCACTTTGCCCCAAAGAAATATCCAGCCTCCTTTGCTGTCCTCAGGATAAGAGTGGGGCTTAATCCTCCCTCTCTTCCTCTTGACTCCATACAGAATATGTGAGAGGGGAGTCTCAGGTCTCAGCAAGTGACCAGCTGGCTCAAGACAGCTTGGCCATGCTCTGCCTTCAGCAACCCAGTTTGGGGACCCAGAATATCTTCCTGTACATCTCCCAGTTCTCAGCACCTAGTATTATGAAGAGCTGAGATATCAACAATATAGATATGCTTTAATATGTTTTACTATTTATATATGGCAAGGCAAACTGATCAGGAGACAATTGCCATTGAAAAGACAGTTTGTTACTCACAGTTCCCAAGAGGAGGCACACCACGCTATGGAGGTGGGATGGGGTGGGGCACGCAAGGAAGCATATGCATTGTTCAGAGGCAGAGGGAGAGGGGAAAAGTGTGGGCAAAAGCATTTACTGTGGTTTCCCGTGGAAAAGAATAGGTGAGGTAGGGTAAGCAGACTTAGGATTGGCTAGTTCGAATAATTTCAGTGGGCTCCAGGCCTAGGGACTGATATTAATTGTCTGGTACCCGGCCCTGGGTGATGAGGGCAGGTAGATAGTGGCCTGGTGTGTGAGAGCTCAGTAAAGGAGGTGGTTGCTGGTATGGGCTCCAGACTAGTTGGTTTACATTTTAAAACACATGCACAGGACAGCTATTTACTATCTCTTGGAATTGACTAACTCTAGAAGGGGCAGCCTGTCCAGGGTCCACAAGGCCCCAGATGTCAAATACAGTCTTGTATTAATACAGATACAAAGCATCAAATACAGACATGTATTAATACAAGACATGTCCACTTAACTCCAGAATCCCAGAGAGAAATCAGTCCTTCTCCAACTATGGTCCCATTACCTGAGGAATGTTGTGGCTTTAAATCAAAATGGCCAACTCTCTAGAAATAGCTTTGGCCAAGGAGCTAAATACCCAGCTGTGGAAGTCCTTAGGTCTCACCATTAATATTCTGTCTCAGTCTTCGTATGGGTATTTGGTAGAATCATACTTCCCCTCCCCTTGAAGTTAGGTATGACGGTGTGACTTGCATTAGCCAAGGGAACAGAAGTGGAAATGTTATTTGTCACTTCCTGCCAGGAAGTTTAAGGATCTGGGCATAATTGACTATTCTCTTTTCTGTCCACCATGAAAACCCTAACAAATTCCAATTCCTCCTTTAAAACCCAAATCAAGGAACAGCTCTTTGTTGAAGATTTCTCCAAGACTCCAACTCAGTGTTTCAGTTTGCTGCTCCAGTAACGGTCTGCACACAGAACGATTTCACCAAACCTTGGGAATACATTTGCCCCATGGGTATCTCCAAGTCAGGGACAATATCGCACTGATCTTGATGCCTCCAGCAACCAGCACAGGAACTAAGAGGGCATGGATATGTCATGCCCTCCTCCTGCAGAGACAGGGCTTTGAAGGACCTCCCTAGGTCCTTCTGGCAGGCAGAATGGGTTTCTGGAAACCAGAGAAAGCCATAAGACAAAGAGATGCAGGTACGAGCAGTCAGCATTTGGAGTGTCATGTGCTGGAATGGTAAGATTTGTGGGGATATGGATGGAGCACCAGCATGTCTGCAACAGGACTCCAATCCGTCCTATAAGAGGGCAGAACTCTGATGTCCTAGGCATGCTGTGTGTGTGTGTACGTGCACACAGGCATCTCCTTTGGGACAGGGTTGAGATGGGTGACTATGGGCAGTAGTTGGGCAATTCTAGGGCCCTGTCCATCATATGCCCACAACAGCACTCCAGCCTGTCCTTTCTTTCTTTCTTTTTTTTTTATGATTTTATTTATTTATTTGACAGAGAGAGATCACAAGCAGGCAGAGAGGCAGGCAGAGAGAGAGAAGGAAGCAGGCTCCCTGCTGAGCAGAGAGTCTGATGCGGGGCTCGATCCCAGGACCCTGAGATCATGACCTGAGCTGAAGGCAGTGGCTTAATCCACTGAGCCACCCAGGCGCCCCTGTCCTTTATTTCTGACAACAAACCAAGTCAGTCCACAGCTTCCACTCCAAATGTCTGCTGGACCAAAGACCAAATGGACCAATGCATGCGTGGTTTGGCACCAGATGATTCACTCTCAGGCCCCTGAACAGAAAAAAGCATGAAAGGCCAAAGGTTCAGAATTTAAGTCCTGAGTTCTGCTCAACATCTTGTTTGACCTCGGGCAAATCACTGCACCCCTTTGAGCCTCAGTTTCCACTTCTGCAACATGGGCAAGTAAAGCCTACGGTGTGTGTTGTGACAAGCAATGATGAAACAGCAAAGCCCTTCTAAAACTCTGAAGTTCTATTAAATTGTGAGTCATTAAATGATGTTTTCCCAGTCAAGGATTCCAAAGTCCCCTCACAAAAGGAGGAGACTTCTCCCTGATGCCCCACTCTTGAGTCCCTCTCCAGCTTTCCAGAAAGGCAGTACCAAGGTTCATCTGGGAGACTTCACACTCCTTGGGGTTTCCTGGGGTGAGGAAGTGGGGGCTGGATAGAAGGAGGGGGGGTGGGAAGAGTCCATGGGAAGCCCGTGGAGTACCTGCTACAAACCAGCCCCTGAGTTTTGGGGATTCTCTCACCAGCCTTCCAAGTGGGCATTATTATCAAAGCACTTTTTATAAATGAAGAAACTGAGCCCTAGGGCACATCCTGAAGCCTCAGGCACCCACCCAGAGCCAAGACTTCTCCTCTTTTTTTCCTTGAGGATAGTTGGCATATAGCCTTACATTGGTTTCAGGTGTACAATACAGAAATTCCTCAAGTTTACACATTCTAATACACTTGCCTCCAAGCGCACTTACTGTCTATCCCAATGCATCGCTGTTCTAACAGCTAGGATGTCTCGGAGCTGGGATTCATAGCTGAAATCCATGCTCCTGCTACCCCATGCTACACTTGGGTTTAAATTATGTGGTGCACACTGCCTTACAATTCAAGGAGTTTGTATCGGGTGAGTTACCCAGAACATGCTCCCCGAGAAGTCTCAAGGGCTTACCTTTGTCAGCCATGTGCACACCTGTGCAGTAGTGTGTGCTGGTTATATAAGGAGAGAAATCAAAAATGTTAAATGTGACAGAACCCCAATCAAAACAGAAATAAGACATCATGGTGTCCAGCTACCTGGGGGGAAATAAAAAGAAGCACTTCTGTCAGATAAGAATCATCGTGTGCTACACGTGCGGCAGGCCCTGTGCTAAGAGCTGGACATCTAGTACCTCTGTGAATCTCGGCAACAACCCCATGAGGTACGAACTACTATTATCCCTGGTTTATAAATAAGGAAAATTGGGCACAGAGAGGCCAAGTAACTTACGTACAGTCGGTACGTGGTGTAGCCGAGATTTGCAACTAGCCAGTTTGGCTCCAAAGCCCACACTCATAAACTACACTTCTCTGATCTTACATATAAATTTCAGCGTAAGCAAAAAAGAAAAACTTTGTTAGTGTTTTTATTGGAATTACATTTAATTATTAAATTGGGGAGAACTAAATGCTTTTAATAGAGTCTTTCAATCCATTGAAATTTTATATGTAGTTATAAATTTATATTTTAATATATTTAATTTATATAATTTAGGTTTAATGTTTAACATATTCAATATATATATTTTATATACATTTGTATAAATTTATATGGACACATATATGTGTGTGTATATCCTCTCGGTGTATAACCTATCAATCTATAGGAATACTATTGAAACTTTGAATGCTTATCTTGTGCCTAGGAAACTTACCAAATATGGGCACCTGGGTGGTTCAGTCAGTTAAGTGTTAGCCTTTGGCTCAGGTCATGATCCCAGGGTCCTGAGATCAGGCTCCGTACCAGGCTCCCTGTTCAGCAGGAAGTCTGCTTCTCCCTCCCCCTCTGCCATTCCCCCTGCTTGTGCTCTCTGGCTCACTCTCTTTCCCTCTGGCAATAAATAAATAAAAATCTTTAATAAAAAGGAAACTTACCAAATTGTCTTGTTTGTGTCAATAGTTTCTCTCCTGTAGATTTTCTGGGTAAATGATCATGTAATCTGCAGAGAGAGAAAGAGGTTCTACTTTTCCTTTTCAATCATCTTACCACTTTTTTGTTTTTTTCTTACTGCATTATCCAGCACCTCCCAGATCAAAGTTAAATGAAAGTGTGAATATCAGGCATTCTTGTCTTATTATTTACTTCAATAAACACATTCCTTACATTTACTATTAAGCTATTAAATAAGATACTTCTTGGAAACTTTTGGTAACATTCCTCATCAATTAATAGCTTCTTTTTATTTTTTGTCTGTTAAAAGATTTTCTTCTGGCATTAGTTATGGACCATGATGTTTTTTGAGCATCTATTGAAATAATCATCTGAATATTTTTATTAAATTCTTTTTATTTTTTTATAAACATATAATGTATTTTTACATTATTATTATTATTATTATTATTATTACATTATTAGGTTTATACACTTCACATCACTCACCAAAGCACATACCCTCTCCAATGTCCATAACCCCACCCCCCTCTCCCGAACCCCCTCCCCCCAGCAACCCTCAGTTTGTTTTGTGAGATAAGAGTCACTTATGGTTAATCATCTGGATTTTATCTTTGAAGCTAGTATTGAACCATCCTTGAATTCCTGGCAAAAACTGTTAGAACTTATTTTTGGCTGGAATCTGGTTTTTAATCCCACTAAAATTCATTTGCAATTATTTCATTTATGCTTTTTTATAACGATGTCAATCATTGAAATTGGTCTTACATTTTTTTATGCTGTTGTTCCCAAGCTTTGTGTGTCAAGGTTATAATTATCTTGCCTAATGACTTGGGGAGAAAGAATTTGGATAACTGATTCAGCTTCTTAAATTATAATTGGGTCATTATGCCTCATATTTTTCTTCAGTAAATTTTGGTAAGCTATACTTTTTTAGGAAGTTGTTCATTTCCTCTAACTTTGCAAATGTATGGGTGTAAGTATTAGTAATTAGTAATTAGTAATACTAAAGTATTAGTATTACTTTACAGTTTTAAAAATTCTGTATCTCTTGCAGTTACAGAATGATTAAGTTACAGTGATACAAGTCTCGTGTAGGGAACAGTCAATGGTATTGTATAGCATTTTAGGGGACAGATGTTGGATACACTTGTGGTGAACACAGCCTAACCCACAGACTTGTTGAATCACCATATTGTACACCTACAACTAATGTAACATTAGTGAGTCAGCTGTTGTCTTCCTTTTTTTAAAAAAATCAATTACACTCAAGGTTTGTCTATGTCACTGTATTTTTTTCTGTAATCTATATTTTCTATTTTCCATATTCTGCTCTACTCTCCAAATTTCCTACAGGTACTGGTTTTTTTTTTTAATATTAACATTTTTAAAAACAAAGATAGGCACTTGGATCGGCTCAGGTCATGATCCCAGGGTACTGGGATCAAGTCCGGGATTGGGCTCTCTGCTCAGCAGGGAGCCTGCTTCTCCCTCTCTCTCTGCCTGCCTCTCTGCCTACTTGTGATCTCTGTCTGTCAAATAAATAAATAAAATCTTCAAAAAAAAAAAAAAAGGATAGTATTTGTAAAGTACCTGGCACTTAGCATTTCATAAATGCTCATTAAGTTAATATATGAAAAATATTTTTGAGCGCATGCCAGAGACCAGAGATTCAATTATGACTGAAACATAATTTGTGTTCTCAAGGAGCTTACAGCTGAACTGGAGAGACGGACATGCCAATAGTCACTTAACCCGATAAACACAATAGAGGTTGAGTACAAAGTGGAATAGGAACACAAAGGAGGACTTCCTGAAGGACGTGATGTAGAGCAGGGCATTGCAGGATGAGTAGGAGCTACACAAATGAAAAAGATGGGTGTTTCTTAGCTCCACCCCTGGGCCCATCTTCAGCTGACCTACCCAATATTCTCTGTCACTTACAGTGGCCTCAGCCACGTACAGGTCTGGGCAAAGGAGAATAAAGATAGAGTTGGTTGCTACTTCTCACCTTGAGGAAGATAGGTGACAAAATTCCTTATAGTGACACCTGGTCCCCAAGCACTGGTAGCTTTGTCAACAGGCTCAGCCTTATGGGAAACATCAGAACAAGTACCCTAAAATAAAAGATGTACAGCTTTCTGATTACTCCCCTCCAAATCTCCTCCCTGGGACCTCAAGGAAATCATTCTGCAGAAGTCTTAATTTCCTAGTCCAGAGGAGTAAGACTCACAATATCCTAAATTGGATCGAGACAGCAGTTTGGTTAAAGGCCATGAAAAAGAAGGGTTTCCAAGTCCTGATGTGCTGACAGCAACCACTCAGCTGTGGACTCACTCAAGAACACTATTTATTGAGCATTTACTACAGACTAAATATTTGATATGAATTGGTCCCCTAACCCTCCCAGCCACTGCGGGAGGTTGCTCTCCCCATCGCTAGGCTGGCAGGAAAGTGAAACTTGGAGAGGTTATGTGAGGTGAGCCCTTGACAACTCTGACCTGAGACTCAAACCCAAACAACCTGGCTCTGGGGCCCTGTACATCAGCTTGTATAGGCTCATTCCTTAGCATGTGGGACATGCTAAAGGATGGATGACTAAAGGATGGAGTGAGTAGACAGAAGAATGAATTACCATGAAGAATAGGAAGCAACATGGAAATTAACTGCACTGTAATAGTAAATGAAAAGCAATGACAAAATGGTGGGTGTGAGAAAGAGCTTGTGTTGGCAGGGACTGACTGGGAAGGAGCCTGAGGGAACTTTTCTGGAGGGATCACAATGTTCTAAATATCTTGATAAAGGTTTGGGGGAGGGGGGATGCAACTGTCAAACCTCAGTTAATGTACATTTAAGATTTGTACATTTCATTGCATGTACATTTCAAATCAAAAGAAAAAACATAAACAAATTTTTGACTCTAATTAATGATATACTGATGTGTTTTAGGGTTAAAGGATAATTGCGTTTGAACTGTATCCAAAAAACTGAGATGGACTGATGGACGGATAGGGAAATGGCTGGATAGATGAATATGTGATAAAGCCAGGAGAGAAAATGTTAACGGCCGAATCCAAGTGGTGGATATACAGGTATTCACTTGTAATATTCTTTCAACATTTTTGTTAACCCGTCATAATGAAGTGTTGGGTGTTGTGGTGGCCAGTCTGAGAAGACATCACTGTGTGACACTTTTGCCTGTGTGCTGCTGTTTATTATGCTTTCCCCTTTAAAGAATGCAGAGCAAACCCTTCCCCCTCTGCCTCGCTTCCCCCCTCCTCCCTCATTTCATCCAGCAAATAGCAACAAAGTGCCAGTTGGCAGCAAATCACTTCTCAAGTTCCTCCTCCTCCATCAAGCTCTGCTCGCCCCCCTTCCCCATACAGCATCGGTGACTCCCTCTGATGGGGACTGTCTAGACCCCACCTAAGGGCCGAGGAGAGTAGATGTGTACGGAAATCACATGGACATGGGAACCCCACCAGACTGTCAACCTTGCAGACAAGAACCTGATTTATCTTTGCATCCCCCACCCCAGCTCTTGGCCTGGCGTGAAGTGGATCGCCCACAGTCACTTAGGGGAGGCAGACACAGAGACAAGGAAAAAATGTCCTGGGCCCAGGAGGTGGAATTCTAGATGATTTTTTTTTTTTCAAACTTTCTGTAATGGTGTCCAATTACCTTCTGGATAAGAAGAACTTAACAGCTTACTCAGAAGCCGCAATGATGGCTTTTGACCCATCAAGAGAGGAAGAACCAGCATGCTGACTTGCTGTGATGTCTGTTTGCTTGGCTTTATACTTACTGTTGGTTTTTGTTTTGTTTTGTTTTGTTTTTCATTTGCTATATGGTTATTTTAAAATACCCTGAGAAGAAAACCACTATACATAAAGAAATTTGAATTTTTGAATGCCCGTTTCTCATCTGAAATGTCACTTGCACGTTAAGTCTCTGTCCCTGAGTTGCTGTGGCAACCTCTGCAGCACTCTTTGCCTGGGGTGACAAAGGGGCCCTTTGTTAGCCGGGAGGCCAGGTCTGGGTGCGGGGACATCCTATTCAGTCCATCATAACAAAGGAGCACACGTCCCCCTCTCTGAGCAGGGCAATCTCCGGCCTGATTATGCCTGCACTGTTGACAACCTTCCATGGGGAGACGGAGAAAAGAAATCCCCTATTATTGGCATCTTTGAACCAAAGTTGTTTTTCTCTTTTCTCTCTCTTTGAGCTGCTTGCTATACAAAAACCCCTGCACAGGGCCCCACTCATGCTCTCGCAAAGAAAAACACCAAGTGTAAGGCCTACCTGGAAGAGGGATGAGGCTCCCAATCTTAATGGAATCTCCTAAACTTGGTTATTAAAATGGCAACTCTAGCAGCAGTGGGTGAACAGATGGGCTTTTCAAATTTTAGCAAGTGGCCTGGCGCTGGCCCAGAGAATGATCCTGACGGCCGCTGGCTCTGCTGTGGCCCCTGCACTTGTCAGCAAGGGGCTGGAGCTAAAGGGAGCATCACCACCACCGCCCCCCCCCCCCCACCGGAAGTCCGATTAGATCCAGGGCCCAAGGGTCATTCAGCCTTGGAGCGTCCTCCCTCCTCAAAGGTGAAGCTGGGAGGTGGGAGTGTGGGGGTACAGGGCCTGGCCCAAGTTGGCAGCGCTGGTCACCTGAGAGCAAGGCTTAGGCTCTTAAACGTTCCAGGAGGGTAGAGAAGAGCCTCAGGCCCAGGCTGCTGCCCTCCTTCTGCTCCCAGAGCCATGGGCTCCTCACCCTACCCCTGTCAGGTTAGGCCCACTGGAGGCTCTATAGGCCCTTTGTCATGGCTCCAACCAGAATCACACTTCACACTTCACACTTCTCCTTCTCTTCCAGTGATGTATATGGAAGCTAAGACTGGGGCTCTGGCAGAGCCACAGACAGTGTCTTGTTATTCACTGTGCACCAGGGCCAGCACAGAGTCCAGCACACAGAGCACGAACTCGAGAGCAAGTCACACTGAAGGAGTCTAGCAGAAGGGACTCATTCCATCCTATCAACTACTTCTTGAGGCTGGAGCCATTTCCCCATCTGATTCTGTGTCCTGCTCTCCTCTGCCACCAGGTTCAGGGCTGGGGCAGGCTATCAAGACGGCAGACCGGGGGTGTTTAGACAGATGTGTGGGCATACGCCATAGTGGAAGGCGATAAGTGCCAAAGGGGCGATAAGTTACTCAGGGGCTGCAGGTGTTGGCGGTGGAGGCTGCAAGAGGCAAGAAGGGAAGATGGAAGGAGTACAGATGGACTTTTGGGATCAAGACCCTCCCAAACAAAGTCTCAGGAATGACGAAGAGCTGACCTAGCTTTAGTCAGAAGAAAGGGCAATAAGCAAGGGCAGAATGGTGGGAAGTAGCCCATGACATGCAGAGCGCCCATGAGGCTAGTTATCGGTAGAGAATATAGGGGATGGCAGAGAGAGTCTGGATATAGCTAAAGAGGCAAAGCCTGAGGGAGGCTCCCATAACACAGGCTTAGGAGCTTAAAGTCAAGGTGATCATGCACGGATGTGTAAGTTGTGTACTGCACAAAGGAGGTGAGTAGAATTGAAATCCAGCCTGCTTTCTACTGGGGAATAAAGGCCCCTCCTCCCTGTTGTCACTGGGCCCAGTTTAGCCAGGCTCACCCTGCTGTGTCAGGAATTCTTCCATTATTGCTCAGCAACTCAGTTACAAAGTATAAGGTCTTTGAACATGTTTTTAAACACTATCAACTCTGCCCTGCGTTGGTTACATTTCCCTTTGTCCTGAAGTTGGACCCAGAAAAACATCTTCTCCATCAAAAATTCAATGGGACCCTTACAAAGTGACAGTGGATTAAACAGCTGCATTTATAGTGAGAGTCTCCCAATCCCACTCCCCCTTTTTTGGCCCAGCACCAAAAATCAAATGCCAAAAAGGCAACTGATCTCAGCTGCTTTGGAACAGACTGTGTAGTCCAAAGGTTGTTTCATGTTGGATACTGTGTGATCCTGGTCTGGGGGCCTCGTATTAAATTAGCAAGCAAGGATTAAGGATCATCAGCAGTGTACTCCCAGTAAACCAGGACACGGCAGGTGCAATAAATTTAAGATGGAAATCCACACCCTGCGTTCCTCTGACGCCCATGAAAGGCAGCAAATTAGAGCTAGTGGAGAACACTGTTGTTTGTGATTTTCCATGTTAAATCCAAACATTCTTACATTGTCTTAAATTTATAAATGCAGAGGAATGGAGACTATCCCAGAGTCTGGTTCACTATGGCTCAGAGTAAATAATCAGTACATCGTTTGTTCAATGAATGAGCCAAAGAAGTAATGTCTCAAGATGGGCATTACTTCCACACGTCACCTTATTACCTAAAAACAGGACATGAGGGTAACTTCCCCAGAGCAAAGGAAACTCATTGCGAATTGGAGGATTGGAATTGCAAAGTGACAGCTCTGGGACCTATGACGTTCCCCCTCTGCCACCCACCTCTGCTCTGCTCCTGAATCTTGCCTGCCTTGAACTCCTACCCCCAACTCTTCCTTTCCTCAACGCCCCTCCTAGATGCTGCTCATGATTTCCAAATCTCCTCGCCATGCCCCACCCCGGGACTCTGCACCCCACCTTGTCCCCCACCCACCAGGCCCAGCCTCGCCCCCTCCAGCTCAGATGCCCAGCATGGCCTCAAGTTCCATAGGATCATCCTCTGAGGGAAAGAGGACTCACAAGACTCCTCCTGGTCCCCACCATTACCACTCGGGGGAGGGAAGAGAGCCAGAGTGTCCAGGGTAGGTCATTTGGGGTGGAAGGTTAGTTGGGGGCAAGGGGTTGGGGGATGGCATTCAGCTCCCGGTACTTGGGAATATCCCCATGGCCCAGCCTGCCCATGTGGAAGCTACTGTCTAGGAGGGGTTCAGAGAGGTGGACACCTGCAGGAAATGGGGGTGGACAGAGTCTAAGGCTCTTCCTCCCCTAAGTGTTTATTTAACCCCCAACTTTATCCTTACTCCAAATTGTCATGATATTAACCCCTCCCCTCATCGACATTTTTAAAGTTTTTTTCCACATTGATATTTTTCTTTTAACTTTACAACTTCTTTTGCTCCACAGAAATCTATCTTCAGGCAACTAAATCGCCTGCCTTTTCCTTTAGTTTTTCTAAAGTTTGCTAAAATATTCTCTTGTTTTTTTCAATACTGGATAGATTTACAGATGAAATTTTTTCTCTTTTCATCTTTGATCTAGCTTGGAAGCTTATTTGGGAGTAAAGACCCAAGGACAGTTTCTGGTTTAACTTTTTTAATCCAAATGACCAGCCAATTTAGATATGATTTACTGAATAACTCATCATTTCCTTCCCAAATGTGAAACACCAGCTTCGTTGTATGCCAAACAGCCAAGGGAGGGCCCTCGGATCCAATCCTCTACTCCGTGTCCTGTTCTCAGCATCCTTGTCTCTTTTGTGATTTTCATGACTTTACTCTACAACATGGTTTGGGAAAAGGGTAAGGTAAGTCCCACTGATTATGCTTCCTTTTCAGAAAATTTCATTCTGTTCTTTCATACCTATTGTTCCAGATTTATAATAATCTTATTAAATCCCACCAATTTGGGGGTGTATATGTGTGTTTATTGGGTTTACACTGAATTAAAGGCCAATCTAAGAAGAATGAACATCCTTGCTATACTAGATCTTACCCAGGATAGGACGGACTGTCATTTATTATTATATTTATTATATATATAAGTCCTATTCTCTATCTTTCAGTGCAAACTCACTATTCTCTCCACACAGGACCATTTCCTGACCTTGTTTCTAGAATCCTCCTTGAGGTACTTTTTACTTGAGTTTCAGGACACCACACTTCGCTACTCCTCCTCCTGTCTCCCGCGTCACTCCTTGGTGCTATCTTTTCTGGTTCCTTCTCTTCTCCCAGAACCTCTTAGCACTGGAACCTAAAGCTCAGAGTTGAAACTCAGACGGATTCTGAGTAATTCAGTGGTAAATATTGTTATGCAAATGGCTCTCCCCACAGTTTGGGTATTTTCCTCCTTACGATTCCGCACCAGTGGGAAGACCGGGCACAAGAGCCATGAGGGTCCAACTTCTTAGCATGTCAGTACTGAAGACAGCTGTCTGCATGCCTCCAGGGTTAGCTTGGCCCAGCGCAGAAGCTCCAGGAGACAGGGGCAAGAGAGCCTTTGTCTTCAAGTTAAGCTTTCATGTTGATCTAGGACTATAGCAATCTCGATTTGAAATGCAAAAGCAGGAGCTCCATTTAACAGGAAATTGTGGTAGACTGCAAAAATTGCCCCTCCTCCACATGTGGAGACATGATCTCTGCAGTATGTCAGTCCCAATTTCAAAACTTGGCTTTTCTCTCAACACATAGTGTGGCCTTGGGAAAAACGACTTATCTTCTGAACCTCCATTTCCTGGTCAATCAAATGCAGACGATAACGCCTAGATGTTGCAGGCAATTCATTTACTCCTTCTTTCAACAAATATACTGAGCGTCTATTGCTTGGGAATAGACGGTTTTAAATACTGGGGACCCAGGACTGATAAAACAGACAAAAATCCATGCCTTTGTGGAACTTATAACAGAGTTCAGAAAATCACAAAATAAACGGAATTGTAAGAGCTAGTAGTAAGTGCAGAAAAGAAAAATCAAGCAGGAGAATGGACGGAGAGATGGGGGTTGCATGTGGGATGGCGTATTTGTAGAAGGACTCCTGGGAAGGCGACATGTGACTGGAGGAGGTCAAGGGCAGAAACAAGGAGAGTGTCCGGATGCCATGACACCTATTCCGGAGAAAGGTGGCAGTGGCTTCAGATGGAGTGGGAGCCACAAGGATGGTAAAGATACCTTAGTGTGAGAGTGGTGAGGACTAGAATGTTCAGCCTGAGAGACTCTAAGAATCGCTATGAAGTGAGCTGCCGCTGAGACAGAGGGCGAAGCAGGTTTGGGGGAGATTGGGAATTCTCGGGGGACAAACTCCATTGCACGTGTCTGTTTGCTTCCAAGTGAAAAGAGCAGCCAGGGGGCCGGATACAGGGGTCAGGAGCTCAAGGGCGTGGCCCAGACTGGCAAGAGAATTTTAAGATTAAATAAGGGAATCAACTAAAGTATTTAAACCACTGTGAGTCTTATGAAGAGACAGGCTGATGCGGGGCCTTGACTAGGCTCATTCCCTGCTAACTTGAGCCAACCTAACAGTGTGCACAATTTAAACCCATGCCTCTGGAAAATCACACACATCCTACGTGCCACGGTCCTTGTAGGCTTTTCGCACATGAGTTTCGGCAGGTGGTGTCCATCAGGAGGACCTGCCGAGCTTTCTCCAAGCACCCATTCCTGAGTTGGTTGTGTCCTCATGGATTTCAACTCAATAGGTCTTTATTTTGTAAAAGCTCCCCAGGTGATCTTCATGGACCCCATTGGCCACAACTTTGAACGCTAAACCCGTAATGCCAAGAATAGTGTAAGAGAAGAAAAAAAGAGGAAACAATGTAAATATGCAATAATAGAGCTGAGTGTTCTTAGGCTCATGTAACAGATGAGGAATCGGCAGCTCCAAGATTAAAGTGTTTTCCTGAAATCACAAAGCTCGTGGCTGGCACCCAGGAATTGATACAGGCCGCATGGGCCCCGCACCAGGCTGTTGCTCCTACCCCAGCTGAGAAGGGGCAAGGCTACTCTTCCACTCTGAGTGACAGATAATGTCAGGAGCGAGTTCCCCTGCCCTCTTAGCCAGCTCTTTGGTACGGAAGAGAGAGGGAATTGGTCAGTGTGTCTCGAATCCTGCCTTAGTCAGAATCCCCAGGAGCATCCCTGGGCCTCAATCCCCAAAGTGAATTTGTTGGGTCTGAGGAACACAGACTCAGATGCCGTGTGCTAGCTAGCTGATGCAAAGAGCCATTCTCCTACTTCCCTGAATGCTCCGCAACAGATAATAAACTTCTCTCACCCCGGTGCGGGTCCATGGGGTCCCGGCAGGAGAGGGTTAAAGTCCTGTGAACCCAGGGACTCTTCTCTCACGGGAATGGAATGTGGAGGGGAGTGAGCTGAGCTGCCGGGCTGTCCAGGGCTGAGCATGGCCATTGTTGCAGAACAATTGACCCCCAGGAACAGAACAGCAGACGCTAATTATGAGACACTTGTGTCTTGTAATTATGAGGCCTCTATAACCATTAATATAAGAAACTATGCTCAGTGGCCTGCTTTGGTCATAACTCTCCCCAAACTGCCTGTCCAGGAGTCTGAAGAAATAAAACTATTCACTCAAGTCATCAGAAAAACACCCAGCTCGGAGATTCTCTAGTTCTGCTTGCATTAAAATATCCCAGATGCTTGACAAACATGCAGATTCTCAGCCCCACTTCTAGAAACTTGGGTTTGGTGGGTCTGAGTAAAGTGAGGAAGTGAAGGTAGTTTAGCCAGGGAGATTCACAGAAATCCAAATTCAACCTTCCTTGGAAGCTGGGAGAGGTCTGGGAAACCCTATTGGAGCCTTGGCAAGGCTCGGAAGCCCTGTTGTTGTTGCCTGAGCCTGTGAGTTAGCCGAGTCCTCCTCAGACACTGCCTGAGCCCCAAGCTAGCTCACTAGAAACACCAAAGCAAATGACTATTCTTCTGCTCACAGACAGCCTTGGATCTGGTGAGAAGATAAGAATCAGAGAGGACAAGAAGACAAAACTGGTGTGGTGAGGCCCCTGAGGAGGGGATTGAGACCGGAGCAGGAAAATGACCTCTTCTGAGGGTCTCCTGACTCTTGACCCCTGAGTTTGTCAAGTGACTTCATGCAAGAGTCAGAAACTTACAGTAATCCAGCTTGGGCAAAAAGAATAACTGATGGGTGGGGCACCTGGGTGGCTCAGTTGGTTAAGCATCTGCCTTTGGTATATGTGCTGCCGAAGCGAGCACAAGCATCTGCCTTTGGCTCGGATCATGATCGCAGGGTCCTGGGATCGAGTCTCACGTCAGGCTCCCTGCTCAGTGGGGAGCCTGCTTCTCCTTCTCCATCTGCCCCCTCCACCCTCTTGCTCTTTCCCTCTCTCATGTAAATAAATAAAATCTTTTTAAAAAGAAGAAGAAGAACCAATGGATGAGTCTGCTTAATATGGGAAGAGCTTCAGCTGGCCTCAGAAATAACCAGAACCCCAAAGTTAAATGCTGCCAGAGCTCTCTCTAAGCGCTATTCCTTCATGCGCTGTCTGGGCCACCCAACACCATCCACTCCCTGCCTCACATTTCCCAGCTCTCCCATCTGGAAGATGCTACTTCTCTCCCCTCAACTCAAATTTAAAAACTCCCAGGAAGGCTTCTGATTTGTCCACGGAGGTAAGCTGCAATGATTGACAGCCGACATAACCAAAGAGTGGAAGCAGGATAGGAAGCCTCTCCCCCCACAGAAGGAATGCAGGACTAAGCACAATCTGTGCTCTGTAGCTCTTCACCCTCTTCCATTTCAGCCTCACAACCAGAGTGAGATTTACCCACGGGACTGATGACAAAACTACGCCTTGAAAAACTGAAGTGACTTTCTCAAGGTCACATGGCTAGTCAGTGGCAGGTCTCCCTCTATCCCAAATCCATGCTCTGTGCTACACTGTGCGGAATGGTATGTTAGATGCATAAAGGAGAAGTCTTGGTTCACTGTACAGTTTGGGCAGCTGTACCAAAGAAGGCTGGGAGAGGCTGGGAGAGAATTTCACAGGAGACTGAAGAGGTGAGTTGGGACCATATTCAAGAGAGATATGGATGCTGACCAAAACTCGGGCTCTTGTTTAGAATGCAAAGGAAAACCAATGAAGGTTTTTGAGCAGTGGTGTAATTGGATTTTGGTGCTAACCCAGACCTTTAAAAGACCTGGGCAATGATACGACATACATAAAACCAGCAGAAAAAATAGACAAAGGAATGGCCCCACAACAGCTCCAGGTTTTAAAGTAATTAGACACAAATGTAAAGTAAAAGGAAATGTGAAGAATTTTACAGAACTGGATATTAAAAAAATAAAATAGCATATTTGTAAAAGAACTAAATATTAGTACTAGAACCTAAAAAAAGATGGTAATCAAAAGGAGGAACTTTATGGATGGGGTTAAAGAACAGAATAGATTCACTTGAACACAGAATTAGTAAACTGGAAGACAGAACAAAAGAAAATACATAGAGTGAAGCATATTCACTCTAGGAGAGAAAAATGGCGGAAAGACACAGAAAAGAGAATCGTGAGCATAGAGAATGGAGGATCCAGCATATGTGTAAGTGGAACATCAGAAGGCAAAGACAGACAGAACGGGGCTTAACTAATGTTTGGGAGATAAGGACTCAGAATTTTCCAAAACCAATGAAAGATCTGAATGTATAGTTTCAAGAAGCACTCCAAATACAAAGCAGGATAAATAAAAAGAATCCATACCTAGGCACAATAGAGTAAAACTACTGAAAACCAATGACAAAGAAAATCTTTTGTAAATAGCAAGGGGGAAAGACAGATTACCTTCAAAGGAGCAGACAGACTTAAAGACAGACTTACAACTGCCTTCTTAAATATATTTTTTAAAGATTTTATTTATTTATTTGACAGAGAGATCACAAGTAGGCAGAGAGGCAGGCAGAGAGAGAGGAGGAAGCAGGCTCCCCGCTGAGCAGAGAGTCTAATGTGGGCTCCATCCCAGGACCTTGATATCATGACCCGAGCAGAAGGAAGAGGCTTTAACCCACTGAGCCACCCAGGCGCCCCACAACTGCCTTCTTAAAACTAGCAATATGAGCTGAAGGAAATCGAATGGCATCTTCAATATGCTGTAAGGGAAAAAAAAAAGTTCCAATCTAGGATCCTGTCTCAAAAGTCTTAACAAACACAAAATGTAGACAATTTGTCATTAGTAGACTCACTCAAATGAGATTATCAAGAGTCTGGCAGAAGGAAAAATGATTCCAGATAAAAGCTCAGTGATGTAAGAAAGATGAACAATGGAAAGGATAAATATATGGATAGATTGTAACAAATTCTTGACTATATAAAATCACCATCATAATAATGGTAATAATGGCTTGTGGGGCTCAGGATATATATTGACATAAAATATGTGACAATAAGGGGCACCTGGTTGGCTCAGTGGGTTAAGCATCCAACTCTTGGTTTCCTCCCCGCTCACGATCTTGGGGTTATGGGATGTGTCGGGCTCTGGGCTCAGTGTTGAGTCAGTTTGAGGTTCCGTCTCTCCCTCTCCTGCCCCTCCCCACTCTCTCATGCATGCTCTCATTCTCACTCTCTCTTTCTCAAACAAATAAATATATCTTTAAAAAATATGTGACAAGGGCGCCTGGGTGGCTCAGTGGGTTGAGCCGCTGCCTTCGGCTCAGGTCATGATCTCGGGGTCCTGGGATCGAGTCCCGCATCGGGCTCTCTGCTCGGCGGGGAGCCTGCTTCCCTCTCTCTCTCTCTCTGCCTGCCTCTCCATCTACTTGTGATTTCTCTCTGTCAAATAAATAAATAAAATCTTAAAAAAAAAAATGTGACAATAACAGCATATAAGCCGGGAGGAGGTAAACAGTGCAAAGATATTCTAAGGTCCTTGCGTTAACTGGGAAGAAGATAAAAGTACCCACTAACATTGGACTTTGATAAGTCAAGGTCATGTACTATAATCTCTACAGTAGCTTTTAAAACAATAGTGAAAGAATGTATAATTACTAAGATAACAGAGGGAGAGAACACACACACACAGCCAACAGAAAAAAGCATATAGGACAGAGAAAAAGATAAATCACACAATAAAATGGTAGATATAAATTCAAGTATACCCATAATTACATTAAATACATTTGGGCTAAATGACCAAAACAAGAGATCAGATATAGTTAGACTACATAAAAAAATATAAAACTCTTTTTTATAGGCTCTTTAACAAGAGATAGGTCTAAAATAAAAGGTCACAGAAAAGTTCAGTGTGAATGAATGCGAACATGACAGGTTGTAGTTAGGAAGACGAGATCTAAGCAGAGACCTGAACGAAATGAGAGTCCTGTGCATATCTGGAGGAAGAGAATTCCAGAAAGAGGAAATGGCACAGGAAAAGGCATTTTCGTGCAGAAGAAAGAAGCCTAAGATGGCTGGTACAAACTGAGGAAGAGAGAGAGTGGTAGGTTGAAATCAGAAAGACAGGGGCCAGGCTGAGAACGGTTTTGAAGACCACCGTCATTCCAAGTGCCATCAGTAGACAAGCAGCGCGGGCAGCACCTGGAAGCTTAATGCAAAATCTCAATTTCGGGCCCTGCTCCAGACTTATGGCATTAGAATTTGTATTTTAACAAATCCCCTGATGATTTGTATGCCTGTTAAAGATGGAGAGGCACTGTTTCCAGCTACTTGAAGGCTTTGGATTTTATTCTACAAGTGAATAGAATCCACAGGAGGGATTTGAGCAAAGGATTTATGTTTTTAAAAGGATCCCTCTGGCTGTTAAGTGGCATGTAAGCTGTCTGGGGTCAAGAGCGAAAACAGGGAAGCCAACGTTGATGTTTTTCACAATAGTCCCAGAGAGAAAGAGAGAGATGAGTATCTGTGACCAGGACGGGGGCAGTGAAGGAGGTCAGAAGTGGTCAGGCTAGTGGGGAAACTAGAAGGGGGTTAATAGAACTGGGAAGGATCAGGTGTGGGGAGTGGATGAGGGAAAGAGAAGAATCAAGAATACCTTTTAGGTATTTGAACCTGAGCAACAGAATGCATGATGGGAGTCCTTCAATGAAATGGGAAGACAGAAGGAGGAACAGTCCTGGAAGGGGGCGAAGAAGCCCGTCCCTACTTCTGTGTTCTATTCTGGACATCTTAAGCTGTAAATGCCTATGAGACATCAATCACATCAGTTGGAGGTGTTGGGTTGCCGGAAGAATAGATACCTGAACAGGAAGGGGATGTCAGGAGTTGAGATAGAAAACAGAGTGTGTAAATGATATTTAAAACCCCTATCATCCTTAAAGGTCGCTGATTGTTGGATCAAAAGTGTGGGACCAGAAATGAGAAGATCGTGATGAAAGGGAGCTGAGAATAAGCAAGAAAACTGATTTCGTATGGAATTCACCCCAAATAGCATATATTTCTAAACATTAACTTTCAGAAAAGAATTGCCCTAAATTTGAGTTCTTACAAAATCTCTCACTTTATGGGAATACATTCTTAATTTCTTTATTTTGAACAAAAATCCTGTTTGGGGAAGAAACATCAACCTGAGATGACCTCAATCAATGTTGCTTTGGGATGATTAGGGATGGCACCTGACAGAATCAGTAAATAAGGAAGGCAAAGAAATTTGACACAGATTTAGTAATTATTGCTGGAGGTAGCACCTCACAATTGCAAGTGTCAGATGTCTTTGTAAACAAGCCTTTTAAAGCTCACTTTAAAATCAATACAGGGAATGGTTGTCTGTGGAAGTCAGGCATATACACCACTAGGACAAATTAAACAACCCAAGCCCTCTCCTGACATGAGTTATTGTGGCTTGGGATACAAATTTCGGTGATAGCAAAAATATAGATTCAAACATTAATGCATCTCAAATGCCTCAAATGGAAATAAAGACGATGGACTGTGGAAAACTGCAGGATGCTTCAAAACATGGCTTTACTGATGGTGAAGACATCAATGTCTAAGACGCTGGAGTGGATATAAGTGGATAAAAGCAGTACACTAAGTTGTTTTATAATATATCACTGTCAATGTGTATAGGTAATGAAATTATCCCAATAAAATTTAGAAGTAAATATTTCAGTTATGCCCCAATGGTTTTTTATATGAAAGCTGGTCAAGAATTTGGAGGCTATTCTAAATTGGAAAATGAATGGAGGCAGTTTATATTTTTTAAGATTAATTTTTATTTGAGAGAGAGGTACAGAGGAACAGTGGGAGACGGAAAGAGAGTCTTAAGCAGACTCCATGCCAAGCGCAGAGCCCAACAGGGCGCTTGATCTCACAACCCTGAGATCATCACCACCTAAGCTGAAATCAAGAGCCCGACTTTTAACCTACTGTATCACCCAGGAGCTCCTAGAGGTGCTTTATGTTCTGGGTTGCCCTCTATTTAAGCATACATGGTGTTGGATGTTCCTATGGCTGTAAAACTAAATGCAAAGTTACGGTGCTATCTCCAATTTGGAGGCCTGAAGAGAAAGAACATGGATGGACCATGAGAAAATCAAAGACCCATTTCCCAACACAAATGGCATTCTAAGGCCATGGTCATAGGGTGAATGATGAAGACCATGTTCAGATAACTGGGGGCTATCAGACATCTGAGGAAATCCTCTACTGTGAAAACCAGAGAATAAAACAAAAAAAAGGGGTGGTTAGACAGGCAGGATAATGGCCTCTGCAAAATGTGCACATCCTAATCCTAGAACCCAGGAAGGTGCCACGCTGCCTGGCACTTTTGCAGGTTGAAGGCTGCAAATGCAGTTAAGGCTTCTCATCCATGGACTTTGGGATGAGATTATCCTGGATGGCCTGGATGGGCCCCGTCTAATCACACACATCCTTAAAAATGGGGAACTTTCCCTGGCCAGGGTCAGAGAGAGACGTGACAACCAGCAAAGAGTGAGAGATGTGCGTTACTAGTTTTCAAGATGGGGAGAGGGTAATGAGCTGGGGTGGGGTGGGGCATGGAAAGCAGGTGGCCTCTAAAGCTGGAAAAGGCAAGAAAACAGATTGTGCCCTCGAGCCTCCAGAAGGAAACATAGTCTCACAGACATGGTGACTTTAGCCCAGTGAAATCCATACTGAATTTCTATTCTACAGAATGGTAAGACAATACATTTTAGTTGTGCTAATTTGTTACAGCAGCAACAAAAACCAGATACAGGCATGTTTCAGGAAGAGGAAAATCTTTTTTTTCTTTATAAAGCATTCATATCTCAAAGAAATGAAGTATTGCAGCCACAGGATTGGTTCTCCTTTAAGAAAAGCAACATTCTGGGTGGCTCAGTCAGTTAAGAATCTGCCTTTGGATCAGGTCATAATCCCAGGGTCCTGGGATCGAGCCCCATGTTGAGCCCCATGTAGGTTCCCTACTCAGCGGGGAGTCTGCTTCTTCCTCTCCTTCTGCCCCTCCCCCTACTTGTGTGCACGCGCTCTCTCTCTCAAATAAATAAAATCTTATGAATAAACAAATAAATAGGAAAGCAACATTCTGACAACAAAAAAGTGCTCTTGAAGTTAAGAGTAAGATAGAAAAAATTTCAAAAATTCAAGGGCAGGGTTGGAAGATACAGATGAGGACATTTCCCAGAAAGTAAATCAAATGATAAAGATAGAGAAAAGAGGCAAGAAAAGATAAGAAACTATCCAGAAGGTGCCACATACAAATCAGAGGAGTTCCAGAGAAAGAGTATGTAAATAAGTCCAGGTCCCAGTTCCAATAACAACAAGCAACTCCTGGACACTAGCTGGCTTTCCTATGGTTCAACTCGGGCCCAACACTACCTACCTGGAGACAGCAGCATCAGATTCCCCAGGTTAAAGATTCAGTCCTACAAGACTGCTCCTCACTGCACTTCAGACACTAGTCACAGGGCCAAGTTTGTAACCTGTAAACTTCTGACCCACTGGCTGTAAAGTCCTGATGACCCCTCCTTGGGTTGGATTATTATGTTAAGAGTGGCTCATACGAGTCAGAGAAGCAATTTACTTAACCACATCATTGGTTTATTATAAAAGGATACAACTCAAGGACAACCAGATGGAAGAGTTTCTCAGCAAAAGATCTAGGAAAGGGGCACAGAGTGGCCAGGGCACCTCCAGGAGCATCACTTTCCCCATATCTCCACATGTTCATCAATGCAGAAGCTCTCCAAACCCCTTCCTTCTGGGTTTGTGTGGAGGAGATCATCAAGATGGTTAAATCATTGACCACTAGCAATAGATTCAACCTCCAGTCCTTGTCTCCTTCCCTGAGGATTGGGGAATGGGGTGCTAGAAGTTCCAAACCTCTGATCACATGGTTGGTCCCCTCACAACCAGCCCCTATCCTTAGATTACCTAAGGGCTTTCTAAAAGGTCAACTCATTAACATAATAAGACATTACAATCACTGGTAATGTCAAGGATTTTAGGAGCTCAGTGCTAGGAATTGGTTGAAGACCGAATATATACTTCTTATTATAACTCACAGTATCACAGTATGTTAGCAACAAAATAACCACAAATTCCCCCACAGAGGAGGACACCTGAAAAGGCCCACGAGTACACAGCAAGATGGACAAAAAATGGACTCATGCTAAAATATACCATTGTAAAATTTCAAAACAGC
The DNA here is from genome assembly GCF_964662115.1 of Mustela nivalis. Classification (NCBI taxonomy): domain Eukaryota; kingdom Metazoa; phylum Chordata; class Mammalia; order Carnivora; family Mustelidae; genus Mustela; species Mustela nivalis. Next base: position 128,686,479 of record NC_139027.1, on the reverse strand, counting down.
AGTAGCAAAAAGATTTTTCAAAAATATTTTTGATTAGGATGCCTGGGTGGCTCAGTAGGTTAGGCATCTGCATCAGGGTCCCGGCTCAGCAGGGAGTCTGCTTCTCCCTCTGCCTATTTTGCCTCCCACTTCCCCTGCTTATGTTCCCTCTCTTGCTCTCTCTGACAAATAAATAAAATATTTTTAAAAAAAAACTTTAAAAATGTATTTCTGATTATTTTTAGACCACCAACTAATCTGTTCATTTCTGAAAGGAATATGATAAGATGTCCAATGACAGTTAATGATTATCACACATCTCCCTGGGATTCTATGGATTGTTGCTTGATATATTTGTATACTTTTAAGTGTGTGTATTTTCCTGTTAGCTTTATTTTCTCTTCTACTTTTCCTTTTACCAGTCTACAACCCCTTGCATTATTATACTTTCACATGTTATTTTGTCTCGTGTTGAAATTACTACCCTAGATCTCTTCTGGTATTTGCCTGGAATTCAGTCTTTTCCCACTTTCTTTGTCTTTTCATATTAACTATATTTCTTATTTAAAAAATAATATTGACTCTTTCTTTGAAAAGTCTAATCTTAGGTGTCTTTTAATAAGTAAGTTTTATTCATTTGCATTTATTGCAATTATTGTTATATTAGAACATATTTCACAACTGATAAGGATTCTTTTTTCCTTTCTTTCTTTCCTGGTTTCCATTGTTTAGGGAGACTTTCCTATTGCTGGTTCAAAAGTTATATATTCTGCTCTTTGTTTTGTTGTGGTTGATAGTAACCCCTACATAGTCCTTAAGACCTATACTCAAGTCTAATTTCCCTTACTTCCTAAACTTAACAATGTTTATATCTACTCTTCCTTGTTTTACATACTACTTGTAGTGTCCTCTTGATGTCGGTCTGATTCTTGTTTGTTGACACTCTGCTTCACTTCCAGAAACATTTAGAATGTGTCTTTGATGCTCTCATGTTTCACTCTGAAACAGGTATAGGTTTTTCCCTATCTCTTCTGCATGGTATTCTATAAGCCTTTTCAAGCTAGGACCTCTTCTCTTTAATTTTAGAAAGTTGAATTTTTTTTATTTCTCCAAATATTTTATCCTCTCCATTTTCCCTCTTCTCCTAGAGTTCTTATTTTTTGAATGTTGGCAGTTCTATTTCTTTCCTTCATATTTCAAAGCACTTTTCTTAGTATATATTTTCCCTCTTTATCATCTACTGCTGCTTCTTGGGCAAGTTCTTCAACTTGATCTTCCATTTCATTAACTTGCTCTTCAGCTGTTTCCATCCTGCTATCAATGCAATCTTGTATCTATTTATCTTAACTACTATATATTTCATGCTTAATATTTCTACTTGGTTCTTTGAAGCAACTTTAAATTTTTTCTTCATATTCTTAACATCTTTTTTTATTTCCTCAAGGGTATTTACAACATTTATTTTAAATTCTAGATCCACTGGCCTCAGTAATTCTGCTTCAGGTGGGATGCATTCAGTTTCTTATCTTTCTTTCATGAGAGATATACTTCTCCAGTGTCTAGTTACTTTGGCCTCTGAGTTCAAGGTTCTACAATGGTCAGCAGGGCACCCAGCTGTCCTGTTACTCCACAGACACACTGGAGGTCTGGGCTGTTGGTTCCTTTCAACATCTATAAAATGGCAGTCAGAGACACTATCAGGGGATTTTAGGAGGAGCAGCAAAAGCAGAAACTTTAAAAGCTTTCCTCCACCCCAACAGGTTTTAATCCTGGTTTAGCATTAGAATTGTATATGGAACTTAAAAAAAAAAAAAGCCACCTCACCACACACTATAAAATCAGAATACCACAGATTTTTTTCTGAACACTGTATTTTGGAGAAAAACATTCACACCTATAAAATAGCTGAAAGAAATAGTACAGGGAACACTGGTGTGGTCTTTACATTGATTTACCATATGTTGCTACATTTGCTTCCTCTCTCTCTGGTCGGGGTGAGGGTGTTTGTTTTGTTGGACCACTGAAAGTAAGTTGTGGACCTCATAACTTCTCATCCCCAAGGCACTTCAACACAAATCTCCTACCTATCGTATCTACCATTGTATCTGGTGTCAATATTTTTGTTGTTGTTTTTGTATCCATCTTTTTAAAATTTATTTTTTATTTATTTTCAGCATAACAGTATTCATTATTTTTGCACCACACCCAGTGCTCCATGCAATCCATGCCCTCGATAATACCCACCCCCTGGTACCCCAACCTCCCACCCCCCGCCCCTTCAAACCCCTCAGATTGTTTTTCAGAGTCCGTAGTCTCTCATGGTTCACCTCCCCTTCCAATTTCCCCCAACTCCCTTCTCCTCTCTAACTCCCCTTGTCCTCCATGTTATTTGTTATGCTCCACAAATAAGTGAAACCATATGATAATTGACTCTATTTTTAAGAGCTTTCTCAGATGATTTTTAATGTGCAGCTAGGATTGAAAACCGCTGCTCTAATCTATCTTCCCACCATTGCCTTTGCTTGCCCTATTTCCCTACCCCTCAAGAAACGTGAGCATGCACACATACCCCCCCACACACTACAGACCATACACGCACGCACACACACACACACCACACATACCAAACACACATCACACATGCACACATATCACATGCAAACACACAGCACATGTGCACACACAATATATACAAACATACACCATCACACATAAACCATCACACAGCACACACATAGCACAGGAAAGTGCACACACCACAGGCAAACACATACCATCCAACAGCACACCTGCAGACACACACCACATGCATCGGTGTACCATCACGTAGCACACATGCTCACACACGCTCCAGCTTAAGGCAGCCTGCAGACCCCACAAGGATTTCCATCAGTTCTTTATTAATTCCTCAAATCCATGTTTTCTCCCATTTCTATCATTTCTCTGGGGTAGAGTTTGAGGGCAAGAACCATCAACCTTAGCTACAAGGTCACCTTGACAGAAACTTGAAGTTCTCAGGCTCTGTATGTATCTATTTTATAATGCTGATGTATTTGGTATTTGATAACGCAGTGGAGAAATCACCATCTTAGGCAAAACATAACATTCAGAAAAACTAACAGCAATCTTAATGCAAAATAAAGTCTGATCTTGAATTTGTTTGTAGTGTTCTTAAAAGGATATGCAATATTTCTTTAGTCAAAATACACAAAGACTAAACTAACCCACTCTGTCCATAGTCCCATTACAATCTGTGTTTTAAATGCCTGAAGTAATATTTTAAGTTATTTGATAGAGTCATCAAGTTTCCTTCTTCAAAAAAAGTTTTTTGAAATAGTGCATCTTTCCCCATATCTTTACCATATTAAATATTATAAAATTTTAATGGTTTTTTCCCAATCTGATATGCAAGACATGATGTTTCAGTGTTGCTTTAATTTGCATTTCATTGGATATCAGCAAAGTCCAGCATCTTTTTACGTGGTAATTTAGTCACTTATAAATTTTACCTGATATTCATGTTTGTCCATTTTTTAAAAAGAGATTTTTAAAGAAGTTAATATTCTCTCACTCTAAACCTACCTTTAAGTAACCAATATTTCCTGTTAGTTTTATATCCTTCCAAATCTTTCTCCAAATGCATCCAAAATATACAGACACTTAAATGGCTCTAGTAAGATGATGCCAAAACTACTCAAATACCTCGGGGTGAAGTGTGAGGTTTGGGGAATCACCAAGGAAAATCTGACCATGCTAGTCTGAGACAAATAAAAATCCTAAAAAGAATCCTATTCAAAGATGACAAAAGGGTACATAAGCCAAAGCTTTCCAACAAGAGAGAATGAAATAAACACACCAGCATGAAGATATGAAGAATATGTTTCTGAAAACTAAACCCATATAACATATAAAAACTTGGGGCAAATCTACTTTCCACTCTCAGTAGAATGGAAAAAAATCATCAAGGACTCCATAGAAAAAATGCTGAAAAATGAGATCCTTATAACAACAGATCAGGTTAACAAAAGAATGGGTAATGCTAAGAAAAATCATTAAGGAAATAAACAATGCTATTGCAACACTTTTTTAAAAAATGGCATACAAAGCAATGAAAAGCAGACACACCAATGAAGAAATCCAAACCAGGGAGGTGGGGAATAGACTTGAGAAAAATAATGCAGGATGTAGGGACAAAGAACAAAAGAATGGGAAAACCCATATAGGAAAGACAACAGATATTCAATGTAGGACTGTTGGCATTCCTAAAGGAGAGGCCAGAATAAATTGGTCAAACAATAACAAGGAAAATTCCGATAAAATTATTTCACTTTATGTATAAATAAAACTTTATGTAAATATCCACGTAGAAAAAGAAGGACCCTGACTTTTCTGCCACAAAATTCACTGCCAGAGACAAAACAAGGTTTGAAGGAATAAAAAGAACATGGCCCCAAACGTTAAGTCCAGCCAAGGTAAGGAAATAAACAAGACATTATGAAACACTGAAGAATCTGAGGAGGAAATCACAAACACTTTTTCCCAAAAACTAGATGAATACATAAATACTTTTGAACATGGAAACTGTGTCATGGGAGAAAAGCAAATCCACTCTAATTCTAAGCATGGAATTAAGACTTAATAACTGCAAGAAACATGGTTATAAAACAGAATGGAAATATCCAATTCCTTGATGGAGAAAGGCACATAATATCATTATCAACGGTCTGGTACAGCAGATTTGGAGTTGAGATTGAAAGAGGAGGGGATAAAAAGAAGTAAAAATGTAAAATTTTCCTCCCCTTTCAAAGAGAGAGACATAAGACAAGGTCTTGCTTCTAAAATTTATGGTTTAAAGAATCTAGGATAAATCATTCAATTATTAGCAGATCTAAAAAAACAGAATCTACAGTTATTAAATCACTTCAAAAACAGTGACTGTTGTCTGATTGCTGTTGCTAGGACTTCTAATACTACGTTGAACAAGAGTGGTGAGAGTGGGCATCCTGGTCGTGTTCCCAATCTCAACAGGAAGGCTGCAAGCTTTTTCCCATTGGGGATGATATTTGCTACGGGTCTTTCATAGATAGATTTTATGAAGTTCAGGAATGTTCCCTCTATCCCTATACTTTGAAGTGTTTTAATCAGGAACGGATGCTGGATTTTGTCAAATGCTTTTTCTGCATCAACTGAGAGGACCATGTGTTTCTCCTCTCTTCTCTTATTAATTTGTTCTATCACATTGATTGATTTGCAAATGTTGAACCATCCTTGTAGCCTAGGAATGAATCCCACCTAGTCATGGTGGATAATCTTTTTAATGTGCTGTTGGATCCTGTTTGCTAGGATCTTGCTGAGAATCTTAGCATCCATATTCATCAGTGATATTGGTCTGAAATTCTCCTTTTTGGTAGAGTCTTTGCCTGGTTTGGGGACCAGGGTAATGCTAGCTTCATAAAAAGAGTCTGGAAGTTTTCCTTCTGCTTCAATTTTTTGAAACAGCTTCAGGAGAATAGGTGTTATTTCTTCTTTGAAAGTTTGGTAGAATTCCCCAGGGAATCCATCAGGTCCTGGGCTCTTGTTTTTTGGGAGGTTTTTGATCACTGCTTCAATCTCGTTAGTAGATATCGGTCTACTCAGGTTGTCAATTTCTTCCTGGTTCAATTTTGGGAGTTTATAGTTTCCCAGGAATGCATCCATTTCATCTAGGTTGCTTAGCTTATTGGCATATAACTGTTGATAATAACTTCTGATGATTGTTTCTACTTCCTTGGTAGAGAAATAAAAGGTATCCAAATTGGCAATGAAGAAGTCAAACTCTCTCTCTTCGCAGATGACATGATTCTTTATAAGGAAAACTCAAAAGACTCCACCCCCAAACTACTAGAACTCATAGAGCAATTCAGTAACGTGGCAGGATACAAAGTCACTGTACAGAAATCAGTGGCTTTCTTAGACACTAACAAAGAAAATACAGAAAGGGAAATTAGAGAATCGATTCCATTTACTATAGCACCAAGAACCATAAGATACCTGGGAATAAACGTAACCAAAGAGGTAAAGGATCTGTACTCGAGGAACTACAGAACACTCATGAAAGAAATTGAAGAAGACACAAAAAGATGGAAGACCATTCCATGCTCTTGGATCGGAAGAATAAACTTTGTTAAAATGTCTCTACTGCCTAGAGCAATCTATACTTTTAATGCCATTCCAATCAAAATTCCACCAGTATTTTTTAAAGAGCTGGAGCAAATAATCCTAAAATTTGTATGGAATCAGAAGAGACCCCTGAATCACTAAGGAAATGTTGAAACACAAAAACAAAACTGGGGACATCACGTTACCTGATTTCAAGCTTTACTACAAAGCTGTGATCACCAAGACAGCATGGTACTGGCATAAAAACAGACACATAGACCAGTGGAACAGAGTAGAGAGCCCAGATATGGACCCTCAACTCTATGGGCAAATAATCTTCAACAAAACAGGAAAAAATATACAGTGGATAAAAGACAGTCTCTTCAATAAATGGTGCTGGGAAAACTGGACAGCTATATGTAGAAGATGAAACTCAACCATTCTCTTACACCATACACAAAAATAAACTCAAAATGGATAAAAGACCTCAACGTGAGACACGAATCCATCAGAATCCTAGAGGAGAACATAGACAGTAACCTCTTCGATATCAGCCACAGCAACTTCTTTCAAGATATGTCTCCAAAGGCAAAGGAAACAAAAGCAAAAATGAACTTTTGGGACTTCATCAAGATCAAAAGCTTCTGCACAGCAAAGGAAATAGTCAACAAAACAAAGAGGCAACCCATGGAATGGGAGAAGATATTTGCAAATGACAGTAGAGACAAAAGGTTGATATCCAGGATCTATGAAGAATTCCTCAAACTCAACATACACAAAACAGACAATCATATAAGAAAATGGGCAGAAGATATGGACAGACACTTCTCCAGTGAAGACATATAAATGGCTGTCAGACACATGAAAAATGTTCATCATCACTAGCTATCAAGGAGATTCAAATTAAAACTACATTGAGATACCACCTTACACCAGTTAGAATGGCCAAAATTAGCAAGACAGGAAACAACATGTGTTGGAGGGGTTGTGGAGAAAGGGGAACCCTCTTACACTGTTGGTGGGAATGCAAGTTGGTGCAGCCACTTTGGAGAACAGTGTGGAGATTCCTCAAGAAATTAAAAACAGAGCTTCCCTATGACCCTGCAATTGCACTCCTGGGTATTTACCCCAAAGATACAGATGTAGTGAAAAGAAGGGCCTTCTGTACCCCAATGTTCATAGCAGCAATGGCCACAGTCACCAAACTGTGGAAAGAACCAAGATGCCCTTCAACCGACAAATGGATAAGGAAGATGTGGTCCATAGACACTATGGGGTATTATGCCTCCATCAGAAAGGATGAATACCCAACTTTTGTAGCAACATGGACTGGACTGGAAGAGATTATGCTGAGTGAAATAAGTCAAGCAGAGAGAGTCAATTACCATATGGTTTCACTTATTTGTGGAGCATAACATATAACATGTAGGACAAGGGGAGATGGAGAGGAGAAGGGAGTTGAGGGAAATTGGAAGGGGAGGTGAACCAGGAGAGACTTTGGACTCTGAAAAACAATGTGAGGGTTTTGAAGGGGCGGGGGGTGGGAGGTTGGGGGAACCAGGTGGTGGGTATTAGGGAGGGCACGGATTGCATGGAGCACTGGGTGGGGTGCAAAAACAATGAATACTGTTACGTTGAAAAGAAATTAAAAATTAAAAAAAAAAAAAACAGTGACACAGCAAAGGATATAAAGCAAGAGTACTGTAGTGAATCACAACCAAAAAAAACAAAACAATCGAACAACTTTAAACAACAGAAATTGTTATGATAATAAATAAAAGGGTTAAACAGATAGTTTTAAAAACTTGCTTAAATTAAAACACAAAATACAGCTCGGGAATGCCTACAAAACCCTTAAGTAAAACAAAATGATTCAGAAAGATTATGAGTAAGAAGAAAAGCAAAGCGGTTCTAGGAAATGCAAACAAGAAGAAAGCATAGCCACAATGTGAACATCAGACAAAGCAGACTTCTCTTAAACATTCAAATATCATAGAAGTCTACTGCTATTTAAATTATTCCAATGCATAATGAGAGAAAATTTTCAATTATTTTTACAAATTATGCAGGACAATATAAAAAGAAGAGACAAAGCACAAAATGGAACACTACAAACCCCATTATGAATATACTTGCAAAATAATAACTAAAATATTAGCAAATAAACTAAGTAATATGTTAAAAGAAGAAATGTGAGATTAAGCAACAACTGTTCAAAATTTTATAGACTATTAAAGTAAAAAGAGAAAAAACAACTTCAATAGATGACCAAAAAAAGCTGATTTTAAAAAATAACATCTATCCCCTGACTGCAATGTTTCATAAAGTAAGAATAGAAAAGGGGTGCCTGTGCGACTCCATTGTTTAAGCATCCAACTCTCTTCTTTTTCTTTTCTTTTTTTTTCTTTTTTTTAAAGATTTTATTTATTTATTTGACAGAGATCACAAGTAGGCAGGGAGGCAGGCAGAGAGAGAGGAGGAAGCAGGCTCCCTGCTGAGCAGAGAGCCCGATGTGGGGCTCAATCCCAGGACCCTGGGATCATGACCTGAGCTGAAAGCAGAGGCTTTAACCCACTGAGCCACCCAGGCGCCCCTCTTCTTTTTTTTCTTTTTTTTTTTTCTTTTTCAAAGGTTTAATTTATTTATTTGACAGAGAGAGAGATCACAAGTAGGCAGAGAGGCAGGCAGAGAGAGAGGAGGAAGCGGGCTCCCCACCAAGCACAGAGCCCGATGTGGGGCTCAATCCCAGGACCCTGGGATCTCGACCTGAGCTGAAGGCAGAGGCTTAACCCACTGAGCCACCCAGGCGCCCCAGTCATCCGACTTTTGATTGGTTCATGAGCTCAGGTCATGATCTCAAGGTCCTAAGATCGAGCCCCACATCAGGCTCCGCATAAATCATGGAGCCTGCCTAAGATTCTCTCTCTCCCTCCCACTCTGTGCACTCCCTCTCGAAGGAAGGAAGGAAGGGAGGAAGGAGAGAGGAAGGAGGATATTTCCATAGCATTATTAAAAAAAATAATTACATGGGGTGCCCAAGTGGCTCAGTCCATTAACTGTCTGCCTTTGGCTCAGGTCACGATTTCAGGATCCTGGAACTGCGTCCTGCATCGGGCTCCCTGCTCAGCAGGACTCTGCTTCTCCCTCTCCTTTTACCTCTCCTCTGGCTGGTGTTCATTCTCTTGCGGTCACTCTCCCTCTCTCTCAAATAAACAAATAAAATCTTCTTTAAAAACTACACATGCACATCAAGTGACTATTGGCATCATGTTCAGTGGGAAAACACTCAGAGGCATTCCCCTTAAATCATGAGGAAAGACAAAGAGACCACTTTTTGCCCTCTATTCTTGAAGTGAAGAGAATAAAACAAGAGGTACAGATGTTTGAGGGGGAAAAGTAAAATGATCAATATTCACACATTATATAATTTTCTGAGGGAAAAAGAGAAGAAAATCAATTAAAAACTTATTATAAATAATAATAGATTCAGTAAAGTAGATGGTTTAAAATAAATATACTAAAATCAATAGTTTTCTTAGATCTCCAGCAATGAGCAATTAGAAAATACAGCAGATTTTAAAAATTGCATTCATTCCAGCAATAAAAGCAAAAGATCGATCTAAAAATAAACTTTTAAAAACATACACAATCTGTACCAAAAAAGGAACAACTACTTAATTCTCCCCAAATATTTAATAGAAAAGGGAGAAAAACAGCGTGGTTTTGGAACATTCTATCGGTGTAAATACTTTTAAAAGATAATTTGGCAGCGTATATCAAAGTGGCAAACAAGCATCCTTTAAGGTTTATTTATTTATTTATTTGAGGGTGGTGGAGCAGAGGGATAGAATATTTAAGCAGACTCCCTGCTGAACAGGGAGCCTTACATGGGCTCTTTCCCAAGACCCTGAGATCATGACCTGAGCTGAAATTATAAGTCAGATGCTGAACCAACTGAGCCACCCAGGCACCCACAAGCATGCCTTTTTGTTCAACAAACCCATTTCCAGGGACCCTACAGAAACCTTATACAAGGTAAAAAATGACAACGTGCAAAACTCAAGAATTTTGGCCTGAGCAACTGAGCAAATAGTTGTGCAGTTCCCAAAGTTAACAGAGTTTATCAGATTAGCCACATGTAGTAATAGCCTTAGAAAGGGCTTATACTTTCAGCCAGCAATTCCATTTCTAGGAATTTATTCTTAGGAAATAATCATGGTCATGCTCACAGTTAGTTTCCAGGAAATTAATTGCAATGTTCATAATAATGAAAAAAATGCAAATAATTTAAATGTTTAACAGTGGGATATTGTGAAGTACTTAATAGTTATGTAGAATATTCAATGGAATACTGTATGGAAAAACATACATGATATACCATAATATGAAAAAAATCCTGCTATAGACAGATTTAAAACATGTAGGTTTTACATATGTAATGTGACTGGAATTTTTGGTGGGGGGTTCCTTGGTGGCTCAGTCAGTTAAGTGTCCAACTCTTGATTTCAGCTCAGGCCATGATCCTAGGGTTGTGAGATCAAGCCCTGCATTGAGCTCCAAGCTCAGCTAGGAGTCTGCTTGAGATTCTCTCTTCCTCTCCCTCTGCCCTTCCCCTGGCTCATGTTTCTCTCTGCCCCCCTTTCTCTCTAAAATAAAATAAATTTTAAAAAATAATAAATAAATAAAGTCTTAAAAAAAAGTTTTGTTGAAGAAAAACTGTATACAAAAATCCTATATGGATACGGATGTACCTAGAAAGATACAAGCCAAGTTGTAGACAGTTAAAGTTGTGATTTTGACTTTCTGTTTATATGTTCTGAATTTTCACCAATAATCATGCTTTACTTTTGTAAAACAAAAGCTATTTTAACATTCCTGCTCTGAGTCCTTTGCAATTTTGAGAGAGTCCCTTTTCTTTGGCGGGGGCGGGGGGCTTTAGTTCCTCATCTGTAAGCTAGAGGGTTGGTGATGGCTAAGATCCTTTTGGCACTTGTCAAGCTCTCTTATTTATTTATTTATTTATTTATTTATTTATTAATGATTTTATTTTTAAGTGATCTCTGCTCCCAATGTGGGACTCGAACTCACAACCTGGAGATCAAGATCTATGGAGATCATGCTCTACGGACTGAGCCAGCCAGGTGTCCCATGGCTCTCTTTAAACTACCACCATTAGTCCTGAAGCGCCCGTTATGGTACTGCCCAGCCAGCCCCCTGCCTGTTGCTGGTTCATTCACTCTCGCACCCATAAGCCCAGGGCAAGTGACCATTTCAGTGCTGACCCAACTCCCAAGTGCCACCATCTGCATGTCTTTGCCTAAGGGCTTTCTCTGCTGGCCAGAGGTCTCCTTCCGCCACTGCAGCTGTGTAAGTGCTGGGGACCCGTGGAGCCCCAAACAGGAGTGGACTTCTTGTAAAAACCAACCTGAGTTGATATATAGAGATTCCAGCTCCCTCTCCTCAAGGGTGGCTCCCAGAATTCCCCAGTGGGGTTGACTTACAGCTGCCCACCATGGTAGTGGACTTGACCATGAACCCCTTCCTGGCTTTCTCCCCTTCCCTGCCTCACTTCCCCCTCTCCAACCCCTGTGTCCTCAGATCACCTTCCATATAAACTACATGCACCACATCCTTATCTCAGGGTCTGCTTTTGAGCAGCCCAGAGTAAAATAAACCACCCTCTCCATAGCCCCTCCCCTCAAACCTCCAACTCCCACCACCCTTCACTCACAGCTGCTGACCTTGCTTGTTATTTTGTAGAAGCAGAAGCAATCAGAAAACAAAAATATCAACAGACATTCACAGAAAAAACTTTAAAGGCCAATAAATATGTGAAAAACATGCTCAGCTTCACTGGTGACCAGAGACGCAAATTAAAACAACTGACAGACCTTTCATAAATACTAGACTGGTGGGAGGTAGTTATCTAACAGTATAGAGGAGGTGGGGGACATAGGAAGCCTTGTACAGTCTGGGTGTTGATACTCTTACCTTGGAGAGCAATTCAGCAATATCTCGTAAAGCTGGAGATGTGTGTGCCCTATGATCCTAAAACCCAACAATTCTACTTTCGGGTAAATAGCCTAGAGTAACCCTAGAGTAATAGGGGCACAAGAGTATTCCCTGCTATACTAATTTTATTTTTAAAAAATTTTATTTATATCTTTGCCAGAGAGAGAGCGCGAGCTGGTGCACAAGCACGGGGAGTGGCATGCAGAGAAAAAAGGAAAAGCAGGCTCCTCTCTGAGCAAGGAGCCTGATGCAGGACTCAAACCCAGGATCCTGGGAGCATGACCCGAACTGAAGGCAGATGCTTAACCAACTGAGAGACCCAGGTGCCGCACTGTACTGATATTTTTAAGAAGAAAGAAAGGAAACAATCTAAATGCCTACCAATAAGGGATTAGACAAGGAACTTTTAAAACAGTCATAAAGCACAATACTATATTAAGACAAATGAACCACATCCACCTATACAAAGGTGAAAAGATCTCAAAAGCACATGTTGAGTGAAAGTAAGATGCAAAAAGGACACGTACATTATGGCATTATTTTATGTAAATATCGGAAGCCTCCTGAGCACAACTGTATCTTGTCTGTGGTACACAATACAAAAAGAGTTTCAAAACATAGACACCTTTATTTTTTTTATTTTTTTTTAAAGATTTTATTTATTTATTTGACAGAGAGAAATCACAAGTAGGCAGAGAGGCAGGCAGAGAGAGAGGAAGGGAAGCAGGCCCCCCACTGAGCAGAGAGCCCAATGTGGGACTCGATCCCAGGACCCTGAGATCATGACCTGAGCCGAAGGCAGCGGCTTAACCCACTGAGCCACCCAGGCGCCCCACATAGACACCTTTAAAACATGGGCAATGACCGTGATTACCTTCGGGGATTCAGATGAGGAAAACTCCAAGTGTATCCATCATGTTTTGTTTCTTCAAAAGAATTTTTTTTCCCATTTCTTTAAAAGGGAGGGTGGATAGGGAGAGGGGGAGAGAATAAGAAATGAGACTACACCAAAGCAAATATGGCAAAACAGTAACAATCACTAAATCCTCGTGGCAAGTTTGTGTTACTTTGTAATATTAATCTCTGTTCTTTCCTGAATGGTTGTAACGTTTCTGAATTTTAAAGAAAAATGACCAAGAAAAATGACCAGGGTGACGGAAATGTTCTAATGACTGTGTTTGGTAGTTACATGAATGTGGGCTTCCGTCAACACACGCTCCCTGAACCGGACACCTAGAATGGATGCATTTTTCTCACGTGTAGATGATATCTCCATACAGCTCATTTTTAGAAGAGAAAACAATTAAATGGGACATGATTGGCAGGCGCTCGGCCTCTCCCGTGGGACCTGGTTCAACATGGAAATGAAGGTTGATGAGGACGCTATGAACTCTGGGTCAGCCTGGAGGGTCTGTCCTCTCACTTTCGGATCCTCAGGGCAAATGGGACAATCTTGGCTTTGGGGGCAAGAGTGGACAGAGCCCTCCTCACAGGGTTGCCTGTGTCTAATTTGAGAGCTGTGGGGTTTGGGGGGAATAGCTGACTCTGCTTCTCCAGTGAGTTCATCATGTTCTTGGCACCTCAATGTTCTCTCCATTTAATTTTTTCAGAAGCACCAACAAATCAGAGAAGTATGCCCTGAAATTGCTATTTGGATGAACGTGACATTTGTAGGCCAGCAACGGAAACTGGAGGAGGTGATGTGTTTGCAACTCACAGCCTCATCTCACGGCCCACACTCCAAACAACACACACGCGTGTGGGGGAGAGCATTTGCCTGGATGGAAAAGTACAGCTCAGTAGCCAGGCTGTCCACAGGGTGAGGAAAGGAAGGGACGATGGGCAGGCTGGCTACGGCACACCAACCACTTAACAGCTGCCGGGCCCACGGCATCATTTCATCCTCAGAACACACTTTATCAACCCCGTTTGGGAGATGAGGAAAGAAGCCCAGAAGGGGCAGTGTTACTTTGCCAAGGACCCAAAGCGAAGAAGCAGGGGCATTGGATTTGACCCCACCTGTTCGATGCCAAGTTCTTTCTATGGTGCCTACAGCAAAGAGACGGGGCTCGGGACTTGTTTCGTTCCCTTCATCTTGCCATCCTGCCTTTTTCTTCCTTCCAGAGAAATCAGGAGAGGTGTGAAAAGTTACTGGGATGTTCTGGGGGCAGGTCCAGGGCAGGGTAATTAATGGGACCTTGAGACTGAGGATGATGGAAGACTCCAGGATGAGTCCCAATTTCTGTCCTGGGCTCAGGCACAGAGATGAGCTTTTGCAGGAAAAGGTGCTGTTAGCCGGAAGCAGAGACAGGGCGTTGAAGTGTTTCTGGAACAACCAAGCAAGGAGTCCTGAGACCACCAATTTGTGGAGAGGAGAATGCTAGGAGGATGGGGATACCTCTAAAAATGAGCTACACTGTGGTCAGACTTTCTTCTTGGGGTCTAGAATGACCCCTCACTGCCATGTGTGAGGACATCAGACAGCTCAGTGGCCACCGGGGAGAGAGGAAATCCCAGCAAACAGACATACAAGCTAAGGAAACACACTCACATGGGCACAGTCAGTGAACGGGTGATGGTTGTTCCCACCGGAACCAGGTCCTTGGGGCGTCACTGTGTCACGCTGATACTCATAACAATGATCCTTAACATCAAGAAAACATTAATATTCAGTCTCTCATGTTCAATAAGGCAAGACATCTTAATCCTCTTGAGATTCATTCCCATTCAGCATCAAATCAAAATGATGCTTAAAGGCACAAGGTTTGGTTTCTAAGAATGTTTACTTGGGGGAAACTTTCAGAGAAGAGATTGTCCTGGAAGGAATATGCAGCATCAATTTTTAAATCTGTAAATAACAGAACACCTGTTACACAGGGAACCTTATTAGCCAGAGCTCAAGCATGCAAAGCACTAGCGTGGTCTGTTTCCCCAACCACCGTTCCTAGGGCTCCTCAGAACACAGTTTGAAAACCACAGGGCTTATGTAACAAGGTAATTTTACCGATAGGTAAGATGAGCCCCCAAGGAAACTTCTCTGGGGCCACCCACAAATAGAGCAAAGCCCAGGCTGAAATTGTGGTTGGGGGCCAATTCCCAGGTTTGGCTTTCACGAATTCTGAAGACTTAAAGGCAGAACGAGCAAACAGCCCTACACTTTTGACTCCCACCAGGAGAGAGATGAAGCCTAGAGCTGTTACCAAACTTGCTCCTGGTCACATAGCTAAAATGGGGATCACAGTGTTCTTTCCTCTGGGTAATCTGAATATAGTGACCCACCCCACAGTAGATGGAGGAAGGGGTCCAGCTGGAAAATTCCAATCTGTTAGATTTCTTTTAATTCCAGGAGGTATAGGGGGAAAACACATTCACGTATAACTGCCCTTACAATAGCAGCTGCTTTTAATGATGCTGAATTTTTGCAGTTGCTTAACAATGAGATAGAAAAAGTAATGATAAAAACTTTAAAACCCTGGGAAGTTGTTCCAATTAAGTTCAGTTAAATATGCCCTTAGGTAGAGTAGAGGTGCTGAGCAATGTCTTGGCAGAATCTCATCTCTTTGACCAACACGCTCGCCAGCACACAAAGAGGTCATTGCTTCATTTCTTGAGAAGCAGTGTGCATGGTGGAAAAGACACAAAACCTGGAGTCGAGTGTATCCAATCCACAACAACTCCTGAGCCACAGGAGAGTGAGAGCCACTGTATAATGGGCATAAAAATATCTACTTCAACAGGCTGCTGCAGGATTGAATGACATCACACACAGGAAAGGGTGGTTTGAAGATATACACAGAATGGTCATTACAGCTACTGCTGGAATATAGGATCAAATGGCTGAATTATGGGATGCCTGGGTGGCTCAGATGGTTAAGTCGCTGCCTTCGGCTCAGGTCATGATTCCAAGGTCCTGGGATCGAGTCCCGCATTGGGCTCCTTGACCAGCAGAGAACCTGCTTCTCTCTCTGCCTCTGCCTGCCACTCTGCCTGCTTGTGCTCTCTCTCTGACAAATAAATAAATAAAATCTTTTTTAAAATGGCAAATTATTTGTGAGGTTTTCTTTAAAATTATCTGAAACATCAAGGAAAGATGGATAATAAATGCAGGCTGACTAAAGGTCCTTCTCTGTGAATAGAACAGAACGAAAAATATTAATCGGCGGGGGGGGGGGGGTTCAAAATGGTTTTATGGAGAAAGGAATCCCTAACAAAGACTTGGCCTTGGGTATGATGGCTCCACTAGTTTTGAACAAATCACAAAGGTTCCAAGGGGGCAGGTCAGGAGAGGGGCCCAGCCTTTTACAACGGCAGGCATTTTCTCTTCCTCTTCTTGAGAGGAAGGGGGGCAGAGAACCCACTTGAATAGCTTCATCAAACTTTTTTTTTTTCACTCAACACTGTCTTGAGGCCTTACAGTGGGAGAGCCCAGTGCTCCAGGCACTTTATTTTAGGATTTTATTTATTTATTTGGGAGAGAGAGCACGACAGTGAGCTCGAGCAAGGTGGTGGCGGGGGGGTGGGTGTAGAGAGAGGAAGGAGATGGGAGAAAGGAGGTAGCAAGAGGGAGAAGCAGGGACGCCTGGGTGGCTCAGTCAGTTAAGCAGCTGCCTTCAGCTCAGGTCTTGATCCCAGTGTCCTGGGATTGAGTCCCACATGGGGGGGGGAGATCCTTGCTTAGCAGGGAGCCTGCTTCTCCCTCTGCCTCTGCCTGCCTGCGAGCACTCTCTCTCACTCTCTCTCTCTGACAAATAAATAAAAATAAAATCTAAAAAAAATTTTTTTTTAAAGAGGGAGAAGGAGACTCCCTGCTGAGTTGGGCGCCCCATGTGGAGCTTGATCCCAGGACCCTGGGATCATGACCTGCGCTTAAGGCAGAAGCTTTAACCCACTGAGCCACCCAGGCGCCCCGCTCCAGGTATTTTAAACCACCAATCTCCTTAGCCATGACCAAACCCTGAGGAGAATGAACAAAAATAAATTTTAAATGACCAAGAATAAGCCAACAGTTCTGAAGCTTGGAATGGGCCCCAACCACCTGAGTCAAATTTTGAAAAGTACATCTCTTCCTGGGGAAAAAAAAAAAAAAGATCGAATTGAAAGGAGACCCTGAGAACTGATAGGTTGATCTTCCCTGCAATGCTGGGATGAGTGAAATTCAGAAGAATCTCTGATGTCACCCCATTTGCTGGGGTGGTGACAGGGAGATGCACGCCTAAGAGATGGGCCATGGAATGCCGATCTGGAACAAGGTTTTTCAACCTCGCACAACTGATGCCTGGACTGGAGGGTTCTTTGCTGAGGGGGGCTACCTTGTGCAGTGTGAGATGTTTAATAATATCCCTTGCCTACGCCCAGGAGATGTCAGGTGCACCTCCCTCCCAAACTGTGCCAACCAAAGTTGTCTCTAGACTTCGCCAAATGTTCCCTGGGTCAGCCATATTGCTCCTAGATGAGAACTATTGGTCTAGAAGACTCTCCATTACTCCAGAAAACAGTAAGTTGACCAAACTCGGACAAGCCTGTGGTATGTGCCTCTAGCCGAGAAGGAAGCAGAACTCTTTCAAAGGGGATAAACACCAGGACAAAACACGCTGATAACACACAAAACTTCACAGAACAGAGAGAGGCCACGGCATCTCCTGCAGGCCGAGGGGACTCAGGGAAAGATGTAAAGAATGACCTTCTCGGCCTCTCTCCCTCCCTGTGAATAGGTAGAAGAGCCAGAATCCCTAGAACTCGGTCTCCTGAGAAGGCAGAAGAGCTGGGCTGGACTGAAGGCCTGAAACAGATTGCTCTGATGGCAAACACTTGGCCTTAGAAGGGGACCGTCTCTGAAGCTGGGACCACCTGAAACTGAAAGTGTCCCTGCCTCCCACTGCCTACAATTGGATGTGCCCCCAGCCAAGCAGAGAGACTCCCCTGCAGGGCGTCAGGCCATGTGCTGTACCAGAAAGTCATAGAACTTGCAGTTCTAACCATTGCCAGGGCCCCTGCCCCTGCCCTCCTCCCTTCCAGGCCCCAGAAGAGCAGCCATTAAAGTCAAGATCTGAGGGGTACAGAAAAGACCTAGGTAAACAGGGAAGGAGGTGAGTGAGAACACATGTGTTCTAAATTTGGGCAAATAATAAACCTGGTGAAACTACTCTGGTTCAAAAGTAAGTAGGCTTAAATAACATCAAACTTCAAAACTATGGAAATTTTCAAAAGAGAACAGGAAAGAAAAGGAAGAAACAGATCAGGCTAAAAATAGAGAGAGACTCCGTTTTGGAAAAAGATATGGCCCAAAAGACAGGAAACAGAAAAAAAAAAAAGCAACCATGAGACCACAAATGTACCACAGCCCAAAGAAACTAAAGATAAGATGATAACAGATAAGATTAGTAGTTTGGGGGAACCAAGGTAAGGAATTATGCACCAGAATCATCCAACTATGCTACCATCGAACAGGTAAGAAACCCAGAGGACAGAAGTGATACAGCAGAAAAGTGGGGAGTATTAAAGATAACCTATAGAAAAACCACATAAAATACAAAGGAAAAGGTCAAATATTTCAGAACAATTTTGAGAAGATGATTGCTGTGGACAGCAGACAATGGAAGTAAACACACGGAGGAGTAGCCTTAAAGGAGAGCGCAGAGCAAAGCATCATAAAAACAATCCAGCACGTAACAAAGGGGGAAAAGCTGAATATGGAGATTGAGGGAGGATATGGCATTGTAAAAATATTTTTCTTAAAGATTTACTTATTTTTTTAGACGTGGGGGGAGGAGCAGAAGGAGAGGGAGAAAAATCTCAAGCAGACTCCCCACTGAGCATGGAGCCCAACATGGGGCTTGATCCCAGGAACCTGAGACAACCACCTGAGCCAAAACCAAGAGTTGGACTCTCAACCCACTGCACCACCTAGGTGCCGTGCAAAAGTATTTTTAGAGAAGAGGTCAAATCTGCATCTAGTCTGATTAAGATGTTCAAGGTAAAGGATTTCAGGAGAAATTATCTGAGTTCCCAGCCAGAAATACCAAGTTATCAACAAGAGGAAGAATATCAGCTAACCCTCCATCTCCACATTAATGCACATCCGAAAACCAAAGTAAACCCTGCCAAGTTTTCAAAACAACAACAACAAAAAGTATAACTTAAGAGGTTTATACCAACCAATATTTGATTCATATTTACTCAGGAAATACAGGATCCATCAGCGTTTTTTTTTTCAAAAGTGTTTTGAAAATAAAACTCAGACGATCATAAGTTAATTCAAAATAAGAAATAAAAAATAGGAAAGCTATTGAAAGGAAGGGTAAGAACTGAGTCTTGGATTTTTTAAATATAAAACTCAGCCTCAATAGCTACAAAAATTAATTTTAAATCAAAATGAAAACTGTAATTCCTAAAGAAAACCTATGTTATATAAAAATAAATAATAAGAGTATCTATAATTGACTGTGATAGCAATCTCAGATCATAACAAACCTAGGAGGGGGAGGAAATATGAAGGCTCAGATTTGTGATCTTTCATGATAAAAGTGGGTTTATACTATCACACACTGTTCTGTTTCTTGACAAATCAAGAAATAAGGGCTTGAGTATATCATTTTCAAGAAAGCAAAAAGGTATGATAAGCTGTATCTGCACAGTGGAGGGCAGAGGAAGGAGGCAAGGAGGAGGAATGGACATGAGTGAAAAGCGAAAAGATTTTTTTTTTCTTTTTTTAAAAGGTAAAAAGATTTTCAAGAATGATCCAGGTAAATGCAAACTAAACCGGGATCCATGGTCCGAGTATTAGAAAACGCTGAACTGAAACCCAGACGTATTGAATGAGAAAAAGCAGTACCCATACTGATAAAAGATATGAAACACAATGAGAACAAATGTCATGACACTTCTGATAACATAGCATCCAAAATATATGAAGTAAAAACTACAGATAAATACACTGGAATAACAGAAATACAAGAATAAGAAACTTCAACTCCCCTCTCTTGACTTTTTAACTGTTAAACTATTAAAGATATACACAATCTAAATGATATAATTAATAAAATATATTAAATATGACTGTACATGATATAGTAAACTCTGTGCATAGGAAACAGAGAATATTCTTTTTCTTCAGGTGTCATGTGGTGTTGGTAAAATTTGTTATGTGTTAGGCCACAAAGGAAACCTAAAAATTCTAAAAGTAGCTATATTATAGCTCACAAACTCTGACCTTGATGTCATAAAAATGTAAATTAATAGCAAAGGAAAAAAAAAACCTTGAAATTGAGACATTTTCTTCTCTTTCTTTCTTTCTTTTTTACAATTTCTGCCCCCAACAATTCTTGACTCTAGGAGAAATCAAGAAGTTGAAGCTAGGGGCAGCTGGGTGTCTCAGTGGGTTAAGCAACCGACTCGTGATTGCATCTTAGGTCATGATCTCAGGCTCAAGAGATCGAGTCCCCTGTCAGGCTCCATGCACCGTCTGCTTGCTTATCTGTCTGTCTCTCAATCTTTCTCTCAAATAAATAAATAAAATCTTTAAAAAAAATAAAAAGAAGCTTAAACTAGATTCAGAAAACTCATTTTCTTCAATAGTTACATTCTATTGTGGTCCATATACACTAAGGACTATTATGCCTCCATCAGAAAGGATGAATACCCAACTTTTGTAGCAACATGGACGGGACTGGAAGAGATTATGCTGAGTGAAATAAGTCAAGCAGAAAGAGTCAATTATCATATGATTTCACTTATTCGTGCAGCATAACAAATAGCATGGAGGACAAGGGGAGTTAGGAGAAGGAAGTTGAGGGAAATTGGAAGGGGAGGTGAACCAGGAGAGACTATGGACTCTGAAAAACAATCTGAGGATTTTGAAGGGGTGGGGGTGGGAGGCTGGGGGAACCAGGTGGTGGGTATTGGAGAGGGCACAGATTGCATGGAGCACTGGGTGTGGTGCAAAAACAATGAATATTGTTACACTGAAAATAAATTTTAAAAAAAAGTTACATTCTAAACAAGTGTTAACTAACATGTCCTTAGACTTTAACAGTCTATGGCCACAAAGTAATCTTAAGTTTTAAGTTACTTTCCCACTAACCATAGTCCAATATTCTACCTGGTGCCCCATAAAAACATTTCTGGGAGCCCCTTGCTCCTTGATTGTGTGTTCTACAGGTTCCTCCCTGTCATCACCCTCTCTCTCCCTCTCCCTCCTTCCCTTTTTTCTCGGGTTAGCAACACAAGGGGGATATATATGGCAATGGAATAATTTTATACCCTGATTATGGTGTCAATTACACAAACACACATACACACACATAAATATAAAATGTTGAATATACACATAAATGTTGAATATGTATATACATATATACATATATATATGTTGAAATTCAGGAAACTGCATATCCCTCCCCAAAAAAGTCAATTTTACTATATGATAACTTTTCAAATACAATTAAGGAAAAAAGGTAGCAATCTGGAGCATCTGCAAAGAAGCAATATTCTGAATTTTTAAGAAAGAGGTATATATGAGACACTAAAAGTTGAAGACAACAAGAAAAAAGAAAATTGATTGTAAGACATTAACTAAAATATTAACAAACAAATTACAGCAGCACATTAAAAAACTACCATAATATACAAGCAGAGGTTTGCTCCAAGACTACGGGGATGGTATAGGGAATCTGTAAATAGGATTCATCATATTAACTGGTTAAAATAGAAAAATAACAAAATCATTTCCTTAGATGCTGGGGGGCGGGGGGAAGGTACTGGATAAAATGAAATCTCCATTTCTAATGGAAAAGAATTTTAAATAACATTGTATTAGAACATATTTAAATGTGTATCTATATAGATATCTCTGGATATCTTTAAGATAAAGACACACATGTGTCTCCAGTAACAAATACCTTACTCAAAAATTAAGCAGGGTGCCTAGGTGGCTCAGTTGGTTAAGCGTCTGCCTTTGGATCAGGTCATAATCCCAGGGTCCTGGGATCGAGTCCCACATCAGGTTCCCTGCTTGTCAGAAAGTCTGCTTCTTCCTCTCCCCACTGCTGCTCTGGCTACTTGTGCTCTCAAACCCTCTCAAATAAATAAATAAAATCTTTTTTTAAAAAGTTAAGCAAAGGGGCGCCTGGGTGGCTCAGTGGGTTAAGCCGCTGCCTTCGGCTCAGGTCATGATCTCAGGGTCCTGGGATCGAGTCCCGCATCGGGCTCTCTGCTCAGCAGGGAGCCTGCTTCCCTCTCTCTCTCTGCCTGCCTCTCCATCTACTTGTGATTTCTCTCTGTCAAATAAATAAATAAAATCTTTAAAAAAAAAAAAAAAGTTAAGCAAAGAGAATATTTCTGATGAATCAGAAATAAGATCAGGACATCACAACTAAATCAGAAAACAAAACAAGGTACAGCTCTTGGAAAGGAGATAACAAAGCATTCATGTATTATGTAGTTTTCTTCCTAAGAAATCTGAAAGGATCTCTGATAAACTATTAGAAATAATGTAATGATTCAATACAAGAATATGAAAATGAGAAGACAATAATTCAGGAAAATGTATACATTATAATAGCTCAGGAAAATAGCTTATTACAAAAATTTTAAATAATAATGGCTAATCGTTATTCAGGACTTACTATTCACCAGCCACATTGCCATCAAATAAGTACTATTTTTATCTTTATGTTAAAAATGAGGACACGGAAGCTCAGAAGGGCCATGTCACCAGCCCACAGTCACACAGCTTGTGAATGATAGAGCCAGGATGGAAATCCAGGTAGCCTAATTCCAGAGCCCATCTGTCTGACCACGAGGGACTGCCTCCTCTCAGTATACCTTCAGATGTACAAGTAATAACTAGTCAGAAAATACGATGAAATAGAAGACTCATTTCCCAATTGCAGTATAAGTAAGAAAATACTTAGGAATGAACATAACAAGAAATGTGCAGAATCATAATGCAGAGAAATAGAAACTGTTATGTAGGGACATACAAGTAAAGACCTGCATGAATGGTAATAGACGCCTTCTTCTATGAGTAAAAATATAAATATAAAAATATAAATTCTTCCAAATTCTTCTAAAATTTAAGGCAATCCAAATGAAAACTTCAAAAACATTTTTTGGGATCTTAGCAAAATAATTCTAAACTTTGCTAAGAAAAATGAATAGAGAGAGCTGTAAAAATCCTTTTAAAAGAACAATGAAGGGGGATTTTCCCTACCTACCAGGTATTAAAACGTATTATAAAACTAGAGTGATTGGGGCGCCTGGGTGGCTCAGTGGGTTAATCCTTTGCCTTCGGCTCAGGTCATGATCCCAGGGTCCTGGGATCGAGCTCCACATTGGGCTCTCTGCTCGGCAGGCGGCCTGCTTCCTCCTCTCTGCCTCTTCTCTGCCTGTGTCTCTGCCTACTTGTGATCTCTGTCTGTCAAATAAATAAATAAATAAAATCTAAAAAACAAACAAACAAACAAACAAACAAAAACTAGAGTGATTAACGGCATGTTGCCTTAAGAGAGAGACAAATCAGTGAAACAAACTGGAGAATTTAATTACACTCAAATATACGTTGAAGTTTCATTTGTAATAAGGGCAACAATTTAAGTTGGGAAATTATAGATTATACAATAAAAGATGTTGGGATAACCATCGAGCCCTTTGGGGGGGAAATTTCCTAACCTTTATCTTAATACTGAAAGATATTCCAGGAGCACCTGGATGGCTCAGTCAATTAAGCATCTGCCTTCAGCTCAGCTCATGATCTTGGGGTCCTGGGATTGAGCCCTGAGTGGGGTTCCCTGCTCAGTGGGGAGCCTGATTCTCCCTCTCTTCTGCTTCCTCCCCCCTACTTGTGCTCTCTCTCAAATAAATAAATAAAAATCTTAATGTGTGGGGCGCCTGGGTGGCTCAGTGGGTCTCTGCTCAGCAGAGAGCCTGCTCCCTCCTCTCTCTCTCTGCCTGCCTCTCTGCCTACTTGTGATCTCTGTCTGTCAAATAAATAAATAAAATCTTTAAAAAAAAATCTTAATGTGTGTGTGTATGGATGGAGATATATATATATATATATATATATATATATATATATACACACACACATTCCAGAATCAATAGTTTACCTATTTTTTAAGTGACTAAAATTCTAGGGAAAATAATATTTATGTAAAAATTGGGGAATATGAAACCCTGAAAAAAAAACCAGGCTGATTTTATCATGTAAAAAAGGTTAAATGGTAATGAACACCATAAACAAAATCAAAAGACAAATTGTAGCATATGACCAAGAGCCAAGGTCTCTACTGTACAAAGAGTTCTTTCATACCAATAAGAAAATAGCTGAACTTAGTAGAGAAACAGGCAAAATAAATAAGCAATTCAAATAAGAAATAACATGAAAAGATACTCGACCTCACTAACGATTAAAGAACTCAAACTACAACACTGACATTTCTTTTACGCTATAAGATTTGCAATATTTAGTAACTGAAAATACTGAGGGGGAGTAGGAGCATGGAGGCACTCGTCAGTGGCCAAGGATGCAGGGCTGGCAGCGGGAAGGATCACAGGGAAGTCTGGGGCCGCTGTGCCCGATGGGCGAGGAGGCTGGGTGGTGAGGGAGGCTAAGGGTGTGGTCTGACAGACAGAGCAGCCAAACTTGCACGATGGTGAGGCAGAGGCTGTGGGGTAGGCAAAGAAGACAGAAGGCAAGTGGGGAGACGGGGTACATCAAGCAAAAGAGTAAATCAATTGAGCAAATAAGTAAAAATATTGAGGATAATAAGGAGAGCCAAGATTTTCACTGCCAGAAAAGAGATTTACGAATGTAAAGGGAAGGCGAGAGAGAACCTTGAGGTGTTGGACTGGAACAAGAAGAATCCATATGAACTCATGGTTCTATAAATTATACAAGTAGATATGGAAATAACTTTAAGGTGAATAAATGAGTCTATATGTGTACAGGAGCATACACAGATAGGGAGACAGATAAATACACACATAGATTACATTGATTATATAGGCAGATACATAGATAGGTAGACAGAAGCAATGATGTCCCAGTAGCAATGAGTGTACTGAGTGCCCATATCTTGATTTTAAATATCATCCTTCACTGAAATAAACCAGGATGATTCAAAGAAATGACTGATTCCGAGGCTGAGTCAGGGAAAATGCAAGATGAGATGAGCCTAGAATAGCTCATTGTGCCAGAAGGTAAGGAAATGATCAATGAATGATAGATTCAAGTCAACAGGATGAGGAGACACTGTGTCCTTGAAGTGGCTCCCACTGGGCAAATCTGAGACAATCTGAGCATCAAACTGAGTAAATGATAGATATGGATTATAAAATAAGGATCTACGAGGTCCTGCTGATACCAAAAAAAAAAAAAAAAAAAAAAATGGGAGAAAGGGAAAAGTCCTTTCTTACAACACAAGGCCAACTAATTAATGTAGAAGGAACGATGGGGATAGAAAAACCCCATTTGGGCAAAAATGAACTATTGGGATTTCATCAAGATCAAAAGCTTTTGCACAGCAAAGGAAACAGTTAACAAAATCAAAAGACAACTGACAGAATGGGAGAAGATATTTGCAAACGACATATCAGATAAAGGACTAGTGTCCAGAATCTATAAAGAACTTAGCAAACTCAACACCCAAAGAACAAATAATCCAATCAAGAAATGGGCAGAGGACATGAACAGACATTTCTGCAAAGAAGACATCCAGATGGCCAACAGACACATGAAAAAGTGCTCCATATCACTCGGCATCAGGGAAATACAAATCAAAACCACAATGAGATATCACCTCACACCAGTCAGAATGGCTAAAATCAACAAGTCAGGAAATGACAGATGCTGGCGAGGATGCGGAGAAAGGGGAACCCTCCTACACTGTTGGTGGGAATGTAAGCTGGTGCAACCTCTCTGGAAAACAGCATGGAGGTTCCTCAAAATGTTGAAAATAGAACTGCCCTATGACCCAGCAATTGCACTATTGGGTATTTACCCTAAAGATACAAACGTAGTGATCCAAAGGGGCACGTGCACCCGAATGTTTATAGCAGCAGTGTCCACAATAGCCAAACTATGGAAAGAACCTAGATGTCCATCAACAGATGAATGGATCAAGAAGATGTGGTATATATACACAATGGAATACTATGCAGCCATCAAAAGAAATGAAATCTTGCCATTTGCGACAACATGGATGGAACTAGAGCATATCATGCTTAGCGAAATAAGTCAAGCGGAGAAAGACAACTATCATATGATCTCCCTGATATGAGGAAGTAGTGATGCAACATGGGGGCTTAAGTGGGTAGGAGAAGAATAAATGAAACAAGATGGGATTGAGAGGGAGACAAACCATAAGTGACTCTTAATCTCACAAAACAAACTGAGGGGTGCTGAGGGGAGGGGATTTGGGAAAAGGGGGTGGGGTTATGGACATTGGGGAAGGTACGTGCTTTGGTGAGTGCTGTGAAGTGTGTAAACCTGGTGATTCACAGACCTGTACCCCTGGGGATAAAAATATATGTTTATAAAAAATAAAAATTTTAAATTAAAAAAAAATAAAGACTGATTCCTAAAAAAAAAAAAAAAGAAAAGAAAAGAAAAACCCCATTTGGGAACCATCATGGAGGTGGCTGATCCAGGTAGGAGCCATCTATGGAGGAGGTTTGTTGAGGAGCAGAGTACTAACATGATCCCAGACAACATACCCATCAATGACAAAAGGGCAAGGACAAGTTTAGGGTAGAGAAACCTGGCAGGCACCAACATGACCAGGAGCTAACATTAACATCTCTGGGATGGGACGAGTCACCGCCATGTGCCTCCGGACACAGTGCACTGAAATTTCACAGCATCATTTCTGTGGTCTTTCTGCCCAAGAAGCATGACCTGAATGCAACTAAGAACACATCAAGTGGACCTGGGTTGAGGGTCATCTTGGAAAATGTAAGGCCCATACCCTGAAACTGTGGAGGCCTCAAAACACAGGGGGAAACTTAGGAACTGTTCCAGGTTGGAGGAAACTGGAGGCCTGTAAGAACTAAATGCAATACACAATCTTGGAGGAGATCCTGGACTAGAGGGGGAAAGGCACATGTTTCGGACAGTTGGCTTGAATGAGGTCTGTGTCCTGGACGGTGGAATTGGCCCCACAGTTGGTTTCTTGATTTGGAGAGTTATGTGGAGGTTATGTAACAGAATGAACATGGTTTGGGGAAATACACACTGTAATGTTTAGAGATATAGGATATTATGTCTGCAGCTTGCCCTCCAAAGATTCAGAGAAAAAATATTGGAAAGAGAGCACAAATACGATAAAATGTTACCAATGTGGGAATATGGGTGAGGGGTATGTGGGAGTCCTTTGCATTGTTCAAGCAACTTTTCTGTAAGCTTGAAATTTCAAAAATATGTATATTTTTAAATATTCAGTGTTAGGGAGAGAACAGAAAAGCAGCTTCTCCAGTGATAGCACTGCAATTTGGCACAACTGATTGAAAGGGCAATATCTATCAAAATAAGCCTTTCTGTGAGTCTAAACAAGGCATAAGGAAGAATACAAAGAAATATATGCTATAATGATATTTAGTGCAGAAGAGATATAAGCTTGAAAAATTGGAAATAACCCAAGCCTAAGTACCCCTTAGTGATTAGTGAGAGCTCATCACACCCATACAACTTAATTCTCAGCAACAGAAAGGTGTTTATGATATCATTTTTTAAAAAATCCTTTATTCATTAATTTGGTTGTTCAGCAAATATTTATTAAATCTTACTACAAATCATTGTGCAAGGTATTAGATTTATAGACTAATAAAGCACAGGGTTTCCCCCCTCTGAACCTCAAATTCTTAGTTGACGAGACAGACAGATAGACAAATAATAATTGTGATATCCTAGGTGAAAAGTATAAGCTGTAGCACAATTTTCCTAGGATGCTGTTTGGAAAAAGAATTCTCTGTATGGTAATGTGTGTTAAGTACATGCGTGCAGACAGAAAGCACACATCATGCAGTCTACTCCATTATCAGTGGTTCTCTCTGGGGGATGAGTTAAAATGGGGGAGATTTCACTTTCTGTAGTATTTGGAAATTTTTACAATGAGAATGTATTGCTTATATAATCTGGGCCGGGGCGGGGCGGGGGGAGCAATTCAATTATCTGTGACTGAGAAGAAATAAGCAACATAATGTTACCTGAACACAAAACAAGGAAAAGATTGGTCTCCATCTCTAAAATCAAGACGAAGCTTCACCCCAGGAGAGACTGACCTAAATTATTATTAATTGCAGTTGCAGGCCTGAGCGCTTTGCCATGTCTGCAATTTTTAAAAGTAAACAAACATCTTGTTCTCGAGATAACCCTGAACTGTTTATATTTGGTCTTCCTGAGAAAGGACGCTTTGTGACTCACCAGGGCTAGGAGGGAGGAAGGGGTAGGGCCCGGAAAGATCTCAGGTTTGCCTGCTGCTGGGGCTGGCTTCTCACTGCCCCCCTATTCTAGCTGTGGAGGGTACACTCCCCAGGAGCACCTCTGTGTGCTGACAGATCCTGGGGTCGGAGCCCTTCCCGGCTCACTCCCAACGCCAGCAACAACAGCGAATCTTCACGGAGGGGAGGAGGGTTGGCAAATTTCGAAGCGGAGAAAAAGATTGTTATCTTTCTCTTCACTCACCTCGGACTGAAATGTATCATTTCCTTCCCCTGTGAATGCTAACAGCAAACCACGGTATTTGCAGTGCCCATGACTGTCACCAAGAGAAATCACAGATATTTTCATGTCACATTACTATCACTGCTGCTATCTTAAAAGATTGTTGACACTCGTCATTGCTTCAAAATTATGACAGTAATTAGACCTGCCCCAGCTCCTGGTATTTTGTGTGTTAATAAAGACGCACATTTATTACTGTATCAAAAATATGTTTTTCTAATATTTTGGTAACTGCATTCTAATGTAATTGGAATCCTTTGTCATCTAACCCATTTTATTTTATGTATTTAGAAGGCTTGCTCAGAGAAGAGATCCATGGCTCAGAAAGGTTAGGAATCTTTGACCTTGAGAACTGCAAAGGATTGAGGGTCCCAGAAGGCCTTACAGATCACCCTGAAACACTCCTGTGACAGACTGAATGTTTCCCCTTCAAATTCATATGTTGAAGCCTAACCCTCAGTGTGACGGTGTCACAGGTGGGACCTTTCAGGGGGGAAATCGTCTTGCACGAGGTCAATAGGGGTGCAGCGCCCACGACAGGATTCGTGCCCTTATAAAGAGATCCGAGTCCAAACTTCTCACCAGACCTAGAGTCTGCCTGCCAGTCCCTTGATCTTTGACTTCCCAGACTCCAGAACTGTGAGAAATAAATGTTCATTGTCTAAGGCACCCAGTCTAAATTCCCTACCCCTGTGGAATCTAGTTCTAGTGCACACAACAGATAAGGACCAAATAGTTAGAATTCTTCAGTAGTGATAAGTACCATGGAGAACCATAAGGCTGGGGGAGGAAAGGAATCAGAAAGGTAGGGCACCTGGGTGGCTCAATGGGTTAAGCACTGCCTTCGGCTCGGGTCACGATCTCAGGGTCCTGGGATCAAGTCCCGCATTGGGCTCTCTGCTCAGCAGGGAGCCTGCTTCTCTCTCTCTCTGTCTGCCCATCTCTCTGCCTACTTGTGATCTCTCTGTGTCAAATAAATAAATAAAATCTAAAAAAAAAAAAAAAAAAGGAAAGAAAGGTGAGGAAGAAGGGATTGCTCTTTGAAATTGGTCATTGGGGAAGGCTTTGGGCAAAGACCTGAAGTCGGTGAGGAAACAAGCCATGGAGATCCTTGGGGATATCTTCTGGAAGAAGTTCCAGGCAGAGGGAACAGCAGGGGCCAAGGCTCAGAGGCTTGGGAGAACATGCTGAGACAGCTGCGGCGGCAGTGACAAACGGGAATGGAGAAGCAGCGGGGCAGCGCCAGGAAAAGTTCTGCACTTGGGGCGAATGCATGCGGGCTGTGTGCTGCGGGAATTCCAGAGCGAAATGACTGGGTCAGACTGTGCGTGAAGGGGGGGCGGGGCAGGCAGGAGCAGGAGTGTGGTGCTGAGGCTGGTGCACTTGCTAGATGTGGGTAACTAGGGTGAGGGCAGGAGGGTGTCTGATGCCGGACGGAGTGCAGCGGTTTCCTGGGGCTGCTGTAAGCAACGGCCACACCCTTGGGGGCTTAAAGCAACAGCTGGTTCTCACAGGTCTGGAGGCCAGAAATCTGAAATCGAGGTGTCGGCAGGGCAGCACTGAATCAGTTCCTTCCCACTCCAGGGCTGCAGCATTCAGAAACCCAGCCCGCCTGGACTTCAAGCTCACCTTCATGCTCCCGCTGTCCTTCAGCCTGTGTCAGATCCCCGCTGTCCTCCTCCTGTAGCCATGATAATTCCTAGGGCCCGCCCACATAACTCCCTATCTCAGAATCCTTCACTCAGTCACATCTGCAAAGACCACTTCCTCAGATTAGGTTCCAGGGATTAGGAGCCGACATCTTTGGGGGCCATTATTCAGCCTACAACGGGGGAGGGGGGGGGAGGGGGGCAAAATGGGGACAGCCCAGACATGGAGAAGGGCAGTCATGGATGAGCTCCACATTGGTTAGAGCTCAATCTTCCTCTTACTTGACCCACCGAAGCCTGGTCCTTCTGGTCCTTCTCCCACCCCATTGCACTCCGCCCCAGCCCCTCCTCTGACCCAGGACCCTGGGACTCAGGTCTTGCCAACAATTCCAGGCCATTGACATCACTCAACCTGCATGCCAGCGACAGTGGCCCAGACCTCACTCCCCACGCAAGCCCCCTCAACTCCACTCCCTCTCAGCATCTCCATGTGTGCGTCTGGGTGGCCTTTCAATCTCCACATGTTCGGCGGAACGGCGAAGGCAGCAGTGACAAACGGGAATGGAGAAGCAGCGGGGCAGCGCCAGGAAAAGTTCTGCACTTGGGGCGAATGCAACTGCTCCCCCAACCTGCTCCACACACAGTCATACTCATCATCGTGGTGACTCCACATTTTGGGTGCTCAGGCCAAACCTGGGGTGGGGGGAGGCACCACAGCCTCCTCCTTCCCTCTCACACTCCACATTTAATCCATCAGCAAGCCCTTCCAAACGCGATCCAAATCAAACCTAATCTGCTTCCACCCACCCCAGTCCCAGCTGCCATCTTGTCTTACCTGGATTTGGCAGCAACCTCCTTACTGGCCTCCCCACCTCCCCCCTTGAGACTTTTAGAGCACAGATCAGAGTCCTTGACTCTCCTGCTCACTTCATTGAGAGTAAAAGCCAATGTCCTATGAAGCCCTGCATGTTCTCCTTGCTGTTTCTTCTCCTACCTCATCTACTTCTCTCTCCTCTTCCTACTCCTCTGTACCCACACTCTGCTATCCCATGAACACACAAGGCCCATCTCTTCTTCAGGGCCTTTGCATTGGCTGTTCCACTTCCTGGAATGTTCTTCCCTCCAATATACCCATGACTAGTTCTCTTGATCCCCTAAAGTCCTTGCTCAGTGTCCACTTCTTTAAAAGGGATATTCTGATCTGACCACCTATTAAAAATTGCAACCCACCCCTGCCAAGATTCCCAGTTCCTCTTACCCAGCTCTGTTTTCTCCATAGCAACTGCCATCCTCCGACACACATCAATTGCTTATTTTTTATGTTTACTATTTAGTCTGTCTCTGAGATAGAATGTAGAACATTTTGTCTGTTTTGCATACCGACTTCTCCTTTGAGCTTAGAACAGTGCCTAGTCATAGCACATGCTCAATAAATGTTTATTGGTTGAATGAGAGAATGAATCCCTAGGTGGGGGTTGAGGAAGGGACAGGAGTCCAGGGTGATTTCTGGGAGTCTAATTCTAAGCTCTGAGAGCTTCCATCTCTAGAGAGGGGACAGAGCAGAGGCCAGTCAGAGCTGAGGTTGGGTGTGTTGCATTTGAGGTACCCTAACCTACAGGAAAGTTGGCTCTCTGGACAGGAGGCTGGCAAGACATCTGACTGAGCAATGGCGTTTGCTTGGCTTAAATGACAGACAAAAGCACCCCTAACACAGGATCAGAAATAAATCCAGCTCCTCCCGTTACTGATGGTAGAACTTTGGGCAGGTTTCCTTATCCTGAGCCTCAGTTTCCTCACCAAAAAATGGGGATGGTCATGGTACAACTTCTCCATGAGTCACTGAGAGGATTAAATTTGATGGCACTTGGCCCTGGGTGTGTGGTAGATATTCCTGTCTCCTCTCCCAGGGCCAGGAATCCACCCCAGGAATCCTGCTCCTCTCCAACGCCTGTGGCCCACAGGCCCGCCATGGTCTAGCCTTCCAACCCCACTCTCAAAGGGCCCAGTTCCCGTGGGTCTCATCCCAGAGCCCGTGTGATAGTGGGCGCAGAGGCTTTCCGCAGCTTTTGAGCCCAAGCTAAAGGGCTCTGACTCACTGTTCTAGGGGACTCCTTACCTCCTAACTAGCCTGGAGACACAGGTACCTTCACAGATGGGAGGGGCTGGGATCTGGGTGAGCCACCCATCATCAGTGAACTCTGGGCTCAGCAGCTACAGACAGGACTGGAGAACCAGGACCAGATCCACCGTGCCCACCGTGTTTACACCCATCTCAGCCTGGCCTTCCAGTGCGGGGGGGGGGTAAGAGAAGGGACAGACCCAAGCATTCCTGCCCTGCCCATGAACACACTGCTTCCAGTTGATGCTCTCTCAGAGGGAGATCACAAGCCAGCAGGTTAAATAAGGGGCTGGGCAGGCATCACGTCTCCTGGGTGGCTGGAGGTGGGAGTTACGCGGGACTGCTCTGCAGGTGGTGGGGCACCTTGGACACCTGACATGGCAGGGTGACATGGGATAAAGCCAAGAGCCTGCATTCCCCAGAACCAATCACTGACCTTCAGGCTCCCCATCTGTTGAATGGGCAGATAATCCAGAGATGTTCTGTTCAGTATGGTAGCCACTAGCTGCATGTGTCTTCGAAGTATAAAATACAATGGATTTCTAAGAGTATGAAAAAATAACTTAGAATATCTCATTAATAAACTTTCAGCTTGATTACAAATTACATAATACTTTGGCTACACTGGGTTACATAAAACCAGTAATGAGTTATTTTTACTTTGTAACGTGGCTACAAGGAATTTTTAAATTTTCAATTTGGTTTGCATTAGGTTTCTTTTGGACAGCACTGCTCTGGGGTCTGAAGTTAACATCTTTTTCGGGGTGCATGCATGTGTCAGGAGGAATTTGTGAACTCACACGTGCGTCCACGTACCCTGTGCACACTTAAATGGATATGCCAGGCCAGGCTGTGGAAAGGAGCGTGTGGGAAGAGCAAACGTCTCAGAGGCATCCCCAGGCTTGCCAGACCGTGAAAGAGTAGGGCGGAAAGCATCTTCACTTGTCATCCTTCAGAGGCTCATAGAAATTTGTGGGTCAAGGGCTCTGAACCCCACGTTATCGATGAGAAATGAAGACCCAGAGACTTAAGCGTGGATGACCCTTCATTCTACCCACACCCACGATAGCTGAGAGGCACGTCTCAAGTGCTGAGTCTGCGGAGAAGACACATTTTAGGGGCTGTGTTGACTTTCATGTGTTCTCTTAATAATCCTCACGACAGGATGGAGGGTATAAATAAGGAAACTGAGGCTCAGAGAGGTAAAGCAACTCACCCCACCACCATCATTCGCAGACACCATCTTCCACCCAATGGCTACATGAACTCAAGGGGAAGCTGGCCTTGCTTCCACCCTCTTGCTCAGCCTTCACTTCGACCGCACTCCCAGCTCTTCTGGGTTCACCTACTAGGGTCTCCCCCGGCTCTCCTCATCCTGACTAGCCCCATCCCATCAAAGCCCTCTTGGGCACTTCCCATTCATTCTCCCCAATGCCACTAGAGGGAGCTTTTCAAATGGCAAATCCAATTCGGACTCTCCCGGCTTAAAACCCTTAAAAAAGAAAGTGAGTGGCACTCACTTTCTGAGGATAAACACCAAAAGCCTAGTCAAGCCTCCCAGCCTCTACCTGTTCTGGCTCCAGCTTCTCTCTCCAGCCTTACGTCCCAACCCTCCTTGATCACATAGCTGCAGCCCCGCTAGCTTTGTTCACTCCCCAAATGTACCACCATCCTTCCCCCACATAGGGCTTCTGTACATACTGTTCTGTTCCTTCAGCCTGGGATGCTTGTCCCTCCTGCTGTTGCCTAGCTACCACTGACTCATTTTTCATAGCTTGGCTCAAAGTCATTTCCTCTGCAAAGCCTCCCTGGATATAACAATACGATGACGGTAAAATGATAAAGATGATTTTTTTGAAAGTAACGTTTGAAGTTCTTATCATGTGCTCAGAACATGCTAAGCATTTTGTATATATTAACTCATTTAAACCTCACAACAAATCTATGGCATCTTAAACATCTCCATGTTACAGATGAAAAAACTGAAGCACATAAAGGTTAATCAGTTTGCTCATGGTCACACAGAAGTTTAGCTCCACAGCCCTCACTTCTGGGCTAAATCCTGTATCACACACACTATGCATCATGTCTTTCTCCTTCATGGCAATAATTATCAGCATCACCACAGTGAAGCTTTATTGGTTACTTAATATATTCTAGGCACTGTAATAAGTATCTTACGTAGGGCATTATCGCTGTTGTAATTTCACATCTGCTTGCACCATTTTGACTATGTGACAGTTCAAGTTCACACTCTTACTCACACCGTGTTTCATGTATATCCACAACAGAGTTTGGTTAAGGACAGGAAGTCTGACAACAGTGAATCTGAAATGCAAGTTAATGAACACTGCTGGAATGATGATAATTCACTGTATGTGCCTCATGGTAACATTCGCTGGAGCCATCTGATCACAGTTCTTACAAAGCACATCCATATGCTTCCAGCACCTTCAAAACCAATTATAAAGAGAGGAAATTCAGACACGAGTACAACCAATTTGGCTTTTCATTTATTGGGAGGGGAAAATGAGCCCACAATGTATTCCTTGACTAGGTCTTAAGAAACACCAGCCTGAAGCCTTCACTCCTATTTAGTTAATTTGAAACAAAACCTCAAAATTAACTAATAGGCCAATAGCTTTTATTTTAGCCATGAAATGCAAAAATTCCTAACATCGAGCCATGAAAGCAATTTTTCCGTTTTGATGCGGAACACGATTAAATGTCAATCTCCATTTTAGCATAGATTGTTCCCCAAATCAAACATGATACATCATTTAAAGATGTATTTGTCAGCAAACTATACAGTTTGTTACATAATTAATTCAAAGTAAATTAATTGTGTGCATTTCTTTTTAAAGGAGCAAGATAAAAAATGTCCCCTTCTGTATAACGATTGTATTAAACATAAACTTTGTAATACAATCTTAAACAGTATGCTGATCTAAATAATTAAATACTTTTTAATATATGTCATATGAAAGAAATGAAATAGATTTATAAATCTTCTGAGAGGATTAGAGAAATTATCTTTACCACGAGCGGGGAATGCTGAGTGGTGCCCTGTAGAGGCTCAGTGGGTGGGAAGAAGTCCACGGAGGGACTGTGACTGGCCGCCTCATGCCACTGGTCGCTCAGGGCAGAACGGAGGCCAGAACCCAGGTCTTCTGCTTTCCTGCCTGGACAGATGAGGCTGATCCTCAATCCCAAAACAGCTCCTGTTGCAGGGTCTCTCGCACCCACGACCCACCC
Source organism: Mustela nivalis (assembly GCF_964662115.1). NCBI lineage: Eukaryota > Metazoa > Chordata > Mammalia > Carnivora > Mustelidae > Mustela > Mustela nivalis. The sequence continues at coordinate 128,650,610 of NC_139027.1, read as the reverse complement.
ACCACCACCCTGCACTCTCACTGGCATCTCTCACATCCCTGCTGGCTACATCTTTGGTCCTATGGTTCCCTAGCTGCCTCCTCCAGAAAGGCCTCCTGCTGCCCACCGTAAGAGCTCCTGCTGAGTGTAGTTATTTAACCGTGTCAAGCCTGGTCCTCTTATCTCCCTCCCCCACTGGACTATGACCTCCTCCAGAGCCAGCGGGACCTCACATCTCTCTGAGCCCAGGAGAGGGGCTCACTGTAAACAGAGGCTGTGTCAGCCCTCAGTGCCTACAGGGCAGGGATCTCCCCTAAGATGGATTCAACCACTTCCTGACGGACCAGGTCCCTGGATTCAGCAGGGCCACACAGGGAGAGAGAGGCCTTGTTTACAGCTACAGGTGCTTGAGAGAACTTCACCCCTGGGGACCTCTGTGTTGTCACCTGTCTGATCGGAGAGAAGTCCCTACCCTGGCCTAGAGGGAGCCTCCAAAACAGCCAGAAGTGAGCCTTGGTGGGTGTCCTTTCCTCCACCAAGTATATCCTGGTGTGACCTTGGCTCATGCTTCTACTACTCCATCCCCAGACCAGCTCCCTGAAGCTCCCTGCTCCCACCTGCGGTCTACCCCGAGCCACAGGGATCTCATAGAACACAGGTCAGCTCGTGTCCCTCTTCTGCTCCAACCACTCCAGGGGCCCCTGCTTCCTCACCCAGGACCAAACCGCCCTCACTGACCCTGTGGACCTGGCCCAGACCCACTTGCTCACCTTCCTCATGCCCCCAACTTCCCACCACCCAAGGCAGCAACAGAGCCTCCTCTGCGTCCCCCACACACACACCCATCAAGCTTTTCCTAACCTCTGAGCCTCAGCACATAGCCAGCTCCTCCTTGTCCTTCAGCCTAAAATCTCTGTCCCTCGGAGAGGCCTTCCCCAGCCTCTTCCGGAGGGTGGCTGGACACCTGAACACCTGACCACCACCTCAGCACCTGAACCACAGCAGCATTTGTAACCTCCATCGCATGGGTCACAGGGGGTCGTTTGTTAACTTGCTGGCTGATCTACTGCCCGCGTCACTCACGAAGTTTCTTCCTGCTTGCTGCTATTTCCCCAGCATCTGAAACAGGGCCTGGCACTTAGCAGTTGCTCAATAAATATTTGTTGAATAAATGAAAGAAAACACAGCTGAGGGATGGCGTGTGGTACCTATGAAGGCCTTGACGGGTATAAGGGAAGGCTACTCATAAATAACACAGGACGGACTTACAAATAACCAGTCACCTTGAGGCAAGTCCTCGCAGCATGGCCTCTGTCCAACCCCAGACCCCAGCTCTGCAGACCCTTCTTCATCTCTGCCTCATCCCAGGATGAACCCTTCACTCCACTCAGTCAAGCTGGTCAAGGACTGATCAACCAATAAGCAGACCATGTTTTTAAAACAGCATAGGACAAGTCACCACCTCGACAGGCAGGAATGGGACACAGATTTACCACTCCCTCAAATGCCACTGTGGTGAAGACATGGCCCTGTGGTCTGAGCCTCCATGGCCTCAATTTGTGAAGTGATGATTCCCCACACCAGGTTGTGAGGCTGACATGCCAGAATGCCTGGGCACAACACAGGCTGCCTGCTGTGTGGCAGCCTTGGGACCTACAGCAGTCTCTCTCTAGTCCCACCTCCTCTTCATTCCTTGGAAGTCTTTGAATTGGAACATTCTGGAATGCAGACTGTATCTCATGGTATGGAGAATGAATTACCAATTTCTGTGGGTGTCTGGCTACCTCTTGAGGCCATCAAGCTCCTTAATTAATGATGATCTGAAGGGTTTGATGTTCCAGGAATAAAAAGGCATGAGGGAGCACAGACTATTTTAAGGAACATTAATTATTTAATGGACATTATTCGTAGAAAATTGGGGCTAACTGTTAAATATAAATTTAAGGTTGGGAGCACTATGATTATTTTAACCCTAAATCCTATTCCTTCTTGTCCATTATCAGGAAGAAGCTGGTCTAGAAGAAAGAGAAAGAGCAAGTCCATGGTGGACTTGCTCTGTGATTTCACATAGCTGACTGCCTCTCTCTGGGCCTCAGTTTCATCATCTGTTAGGCTTTGTACTGGAAAGTCTCCCAGCAGCCTAAACACTAATACTCCCTGGAATTAGAAAGGATGCCCCTCGAGCCAGGATCATCTCAGGGTACTTCAGGAATGGGCTCTACTTCCAAGGTTCTCATTCAGCAGGTCTGAGGTGGGCCCCAGAATCGTATTTTAACAAAACTCAGAGTGAACCTGTCTCTGGAGGTCTCTAGGCCACACTCTAAGAGAGCTGGCCATGACTCTGAGATATCCAGGGAGAATCCTTCAGAGGAGATTTGGTTGTGAAAGACAGCCATTCTTGTTAGCGGCCTACATGTTAAAAAGCACGTTAAACTATGTTCAAATGAATTTGCTCAGTCTCGGATTCTCCTCCTCATCAAAGTTCACATGGTTAATTCTGGGGTCAAAACCATAAACATTCTCTCTTGTAATGATCTCCTACTCAGTTCATTACAGTAACTCCGCAAGGAAAAGTCACAACTCTTGACCATGAGAACTGAAGATGAAGCCACACACAGCAGAGAATGTATATATATGGTTGTCCTCAATACACAGAGAAGCTTGAACCTGGAACCCTGGGGAGTCACCCATCCACCCATCCACCCAACCATTTATCTATTTAATTGTTCATCCTTCTCTCCGTCCATCTACCCACCCACCTATACATCCATCCATCCAAAAAATGCATGTTGAGATTCTACTGTGTGTTGGACACCAGGGATGTAGATGGTAAACTTGATCTGTATCAGGGATAAGGGCATTAAACAAGCAAAGAAACTAAATAGTTACAAACTGTGAATGATGTTATATAGGAATCAGAAAAGTCTCTGAAATAGAGACTAGCAGGGTGGGAGAAGAAGCAACCTACCCTGAGTGAGTATCAAGGGAGACTTCCTTGAGGAGGGGACATTAAAGTTGGGATCTGAAAGATGAGAAGATGCACATGAAGAGCCCTTCAGACACAAAGAACAGTATATGCAAAACCTGGACATGAACTGCTTGTCCGTGATCCCCGAAACACTCCCTAGTGCAACTGGCTCCCAAGTGGCCAAATGATCCTTTAGTTTCTGCCAGCACATTTTAGGTGACAGGGACCTGTCCACCCCACTGTTGAGGACTTTGATAGGTCAGAATCCTTTCCTACGTGAACCCTGCAAGGTCCACTAACTGGTCTAGCTACTGACCTTAAGGCCACTCCAGTTACTCCAAGCTGGTCGGCCAGATAGCTCTGGATAGTTCCAACAGCAATGACACCCCCAGAGAAGCCCCCTCTTTGCCTGAGGTACCACCCTAAGTCCTCAGCCGTGAGAATGTAGGGGGAACCCATGCAGGTATGGCGTTAGTCAAGCATGGGCCATTCAGCTCTGAACTCTATGGAACCCCGGGCAGCTTAGTGAGCTTTCCTGAGCCTCACGGGCATTGTGTGCAAAGCAGAGGAAGTAAATGCTCACAACTCCTCATTCTCAGAAATGAGAAATTCTCAGATGATGTAAGAAAATGCAGCAGAGTTCCAGGCAGATAATAGGAACTCTGTAATTTCAGGGAGATTATTACCACCAGAGGTGAAGGACAAATACCGAGTCAGATGAGGGAACCTTCCAGCACTGTGAAAGTGACAAGGGTATGAGAGAAACCTGGGCCTGCTGTGTTACTTCTCAGCACACCTCCCCTACCCAGACACACCTTCTCCTTCCTGGTGTCCAGGCTGTGTCACGCCCACACCGCGTGACTTACTAGAACGCGCCCAACTCACACCACCTGGGCTAGGACCTCACTGCTTACAGCAGTAGCCCCACTGGGCTTTACTATTACTCCTGGCCTGGCAACCCTCCTGGAATGAGCTCCGGATTGGAGAAATGTCCACCTAGCCAAGGGCTCCAAAGAATGAACTGAATTAAATATACTTAAAAATGAAGTTATGTCCTCAAAAAAGGAAAGAGGATTACCATGCATTCCAGCAATTCCACTTCTGGGTGTATATACAACAGAATCGAAAGCAGGGTCTCGAAGAGATATTTGTGCCCCTGTGTTCGTAGCAGTGTTATTCACAATGGCCAAGAGGTGGAAGCGGCCCAAGAGTCCATGGGGAGATGAATGCATAATGAAATGTGGTCTATACGCACAGCAGAAAATTATTCATTCTTTTTTTTTTTTAAGATTTTATTTATTTATTTGACAGAGAGATCACAAGTAGGCTGAGAGGCAGGCAGAGAGAGAGAGGAGGAAGCAGGCTCCCTGCCGAGCAGAGAGCCCGATGCGGGGCTCGATCCCAGGACCCCGGGATCATGACCTGAGCCGAAGGCAGAGGCTTTAACCCACTGAGCCACCCAGGTGCCCCGAAAATTATTCATTCTTAAAAACAGAAGCAGACTCTGGCACAGGCTATGGTGCGGATGGACCTTGAGAACACTATGCTAAGTGAAATAAGCCAGTTGTGAAAAGACAACTATTTTATGATTCCACTTACACGAGATGCCTAGAGCAGTCAGATTCCCCGAGGCAGAGAGCAGAAGGGTGACTGCCAGGGGTCTGGGGATGAGAGGGGGCCCTGGGTTGTTTCACGGGTATTAAGCTTCAGTTTGGCTCGATAGAAAGGGTTTTAAAGATTGGTTCTACAACAATGTGACTGTAGTCAGTACTTTTGAACTGCGTATTAAAACATGGTTAAGACAGTAAATTTTATGCTGTGTGTATTTGATCACAATTTTAAAACAGCGAAGCATGACACTAACTAGAGACTGGGGCATGCACGGTTTGACCTGGAGTTTGTACAGTCAGGTGAAAATACAATAGCCCACAGTCCAGAGCCAGACGTGACTTTTATTCATAATCAGCACTGGGAAGAGGGTTCATTAAGTATCTAATGATTGATTCTAAAATTCTTATTGAAAGACCTGATATGTATACTCAGAATCAGCTTGCCCTGTAATTAACTAAAAACCACTTATGATGGGAATTCATACATAATCGCTATCAGTGGAGTCAACTTGTAAGAATATTCTAAGCATTTAATTGACTTTTAAAAGAATAGCTACAGCAAGCTAATTAAATATCAAGTTATGGAATGTGTTAATTGATATTTAATAAGTATGTCAATTGATGTCTAATAGCCAATATGTCTCTTAAAATATGTCAATTAGATGCCTAAAGATCCTTTTCAAGGGGATTAGTAATTGAATGCATTGAGGATGTAATTGGTTAATTTTTTTAAAAAATTACATATTGCAACCCTCCCTGCTGCCTTTGCTGGGATCAGAGAGCTACTTAGGAACCGCTCTGCCTGGCCTCCTGGCTGTCTTTACGTACAGGTCCATAGAGCAAGAGCAGACTTTTGTGGGGCTCTTAACATCCGTATAAAAGTGGGGCTCAGGGAGGGTGAGGGAACCCTATCCAAATTCTCCATCTAGTCAGGAATGGGCTCTGCCTCCACCCACCATGGCCAATTTTTGGTATTTAGATACAAAGCCCAAAGTCAAGGACTGGTGTGTGCAATATATGCCCTGCTTGAACCTCCAGCCCCTGGCCTGCCCCGAGACTCTCCTCCAACCTGGACGCTGCCACAGCCAAACCCCCACACGGCCCAAGCCCTTCCCTTCCCACCTTCTCCCAGTCACAGTGAGAAGCATTCAGGAGAACACCGTGTCACCTGGAAACAACAGCAGAAGTTCTCCTACCTTCCAAATATGCCCCCCTAAACAATTTCAATGTGGTATCCCAGGGCTCCAGGGACTAACGTTCCACCAACAAGACAAAAACTACATGGCCTTTCACGAATCAGCATCAGAAGTCCCACAACATGCTCTATTAGCTGAAACACTCACCACCTACATTCGGAGGTTGGGGTGGGGGGAGAATGCAGTCTTCAGCTATGTTTTAAAACCACCCCAGATCTTTCTCATAAGAACAGGGGAAGCGTGTAAAAGGATTTCAGCAGGGGAAAAATATGATCTTATTTGTATTTTAAGGTCATTCTAACTAGAGTACAAAACAGATAGTTGGAGGGGGGGGGGTTGGAAGCAGAGAGAATGGTAAGGAAGCCAGCCATAACAGTGGATGGATAAAGGCAATGGCAGTAGAATGGAGAGAAATGGACAGATTCTAGGGACTTTTCAGAATAGAGGGACAACAGGACTAGTGATAAATTACTTGATGGGGAGGACTTGTCAAGGATGATCCCCCAGTTCCTGCCCAGACTACTGAGGACAGAGTAGCACCATTTCCTGTGATGGGAAACACTGGAATAGGGTGGGGTCGGGAGGTTGGGAGAGACAAGTCTTGGTAAGGAAGCATCGTACTGAGTTTGGGATGAGTTGAGTTAGTAGTAGCTTAGGAATGTCCAGGGAGAGCTGCAATGCCTTCCATGAGAAATATAGGTCTTAGAGCTCCAAAGAGAGCGCATGAAGGAGAGCCAGAGACAAGAGGAAAACCAGGGAGGGAGAGGTAGGGTCACAGGGGCCCAGGGCAGGGCAATGTTCATGAGGGAGGGAGTGGTCAGTTTGGTCATAAACCACCTGAGAGATCAGAAAGACAAGGGTCCTTCTTGAGAAAGGGTACCAGGATGTGAACACAGATGGCCAGACAACAAACTCGGGGTTCTTTCTCACTTCCATGTGGCACGGCCACCACGAACTACGAGCTGTGTACAACTCCACTCAAAATCTCAGCAGAACTAGATCTAAGTCCCAACAAAAGCAATTCTAAAGCCCACCCAGGAAAAGTAGTCAGTGGAAGTACGCCTGAGATGTTCTGTAAAGTGAGCGTATCCACAGAGAGATGCGAGAAAACATAACACTGCACCCAAAGGTCCTCTACGAGAGCGGCCTGAATTTCATTCCTGCAGCAGGTCTGCCCCGCTGCACATGTCCCATCAGGATGGAGAGCAGTCAGTCTGAGACAGGGGCCTGGGTGAGCAAGTCGCTTCACCTTGCCAATCCTCTGCTTCCATATTAATTCCAGGGTGATGCCATCTTGGGGTCCTGCTGACTCCACAACAGGACAGTCAAGTGAGATGGCTGCATGGTAGCCTATAAATCACCATGAGATGCAACCTGTACTCACAAATAATTAGACAGACCAATGGCATCACAAGGAGGGCTGAGAAGTTTTCCAGGGGATTTCAGAGGAAAAGGACAGAGACATAACAGCCATGTGATCCCAAGCATGCTCTCGGAATTAGATGGTCAAGCTTCAACTTCTGATTCTTACTAGCTACATGTCTTTGAGCAGATTTCTCAGCCCCGAGAAGAAAGCTGGAAATTACATGCCGAGTCAATTTGTCCCACCATTTAGGTCGCAGAAGTTGGAGAGGAAATAGAAGGGTGGCTTCTGCTTGTCCAGTGCCAACTGAAGATCCCAAAATGGGGGCAAAGAGCCCAACACTTAGGATCAGTCAGCAGAAAGCCTGGCTCCTCTCACTTTCAGCAAGAAGGGAAAACCAGCAGCAGCCACTCCAGCCTGTTGTTGGAGATGCTTATTCAGTTACCCATAGCAACGGTTGCCATGGAGATGGGCGGTCCAGCCTGCCAACCAGGAATGACTCTCAGGCCAGGACCGGATTAGCCACATCCACACCCTTTCCAAACCAAGGAGGCAGTCTAAGCCCCAGCTCTCTCTAAGTTACTTGACTGGGGAGTTCTTCCGCTTTATTTTTCTTTCTTCTTCCTGTCAGAAGATCTCACTATTTGAAAATCAATGGAGATATATGCCAAAGGCGTGGAAAGTCTTATGGATTGTGCAGCTACTAAGTCTTTATAAAGTCAGAGGTTGGTGTTGGGGGAGTGCTTGGTCACAGAAAGTGGATGAAGCAGCTGTGGGTGTTCAGGGCTGTAGCAGGCTCTGTGGAATTCAGGAAGGAACCCCTGGAGGTCTGTGCTGGGATCAAACTCTGTAAGAGACCCAGGGGAAGATAGGGGCGTTTCCAGAGGTAGTGCCTGGATGGGCAGCTGAGAATGTGCCCCAAGAGGAATGGTGGTGCCCCCACTTGAAGGGGACCAGAGCTTCTCTTCAAGTTCTTGAAGATCATTTCTGGAGAAAAGGAGGCCAAACCAGAAGTTAAAGCAAAATGTTAGTGGTAAAAAGAACCAGAGACCAGCTCTCTTCACAACAAAGAAAAACCCTCAGAGGGGGATGGGCTTACCCATGGCTACCTTAAAACTCATACCTAGCAATCTCTATTTCCAGTCTGGGTTCTACCCATCACAACACAGATGTGGGTTGCTCCTGGAAGGTTACTCAGCATGAGCTGAACTTTCTAACCATGACAGCACCATCCACAGACTGGTTGTCCTGGGAGGGAGTCAGGACTATATGACCTGGGACTCCTATCCACTCTCAGCTCTGTGATTCCTTAGTGAGGGGAGGTATCCTGGTTCCAAGTGGAGCAGACCTTTCCAAACCCCACCAGCTTGGGTCCTTCTGCTGCTTTTCCTCCACTCCCAGGTTAGGCCTCCAAACGGGGAGGGCAAATGCTTTCTCAGCTCATGCACAAAGAAATAACCAGAATTACTTCACACAACAGCATCCAACCCAGCTCCATGCCTTGCAGCCCATCTGAGGCCTGGCCCCAAGGGCTTCTTGAAGATCTACCCTAAGAAGCAAGCCAGTGGCAGCCCCAACAACTCTCACGGTCTGAAGTCAAATTTAAGAGAATGTGTACTAAAGCTCTGACCTGGGCACCATCCTGTGTGCCATCAGCTTCCAGAGGCATAAACTTGGGAAAACTTCCTAACATCCCTGGAGCCTCGCTCCCTCAAGTGAACAACCAGATACTCAGGTGTGCTAATAAACCAGATCTGTAACGAGGATTAAGAAGCCAATGCAAGAAAGCACACACTACGATGCTAGTAATCATTGATGGTTACCAATTTGCTTCAAAGTGATGAAGGGGGAAGGGTGCCTGCCTCGCTCAGTTGGTAGAACATGTGACTTTTGATCTTGGGTTGTGGGTTGGGGTTGTGGGTTGGGGTTGTGGGTTCCGGTTTGTGGGTTCAAACCTCATGTTGGGTATAGGAATTACTTTTAAAAAAACATCTTTTTTAAAAAAATTGATGGAGGAGAGGCATAGGAGGGAAAAAGAGATGAACCAGGATAGATCCTGAGTTAGTAATTAAAACTGAGGCCTGGGGGCACCTGGGTGGCTCAGTGGGTTAAAGCCTCTGCCTTCGGCTCAGGTCATGATTCCAGGGTCCTGGGATCGAGCCCCACATCAGGCTCTCTGCTCAGCCGGGAGCCTGCTTCCCTCTCTCTCTCTGCCTGCCTCTCTGTCTGCTTGTGATCTCCGTCTGTCAAATAAAAAAATAATAAAAATAAAAAAAAAAACCTGAGCTCTGCAAAGATAGAATTCTCTTCCTAATGATACTACAAAGTCATTTACCTTTCTCTCTCTCTCTCATGAGGGGTACTGTGGAATTTTCCAGAGGTTACATGGTATGCGATTGGACGACTAGTAAATGCAGAAGCAGATCTGAGAAGCTAGCTAGCTAGACATTCGAAGGATTTGCAAAATGTAAAACAATGCTTCTCTTCTTATTAATTTTGTTTGGAAAAATACAGTTTATTTTCTATTAAAAGTTTATTTAACAGACATTGGACAGCTCTTATCGAAAAAAAGAATTATCAGTGAAGACCACAAGTGTTGGCATGGATACGAAGAAACTGAAACCCTTGTGCTTTGCCTGGGAGAATGTAAAATGGTAGGGTCGAGTCTCAAAAAATTAAACATGGAATTGCCACGTGATCCAGCAATTTACTTCTGGGTGTATACAGAAGACAGAAAACATGGTCTCAAAAAGAGATCTGTGCACCCATGTTCAGAGCCGCCCTGTTCATGACAACCCAGTGGTGAAACAACCCAAATGTCCGTCGATGGATGAATGGCTAAACAGTATGCGGCCTATACCTATAATGGCCTACTGTTCAGCCTTAAAATGAAAGGAAATCCTGACACATGCTACAACATGTATGAACCTTGATGATACTACGCGAGGTGATATTAGCCAGACAAAGAACAGATACGTATGATTCCACTCACACAGGGCACCCAGAATAGTCAAATTCCTAGAGCCAAAAAAAAAAAAAAAATGGTGGTTCCCAGGAGCTGGGGACAGGGGGAATGGGGAGTTAAGTGTTTCATGGGGACAGTTTTAGCATGGGATGATGAAAATATTCTAGAAATGAATGGTGGTGATGGTTGTACAACCATGTGAATGTACTTAATGCCACTGACCTGGACACTTCAAAACAGGGTTAAAACTGTAAATTTTGGATACATTTTACCACAGGAATAACAAAATAAAATAAAGTAAAATCTAATGGATGATGTACAACTGCCATCTAAAAGCTTAGAGTAGAAATTAATTATCAAGGACAAAAGTTATTTGTGTTGGCATATAATGGGATTATTATTTTTTTAAATGAGTTAATATTTTTAAATGTCTGAGTTTTATGGTCTAATAGAGTAAATATCAACAGATGCAAGCCACAGGGGCGCCTGGGTGGCTCAGTCCTGAAGCATCTGCCTTCGGCTCAGGTCATGCTCTCAGGGTCCTGGGATGGAGCCCCGCATTGGGCTCCTTGCTCAGTGGGAAGCCTGCTTCTCCCTCTCCCACTCCCCCTGCATGTGTTCCTGCTCTTGCTGTCTCTCTCTCTGTCAAATAAATAAATAAAATCTTAAAAAAAAAATAGATGCAAGCCACATAAACAAAAGCTCTTGAAGGTCCTCAAAAAATTAGAAGAATGTAAAATGAGACCAAAAAGTTTGAGAATGTCTACATATTATCTCTCTGCTTTGCATAGTTTTTAAATTTTCAATTAACTTTTAAAAACTCATTTTAAAAAGAACAGTAGGTACGCCTGGGTGGCTCAGTTGGTTGGGCGACTGCCTTCAGCTCGGGGCATGATCCCAGAGTCCCAGGATGGAGTTCTGCATCGGGCTCCCAGCTCCACAGGGAGTCTGCTTCTCTCTCTGACCTTCTCCCTCTCATGCTCTCTCTCACTCTCTCTCTCCCAGATGGATAAATAAAATCTTTAAAAAAAAAAAAAAAAGAACAGTAATTGACTATTGTCTTTCATTCTTCACTGTTTTGGCAAATTGTTTAACCTTGATGAGCCTCAGTAGTCTCATCTGTCAAGGGGGTAGATAAGTCCAAAGCATGACTCCATGAATCAAATCTAACTCCACACAGACAAAGGGGCTGCTGCCCCCAATCCCACGCCCACCTCCCAGCTTCTATGAAGATGTGAGCCTTTCCAGCTTGAGGAAGAGAGAGTGTGCTCTTGTGTTAATCAGATCCCATTAATTTTTCAAAGGAGACAACAGCCCACTTACTCATCCCCCGTAGAGCCTCATCCATAATTGATCCTGAGCCGCACTTATCCAAATAGACAGAGAAGATGCCCGGGGCACGTGGGGCTCTGGGAGGGTTTTCTGCTGATGAGCCGATCTTCCGAAATAATGGCTGTAGGGAGAAGGCACTCGCAGCCATGACCTGTTCTAACTGAAGGGGGGGCTGACACCTTTCCTTCAATCAAGAATGACAAGGAAGAGACAAAGAAACTATTCCCTAAATGCTCTGAAGGATTGTTCTGAGGTTACATCTAAGTTCAAACCAGTTTGAGGGGGCTGGTCTAAGACGGCCTTGTGGAACACTCAGGTGCACACGGACCTCAGCAAGTCTGAACCCCAAGCCTCTTTCATCACAGCCTCTTCTTGAGGCCATACAGTTCTGCCTCATCCCCACTCCAGAACAAATGCCAACTGGATAGAAGTTTTAAATGTTTTTTAAAAGAACTAGTTAATATGCTTAAAGACAGCAGGAAGTAGGTATTTATCAGATGAGTAGAGGCTCTGTGGTAAGAAAGAGAGAAGCATCCCTGACATGTGGGAGAGCTGGCCCAGTGCTCACAACGAGGCGGTGCCATTTTCCTACTGAACATAAACAATCTCATAGAATATCAACATCAGACAGGGTCATATGTGACCGTGACTGAGCAAGACAAAAACAAGACGACTCTGTAATCATCTCTGAACTGTAATCATTTGCTGGAAAGATGTAACAAAGTAGCACAAAGAGCATGGACTGAATCACAGAAAGTCCTTGTCTCCCAGTTCTGGAGGGCGTGAGCCTGTGCAAAGTGCCTGCGGGGCCCACTTCCTCTGAAGGTGCAAGGAAAGAGCCTGTTCTATCCTGTCTCCTACTTTCTGATGGTTCCTGGGTTTGTGGCAGCGTAACTCCAGCCTCTTCCTGGTGCTCCCTCCATATGTGTATCTCCGTGTCCATGTTTCCCCTCTTCATTAGGACACCAGTCATGTTGGTTTAAGGGCCCAGTGTACTAACCTCATCTTAACTAATTGCATCTGCAACTATGCCATTTCCAAATAAGGTCCCATCCTAAGGTACTGGAGGTTAGAACTTTCACATATGAACTTGGAGGGCACACAATGCAAACCATAACCCATGAACTTAGGCAAAAATGAAGACACTGTCTAAACCATAAACATGACCAAACATCCCTCTATTTGTTTTCCAGGGTTGCTACAATCAATTACTACAAGTTTGGTGGCTTAAAACAAATGTATTATCTTACCATTCTGGAGGACAGAAGTCTGAAATCACTCTCAGTGGACCAAAATCAAGGTGTGGTCAGTCTGGTGCCCCCTCCAGAGGCTCTAGGAAGGAATCCACCCTTTGCCTCTTTTAGGTTTGGGTGACTGTTGGCATTCCTTGGCTCATGGCCACATCTCTCCAGTCTTCAGTGCCAGCATCTTCAAATCTCTCTCGGTTCCATTTTTACACCATCTACTCTCGACAAAGACACAGACAGAAAGACAGAGACAGAGAGGGGATATATGTGAACCTCTACCTTTCTCTTATACAAACGTTTGTGATTGTATTTAGGGCTATATTTAGGATAATCCAGGATACTCTCTCCATCTCAAGACTCTTAACTCAAGCACCTACAAAGGCCAGTTTCCTAAGGGAACATTTGCATGTTCCAGGGATTATGCTCTGAGTCTTTGGCAGCCATTATTCAGCCTACTCTGTCCCCAACCCTAACTACTGAGGGTGACTACTACTTCTTTATTAATTACAGCCTAGATCTCACTCTATTCCTACCACTTTCTAAATAAGATATATTAAAATATGCAAACATACACTTGCCTTCACTTGCAAAAAGCATCCAGTTCAGAGAAAAGCCCTGCTTTCTTGAAACCTTCTCAAAACCACTTGACCCAGGAGCAAAAGCTACAATAAATACTTTGTAACACGTCTGATAAGGGCCTCACGATTCTCCACTACCATCTGGTTTCTCTCATTGCAACAAGTCTCTAAACCCAACTTTGTTCAACTATAGTATATCCATAGTGGTATTTAGCTGGACAAAATTAATAGTAGCATAAAAACTGTAAGAGATATTACAAAGAAGAAAAGGCCTAAGTCGGCCTACATAGGAGTGATCTCATCAAAAAAATGGCAGAGTAAGACTCTCCAAAGACCCCTCTCTGCCATAAAAGCAATGAGAACGGTGGCAAAAATTGTCAGAATCAACTACCTCAAAATGTTAGAAATTAATCAAAAGTTTGCAGCAATTGGGGGAAAGGAGTGTTTTGTTCTGTTTTATTTTTTCAAGAAAAACAATGACTCTTGATTAAGAACAGCAAGCTTTGTGGCATTTTAACTTGCTCTAGTCCTGTTCCCTGCTCTCCAGCCCATAATAACCTTGAAAACTAATGGTCCCAAATCACTAACAAATCACTGGGAAAACCAGCAGCCCAGCAACCACTGGTAAAGTCAGAACAGGGTTGGAGCTTTTCAGAGCCCCAATCTCAGCATCATCACTACTGATCTGTCTGGCAGTGTCCTAGAAAACCCCACTCGTAAGTCTCATCCTTACTTGACCTGGTTCGGAGCTTGGCCAGTGGGAACAGTCTTTTTTTTCTCCCCTAGGAGCTTTTGTCAAAAACAGTAAGTAGAAATTATTTAACATTTTAGCTGTCTGAAGGAGAAATAAGTTTGAACAAACAATAAGCTAACCAAAATACTTAAAAGGAAAAGCTGGAGAAAGAGAATTCTGCAGAAGGCCTGGACAAGAAGGCTGTGATCACGCCGAGGGCTGTGTGCATGATCAGGGAAGACACCAGAAGACCCTATGTGATCACTGCTGGCTCACTTTGAGGCTCCCTGCAGGCAGGAAGTGAGGGCCACGCTGGGCTGTAGATGCTGGGCTGCACAGCAAAAACGCACTCCAACATGTGTACGGAAGCCCTTGTCCAGGCCTGGGAGGCTTTCTGGTTCTGGACATGGAAGGAAACCTCTGTCCAATCGAGGGGCATCCACTTCAGTGACTTCAGTGGCCACAAGCAGCAAAAAACACAGAGATGATAGAGTTAGTCCAGGAGAGTCACTAAACAAAAATACAACAGAAATAAAAACAGCAAAAACAACAAACCCTGGGAAGAAGAGAGAATGTGATTTCCAGAGTTGTCACATTATGTTATTTAGAATGCCCAATTTCCAGCAACAAAAACAACAAAAAACAATAAGAAATGCAAATAAGCAAGGACGTATAGTCCATATACACACACTCACAAAAATATCTGTGGAAACTGTCCCTGAGGAAGCAGAGGTGTTGGACTTGCTGGACAAAATCTTTAAATCAACTCTTTTAAATATGTTGAAAGAACCAAAGGAAACCATGTCTAAAGCAGTGACGGAAGAGATGCCTGAGGTGCTGGCAGCAAGATGGTGGACCAGGAGAGCCCAAGCTCCAGACCCCCACAGAAACGCCAATTTCATGACAGATGACTTCCCAAATCTCCAGAGGGAAACAAACGCCCTGGACTATAACATCCTGAGAACCAAGAATGGGCTGAATATCAGGAGATCTTCAACAAGACATGTTAAAATCGAACTGTCCGAAGTCAAAGACAGAATTTTGAAAGCAGCAAGAGAAAAGCTACTCGCCACATACCCATAAGGCTGGGAGAGGATTTCTCAGCAAATCCATGAAAGCCAGGAGATAGAAAGAGGATGTGTTCAAAGTGCCGAAAGGGAAAAGAAAAACAGAACAAAACCGTCAACAGAGAATACTTTACCAGACAAAGCTGTCCTTCAGAAATAAAGGAGGGAAAAAGATTTTCCTAGACAAACAGAAGCTGAGGGAGTTCCTCACAACTAGACCTGTCTTCTGAGAAATGCTAGAGGGAGTTCTTCACGTTGAAATGAAAGGACACCGAGTGGAACAGGAAAACATATGAACGTATAAAACTCCCTGGTAAAGGTAATACACGGTAAAATTCAGAACACTCTAATTCTGTAACAGCAATGCATAAATCACTTCTAATGCTGGCATCAGTGTTAAAAGACCAAGTACTTAAAATAACTATTGCTAAACAATCTGTTCATGGGCGCATATTATAAGAAGATGTAAATAGTGACATCAGTAACAAAATGGGGCAGGGGGAGTAAAAGCGTAGGGGTTTTGTATGTGATGGAAATTAAGTCATCAGCTTAAAATGAACTGTCATAACTATAAGATATTTTATGAGCCTCATGGTAATCACAAAGAAAAAACCTGCAGTAGAGACACAAAAGATAAGGAGGAAAGAATCAAAACAGAACACTATACAAAAGTCATCAAATCACAAAGGAAGACAACCAGAGGAAAAAAGAACCACAAAACAGGAAAAGCTTTTTACATGGAGACAGTCTATGTCTTTGCCTATCAATAATTATTTTTAAAGTAAGTGGACTAACTTACCCAATCAAAAGACACAGGTTGGGGGAGCCTGGGTGGCTCAGTGGGTTAAAGCCTCTGCCTTCAGCCCGGGTCATGATCCCAGAGTCCTGGGATCGAGCCCCGCATCGGGCTCTCTGCTCACTGGGAAGCCTGCTTCCTCCTCTCTCTCTGCCTGCCTCTCTGCCTACTTGTGATCTCTGTCTGTCAAATAAGTAAATAAAATCTTTAAAAAAAAAAAAAAAGACACAGGTTGGGTGACTGGGAAGGCCTCTCTCTACAGAGGCAAGAGTGAAACAGGTCCTGACTGAAGAGATGGAGCGTGCCGTGCAGATTTCCTTGGGAAGTGCATTCCAGGCAGAGGGAACAGCCAGTGCAAAGATTCTAAGACAGAAGCTTCTGGGGCCTTACTAGTGTGTGAGGGCTGAGGATTGGTTGGTGTTGTAAAAAGATCCCTCCGGCTGCCTTGTGGACAATGGACTGGGGGGTAAGGGAGCAGAATTGAGGAGACCAGTTCAGTGAGAAGGGGAGAGCCAGAGGTGGTTTCGTCCCTTGTGGGAGTTGGGAAAACAGGGAAGCAGGCATATTTAAGAAATATTTTGGAACCAGAGCTGATAAGATTTGCTAACACACTGAATGTTCATCTCCCAGCAAGAGTTTTTTTTTCTGTTCTTTTTAGAGACTTAATTCTTCTCTAATCTATTTGTAGAGAGAGCAAATGAGCAAAATGAACAAAAAAAAAAAAAAAAAAAGACTTTAGAAAGTCTTCAGAAGTGAAAGCTGAAGAGGTAAGGTTACCCCCCCCCCTTAGCCCCCAACCTGGCCTCTCGAAACTGAAGCATGGCACATCCACAAAAAAGAACCACACAACCAGGATGTCTGGCTGGCTCAGTCAAGTGTCTGCCTTCGGCTCAGGTCACGATCCCAGGGTCCTGGGATCGAGCCCTGCGTCGGTCTCCCTGTTCAGCGGGGAGCCTCTTTCTCCCTCTTCCCCGTTTGTCCTCTTTCTCGCTCTTTCTCTCTCATGTAAATAAGTAAATAAAATCTTAAAAAAAAAAGGAACCACACAACAATATTCATGGTAGCTTACCCATAATAGCCCCAAAGTGGAAACAACCCTTATGTTGATCAACGGCAGAGTAAACAAATAGATCGTGTGTATCCCTACAATGGACTACAATAAACAAAGCAAAGTGGGCTGCATCTCCAAAACGCTATGTCTTGCCCAAAAAAGCCAGACAGATTAGAGAACATACCAATGACTCCTCAGTTCATTTAACTGGTGGTGACAGAAATCCCCAACGTGGTTACCTTGGAGTGGGAGGGAGCGACTGACTGGAAAGGGGCAGGACGTAACATTCTGGAAAACTGGAAATGTTCTACATCAGATCTGTATTTAGACCCATAAAAATGTCATTGGTCACCAGTGATATATCCTGCGGAGAACACACCCCCTGATATGAAGTCATGAGAAGGGCACTTCCCCTAAGTCCCTAACACCCAAGTAAACATGAGCAAAATGTCACAGAAACCCAGACTGCGGAACCCTCTACAAAATGCCCGTGCAGTATTCCTCAAAACTGTCAAGGCTGTGAAATACAAGGAAACTGTCACAGACCACAGAGACCTCAAGAGATGTGGTACCTGCATGGGATCCTGGGAACAGAAAGCGGACATTAGTGAAGAAGGTAAGATCCACACAGAGGCTGCATTAACTCTCGTGTGCCTACACTGGTTTCTCCCTTTTGACAAGTGGATTAGGACAGCACAGACACTGACATCAGGGGAAACTCGGTGTAAAGTATGCAGAAAATCTACACTATCTTTACAGTATTTTTTGGACTATCAAATTCTTCTAAATTAAAAAATTTGGTTTTCTTAAAAGCCATTGAGCTGAATATTTACATTTGCCATTTTACTGTGTGATTTTGTAAATCAGCTCTTCATAAAATATCTGGGGGGAGTGGAGAGAAGCTCCCTGCTCCCTGACCCAGGCCAGTACATGGCCCAGCCGCAGCCTGCGGCGACACAGAACCGGCCCTCGAAAGAGCTGCTCAATTTTCCTCCTCCACCTCCTGCCTTTCCCCAGCACAGGGCAGCAGTGCAACAGCCATGGCAGGGCCATGGGGCATTCTCTGAACTCCTCTTCACAAATCCACTTTGCTTCTTGAATGTTAGCATTGACAATTCCAGTCCCGGGATGTGACCCAGACCTCGGCAATCAGCCAGAGAGGCGGCTGCTGAGGCCTCTCAGCCTCCAGTTACCCCCCAGGAGTCAGCCCGGAGCCTGGCGTGGGGCTGCGCAGAGAGGGAAAGAGCCACCAGCTCCAGGGGGAAGGCAGGTCAGGCGGGCACTTCCCAGGAGTGATGGGAAGCATGGATTCCAGAGCCCAGCTGAGGGCTCGAGTCCCAGCTCCACCACTTAGCAGCTACATACCCGTGGGCACGTTAGCTAGTCAGTGCCTCCAAATCCACATCTGTGAAGCAGAAATGATGATTCCTTCCAGGCCCTACAATTTTTACAGGTTCATCTTTACAGTAAGGCCCCACCTTGCCACCTCTCTATCTCTGTAATACTGGGGATTGCATCCTGTGTTTCCGAACATCGGATCTTCACCCCAATATTGTCTACCAGACCCCCCACACACTAGGCTCTCTAGACTAGGAGGCCCAACCCTCCAGGATAAGGCCTTTCATTTTACCCACAAATACCTACTGACTCCCTTCCACTGGGACATGTCACAGAACACTGAACCAGGCTGGAATCTGGCCTCTCTTTACAGTTTAGATCTCGCTCCTTCTATCCTCCCAACACTTTCTCCACACAGGACTTTTCCTTTCCTCACCCCTCACTCCTTGTAACTAACTTGTACACATCCTTCAGACCATACTGAAATGTCACTTCCTCCAGGAAGTCCTGACTCTCCTTGCCCAGCCCATGTCTCCCCTGCCTTCCCCATTAGCTAGGGACTCGGTTCTATTTTATTTACTGCTAAGCCATCTACAAAACCCAGCTCAAAGCCTGGCATCTGCAATCACTGAGTGCTTGTTGAATGAATGAGTTGGAGAGTGAAATGAGTGAATGACCTGGGAGAGTTAAGGAAGGCTTCATGGAGAAGGAAGCATTTCATTGGGCCTTAAAGGATGAGTGCAAGTTAACCAGCAGAAGAGTCGGAGGAAAGATCTAGGTGTGTGGCCAAGACTTATGCTTTCTGGAGCCAAAAGGGGAGGTGGCAGTCCAGGCTGAGCTATTAGGCTAAGATTTTAGGGCCTGATCCTATAAGCAGGGGTAGCCAACCCAACAGAACATCCAAATTGCCTGGGACCCAACTTCTGGATTCTGGTCCCACCAATCTGGAGCTCTCAGATTCTAATGACATTCAAGGTCAGGAACCTCTGATGGAACATACAAGAGGGAAGTCAGGAAGATTTTTCACCAGGGAGGGACATGATTCCATTTCCAGATCTAACACTGTACAGGAAGTGAGGCTGGACAGAAGCCAAGAATGAACAGGATGGCAGAAAGGGGAAAAAGTCAAGAGATTCAGGCTCCCATTGACTGCAGGACAGGAGGGAAACAGCTGTGTCAGTGATAAGGAAGGTGAGCTGTGGTTCCGCTACTGTTGAAATTGGTGGAAAATCCGAGAAGTAGGTGTGATCTGTGTACACTAGCAGTACAACTCACCCCTCCCAACACACATGCACAAAAACACACACGCACACAAGCACACTCAGCCCCTCCTTACTGGAGGCAGCTGTCTGTCACAGTGGACTGCAAACACACACCCACACACTAAGTCTGGCTAAGAGATACCCAACCTTACAAAAATTTGCTAGCACACAACACTGGCAAGGGGAGGCCCGGCACAATACCAATTTCCACTATATCCATTTCCACAGAACAAGAAGACAAGCAGGGGCTTCTAGAAAGAGCTTTAGGCTCCAGTGGTTTTGCCTTTTCTGAGAATCAGCTGCTGCTTTCATAAACACTGGGTGGGGGCAAGGGGAGGCAGCAGAGACAGGAGCTAAGCTATTGCTCATTCTAGCCAATTCCTGATAGAGGAGAAGAAATCCAGTTTGTACTATCTTCAAATATCACACTGTTGTGACTTATAACAGCACTCACTGTATCTTGTTGCATTACACCTGCCAAAAGGAAAAAAAAAAAATTGAATTACCATGCTAATGTCTTCTCTTTTGGCGAAATTTGTGATTCAGGTACGTGGATATAAAATACATCATTAGTTGCTTTTAAGCTTGTCTTTAATGATGAAAAAACATTGCAGGGCATGAGGGGGAGACATAACTAAACTCAGTCACTGGCAGCATTGGGAGCTTCTTGTAAACCGTAATGTGACAGTGCAGTTTCTTTTTCCCTCTGAGATGACAGTTAATTCCAGACCAGGAAGGCTGTCAAAAATGCTTAGTTCTGCTCCACTTGAGTTAATTACCGGCCCTGGGGCAGGCTGCCCTCCACTCCTCTGCTAATGGGGCTGGGCTCCAGGTAAAAAATCCATTTGCAAGAATGTTTTCCTTGCTCCAGATCTAATTTATTGAATATCAAATATTTATGCCAATGCAATTAAAGTGACAACATTGCTCTCCCTTCTCCCCTGCCCCCAGTCGTAGGCAAGCCCAGGCTTGCTGACAGAATGCTTTATCCCGTCAACATGGGGTAAAACTTCTGCTTGAGCTTCTAAAGCAAGAGCTTTGAAACCCTTCAATCCACAAAGTCACCTGGGACTTTGCCTTTATCTTCTTTTGTAGGCAGCCACATGACAGGTTATGGAGCAATGGCGGAGAAGCTGGGGTGGGAGGCAAAGAGAAGAGAGGAAAGCCTGACTGTGGCTTCAGTTCCCCCCAAGTCTTCTATGGTCCTCTGTGTTCCAGGCCCCAGACTGGGAACTACAGTTGAGACAGACGGAGTAGACTCAGTCCATATCCCTGTCAGTCTGCCAGCCTGACAGAGGGACAGCTTGCAGCATACATAGAAGAGGTTCCAGAGATGGGTCCTTATAGGTCATGGGTCTCCCAAGTCTTGAAGACCATCCAAGACCCCATTCCATCCAGCCAGATTTAACTGCAAAGTTTCAGGTCCAACAAAGCATATTTCATCTTCCCAAGGTCTATTCACCCACGAAGAAGGCTTCAGACTGTCCAGATTCTGGGGCCTTGGGGCACTCCCTGTTGGGACAGTACCCAGCCCCCAACGTCACCCCCATGAGTCTCTTGTACCACAAAGCACATGATCTGACATCTGCCCCAAACAGAACGATGGTTGGTAAGGATAAGCCAGTGAACAGTCTAAGGTGCACGCTCCTCAGGCCTTCCTGGAAAATGTGAAAAGGAAATGCATTTGGCTAAAGGAAAAGGGATTATTTTCTTTTCTTCCCTGAAGCAAGGAAGCTCAGCAAAGCCCAGGGCAGCAGGTAGTACTATATCTGTGGCATATCTGAGGCTGTGCTATGCCCTCCGATTGGGATTTTTTTTTCAGGGACCTTGCTGTCTACACCTACTTTTCCCTTCCTACAAGAAAACAAAGACCTTTCCTTGGATCTGAACTAGGTTTTAAAAGAGAAACAGGCATGCGTAAAGTGAACCACAAGCTTAGTAGAAGGAACCCAGAATTTTGTGTTCAAAGAACTGAAAATATATTGATTTTTATTAGAGCCTTGTGTTGGAAGGGAGTGAGCCCTGGGACTATAAGCATCAAATGAGGTCATCTAAGCGTGTTAGAAAATGTCAAGTCCTGGATAAATACGAAGTACTCTGCACATCACAGGAATACTGGAAAAACCAAATGATATTATATGCACGTTTGCATTACATAAATTGTAGTTGTTATAGGACATTTTGGAAGAAGAAGGATTAAGCTTTAACTATGGAGATAAATCACAAAAATATAAACAAGTTCATTTCTTTTGATCCTACCTTTTTAGAACTGTTTACAAACTGAAAATTTTTTTAAGTTTCCTTTCTGTTCTCTTTTTTTGGATAAACATACACTACCCAATTTTGACATGTGCTGTTTAGATGTTCTTGGTTTCTGACCACCATGCTTTACTTTTGAGGCTTTGTGATCACTTTTTCTGGCCAGATAATTCTTTGTGTGTGAGTGTCAGAGGAAGAGGCTTGGTATCGCTACCTCCCTAGAAGTCTCCAGTTATCACTCTGGTCAAGACATTATCACAACATACCTCAACTCCTGCCATAATTTCCTAACTGTCTACTCTGCTTCCAGCTTCCTCTGTCTCCAAATCATCTTCCCCTTGGCTGCTCAAATACCAATATCATTTTTTTACCATTAAGAGTAACTACAGAAGAACCTATGCTACAGCCATAGTGATAAGACAAGAAAAAAAGAAAAAGAAAAACTGCTGGGAATAAAGACGCAGATTTATCATTATTTACAGACAGTATAATTATGTATCAGAAAGTAACAAGAAAAATCACAGAAAATCTATTCAAACTAATGAGAGAGGTCAGTAAAATGGTTGAATACCAAATAAATTTATAGGAAACAATTGTTCTCTTATATACTAACAACAACCAATTAGAAACAGAATTTTTAAAGTATGTTCATAATACATTTCCAGTTACTTTGCTGACTTCATGAGAATATATCACAGGAACTTCTGTGCAAAAGTGAATTTTGCACCTTCCACTCAAATCTATTCCTTCTCCAGTGCTCTCTAGCTCAATAGTGGGTCTTCCATCTACCTATTTGCACATGGCAGAAACCTAGGATTCGTCCTTGCCTCCTTCCTCTCTCACACCCAATCTGTCATGAAACCTGTCATGAAACCCTATCAATCAGTATTACCTCCTATCTGCTCTGCTTCTCTTTGACCCAACTGTCTTCATCACCTCTCACCTGAAGGATTACAATAATTCCTCACTGTTCTCTTCTTGTTCTCCCCAATCTATTTCCACAAAGCAGTCATAAGGATCTTTTGAGGTTTTAAGCTAAATCATACGACTCTCCTGCTGACAACCCTTCACTAGCTTATAAACCCTTTATCAGCACCATGGCTTCACTGCTTGGCTTTCCATGCTCCCTCTACACACTCACTTCTTCCCTCTCTGTGCCTGAGGAACACTATCCTCCTCTGGTTTCTCAAAGGCCCTCAAGCTCTTTCTCACCTCAGAGCCTTCGCTTTCCATATTCCATGCTGGGAATAACGATCACTGATCTTCCTTCAAGAAGGCTAGGCAGAGGAGCACCTGGGTGGCTCAGTCAGTTGAGCACCTGACTCTTGGTTTCATCTCAGGTCATGATCTAATGAGTCACAGAATTGAGCTCTGTATCAAGCTTCATGCTCAGTGGGGAGTCTGCTTAGAGATTTTCTCCCTCTACCTCCCCAAAAGAAAGCTTCAAAAATAGGGGGGAAAAGAAGGCTAGGCAGAGAGAGGGGCCTTAGACCTTTTCAGAGATCTCCCTGACTCTTTGTGCCTCAGTTTCCCCACCTACAACATGAGTTGATTGAACTAGAGGTTCTCTCTGATAGTCTATGAGCTGAAGATTCAATAAGAAGGGACAGCATTGATGGAGAAGAATGGAAAGTAGGGAGAGACTAGAGAGAAAATAGTCCTAGGAAAGACAGCAGAAAAAGGAAAACTAGGGGAAAAAAAAGAAAAAGGAAACACCTTCAGTGCTTTTAAAAAAAAATGTTTAAAGATTCATTTATTTGAGAGAGAGAGCAAGAGAGAATGTGCACATGAGTGAAGGCGGGGGGCAGAGGGAGAGAACTTCTCAAGCAGAACCCCCCTTCACTTACTACTGAGCGAGGAGCCCAAATTGGGCTTGATCTCACAACCTATGAGATCATGACCTGAGCTGAAACCAAGAGTTGGGCACCCAACCATCTGAGCCCCCCAGGCACCCTACTGGTGTATTCAAAACATTAAATGTTATCATTCTATTTTTATTAGAACAACTTAATATTAAATCTCCACAGGATTCGGAATCATCATAATAATCCTGCTACCAAGAGAGAAAAGCCAGCCAGCCAACTTACGGTATTTAAATATTAAATACATGCACTATACTGAAAACTTGATTCCATTCCATGAAAATAATTCACATCTTCCAAAGCCAAGTAGAAAAAAAAAAAAAAAAAAACAAAGAACAAAAACCTCATTCACCCATATAAATAGCTTCTAGGTAGCCAAAGGTAGGGACGCACTGGCTGCTTCTGCTCCTGGCTTCCACAGAGACTCATGGTTGCCTAATCAACTCTCCTTCTCTCTTCCTAGCACAACTGTCTGTGGTTTCATTCAAAAAAGCAATGTACTCAATTAAAATGCTACATTTCCCAGCTTCCTTTGCCAAGAACGGTGGCCACGGAGCATCGTCTGGCAAGTGATATGTGAGAATAAATTACAGAGAAATGTTCAAGGTAGGTGTGCTCAGATGGCACATGTCCTCTCTTATCCTTTATTTTTTATGCATTCCTCTTCCTTCTTCAACCATCTTGTGACCTTGAGGTGACCATAGGGACAGGCCAAGAGAATCAGAGACCTCTATTTAAATCCTAGCTCAGGCATCTGCAAACTCTATGAACTTGGGACAGTTCATTTAACTGCTCTAAGCCTCACTCTGGTCTATCAAATGGGAGTCATAATGCCTCACTCACGAGATTGTTAGGATTAACTGAAATATTTTATCACACACAGGGGACAGTGCTTTATAAACTGTTTAGCTCTAAAAAAGTACTAATTTGGGGCGCCTGGGTGGCTCAGTGGGTTAAGCCGCTGCCTTTGGCTCGGGTCATGATCTCAGGGTCCTGGGATCGAGTCCCACACCGGGCTCTCTGCTCAGCAGGGGGCCTGCTTCCCTTCCTCTCTCTCTGTGATCTCTTCCCTTCCTCTCTCCTACTGTGATCTCTCTCTGTCAAATAAATAAATAAAATCTTAAAAAAAAAAAAAGTACTAATTTATTTGTTTGTTTGCCTCCGTCCTTGTTTTGTGACTGGTCTATCCTCCTCACTTAAATCTAAAATATATTGAAAGTTAAATGTTGTATTTCGACATGATGATCTTTCATAATAGAAATACCTATTCCCTTGACATAATACCAATCCATTATGTTATCAGAAGCCAGAGTTCCTTCTGTTACACAGACTGGCCACATGCAAATCACAAGTGAATCTGCATTCTCCAACTGTGGCCTCAGTTATCTTCTAAGTCAACCAGAAATTTAAGATGCGTCATCCTTTAAAAATATGTATTTTTTCAGAAGTGTGGGTCTATTTCCTTGAGCATTTGAGGGGTCCCATCAATCCATAATCTCAAATTTAGCAAATTTTCTTATTTTTTATAATTATTTTGTTAGTAATGTCTTCCCTTTCATTGTGTTTTCTCATTCTTGAACTCTTATTTCGATGCTGGACTTCCTAGTCTATTTCTCTAATTTTCTTCTATTTGGATAAGATCTCTTCTCTTTCTTAGATATGTATTAGGCAAAACATCCCAAAGGCACAGAAACCATCCCCCTTACAAGGCAGTGGCAAATTAAAAATAATACACCTCCCTAGCACACAAACAAAAAACCCAGTCACTTGGGATATTTTTAAGTGTCCTTTAGACAACATTTGGGTTAAAGAGGAAGAATCAAATAGGTGATTTAAAAACAAAGAAAAAGAGAAAACCATACAGGATATTTTATGGGATGAGGCAAAGCTGATTCACAGGCAAACTGATAACCTTAAATACCTTTATGGTTAGTCAGGAAAACATAAAAGTAGGTAAAATAAACCTTCATTTAAATAATTTGGTTTCTGTAATAGATCAAAATAACCATGGAAAGAAATCTAGAAAATATAGATAAAGCAAATGTTATTGATTAGTAAACTTAATAGTCAGAAAAAAAAAAAAAAACAGTAAAACTGGTAGATAAACCTTAAAACTGGTTCATGAAATAACCTTGTTTCCGCCGTCGGAGGAGACATAAATAAATGTTAGAAATGCAAAAAGGGAAACCATAAGGTTTGAAATTGTAAGAGGATTCTATGCATAATTATATGCTAATACTTTCAAAACCTCACTGAAATGGATTATTTTCTGGGAAAGCATAACACACCAAAATTGCCTCAAGAAAAATTACACTACCTGAATAGACCGATAGTCAAGGGAAAAAATCTAAAGAAAGTTGTCAAAGTATCGCCTCCTAAAATGGCTTCCAGCCTCAGATGATTTCATGGGTGCATTACTTCAGCCTTCCACAGAACAAATAATTTCCATGTAACATAAACCCCTTCAGGGCATGAAAAATGATGTAAATCTTATCAGTTCATTTTACAAAGCTAGCAAAACTATTGACATAAGGTTTTGGATGAATCTCAAAAACATCATGTTGAATGAAAGAAGTCAGACACTGAGTATAAATTATATGATCCCAATTATACGAAGCTCAAGGACAGACAAAACTAATGGGTGGAGATAAAAATTAAAGAAGTGGTTGCTGGGGGTGGGGATGGAGGACTGGCTGGAAGGAGCCACAAGGGAACTGTGTGGGGCTATGAAAATTTTCCATATCTTGATGTGGGTGATGCCTACTGGGGTGTGTCTCTTTGTCAAAAATCATCAAGTTGTACACTTAAGATTTGTGCATTTTTCGGTGTGTAAATTATACCTTTACTTGGGGCGCCTGGGTGGCTCAGTGGGTTAAAGCCTCTGCCTTCGGCTCAGGTCATGATCTCAGGGTCCTGGGATTGAGCCCCGCATCGGGCTCTCTGCTCAGCAGGGAGTCTGCCTCCTCCTCTCTCTCTCTGCCTGCCTCTCTGCCTACTTGTGATCTCTGTCTGTCAAATAAATAAATAAAATATTTTTTAAAAAAGAGTACATTTACTCTTAGAAAAAAAACTTTGTGACCATGAGTTAAAAGCCTAAATAAATAAATAACAACCTAATCACACTTAATCTGTTGTATATGCAAAAGTACTAAACAAAATATTGGGAAAGGTAATCTTGCAATAGATTAGAAGAACAATACATCAAAAAACTTCAAGGTTGTTTTAATATTCTAAGTCTATTACTATACTAATTCAAATAAGAAATAGCATATCATAATAATATTGAAATTAGTCTATAAAATTCATTTATTCATGATCTTGATTCCTAATAAACTCAGGTAAAAAAAGACTATACCTCAGCATGATAAATAATATCGATCTCAAACTGAAAGACCAAATCATCCTTAACAGTGAAACTCAAGAGGCCGCCTCGTTAATGTCAAGAACAAAACAAGGATGGCCATTGTTCTCACTGCTCTTTACTATTGTTCTGAAATTTCTAAGCAATGTAAGAGGACCAGAAATAGATATGAATCATAATTATAAGAGAGAAAGAAACAAAAGTATAATTTTTAGCCCATGATAATATTGTCTTTCTAGAGAACTCAAGAGGGCCAACTGAAAAACAATATTCTGACTAGTTACAAAATAACTACACAGGGACAGTAGGGATGTTCACTGAAGCATTGTGATAAAGAACAACTGGAAACCACCTAAATGTCCAATAATAGGAGCCTGGAGAAGTGGATGTATAGACACACGATAGAATGCTATATAGCAGTTAAAATGAATTAAGTCGATATAAAAATAGCAAGCGGGAAAGAGAATTCAGGATTATATACACAGTGTGATACTTTAAATGCAATGTTGAAAAACAGATTATATTGTTTGGAAAAATACAAAAATATAGATGTGAGAGATACCAATTTTGGAACATTGGTCTCGTCTGGCGAGAGAAGACAGGCGATGAGACTGGGAGGCATACAGGGGGCTTCCGTTTTGGTTGTAGCTCCTCCCTCCCTCCCTTCTTTTCTTTGTTCTTCCTCCCTTCCCCATTTTTTTTTTTTTTTTTTTTAGGACTAAAAAGCCCTGGAGAAAACCATCCATCTGATGACCAGACCCAATATGCCACCAATAGTTCCCAGAGAGCTCCCTTGTGGCCCTACCAATCCTCTACCCTCTCCCCCGGCAACCACTTCTCAGATTTCTGTCACCTGAGGTGAGGTTTGCCAGTTCTTGAAGTTTCTTTAGATGGATCCATGGGGGACACCTGGGTGGCTCAGTGGGTTAAATGTCTGTCTTCAGCTCAGGTCACGATCTTAGGGTCCTGGGACTAAGGCCCACATCGGGTTCCCTGCTCAGTGGGGAGCCTGCTTCTCCCTCTCCTTCTGTCTCTCTCTCAAAATAAATAAATAAAAATATTTTTAAAATAAATATATATATAAATACATAAATGGAAACATGGGTTTCCTTTCAGGCCTTCTGTGGTCTCCTTCTGCAAAACTGGCCTCCTTTAGGACACCAGGAGTCTAGAACAGACACATGACAGACTGATAGTTGAGGACTGCACACCTCAGTGCTCTTGGCCGCCATGCGGGACAGGAGGACAGCCTCTCACAGGAGGCTTCTTGTCTCAGGGCACAAAGCAGACACCCAGAGGACAGCTACCCCTTATGACACTTTACAGACTCACCTCTGCCACCAATCAAAATACCACTATACCAGGAAGACAATCCACAGGGAAAGACTCCAGGCACCCCATAAACAGAGGAGGGTTTCTTAACCTCAGCACTCCTGAATTTGGGGCCAGACAGTTCTTTGTTGTGGGGACTGTCCTAGGCACTGCAGGGTGTTAGCAGAATCCCTGGCCTCTTCCTACTAGACACCAGTACTGGATCCCCTGTGTGACAACTAAAAATACTTCCAGACATTGCCAAATGTCCCCGGGGGACAAAATCGCTCTTGTTGAGAACCACTGTGATAGAAGACAGATTAGATACAGGGGTGGAGGACAGTTTGGGTTTTTTTCTTTGTTTTATTTTTTTTTTTTTTTCAGTTAAGAATCAAATCATTGAGGGACGCCTGGGTGGCTCAGTTGGTTAAGCAGCTGCCTTCGGCTCAGGTCATGATCCCAGCGTCCTGGGATCGAGTCCCACATCGGGCTCCTTGCTCCGCAGGGAGCCTGCTTCTCCCTCTGACTCTGCCTGCCACTCTCTCTGCCTGTGCTTGCGCTCTCTCTCTCTCTGACAAATAAATAAAATCTTTAAAAAAAAAAAAAAAGAATCAAATCATTGAGAAATGCGCATTTGTATTTGAAGAAGCAAGAGAAGAGTATCGAGGACATGAAGGAAGGCCCGCCCGGTTAGGGAGCACACTGTACTCAAGGGTGAGAAAACAATATTACAATATTGACTCTGTCAAAGTAATGTGTAAGCTTAATGGAACTGCAGTTAAAACCTGGCCGGAAACCTTCTGGAACTTAAAAATGTTAAGTCTAAAGTATCAATAGAGAAATAAGAGGGGTTGAATAGTAAAGAAAATTTTCAAAAATATAAATAAGTAATGGATCTGAACTACCAGATATTAGGTGGGTTGTAAATTATAATAATTAAAACAGTGTAGAAAAATAGACATAGCTATGAAAAAATTAAAAGCCTGGAAGCAGGCCCTAGTCTAGGCAAGAATTTAGTATCGATTAAAGTGACGTTTAAATTCATGAGAAATGTTGCAGAATGGCCAATAAATTATGCAAGAATAACTCACTAACTATTTGGGGCAGGAAAAAATTCAAGGCCTGGCACCGTACATCAAAATAAATTTCATGAATCAGAGAGTTATTATTTTAATTAAACTATAAAAAACTAGAATAAAATATAGATTAGTATTTTTCTGATATTAGGAGAAGGCTTTCCAAACAAAAGGAAGGCCCCATGAAAGAAAAGATGATATACTTGACTATACAAATATGCCGACCTTTCATACATCAGCAAGCACTATAAACAAAATTAAAATTCAGAAAAAACTGTCACCTAACAACATAATATTAAAGATTCCTTCTGCTAAATACAATATGAAGAGGACAAGGCATCATTCTCACTTTTTAAATGGACAAAAGGACACACCAGGGAATTCACAAGAGACAAGAGAGAAATAGCCAAAAAAATTAAGAAGTTAATCTCACTGGAAATTCACATTATGCAAATTAAAATACTGAGACATCATCTTTTACCTATCAAATCAACATGGATTTTTTTTTAAGTAACAGCCAGCATTTGGGAATTTCCAGATCCTCTAGAGAGAGCATTGGTTTATGAACCTTTCTGAAAAAGAATCTGACAACTATTTTTAAAGGCCTTATAAAGGGTTCATATACACCTGAGAGTTTCCCATTTATACCCCGAGCCCAGAACTCACCCAGAATCCCATAGTTGCATATCCAGCTGCCTCCCACCCAAATATGCCACCAGGACACCCAACCAGTACCTCAGACAAACCATGTCCAAAGCCAAGCTCCCAATTTCCTATTGCCCTTCTGTGCCTCAAAGCTATTCCTCCTAGTGTCACCTCCATCTCTGGAAAAGGTAACACCCACCCTTCCTATTGCTCAGACCTAAAACCTTCATGTCATCTCTGATATTTTTCTTTTACTGACATCAAATCCTGGGGCATTATGCTTCAAAGTAGATGCAGAATCCAACCCTTCATCACCACCTCCATCACCAACACTCCGGTCTGAGCCCCCATCATTCCTTAGCTGGACCGTTCCAATAGCCTCTTTCCTCGCTCTGCCTCCACGTGTGCCGTCTTTCACATTATCCTCATATGGACATATGAGGCCATATGAGGATCCTTTTGCAGCCTAAGTCAAATCAAAGCACTCCTTACTCAAAACCTTCCATTGGTTCTCTTTTCAGAGAAAAGCAAAGCCATCTAAGAGTTTGTAAGACTGATATTGTGATTTATTTTAAAAAATACATATTGGGTCATTTGGATAACCAAAACATATTTTTAAATTTTTTATTTAGATTCAATTTAGTTAATATGTTTTGTATAATTAGTTTCAGGGGTAGGATTCAGTGATTCATCACTTGCATTGTGGAATATTACTCAACCACCAAAAAGAATGAATTTTTTTTTTCATGTGTCTGTTAACCATTTGTATATCTTCTTTGGAGAAATGTCTATTCATGTCTTCTGCCCATTTCTTAGGACCATCAAAAAGAATGGTGTACACATACACATACATACATAAATCATATCTTCTTTATCCATTCATCTATCAATGGACACCAGGGGTCTTTTCATAGTTTGGCTATATGGGATGCATGTGTCCCTTCAAATCAGTGTTTGCATCCTTTGGATAAATACCTAGTACAATTGCTGGGTCATAGGGTAGCTCTATTTTTAACTTTCTGAGAAACCTCCATACAGTTTTCCAGAGTGGCTGCACCAATTTGCACTCCCACCAACAGTACTAAAAGAGTTCCTGGGACGCCTGGGTGGCTCAGTTGGTTAAGCAGCTGCCTTCGGCTCAGGTCATGATCCCAGCGTCCTGGGATCGAGTCCCATATCGGGCTCCTTGCTCCGCAGGGAGCCTGCTTCTCCGTCCGACTCTGCCTTCCACTCTGCCTGTGCTCGCTCTCGCTCGCTCTCTCTGACAAATAAATAAAATCTTAAAAAAAAAAAAAAAGAGTTCCTTTTTCTGCATCCTCACCAACATCTGTTGTTTCCTGAGTGGTTAATTTTAGCCATTCTGACCAGTGTGAGGTGGTATCTCATTGTGGTTTTGATTTGTATTTTCCCAGTGCTGAGTGATGTTGAGCATTTTTTCATGTGTCTGTTAGCCATTTGTATGTCTTCTTTGGAGAAATGTCTACTCCTGTCTTTTGCCCATTTCCTTCTTTTTTTTTTAAAGATTTTATTTATTTATTTGACAGACAGAGATCACAAATAGGCAGAGAGATAGGCAGAGAGAGAGGGGGAAGCAGGCTCCCTGCAGAGCAGAGAGCCCAATGCCAGGCTAGATCCCAGGATTCTGAGATCGTGACCTGAGCCGTAGGCAGAGGCTTTAACCCACTAAGCTACCCAGGTGTCCCTTCTGCCCATTTCTTGACTGGATTTTGTTTTGTTTTGTTTGGGGGGCTGTTGAGTTTGATAAGTTCTTTCTACATTTTAGATACTAGCCCTTTAACTGTTAAGTCATTTGCAAATATCCTCTCCTATTCCATAGGTTGTCTTTTAGTTTTGTTGACTGTTTCCTTTACTGTGAAAAGCGTTTTATCCTGATGAAGTCCCAACAGTTCATTTTTGCTTTTGTTTCCCTTGCCTTTGGAAACATGTCTAGTTAAGAAGTGGCTGCAGCCGAGCTCAAAAAGGTCTCTGCCTGTGTTCTCTAGGAATTTGATGGATTCCTGTCTTACATTTAGGTCTTCCATCCATTTTGAGTTCATTTTTGTGCATGGTATAAGAAAGTGGTCCAGTTTCATTTTTCTGCATGTGGCTATCCAATTTTGCCAACACCATTTATTGGAAAGACTGTCTTTTTTCTACTGGATATTCTTTCCTGTTTTGTTGAAGATTAGTTGACTATAGAATTGAGGGTCCATTTCTGGGTTCTCTATTCTAGTCTATTGATCGCCAGTACCATGCAGTCTTGATGATCACTTTGTAATATAGCTTATGTGTACACACACACACACACACACACACACACACATACACACACACACATATAATATAGCCTTGTAATATAGCTTAAAGTCCAAAATTGTGATGCCTCCAGCTTTGATTTTCTTTTTCAACATTACTTTGGCTATTCAGGGTCTTTTCTGGCTCTATACAAATTTTAGGATTGGTAGTTGCAGCTCTGTAAAAAATGCTGATGGTATTCTGATAGGGATTATATTGAATCCATAGACTGCTTTGCATAACATAGACATTTTAACACTATTTGTTCTTCCAATCCATTTCTATACACTAACAACAAAGCAGAAGAAAGAGAAATCTAGGAATCGACCCCGTTTATAATCGCACCAAAAACCATAAGATACCTAAGAATTAACCTAACCAAAGAGGTAAAGATCTGTATTCTGAAAGATCTGCTTCAGAAAGAAACAGAGAAAGACACAAAGAAATGCAAAATGTATTTCTGGTAAATATTTGGTCTTCGTCCATGGCCCCTGACTCCCAAACCCTTAGAATTTCTAAACTGTTGAGAATCTTAATGAGTGACTTTAGAAAGCAAGTAAAGATTGGGGCTGGTTGCCAAGGAGGCTGACTTTCAGTACTACCCCTTGATCTCCAGGGACGAGAGAGTGGCTAGAGGTTGGACCAATCCCCAGTGGTCAATGATTTAAGCAATCATGCTTATATAATGAAACCTCCATAAAAATCCAAGAAAACAAGATTGGGAGAGCTTCCAGGTTGGTGAACATGTGCAGATTTGAGAAGAGAGGTCCACTCAAAGAGAGCATGGAAGCTCTGCTCTCTCCCCATATGCTTTGCCTTCTAGCTGGTCCTGAGTTAATTCTCTTTATAGTAAACCGGTGATCTAGTATGTACAGTGTTTATGAGTTCTGTGAGTTCTGTAGCAAAGTAGTCAAACAAGAAGAGGGGATTGTGGGAACCTCCAATTTATATCCAGTCAATCAGAAGTACAGGTAAGGGGTGCCTGGGTGGCTCAGTGGGTTAAGCCTCTGCCCTTGGCTCAGGTCATAATCTCAGGGTCCTGGAATAGAGCCCGGCATCGGGCTCTCTGCTCAGCAGGGGGCCTGCTTCCACCTCTCCCTCTGTCTGCCTCTCTGCCTACTTGTGATCTCCCTCTCTCTCTCTCTGTCAAATAAATAAATAAAATCTTAAAAAAATTAAAAAAAGAAGTACAGGTAACAACATGCACTTGCTACTGGCATCTGAAGTCTAAGGAAATCATGAAAATCTCATATCTACAGTCGATCAGTCAGAAGCACAATTATTTCCCACTGTTGAAGTCTGTGAAAGGGTCACCCAGAGCATTGCAGGGCTTGTGCCTGACATCTGAAGGGAGGGTAGAACAGTCTTGTTAAGACTGAACCCCTAACCTGTGGAATCTGATGGTGTACCCAGTTAGACAGTGTCAGAATTTAGTTGAATTCTTGGGAGATCCTACTGGTGTCTAAGAATTGCTTATTGGAGGAGTAGGAGAACCACCCATCCCAAACACAGGTTGAAATTGGGTCCAGGAACCCCAAAGAAAGACTATAGGATCTGGCTACTTTACTCACCTACACCTAAGTGATGCTACATAATCATAAAATCCAACATAGCAGAATGCCAGTGCCAGAGGAGTAGATTCGACTTCAGCTAAGTCTGTGCTGAGATACAGAAAATGCTTCCCTAGTGCCTCTGACAGTTTAGAGCCACTGAGATTCTAATCCAACACTTCTATTTTACAAAAGAACAAACTGAGGCTTAGCAAGCGAATTCCTGGAGATGTCAACAATACAGAGTCAACAATAGGCTCTCTCAAGATGTCGCCTTGATCCAACACTTCCTGCATCCCATATAGCTTAGAGTCTTAGTGACAAGAGGTTATCTCTGATAGCTCTGCACTAGCCAATCAAAACATATATTTAGAATAAATGTTCAGAATAAATTCCAATTACCCAAACAACAAAAATTCTTTACTTTTTCATATAAATGTATAACATTTGTATGGTTATTTCTATTGAGGACTACAGTTTCCTCAGAGCAAAGCATCACTCATCATGTGAAATAAATCAAGATGAAGATTCCAAGATAGATGCAATCACAGATATCCCAAGGGCTTTTCTACATTTGCGATGCCGGGCTCTATTCTCTTTCAGCTTCTTAGTTCCGCACAGGCAGTCTACTTATCAGCACTTATTTCATGAATTTGTTAATTTGGTTTACAACCTCAGCATCTGCTCTGAGCCAGGCCCTGTGCTGAGCATAGCAAATCTGAGATGGAAGCTTCATGAGCACCATGTAGAGTAGGAAAATGAGCCAGAAGGGAGCTGGGGAGGAAAAAGGGCGGGCACACACTAACCAAAGTAGTAACACCACAAGCTCCAACAATTGGTCTCACTATCTCCAGAGCAGATGAGGAAACCAAGGCAAAGACTGAGAGAATTCCTGAGGTCACACAGTGAGTGGTAGATGCAGAGCACAACCACAGCCCAGGGAGCAGATACTTAAAGCAGAACTCACCCCATAGCACTCCTCACCCCCCACAGCCCTCATGTCTCCTATAAGCCAAGTCAGGTTTCAAAGTCATGCCTCATCCTTGGGTAATATACCTTTGTTGATTTTTGACTCCCTACCATTCAAACATCTTTCCAATTTGAGAGTCATGTCCCAGGGTATGACCAACAACCCTGCCTGATGCACCTGTCCCCACACCCTGGGTGGCCAAACAGTCCACTCTTCTCTTTACCCCAAATCCTGTCACACATCTATGGATCTGTTTCCCGCTGTCGAAGTGTGTGAAAGGGTCACCCAGAGCATTGCAGGGCCATATGGGTGCCTGGGCCTCTCTCAGAGCTCAGGTGCAAGTCCCCCAGTTGCAAATGATGCCAGTAAAGACCCAGCAGAAGCCAGCAAACAAAGAGATGCCTTAATGACATGCCTTGGAAGCAAGTCTTTTTATAACTTCATTCTTCCCTCTCAATGGCCCCAAATGAAGACGAAATCGAAAAGGAGCCCTTGGCAATAGTAAAGGAGAAAACTCAGCCTTCCAAGGGCCTTCCCCTTGTGCCCAACTTCTTTCAATAGAAGGCAGATTTGGCCTCCCTGGCACCACTGTGTTCCCAATTTTCTGCATGAGGAACAACAAAACCCACGCTTTGGAGAAACTGTGAACCAATCACACAGATGCTTTAGGCTGCAGCTGTCACAGTAATTAGCTGCTTCTTTCCCTTGGGTTTCTCTATTTCTCCCCCCAGCCTACTTCCATGCTCCCACTGAAGGCAGGTGGCGCACAGGGGCTGGGGAAGCAGGGCTATGTAGAGAGTCCACTGGGCACTATCTCTTGAAGTCAAAAGCACAGACTCATAGGTTGAAACACCAGGTCCACCACCTATTAGCTTTGTGACCCAGAGAAAGTTATTTCATATCTTTGAGCCTCGGTGTCCTCCTCTGAAAATGGACAGAACAACAGAGCTTGCTTATGGGAGTAAATGAGATGCTGCACACAAGGCACCTAGCACGGGCCTCATGTGAAGCGGGGGCTCCACGGATTCAGAATCATCACTCTTGCCGAAGAATGTGCATGCACAATCACTGACACTTCAAAAGCCCTTCCACACCCACCGTATCTGGCCACCACTCCAGGCCAGGGTACCAGGAAACAAGGGCCCCGGGAAGACCTGTTGTGAGGCCTGGGATCATGTCACTGAAGTCTTAGCTGTGTGTGGTATCTAGTAAGTGGGCAAGACTTGCTCACCATCAAAGTCCCATTTGAACAGATAATGGAGGCTCTGAGAGATTATGGAATGGGGCCAAAGTCACGATGGTACATGGCGGAATGTGGCTTTGACCCAGATTGTATGGTTTCAAATCTCCTTCCCCTCTAGGAAGTTTAGGGTCCTGGCAAAGTCTTGGGTTCTTCTGAGGCAGATCAAGTTCTCAGTCTTGAAATGAAGAGGTCAGGGAAACAACAGTGGTGGATCATGTTTCAGAGCAAAAGATGGGGAGGTGGACTACCTGGGTTCAAATCCTAGCTCTACCATGTTTCAGCTGTGCGTCCTTGGTAAATTACCCAACCTCACTGGACCACAGTTTCCCCCTCTGTTCAATGGGGATAATATTAATATCACCTAACAGGGTTGTCATGAGGATTTTTGTTGTTATGATCACCACTTTGATGTAAGGCACCACAGTCAGTCTGTGATATCCTTTCCCCTCCATATGTTGGTACAAGTTCCTAAACGGTATGGTCATCTCATGCCTAACTTCTCAGGCAAGGCTGCTGCATTGCACAATTCCAAAGCCATCAATTACGTCTTATTCCATATGAATAGTGCCCTCTGGTCTTGTGCAGTGCACAACCTATACTCCTGCACATATTGACTCTGTGCTCGGGGAAAACTGCGGGACCGTAAAGAATCTGGATGTTAGGTTTCTAGTTGGAGAGCATGAGCACCATGAAGCTAGCAAAATGTCCTGGTTCTGGGGTCCTCCAGTTTAGAGATAGAATCTAGACTGCTCCCAAAAGCCTGGAGCCTATCCCCAGATGCTAGAGGGAGAAGATGGTGAAAAATAGTAGATGCCAACACAGGGCCACAGGCCTGACTGCTGGGTAGGGAAATGGCTTGGGCAAGTCTCAGCTCCAATTCAAGGTCTCTGAGTAAAATGAATCCAGAGTTGAGGGGAAGGACTTGTGTATTCTGGCCATGGAAGATAAAACATTAGTTACCAGTTGCTACCTCAGAGCATATATTATGTCCCGCAGAGCAGCAGCCCAGTTTTAAAGTTGGCAGAGCTGAGTCTTCAACAGGCCACTTCCCCTTCCATCAGTCTGGCTGGTTCTGTGTCTACAGAGTAAAAATAGCCAATCCCATGAGCACCTCACAGCTCATTGCCTCCCTGCTCTTGCTGTGGCCAGAGGGAATACTGTGGCTATAAGTCGTATTTAACAAGTTTGAGAATAGGATGCTGCCAGGACCTGATGGAAATGGAAATCCAGAACAAGTGTCTACTCTGCTAAAACAAATTGCTTCTCCTTCAACGCAAATGAGAGCCAATTAACCATCCAGTCACCAGGTCCCCTCAGTGAGGTATGACACCACATAGAGGGCTTGTGGCAGACAGCTGCTACTGGAACACTGAGCACAGAGCAGGGTGGGCAGCCCAGGAAGGCTGGGTCTTGGGTACACGCAGGCTGCTGTGGCCACTCGGCCATGAACTCCCTAAGCAAAAGGGATGGTCCAGGAAGGAGGAAGATCAATAGCCATGGGACAAGTCATCTCATCCCCTGGTAAAAGGCAAATAGTAGATACTTAATAAGTACTTTTTGAATGAATATACTAATCTGATCAGGGGCTTAGCCTGGACTTACCCTGGGCACAAAATTTAAGGGAGATGCCTAAAATCTCAACAAGCAAAATTTCAACAAAAAACATTTTGTTGAAATGATCAAAATAAAAATTAATACAGAACATTCTATGACAAATCAAATATCAAAATATTAGCTAAATATAAGATCTGACAGGGCCAAGATAGGGGAGAGGCCAGTGAGGCAGAGTCAGGCAAGCACAGGGTCAAATCCTGGCTTTACTTAAAGCTCTGATATTTTGATGATGGACATTTTGCATCCATTTTTCTTTTTCTAAAACACTGAGTTAAAACATTATCCGTCTTAGGGCATGTGGGTGGCTCAGTCATTAAGCGTCTGCCTTCAGCTCAGGTCATGATCCCAGGCTCCTGGCATACAGTCCCACATTGGGCTCCCTGCTCAGTGGGGGGCCTGCTTCTCCCTCTCCCACTCCCCCTGCTTGTGTTCCCTCTCTCTCGGTCTTTCTCTGTCAAATATAGAAACAAAAAAAAAAATCTTAAAACAAACATTATCCATCTTGATTACTGAGTTTTTTGAGACATCCCTTTAAATTTCGTGCCCAAGGCAAGTGCCCGATTGGCTATACCCTTGACCCTGTCTCGCACCGCTGGGAGTTTCAAGACTTAACAACAACTGCGAATAGCAGCATCACTCGCACTAGTCTGGACCAGCTGTGGAAACTCCTCTTGCCTGCAGGGCCATTCAGAACTGGTGGCGTGACAGGGGGGTCACCGACTGACACAGGCCACCCAGATGTGAAAAGCTACTCATGGGGGAACTCCAACAGCTGCCACCCCTGAAGTCCCAGCAGCTTCCTGAAAGTGACCGGACATGAGGTTTGTCTGTTTGTTGATTAACAAGCATTGTTTTTTAGAGCACTCGTAGGTTTATAGAAAAACTGGGCAGGGAGGACAGTTTCCATACACCCCCTTCGTTCCTGCGCAAAGTGGTCCCACCACTAACACCCCACACAGGGGAGTATATTTAGTACAACTGATGAGCCAATACTGGTACATTATTAATAACTAAACTCCACAGTTTAATTACGGTTCACTCTCTGTGTTGTAGATTCTATGGGTTCTGACAAACGCATGTCACGTACCCATCACAGAGTCACACAAAAATGCCCTGTGCTCCACCTCTCCGCTCCCCTCTTCCCCATCCCTGGCAATCCCTGATCTCCATAGTCTTTCTTGACTTTTCTAGAATGTCATATAGCTGTTATCATACAACATGTAGCCTTTCCAGACTGGCTTCTTTCACTTACCAACATGCCTTTAAGGTTTTCTCGTATGTTTTTACAGCTCAATAGCTCTTTCTGTTTTGTTTTATCACTGAATTAATTGCTGAATAATGTTCCATTGAGTGGATATACATACACAGGTTGTTTATCCACTCAGCTACTAAAGAGCATCTTGGTTGCTTCTGAGTTTTGGCAGTTATGAATAAAGTTGCTATAAAACATTTGTGTGCAGTTTTTGTGTGAACATAACTTTTCAACTCAATTGGATACAGTATTATAGGAGCACAACGGGCCTATGAATTTTTGAAGCCGAGCCAGAGCTCCAGGACACAGGCCCCTTTGGACTATCCAGGATCAACAGCATGACCTTGTCAATGGAGGGGACCTGGAGGGTGCTGTATGGGCCAGTGAGGACACCGAGCCTCTCATCACCAGAGTCGGCTTTCCCCCCGGAGCAGGAGGGCAAAGATGTGCTGCTGTCTATACAGAAGGCAACGATGTGTAGTGGTCCAGTTGAACGGGGCAGAAAGGCAATTCCCTGCCATCTGGTCTTGCCTCCAGCCTAGAGAGTGTGCCAGAGGGCACAGAAGGCAGAAAAGTTTGCATTTTCCAATTAAGCACAAATATTTTCTCTCCAGGGGCAGCACGGTCCAGCTCTTACCTCTCAGTTCATTCTGTCAATAAAAGGCCTTTTCACCTGCAATAATAACCTGCAAGGAGACCATAATTAACAGAGAGAACATGTATTTCTAGCCATCAGAAAACTGCTTTCCAACAATAAGTAAAAATATAATTAACGTTCCCCAGCTCTTGCCTCTATGGAGACTTTTCTCCCCCTTAACTTCCTACCAATGCAGAGAAAAGAAGACTGGGAATGTGTCATGGGTTGAACTATGTTCCTTCAAAAAGATCTGTTGGAAGTCCTAACCCCAGTCATTGAAACTGTGATCTTGTTCGGAGAGAGGGTCCCCGCAGATGTAGTCAGTTAAGAAGGGGGTGTGCTGGTGTAGGGTGACTGGTTCTTGGCCCAGTGTGGCTGGGCTCCTTATAAGAAGAGACGAGACACAGAGACACACCCAGAGGAGAAGGCCACCGTGAGGCCAGAGGCAAAGACCGGAGTCCTGCAGCGGCCAGCCAGGACACCAGGGACTGGCAGCCGCCAGCGGAAGCTAGGAAGATGCCAGAGAGGCTTCGACAATCTCAGAGGAGCATGGCCCTGCTGCCACCTTGCTTTCAGACTTCCGACCTCCAGGAACTGTGGGCAAATGAACAGCTGCTGCTTTAAGCCCCCCAGTCAGTGGCACTTGGTTACAGGGGCCTCCACAGACCACCCCTGACAGCAGGATCACTGAAGTCCTCACCCTACACACGGGGCGATGGTCCGGGAGGGGTGGGGACTTACCTGAGGCCTCAGGCAAGCGGGAGGCTGAATCAAGTCCCACTGGTTTGGAGGCCGGTGTTCATGTCACAGCAGGATTCACTCTCTGCGGGTCTGGCGGCCTCGCGGGTGATCGCCAATGCTCGTGTCCGGACACTGAGCACTCTGGGCTGAGCCCCTGAGCAGCAGGCGCAACAAGGCTGGCCATGCACCCTGGGCGCAGGTTGCTTCGGAAACCAAGAGAGGAGGAAAATGTGTGTGAGGAGGGAGAAAGGGAGCTAGACGGAGAAAAGGGACTCACACTGACAGAGCTGAGTGCCCGGGGTGTCAGGGGTCTCACACACGCTGTCTCGGTTACATCCCACACAGCCCTCTGGAGCAGGTGGCAGTAGCCTTGTTTTTCAGACCAGACATTGGGTCTCAAGAGATGCGAAATAACTTCCCACAGCCAGTGGGGATTCGAACCCAAACTCTCCCAACATCACATTCCCTGAGTATTTCCATCTCTTCCCAGCGGTTTGCACGGCCACCCACACGCTAACGGCTCCCGGATAGTGTCGCAGCTCCTGCTTCTCGTCTCCCTCCCTGTTCAGTTCCTCCATCTTCATGTCTCAGGGACCTCAGATTCAGAACGTCCAAAATGTAATTCATCGGCTTCCACTGAAAGCCCAGCACTCCCATCCACCACGACGCCCCACTTGGCAACCTGGCAGCCATCCCTGACTCTTGCCCTGTCCCCTGCAGCCCTCCTGGCACACATCCCACAAGTCACCAATCCCTCATCATGTATCCTCTGTCTCGTGGATTAGCCAGCCATTGGGTCACTCCGGGGACTTCTGCTTCCAGCCTCTCCCCTCTGCAGGCTGGGAAGTTTCCCTTCATACTGGAGCGAGGGATTTCTTGAAGCACAAAACTTATCACATGACTTCCTGATTAAAACTCTTCAACAGTAATTGCAAATTCTTATGTGCTATTCACTGTATAAGCCCTTCACATATATTGACCCATTTAATCCTAAAAACCACTCTATGATAAGGAAACAGGCACTGCATTGTTCTCCTTCTACAGATGAGAAATTTGGAGTGTTGAAATGTTCAGTAACTTGCCCACCATCTCACAGCTAGTAGGTGGCTGAGCCAGGATTAAATTCCCTTGTGCTCTTAGTACAAAATCCCAAATCCTTCTCACGGCTTATGAGGACCTATAGGGTCTCATCCTTACATCTCACCCCACTCTCTCTAATTCAAGTTCAAAGCAAGGCCTGGGTTGTTGCTGTTGTTGTTTTTAAATATTCAAGATCTCCAAGCTTCTTTCTGCCTCAGGGCCTTTGAACGCAGTTTCTTCTGCCTGGAACATGGCTGACCCCATTCTTCACCTGGCTGACTTCTCCTTCAAACCTCTTTAAATGCTGCTTTGTCAGAAGCTTTCTCAGAGCCCTCAGACCAAGTCAGGCAGCACCACATTTTATGCTTTCATTGTTACCGGCACATTTTCTCGATAGTACTTGTCAGTCATAATTACTTACATAATATGATGTTTTCCGCCGGCCCCCTCCTCGCTTCTCTGTTGGGAGAAGCTCCCTGAGGGCAGAGTCTGTATCCACTTGCTTCTCCAGGACATTTCCTGAAAACAGATGTTCAATAAATAGTAACAGATTGAAAGAACAAATGAAATAATGAAGACAAGAATGAATGAACACGCAGAGCTGCTCCTCGGTTGTCTGTCCAACCAAGGGGCACATTTTCTGACATAGCACCTTTCTCTGAGGAGAGCTTCTCATGCTTGTAAAGTGCATGCGAATCATCTGAGGGTCTTTTTTTTTTTTTTTAAAGATTTTATTTATTTATTTGGCAGAGAGAAATCACAAGTAGATAGAGAGGCAGGCAGAGAGAGAAAGAGAGGGAAGCAGGCTCCCTGCCGAGCAGAGAGCCCGATGCGGGACTCGATCCCAGGACCCTGAGATCATGACCTGAGCCGAAGGCAGTGGCTTAACCCACTGAGCCACCCAGGCGCCCTGAGGGTCTTTTTTAAATGCAGATTCTGATTCAGGAGGCCCAAGCCGACAAGTTCCAGGTGATGTTGACACTGCTAGTCCAGAGACCCCCACTTTGAGCGACAGATACTTAAATACTCCCTTAACTCGGTTTCTCATTAATGAGTGGAGTCTCTCTGATTTCTTTCCTCACCTCCTCCTTTCCAAGACAGCATCTGGATGTGAACTTTTGCTCCTGGGGCATGGCGGTGGCGAGTGGAAGGGTGAAGAGCCTGTCCTGTGCCAGTGCCAACATGGGCACTATCTGGTTTGCTGGAGATGCCTGGTCAGGCCCGTCAAAGCCAGGGCAACACCAGCTTCTATAACAAATGAATCCCAAATATCAGTGCCTTCACATGACAGACTTTCCCCATATTGCTCACAGAATAGTCCAAGGAGGCAATTCCTAGTCTACGGGGTGCTCTCCTCCATGTAGTGATTCAGGGACCCAGGCTCTCCCCATCTTTGGCTCTGCCAGGCTCTCAGACCACAGCGCCTTCTAGCCACTGGAAGAACAGAGACCCACTTCTTAAAAGCTACCCCCCAGGAGTGACACACATGACTTGCACTCACATTCTGTTGGTGAGGACTTGTTATCCAGCCACACGCAGAAGTGAGGTCAGCTGGGAAATGTAGTCCTTATCCGGGCAGCCACCTCCTAGCTGTAATTCCACACTGTGGGAGGCTGAGCACGAACGACTGGGAGGTGGAGCACCAGCTGTCACTACCACACAGCCTGGCCGCTCTCAGACAGCCTGTTAGCAGTTAGTAAGTCTGTGATCTGTCCTCCATCCGCCATCAGGGCAAGTGACTTCTTGGAATATCTCGAGCCCCTCCTCCCCTCAAACCAACACTGCAGCTGCCCCATAGAGCCCCATGCATCCCCTGGCAGAAATCTTTGCTACAGACCCCCAACTTCTCATCACAGCTGCCCTGTGACAGGGTCTTGGTTTGAACTCTTGGCCTGACCTCACCTTGCTGCCCTCCCCTGGCAGCCCTTTCAAGGCTGCCTTTCTACACAGCCATCTCCTCCTGGTGTCCTAGACAAGAAGCTGAGTGGAGGCCTCCTAGAGGGCTCAGAGCCTCTCCAGCCTATCTCTAGGCCAAGGAGGGCAGGTCTAGACACATGAGCTGCCATGCTTGCTTCTCCTGTTTCCTGTCTTCTTCCCACAAGCCACCAGGCAGGGAAGTACAACAGTCCCTCCCTTCCTTTTCCTGTCTTGTCAGGACTCTCCCTCTGATAGATGCCATTGGTTCCCAAGCTGTATCTCCCTTACTAGACCAAAGCCTCTGGTCCCCAGATCGGTGAGTGTTGGCTGCTAAAACTAAGTGTCCCCTTCCTCAGAGACTTGCCTCTGGCAGGAGCTGCCTCACCTACTAGGTTAGTTTCTCCCTAACCAGTAACATCTAGTGGACACTGACTAACTGGCATGGAGTATAAAGGCCGACTGCCCTGTGTCAAGATCACCAACACAGTGATACAACTCATGCTCCAGGGCTCCTCAGAAGGTTGGGTTGAGGCTGGCCTCTAGTTTCAGGCCCTCCTGTCTCCTCCTGCTCCCTCACTCCTTCCCTCCCAAGAGCACCTTGCCATAAATCACTCTCACCAGACTCCCCATCTCGGGCTCTGATTCTAGAACACCTGACCTACCAAACTGCACTACACCAGATCTGCCTCTTTCTATTTCTCTTTCTTCCTTCCTTCCTTTCTTCCTTGCTTTGTTTATTGTGTTGTTAGTTACTGTACAGTACATCATTAGTTCTTGATGTAGTGTTCCATGACTCATTGTTTGCATATAACACCCAGTGTTCCATGCAGTACATGCCCTCCTTAATACCCATCACCGGGCTGACCCATACCCCTCACCCTCCTCCCTTCTAAAAACTTCCACTTGTTTCCTGGAGTCCACAGTCTCTTATGGTTCATCTCCTACTCCAGTTTCTCCTCCTTCGTTTTTCCCTTCTCCTCATGTCCTCCATGCTATTCTTTATGTTCCACAAACAAGTGAAACCATATGATAATTGTCTTTCTCTGCTTGACTTATTTCACTTAGCATAATCCCCCCAGTCCCATCCATGTTGATGCAGAAGTTGGGTATTCGTCTGATGGCTGAGCAATATTCCATTCTATATATGGACCACATCTTTATCCATTTGTCCGTTGAAGGTCATCTTGGCTCTTTCCACATTGTGGCTATTGCGGACATTGCTGCTATGAACACTGGGGTGCATATGGCCCTTCTTTTCATTACATCTGTATCTTTGGGGGAAATACCCAGTAATACAATTGCTGGATCACAGGGTAGCTCTATTTTTAATTTTTTTTTAAGATTTTATTTATTTATTTGACAGAGAGAAATCAGAAGTAGACGGAGAGGCAGGCAGAGAGAGAGAGAGAGGGAAGCAGGCTACCTGCTGAGCAGAGAGCCCGATGCGGGACTCG
The DNA here is from genome assembly GCF_964662115.1 of Mustela nivalis. NCBI lineage: Eukaryota > Metazoa > Chordata > Mammalia > Carnivora > Mustelidae > Mustela > Mustela nivalis. Next base: position 128,605,858 of record NC_139027.1, on the reverse strand, counting down.
ATCCCAGGACCCTGAGATCATGACCTGAGCCGAAGGCAGCGGCTTAACCCACTGAGTCAACCAGGCACCCCTCTATTTTTAATTTTTTGGGGAATCTCCACACTGTTTTCCAAAGTGGCTACACCAATTTGCAGATGGCACCTGCACCTTCTTTTGGCAGAGCCGTAATGGCAAACTGGTTGCAGGAAAAAAGAGGTCAGCACACAGATTAACAGAATGTGCCTTGGGAAGTGCAATGAAAATATTGCACAAAAGACACTTTAGGGCCTTGAGCATTGTGCTGTCCATCAAAACTTTCGCCAGCAACCCTACCATGGCCCTGGAGCTCTGCCTCTTGGAGGGAGGCCTCCCACCAAACTAGGGTGGTCCTGAAGCACAGATTCCATGGATCCAGTGCCCGGAGGTGAATAGCAGGACCCTGTCCCTGAGCCCTGTCTGGCCTCACCCTGGCCTTCCCAAGGCAAAGGCTACTCTTTGTTACTACATTAACCATGTAGGGGAACAGACAACAGATAAGAGCCAGAGAGAAAGAGAGAGCATCATCTTTTGACTGGTCTGAAGAACTCTTTCTTTGGCTCATCAGAAAACCCACACCTTCTCTCCCAGGCTATTAACTGGCCATGTCCTAGGACCTGCCTTCAGCAAAGGAAGTGGTTTCAGGGCTTGGTGCCTGTGGAGACTCAATAGAAGGCAAGAGGTGGGTTGGGGGCGGGGGTAGTGCCCACCAGCCTGCAGCAAAGAGGGATAGAGTGAGGATGGTAAAAGGAGAGGGTTAAGAACCTGGCAGTCCACACAAACACCTTCCACGCTGCACTCCTTTCAATTTCTTTTCCGTGAATTTAAATGCATTCTGTCACAGTGAGTTATGTCACCCGGAGGAAATGCCCAACTCGGCGACGTTTTTAAAGATTATTTTTTAGATCACCTATCACTATCCATTTGAGGAACGATTGTTCAATCTGAAAAAATAAATTCAAAACTGTCCCCATCTAAGCAAGATGGAAAAATAACTTTCCCTATTCTTTTCTTTTCTTTTCTTTCTATTTTTTTTTTAAGAAGGTTTATTTCTGAAGGACAGGTTTGAAAATCTGTTTTCACCTTGACATTCTGGCTGGATTTGAGCAGCTTGGTAAGGGGAATGTGTACCTTGTCATACGAATAAACAAATGATTGTACAGTCAACTGTGTGACCTCAGGCAATTCACTTAACCTCTCTGAGCCTTAATCTCCTCAACTGTTACACTGAGATAACAATACTGACCGTGGTGATCAAATGAAATGATGTCCAGGACAGTCCTGGAATGTGAGACAGATGTAAGGTGTCTGTTCCATTCAACTGTCAATTCCTAAAGGGCAAGAAGTGGTTCTGACCAATTCTGCCCCTCCAGTGGAGGACAGGGCCTGGCCCACAAGAAGTGTTTAATACACACTGGATTCATGGGTGGTTGGATGGGCAATGGCTTGATGGGTGGATGTCTGAACATACAAAAAGATGCATGGATGAAAGTGGATGGATGGATGCATGCAATGGTGTACGGAAGATAGCTACCCAAAAAAAAAAACAAACAAAAAAGCCCTCACTTGTACTGTCCTCCAACTGCCAAAGTGTAAAGTCTCCTACCATGACTGATTACAAGCTACAAAGACGACATCACTGAACACAGAGTTGGAAAGACATGTGCAAAACTGGTGCGTCCATGCCTACAGAAGCAGCTCCTGGGCTCAGTGGATGGATAGATGGAAGGAAGGAGGGAAAGAGAGGAGGAAGGTGGAGAGAAATAATAGAAGGGGAAGGGAGAACCACAAATAAATGTTTACCTAGGGGGAAAAAAAAACATTAAAATACTCAGGAACCAGGGAATGCCAGAGAGAAAAAAGCCTGAGGAACAGAAGACCTGGATTCACCACCAGTCACCATGGGCTAGGAATGGATCCACCCATTTGCTGGAATAAATTATTTCTTCTTAAGGACGGTTGGGGGTGGGGGACGATGAAGGTGGGGGTTCACGTAACACAGAACAATGGTCCTCAGGGAGAGGGTGGGACATCTGGGTAGTTTAGTTGGTTAAGCCTCTGCCTTTGGCTCAGGTCATGATCCCAGAGTCCTGGGATCAAGTCCTGCATGGGAATTCTTGCTCAGCACTATCCTCTGTCCACTGCTCTCCCTGCTTACACTTGCTCTCTCTCTTCGACAACTAAAATCTTTAAAAAAAAAAAAAAAAAACTCAAGGAAAAAAAAAGAAAGAAAAGGATAGGGGGTGGGTTCACATAATGCAATGGTCCTCAATTATTTTAAAAATTAGAAACCCTTTTTCTTGCCCCTCTCTTCCTTGGTGCTTCCTGTGCTGGGGTCAGCCATCTCTTACTCAGCATCATGGCTGCCCTCAGACCTTGGGTGAAGCCCAAGATCGTTAAGAAGAGGACCAAGAAGATCATGTGGCACCAATCAGACCGATATGTCAAAACTAAATACAACTGGCAGAAACCCAGAGGCACTGAAGATACAGTATGCAGAAGATTCAAGGGCCAGATCTTGATGCTCGGCCCTGGCTATGGAGCAACAAGAAAACAAAGCACATGCAGTCCAGTGGCTTCTGGAAGTTTCTAGTCCACAACCTCAAGGAGCTTGAAGTACTACTGATGTGATCTCACTGTGCAGAGACTGCTCAGTGTCTCCTCCAAGTACCGCAAAGCCACTGCAGAAAGAGCATCCCAGCCGGCCCTCAGAGTCACCAATCCCAATGCCAGGCTGTGCAATGAAGAAAATTAATAGACAGCTTATTTGCACATTATATTTGTGTTAATAAAACCATAAAACTACCCCCCGGAAAGAAACCCTTTTTCTCTCCCCATGAAATCTTACCTAGAAGGTACAGTAATAATTAGAGCTGATCTTGATTAAGCATTTACTATGTAATGAATATAGTCCAAGAACATTGCCTGGAACAGCCCATTGAATCCTGCCAACCAACCAGTGAGACAGATAATGTTCCTATCACCAGTTTACCAGAGGTGAAGAGGCACTTGTCCAAGGACACGTAATAAGCGGTAGGTCCAGGTAATGGCGGTCCTGACCACCCTGGTCTCCTGCCTTGACAGAGCAAAAGGGAAAGGGCCACCAGCTGAACTGTTCCCTGCAGGTCTTAAGCCCAGCGACTCGAGCAGCCCCACAGAAAGCCAGACCCTTGGAAAGGAAGCAAGGGGAACAGGCGCTCATCCGGGTTCTGCTCCTGGCTGGCTGTGTGTCCTTAGAAAAACCCCTTGTCTTCTCTGACCTTCGATTTTCTCATTTATAATACAAGGTGATCATTCTCTACGACTATTATAGATTATACATTGGGCGATTCTCATGAACAGGATCAGAAGGCCTTTGGAAAAACAGCTCAGATAAGTCATATCACATACGATTTATTTACCTGTAGGACAACAAGACCCATTTGATTTTTTAATTTTTTTAATTTTTTCAGTGTTCCAAGATTCCTTGTTCATGCACCACACCCAGAGCTCCATACAATCTGTGCCCTCCTTAGTACCCACCACCAAGCTCACCCACCTCTCCACCTCCCCCTCCAAAACCCTCAGTTTGTTTCTCAGAGTCCAGTCTCTCACGCTGCATCTCCCCCTCCGATTTACCCCAATTCACTTTTCACTTTCCTTCCCCTTTCACTTTGTTTCTGCTAATGTCCTCCATGTTATTCCTTATGCCCCACAAGTAAGTGAAACCATATGATAACTGACTTTCTCTGCTTGGCTTATTTCACTCAGCATAATCTCCTCCAGTCTCGGAGAGAAGATAATTCACAAATGACACCACAGACAAAGGGCTGATACCCAAGATCTATAAAAGAACTCCTCAAACTCAACACCCAAAAAACATAATCATGTCAAAAAATGGGCAGAAGCCATGAACAGACACTTCTCCAATGAAGACATACAAACACTTGAAACAATGTTCATCATCATTAGCCATCAGGGAAATTCAAATCAAAACCACATTGAGATACTCCCTTACACCAGTTAGAATGTCGAAGATTAACAAGACGGGAAACAACAAATGTTGGAGAGGATATGGAGAAAGGGGAACCCTCTTACACTTTTGGTGGGAATGCAAGACCCATTTGATTTAAAATGCATCCATTTTGGAGCCTATCTGAATTCTTAAAACAGCTGGTAGTAATCATTTCTCTAACCACATTAAATCTTAGAGGGATGACTTTATTCTAAAGGATACTTATTTTAAAAGTCATTTACTACTCAGTAATATTTCGTTTCTGGAGCCACTTACATGTACCATTTCACAAATGTGGGCGAGGTTAAACCTGTTTTGTGGGAGAAAACAACAAAGAACAAAAAGTCATCAACCTATAGGGTATTACTTTCTTTAGGACTCATATCATTTTGAAAATCTAAAGAGAAATATGGACTCCTCTTCTCAGAGAAATGCAGACACTTTCTAAACTCTGGATATGACTTTGGGACGGCAGGGATGAGGGGACTCAGCCCCAGCCGCCAGGTTAAGGGAGGGTCTTAGATACAAGAATATCTCCAAGGTCCCAGGTAATTCTTCAGGCCCACATATCTGTGTCCTCAATCAATGCAGAAAAATAGCCAGAAGCCACTCAGACAGTGCCTGAGATTTTAAAATGAAGAATTCTCTTGATAAATAAATCTCTTAATGAAATACAAGCAATTAAGCTAAAAGTCCTATCAAATGCAGCCTGTCACTCAGCAGCCTGACACTTAATTGAATTTCTTTTTCCATCCCCTGGCTCCTTTTCCCTGATAAACAAATTCATTCACTGCAGATCAAGTTTCCCTAACCTAGAAACCAGTGATAGTCAATCAACTAATTGACACAACAAAGACTTCCATTTAAAAAAAAAAAAAAAAAAGGTTCCCCTAATTAAAGTGCGAATGAAATTGTGTAATACTCTGGTGCCTGATATTAATTACTCTGCAGTTAACCCTCTCCCTCCTCCTCGGGGACCTGGCAGTGGACTGGGAAAAATGAGGGAGCCCAGACCCAGATACAAGCCCAAGTTCTAGCTTCTTCCTGAATTCGCTGTGTGACCTCAGGAGGTCGCTTCCCCTCTCTGATTTTCATGAGCTACAACACAGGGATAGAATGAGGTGACTTCCAAAGCTGCTTCCAACTCTAACTCTCACATTTTATGATCCAGAAGACAGTCTGATGGCACAGTCTTTTCTCTGTGGTTGCAGGTGAGCCAGAAGCCTCGAACTGAAAAGAGAGCCCATATTCTGGGGGCTCCTTCTGCCTCTGTCTGGTAAATGCAGTAGCCCCTGAATGTATATGCCCCTCCCCAACACACATCCATCCACACATTCCCAGGCACGTGCCTTACACACACACGTATACCAGGTTTCCCTGTAGCACACTCCATCATTCTCTCTCCCGTTCCCTCATACATACACATGTATGCCACACATTGAGACATGCAAATGTTCTCAAAGCCTTGTGCATACCCATCTCCCTCACCCCGCTGCATAAGCACACACACACATAGTCCCAGACCCTTTTAACACAAAACCTCTGCAAAGAGGCCATATACACATGCATTTACGCACTAACATGCGCATACACCCATCCACAAAGGTGAGCTGGGGTTGGACAGCTGCTGGTTTTAGCTTTGGCCAGGGTAGCCCCAGGGATCTCAGAAACCCAGCTACTGATCCAACAGGATTTTCCAGGACTATCTGGGTTCTAAAGTTTCCTTCATTCAACTAAGGCTGCCGAGTACCCTCCCTGTGCTGGGCACTGTGTGGGGAGAGTAGTGAACGGACAGACACAGACCCACAGCCCAGACTCATCAGCGAGTAGTGCAGGCCCCATCTCTGGGCCCTGAAACATCCAAGGGTCTAATTTAGAGGGGGGCTTTCTCGTAACATCATGGTCAAGGTGGCCTTCGAGCCAGCCCTTGCAGGACGCAAGAGGGGATGGACCAAGCAGACACACAGCATGAACAAAGACAGGGAAGCTGGGAAGCCGGGGATTCTGGGAAGTAGCACTACACAGGGGTGTGGGCAGCCCAGCTTCACTGCTCACTGTCTTCGGGCTTGGGCAAGTCACTTAACATCTCTGAACTTCCTCATCTGTGGAATGGGGACAATGGTTGAAGCACCAGAGAAGGGCTATCCATTCACTCAACCGAGACTGAGCAGGCACTCTGTGCCCGGCACTGTTCTAGGCACCGTTCTAGGCACCAGAGGTTGATGTGAAAACAGAGGAGACGACAAGTGTCAGCTCTTGAGGCCATGTCTACACACACTGGACACTGGCCTGGCAGGGCCCCCAGGGACTCAGAGTGGAGGGAATAGAAGGTCCCTTCAACTGAATGTCAGCGGAAGACTGCGCTCTGGAATGAATTGGGGACGGGGGAGCCTCTGGTGCTCGGGAGCACGGGGCCAGGAGAGAGCTGATGGAGGAGGATGGCAGAAGCTGGGAGGCCAGCTCGAAGGGGATCATGGAGCATGGCTGGTGATGTAGTCCCCAGCCCCAGGCTGCATCTCCAGGTAAGAGACACTGCCTTAGCCCTCCAAGCCCTTCCCCCACCCCCCATTCCAGGGCAGGGGCCTGGCTTCCCTTGCAGTTTGCACAGCCAGGCCAGGGTGGTGATGAGGGCACATTCCCCCCCTCCCTCGGACAGGGCGGACGCTCTCGGCATCTCATGCTTTCTGTTGAGCTCATCTCCCTGTCTCTGTTTTCATGTTTTCCTCTCTCACGCTGGCTGTGTGGAGCACATCTCTCAGAAAATACTTGCTTTTGAAAGTTGTTGCCATAACAACCACTTCATTACACGCCAGGCCCAGTATCTCAGAAATGCAGAATCTTTCCTTAAAAGCGTGCGCTGCACATCAAAGGGGAATAGGAGCTCATTATTTTTACATTATTTTGCAGGCAAATAGATATTTTCCAATACACATTTCTTTTCTAAGTTGATTTTCTTGTTCAGTGGAAATGCACATTTCTTTCTTAACGCTTTCCTGCCTGCAGGGTTCGGGGCCTAGAAATCGAAGTTCCTCAAAGCAGGAGGGAGAAGGCATTTCTTTGCTGAGCTATGTATGCCTCCCTCGGCCCCCAATGCTGTAGCTCATGAAGGATGGTTTGGTCTAATTCACAATTCAACCGCACCCAGAAATTCTAGAAAAGTCAGAAATTAGTATAGCATACATACACCTTCATTGGTCTGACTTGGTTCAAGCCAAGCTTTCATAACAAGTGAAGCAAATTATTTAAGGAGCCAAATCAAAACCAAACCAAACCAACAAAAATCTTTACCATGTGGGATGGAGATGTGTTCTAAGATTTTATTTTCTAAACCAGAGGACATTGTAGAATGTAATGAGCCCCTTCAAGTGAATGCCTTGCATGTGTCTCCCCGTCACTAGCATGGAAGTCCCATGATTATTGTCTGTTTGGCTTACTGCTTATCTCCAGGCCCGAGAACAGTGTCCGGGCACACAGGCATTCAGTAAATATTTTCTGAATGGACCAATGAATGAATGTGCTGTAAACACTACATCTTATAACAATTCTTCAAAGAAGGGATTATCATCCCCATTGTACAGATGAAGAACTTGAGGTTCAACAAGGTTAGTACAATAACATTAATAATCATAATCCCAGGGGCGCCTGAGTGGCACAGTCAGTTGAGCGAATGACTCCTGGTTTTGGGTCAGGTCATGATCTCACAGCATGAGACAGCACAGAGTCTGCTTGGGATTCTCTCTCTCCTTCTGCCCCTCCCACTCATTTTCTCTCTCTCTCTCAAATAAATAACAAGTAATAATCAAAATCACAATTAGAGCTAATACCTTACGCTTTCTATGAGAGCGTACTATGCCTGCAGAAAAGGGCACACATCTCCCTGACTTCATAAACTGAACAGCCCTGAGGAACCAACACCTAAACTGAGAAGCAAAACATTTGGCAGGAGGAAGACTTTCACAGCAGCCTCTCAGGTGGACTTATCACAATCCACGAAGCTATTTGTTTTATGCGGACTTCTGCATCTGTTCTATTTTACAAAAAAAGGCTCTGCGCGTCATAGCCACTATTGTGACCTCTAATATCACAGATTAGTTTTGCCTGTTTTTGTGATTTCTGTAGCTGGAACCATGCAGTGGTCCCCTTTGGTGCCTGGCTTCCTTCCCTTATCACAATGTTTTTGCGATTCACCCATGCTGTGGTCTGCATTTACTTCACAGCTAATAGCAGCGGATGTGTAACGAGCATTTACCATGTGCCCTGTAAGCTCAGGTGATCCTCTCATCACTCTAAGATGAAGGCTTTATTATAAGTGACTCGTCTGGAACCCTGCAAATAGTGAGTGGAGATTTGAATCCAGAACTTTATGGTCCCACACTCCTGCTGTCGTCAAGAACCTCTTTCCTGGATGACTCAAGTCTCTTGCTAAGAATAGCACAGTCAATAATGAGCTAGCCAGGGGCACGTGGAGAGCCTTTTGCTCCCACAATGAATGGTCCAGCATGCTATGTCCAGCCTCTTGTGACTGCTTTTATGCTTCTCCAGCCCCTGACCCATGAAGCTCTCAGCTCTTCCCATTTGCTGGTGCCAACAACAGGCATACCAATGGCTCTTCTGTTATTTCTAATTCACCATGACCAGGAAGCCAGAAATATTAAGGTTACTAGAATTATGTGTAAGACAAGAGATAGTGGCTATGAACAAGGACATACTGTGCATGAGTTCACAGACAAGAATATCTGGATGCTGGGGACACTAACACAAGCAGGATGGCACCACCCAGCCTCATCCCCTGGCAGCCTCCTACTCCTTGTGTGCAGCTCTCCAGAATGCCCAGGCCTGGAGAGCGTGGCCCTGCTCTAGTTCCTCATCCCAGCCTGTCTACCCCACCCCCCACCAGGGCCCTCGCTTACCTCCACTGGGCACTTGCTGACTCTCAATACTTTTTTTTTTTTAAGATTTTATTTATTTATTTGACAGAGATCACAAGTAGACAGAGAGGTGGGCAGAGAGAGAGGAGGAAGCAGGCTCCCTGCTGAGCAGAGAGCCCGATGCGGGGCTTGATCCCAGGACCCTGGGATCATGACCTGAGCCGAAGGCAGAAGCTTTAATCCACTAAGCCACCCAGGCGCCCCTCTCAATACTTTTTTAACAGGAAACTAAACTTTATCACCACCCTTAGCCCTTTTAGAAAAAGCCAATCTTAACTCCATGAACCAACTCATTTTCACCTTCCTATCTATATTCACGTCTTCTCTCCGGACTTTCTTCTAACCCAGCTTTTAATACCTTTCTTGTTCCTTCAGAAATTAATAGGTTAAAAAAATCCTTGACATGGGCTAGAAGAAGCAGAAGAAGGAGGAGGAGGAAGAGAAGGAGAACTCTTCCTTTGGGGTTTCACCGTGAGTGTGAACTCAAGTTTTCCTGATTTCACACTCCCCTAAAACCAGGCTCTGACACCAGAGTGTCTCCCTTCCTGGAAAGAACAGCCATTTTCTTGTTTCCTGACACTTCCCGCAGAAGCCCTGATGGCTGTGCTGTAAAAAGCCACTCCACCCTGAGCCCCTAGCTCACATTTGGCAACTGTGTCCCTTTAATGGATGCACACGTGTCTATTGTGAGTACAAACATAATGGTTTCCATGGCGACATGGTCACAATGACTAATTAGACAAAAGAGGGTGTTTTTCAAAGCCTTGAAAGACATCATGGATGTAATAAACGCACATCATCTTATTCAATTCATGTATTCCTTCTCATTTCTCCCTAGAAACATCAATAAATGGTCCCTGGTGACTTGACCTCAGATTGGAGTTGGACTCTTCAGCCACTGGTCAGAGCCTGCCAGATTCTCCACTGCATGATCCTGATCCTGGCAAGCATTGAAGAAGCAGCCACAGGGCCACTCATCCAATGCCAGCACTTCCAGACTGGGCCACCCCACTCCTGTCCTACCAACTCACTCTCATGATGGCCACTAAGGGGACCAGGGATGGGCTCTGGGGACCTCATCCTATCCCCTCATAACACCTGCCTGAGTCCTCCACCAGCTGCCCCACGGGGTTCTCCCTACCACCTTCATTTATTCATTTCAGGATGTTGGGTGGGACTCTTATTGCTGCCCCTCCCCCCAGCTTTGCAGGGGCAGGGGAGGGGGAAGTTGAGTATTAACTGTCCCACATTCCCAAAGAAAAGCAATCCTTCTCCCTAGGGAGGTGTACCTTAGCATAACGTAATAACACAGTCTCCTGAGTGAGAGAGAGAACAACCCCAGGTATTTTTTTTTCCAAAGACTGTACACAAACCTGTCTCAGCTAATGCTGAGAAATGAGTCAAAAAGTCACACTATACAACAGCAAAAGGAATACCTAGATAGAAATGCCTGAGCACAAGAAACAGATGGCAACTATACAAACATACACCGACCAAGATGCCAAGAAAAAGAATCACCCGAAGGTGAAGAATCCAGTGTAGAAGAAAACATAATCCCAAATCCAGAAGAAAATTTCATGCAAGTGTTCTCTGCTACAAAACTATATAGTAAGAATACAAATATTTGGGGTGCCTGGGTGGCTCAGATGGTTAGGCAGCTGCCTTCGGCTCAGGTCATGATCCCAGGGTCCTGGGATGGAGCCCTGCATCGGGCTCCCTACTCGGCGGGGAGTTTGCTTCTCCCTCTCTCTCTACCCACCATCCCTGCTGCTTGTGCTCTCTCACTCTCTCTGTCAAGTAAATTAAAAAAAAAAAAAAGAATACAAATATTTTTGGGACACCTGGGTGGCTCAGTTATTAAGCACCTGCCTTCAGCTCAGGTCATGATCCCGGGGTCCTGGGATCAAGCCCCACATCGGTGTCCCTGCTCAGCGGGGAGCCTGCTTCTTCCTCTCCCACTTCTCTTGCTTGTGTTCCCTATCTCGCTGTCTCTTTCTCTGTCAAATAAATAAAAGCTTTAAAAAAAAATACAAATATTTTAGAGGCGTAAATTCTCAAGACCAAATATAACAGAAGATATGACAGCAGAGGAGATGTCATCAATATTTGGAAGATAAAACATGAACAGGTAAGTAGTAATTGACCTAGGAAAAGAAAAAAACTGAGACCTATATGTGGGGTCTACAGGATGGAGAACCTGCAAAGAGAAAAGGAACTTGAGCCCCAGAACTCTGAATCAAGCAGAACACCACTGAAGCCGGACATACAAGAGATGCTGAAACGGGAGTGATCAAGAGTCTGTACAATGAGCATCTTGGACACCAGCTTCCTTCCCTGATCTGCAAAGCCAAGAGATGGTGCCTCCACCCAGCAGAAAGAAGTGGGGAGTTTACTCCCTTGGGAAGGTTGAAGCCAGAGGCTCAAAAATAAACATCAGTCACTGCTCATGGAGGGTATGAGGTGCTGTAATGGCAACAACAGAGTGAAGTGTAAGTGTGCACACTGAACAGTGGGAGACAGAAGCCCTTTCCCTACTCAGACCCAAAATAGGCTGGTGCCCTGAGGCAGGAGAGCGAACAACTTCTCTAGCCCAGAAGAACTAGCCCAAGAGAAAGGACTTGAAGATATCAACATTTGAGGTCTCCTAGTGACACACCTTGACTCCTGCCCTTTTACCCCAAAGTAGAGCCCATCATCCAGTGAGCACCTTTCCCCAAGGGAAGGCCTCAGGGCCTCCAGAATGTAACCATTATTTAGAAATACAAACCTAAAGCTAAAAGAAATAGTTTCAAGGGTTGGAAGAAGTTGGTGAGAATGAAGAAAGGCAAGAGGAGAGAGCTGATTTTCCTGGGAAGTACAACTTGACTTTTTAATTCTATGTGCATCTATTCTTTCTTAAAATAGAAATTATTTTTAGAAAAAGGAAAATAAACTTTGAGTAATATATCTTTCGGCATTCTAGCAGAAAAAGCTAATCATTTACAAAGGAGAAGCAGCATCAGCCTGGATTCAGCTTCTCCTCAGTGCTAGTCAAAGTCAGATCTTGGGAAAATGGTGTTTTCTATTAAAATGTGTGAGCTAAGGGACACCTGAGTGACTCAGTGGGTTAAGCGTGGGTCATGATCTCGGATGGAGTCATGGGATTGAGTCCCACGACTGACTCTGCCCTCAGCCCAGAGTCTGCTTGTCCCTTTCCCTCTGCTCCTCCCCACTTTCACTCTCTCCCTCTCTCAAATAGTCTTTTTTTTTTTATTTTATTTTAAATCAATCAATCCTGTGAGCCAAGATCATTCTATCCTGCGTAGATGCTGTTCAAATACAAAGGCAACAGATATTCACAAACATTAGCTAACTCAGAGTGTACCCTGCCTACTAACCTTTCTTGCAAAAACTACTTGATAATAAAATCCAGCAAATGAAAAAATAAATAAAAAGTAGAAGACTCAGGGAGGGAGAGGGAGGCATTGTGGCAAAGGGCCGAGCATACCAATGTTCAGACTGTGATTTCAGAGAAATAACAAATGTTTTAAAACTTAGCAATATAAAAAATGGAGACTAGGAATGAAGTAGGAGGAAGCAGAAGGTTAGTGACCTATTCTTTATTACAAGGAGTCCACGCATCTATCCATACTAACAGGTCACATGATTCTCAGTTTGGAGCCAGTGGCACAATGGATAATGCATCTGACCACAGATCAGAAGATTCCAAGAACATGTGGTTCTTCTCAGGAAAATACAAATTAAAACCACAATGAAATGCTGCTACCTATCTATTAAAATGATCAGATTTTGTAACCTGGCAATGCCAACTGCTGGAAAGGACACAGAGCCCCTGGACCTCTCGCACATTGCTGGTAGGAATGCAAAATGGTACGGCCTCCTAGGAAGACAGTTTGACAGTTTCCTATCCAGTCAAACACTTACCTTACCACCTGACAATCTCATCCCCAGTGGTATTTTCCCAAGACAAAGGAAAGTTTATGTCCACAGAAAACCCAGTATGTAACTGTTTTGCAGCTTTACTCAAGTTGCCCCAAACTGGAAACAACCCAAACGTCCTTTAACTGGTGAGCAAACTGTGGTACATCTATACAATGGACTCCGCAATAAAAAGGAGGGAATTACTGCAACACCCAACATGGTTCATCTCAAATGCACTGTGCCAGGTGAAAAAAAAAGTCAAAGGCTAGCTTCTGTATGAATTTTGTGATTTTCTGGAAAAGGTGAAACTGTAGGCACAGAAAACAGATTAGTGGTTGCCAATGTCCAGATGGGGAAGGAGGGGCTGACCGCAAAGGGACCCAGAAATTTGCGGGGGCGGGGGGCGCATTCTGCATCTTGATTACATGAGTGTGCATTTGTCAAAGCTCACAGGACAGGACTGGCTCTACAGTGCTCTGTGAAAAATGGATTAGGGAACGATTGGAAACGTTAGTCACAGACTTTTCACAGACTATGACCATGTCTTTTGATTTAATGGGTAATTTTATGTGGCTTGCTCAAAAATTCTGCCATTGGATTAATTGGAAGTATTTTATCTGGGAAGAATACCATTGCTAATTGTGCTTATGATAAAATATATGTATTTTTAAAACCATAGGACTCTAACCACCGTATTTTTCCTCATCTCTTGTTAAACTTGGTGGGATCTTTTAGGAAACACCTCCACTTGTGATGAAATACTTGTTCGAGGTTCAGAAATTCCTTTCGTTTCACTTCTTTCCTTTTCTTCTGTTAATGTCAAATGAAATTACATTTAAAGATTTTATTTTCAAAAGTCTCCCATTTTACGAAAAGTATTTCTATCTGCCTCTCCATCTAGAAACTCCACACAGAATCAGTCTGAATGGTAGTTTTTGAGCGCGTAAGGGGGAGGTCTTTTATTTATTATCTCTTTCCTTATTTTTTCCATTTTAATGTGAATGCATTTTTATGAAAAATACACATCATTCCCTGACCCCTCCCTAGCTACAGTCACAGCTCTGTTGCTTCTCTCTCCTGGCATGCATGTCACTCTTTTACTCTGGAAATGTGGCCACATCTGTCCCACTCCCTTCTGGACTGCACATTCTTGAGGGGCAAGAGCTCTGTCTCGCTCATCCCTGGGACTCATGGAGGGCCATGCTCCACACAATAGGTCCTCAAGGCTGGAAGCCAGAATAGAGGAAATCACAGGTAAAGGAAGCTGGGGGAGGAATCCCTCATGACTGTGAAACATAAAAAAACGGTTTTCGGTCCTGACCGCAGGTGATAGTTTCTGACTGTCTACACACAAGAAGAGATATAAAGGGCAAAAGGTGACATGGCTAAAAGCCTAGCTCACAAGAACACTAGGGGACCAGACACAGCCATCTCACTGTCTGACATCTAGTGACATGTCTCTCTTCCCAGTGAAAGACTAAGGCTTTGAGAGAAACCTGGTCATTGGGATTCTAGATCTCTGCCTAAACAAAGAGAACTTAGAATGAGAAGAGACACAGAAGTCTGGAAGACACCAAGGTGTCTCAAGCAGAGACTGAAAAACCCAATAGACTCCTAGGCATGCATGAAGTCAACAGTAACGATCTGTAAGCCATCCTCACACACCAGAACATGAGATCGCTTGTTACCTCACTGAGGAATGAATTCAAGATGCGTACTACAGAACTATGTGCAGAAGGTACTGAAGATAGAGAAGGTATTGGCTAAGGTATCACTCGTAGCCAATGAGTGAGCCAAGTCCACCACCCACTGCATCTCAACAGGGCCCTGTTGTTCTGTCTTGGTCCTTCTGTGTCCCCAACCACCCCCAAGAAGTGATGAAACTTTGCTTTTGGGTGAAAAAAATAGCACTGAAAATAAATCCAACTGCTTATGTTGGTAATGAGAGTGAAGAGGAAGTGAAGGTACCCAAGAAAGTGATATAGACTCCACAATGAAAAGGAATGTCATGCAATGACATGGATGGAACTAGAGGGTATTATGCTGAGCGAAGTAAGTCAATCGGAGAAAGACAACTATCATATGATCTTCCTGATATGAGGAAGTGGAGATGCAACGTTGGGGGTTTGGGGGGCAGGAAAAGATTAAATGAAACAGGATGGGAGCGGGAGGGAGACAAACCATAAGAGGCTCTTAATGTCGCAAAACAAACTGAGGGGTGTTGGGGGGTGGGGGGGAGGGAGAGGGTGGTAGAGTTATGGACATTGGGGAGGGTATGTGCTATGGTGAGTGCTGTGAAGTATGTAAACCTGGTGATTCACAGACCTGTACCCCTGGAACTAATAATACATTATATGTTTATAAAAAAATAAAAAATAAAATTTAAAAAAAGAAAGGAATGTCAAATTATACTGTAGGTCGAATCTACCATGTGAATAACTTCAAAACATACTTAACATAGAAACCATGATATGTGACTCAGGAAACTCTCAGCAAGGGTTCCTGGCATGGGCAAAAATGCGTATCAAATGAAAATTCAGTTCATTCCTTCATACAGTCCTTCATTTGAGGTGCCTGCCTGGCTCAGCTGGTAGAGCATGTGACTCTCGATCTCAAGGTTGTGAGGTTAAGGCCTTCGGTTCAGGTCGTGATCTCGGGGTCCTGGGATCAAGCCCTGTGTCAGGCTCTCTGCTCAGTGGGGAGCCTCCTTCCCCTTCTCTCTCGGCCTGCCTCTCTGCCTACTTGTGATCTCTCTCTCTGTCCAATAAATAAATAAAATCTAAAAAAAAAAAAAAAAATCCTCCACTTCAGCCAATATAATAGATGCCCGGCCTATAATAGATGGTCTTGGCCTTAGGGATCTAACAGTAAGCAGAGCAAGGTCTCAGGGCAAAGTTCCATGATCACACCATCAATAAATATTATACAGCAGTAAACTGGAAAGGCCCTTAACGAACATCTGGTCTGGGCCTTCTTTTTCCAGATGGGAACATTAAGCCCCAAAGAAAGGAGGAAGTTAGCCAAGACCACATGGTCACCAAGTGGCAAAACCATAGCTAGGGCTCAGGGTCCCTCCAGACCCAATACAAGCTCTCACTTTCTTACCCTTTATGATTTGGCAGAGAGCCCCCCAGGCACTGTCCTGAGCTGCCCCAAGAAGCTTTTAGAGCTCCTGCAAAACATTTTGTTTTGTATCACACCTGTGGTGACAGCTGAGTTAAACTGAATGTTCACAGTCATTACACACAGAAACCTCACACGAGTCCCATCTACAAGGTTTCAGAATGAATCCAGTTTCCAAACTCTCCTCTCTCCCACTCCTCATGTCTGTATATGGTAACCTTTAGAAAAGGAGTCTAATAATTAGTCATCTTGGCTTAGTTAAAGACAACAGTATGTTCTCCAATTTCACTTTGTTTTTAACGAGAATAATGCCAACGGTAATTTTCACCATGGTTAAAATATGCTTCTCAGTTGGGTCTCTGCAGTTAACTGAGACAGCTCTGCTCCCTGCATCTGCCTGGTACTTCCCCACGGCTTACTCTTCAACCAGGCTGGGCCCCCACCCAGCTACCCTCTCCCTACTCTCATTCACATCTCACACCATTTGTGTACTGGGCACTAGACTCGATGTTTTGTACTTATCATTACCCTTAATCATCTTTGCAACGTAAACTTTACTGCCTCATTCTGAAGATGGGAAATCTGAGAACCTGAGGGTACTGGTCCCTGTCTACTGCCTAAACCCCACGTCCAGCCACCCTCCCCTCCTCTCCTTGCATGCCAGCCATGCCAAGTTCTTGAAATTCCTCAAAGGCAGTGGTTCTCACCTCAGGCCCTTTGCACATGCAGTCTCCTCCCACCTGAGACACCCTTCCCCCTGACTCTTCACTTTGTTACTCCTACCTACCCCTCAGATTTCAATTCAAACATAATTTCCTAAGGAAGGAATCCCTTGCGCCCTCCTGCGTTAGTTCTTTATTCACGTAACACCCTAAACTCCTCTTTGCTCAAAGCAGCAATTACAATTTGTAATTTCATATTTGTGGGATTATTTGCCATTTTCTGACTCCCCCACAAAAGCACGAACTCCAGAATGGGGAGGATAGTGTCGGTCTTGTCTACCGACCTCTGTATCCCCACACCTGGAAAGCACATAAAATAGGAGTTTAGTTACTAACTATATTGGACGGATGTTGAACAATGGATGGTTGAGAAATGCTAAACAAAACCCTAAAACAAAACAAAGCAAAATCCAAAACCTTGTCCCCCACCCAGGTAAGAGATGAGGCTAAAATGCAAGCCCTTCTACCCTCCATCCTACTTATTCTGTGTGATAATCTTGTGCTCCCCACTGTGACATGCCACACACATACACCACCCCCAAACTCTGACCCTGGAAGACTTGGCCCACTTCCCTGGAACAGAAGCTCGCAAAACTCTCCAGGCCTCCTAACCTTGCTGTCTGAACCCTCACATTCCCCATCCCACACACCTGGAGCTTCAGAGGTACTAATTCAATGGGTCCAGAAGGGCCCCCATATCTGATAGCAAATCTGATAGTAACTTTGAAGGGAGTGTGTCCCAGACCTCCATTTGAGGGTCCCTAGACTAAGGTGAATCCAGAAGATCCCGTGATTCGGAGGAGGGAACACTGTCAAGGCCTCCATCCCCAAGGCCGCCAGACTGCTGGAGAAGCTGCTGCTGAAGCTGGAGCCGTGCTGCCCTCTGGCGGTTGTGGTGGCGCTGCAGCCGCTGGGCTTCCCAGAGGAGGCTGGCCAGGGTGTGCCCCTGGGCCACTGTCTCCCTCCCAGGCCTGTCCAGCACCTCCGGCCAGTCCTTGAAAACTCAAAGACCTCTCGGGGACTAATTTTTCTCTACATAAATGGAACATGGTGTTTCCCAAACGTCAGTTCTTTGGGTAACATCTCTTCAGCATTTTGTACATCTCATATACCTCATTACTTTTACATTTTGCTTTATAATTTTTTTTGAGAGAGAGTGAGCAAGCAAGGAAGGGGGCACTGTAGGTGGGGAGGGGCAGAGGAAGAGGGAGAGAGAAAGAATCTTAAGCAGGCTGCCCACCCAGTCGGAGCCCCATGTGCAGCTTGATCCTATGACCCTGAGATCATGACCTGAGCCAAAATCAGGAGTGGGATGCTTAACCAACTGAGCCACCCGGGTGCCACAGGAGTTGCTCTTTTTAATTAACTTATCTTACATACATACATTTAAAGAAAAAATTAAAGGGGGCGCCTGGGTGGCTCAGGGATCAAGCCCTCCACGCCTGCTGGCTGTGGAGCCTACTTAAGAAACTCTCCTTCTGGGGCGCCTGGGTGGCTCAGTGGGTTAAGCCTCTGCCTTCAGCTCAGGTCATGATCTCAGGGTCCTGGGATCGAGTCCTACATCGGGCTCTCGGCTAGGCAGGGAGACTGCTTCTTCCCCTCTCTCTCTGCCTGTCTCTCTGCCTACTTGTGACCTCTGTCAAATAAATAAAATCTTAAAAAAAAAAAACAAACCCACCTCTCCTTCTCCTTCCAGCCCTCCCCATATCCCTCTCACACACACACTCTCTCAAAAAAAAGGAAGACCAAACATAACAGGTGTCACAATAAATGTGCACAGATTAAATTCAAGACTCAGGATGAATCCAAAACCAAAATCCAAATCTTTAACCAAAAAAAAAATGAGATTTTCCTGGTGTTTCATGGTAGTGTGCTAGAGGACCCAGAAACATCAAATCCTGCCCCACCATCTAGGCCGCCAGATACAGCAAGCAAAACAATGCAAGATTGTCGGAGCGCCTAGGTGGCTCAGTGGGTTGGGCCTCTGCCTTTGGCTCAGGTCATGATCTCAGGATCTCAAGGTCCTGGGATCCAGCCCCACATCAGGCTCCCTGCTCAGCGGGAAGCCTGCTCCCCCCCCCCGCCTGCCTCTCTGTCTACTTGTGATTTCTGTCTGTCAAACAAATAAATCTTTTTTTAAAATGCAAGATTGTCCATTTTTTTTAAAGATTGTCCATTTAAATGTGAATTTCAGATAAACACCAAGTAATTTTTTTAACATAAATATGTCCCATGCAATATGTAAATTATACTTGCACTAATAAAGTATCATTGTTCATCTGAAATTCAAGTTCAACTGGGCATCCTATATTTTCTTTCACAACCCAGCCCACCATAACAGGTAAATGAGAAAATGAGAGCCAAAGAAGGGGAAGATGGCACACAACCTGCAGCCTGCCACACGATAGGGGATGTAGAAGACAAGTCGAGTGGATTTCTCAATCGGCAATCTAGCCGATGCAGTCAGGACCGCCTCCTGGGGAGATGTCAGTGCAAGCAAAGGGCAGCAGCTTTCCCTCCCCGTACTCACATAAATGCTGTTTACGAAAAGCCCACATGCAGTGAAATGCCACATAAAGGTTAAAAGTGAAAGGATTTCCAGATGACTGACAGTGGTATACACTCAACTGCTTTTTGCCAGATGCCAGCTGAAATGGTCAAAAGAAAAACACAGAAAAGTCTGTATTAGTGTATAAACCTTGGAGAAACCCAGACCACATGCTAGAAACCTTCAAGTGAGATATAATACAAGGACAGGCCAAGCGGCAAAGGACTGATAGGGGGTGTGCTGGGGGAGAGCTGGATTTTGCCAGCTCCTTGTGAAACTATTGGTAGCTTGAAATTGGCCACAGTGGGAGTGTTTATACCATGGAAATTGGCAGATGCTACAAATCAGGGAGTTTCTGTTGTTGTTGTTAAGAACTGGCTGTTAAACATTTGTTGGACTTCCCATGAGTACCAAATAAGAAGAAATAGATCTGTGAGTAAGCTAATAGGACTCTTGGGGCAGAAGCCGTCAATGTCCCACCTATATCCTTGGGAACTTCCAGTGAGTTCTCGCTAACCTCCAGTCACATTTGTCCATGGCTCCGTAACTGCCCACGTTAGCAGATTAGAAGTACCAAGGAACTCACAAACCCCCTGAAATAGTCCCCCAAGATGAGTCTCTTGGAAGTTGGTATAAACATGCTCCAGTTCCCTGACCCCTTGGGTGGGGCCATTCTGAGCTGTGTGCCTTTTTCCCTATTATTTCCCCAAAGGCCTCCAGATGACCACTGAGGTAGCTAGATTAACTGAGGTAGCTAGATTAACCACATACACTTTAACCTTTGTAAATCTTTACTGGTTTCCATATATATTCTTCTAAATATAATTCTTGATTTTTCTTATTATGGAAAAATATATACACTGACAGCATAGAAAGCATAGAAGATATACCATTACAGGGTTTGTCTCACTCTTTTTAAATATTCGTCCCTGCATAGAGACGTGTATCTCACTTTCCTACTCTCTATAGGCTTACCTGCACTTCCTGAAGAAACCACTTGCATCTGAATCCTTGCCTCAGGCTCTGCTTCTGGGAGAAGCCAAGTGAAGACAGAGCCACATCCCCAGCAAGCCTCCATGAAATGGACACGTTCAAAGCAGTAAGGAGTATGGAAACTAATGCTACAGGGAAGCTGTAGGGGACCAATGCTTGGTACTGATGTTACCTCTGAAGCACAGGAGGGCTAGCTCATGGCACTGCAGGCTACAGCCCCACTTCATACCCCCAGCTCTGGCATTAGCATGAGATATGGGTTGTTCCTGTGGGTAGATGCACAAGGAGGGCCCTGCTAACTTAGGCCACCAAGGCAAACTGAGAAACGTTAAGCACAACAGTGAAGTCACTGCCATGTAGCCTCACCCCTCCACTTGGTTCTTCAGACAATGGGGCCTCCAAGGTAACAAAGCAAAAGGACAGCAAACAGTCCAACAGGACTGGCTGCACTAAGACTGGTACGGCATCCTACAGAGGCACACAGACATTCCCCCATGCCACAACGTCTCTTTCTCTAAAAATGAACAGAGAAGCAACTCAGGACTCATGATGAGCTCAGAGGTCCGAAGGGAGGGGCCTGAGGAAGGAATGAGTACTATGACCTTTCATAAATAACTGTCCCTCAAGAATAAGAGTAAACCTTAAAAACAGAATTCTCTGAAATGTGTTCTATGGAAAACTGGCTGCTCCAGATGATAAGAGGTGCTAAGAGAAACTGAGGCTTGGTAACACTGAGGTAAGTGATGGTACGCAAGCAGTTTCCCCAAGGACTTCCTGGATCATGCTGACCGACACTGTGACACCCCACGACGAGGACACAATATGCCAGTTCCTGAGTGATGGGAAGGACTCATGTTCCAGCTTCATCTAATAAATACAAACAGAAAAGATATTTAATTCAAACATCTGCAAGGAAGTGACTGAAACCGATGACATTCTAGGCCACAAGGAAAACCTCAGAGATCCTAATAAGCACATTAGGTCACATTATCTGACCACAATGCAACAAAAGCAGAAATTAAACAAAAAGGATTATTGAAAGAAATTAAATCACTTGAAAACTTATTCCTAAATAAGCCAAGGTAGGGAACAAAACTGCAATGAAGGCCATTCAAATGTAACGACAACTGGATCTCCCCATAGCAAAACTCGTGGGATGTAACCAGACACTGCCTGCAGCTCTAAATGTTTTTGTTGTAAAACAAGGAAAACTGAAAGTAAATGAAGCATCCAACTCAAGAAACTAGAAAAAAAGCAACAAGATAAACTCAGAGAGAGGATTAAAAGTTAAGCCTGGGTGGCTCAGTTGGTTAAGCCTCTGCCTTCGGCTCAGGTCATGATCTCAGGGTCCTGGGATCGAGCCCCACATTGGGCTCTCTGCTCAGCAGGGAGCCCGTTCTTCCTCTCTCTCTCTCTCTCTCTGCCTGCCTCTCTGCCTACTTGTGATCTCCCTGTCAAATAAATAAATAAAATCTTGAAAAAAAGTTAAGGTAAAAGTTAATGAACTAGACAACATAAAAATCAGTAGAACTGCTCAATGCAAGACTCAGCTCCTTGTAAAGATCTGAGGTAGCTAGACTTGTAAAAGCCCAACAAAGGGAGGGAGCAGGAACTGCATGAGAGAGAGAATACAAAAAAAAAATTAGATAAAAATTAGAAAACTAGGGCGCCTGGGTGGCTCAGTGGGTTAAGCCGCTCAGGTCATGATCTCAGGGTCCTGGGATAGAGTCCCGCGTCGGGCTCTCTGCTCAGCAGGGAGCCTGCTTCCTTCTCTCTCTCTCTCTGCCTGCCTCTCAGTGTACTTGTAATTTCTCTCTGTCAAATAAATAAATAAAATCTTAAAAAAAAAAAAATTAGAAAAGTAAAGGAAACTTAACCAGAGAGGAGTTTTCAAATTATAAGAGAATACTAATTGCACACAGTACGCTAGTTTATCTAGAATGTTCAATGGGGAATACATGTGTATTTGTCTGCTTGGACTATGTAATAAAATACCAAAGACTAGGTGGCTTAAACTACAAAAGTTCATTTTCTCACCATTCTGGAGGCTGGAACTGCTGACAGGATTGGTTTCTGGTGGACCTCTCTTCCTGGCTTGCCAATGGTCCTTTTCTCGCTGTGCCCTCACATGGCCTCTCCTCTGTGCCCCTGTGGAGAGATATCTCTGGGGCCTCATTCTCTTGTTATAAGGACACCAGTCCTACTGGATGAGGGCCCCATCCTGTGATTTCACTTAACTTCCCTAAAGGCCCCTCCGAATATCATCCCATTGACGTTAGGGCTTCCACATATGAATTTAGAGGCGGTAGGGGGACACAAGTCTGGCCGTAACAGCATGATTTTCTAGAAAAATGACAATTACCAAGAGACGTAGAAAACCACAGAACCAAATTGAACATGGACAAAGAACGATGTCCCAAAAAGGTGAGTCAGAGTTTAGCAGACAAGTTCTTTCAAACTTTCCAAGAATGTTCCTACGCTATTTAACTACCCAGAAAGCAGAAAAAGATGCGTTCCAACTCATGTTACAAATCCAGCGCAGCCGTGGCACATAATACCAACAGACATAACCAAAACTTCACTTTTTCAAAATCAAGTCTTCAACTCAAAGAAGCTAGCGGGAGCCCAGTGGGCTGAGACCCAGGCAGCCTTGAGCAAGGAGCAGCCCACAGAGGGTGGCGTGGGGGAAGCCCGGGTCTGAGCTCAAGTGTTCAGGGCGTTTACCCAGGCTATCCACACCTGTCTGCTGGACGTGAAGAGAGACACTAGGAGCCAGAAATAGAGTGGCCCGCCCACCCCAGTGCCAATACACACGACATGAGTTTGGCCTATGTGGGATATCCCTGTCTTGGAGGACAGTGCCAGATCAGAGGACACAGAGGTTACAATGACTGCTAAGGGGTATGAGGAGCAGTTCAACTTGGCTCAGTGTAAGAAATCTATAGCAGAACTCTGTAGGGGGTAGAGAGCTCCCTGTCATCATATCACCACCCTCCAGGGATGTTCCAGAAGGGATGCCAGCCCTGAGAGAAGCCATTCTTGATGTCAGGTATCTCTCTAACAAGTTTGTGACTCTAATCTTTTAATGGCTCTCTCCCACTCCCTAATGACAACTGCTGACTTAGCTGGCCAAGATATACAATTGTTCGTTTTTAGAAACATTGTTGCTGCACGCTCTGAGACCTCCTCCATGCCTGCATTACCATCTGTCTGCTGCATGTCTCAAGATGCTAAGTGTGGGAGGGGAAGGAGCAGACTCTGACCTCACTTGCTTTACTGGTCAGGTAAGTGCATACAGGCCTGGAAAGTGCCAGTAAGATAGGTATTTCTGCATCCCTCACTCCTCTTAAGTTGCCATAGTGAGCGACCTGTCAGGTCCCAGGCTCAAGAGCAGGAGCTGGGAGAAGGCTGCAGGCTTGAGGACCATTCAAGACATCCATTAGAAGCATTAGAAGCCCGGCCTTCCCTCTCTCCATAATGGACTAAATATTGGCCTGCCACACTAATGGGCGGTTGGCCACAAAGAAGCTATAAGAGCTAAAGCCTTGTTCCTTATTATGTGGATTTCAATGACTGGTGAAGTGCTTTTATCATCTCCATTTGCACACTTACACATGCCTGAATTACTCAGTGCCTGGGTCAGCCCTGGTCATGAGCATGAAAAAGGCTATGGGACTAAGAACTGAAAAAGCACTGTCAGCATCACCCACACACACTGTGCCAGGCTTTGGGGTTATGGAAAAGCAGATGCCAAATCACCTGTTAACTCCTAGCAGGTCCAATGTCATACCTCATCCAATACTGGGTTGCAGCTTGGAGAAAATAGGCACTCCATCCCATAAATTGTATGGAAGTTACAATTTACCAAGGATACTTTCCCAGCAAAGTATATCAGGATTTATCCCTGGGAGGGATGGGGAATAGGGGGTAGAGGGAGCATGACTCTATGAGTCCCTCATTCCTCACAGCAACAGGTTGGTTGGAGACATTAGAAGGCCTAGAGTAGTAGGCTCCTGCCAGAAGTCAAGAAGCCCCCAGTGAGCACTGACCAAGTTGTTTATCTCCCCAGTCTAAGCTAGGGCTTTGGGTTTTCTCTCTTTGGTGGAGGGGGGAGTATGTTCTGTATGTGTAAAGAAAAGGAAAACAAACACTGGTGACAGGAGAGAAAAGACACTCTTAGGACCTTCTTTTTTCAGATTTTGAGTAATCTGTACACCCAATGTGGGACTTAAACCTACAACCCCGAGATCAAGAGTCCCACATTCCACCAACTGAGCCAGCCACGTACCCCTTTTTGGACTCTGGACAAAGTTCCTATTCTCCTCTTTGTGACTACACAATAGGACTGTGCCTCTTTGACCCTGCACCTTAGGTGTGGCCCTGAGACTTGCTTTAGACAGTGAGATGTCAGTGGAAGTGACATGTATCATTTCAGTGGAAGTATGAGAATAAGGTAGAAGCAATATTTGAAGAGACAACGACTGAACATTTTCCAAAACTAATGAAAGACACTAATCCACAGATTCCAGAGGGCTAAAAGTAAAACAAAGAAAGAATAAATAAAGAGACCCGCATGTCAACATCATAGTAAAACTACAGAAAAACCAAAGATAAATAAAAACTCTTTAAAACAGACATATTGGGGCACCTGAGTGGCTCAGTGGGTTAGAGCCTCTACCTTTGGCTCGGGTCATGATCCCAGAGTCCTGGGATAGAGCCCCACATCAGGCTCTCTGCTCGGCGGGGAGCCTACTTCTCCTCTCTCTCTGCCCACCTGTGATCTCTGTCTGTCAAATAAATAAGCAAAATCTTAAAATAAAATAAAATAGATATGAAAAGAAACAGATTACCTTCAAAAGAAGTTAGGTGATGATGGAATTCTGAATTCTCAACCACAGCGGGAACTGGAAGAAACTGAACTCTGCTTCAGTGGAAAGAAAGGAAAAAGCACAAGTGTACACCATTAAGTCATCCTTCAAGAATGAGGATGAGATAAACACATTTTCAGATAAAACTGAAAGGGCTCATCGTGAAAACGTTCTAAAAAGTAAATTTCTAATGAAAACATAGTGATCCCATGTGGCAGGTCTTAAAACACATGCAGCAGAGAGGAGTCAACATGAGGACAGTTGTCCACCAATTTGGACCATGTCAAATGATAACAGCAATGTAGTCTTAGGAGCTTCTTAAAAATTAGGCTTATGGGGCATCTGAGCGGTTCAGTGGGTTAAGTGTCTGCCTTCAGTTCAAGTCATGATCCCAGGGTCCTGGGATAGAGCCCCACATCAAGTCCCACATTGGGCTCCCTGCCTAATAGGGGGCCTGCTCTCCCTCTCCCTCTGCCCCTCCCCCCCAGCTTGTGCTCCCTCTCTCTCACTTGCTCTCTCTCAAATAAATAAGTAAACTCTTTTTAAAAAATAAAAATAAATAAAATTAGGCTTAAAATAATAATAAGAGGGAAGAAAATGTAGAAAAAATCCTGTATTATTTGGAAAAAGGATGAAACTATTATGAACTCTAAACCTTGATAAGTTATTTATGAATGTCTTAATTTGTAATCACTAAATGATTAGAGAATATAAAACTTACAAAATCATGGGGGAAAGGGATTTTTAAAAATTATCTATTTAAAATCAGGGAGGAAAAGAGAAAAAATAAAACCAAAGCATTGATTAGGAAGCACAAAATAATATAGTAGATTCAACCCCAAATACATAGGGAATTATATTAAACATATAAGTTTAGAAACAGTTAAATGACAACAGACATGCCACAATTTTGAATGGCCGCTTTTCCCAAAGCCACCCTGCCCCTTGAAAGCAAAGGACTAGGAGCCTTTTGCTGATGACTCAAGCTGCCCATTGTGACCTTTCATGACTGCTCCTTGACATCACACAGCATAGCTCTCAGACTCAAGGGCAGCAGGCTTGTACCTTCTTTACCTTCCTGTGGGGCAGCTGTGGTTTTCTGGCTCTTGCTTTATAAGGTTCTTCTGTCTCACCTGCCATTTTTAACCCGGTCTCTGTGCAGCTGCCCCCGACAGTTCCTGTCCTTTCCCTAACCCACCACTCGTGGTCGCAGAGCACAGGAAGCATGAGTTGTTAAGAACGTGGCTGACAGAGCTCTAAGGGCCAGTTCTGAGCAGAGGACAGCTCCATCCTCCTTACCGAAGCATTTTTCCACGAAGGGCATTGCATTTGGACTCTGGTAAGTGAGCTCGTCTGCTTCAAGAACAATTTCTCATGGAACCCGAAGCCTTAGAAATCTGCCCTTACAACCCTCACCACCGAGTCCCACTCAGCAGATTTCAGTACCACCTGGCTTCGTGCAGGAGGAAGAACCCCAAGAAGGCCAAAAAGATGGCCAGCTGCAAATACAATGCCTGCCACGTGGTCCCCATCAAGAAGCTGGAGGAACACGAGGCGGCCTGCGTCAACAGAAGCTCAGTGGAGGAGGAGGACGGCTTGCGCCCCTTGAAAGCTAGCCTTCCAAGTTCAGAGCAGAATGGAAATGCCCTTCCAGGGACCCCCTGGCTCCCCAGTTCTGATGTCTGGAATGTCGACGGCACTAATTGCCATCCCATGTTTGTCCTTAAGACTTTTGTTCCCCAAAAGCTTGTCTGTGAAAGCGATACAAGAGAGTCAGAGAGAGAAGCCCACCCCCCGCCCCTGACCACCCCCCAGAAGACCCTCAGACCAGGAGAGTAAACCACCAGCAGCAGAAAGGAGGCACTCGCCTTTTAAGTGCCTAAAAGAAGATGCAACTCACCCAAATAAAAGCATGCAAAGTGAACCACCTGGGCTACCTTTTTTTTTTTTTTTTTCCATGTAGCAATTGGTAGAGATTTAAAGGCTGGCAGTACATTCTGCTGGCAAAGACGTGGCAAACAGGCACTTTCATAACACCACGAGAATGTAAGCTGGTAAACCTCTGTGGGGGGCGGTTTGGCATTAGCTGTAAAAACCACCAGTGCGCTCTGCTTCCATGAACTATGCCACTTCTAGGAATTCATCCTGTGAATACGGTCACACTTGTGGAAAATGAGGTATGTACAAGGTTACCCACTGCCATGTTATTTGTAGCAGTAAGGGTCAAAGAGTCAGAAATGGTCTAAATATCCCTTAGGGGAGGGTCTGATTAAATGAATGATGGTCCAGCCATACAAAGACGTAGTATGCTGCCATGAGAAAGGGTAAGGAGGCTCTTTCCGGACTAGCTTGGGAGGGCTAAAACACAGTGTTTAACTCAGACATCAGCAAACTTTTTCTCTAAAAGGCCAGAGAGTAAATATTTTAGGCTTCACAAGCCAAATGTTCTCTGTCACAACTCTTCAGCTCTGCTTTGGTGGCATGGAAGCAGCCATAGACAGCATGCAGACACATGAACGTAGCTTCCAGTAGAACCATTTATAGAAACTGGTAACAGGCCTGAAGTGGCCTAGGAGGAGCATAGTTTGTCACCCCCTGGTTTAAATGAGAAAAGCCAAGTCTGGAATACTCTGTATATTATGCTAAAATTTTTGCAGAATTGTGAGAGAGAACGTGTATACGTATGTGCTTGTATTTCTATAAAATTTCTCTCAGGGACACACTAGAACAGGTGTCTGCCCACAAAGCCTACAATGTCTCCTATCTGATCCCTTATAGAAAAAGTTGGCTGGTCTCTTCCCTAACAACTTATCATCTCTCCCCAGGGATGAGAACTAGGAGAAAGAGAATTTACTATAAACTCTTGAGTATCTGGTATTTATTTTATCCACAGGAGACAAAAAAAGAAAAATGTTTAATCCTATGGTTTATGTTACACCTCACTGTGTCTCATGAACATTGGAAACCCTGCCTGCTTTTGTTTTGGAACCTTCCCCTCAGAAAACCACACACCAACACAATGCTATCTGGAATTCTAAGAGGATTCACAGACCAAATTAATCTGTCGTCATTTCACATGTAAGAAACTCAAGACTAAAAATGGAAGGTCCCAAAATGGTAGTGGTATTAACTGTTGAGAAAGATTAAGATGAAATGGTGATGCCTCAGAAGGCTGGCGAGTTCGTGACGGTTGGCCCTCATGACTCTTCCCTCCCTCATGACCCTCAACAAAGGCATACCTCAACCGCACTTTAGCCAACAGTCTGTGTAACAGTTGGGTTCTCAGAGGAGAAAACACTGGAATAGGTTAGATCTTCTTGCTCATATTGTGTCAGACAATTTTGATCATCTGCCACAGAGTGGGGTCTGCAGCCCTTCAATGCCTTTTACATAGGAATACATATTCTGGCCAAAAAATTAAAATACACTTTCTTAAACAGCAAGAGACTAGCTCTTTTGAAAGCTTTTCAGGATGAAATTTTAACTAAGTTATTTTTAAGTAATCATTACTTTACCACTTCTGGGCCCTTTAATTCTTTCTACAAAATGTGAAATAAAGATTTGTTCTTGCAAAAAAAAAAAAAAAAAAAGAAGAAGAAGTTCTAGGTGTTGGCTTTAGAAACACCATATTAATAAAGTACATGAACTAGAAAACTGCCATATAGGAAGCAGGTGAAATAAAGTGATCTGTAGGACGCACATTTGTAAACTACAGACCACCAGGACCAGGAAAAAGAAAAAAGTAACTCGGTTTGGGGCATGAATGAAACAAATTGGTCATGAGTTAATCATTGATGAAGCTGAGTGATAAATTTTACTATTGTCTCCATTTTTATATAACTCTGAAGTCTTCTATACTAAAAGGTCTTTTAGGAGTGCCTGGGTGGCTCAGTAGGTTAAGCCTCTGCCTTCGGTTTGGGTCATGGTCTCAGGGTCCTGGGACTGAGTCCCGCATCAGGCTCTCTGCTCAGCAGGGAGCCTGCTTCTCTCTCTCTCTGCCTGCCTCTCTGCCTACTTGTGATCTCTCTCTCTGTCAAATAAATAAATAAAATCTTTAAAAATAAATAAATGGTCTTTTAAAATGCATGTATATGTATTAAATGCAATGTGGGATCCCAGATTGGATCCTGGAACAGAAAAAGACATGAGTGGAAAAACTGGTGAATCCAAATAAAGTCCATAGTTTAGTTACTGGCATTTTACCAATAGAAACTTCTCCTGTTAAATGCACGTTTTTGTAAGATGTTAACATTAGGGAAAGCCAGGTGGAAAGTATATGGGAACTCTTTGTACTATCTTTGCAAGTTTTCTGTAAACCTAAAATGATTTCAAAACAAAAAATTTAAACACACAGATTTAAACAAATTTTACACAAACAAATTAAACACACACAATATTTAAACAAAATAGCCAGGACTGAGGCCCAGCTCCACCTCTTCCTAATGCTCAATCTCCAGCACAAGACAACCTTTGTGCAATTGTTTCCTCATCCACAAGGTGGGGATGACAAACTCCCAGGACTATGTGGAGGATTAAGGGATTTAACACATGATAAAATCAGGACAACTGTCTAGCACACAGGAAGCTGTCAACTAATGCTACCTACTAGTAGCAGAAATGGAGGTGGTATTAGCGAAAAGAAAATGTAATGAGGTGTGAGAAATGATGAGTAAGTGAATATTTAAAATATGTACACAGGGGCGCCTGGGTGGCTCAGTGGGTTAAACCTCTGCCTTCAGTTCAGGTCATGGTCTCAGGGTCCTAGGATGGAGCCCTGCATCAGGTTCTCTGCTCAGCAGGGAACCTGCTTCCCCCCCTCTCTCTGCCTGCCTCTCTGCCTACTTGTGATCTCTCTCTGTCAAATAAATAAATAAAATCTTTTTAAAAAATAAAATAAAATATGTACACAAAGTTAATCAATGAGAAAATCATCAATTTTTCATTTAAAATTATAAAACAAAAACTCAATGAAAATAGGCCAGGAAAGGGCATCATTCAGAAGAACAGAAACAGTGACAAATATGTATACTGAAAAGTTTTAAATAGCCTCTAAAATCAGAGAAATATTTTTTATGTAATTCAAACCAGGCAAAAGGAGAAAACAGACCAGATTACAGATAACTATAAATTCAATTAAGAAAAAAAGGGGGGTGGGACGCCTGGGTGGCTCAGTTGGTTAGGCAGCTGCCTTCGGCTCAGGTCATGATCCCAGCGTCCTGGGATCGAGTCCCACATCGGGCTCCTTGCCCTCCGCAGGGAGCCTGCTTCTCCCTCTGACTCTGCCTTCCACTCTGTCTGCCTATGCTCGCTCTCGCTCACTCTCTCTCTGACAAATAAATAAATAAAATCTTTAAAAAAAAATAAATAAAATAAATAAAATAAAAATTTAAAAAAAAAGAAAAAAAGGGGGAAACACAAAATAAAATGGTAGAAATCAGTCCAAATATGTCAATAGTCATATAAATGAAAGCACACTTAGCCCACCTATTATAAAAACATTCATTTACCTCTCTAAACCAAATACATGTCTATTCTGAGCAGTATCAACCAATAACTTCAAGCCAAAGATAAAGGTAAACACATGAAATGTGTGCCACTGCCACCACCTCCCATGCATATAACAGACATAACTAATCAATCACAGCACTTTCCTAAGCCTGGATAATACCTTCTGAATCTTTCCCAACACAATGCTCCAGGATGCCATTATGCAGAGATAGAGGTAAACTCTATCTTGACAGAGCCCTCTGTAGGCAAGTTTTCCATGTGGCCCACTAACCCACATGGCGTGACCTGAGGTGTTTCAGGAAAAATAAGGAATAAAAGAGCTTAAGAAAAACTCCTGCCTGGACATCAGGGAAGAAAGACCAGGCAAGAAAGGAATGTCTGTTATAAATTCCTGGACTGGATCTCAACAGCTGTTCCCTCTCCTCAGTCCTCATTCCTTGCCCCTCCTGGGCCAGTCTCCAGAGAACATCGGCTACAAGCCACACACTTACTGAGAGCATCACAGAAACATTTGTTAGCAGTGACGGTGATCACGGC
The DNA here is from genome assembly GCF_964662115.1 of Mustela nivalis. Classification (NCBI taxonomy): domain Eukaryota; kingdom Metazoa; phylum Chordata; class Mammalia; order Carnivora; family Mustelidae; genus Mustela; species Mustela nivalis. The sequence continues at coordinate 128,574,701 of NC_139027.1, read as the reverse complement.
AAGCTAGTGCTGGGCTGGGCACCAGTGGCTGAATCACAAAGGAGATCCCACGACCAGGGAAAAGCGCCCACCAGCCCTGGGCACCAGGCAAGCTTTCCAGGTTCACGTTGAGGAGTCCTGGCAAAGAGGGAGTCTAGTAGAAGAGCTTGTGTCCTAGGGCAGAGGGGGCTCTGGCATGACAGAGGAAGGAGGAAAGAAAGAGGAGCTACACTGGGACCAGGTCCCTTGTGGATATTGTTTTATTAAGATCTGTAACAACAGGGATGCCTGGGTGGCTCAGTCATTAAGTGTCTGCCTTTGGCTCGGGTCATGATCCCAAGACCCCGGGATCAAGTGCTGTGTCAGGCTCCAAGAAGCCCCTTTCTCCCTCCCTGTCTATCCCCCGACCCCCTGCTCCTGCTCTCTCTCAGATAATTAAAAAAAATTTTTTAAAGATCTTTGACCAAAAAAAAAAAAAAAAAAAAAAAAGAATAAAAGATCTGTGACAACAGAAAGTGGCAACTATTTTTATTTCCAATATACAAACAAGAAAGTGAGTCTCAGAGAAGCTACATAACATGATTTGGTTCACAAAGCCAAGTGATGTAATGAATTTGAACCCATCCCTAGAAATTCCATACTGAATATGTATAAACCAGAAATGTGTAGATGAGCTCACCAAAAGATTAGGACAAGCTGTTTACAACGGCTCTATTTACAATAGCCAATCCAGAAACTTTCCCTATGTCCTTCAGGAGAATGGGTAAATTCTGCAAAAATCCTATCATGGAATTCTATATACTCATGAGGTTAAAAAGCTGTAACTACCCAAATCAACATGGGTAAATCTTATGTAATATGAAAGTCCATTTACACAATGATTTTTTGTTTCTTTTCTTTTTTTTTAAAAAAGGCAAAACAGGTGCCTGGCCGACTTGGTCAGTAGAGCACGGGACTCTTGATTTAGGGGTTGTAAGTTTGCGGCTCATGCTGGGTGTAGAGATTACTTACAAGTAATCTTTTAAAAATTAATAAAAACTAAAATTAAAAAAAGGTAAACCAAATCTACATGTTTGAGGTGAGGAGGGGATTTCTGGGGTGCTGGTCATGTACTATTTCTTGATGTGGGTGCTGGTTACAGGACTGTGTTCACTCTGTGAAAATTCAACCAGCTCTGCATTTGGGATTTATGCATTTTGCTCTCTGTACGTTGAACTTTTACAAAAAATCTTTAAAAACTGAACCTATGCTAGGGAAGCTGGGTGTCTCAGTACTTTAAGCATCTGTCCAACCCTGGGTTTCAACTCAGGTCACGGTCTCAGGGTTGTGAGATCAAGCCCCATGCCAGGATCCCCACTCGGCGAGACATCTGCTTCTCTCCTCCTCCCTCTGCCCTTCCTCCCTCTGCTTGCACACACACTCGTTGTCTCACTCTAAAATCAATCTTAAGGCGGTGCTTGGGTGGCTCAGTGGGTTAAAGCCCCTGCCTTCGGCTCAGGTCATGATCCCGGGGTCCTGGGATCAAGTCCCGCATCGGGCTCTCTGCTCAGCAGGGAGCCTGCTTCCTCCTCTCTCTCTGTCTACTCGTGACCACTGTCAAATAAATAGATAAAATCTTTAAATAAAGAAATAAAATAAATCTTTAAAAAAAAAACTGAACCCGTACCTAATGCCTATACTGTTCTGCACCACACCGCTTCCCCAGCCGGTAACTACAAAGCGGACGGTGACACAGAACAGGACAGACTGAAGTGCAAACCTGCAGGTCAAGACGGGCTAATGCCCTGTCCCCAGCCCTACCTGGGACCTTCCCCTTGGAGCACTCCACGGAAGCAAGGAACTCCATGTGAACTCCTCCTATACACGGTTTCTTGAGCATAAGAAAGGGATGACAAAGCATTTTGTCCTAACATCTTAAGAGCCTTAGTTCCTGAATCCCAAGGTGTGCCAGTGTTCACTCCAGCCCCTCAGCAACTCTGACAGGTTAAGGATTCTCCCCATTTTATCATGAGGACTCCAAGGCTCAGAGGAAGGGACATAGCCAGTAGCAGCTGGGCTGGGATTCACATCCAGGTCTGTCTGATCCAAAGTCAAAAGAGCCTGGAAAAGCTAGCCTGGTGTCCTGGGGAACACTTAAGACACACAGGCAGAGTCGCATGGCTCTGGATTCCAGAACTCTCCCATCACACTCATTTCCAGCCCCGTTCTGGGAACTCCAGGTCTCCTAAGTTCTTCCACCCAGTTGAGGCCAGGGTGCACTATCCATTATCCAGGGCTTTCAAGTGAACTCAAGTCTACCTTGTGTATCAACTAATTATTTTTTTTAAGATTTTATTTATTTGACAGAGAGACAGTGACAGAGGGAACACAAGCAAGGGGAGCAAGAGAGGGAGAAGCAGATTTCCTGCTGAGCAGGGAGCCTGATGTGGGGCTCGATCCCAGGACCCCGGGATCACGACCCAAGCAGAAGGCAGACACCCAACAACTGAGCCACCCAGGTGTCCCTGTATCAGCTAGTTATTACCATAATAATGCTGAGTAACAAATCACCCCAGTGTTCAGTGGCTTAGGACAACATTCTTACCATGCATCATTTGGAGGTTGACTAATCCAGGTCTACAAAAAGCTAACAAAAAACCAGGATAGGGATGCCTGGTGGCTCAGTGGGTTAAGCTTCTGCCTTCAGCTCGGGTCATGATCTCAGGGTCCTGGGATCGAGTCCCGCACTGGGCTCTGTGCTCGGCAGGGAGCCTTCTTCCTCCTCTCTCTCTCTCTCTCTGCCTGCCTCTCTGACTACCTGTGATCTCTCTCTGTCAAATAAATAAATAAAATCTTAAAAAAAAAAAACAAAAAACAGGATAGGGATGCCTGGGTGGCTCAGTCAGTTAAGCATCTGCCTCTGGCTCAGATCATGATCCTAGGGGCCTGGGATCGAGTCCCACATCGAGCTTCCTGCCCATCTGCTTCTCCCTCTGCCTGCCACTCCCCCTGCTTGTGTTCGCACGTGCGTGCTCTCTCTCTGACAAATAAATAAATAAAATCTTTTAAAAAAACAGGCCATTGAATATTTAGTCCACAGGATTAGCATATGACAAAAATAAGACACTGCCCCCAATGCCTGCAGACTATAGATCCTTCCAGATGCATGACGAATTATAAAATTGATCATATGCTTGACCATAAAGCAAGTTTTGACAAATTTTGAAGACATGAAACCACACAGACTATGTTCCCTGACCACAGGGAACACAATTAAGATAAAAAATCAACACAGACACACAAAATGATAACACTTCCCCCACCTCTCTGGTCCCAGCTGCCCAAGGCTTTTCTCACTACCACATCACATCAAGGCAGAATGAGACATTTGCTGAGCACCCACAGGATACCAAGGTGGGCTGCGCTCTGGGCAGGGCACAAGGACTCTTTCCCACAGAGAGGTGACATATTCTCAGCTGTGCCTTTCTAAAGGGCATTTATGACTAAAGCTTTGCTCCTGTCCTAGTCAGACTGTCGCATTCAATGTGTACTTTAGCCTAGATACCTACCAGGAAGCCCTAGTTAACATACAGGTAAAACACCTTCATCCTGCCCAGCTGAGACCACTGGTCTACATCAGTGAAAAGTCTGATCCTTAATTTGTACCAAAACTCAGCTTTAATTACCTTAAAACACACACAGCCAAAGGTGGAAACATAAAACCCATTTAGAGAGGGTTGAATCACTATCTTCACTAAATCTGAAACTTGGTGACCTGTGGGAACAGGACAGATTCAATTCATGCTAGGATCTGCTGAGACAGTGGCTAATTCTGGCAGTCAAGACTCCCCAGGTAATACTGGCCTATCAGCCACCTGTCCTGAGACCTTGATTTCCCCACAGACCAGCTTCTCATGCACCCTAGTCATTCCTACTTTGGTATTACAAAGGACAGGGGATTTTTCCCTTCAAATAAAGTTTTCTTCCCAACTGCTGTCCAACAATGGAGCTGGCTGCTGAGTAGTAAAGTCACCTCTCGCAGTCAGAGGAAGTGTTCAAGCAAGGGTCAGACAACTACTTGGTGATGATGCCAAAGAGAAGGCCTGAAAACCAAAAAATGCTTCAGGGACTTTTCCAAGACCCCCAATAAACTGCTATGGCTCCCTTTACATGCTGCTGCAAACATACCAGTGGCCACCAGGTGGTGACAGAGTCACACCATGGCTGCAAAAGATTTAGTAACCAGAGCACAACTTCAGGAAATACCAAAAACCTGACTGAAACAAAATTAAAACAACTAAAATTAAAAATGGGATCACCGGGGCACCTGGGTGGCTCAGTGGGCTAAAGCCTCTGCCTTCAGCTCAGGTCATGATCTCAGGGTCCTGGGATTGAGTCCCGCATTAGGCTCTCTGCTCAGCAGGAGCCTGCTTCCCTCTTTCTGCCTGCCTCTCTTGTCTGCTTGTGATCTCTTTGTCAAATAAATAAATAAAATCTCTTTAAAAATTTTTTTTAAAAATTGGATTACCTTGTTAGTGTATAGGAAAACAACTGATTTCGGTGCATTGATTTTGTATCCTGCCACATTAAAAAATTGCTATATGAGTTCTAGTAATTTGGGCGTGGAGCCTTTTGGGTTTTCCACATAAAGTATCATGTCATCTGCAAAGAGAGAGAGTTTGACTTCTTCTTTGCCAATTTTAATACCTTTTATTTCTTTTTGTTGTCTAACTGCTGTTGCTCGGACTTCTAGCACTATGTTGAACAACAGCGGCAAGAGTGGGCATCTTTGTCGTGTTCCTGATCTTAAGGGAAAGGCTCTCAGCTTTTCCCCATTGAAAGCGATATTCACTGTGGGCGTTCATAGATGGATTTTATGAAATTGAGGAATGTTCCCTCTATCCCTGCACTCCGAAGAGTCTGAACAGGAAAGGATGTTGTATTTTCTCAAATGCTTTTTCTGCATCAATTGAGAGGACCACATGGTTCTTCTCTTCTTATTAATGTGTTCTATCACACTGATTGATTGCGAATGCTGAACTACCCTGCATCACAGGGATAAATCCCACCTGGTCATACGGTTTCACTTATTTGTGGAACATAAGAAGTAGCAAGGAGGACATTGGAAGAAGGCAGGGAAAAATGAAGGGGAGGAAGTCAGAGGAAGAGATGAACCATGAGAGACTATGAACTCCGGGAAAACAAACAGGGCTTCAGAGGGGAGGGACGTGGGGCAATGGGTTGGCTCCGTGATGATTAAGGAGGGCACGGATTGCCTGGAGCACTGGGTGCTACACACAGACAATGAATCTTAGAGCACTACATCAAAAACAAATGATGTACTACTGTATGGTGACTAACATAACACACACACGATATTATGAAAGCCAAAAAAATATAGCATTACCATGTGACCCACCCATCCCACTTCTGAGTATACAGCCAAAGGGACTGAAAGCAGTATCTCAAGCTACATGCATAGCCATGTTGACAACAGCATTATTCACAAGACAAGAGGTGGAAGCAACCCTAGGGTCCGTCCACAGAAAGATGATTGTGTAACTAAAACGTGGTCTTTCTGTGCAGTGGAATATTATTCAGCCCTAAAAAGATAGGAAATTCAGACCCAACCTCCAAGAGGGATGAACCTTGAGGATATTATGCTAAGTTAAATCAGCTGTCACAAAATGACAATACTGTAGGATTCCACTTTATACGAGATATTTAGAGTAGTCCAATTCATAGAAACAGAAGGTAGAATGGCAGTTGCCAGAGGCTGGGGGAGGGGGAAATGAGTTGTTTAATGAGTACATTTCAATTTTGGAAGCTGAAAAAATTCTAGAGATCTGTTGCATGACAATGTGCATAGAGTTAACATGGCTGAAGTGTACACTTAGAAAAGGTTAAGACAGCCCTGATATGAGGAATTTGAGAGGCAATGTGGGGGATTTGGGGGGTATGGAAGGAAAAAATGAAACAAGATGGGATTGGGAGGGAGACAAACCATAAGAGACTCTTAATCTCACAAAATAAACTGAGGGTTGCCAGGGAGGGAGGGTAGGGAGAGGGTGGTTGGGGTTATGGACACTGGGGAAGGTATGGGCTATGGTGAGTGCTGTGAAGTGTGCAAACCTGGCGATGCACAGACCTGTACCCCTGGGGCTAATAATACATTATATGTTAACAAAAAATTAAAAAAAAAAATTTAAGGTTAAGATGGTAAACTTTGTTATGTATTTAATCACAATTAAAAAAAAAAAAAAGAACAAAACTGAGTCTGGCATGTAGGGACCTAGGATTATCAGTGTTCTGTAAACAGACACTAGGGTTGCTTCCACCTCTTGTCTGTTGTGAATAATGCTGCTGTCAATATGGGTATAAGCTAGAAGCGGAGACTGGGAATCAGGCCTTTGGAATCACTTTAATCTCCGAGCATCCCAGCACAGATGAGTACTGATGGAGGAAGGCCTGCATCTGGGAAGCAGTGGCATGATTCTGGGAAGGGTCTCTGGCTCTTGAAGGGGCTGTGTCTGGGTGGAAGAAGCCGTGGTCTGTCAAGATGCACATACAACTCTTGGATCATGGATGCTTTTTGGTCAGTCCCTGCAGACACACAGCAAAAATTCAAGTCTTCCTTTGGTCTTGGCAAGAGGACAACTCCATCTTGATCAGGGCATCTGCGTGGCTCAATGAGTTAAGCATCTGCCTTCAGCTCAGGTCATGATCTCAGGGTCCTGGAATGAAGCCCCACATGGAGCCTCCTGTTCATCAGGGATTCTGCTTCTCCCTCTCCCCGCTGCTCGCACTCTCTCAAAATAAATAAATAAAGAGATAGATAGATAAAAGAGGACACCTCCACCTTGAATAGTGGAACAAGAGATCCTTAGCTCGTGAATGCTCAACAATGGCCAGAGCATCACTGATCCCTCTTGGTTTTCATATTCATCCAAGAAATATTTGTTGAGCACCTACTATGTGCCAGGAACCTATGAGTGCTGGGGAACAAGCCATGCACATGGCAGGTATCATCGCTGCTCTCTCGGAAATTATAGGCAAACAGGAGTCATACAATAAGCCAGTACAACACAGGTGTAACTGCAACCAGACAGGCCCTTCCCAAGCGGATGTCCCACTGCCTGAGAAACGCAGGCAGGTGGAGGGGACCCAGGTGGCTCTCACCAGAGAAACCACATGGCACAGACTGCCCTGCATCTGCCAGGACTGAGTTCTTTGCGTGAGTGAAAGGGAGATGCTGTGCACCCTGAGGAAGAAAAGATAGCAATGGCCCCAGACATCTCATTGATTTTGATCAATGGAACGATTAGTACCGCTAATCCCTGCTTCTCCAAGTGCAGCTCCCCGACTCTGCATCACCTGGAAAACTTGTTAGAAAGGCAGCACGTGGGGGGCGCCTGGGTGGCTCAGTGGGTTAAGCCGCTGCCTTCAGCTCAGGTCATGATCTCAGGGTCCTGGGATCGAGCCCCACATCGGGCTCTCTGCTCACCAGGGAGCCTGCTTCCTCCTCTCTGCCTGCTTATGATCTCTGTCAAATAAATAAATAAAATCTTTAAAAAAAAAAAAAAAGAAAGAAAGAAAGGCAGCGCGTGGAGCCCCACCTGAGAGCCTCCCGGACCAAAGTCTGCATCGTAACTGGATCCCAGTGCGATTCAGGAGGCTCCGGGAAGTACTTTATTGGACCCTGAGTGGTGGTCACCTCCGAGGAAAATGGGGGTGGACGGACGGTCTGCATTTTAATCCGTCCACTTCTGCATCACTTGAATTTCAGGCCGAGGCTTTTACATTTTTTAAACAGAGACAAAAAGGTATTCAAAGCATCTTAGGAGACGATTCCCTTTATTAAAGGGGAGATATAAGATGCAAATAAATACTAAGTATCTCAAACATCACACAGACGCTCTGTACCGAAACCTAGGTCCCCATCGCTTCCCACGACGTCCACCCACCCCACTCCTCCCCCGGGGAGCCTGGCCTGCCTCCCACCCCCAGCAACAACCTGGAGCTGAGAGCACCTCTGTCCCATTCGGAATGCTTCACGACCCGGGAGAGCGCTGCTCAGGGCCATGCCCTGTGCCTCCAGCCTCGTGCGTGCGGGTCCAGCCCAGGCTCCAACCCTCGGCGGCGGCCTCCGGCTCCCTGAGGGCCGCACACCGGTGTCCCAACCATACAAGTATCCACACGCCCTGGTTCCCTGTGACAACGTCTGCATCAACAAACCACCCCCACCCTGAAATGGGACTTAAAACAATACCGAGTTCCTATTGCTCCTGAGTCTGTGCTCAGGCGGGCAGTTGTTCTGGACTGAGCCAGATCCGGGCAGGCTGGATGGCTCAGGATGGCCCGGCTCGCGCGACCAGACTCATTAAAGCAGCTGGTCATTCCCGCCTCTCTCTGCAGGCTCTCCCACAATCCCTCACGGGGCAATGAGGAGGTTCCCATTGGCCAGAATAAGTCACGTGACCTTCCCCCGTGGGCGTGGCTTCTAGGAGTAGCTGTCCTTTCGTGGTGGTTACGGGAGCCCTCTCTGCAGACTCTGTGCCTCGGACCCTCTCTCCTTCGCTTCCAGGCCGTGTTGGCCACCGTCCGGGTCTTCTCAGAACGCTCAGCTTTGCCATCCTAGCTGAACTCCACCCTTCCCTCCTACTATCGTCCCCCCGTACTCCCTCCCTGAACTCGGGTGCTAGGCATCAGAGCACCTACCAACGTCTTCCTTGTCACCCTGGCCTAGGAAACACTGGGCCCTGGATCATCCCGGATGACCCACGTTCCTGAGGCCAGCCACGGGCTGCAGAACCCACTGGAGCATTCCGTGCCCCCGTACGCTCAGTCAAACCGCAGAGGGGCTGTCAGCGCCGGTTCTGGCAACCAGTACCCCTGCCCCTGTGGATTCTACCTCCTGGTCCCCATGGTGGCCAGACGCTGCAGCCAGCCTTCTCACTCAAGCCTCCCTTTCCTCTTAGCGGGCGGCCTGGCGCCCAGGCCACTCATTATTCCTCTGCGTTCTCTCTTAAAAGCCTCTCTTAACTTCTGGCATGTTGTGCATGGGTGCTGGCTTATAGCTTGTCCATCCTCTCTAGAATCTAAACCCTGTGAGAATAAGGTTGTTTGGGAGAATCCTGGGGTTAATTCTTGTATCCTCAGCACCAGAACGATGCCAGGTACAGAGGGACCCTGAGAACAGCTCCAGTGCAGAGTTCACTGGAGGTGGCAAGTTAACGGGTTTGCAGTTAACAGGTGCACAGGAAAGAGCCTCAGGACAAGCCATGGGCTGCGGTGGGAGAGGCACCCAGGAGCAGGCACTGGCGGAAAGCCCCTGGTGGGTTGTAGGCGAGCTCACTGAGGTGCAACCACCCATCACCTGCCTAGGAATCACCCCTGGGAGCCTCTGATCAACTCCAGGGTGCAAGGTCGGGAGGGCAGGTTGTCCCAGACACTTGCTGTGTCTGACTTTAATGTAGGTGTTCTACAGACTGAGTTCCCTGTGAACTCTTGGGATAAAGATCCCCGGTTCCCCACCCTCACTAGAGTCACTCGTCAATGCTGACAGCCCTGCAGGGAACAGAGATAGAGCCTGGGCCCTGCATGTCCCCAGAGGGCTGGGGGTGGGGGACAGAGGACAGAAGTCTAGGCCAGGAAATCAGCAAAGGCACAGGGCCATGTGGCAGTTGTGTCCTAGACATGAACTGACGGGAGCGTCTGGCTCAGCCACAGGAGCTCCAGGAAGGAGAGTGGAGCCTTCGTCCCTGGTCTCATTCCCAGGCCTTGGCTCTGGAGCAGGAACCAGCACTCAACCAGGCTCAAATGGGGCACAACTGTGTGTGACTGGGTCAAGGGCCACTTGGGGAGGGCTGTGCCACACTGACAGGACCCAGTGTGCAACTTCAGCTGGGCAGGGTTGTGTCAGATTTGAACCCTGGTGTCCTACCTCCCAGTCCTCTATAGAGGGGGGTCCCCAGCAAGAGGATCTGTCCCCAAGTCTCCATTAGAAATCAGAGGCACTGCAGCAAGAGTCTAGAAATGGGTCCCAGGCAGGTACCCATCCTGTGATGGACTGAGACCTCAGCCCCCGAATGGTTGCGTGCCAAATCACATGAACTCTACTGCTGAACATCTCACTCCCTAGGCCAGACCTTGTCAAACCTGGCACCCATTCTGCTTCAATCCCCAGCTTCCAGCCAAGTACCGGGTCAGCCCACGGCACCATGATCCGGGTGGACCGCAGCGCAGGCTCCGACTGCTGCCATGGCCTTGGCAAGCTGAGGCCACTATGGCCAGAAGTTCTGCCCGGCTGCTGGCCCCTCCTTGTTTACCGGTCTCACCTGGGGGCTGGGCTCATGGCAGGCCAGGTCCACCAGCCATAGTAAGGCCAAACAGGGTCCTGATGCACGTTTCCCTCCCTGCTAACAGCCAAGAATCCTCGGAGCTTTGAGACGGCCACTGGGTGCACATGAAACTGCCTGCAGCACCCCGGGCTGCGGGGGGAAGGCATCCAGAGACCAAGACCTGGACTGTACAGACAAGGCTGTGCTCTAAGGAGGAAGGCCCAGGTCTCCATATCCCTAAGGCCCCAAGGACAGTTACCAGGGTGTCAACCCCTGACCAAGAAGCCACAAGCAGGGGACAGGAGAAAAGTGGAGTCTACAAGAGCATATGGAAAAAGGGAATTTTATTTTTTTCAAGAAAACGTACTAACAGGTTGAGGGAAGGAGCACATTGGCCACTCCCCTGTTCTAAGCAGGGGTCTGAGATGAGACCAGACCTGACCAGGGCTTGAGAGGAGCTAATGGGACTCCCTGCGGCTCTGGGGAGAGGACCAGGCAGGCCCAGGGGTGGGACTTTGTTCGGTTAGCACCAGGAACCGCCCGCGCCCATCACTGGACTCAGAGGACAGCGGGAGGCCCCGCTCTGCCTCCACCTGAGCAGTCTGGGGAGGGGCTGGTGGCAGAAGGCTCCCTGCAGGTGGTCATCTGAGTGTGATGCTCAGACTCACAGACCAACCTCGGTCCCCCCAGCCCCCTGTAAACATAAGAATGAACTCGTAACCACCAAGCCCCTCAGGACAAGATGAGGGTCCGAGACGTGTGGCTGGGCTTCAAGCGTCCCAGGAGCTGCCGGGCTTTCTCTTGCATGAAGAGCTGGTCCCTGGTCCCCCCGCAGGCCACTGTCTTCCAGGCGCTGGTCATCTGGGAGGAGGCAAGAAAGTTACCATCCAGGCAAGGGCAGCACTCCCCCAGCAAACGCTGTGAGCATGGCCAGGAGGAGAGGGAGCGTTTCTACGACACTCCTCCCTTTTGAAGCCACAAGCCTTCTTGCGCTCCCTCCACCTTCCCAGCGGCCCTGGAGAAGTTGCTCCTGTTTCTGGGCTTCCTCAGATGTAGAGCAAGGAGGCTGGACCAGGCGACATGGCCGTGCCCATGTGGCACCAGCCTCCTCATGGGGAAATATGACAGCCAAGCAGGCTGGTGGGAAAGAGCAGCAAGAAATCCAGACCGACAGACAGTGAGGTGTGAGCAGCCAGGGCAGCCCCTAACCCTGAAGACAGACACAGGCTAAGCAACTAAATACAGAGACAGTAATTAATTACAGTAAGACCACGCCATGTAAGAGGGGCTCGTGGGGGGGTGCTTTCCAGCACATGCGCTCCCGCCTCGAGGGAGTGGTATCCAGACAGAGATCTGAAGCGCCTGCTAATCAGGCGAACAGAGCCTGAGAAGGGCATTCAGGCAGAGGCAACAGCCCGTGCCCAGTCCCCACAGGTAACACCACGCTGGTGGCTGGCACTCACAGGGGCAGGTGTTGGAAAGTGACTTCGGGGCTTCGGGGCTGCCACCGGCTTCTCAGGCTTCGCCTGCAGGAAGCCCTCGTTGAGGAGGCTGGTGTCGTCTTTGATGCCCGGCACCATGAAGCTGGAAGAGCTTGACAGGACATTTGTCGGCTGAAATGAAAACGGAGGCCGACTCACCCTTCTGCCACAGGCGTGGTGGGAAAGAAGGAAACCAGTCGCAGCCCAGCAGCTGCACCTCCGGCCTACTGGATCTTGGGTGGACATGGACTTCTCTGTCGAGTGCCTGTTTCAGAGCCTGGCACCTAAGAGATGCCCAGTAATGCCAGTCCCTTTTCCATGGAGCTGGGTCGGCGCCCCCAGCCTCTGGCAAGTCCAGCTTCTCCTGGGACCAGAAATCTCCACAAGCAGCCACAGATGCCAGCATCAACCGGCACACACAGAGCTGCACAAAGTACATACAGCCGGCCAGCCTCCCAGTTCTGCTCGACCTTTATTCTCCTAATAGTATGCGGGGCTCAGTGCTCTGATAGGCAAGAACCTGAGGCTTGGGACAACTAAGAGATCCCAGAGAGCATGGGCTAGTGTCGGAACTCCACCAGGCTCACCCCACCCCAAATCCCATGTCCTAAACTACTTAACCACACACCTTTATTGTTTGGCAAATATTTTATGTGCCCAAGACAAGGCCTGTTGCAGGTCTGGCTGCACGGTACTAAGTCCCCAGCCTCTTGGGGCTCCCTGCCCAGTGCTTCTCTGCAGCAGTCCTAAGTCCCCAGATCTGCAGGATCTTATCAGGCAATCCTTTGTCTCTCCCCCCTTTCCCCCACTCCTCTGGCTGCCTCCCACTGGCTGAGGCACCCCCCGCCAGTTGCACGAGATCCACAGCGTGGCATGCTTTCTGAGCACAGGCTCTGTGTTGACAACAGCACCCTTCCCAAGCTCAGCCTGGAACCGACAGCATCCTTCCCAGGGCTGATGTGCCCCAACCACCTGCCTGTGCTTCACTGAGGCACGTCACCAACCCTCTCCACATCACCCCAATAAGTAGAGTATGAGAGAAGGTGCTGGGGACCCAGATTCATGGTTTTCAAACATGTTCTAGCAATGCAACTCTGGCAACGCAATAAACCCTTCTGTGAAAGACATGTGCAGAGCTGCCCCGACTGGAAAGCCCCACTTTTTCCATCAACCCCTTATGGCTGAGCCTGACACCCAGAGCCCAGACACCAAGAAGCACCAGGCAGGTCTACTGCCAGGGTCCCCTCATAGCTTAAGTGTTCTAAAAGCAGAGGGCCTCCAGGAAGACTCCCTTCTCCCTGCAGCAGAGGAGCCTTCTGCAGTTCTGGGCAGGGGGAGCAGGTAAAGGGGCGGCTTCTCTCTGACCCCTTACCAAGGACAGCACCTTGGGCAGCGTGGACATCACCAGCTTCACGTCCTCATCCACAATGTCAAGAGCCAGGGACTTGCGGACCTTCTTGATGGGGCTCCGCCGCAGCTAGGGGTAGGGAGGAGGAAGATAGAGCAGACGTTTGGGACTCCCCTGAGTCACCAGCAGCAATTTGGAGACACTTGCCCCAACACCCTGGTCCCAGAGCCACACCCTGATGCAGTGGGGCCTTCAAGCCAGGTCCCCAGCTGTCAAGGATTGGGGTGGGGGTTGCAGATAGACCAGGAGAACTTGGCACCATCACAGACTCCGTGCCCAGGGCAGACCATCCTGCCCTAGGCAACCACAGGGAGCTGAGACACAAACACCTCCACCCAGAAACCCATCCATCATCCCCAAATGGACCATGCACAGCTCCCAGACCTCTACCACGCCAAACACACCCCTAAACAGGCCCCAAAGAGAGTCATCCAAGTTACACCTCAAATACTCACCTGCAGATGAGAAACAAAGACACTTAAAACTGAGGGATATAGGCCTGTTACAGGAACACCCAGCCCCACACCTGCGCCTCTCAGCAGCAGGCCAGGGGTCAGCTCTGGGACTAACTAACTCAACCCCCAACCCAGCAGTATGCTCATATTGTACCACCAAGGCTCAGAACCACCATCTGACATGGAGAAGCCAGGGAGGACCCTGGGTCAAGTTCTCTAAACCCATATACCCAGGGGCCCCTGCTCCATGGGCCCCTCCCAGACTGACTGCCCACCTTCCCCACACACCTGTCTGGCACATTCCCATCTTCCCACCTCTCCCCAGAAGAAAGCATCTGCAAAAAAAGGGGGACACGGAATCCATCTACTTTTAGGAAACCACACATGTGATGTAGCAGGGGTGTGGCTTCTGGGCCGGCTTGGGACAACCCCAGCCCTGTCCTCTGCACCCAGGTGTCCCTGACCTGTGTCCCCGCCAGCTCTCTACCTCACCTGAAGCAAATGTCCCCCACCTGGCTCACACAGCCCAGATGCATGGCTGAAGTCGTTTGAGGATGTCCCTTTAAATCCTCTCTTTGTGCCCCTTTCTACTTACTCCCTTACTGCCATGTGCGTCGGAGGGTCACTGCTGTGTTTGCCTAGTATCTGCCTCTGCCCCCTAAACTCCAGGAGGAAGTGACCATGTCTGGGTCTGTGTCACCATCTTATCCACTGCACCCAGCCCAGAGCCTACTTTAGAAGGTCCAAACACAATGCTGCTTAAGGGCCTAACTCAGAGGAAGTAAAGGGAGGGTTGCGAGCACCAGGAGCCCGCTTCGGTGGGTTTTGCATGGGCTGCAGCTCCACCCCCTCTGCACTCTCTCCCCCTCCGCATGGCTCCGCCTCCCCCGGCCCAGTCTGCCCAGCCTGGCAGGAAGGGGATCTCCAGCCCCACTGGCCACTCACCCCAGCCTTCCTCTTCTGCTTCTCAGGCCTCGCCTCGTCCTCAATGATGAGCTCGATGCCGGCCTCTGAGCGCAGCACCTCTTTCAAGTCCTCCTCCAGGTGCGGGGTCTGGGGCTGAGGGTGGGGTGGGGCAGCCCAGGTGAGGCTCCACAGCCGGGCTCTAGGAGCCCGCCACACCCCGGCCGTCCTAGGCAGTGCAGGAAGGAGGCCTGGCGCCAGGATGCAGACCTCACGCTCAGTCCCGCCTTGCAGGACAGACCAGCAGACACTGACCTCAACTCACTGAGGGCTGTCATGAGCCAGGAGTATCCCCACATCACCACAGCGACCCTCACACAACCCCGTGCAACAGCTGCCATATTCCACAGAGGAGAAATGGGAGGCTCAGAGAGAGCAAGCACCTGGCCCAAGGCCCAAGGTCACAGAGCTGTGGGGTCAGAACCTGCACACGTTCGAGTGCTAACCCCCTCCCTCTGTTCCATTTCCTGCTCTATGGGGTTCCAGGAGACCTCTCTGGCCTCAGGGGTAGTAGACGGCAACCCAGCAAAGACACTCAAAAAGCCCCTACAGGCTTTAAATTCAGTTGCCAAGGCCAGATGTGCGCTCTCACCATTGCCTGGAAAGCACACCAGTGTCTCAGTGTCTGCGACCCATATCCCCACCTGAACTAGAGAGAGCAGCGCTAACTAGTGCTTCACTGGGCTCAGGAACCCCATTAGCTCATCAGCTCTGTCCCAGGGCCAGCGAGACCACAGCCAAGAGAACCCCACACTGTGGCAGCGATGGCAGGAGGAGAGACACACCACAGACCCGGTTTACAGGCCAAATGCCTCTTGACAACCTTTCTCTCACCTTCAAGTCATTTCTAGAACTCCTGCCTCTGTTTCAGAAAGCCCACGGTGCCAGCTCTGTTTCCACCGGGGAGAGCATGAGCATCCCACTGCGAGGAGTGGGGAGAAGGGCAGTCTGCCCACTGTTGGAAGCCGCCTCCTCACTGGCCCCTCAGGCCCCCCAACAAGGAGGCTTTCCCGTGTGTGAGAGAAAGCACCAGCTGCTGGTCAAAGGCTTCAGTGTGCGGAGCCTTCAGCCACTGCCTCCGAGCCAGGCCTTCTCCATTACAGCCCCTGCCCATCTGCCCCCTGGCACGGACAGCGCACCGGAAGCGCTGAGCTCTCCGGGCACCAGCGTGTCATGTCGCCCCCCGACCCACCACACGGAGCTTCAGCAGGATGCCACTGCATCTCAGCACCAGCCAGTGCCCACCCAGCACGTCGCAGGTGCTCAGGAAAGGTCTGTTGAATTGGCGCCTCGGCCTCGGATCCCCCACTTATAAAATGGCATGTTTGCAACTCCTCAGAGCTGTCGGGAGAGTCCCGTGAGGTCTCAGAGGGGAAGGGCTGTGTGAGCTGTGCACGGCATGGCTCCGCGGGTCCGAGGGAGCCCACGTGCACACCCGCCCGGCTGCACCACGTACCAGGGGCTTTAGTGGTCCGTACTTCTCCAGGGCATTCTTGAACGGGGTTGGCGTGTGGGGCGTGTTGTCCATGGAGTACTTCTGGTCTGGGGTTACAAACCTGTCAGGCAGAGGAGCCAGAGCGATGGGCTAGGGGACAGATACCAGCCACTCTGCCACAGGGTGCCCAGGACTCCCACCGACCCTCCACCTGACCTCTGGCCTCTGCAGCAAGGAGGAAGCCCCAGGCATATGGTCTCTACCCATGGCACTTCCCTTCCCATCTTTATACACCTGAGGGTCGCCATCGGGCGCTTAGAGGAGGGGCCAGCCTCAGAAAAGGGAAAGAACAGGACATAGACTAAGAGGGCCCTGGAGCCCCAGCCAGGTGGCAGAATGTTTGAGAATGTTGTTCAGTCGTTAGCTGATCGATGATGGGTCTTCATAAACGAGGTAGGCCCACAGCCACACTGCAGGCCCAGCAAGAGAAGGGTAGGGGAGCAAGGCGAGACTCCAGGAAGACCAAGTCCCTTCCCCAAGCTCTCTCCAGACAGCATGTGCCACAGGGCGAGCATGTGGCAGCAGCTTTAAGGGAAGACACGTGATGCGAGATGGTGAGGCCAACACATGTACTTAGCATACCGGAGTCCCCACATAATGACCGCAGCAGGGACACAAACTAGGGAGGGAAAACTTTAGCAGACAGAAACCTGGAAAGGGTCTGGTCCACAAGCAGAGATACTAAAAAGCTTCTATCTGACTGTGATGGGGAAGCCTGCTGGGGAAGGCCCAGAAGGGCACCCCCCCCACCATCCCCCGCCCCACACACACACTGCAAGCTGGCTGTGGGCAAACCAGCTCTCCAGCTACACAAGGCCGGCATGACCTCTATCATCTCGAAGTACCATCACAGCTGACTCCCAAGCCTTAATGGGGCTGTCGGAGGATGTGAGAAACACCCAGGTAGTCAGGAACTTGGGAGCAAAGGCCAAGGTGGACACAGCTACTGGGACCCCACTCCGGCCTCCTCCGCTGGCCTGGCAGCATTCCACAGGGGATAAAGGCTGGAACAACTTTGGCAAACCATTCTTCATTTCCTTTCTCGGGATTGAGATTAGACAGGGATCCACTCAATCTCTTCCCAAATTCTTGTTATCTCCCACAAAGGACACAGAGAGGCCTCCCCGCCCCCAGTAAAGATGAAGAATGACAGATAAGTACTGGTCAAATGTAAACATCTCATGGTTCAAACTGTAGCTCAAAGGAATAGGAATCAGAGTCTCAGGACCAAACATCTCTGTGGGCCATGGAGCTTTTGCAACAAACATGAGAAAACCCTAGAACCTCTCTAATTCACAGTATCTGCAAGAACTAAGAATACATGCGTGTTAGAACATCAAGGGAGGCCAACTTGAGAAGGAAAGACAAAAGACTGCTTGAGATGAAAAAACTGCAACTCGGGGTGCCTGGGTGGCTCAGTGGGTTGAAGCCTCTGCCTTTGGCTCAGGTCATGATCCCCAGGGTCCTGGGATCAAACCCCACATTGGGCTCTCTGCTCAGCAGGGAGCCTGCTTCTCTTCCTCTCTCTGCCTACTTGTGATCTCTGTCTCTCTGTCAAATAAATAAATAAAATCTAAAAACAAAAACAAAAGCAAGAAAACCCTGCAACTCTGTAAGCTGGAGGGCTCAGCAGGTGGGAAAGTGCAGGAGCAAACTGGAGAATCAGAAGACAGTCCCACAGCATTCTTGCGGAGTTCGAGTGGCTTAGGACAATGAACAGGAAGATGAAGATGGACAGAGAGCAACCGGCGAGACTGTGTAGGGAGGACCTAAAGGTAGAAGGCAAAGGGACAGATCACCAGAGGAAAAAAAAAAGTGTATTTTCTTAGCTCAAAGTTTGCATCCTAAGGTTGAAAATCAGGGTGGTGGGAGTTAATAAAGAAGCAGCACATCTATAGCTAGTTTAGCAAATTTCAGGAATTAACTAAAAAACAAACCAACCAACAAACAAAACCATAAGGATCCAGAAAGAAAAGATTTGCTACAAAGGAGTAACAGCGGGTTAGGTATCAGATTTCTCCACAACATAAATGCCTAAGAAACAGAACCCACGGTTTGGAGTCACAGCTGTTTTCCCTCAAGACTTCTACGTTCAGCTCCTGTTGGTGAAAAAATGTAGACAGACAGCCCAGGCATTGGATGGCAGAGACCCCACACCCTCCTCATTCATAGTCTCCTCCGGGAAGAAAACTCAAAAAAGCACTCCATCTAACCCGGAGAAGAATCAAATTTTAAAACCAGGAAGGTCTATGCTTTATGAACCAAGTAAAATCTTAACAGCTCGATGTGGCCCATCCCCACAGACACACAGGTCTGGTGACCTGACTTCTCCCAACCATGCTCTACACCCAGCTGGCTCCAAACTTAGTGGCCTTCTTTTAGTTCTTTATAACACACAAAAGCACCTTTCTGTCCTTTGCGTTTGCAGTTCCATCTGCCTAGAGTTCCTTTTCCTCAAGATTCTGCAGAGCTCTCCCTTTCTGAAGGGCCATCCCTGATGTTCTAAGTTAGAAGCTCCTTGCCGTTACTCTGTTCACCCCAAGGCCTATATAACTCCCCTCACGGTTTCTAGCACCATGAGAAATACACACTGAGTGGGTTTTGTTTCTTGTTAATGAGCCTCCCTTTCAATAAACCATAACTTCTACGGGGGGAGGGATAAAATGGGGAAGGTGGGATATAAAATCAGTGGGAAAGTCCAATTTGGAATAAAGCCCAAATAACTGTTGCCTACTAAGACCTGCATTATGTCCAAAAGAATTTCTGGAAGAGGAAGGAAGAAAACCAAAACAGTTTTTTTGTGACAAGAATCTGGATTTAAAGATGAAGCAGCAAGATCTCCACTCCACTTTGGGCCCAAGTGGGACATCAGGGCCAGATTTCCTCTCCTGCCTCAAACAATGAAGCAACAACACACTGTGGAGGACAGGACAGGCTTCAAGACCCTGGGCAAAAGGCGGCTGAGGAAAGGGACCCAAGAGATGGAGATAGAAAAGGATGGCTCGTGGGCACAGCACAGGGAGGGAAGTGCAGGCGGAGCCTGGCATGACCTGGAATGGAAGAGACAAGGTCAAGTGCTCAGGGAGACCACAGCAGCTCAAGTTTGCATGGCACAGCGTAACCAGAGAAGAGAGAGTTGCATAGGAGGGAACCTCAGACATCTGCAGATGGGCCAGAGTACCCCCGGGGCGCTAACTGGTACAAACACATGAGGAGGCCACCTGAGATCAGGGGAGAATGATGCAGAAACACCAGAGGGAACAGTACTTTATGCTCACACAGGGCTGGAAACAGTGCTTAGTCCCACTGACCAGACTACAAATTCTCAACACTCACAAGCTAAAGGGTAGAGCACTGGAGGGTCCTGAACTCACCACTGCTGTGGTCCCGCCTGATAAATCTTAAAAACAAGATCCAAAAGATCAAATTATTTCTAAGTAATTCAACTGTATCCCAGAACAAGGCTCTAAAAAAAATTCTGAGAATACAAAAATATATAGCACTTATCAAAAGTGGAATTCACAATGTCTGGCATCCAACCAGATGTCACCGGGCATACACAGAGAAGCAAAGCAGGAGCTAAATATCCAAGCAAAACCCACAATGAAAAGAAAAGCCCATCTATTGAAACTGACCTGAAACTGATACAGAAGCTGAAATCAGCAGACAAGGATAGTAAGACATTTGTTATCATTGTATTTCATATGTTCGGCAGCCAAGTTGAGATGGAGGATATTTTACAAGATCTGTTAAAATCTGGAGACAGAAACCACAATGCCTAAGATGAAAACACACACCAGATGGGATTACCAGGGACCGGATGCCGCAGAGGGAAAGATTAGTCACTTGAAGACAGGGCACTAGAAACCATCCAAACCTAACCAGAGAGAAAGAAGAGTGAAAACAAGAGTAATAACATCAGTAAGCTGTGGGACAGCTCCACATGATGGAATATGTAATTGTGGAGTCTGTAAAGAGGGCTGCAGGGTGGAAGGCCCAGAAAGACTATTTGAAGATATAAGGGCTGAAGTGTTTCCAAATTTAATGAAAACCCAAAGATCCAAAAAGCTCAGAGAATACCAAGTATAAGAAACAAAGAACAATCGATCATGGCACACCATAATCAGCTTGTTCGAATCCAGTAATAAAACAGTACAGGACAGATGACAGGTGAGCAACATCCCTAAAGCTCGAAGAAAAAACCCATCAGGGTAACTGGGTGGCTCAGTTGGTTAAGTGTCTGCCTTTGGCTCGAGTCATGATCCCAGGAACCCTGGGATCGAACCCCACATTGGGCTCCCTGCTCGTCAGGGAGTCTGCTTCTTCCACTCTGTATGCCCTTCTCCGCTTTTTTGTGCTCTCTCGCTCTCTCACTCTCTCTCTCTCAAAATAAAATCTTTAAAAAAAAGGACAAACCTGTCAATCATGAGTTCTATACCCAGCAAAACTACCTTTCAAACACTAAGGCGACTTTTCAAATACAAACTTTCCAGATTCACCAGCAGGGCCCAAACTAGTGTTAAAGATGACATTCAGAGAGAAGGAGCATATTACCAGCTGAAAACACGGATCTATAGAAGAATGAGACCAGTGGAAATGCTTCTTCATGTGAAAAAACCCAGAAAGGCCGGAGCAGCAGCAGATGAGGAACAGGGATGAGAAGGAAAAGGAGCAAGAACCATCGATGCCTTTTGTGGTGACAGCATATCCGCTTAAAAGCTGAGATCTGAAAAACTCTGGCTTGAAGAGAGACTGTTCCTCATGCCACGTTATCTGTTAAATTCTAGGTCAACTGTTGAGAGACCAATTTCTGATCAGGGGATTCATAAAGCTTTCCTAAAATTATGTATCATTACAAGAGCTAACACTTCGGAGCTGATTCCTGAATTAAACAGGTTACTCAGGAAATAACAAGGCAACACTCTCCTGCAGCAAAGGCAACAGGCAGAAGCACAGTTAAGCCACTGTCTTGACCTCAGGATGACACAGAACGTGCACTCCCATGAAAGCACTTCCGTAAAAGCAGACAGGCACGTGCCCTGTACAGGTGAGACACGGAGCTTCGGAAGGTCACAGCCGGAGCTGCTCTTGACTGAGCACCACAGAGACACAGGGACAACCAGGCCACTTCCGTCCTGCATGCTAAGGTTGCTCAAATCCAGTGGGTTTGCACTTGAAACACAAAATGGGGGGATTTTTTCATGGCTACTTGGACTCGAGTTCTGAGATTAGAAACCATCTAATTAAAACAGAAGATGAAGAACAGCAAAGATGAAGCTCCAGATAATCCTGAAAAAAACAAAGGGCTGTGGTGGCCAGAAGGAGGCTGCCTTCTTGAAACAGTCCCAGGTGTTTTTGCAAAGGAAATCCCAGTCCTGGCTTGGGAAGGGGGCGAAGCCCAAACTCCTGGGCCAGCAGGGGTGGGTGGGCACAGCACACTCACGCCGCATGTTTCTGGTGCAGAGGCGTCTTATCCCGGTGCAGGGGCGTGGTGACCACCACCTTCTGGCTGCACACCGGGGTGGACGTCAATGAGGGGCTCTCCAGCTCCAGTGTGTCCTGTTTGTTCCAGAAGTTCAGAAACTGCCAGGGAAGAGGAAACAAGACAAAGTGACAACCTGCAGAGGTGGGGTGAGACACCAGACAGCCCCTGTCCCCACCACCCCCCAATATGGCTGCTCTGTGACAGGGGTCTCCCTCCTGACCTGGAAGCACTCCCCGACCAGGCACTAGAAAATGAAGACCAGGATAGATGGACAGGACCCACCAGCTAGGTTCACGTAGACCTGTGGAATTGTCACTGCCCCCAGCCCTGGCTTTTGTGAGGCCGGGGAGGGCCATCCCCCATGCCCACGCTCACAGCACTGCCAACCGTGCAGTCAGGGCGAAGAAAGCTGGCAGTCTTCAGAGCAACTCTTTTCAGAAGACTAGCCCTCACCCAACCTGTGGACAGGGACAGTGACAATGGTGCTGGTGACGTGAACATGTAGAACAACTCCTCACACCAGGGCTAAGCATTCACACCAAGAATTCCATGTAGTTTTCACAGATCTTCTGCGATGTAGGTGCCATTACAACATCCCAATTTACAGATAAGAAAGCTGAGGCTAAAGAGGTAAAGGTTCTTGTGCTGAGTGCTAGAGACAAGACACAAATCCAGACCTGAGCCAAGTCTGTGGCACTACCCTCCCCCTCTGCCCTGAAGGTGCCCCAGCAGCCCAGGGCCACGAGCAGACCTTGGGTCCACAGCCCTGGGCAGAGTCCCCGTCACCCCGGGCTGTTTGTTGGGCAGCTCAGGGCTCACCGTCCTCCTTCTCTCATCAGCTGGGCTTATTTGGGGCCTGCTATGGGCTGAATGGTGTGGTGTCCTCCCAAATTCCTATGTAGAAGCCCTGACCCACAGGACCTCAGAACATGAATGTATTTGGAGACAAGAGACTTCAAAGAGATGATTAAGGTAAAATGAAGTCATAAGGATGGGCTGTCCCCCAACATAGCTGGCGTCCTCAGAAGAATTTACGAGAAGCAGGTTAAGAGATTAGAAAAGAAAGGAGATCAGAACACAGATGCACACACAAAGGGAGTCCATGTGAAGACACAGAGAAGACAGCCAGCCATCTACAACCATGAGAGACTCCAAAAAAAAACTGAACTTGCCCACACTTAATCTCAGCTTCCAGAGATATGAGATTAATTTCTGAAGTTTAAGCCTCCTGGTCTGTGGTACTTTACTGTGGCACCTCTAGCAACTAATATAAGGCCTCTGGCAGAAAAATACCACTAATCACCCCTGACACAGGCCTGGCCTCAATCCTTGCACAGATGATGGGAGTAGCTTCCTAAAACATGCCTCCTCTGGGCCTCTCTCTCTCCCACATCCTCAGGGAAAGGGGCAGACGTAGTAAGACCCCCAGCCTCCACCCACCATCTTCTGGTCCAGGGACGTGGAAACTCCAGGGTCTGCCTCTCAACCGCCCCTCCATTCCACCTCCCAGAGACTCCCACCCCGCGGGCCCCCAGGGCACTACACAGCACTTGTTTACACCTATAGCCCTCCAAAGCCCCTGCCTCCTCGCCCTGGCTCTGGACTTCACACCGAGTCTCCCTCATCTCCATGCCTGTGTTCAGGCTGACAAAACCCAGCTCAAACATCTCTCGGAAGCTCTGAATGCCTCCCCGACGGGAGGGAAGACAGGGTCCCACCTCAGCTCCCCCTAATAGAACTTTCATTACAAACAGGTCAGTACCCAGGACACAACAAGCTCCCATCAACCACAGCACCTTCCATACTACCTTCTGCTCAAGGAATTGCAAGCCTGCCCCCAGCACTCGCTACCCTCATCAAGGGCAGGGATAGGTCACCCTCACCGTTGCACCCCAAGGCTGGCGAGTCTGCTATGAGCATATATGCAAAATGAGACTCCTGTAACAAATACTGAGTCCCTTCTCCTCTTTGCCCAGTTACCACCTACTATTTCCAGCTAAGCAATCCCTCCTCCTCATGGAAGCCTTCCAGAGGACACCTTCCCCGCTTGATGCCCTCACAGCTCTGTAAGACTAAGACAGCAGGTGTCACATTCATTTGTAGCTTTTCTTATTAGCTGGTTTTCCCACCAGAGCATAAGCTTCTCAAAGGCAGAGCCAGGCCCAGTTTTGCTCCCCTCTATGCCCCCAGCACCTAGCACAGGGCCTCACACACAGCAGACGCTCAGGGAAGCCTTGCTGAATGACGTGTGCCGGCGTCCAGGCCCTGTATTGGGCACTGGGGGTGTACACCGAACCCAGCGAGTGGTCGGGGTGGGGTCCACACACCTGGGAGGGCGAAAAGGGCAGGGTCTTGACGGGTGTGCTCTTGGGGGTGAGGCTGTTACAGGAGTCCAGGAACGACAGGCTGGCGCTGTTCTCCGTGACAGGGGACAGGGCGACACGCCTCTTCTTCTGCCGCTTGAGCACCGAAGGCGGCGTGCCGATGCCCAAGCCCCCCACTTCAGTGCTGGGGGAGATGGGGATCAGCTCACCCCGACTGCTCCGGCTCAGGTCTGAGATGGTGTGGCCGTCCAGGCGGTACTCGGTCACACTGGGCACCGGGGCAGCAGGCTGGCGGGGCGGCAGCACTTGCTGCTGCCGTGATGGGGATGGCTGCACAGGGCTGTTGCTGCTGCTACCCTCTGCGGACGGCTCCTCGGGCAGGTCAAATTTACTCAGGTCACACCAAGCATCAGGGTCCTACCCAGAGAGGGGGGGTCAGGAATAACTGCATCACCCAGCTTTCCCAGCAGATACAAGATTCACTCATTAAAGGACAATATACAAGCATCAGGCAGGAGCCCACAGCCCAGGAGTCATCACCACGAGCGTTTTCCTGCGTTTCCTTGAGGCTTCTTCTACATCCATATCTCTATCTGCAAACATAGCTGAGGTCACATTGCTCATACGGCTGCTTGCTGTTATTTTTAAAAAGCAATACTTAAGACAGACAAAAAGCACAAAGAAAACTCAAGACACCCATCAAGGAGCCTGGGAAATAAAACCTAACCACTGACGCCCCAGGTCCGGCTCCCCTAGCTCCCACCCTCTGCCTGAACTCAGTATTTACTGTCCTCACACACTGCTCTCAGTTTACCACTTACACGCATCCCTCGAGGACAGCTGGGAGTCTGTGTTTTTAGCCTTAGAAAAAAATCATTTCTATATACTGCTTTTTATCCATTTAAAGTTATACTACTAATAATAGTGCTTAATTCTATTACCTACGAGTTGGATGTTTACTATTAATAAATATCAGTTATATGAAAATTTTCCAACTTTTGTAACACATTTTATGACTGCGAAATATTCAATCATATGAATATATTAGTTACTTAACTATCCCCCTCTTCTGCTGGGACATTGTTTATTCCCTTAGTTTTTTGTTTTTTTTTAATATTTTATTTATTTATTTGACAGAGAGGTCACAAGTAGGCAGAGATGCAGGCAGTGAGAGACGGAGAAGCAGGCTCCCCGCTGAGCAGAGAGCCCAATGCGGGGCTCGATCCCAGGACCCCAGGATCATGACCTGAGCCTGAAGGCAGAGGCTTTAACCCACTGAGCCACCCAGGCACCCAATTCCCTTAGTTTTTAAAAATTAAAAATAACATCTTCGTGAACATCTTGGATACAAATCTTCTCCTAGAAGTGAAGTCTTAGGCCCAAGGCTGTGAGGCCAGGTTTACGGGTCCTGATCTGCATGGCCACACTCCTGGAGAATGGGCTCCGCTGTGCTCCACGCACCTGTCAGTCACAGAGGCCTCCTGGGCCACTTCACCTAAACCGTCTCCAATGCCACAAGAACCTGCCAGACAAGCGTTACCTTCTTCCTTCCCAGGCCAGAGATGGTGCAATCTACCCAAAGTCACTTGAGTTTCTGGGAGCATTTCTGAGTCATACCCAGGTCTTCCTTCCTTTGCCCAATAAATTACAATCAAGCCGCAAGGCTGCTAGAGAGAGAAGCTTCTGCCTTGGTCCCTGGAGCTCTGGCCCTGAGTAGGCCCAGATCCCCCTGATGCCTGCTGGTCCTTGGGACTCGCAGGAGCATGGGCAGTTCATCTCCAAGGGTGGACACCAGCTCAGGGCAGTACTGACTTTGGGCCCACACTTCAAACAGCAAACCCCAGCCTCAAGGAGGCCCCAGACTGATCCTACAAGCACCGTCTGGAGGAACAGACGGCAGTGTTTCCACAAACGCGGTAACAGAGCGTGGATATTATTAGGTGGCAGGTAAGGAGCCTGGCCCGTGGTGGGCGTTCACACGTCAGCTGCTGGTTACTAATTAAGCATTCGACTGGGCATACAGTGGCCGCTCAAAGCACCTGAGCTCCGCCTGCCCCTCTCTGGGTCCATCAAGCAGAAGAGCCAGAACAGTGTGAGGATGAAGGCAGGTAACACCATGAGAGGCCAACGGGGCCAGGCACAGAGTGCGTCCTGCATTCATCTAACTCTCCCCTTAGGGCCCAAACAAGGGACTGCCCCTGGCATCCAGGAGCTATTTATTGAACATATTGAGAAACCAATCAGACCTGCTTCTTGGGCCACTCTGAAATTTCCTGGAGTGGAGGGGACACCATAGCTAGATGCTGTAGCCGGGACCAGTCCCAAACTCTGGAACAAGAGGTGGTTAAGATAGCCAAGACCTGGGCGCCTGGGTGGCTCAGTGGGTTGAGCCGCTGCCTTCGGCTCAGGTCATGATCTCAGGGTGCTGGGATCGAGTCCCGCATCGGGCTCTCTGCTCAGCAGGGAGCCTGCTTCCCTCTCTCTCTCTCTGCCTGCCTCTCCATCTACTTGTGATTTCTGTCAAATAAATAAATAAAATCTTTAAAAAAAAAAAAAAAAAAAAGATAGCCAAGACCTGTTAAGACTTGGCTGAGTAAGACTGAGCTTACTCTGTGTGACCACGGGGACACTACTTAACCCCCCCGAACCTCAGTCTCATCTAGAAAACACAAAGAACATACCTCATAGGATACTGTGTGGATTATACACGGAACCCAGAGCCTGGCACTTAGATGCTCGACAAACAGTGTCGTTATTCTTAGCAAGGATGGGGAAGCCTGAGTGGGAAGGTGAATGTGGGGTGCCTCCCACTGAACTCCGCTGTCCCTAGTTGCCAGGTCTGTCACTGATCACCTCATGAAACCTGCTCTGCACAGCAGGCCTGCCTGACACAGCAGGAGATGCTGCCCTCACTGAGCTGTCCTTGGCGAGGTTCAATCCACAGCTAAGGCGGCCTCCAGCAGGGTTACTGGAGTTACCAGAACCAACTCTGCAGACCAAACCCCACCCACTTGGCACACCCAACCCCGCCCAACAACCAATGGGGCAAGCACTAGGCTCTTCCCTGCGGTGTTCTGAACCTCAAACACCCTCCCCTCATCACCCTTGAGGTCTCAAAACAGTGCCACCTCCTCTGGGGAGCCCTCCCACCCCATGTGCACTGTGGCACATGAGGGCAGGGACCGCATGGCCACCCTCTGTGTCCCCAAGCCCTGGATCCCAGCTGGGCACTCTGCGTCAGCCCAGGAGACAGTCGTGGGAACAGAAGGATGCCCGCCCATCAGAGAAGCACTCCTGGTTGGCAGGTGCTCTATGCCCACTGTGAAGTGCCATGACCAACATTACCGACTCGATCAAGTCCAGGGCTTCCGAGAGGCTGGACCCTACGGCAGGGATGATGAGGTTTGCAGCCTCCACCACCCACTTATAGGGCAGGCTAATTTCTGGCGAGGAGCCGTCCTGGTCTTCACGCTTCGGGAAGTCCTCCAAGGGCTCCGGCGTCCACACTCCATCCAGGTGTGCAGGAACAGCTCCCTGCTCCGTCAAGGCGGTGGCTGCCGTGGCCTCCTCCTCACTGCTTTCCTCTTCCTTCACGGCAGGAAGCACGGGGGGCCAGCTGGTCACATTTCCCTGTTGGACACAAGGGCACAGGGTTCTTATTATGAGATGGACGCTGTGTAGTACTCTAGGGAAAAACACACAACCTGGGGCGGCTGGCTGGCTCAGTCTTAGAGCAAGCGACTCTATCTCGGGGTCCTAAGTTCGAGCCTCACATCAGGCACAGAGGTTATTCAACATTAAAAATTTAAAGAAAATAGGGGCACCTGGGTGGCTCAGTGGGTTAAAGCTTCTGCCTTCAGCTCAGGTCATGATCCCAGAGGCCTGGGATCGAGCCCATCGGGCTCTCTGCTCAGTGGGGAGCCTGCTTCCTCCTCTCTCTCTCTGCCTGCCTCTCTGCCTACTTGTGATCTGTCTGTCAAATAAATAAATAAAAATCTTTAAAAAAAAATATTTTTTTAATTTAAAGAAAATAAAATTAAAATGTACAACCTGATCTAATAGGGAAACTAGGATGAATCTAAATTGAGAGACAGATGGGAGGCCGGGTGGCTCAGTCAGTAAAGCGCCCAACTCTTGATCTCAGCTCACGTCTTGATTTCAGGGTTGTTCACAGTTCAGGCCCCACGCTGGGCTCCACACTAGGAATGGAGTCACTTATACATAAACAAGTAAAAAGAGAAAGACAGACAGACAGAAGGAAAGACGGACCGCAAAATAACTGGCATTAGCCTATACTTCTAAGATATCAGCATCACGAAAGGCTAAGAAAGGTTAAGGAACTATTCAGATAAAATAGACAAGAGATATGATAACTAAGTCTACTTCTAGACTGTATCGTGGGCAGGAAAATGGAATGGACTGTAGATTTGTTCGAAGCCCTGAATCAGGACTTAAAATCCCTGAACTGAACAAAAACATACATATGAGTATGTAAGCCAAGGTCTTTATTCTTAGGAAACACAGACTCAGTGTTATGGGATAGAGAAGCAAATGGCTCAGATAAAATAGTGGTACCTGTATACAGAAAAATAAAGCAAATCAGGCAAATGTTAAACACTAACAAATCTAGAGACGCGTAGCTGGCTCAGTCAGTAGAGCACGCAACTCTTGATCTCAGGATTTTGAGTCTGAATCCCACATCGGGTGCAGAGTTAACTAAAAACATTTTTTTTTAAATCCTTAAAAAAAAAAAAAACTAATGAATCTAGTAAAGAGTATTATGGGAGTTCTTTGTACTATTCTTGTAACTTTTCTGTATGCTTAATATCATTTCAAAATAAATGTTTGGAAAATGAGTGTATACTAATTTTGTGACCAAAAAAAAGATGAAAATCATTTGAGGCACTAGCTCTCCTGGCAGAACCCTGAAACTAAGGTTGACATGTTAACCTTACATATCCCAGTGTAGCCTTGAGAAGAGCACATGTGATCAACAAGGCTTCTCAAGGGCAAGGAGTGTGATCCCACGTCCCTGAGGAGGGCCAAACGGCATCAGGAAGAGTTATGCAGGCTCTGGATTCAGCCAGAGCTTGGCCATTTTTGCTGGCCCACCTTGAGCAAGCTGTGTGGCCTGTGTGTGCATCAGCTCTCTTGCCTGTAAAATGAGGACCCTGAGGAGGTCAGCAGCGAGGCCAGCAGCACCCAGCATGCACCATGGCTATTACTGCTATCACTGTCAAGTGAACAGGATGGAAATGGTTTGTGATCCAGGCAAAGGGAGTAAAGGATTAGATAAGAACAGATTTAATTGAAAACTTGTAACTGCAACGATTAGAGAAAGGGGAAGAATGCCATAAACGCTACTGAAGGTTCTGAATGTGGGAATCCCACTTCAGAAACAGCTGTGTTGAAAATGGCTTGGTGATTTTATTTAAAATTCGGAATACACTTACCATATGACCCAACAATCCCAAACCTAGATGTTTACCCAAGAGACATGAAAACTTATGTTCACACAAAATCTTGAACGCAGATGCCTACAGCAGCTTTCTTTGGGAACAAGCTAGAAACGGCGACCCTCAGCTGGTAAACAGATAAAGAATGGTACTTCCAGACCAACAGACTGTCACTCAGCAGTACAGAGGAACAAATCACTGACAGTCGCAGCCACAGGGGTGAATTGTAATGCATTAATAGCTAAGCGGAAGAGAACAGTCACAGCAGAGTACGGACTGTGTGATTCCGTTGATGTAACCAACATCCTTTTGAAGGTAAAACTACAGAGATAGAAAACAGAGAAGCAGCTGCCAAGGGCTGAGTGCTTGGGAACTTCAGGGGGTATTGGAAATGTCCTCCAGCTTGATTGAGGTGTGGGTTATATTTGTCAAAACGTACAGAACTATCTACTAAAAGGTGCACTTACTGTCTATAAACTACACCTTTATAAAGTGAAGGGATGAGGAAGATCTGAGTTTCCCAAGCTAGGAAAAAGGAGTTACCATATGATACAGGGGTAATATCCTTAATACATAAATAAAAGTTTATGAATGACCAAAACAAACAAACAAACAATTAATTTGGGTAAAGGAAAATCAATAAGGTAAAGAAAAATGGTAAACCTCACAAGTAAAAGAAATCAAACCCGGGCGCCTGGGTGGCTCAGTGGGTTAAGCTGCTGCCTTTGGCTCAGGTCATGATCTCAGGTCCTGGAATCGAGTCCCACATCGGGCTCTCTGCTCGGCAGGGAGCCTGCTTCCTCCTCTCTCTCTGCCTGCCTCTCTGCCTACTTGTGATCTCTCTCTGTCAAATAAATAAATAAAATCTTTAAAAAAAAAAAAAAAAGAAATCAAACCCAAATGATAGTATGTTGTTGCTCATAAAATTGGCAAAGTTTTTTTGTTTTGTTTTTAATGAGAGGGAGAGAGAATCCTAAGCAGATTCCACATCCAGTGCGGAGCCCCGAACCAATTCAGGCCTTGATCTCACGACTCTGAGAGCATGACCTGAGCAGAAACCAAGAGTCAGGTGCTTTACCAACTAAGCCACCCAACATCCCGGCAAAGATATTTTCAATATAGTCACAGCCAGTCACGACAACAGTGTGGGGAAACGGGCAGTGCCATATGCTGCCAACAGGACAAAATGGTACCAACACTCGAGTGGCGATTTGGTGATGCTTATAAAAATTTCACGTGTCCGTACCATTTGACCTAGTCATGCCACATCTATAAGAACTAACCCACATTAATAAGTACATGCACAAAGAATAGGAAGGATGATGTTCTCTGCAGCGTCTTAACAGAAATGGTGACAAATGTTCATCAGCAGGTCACGACAAGACAACAGATTCAAGAATGGTGTAAAGCTCTGTATGCACAAAATGACATGGAAAGATTTCAGAAGAAACTCTATGGCAGTAAGTTATCACAATCTCATTTTCAACATATTGCCCTTAATTAGAAATGTTGGCAAACACATTAAACAATATATTGGTTCTCTCTGGCAGTTGAGATTAGCAGGCTCTGTCTTCTGTAATACTCAGTTCTGTAAAGTTTCTAACTCTTTTTTTTTTTTTTAAAGATTTTATTTATTTATCAGAGAGACAGAGAGGGGGAGAGATCGAGCACAGGCAGACAGAATGGCAGGCAGAGGCAGAGAGAGAAGCAGGCTCCCTGCTGAGCAAGGAGCCCGATGCGGGACTCTATCCCAGGACGCTGGGATCATGACTTAAGCCGAAGACAGCTGCTTAACCAACTGAGCCACCCAGGCGTCCCAAGTTTCTAACTCTTTACAGGGATCCTGCATTGCTTTTGAAGTATGGGGACAAGAACTACAATTGCAAGCCTGACTGGTGAGTGGGGAGAACAGGAGCTGGTCCCATAGACACATTAATAGGCAAACCTTTTCTGGCAGACAATCTAGCAAAACGTATTAGAAATTTTTCAAGAAGGCTCAGTTGGTTACGCAACTGCCTTCTGCTCAGGTCATGATCCCAGAGTCCCGGCATCAAGTCCCACGTTGGGCTCCCAGCTCTGCGAGGAGTCTGCTTCCCCTTCTGACCTCCTTGTCTCTCATGCTCTCTCTCAATCTCTCTCTCTCAAGTAAATAAATAAAATCTTAAAAAAAAAAAAAAAAAAAGAAAGTTTTTCAAGAAATGTGTCTCAATCCATCTCCAGGAATTCCTAAAGAAATAACGAGCCCATGCACAGTGATTTGAGTTACAAGGATGGTCGTTGAAGTTTTGTTTCTAATTTTATTTATTTATTTTTAAAAGATGTTATTTATTTGACGGAGAAAGAGATAGCAAGAGAGAGAATGCAAGCAGCAGAGGGAGAGGAAGAAGCAGGCTTCCTACCTAGCAGGGAGCCCGATATGGGGCTCAATCCCAGGACCCTGGGATCATGACCTGAGCTGAAGGCAGATGCTTAACCATCTGAGCCACGCAGGCACCCCTGGCTTTGTTCCTAATTTTTAAAATTAGATATAACCATAATTACATAAACAGCACAAGAGAACCATGAAAACGATGCTGGAGATGAAATGAGGCTGAAAACAATACCCTCACTGACCCCCGGGGCTCATTCTGGCCCTGCACAGCCAGCGCTCCAGAAGAAAAGTGCCAGAGGCAAAAGTGAAGTCAAAACACTAACTTTCAGCCCAGGATTTTCAGAGACCGAAGAAGGTCTGCCCACTTCCCCTCCATCCTAAAAAGTGACTATGTCTGCTGATGATGCCCATGGTTTCTCTTTGTGGAACGTATGCTTCTTCTTCAACCAGAAGTAAAAGGCTTAAAAATATGTTACTTAGATACTCAACAAAGTATGAGAAGCAGACTCTGCTGGTTAGGGGATGTGTGGGGAACCCAGACTAGAAGAAGACAATTTACTTTCTGTTCAAGATCTTTCTCTACTGTTTGTTATTCTACAGAAGCATTCATACCAGCGAATCAAGAGATACTCTCTCAAGTTGAAAAATTGAGAAACAGAAGCAAGAATGTGATGCAATGCCACAGCAGAGTCACAGCCCTGGAGGGGATGCGGGTCCTAGTGAGCCAGTAAGAATAGGGAAGGGGGAGCGTGAAGAAAGCTTAGTCACTAGTTCACAATCCCAGAAGAGACTAGAACACAGCACAGGAGGAGTGCGTTACCTCCCATGACTCAGCATTGTCCAATCCTCATTCTTTGACACATTTCCTTCAAATCCTTTTTATTTTATTTTTTTTAAAGATTTTATTTATCTATTTGATAGACAGAGATTACAAGTAGTCAGAGAGGCAGGCAGGGAGAGAGAGAAGGAAGCAGGTTCCCTGCAGAGCAGAGAGCCCAATGTGGGGCTCAATCCCAGGACCCTGGGATCATGACCAGACCTAAAGGCAGATGCTTAACCCACTGAGCCATCCAGGCGCCCCCAAATCTTTTTAAGTTTATTTATTTACTTTTGTAATCCCTATACCCAATGTGGGGGTGAACTCACAACCCTTACATCAAGAGTCACAAGCTCTTCTGACTGAGCCAGCCAGGTACCCCAAATCTTTATTTGTAAAGAATAAATCACTGGGGTGCCTGGGTGGCTCAGTGAGTTAAGCATCTGCCTTTGGCTCAAGGCATGATCTTAGGGTCCTGAGATTGAGCCCCATGTCAGACTCCCTGCTCAGTGGGGTGACTGGTTCTCCCTCTCCCCCTGCCTCTACCCTCTGTTTATACTCCATCAAATAAATAAATAAAATCTAAAAAAAAAAAAAAAAAAAAAAGAATAAATCATTAGAAAAAATAGTTTTGAAATTTCAATAAAAAGTTTGCTCTGGGGGCGCCTGGGTGGCTGAGCAGGGAGCCTACTCCCCCCCACCCCGTCCTCTGCCTGCCTCTCTGCTTACTTGTGATCTCTCTCTCTGTCAAATAAATAAATAAATAAAATCTTAAAAAAAAAAAAAAAATTTGCTCCGGAGTATGGGGTGGGAAATGCTAACACCTGCATACTGTGTTTCGTTTTTACAATTGTAAACCTAATACCATATAACTTCTTTGTATGATTTTCTAGAAAACTGTGTGAAACTATAGACAGAAAACAGACGAGGGATGCCTGGGATGAGGGAAAAGCGCTGATGAAAAGGAAGACAAGGGAACATGGCAGGTGATGGAAAGGTCTGTATCTCGATGTGGTTTGGTAGTTATCGGACAGTATATTTTTTGTCACGACTCAGAACTGTACACTAAATGCCATGGATTTTACTCTAAGTGAATTAGACCTCAATAAATAAATTATATTTTCTTCAATTGCCAACCTGCTTTAAGTATGAAAAGCCTAGAAAGGGCGACAGGTAGAAAGGAAGCTGTTGCTAAGGACAGAGGAGGCTTAGGACCTCTTCAACCCAACCCTCCATTTTATATGTCAGCTTGTTCTGTCGTCCTTCACCTGCGGGCAGACAAGTGTCAGGTCTGTGCAGAGTTATGGGACAAGGAAGGGCCCTGGTGAGGGAGATGCAGCCCACAGGAGACCCGGTGGCAGGAAGTCATGAACAGCCGTGGCGAAGATGAAAAGCCAAGAACAGGTGTTAAATGAGATGGGCGGGGCTAAATACGGAACCCAAAGCTGGGCACTGAGGCTGAGCGGCCTCAGCAAGCCGTCTCACCTGCTCCTCCACGGGGCGGGCACTCTGGCAGCCGTCCTTGTCCTCGAGCTCCAACAGCAAGTACACAGGGGGCTTGCAGTCTTTGGACTCACTCAGGAAGCCACCTGTGTCCACCTTCCTTTTGATGGTGGAGTTCCAGTGATTCTTCACAGCATTGTCTGTCCTGCGGGGGCCAAGAGGGCACCTTTCAACTCAGAAGTGCCACGAGCCATGTCACGGACCTCCCTGAGTGGAGTTCCCGCTCCCGTAAATGAGGTCAACCCAATGACTCCACGGTCTCTTTTTTTAAATAGGTTCCATGCCCAGCGTGGAGCCCAGTGTGGGGTCTGAACTCACGACCCTGAGATCAAGAGTCAGATACTCAGCTGACTGAGCCACCCAGGCACCCTGACTCTACGGTCTCTTAGCTCTAAAATGAAGTCACACATGCATCTAGCCCTCTGTGATGTATACATATTTCCACTAACCTCAGCAAAATAAGCAGAGGTTTTATTCAGCCTATGGTTAACACTCACACAGCTGAAATGTTTTTGAAGCTCGCGTTCCCTTTTCCACTCACTTTGCATCTGCAGAAACTAGAAGCAAAGCCCTAGCAAAGCCCTAGCCCTAGCCCTAACGCTCACGGTGACCTTGAACGCAAGCCCTGGTCTTCCTCTCAGACGGCAAATGGCCACAGAGGGCAGAACTGGATGGCACAAAGGGTCTGACATGGGTCACTCTGAGCCTCTGTTACTTTATCTGGAGAATCAGGAGATGACTTCATACTCCATCACTTACTGAAGAGTAACTGGGGAGACAATGTAGTACAAGCAGAGAGCAGGAGGATGTTACAGGAGTAGAGTACTAGAGTGTGGAAGTGGAGAGAAGTGCAGGAACAGAAAGCACACTGGTGCAGATAAACCAGCAGAGCAGGAGAAAACTGTACGGTGGTATGCAAATACAGCCCAGTACAGCGGCACCAAAATACAACGTGTAGAGAAGCAGGTGGCAGTTCGGAAGTATCAGAGTAGCACACAGCAAACGCAGTAAGCAGCATGTGCAGCCGAGTATTGTAGAACAGGGCAGGAGAGGCCTACAGAAGCCCACAGCAGCACCCGCTGCAGGACCGCGGGGAGCAGAGCAGCACAGAGCACAGACCAGCGCAGCACCACGGAAGCGTGCAGCAGCAGAGCCGTAGAGAAGAGGGTAGGAGAGCAGCCCAGGCGCACATGGCAGAACAGCAGCGCGGCCCATCAGATTACAAGACAGAGACGCAGGCACGTGGTAGGCGCTCCCTACTGCAGGAGTCCAAGCACCGTGCTCTTCCCCTGAATTGTGAATGTCCATGATGCATGGCCGGACTGAGCCGCCAGTCAAAGAGGTGGGTCGGCATCTCGAAACTCTCCCACCGTGGGCTGTCCTGACCGGGCAGGGGTATGGGCAGTATGGGGAGGTCGCTGGGGACCAACCGCAGTCTGGAAGACAGACAGACACCCCCACCAAGGACTGAAGGACAAGTGTGTTGGCTACACAAGGGGCACAAGCAGTGTGCATCCCAGGCCAACAGAGGAGAGCACCAGGGGGTTCTCAGAGGGAGCTCTCCATGTTTTGGGGGCTGAGAGGAGGGCAGACAGCTAAAGTCCAAGGGGTAAGCAAGGGTGACAGTACGTCAAGGCCAGGCTGGTGGCATCAGGTTCACAGGGAGAGAGACCCAGGTCTTCAACCCAAGCAGTAGGAGAAGCAGTTAGGATAACACACTCAGGTTTGAGTTTTGAAACTAGACCATTCCAGACTTCAGAGGAAAGACACCGTCCGTCCGGCATTTTATCTCCTCTCCCTCCCAGGACCACAGTGTCATGACAAAGGAGTAAAAATTAAACTGAATAAGGGAGAAATGCCTAAGGACAAAGAGAACAGGGTAGAAAACAGCCACAAATAAAGAGGCTTATTTAAGTTTTCAGAAGACGGAAAGCACTTAGGGGAACAATAAGCAACTTAGCAGAGGGGAGTTGACCCTGGAGGAAGATTCTGGCAAGAATGGAGTCAAGTCTTCCTGATGCTCCCCCAAAGCCCCCAAGAGGCTCTTAGAGGGACCAGGCACAGCAAGGAATAGAAAACAGAGCAGTGGTTTGGATGTCTAGATCCTGGCCCTGACCACACAGGCAGGAATAAGAGAAGTTTATTCTCTAAGAAAAAGGACAAAGCAACCCTGGCAGAGGGCAGGGGTGGTGCACAGAGCTCCAATAGGGATCAGAGGAAAATCTGTACACAGAGTAGGAAGCCCCCAGGCTCTTTCTCCATGCCGCGGTCTGGAACTGCCTATAAAGCCAGGTCCGGGCAGCCCTAGGCAAGAATCTGAAGGACTCCATCTCTGAGAAAAGTGAACAACTGCAAAGAAATGGGACTGACTCTTGGACTATCCCCCAAGAGCCCAGTGGATGTCCTCACTCCCTGAGAACATCCCAGCCCGCCCCAGCCCACGGCCTCCGGTCCGCAGCGCCCAGCTGGCAGCTCACCTCCCCGGCAGCATCTTGGCGATCTCGGCCCAGCGGTTGCCGAGCACCTTGTGGGCCTCGCAGATGATGCGGTCCTCCTCCTCCGTCCAGCAGGACTTCTTTACCTCGGGGTTGAGGTGGTTATGCCAGCGCTCACGGCACTGCTTCCCCAGCCGGCCCTTCAGGTGCTTGGCGATCAGCGTCCACTGCTTCGTGCCGTACTTCTTGACCAGCTCGATGACCTTGGAAAAGGTCTCTGTGAGGCCAAGGGCACTCGCACCTCCCTTGCCCCCTAATAGAACAGTGCAGTTCCTTCCACATAAGCCTCATCTCTCCGCGGCCTGGAGAGGACCAGCTGGACACCCTTGCCCACCCCCAGGACAGCCTCACCATCCCTGGATCTG
The DNA here is from genome assembly GCF_964662115.1 of Mustela nivalis. Lineage (NCBI taxonomy): Eukaryota > Metazoa > Chordata > Mammalia > Carnivora > Mustelidae > Mustela > Mustela nivalis. The sequence goes on along the minus strand of NC_139027.1, from coordinate 128,537,785 downwards.
CTGGGGTGCAGGAAGACCCACTGTGCGCAAGGCGCTGTCCCGACAGATACCTTTTGATCCTCCTCTTTGGTCCATGGCCCCTTGACGAGGTCTGGGTTCAAGACCCTCAGCCACCGGTATTGGCACTGCTGGTCAGTGCGGTTCTGGGGAGAGAACAGCAACCCGTGAGGACTCCTATGACAACAGCCTGGGGCCCTGGCTGAGCACTGGGTACAAGGGGCCAGGCCTTGATCCCTTCACCCACCACACACTACACTCCCACACGCTGGAACACACATGGCTGCCCTGTAGGAAGCTTCCTCCGGCCCCCCAGTACAAGGAGGGAGCCATAAATTCCTATAAAAGTTTGTGGCGTATGTGAGGGATCTGTCCTTGCTTCTGGGAAAGCATTATTTCCCTGAAGGTTTCAGATCTCACAGAAGCAAGGGAAGGTGAGGTAGAAAGGGTCTGCTGACTTGGTCCCTGAGCTGCAAGCGACTTGGGAGATAAGGCCGCTAGCAACTCCTGACACATCCCCTCCCTACCAGATACCTGCAGTCCTGGGGGCGGAGATACAGGGGACCTGCAACCCCAGGAGGCTTCAGCTGCTCTGGGGGACCTCAGCAGGAAGCCTGCCCAAAGTTATCACTTCCCCTCTATTTCAGTCTCGCTCTTCAGATTGCTTACATTTCTAGCAGAAAGAAATGCAAATGTGCCACTGGTCACATGCTCCAGATGGCACAGAGCCTGAAGACCACCATGCCTGCCAAGGCTGCTATGTGGAGATGTTTATGACAGGGGGACTCAAATTCTGGCTTGGGAAGGAAGGGTCTAGGAAGGCTGGTGTTTGGGCGGGGAGGGGGCAGCTTGGTAAGGAACACTGTCTTCTCCTTGGCATAAAGTCTGTCCTAGGCACAGTCTGGTCACCAGAACCTTCATCTCTGGGGTAGGAGGCCACCGAGGGGCTGCACTCACAGGAAAGTGGCTGGCCAGGAACTTCCAGTCTTGCTGTCCGAACTGCCTTACCAGGGTCCTCAGCTGCTCATCCTGCCAATGCCAGAAAGAGAGGGCTCAGCTCGCACACGTGTGGAAAGCACGATCACGATGGAGGAAAGGGCTAAAGGACCACCGCCTCCAGGCAAGCAGTCATGAAGGGAGCACCTACTACGTGCCAAGTACTACGGATACAGCAACGGGCAGCGACAGAGCTGCCCCGTCTTGCAGGAATCATGGCCCAGAGGGAGCTAATCAAAGGCTCCCACAAACGAGAGTGAAGCCAGCGACAGGAACATGGTGACTGCCTCTTCAGGGAGACCAAGGGACAGGCTCAGAGGAAGGCTGGTGCGGCTAGAATGCAGGAAGCAAGTGAGAGGGGGATGCACGGTGACTTGGGAGGTCACAGCAGGCGCCGGACCACACACAAGACTGCTCGGGCCTCTGCATCACACGAAGCCACTGAGGCATTTGAGCAGTGGGTGGTCACGATCCAACGTGCATATTATGCACTTCGCCTTGGCAGCTTCAGGGAAAGGGGCTGTAAGAGGGCAGAACGGAGGAAGGGAGGCCATGAGAGACGCACAGGCCAGAGAGGACAGCGACCGACGGGGACGTGCGGCATGCAAACAGTAGGTGTTACAACAGTCTCCTGAAAATAAACTACAGACTCCCGCAACAACATGAAATCTCAACATCATGAGGAAGCCGGGCATAAATGAGTGCACACTGCATGATTCCATGCATAGGACATTCTAGAAAACGTCAGTGAAGCTATAAGGACAAAAAGGCAGTTGGTGGTTGTCTGAGATCAGAGGTGAGGGAGGGAGGGACAGCAAAGGGGTACAGGGCTGTTCAGAAGTTAATGGACGTGCTCTATAAGGTGATCCCTATATCCCACTGCGATGAAAAGCACTGAGCTGTACTACGAATGGCTGCAGTTCACTGGATGGAAAGAACTTCTCGATCAAATTGATTTTTTTATATTTTATATACATCTATATAAAGAGAATGTGGTATATCCATATAATATATAATGGAATGTAATATAAAATGGAATGTTTATTCAGCTTTAAAACAGAAGGAAATTCTGTTCGAAGCTACAGCAGGGATGAACCTCAAGGACAGAGGTAAGATAAGCCCGTCACAAAAGGACAAATACTATAGGATTCCACTCATATGAAATATCTAAGGGCACCTGGCTCAGTGGGTTAAAGCCTCTGCCTTTGGCTCAGGTCATGATCCTGGGGTCCTGGGATTGAGCCCTGCGTCGGGGAGCCCTGCTTCCTCCTCTTTGCCTGCTTTTCTGCCCACTTGTGATCTCTGTCAAATAAATAAATAAAATCTTTAAAAAAAAAAAAATTTTAAAGTTTAAAAAAAAAATAAAACTAGAAAGCAGACAGACGGTCATCAAGAGCTGGGGGAAGGGCATGAAGAATTTGAGCTCGGTGGGTATATTCAGTTTTGCCAGACGAGAAAGTTCTAAAGATCTACTGCACAATGGGAATGCACTTACCGCACTGAACTTGAATTGCACACTTAAAAATGGCTATGATGATACATTTAGTGTTGTATGTTGTATGTTTTTTTAATACACATACACAACCCTGGACAAAAGAAAAAGGCCATTACAGAAATTCAGGCCCTCAAGTGTCGTCCAGCACTGGCTGGGGCAAAGTCCCAGTAAATCGTGTAGCTGAGCCAGCGCCGGACACCGTGCCCTCCTCTGCCACCCAGCCTGGCCGGGCCAACACCAGTCCTCCTCCTATGTGCCCACGTCCATACCTAGCACCGCCTTCCTCCCTGACAACCGGCAAGGATACTGTGCTCTATGGTCTCCATCTCCTCCCAGGCCCCAGGGGCCTCTACCACCTCAGTTCCATCCCTGCCCCAATAATCTCTCTACAGCGGCCTGGGCACCACCAGTCTCTCAGTCCCGGGCTGCCACCAAATCTCTTATCCATTCTACACACAGCAGATTAGCTGCACGGAAGCCCTGCTACATGCAGGTCACTCCTCTGCTTTAAAAAACTTCAGGGGGGCGCCTGGGTGGCTCAGTCGGTTAAGCATCTGCCTTCAGCTCAGGTCATGATCTGGGGATCCTGGGATTAAGCCCAAAATTGGGCCCCCAGCTCCATCGGGAGCCTGCTTCTTCCTCTGCCTCTGCCTCTCTGTCTCTCATGAATAAATAAAATTTTTAAAACAATAAAATAAAATAAAAACCTCCAGTGGATCGACCTTGCCAGCTGAACAAGCCTACACTACTGAGCCCGACATTCTAGGCCTTCCAGGATTTGGCCCAGTTGATCTTTTTGTCCACATCAACCATTCTTCTTCTTCAAGAACCCTTCCCTTCAGCCAAACCAAGGTCCCTGTACTTGCTTTTCTCCACCTACAACCTATTCTATTCTATTCTATTTGCGTATTTCCTAATCTAATATACCCACCATTCTTCCCTGACTTGATTTCCAAATCCTTATCCAGGAAATTTTCCCTAACCTCTTCAGGCAACAGTAACAGTAAAGGAAATACCTAAAGGTATTTCAGCAAGGACCCAGGGCCTCCTGTGTGATGGGAGTCCCAGCACAAGGACCAGGGATGCAACGGTGAGCACACGTGGACACCGAGGATCGCCACAGCATGTCCGTAGACCTGTGCAGCATTCTCGCTCCACCCCAAGCAGAGAGTGGCTCTGGGGTGGGGGACCCCAGCCTGTTTGTTCTTCTAGGCCCACAAGAGCTAAATACAGTTCCTGGCCCACAGCGGGATGAACAGAAAACCGGGCTTAGCATTCATGATTTTAAAAAGTTGTACAACTCAGGGAGTGCCTGGAGGCTCAGCCAGTTGAGTCCACCTCCAGCTCAGGTTATGATCCTAAGTCCCAGAATGGAACCCCTCAATGAACCCCTCATCAAGCCCCGGGGCCACCTGCTCAGCAGAGAGCTTGCTTCTCCCTCTGCCCCTCACCCCACTTATGAACATGCTCTCACTCTCTCAAAAAATAAAATCTTAAAAAAAAAAAAAAAAAGTGTTGGGGCACCTGGGTGGCTCAGGTGGTTAAGCATCTGCCTTTGGCTCAGGTCATGATCCTGGGGTCCTGGGATGAAGCCCTACATTGGGCTCCCTACTCAGCAGGGAGTCTGCTTCTCCCTCTGCCTCTCTCCTGCTTGAGTCTAGGATGGAACAAACAATTTAGAAAAAGGTCTGGTAATTTCGATAAAACTAAGCATACACCTACCCCTGACTACACATAAGTATCTCCCCAGAGAAATAAAAACAGAATACTCAAAAAAGATTTATGCAAGAATCCCAGCAGCCCTATCCACAAAAGCCAAAAACTGAAACCCGCCCAAATGCCCATCAACAAGCAAAACATACTGTGGTCCATATAATGGAATGCTTTTCAGCAATGAGGACGAACAAATTGCTGAATCAAGCAACTGTTTTGTTAAGCAAAAGCAGCGAGATAGAAAAGAATACAGCTGTATGATTTCATTTACAGGACATTCAAGAACAGACAAAACAAACCACACTAAGAGGCATTACATCAGCGATTGCCTGGAGCCAGGGAAGATGGGATCACCAAGGAAAGCTTCTGCGATAATCAAGGTGGTGCTTCCAACTGTTCACTTTAAAAAGGTGCATTCGATTGTAAACAAAAAGAAAACTCAGAGCTTGATGTCTCAAGACACAATTTTTTTAAAATTATAATAAAGAAGAGGGGCAGCTGGGTGGCTCAGTTGGTTAAGCAACGGACTCTTGATTTCAGCTTAGGTCATGATCTCAGGGTTGGGGGATGGAGCCCCGAGTGGGGCCCCGCACTAGGCATGGAGCCTGCCTGGGATTCTCTCTCTCCTTCTGCCCCTCCACCTGCCAATATGTGGCTGTGTGTGTTCTCTCCCTCTGTAAATTATAGTAAGAATAATAATAAAGAGGAGATTGCCCATTAGGTTAATCACCCCAGCAGTTAAAAGGCAAAAAGCACAGTTAGTGCCCATGAAGCAAAACACATCGGCTTCCGAGAGACACATTCTCTCAGGAGTCCTCAGTGTGGAGCATCCTTGAGATCGCTATGAGAACACGCACTGGGGGGAACCAGAGGACCCACCCACCTCTTTCACCAGCTCCTCCTCCTCATCACACCCATCACGACATCAGGCACACACACATCCCAGGCTCAGTTCTCCGACCAGCCCCCACGCTGCCATCAGCCGCCTTCCCCCCAAACATCTCTCAGTGTCACTCACCTCCTCGTGGGTCCATTTGACCTTGCACTTGCTGTCCCTCTGCTCTGGCACATCTGAATCTGTGTCCTGGTAGTGCAGCTCATCCAGCTCCTCACTGCAGGGACAGCAAGCTAAGGGTCAAGGCCATGTGTCTGCACACGCTGCTGCATGATGGAGGGACAGCGTGTGGGCAGTGGCCCGTGAACTCAAGGCAAAGGCTTGAGGGAGGCAGCCTTTTACTTTCTACTTTTGATATGTCCACCCTCCTCTTTTTTTAATTCTTTAATGAATTGGGGTGATGGATTATTGTTATTTTCTTTACCCTTTTATTTTCACAAACAACCCAATGATTTCAAAAGCTGCAAGAAGGGACGCCTGGATGGCTCAGTGGGTTAAGCCACTGCCTTCAGCTCGGGTCGTGATCTCAGGGTCCTGGGATTGAGCCCTGCATTGGGCTCTCTGCTCAGCAGGGAGTCCGCTTCCTCCTCTCTCTGTGCCTGCCTCTCTGCCTGCTTGTCATCTCTCTGTCAGATAAATAAATAAAATCTAAAAAAAAAAAAAAAAAAAAAAAAGCTGAAGAAAAAAGATTTCACCAAGAGGGGACGCCTGGGTTGTTCTGTCCATTAAACATCTGCTGTCGGTTTAGGTCATGATCCCAAGATCCTAGATGGAGCCCTACATTGGGATCCTTGCTCAGTGGGGAGCCTGCTTCTCTACCTGCCACTCCCCCGCTTGTGCTCACAGGTGCTGGCTCTCTCTCTTATTTATTTAAATAAATAAATACTTTATTTTATTAAGTAAATAAAATCTTAAAAAAAAAAAGATTTCACCAAGAATATTGATATTCTTGTAATATTCAGACATGTGTTTAGGATTTTCTTTTCTATAGGCAGAACTTTTAAAATTTTATGGTTATTTTAAGGATTAAATCTGATGATATACACAGTTATCAAGCACATATTTCAAAAAATACTGGTTATTTGAGAATAACACTTTAAATATGTAACCTCAGTAACTACGTCCATTTTCCAGTTCTTCCCTACATACAGGCATGGTTTATGGAGAGAAAAATCAAAGTATAAGCAGCCTTAACTTCTGGGTGTTATTTTCTAACAGGCCCTTTTTGAAGTTCCTCCAAAATCTTCATATCTATCAGGTCTAATAATTACAAAAATAGGGGGTGCCTGGGTGGCTCAGTGGGTTAAAGCCTCTGCCTTCGGCTCAGGTCATGATCCTAGGATCCTGGGATGGAGCCCCGCATCGGGCTCTCTGCTCGGCAGGGAGCCTGCTTCCCCCTTTCTCTCTCTCTGCCTGCCTCCCTGCCTACTTGTGATCTCTGCCTTTTAAATAAATAAAAATAAAATCTAAAATAAAAAAAATTACAAAAATGGAAATCGCACTCTCCACCTCCAGGAATGTCAGATGCTGGGGCCACTCCCAGCTCCGCGTGGTGGAATGCCTCTGGTCACCAGTCAGGCACATTCCTAAGTCAGGCATCTGTAAGTGGGAAAAGCCACCTCCAAACAAGCAAGGCAAGCACAAGCCTGTTCCAAAAGGACAAGGACTTCCTTTCATGTCTCCTTCCCCCTCTCCAGGGCTCAGCATCTTCCTAGAGTCACTCCTGAGCTCCCACACCTCGGAAATCCTCCTGTCTCTCAGAATGAAGGCCCTGAGGCTGCAAGTGCCTGTCTCCTTGACAGGGACAGAGGTCAGCTCCTCCTTCACATCCCCAGGTCATGTGGGGTTGCCAGCAAAAGGCCTTGAATGTTTGCTCAGGGAATGACCGGATACTTAAATTAATGAATAAACATGCAGTGCTGCTGCCTATTGGTTGATATGAAATGCTAATAAAGTAAATCTTTTAAAAGTAGAAAAGGAAGGGGCGGAAAGCATCTAAACCCAGCAATACATGGGTCACAGAAGGAACTGGAATTCAGCCTTGTCCTATTATCTCTGTCCTCATTCATGGAGATCTCCACCATCACAAAGTAGGAGGCAAAAGCTCTACAAGATACAGAATGAAGCTGGTTTTAAAATCAACTGTCCAGGGTGCCTGGGTGGCTCAGTGGGTTAAGCCTCTGCCTTCAGATCGGGTCATGATCTCAGGGTCCTGGGATCGAGCCCCGCATTGGGCTCTCTGCTCAGCAGGGAGCCTGCTTCCTCCTCTCTCTCTGCCTGCCTCTCTGCCTACTTGAGATCTCTTTCTGTCAAATATATAAATAAAATCTTTAAAATAAAATAAAATAAACTGTCTCCAGACTTCTTCCTGACGGAAACCACCTTTGGTTCCCCAGCACCCAGCTCTGATAGAAGCTCAGTAAATGTTCCTTCAAGGATAAAACAGTGTTTCTGTGAACACTCTCTGGTGCTCCAGGGCATTAGCGGGGACAAGCAACTCAGCTGGGAGATACACAGTATACAAAATACACTTCTGTCAATGACATAGAGCTAACCATCTATCTCACATGCATCCCCGTTATCCACGTTTAATAGATGTGGACACTGAGGCTGACAAGGGTTATGCCCCTTACCAAGTCGACAAAGTCAGGCTCCAGACCTGCACCTTCAAGCCCTCACCCTGTAATCCCAGCTGAAAAAGCAGAGCCCAAGTCGGTAGCGGCAACCACGTGTAGGTCCAACACACCCTTTCTGTGCCCTTCGATGTTCTTTCTGGGCTCTGCTCCAGGCTGGGTGAGTCAGAAGCTGAGCGGGAAGTGGGGCACTGGTGCAGAGGAGAGTTACAGCGAGTGGCCAAGAACTGAGTGGAGGGCTGTGGTGTGCCGGTGCACAGAAACCATCCCTCCCATGGCAGGGGATTCCTCCACAGAGCTCCAGGAGCAAAGCAGCAGATGACATGGGGCTTTGTCATTTTCTGGGGCTTATCATGCCCTGGAATAATATTTCTTGCACCAAAAATGAGGACAGGGTCCACTAAGTGCCTGACCAGGAAACTCCTCCTGGGAATTGGAGCTGCCCTGGGAAATAGTGGCCTGAGGAAGAGAGAACCTGGGCCAGGCGCCCTGACCACGGCCCAGGGATCAGAGGCTTCCTTGCGTAGAGGAGCTCTGGGGAAAGCCCAGCAGTGAGTGCTTCTCAAGTCTATATACCCTTTTCCTGAGAAGGGGGACACCAAGGGAAGGGGGGGTTAAGGTTATCTGGGCTGCACCCATCCAGGGAGGGAACAGGGCAGGCAGGCCCCCTTTATCCTCGGACTCCCAGGCTGATGTAAAACCCAGAGGTCAGGCCACCAGGCACACGGGTGTTAAGACAGGGTACTGGAACCCAGAGACCAGGTTCCAGGCTCCACTCTGCCCCTCCCTCCCTGGAGGAGTGACTAAAATGGAGCCTGCAGTTCCTGCCTTGGCCCCAGAGCAGTCTTGATAGTGTCTTCCCCTCACCTTCAAACCTAACTACCTCCAACTCCTCATGTGGAACAGGAAGACGGGTCTCTGAAACTAAACCAAGCTGGGGCCCGACACCCAGGTTGGGGAGACGGGGAGACACACAAAAGAGTCCCCCCACCCCCAGCACCCTTCTCAGGCCGGAAAGGGTTTGGGGAGTTCTGTACTTCCCGGAATATTTGAGAAGAAATGCCCACCGCCAAATAGGAAACCAAATAGGTTTGAACTAAAAGTCCTCTAGGCTTTGGCTAACCCCCTCGCTGCGACTTGAAGGAAAAATCACTTTCCCTCTCCAGGGGTCGCCTCCCTTCCCGGTAAAGGCCCTAGCAGCTGACACCGCCGTCCTACCCCCACCCCGCAATTAGGCGGGAGACAAAATGACATCATGCAGGGCTTGGCCCGGGTCCCAGGAGACCCGCCCGCCCGGGCTCTGAGGCCCAGCAGGCCTGGGGAGCGGAGCGAGGGGCCCCCAAGAGCCCCCCGGCTTCGCGCGCGCCCCCTGCCTCGGGCGACCCGGGACACAGCAATTCCCGCGGAAGCTCCGCCCCGCCCGGAGGGGCCATGGCGAGGGTAGGGGTGGGGTGGGGGACAGGGGTCAGGGTGGAGGAGGAAGGGAGGAAAGCCCTCGGCCGCCCGGCTCCGCTCACCCGCGCGTCCGCCGAGACATTCCCCCCGGCCCGGGCCGCGCCGCGCTCGCCCGCCCGCCGGCTGAGCCCGGAGCGGGAGCCGGGCCGGGGTCAGGGTGAGGCTGCTCCGGCCGCTCCGGGCCTCGGGGCCGCGCCGGGAGGCGTCAGGTTAATCCGCGGGTCCCGCCGCCGCTCGCAGGAACTGCGGCTGCCGCCGGCGCGCACAGAAGCACTTTTCTATCTCCCGCCAAGCGCGACGGCGCCGCCCGGGCCTAGCGCGCGGGCGGGCTGGTGTGCGCGGGGCGGGGCCTGCGGGTTGCGCGGGGGCGGGGCCTGGGGGTGGGGCCGGGTTCGGGGGCGGGGCCTGCGGACAGGCAGGCACCTCTCGGGCCCAGAGCGCTGGAGTACTAGGGCTGCTGGTGAGCGGGCCGCGTTTGGGAACTTGAGGAATTGAACCCACTGTCCTTTGACTGAGGCCGGACCCAGGCCAAGTGTGGGTCCGGGGCGGGTCAGGAGTTGCCCACCCAGCAAAGACTGAGGAAAGGGAGTGAGACACAGGGATTGGGGAGTAAGGCTTGGGAAACCGACTGTGCAAAAACCCCCACGCTCCTCTGTCCCTACAGCCCCCACCCTAAGCAGGCCCCTCACCCTATGGACCCGGGCTGTGCCTTTGAACTGTCTCCCTGCTTCATCTCCAGCTTCGAATTCGTCGGCTCTCGCACCTGGGCTCAACTCCCGGCAACCCAAGGGAGCTTTCTAAAATGCAAACCGGATCTTTCCTCTCCAGAAGAGAAAACCTCTCTCCTCTCCCTCCCGTTAAAATAATCAGGTCGATAGGATTCTACCAGATCCACCACCCACCCCGCTCCTAGCCAAAAGAAACTAGCTAGTTTCCTTGTCTTTGCGTGGGCCATTATCTGGCCCAGAACGCTTCCCGCCCCTCCCACCAAATTCCAGTCTATCCTGTGCTTCTCTGTCCATGATCTGCTCTTTGATTAGCCATTTTCCTCTCTGAACTATAGGCACTTAGGCAATTGGGGCCAAGGGGCCTCAATTCACCGCATTGTCCCCAAACCCCGAATTACCCATGTGTTTAGGCTCCTAGAGGCTTAGTTTTCCATTTTAAGTTGCCATTTGCTAAGTACCTCCCAAGAGTGAAGTCACCCAGGCCTCCCCGGGAGGAGTGCTGAGAGAGAGGTAAATAAACTGCAAGACAAGTGCCTGGGGAAATGTGGTTGAACCCCAGGCTCTTAGGCCCTGCTTGTGTTTCAGATTCCTCTTCCTGAAAGGAGGGGCCACCTTCCTGACCACCTGGGGACAGCCTAGCCAGCTGCTGTAAACTTCATTTACCACAGCAGAAGGAACACTGAAGTCTTAAGTGCCAGAAGCTTCCACATCAATTAATTCAGGTCTTCCCCCACCCACTTCCTTCATAAAGTAATTCATGCAGACATCCCCTCTTCATTACTAGAGCATGATATTTAAGAGTGCAGACTCTGAAGCCAGACTTCTGGGGTTAAGATTCCCAGCCTCATCATTTACATTACTAGTTGTGTGATCTTAGGTAAATTACGTAACTCCTCTATGCCTGTTTTCTCATATGTAAAAATTAGATTTATCAAAAATTGGCTTTTGTTATGTGCAGCCATTATTCTTTAGGCTTTATAAATCATTTTATGGATGCCTGGGTGGGCGTCTGCCTTTGGTTCAGGTCATGATCCCAGGGTCCTGGGACTGAGTCCAGAGTTGGGCTCCTTGCTCAGCCCAGAGCCTGCTTCTCCCCTCTGCCTACCCTGCTACTGCTCACTCTTTCTCTCTCTGAAAAATAAATAAAACCTTTAAAAAAAATCATTTCAATTCATTTAATCCTCATTACAAAACCATGAGGAGGTGGTGTTAGTATGATCCTCTGTTGGCAGATGGAGAAACTAAGACACAGCTCCCTCCCGCCCCCTCACCCATACGAAATAGCAAAACAGGGATTCAAACCTGGGCCTGGGCTATCTAGTTCTAGAATTTATACTTTTTTTTTTTTTTAAGATTTTATTTATTTGAGAGAGAGAAAGTGTGAGCATGAGCGGGGTAGAATGGCAGAGAGAGAAAGGCATACTTCCCACTGAGCGGGGTGCCTATTATGGGGCTCCATCCCAGGATCTGGAATCAAGACCTGAGCCAAAGGCAGACCCTTTTTTTTTTCTTTTAAGATTTTATTCTTCATTTATTTGTCAGCGAAAGAGAGGGAGAGAGCATAGACAGGGAAAGTAGGCAGAGGGAGAAGCAGGCTCCCCACAGAGCAAGGAGCCCAAAGCAGGACTTGATTCCAGGACCCTGGGATCATGACCTGAGCCAAAGGCAAACACGTAACTGAATCACCCAGGCATCCTTAGAGTTTATGCTTTTAATAATACACTGGTACATACTTTGTAGGGTAGTTGTAGGATTAAATAAATCAGTATGTGTAAACCACTGAGAATAATAACTGGCCCTTAGTAAGTACTATTTTACTTTTAGTTGTTGTTGTTGTTATGATGATGATGATGATGATGATAAAGGAGAGTCGGAAGACACACAGAGACAAGGAGTCCCTGTCCTAAGAGGAGACTACCCTAAAAAGGAAAAAGACCCCATCCTGTTATTCTAGACTTTACCCAGTGCCCCAGGTTTAAGTTGTCTTACTGGGAAGAAGTCTTACTGGCTCTGTGGGGAGCCTCCTTCTGTGACAGAAAGGAAGGGAATGGCCTTGGTGTCCTAACCCAGGCCCAGAGGCCAGCTCAACAGCCAGCAGGATATTTTTTTTTAAGTTTTTATTTATTTATTTGAGAGAGAGAGAGAGCATGAGAGTAGAGAGGTCAGCCAGAGAAGCAGACTCCCTGCCGAGCAGGGAGCCCGATGTGGGACTTGATCCCAGGACTCCAGGATCATGACCTGAGCGGAAGGCAGTTGCTCAACCAACTGAGCCACCCAGGCGCCCCCAGCGGGCTATTTAAACAAAGAGCTTGATCGGGCATGACTTGTCTTAGGTCAGTGGTGGCTACTGCCTTCTTGATCCCTGAGGCTATGAAACATCACCCTGGAAGAAGCCCTCAACCCTTTTCTACCTAATAGGTAGATGAGCTGCATGGACAAAAACTTTCCAAAAGCTCATCAGCTAATAGGGTAAATGAGTAAGCAGACAATTAGATATATTAGGGTAAAGATAAACTTCAGGGGCTCTGGGTACCCACCCAAAAGGGTCACTGAAGGCTCTTCAGGCCTTGGTGATTTAGGAATTTGCAAGATAGCCAATGTGTAATAGCACTTCTGGCAAAGGGAGTAGCCAGTGCATACCAGAGAGAAGAAATATTAATAGGTCCTCAGGGATTGGCCAGAGTTGCAGTCATTTTTGACTCTTCTCTCACATCACTTACCTGATCCATCTGCAAATCATATTGGCTCGATCCCCAAACTTTACCTTAAAATATATCCAGGGGCAAAAGCACATAAAAAGATGCTCAATACCGTGTCATCAGGGAAATGCAAATTAAAACCACCCAGTGATATGGAGCCAAGAAAAAATGAGTGCATATGTCCACACAGAATTTTACATAGCTTTATTTGTAATAGCCCCAAAGTGGAAACACCCCAAATGTCCATCAAGATGACTGGATAAATAAATAATAGATATAAAATAAATATATCTACACTGTGGGATATTACCAAACAATAAAAAAGAATTATTGATACAATACGAATCTCAGGGCGCCTGGGTGGCTCAGTGGGTTGAGCCGCTGCCTTCGGCTCAGGTCATGATCTCAGGGTCCTGGGATCGAGTCCCGTGTCAGGCTCTCTGCTCAGCAGGGAGCCTGCTTCCCTATCTCTCTGCCTTTTTCTCTGTTTACTTGTGATCTCTTTCTGTCAAATAAATAAATAAAATCTTTAAAAAAAAAAAACAAAACAATACGAATCTCAAAATAATTTTGCTGAAAGAAGCCAGAGTGAATACTATATGATATCATTTACATACAACTGTAGAAATTGCATAATAGAACCAATTAAAAGTGAAAATGGTTGCCGAGAAGGGATTACCATGGTACACAAGAATTCGGGGGGAGTAACTGATATGTTCTATTTATAAGATTCTAAGGGTCCCTCTTCTATCACTAGGAGACGTATGGTGTCACTGATCACAAAACAGGGGAATCAACTCTGGGTTTATCATGGTCACGCCAGTCCCTGCTGTCCTCATTTATGCAACTGCATAGGATGAGAGTTTGGTCTCTCTTAGAAACCACCTAATCCAAATTTCTTTAGTTCCCGTAAGAGGGAGGAGACTGAGACGAGTGCCAGGGCTCTGGGCTTCTTTATACACACACCATGCGCTACCCACACCCCTGACCTCTACCCTGGGCTTCCCGGGCATCAGGAAACTTAGCTTTCTTTTGCAAAGTGGCCACTTGTCCTGGAACCAAGCAGGGAAGGAGGACTCGCAGGTTAGGGGGTTCCCGCACAAAGTTAGGGATGGAACCGCCTAGGGACGCCGAAGCCAGCGGACGTGGAAACCACCTCCAGAGCCTGGCCACAGACGGCACACGGCGGCATCACCACCCTCTTCTGTGAAATGGAAGGAAAATCAGGCTTTGGAGTCCACCTGGCAGTCTGTCGCCGCCGCTGTGATCCGGAGCGAGTGACGCGACCGGTTTCCAGGAGCCCCCTTCGTAAACGGGGTCGCACCAAGGTCCAGGACCTCTGACTGCCGGGGCGCGCGCGTTGTTTCGGACGCGGCGCGGAGCATCGCGGAGTCGCACGGCCTGACGTCACCAGGGGGCGCCTGCGCTCGGGGTCCGCTTGCAGACCGGCTGGCTTCTGGGCTGTGGTGCTCATCTTCTCCCCGAGCGGATTCCTCGCGCGCGGTCCCGCTAGCGCCGCGCTTTCGGAGGTGTAGTTGCTGGAGGGCTTCGCCAGACGCCTGCCGTTTCGGGTCGTGCGGAGAACGGGTGAAAGAAAGGATCAGGGGCTGAGAGGGAGCGGGACAGATGGGCGCCCTCCGACATCATGGCGGCCGTGGAAGGAGGCGTCCAGCGGGCGCCACAGCCCAGAGCCGTGTTGACTCGCTCTGCTGCCCCCCGGCCCTGACTCCCCGAGTTGTTCGGCAGCGCTGGACAGGCTCCTGACGCTGCAACTTTCCTTCGTGCTACTTGTAACCGTTTGCGACTCTACGAAGTTAATTTTCTCGCCCTCATTAGCTTGTGACCTGAGCTAGGATAAAACGGTGGTGGGTTTAGCGGTAAAAATGTGATACAAGCAAAATACAGTATTCTTTTCAAAGTAAATATTTCTTCTTGTCTCTTGAAGTCAGCGGGAGAAATTGATAACATTGGTTGCAGAAAGGGAAAATTATAATGGCTGAAGAGGGTGAAATTCTTTTCAATATCCGTCAGTTCCGCGCATAGGTATTACCTGATTTTAAAAATTTCATTAGGGCATACGTAGCGCTCTAGAACCTTTTAGGGAATGGAGTTTGAATTAAACCCCTCATATTTGGCTTTATAAACAAGAAGTAATCTAGCAAAAGCCGCACTGTAGATCTGTGAATCATAAGTACCACAGATTTTCCTTCTTGGTCTTGGGGAGAGAGACTTTTGTTCCCAACACTTTTATCTCCCCATTCTCATTATACCTCCTCTTCGTTTTGACACTCAAGTTTCTTTGAGTAGACACTATTTGAGTTCAGCTGGGAGCTGAAGGGGTGAGTGATCCAGTAAAGAAGGTATCGATCTACAATTTTATCTTTTTCATTAGGCACATGGGGCAAACAGACCTTGGTTAAATTTGTTTTTATGCTTCTGAGCTAGTCCAAAAGCTGAACAATATTCATAAGCTTGACATTTATGACTCAGATAAAGGAGACTCAAATTCAGAACTATAGGCCAAAGAAAAGACTTCAATGAAAGACTGTTTCAAAAATTATAAAAGTAAAGATTCAGCCAGATTTAATTTTAAAAATGGAATGTATCTTACATAACGATCTTGTTAGAAATACCTATCTGGGCACCACAGGAGATGCAGACCTACAACTCACTGGGTAAAGAGTATATAGACAATTTTGATAAAGAGTTGAAGAAGAATTCAAAAATAGTTTACAAAGAAAATCAGGAGGCAGAAGATGCTTCAAGAGGCATGATCCTCAGAAATTGTTCTGGAATGCTGGTTCACTTGTATCAATGTCATGTTCCTGGATGAGGGAGTAAGACACAGAATTTTAGTATTTCAGTATGAAATGGGAACTCCAGTGTTTCCCACTTTAAGATTCTGAATCATTAATTGAGACACATAGGTAATCTCTGACTTGAAAGCTGAATCCAGCTGAAGGATCAAGTTTTCACTATCAAGACAAGGCTTCTGACTACTGCCCACCATCCACAATGGGTAGGGAGCAAATAGAGTTGAAGGCACCAATGCAAAGACCACACCAGACTTCTTACCCTGGCCTTGTGGGCCTGTGTCTGCCCTGCCAGCAACAGGAGTACTTCGA
This sequence comes from Mustela nivalis, assembly GCF_964662115.1. Lineage (NCBI taxonomy): Eukaryota > Metazoa > Chordata > Mammalia > Carnivora > Mustelidae > Mustela > Mustela nivalis. The sequence continues at coordinate 128,522,049 of NC_139027.1, read as the reverse complement.
GAACTGACCTGAGCCCCGACCCACATTACAGTGCTCCAGCAGTTATACCAACTCCCTTCTGGGTTCCCTTCATGGCATTATTCTCAGAGCACTGTAACTGCCCATATAGTATTCCTGTCTCCCCCACAGCTCATGGCTCAGAAAGAGCAAAGGCCACATTTTTCTTGTTCACTACAACAGCCCCAACATCTACCATGAGTATCAGCAGAGCCAGCTCCTGCCAGCAGAGGATCTAATCTTTCCAATCAGCATCTAAAATCCTAACCATTTACATATGTATGTAGGATGAATGGCATACACATATACATACATACATATATATATTTTATATATATATATAATGGACTTTTCTTCTTTATACTGTTTTATAGCCCTTCCCCCCTGCAACTCCATTTACTATATCCTGAATGTCTTCCAAGTCCTTAAACATTCTAAACTTTTTTTTTCTTCCAAACATTTTTAATCTTATGAATGTATCCTAGGAACTTAACCAGTTCCCTACTGATGAAGATTCTTCTTCTATTAAAACAATGCTATACTGAGCATGCTGGTTGGTAAATCTGTACACATTCAGGATTATATTACTATGGCAAATTCTGAGGATTAGAATTATTGTGTCAAAGATAAATTTTGGGGGCTTCCAAAGAATATTATAAAACACATCTCAAGAAAAGTGGGAAAAATTTACTCTCCCATCAGTAGTATATAAATGCCCATTTACCAGCAGTGGTTGAACATTTAATTTTAGAAATCTCATCAAGGGATAGACAAAATGAAGACCAGGCATAACTTTGAAGTACTTTGTCCTCAGTCCAGAGAAAGATAATTTCTGACATAAGGTGCTAACCTCATGGCTGGCTTCTCTAGCCTTTGTTCCAGTCTCTCTAACCACACTGGCATCGCTGCTATTCCTCAAACATGCCAAGCAAAGCCCAGGCTCAGGGACTTTGCATAGGTCTTCCCTCTGTCTGGGACACTTGTCTTCCAGCTACCTGCATGGTGAAATCCCTCAACACCTTCAGGTCTTCGCTCCAATGTCACCTTTGTAGTGAGATCTACCCTTAAACACCCTCCCTATTTAATACTGCCACATCAGCACACTTGATCCCTGCTCTACCTTTTTACACCATCATCTTGTAGCATACTATGTTTAGTCTACTGTCTAGCTCCTCCAACTAGAACAGAAGTTCCTTAAGTGCAGGGATGTTTGTCTGTTTTGTTTACCTAGTAGATACTTAATAAATCCTTGCAGAATGAATGAATGGCATAAAAACACGAGAAGTCCAATTTAGGGAAGGTACCCGCAATCGAAAGGCTCCCACTTCAGTGGGCTTTCTAGGCTCTACCTGGTTCAACTTCTTGAACTCCACCACTTGGAAGAAGATGTGCTCAAGGATGTGTTTGGCATCTTGTTGGTCCTTTGGTAGTTTACTGGTTACTCCAAGAATGTCACCACACTTTCTGACATAGAATTCCAGGTCTTCTTCAGTACCTAGGCATAGTTGGGGCAGTTAGATGAACCCTCATGTCCTGTCCTTCCCCAATACAGACTTACTGTGGTTTAGGCATCCCCCTGTCAGGTTCCTATACCTCTTGAGATCACTCACCTCTTCCTAAGCTAATATGACTGCAGGACTTAAACAATAACAAACTGAAGAGATCTCTGATATGCTGCTTTTATAAATTAGGACAAAAGTAATTAGAATAAAGCTGGACTAGTTCTGGCTTTCCTACTCCCAGAGCCAACATTCCTACATTACAAAGAACAGGAAGAACTAGTAGGAAATCAAATTACCATTCTCTGAATGCAGCAAGGACCATTATGAGAAAGGCATATGGGTATTTTAAACAGCATTTATTACAGCAACATTATAGAAAAGGAAATTAAAGAAGAAAAAAATCACTCATAATTCCACCCATAACATATCTTTCTGTGCAGCTATCCCCAACAGCCTGATACTAAGGATGAATAACCATTAAAGCCCTTCTTACACTGCAGTGTAATTCCTTTCTTTGTTTCCCCTTCTGATGTGCATTTTTTTTAAGTTATGACATAAATGTAAGTTTTTATTAAAATATTCAAACCAGGGGTGCCTGGATGGCTCAGTGGGTTAAAACCTCTGCCTTTGGCTTAGGTCATAATCCCAGGGCCCAGGGATGGAGCCCCGCATCAAGTCTCTGCTCGTAAGGGAGCCTCCTTCTCTCTCTGCCTACTTGTGATCTCTGTCTGTCAAATAAATAAATAAAATCTTTAAAAAATAAAGTAAAATAAAATATTCAAACCATACAGCTGCAAAATTCTCTTGCTCTAACTCTATCCCCACCAATACCACCTAAGGTAATTACTCCCATGTGCACCTACATATTTACGTATGTGTAAACAACTGGGATCAAACAATAATAATTTGTAAGTTACTTTCATCATTTAACGAGGTATCACAGACCTCTCATGTCAAAGCTTATGCTCTATATCTTTTAATAGATCTATGTAGAATATTCCACTGTATTTCAGTGGGCCTACTAATGGGCCATTAGAACACTGATGGGCCATTAGACTATTGCCAATTTTTTGAATGCTACAATTAGTATCTCTATAGCTATATTTTTTGTTTCACATTTCTATAAGGATTTCTATAGGATAAACTGCTAGGAACAGAAATGCTGAATCAAAGCATCTGACCCTTTACAGGTCTCTTATTCCTTCTGGACCAATCACTATGTCTTGCTAATTTTTAATTGCTCAGCACCTACCACAATGCCTGACACGGAAGAGAGATGCAGTGAAAGTGCTTTACATTGAAGTATTTTCATTTTTTGCACACTCCTTCCTGGTCTTCGGGCACACAGAGATGTTGTTGACACAGGATCCTACTGAACATGAAAGTTTCTATCTTGTCTTTCTTCACTTAGGGTTCTCACTTAAGATCTATCAGTGTCACTCCCTGAACTTTGGAAACCTTTTTTATAAGGACATGTTGTCCCATCAAATGAATGTGACACAATTCACTACCATTCTCCTGCTATTGAGCACCAAGTCCAATTGTTTAAATAATTTTTATTCCCAATCTCAAAAATAAATAACAGCAGTCATCTGTGTACCTTCCCTTATCACCTGTGATTAGATTCCCAGAAGTGGGGTCACTGCCTCAAAATGGATGGTCAGTTTTATGCCTCTGAGCTCTTGAGTGCAGGCCCATTTGCTCTGCTGGAAACAGGGCATCTCAGGAGGAGAAGTGGGCCCAGGGTCAGAAGAACCACTCACCATGCAGCCGTGTGGCCTGGAGCCTCAGGTCCTCATCCACGTGTCAAGGAGAGCACACACAACTCCCTCCAGGATCCCTTCCAATTCGAAGTCTCTGTACTTCTTTTGGCCCTGACTGAGGTTTCTTACTTAACTGCTCCTATGACCAGTGACCTAGATTTGCTAAGTGACAGCCAGGGTCAGAATCCATCCTCTGGTTACTCAACAGGTCCTAAGAACTAAGGACCTACAGGGATTAAAGCTGAGACCTTGGGGGCGCCTGGGTGGCTCAGTGGGTTAAGCCGCTGCCTTCGGCTCAGGTCATGGTCTCAGGGTCCTGGGATCGAGCCCCACATCAGGTTCTCTGCTCAGTGGGGAGCCTGCTTCCTCCTCTCTGCCTGCCTCTCTGCCTGCTTGCGATCTCTCTCTCTGTCAAATAAATAAATAAATAAAATGTTTAAAAAAAAAAAAAAGCTGAGACCTTGGCTTCTGCTTTGCACCATGCTCTAACTTACTGAACTAACTGGCCCAGAGAAACGATCAGTTACATGAAACAAATGGAAACTCATTTTATGCTGCCTTTCGTATTTTGTTCTCCCTGAACAAAATCTAGCTTTCTCTCATGGCAAATCTCAGAAGTTTTCGATTAAGTAAAACTTATTAAAGAAAACAAACAAAATTCAGCCAAACTTACACTTATTTGTAATCTGAGCAAGGCGGGCCTTCTCGGAAGAGAACGTCTCATCTAAGTCAAATAGCTCCAGCGGAGGAGGTGGTAATTCCCTGAAACTAGGAGGGAAAACCTAAAAGGAATAAGGTTTTTCATGAAACAAGATATACAAAGCCATACCTGGCAGTGATAAGATGGAAGGGAAACGAGAGGCCAACTCAGCTCTTCTCTGGGATGAACCACCCAAATGCCCATCATCTCTTCCTGCCCTAACCCATCAGACCACATCAAGTGAGACAACTAGCCCAATGCACACAACCAAACAGAGCCAGCACTAAACCAAAACACAGCTAAACCAATCAAATTGACATACTAGTGCTCATTAAGTAGTGCAAGGATGAAAGCTTAGGGCTATTTGTGTTGAACATTTGACTGTACAACATGTTTCTCATTTAACCATGAGATCATTAGGGACAGAAATTGGGGAAGCAGATGTAGATTCATGTAGAAAGTGCTAAACCTGGAGCCAGAATTCGCAGGTATGAGCCAGAGATACGCTGAAAAATGTTTCATTATCAGCTTGCAAGACAACAGAACGTAGGCCTGCTCTGTGCTTTGTCATTTTCTACGATGTAAATTCTCTCACCACGGCCAATTTGAAGCTACCAAAATGAAGCCGAGTGGCTCATAACGTTCCAGAATGTGGTGGGATAGGACGATTTTAAAGGTGGGGAGAGGGCGCCTGGGGGTGGCTCGGTGGGTTAGAGCCTCTGCCTTCAGCTCAGGTCATAATCCCAGAGTCCTGGGATCGAGCCCTGTGTCGGGCTCTCCACTCATCGGGGAGCCTGCTTTCCCCCTCCCTCTCTGCCTGCCTCTCTGCCTACTTATAATCTCTGTCTGTCAAGTAAATTTAAAAAAATAAATAAAATAAAAAATAAAGGTGGGGAGAGTTTTGCTGGACAGGAATGTTGAAAGTAACCTGTGCACACATGCCCCACCTCCCCGGGGGGCTGGGAATCTCTGCCATGAGCCTGAGTACCTGCTGCCTGGAAAACTGCAGTGCAAAGCATTTCCTCCTTTTCACCCAGGATTCCTCCTCTCATATATGCCCTCCAACGATACAAGATGGGAAACGCTTAACAGCCACAGAAGTCCACACCCTTGATTTCTCAGTGGGGAGCTACAGCCAAGGGAAGGCCTTATAGAATACTAATGGTTTGGCCTCTGCATGTTCAGAGCCAGAGAAACGTGACTTTGTGAGAACTGCCACACACATATGGTATACGTATGTACATGCTTGGCGGAAGGACCCACATGATGGCCCAGTTGGCAAGGTAAGGGCAAAGAGCGGGGCTCTGGAGCAGGATCCCCCAAGCACACCTACTCACCGCTGGCTGAAGGGCCGGCAGGGGTGTCTCAAACTGAGGCTGGATGAGCTGGAGAGGTTCATGTTTCACATTTAGCTGTTCATGGGCCCTGTGGGAATAAGAAGACAAAAGTAGGGATCAACATGAGACTTTGTGCAAAACGCATCTAACTGTGCCCTTCTCCATCAAATCAGGGGGCTCAATGCTTTTGTAGAAAAACACACAGAATGCATTATTTATAGGTAATGTAAGGATCCTTTTGTGAATCTTCTCTACTATGTCGTATGGTATTAACTATGTCGAGAACTGAAAGGGAAAGTTCTTTCAAGTTTCGTATCAGGCTTCACCTAAATGGGGTTTTTTATCTTTACCCAGTGGATAATGTCAGTCTTGTAATTCACTCCGTTTCCTTGTTCTTACAACCAAGGGATGAGAATCAAATCTAAAGTCTGTTTCTGGCAACTGAACAGATCTGTACAGCATACACATCTTTCTTTTTAATCAATTTATTTATTTTTCGTCCTCTTGACACCCAGCATGGGGCTGAAACTCACAACCCTGAGATCAAGAGTCTGCATGCTCTTCCGACTGAGCCAGCCAGGCGCCCCTATAGTGCTCCTGGCGCCCCTGAGTGCTCATTCACTCAGCAAGTATTTACTGGACATGTACCATGCACCAGACAGTTTTATACCCAGGAGAACAGCAACGGTGAAAACAAGAGACCAAGGCAGCCCTTGTGAACTTACATGCTCCATGAGGACAGGCACACAATAAACACAACCCAAGGTGCCAAGTATTAATAGGTATGGAGAAGAAAAACCAGGAGAAAGGGTTAGAGTTAGGGAGGAGGCATGGGGTACAGCCTGTCAGAAAAGCCCTGAGTGAAGGGGAGGAGGAAGTCATACACTTACTTTCACAAGTATCCCAGGCAGAGGCAAGAGCAAGGAGAGCAGGAGTAAGGGTGTGAGGAGTTTTCACAGGACTGCAGGGCAGCCAGCATGGCCACATCAGGGGTAGAGTGCTAGTGAGGAGTTCAGAGTCAAGTACGGACCTTACCTCTGCGTAAGGTCTTTCTTTTTGACTGTGGCTTCTGCTCTGCCTCCATTCTCTCAAACGTTCTTTATCTTTTTGTACTGTACCTAATTTTGTAAGCTGGCTGAACTCCTCTGGGAATGAGGCAAATTAAAATATACTCACCTAATTTAAACTATACACATATTTGTGACCTTTTTAAAAAAAATTATTTATTTATTTATCTGACAGAGAGAGAGATCACAAGGAGCAGAGAGAGGGTGGGGGAAGCAGGCTTCCCGCTGAGCAGAGAGCCCAGTGTGGGGTCAATCCCGGGACCCTAGGATCAGGACATGAGCCGAAGGCAGAGGCTTAACACACTGAGCCACTCAGGTGCCCCCATTTGTGACCTTTTAAAATTAAACTGAACAAGCAAATGCCAAAGGGTGTGGACAAAGTTTATGCCTGCTTCTACAGATGGGTGACTTCAGAAAGGAAAGAGGTCTGTGACTGCAGAAAGGTATTGAGCTGAGCTTATTACCATGACTTCCCCCACTATTTCCAGGTGCCTGGGGAGAAGCTTTCCTGGCAATGCAGCAGATCCCTCTGGAGCGAACAGAAACAACTTTCACTGAGTACCTACTGCATGCCACACATTGTACCAGATCCTGTGCCAGGCACTTTAACTTATTTCACTTACTGCTCAAAACAACCCTGAACAGTGGGTATAATCCTCTATAGAAGAGGAAGCAGATGTATCAAGATGAAATAGCTTTCCAAGGTCACATGGTTAAAAAGGGACAAGGGCAAGATTAGAACTCATAGCTGGCCAATCCCTGCCAACCAGAGGCCCCAGGACTCAGTCTAAACTGAAGGCAGAACACCGTTAATGGCAGCATCTAAGCTAAAAGTCCCAGCACTGGCACACAAAAAATCCTGCTGTCAAACCCTGACCTCTGCCATTCCAGCCACGATTTTCCGCTTTCCACCCCCTGACGGAGCCAGCTACAGGGAAGCCCCGTGTGAATAATGGAACCAATCCCATTGCCTCGACCTTCTCTTGCTCAGCTCACCACCTCCCCAAATCTTCCTTTTGCCTATTAGCCAATAGCAAGCACATACCTGATGAGAAATTCATCTTAAAACCAAGAAAACCTAATTCAGAAAGCTATTTCCAGAACATTCTGGACTGACCTCTGGCACTATGTTTTTATCACCCTGGTCTTGGTCCCCAACCCATCAGCCCAGGAACTCAGAAGGCAGAGACTCGCCACACACTCTGTCTTTACATCACCCCCACAGGCATCAATAAATACCGGATGGACAAATGAAGTCACTTCAGAGCAACATTCCACAGACAATATAAATATTTAAAGACTAATCGAATTTTTACTCAGAAAATTTTACTGCATTGGGGCGCCTGTGTGGCTCAGTCGTTAAGCATCTGCCCTCGGCTCAGTCATGATCCCTGGGTCCTGGTAGGAGGCTTGCCCCTTGCCCACTCTCCCCTGCTTGTGTTCCCACTCTCACTGTGTCTCTCTTTGCCAAATAAATAAAATCTTTAAAAAAAGAAGGAGAAGAAGACACTGTGTTCAAAAGACATTACTAGCACTACGAATACTTAGGAACACCAAATAGAAACCAGCCTGTAACTACTGTCCTTTGCTATGGTATGAACGATAAATACAATTCCACGAGCTCCAAAATATCTGCTCTACTTGACTCTGCTAACACTAAATTAACAGACAGCTCCAATACGTCCTGCATTCAGCACTGAAGCGATCACAAAGGCCTGATCTAAGCCACATCAGAAGAGAAGCAGACACTAAAGGCAGAAGCTGGGTGGACTCTAACTGGCTGGTGGAGCAGCAGAGGTGCCTTTTGTTATTCCGAGAAAAGTGCAAACTGCAGAGAAGGAGCTGCAGGTCCATCTCCAGACCACCCCGCTTCCCTGTCCTTTTGCCTCACTTGGCTTCCAGGGACTCTGCTGCCTCCCATACTCCCCTGTCCCTCCAGCAGCTTTCCCCTAGCTTGTTAAAGGCCCTCCTCTTCGGCCTCAAATGCCAGGGCAGCTGTGAAACCCTGTGTCTAGCCCAATCCCCCCCTCCAGTGCTGTCCCTGAAGGTCCCAGCCCCTCCCCCCACTTCTCTAATCACTTTATCATCTACACTAGTGGTTCATCATCTATACTGTTGGCTCAGCCTACACTCTTCACAGGGCAACCTCTCAGTCACAACAGATGGAGGCAGAGCAGAACCCATTTCTGTCTCCTCTCCCCACATCCTGAGCACCAATCAGCAGCACCACCAGGCGCCCAGACCCCCAAGGGAGAAACCCCTGTTCCTGATCTCGCCATCACAGCCTTCCATGCCTGGCCTGTGGCTCCTGATTCTTTCTTACCAAACACCTCTTGAAACCACACTGACTGCTCCCACCAGTCGCATCTCAAACCTCTCAAACTTCCCATCTGCTGTTAGCAGTCTCCCTAGTCGGTTTCTTCATTTCTACTTTTCCTGTTTTCTGATCAATTGTACAAATTGCTGCAAGGCATCCTTTCGTCTGGTTTCAGGAAACAAAGATTCAATCATGATCCTCTTCTAGAGGTCTTTAGTAGCATCCCATTCACAAATCTGGCCTCTGCCCTGAGCCTTGGGCTGTTGCCTTGGCTTCTTATTTCGGTAATGCTCAGGCTGGGCTCTGCAAGTTCTGGCTGGAGAACACAGGACAGACTGTTGCAGGGAACTTCAGGGGACCAAGTTTTCAACTATTCAGCTGGCCTTGTTCAAAGTCAAGGGTACATGCAGTTCAAAGGGCTATCAGGAATAACCTTCCTTACTTGGATACACACACACCTATGAGTATGTGGGCTTTGCCCAAAGAAGCTACATCATTGCCTAACTGCCTCTGAACATCCCCGCCAGCTCCTGAAGCCTCTTCACGCCGACAGTGGAGCTCCTAGCATTCTGACAAGCAGACACAAAGCCCCCCAAAAATGTCTAAATAATCAATGCCTAGCTAAAGGGCCCCTTGTTCGTAAACCCTTCCCTGCTCACCCTAGTCAGAGTCAAAATCTCTCTCTTCATTATGCCCATTAATACAATAACCTCGCCTCACAGCCTCTGTCCGTCTCCTCCGTAAAACCATTAACTTTGGACACAGGGCCTGGCACAGGAGAAGCTCAGTCAGTATTTGTGGAACTTGAGCATAAAAGCAGCAGTAGGAAGTCAGACACTCAGCCTTTGGTTTATTCAGGTGTAGACCCCATATCAGGCCAAAGATGCTGAAGAATGGTGGCCCCAGTCCATGTCCCTGTCCCTGTTATCAGGAATGGACAATGATGAGCAGACAATCAAACAGAGGAAAGCCCAGGTCTGCAATGCATTCAGGCTCTCACCTTGGGAGAATACCTGACTCTCTCTAAACTGGTTTCTTCAGCTGGAAAACCGGCTGATTCAGAGGAAAATGAAGGATGACGTGAGGTACCAGCGTGGGGAGCCTGCAGGGTGCCTCGTCTACCCAACCCAGTTTACTGAGGGGCATGGGACTCTCCATGCTGAAGCCAGAAAAGTCCCAGGCAAACCAGAACACGTTGGTCACGCTAAATGCCTGAGAGAGGCGGCTGACAACTGCTGGCAGCTTCCTCTCCATCGGCCCCCACCCCAATTTTCCCAGCTGTCTTTGCTGGCCTCATCAAAGATCTGAGAACATGCTGTGCATACCACATAGGCCATGACCCTAACTTCTGTCCCCAGGCTCATGTTTTCAAACCAAACACTAGGAATGGAGCACAGGGCAGCTCCAAGAGCTACAGGTACTGACTTGATGACCTTGGGGAGGGAGGTGGTATCCAGCTGGTAAATGGACAGGTCGAAGAGGGTAGTAAAGTCTCTTGGGTTCTCATCGCCCTCCTGGAGACACACTCGAAGCCGCTCTGACAGGGTGGCTGTGTCCGGCAGCATCATGTAGTCGGAAATCTGAAAGCCACAAGAGGGTTCACACAGCACGGTGGGAGTTAGAATTTTATCTCTCTAAATCTGCAGTATTTCTACTCTCTTATCAAGAGATTTCACCGTTCCTGGTCCCTAACAACTAAACCTTAAGTAAGACACTTCATGTGGAAAGAGGAACAAAAGTCACTTGGTTAAAGCCCAATGCTGACTAAATCCCACTCTGTAATTCCTCATGTGTTACAGAACACAGCTGGAGAAACAAGCATGCTGACTGGCCTCCTTTTAATTTCGTGATCACCGATCTTGAGTGGTCAGCAATTAGCTGTATTTCTTTAGTTCATTAACTTCCCATTGTCCTAAGCAATACCTTCCTTTGGTCACTTCAGCTATCTCAAACAATTTTCCCTTTCTTAATTTTGGTTGTTGATCTTATTTTCTATTTCAGTGAGAAAACAGAAGCAATCATAAAAGACAGTCCACGAGCTCCCACTAGAGCTGTTGTCTTCCCACCAGCATCTAGGCCACACACTCGCCTTCCTTCTGCTGTTATACGTGTGACCCGCCTGTGAACCCAGCACAGATGACCCTTGCACTCGGACACTGGATCCCAGTCCTTCTTATCTAGCCAAGGACATGCTTCCAGCACTGCTGAAAGCCCTTATGATGCCACATGCTGTGTGCTGGTAGCAGTATAAGACCAGGGAAACCTAAACATCCACCAATAGGAGACTAGTTAATATACTATTATAAAAACAAGAGAAAATACAGTCCTTAAAAAAACAAAACAAAAATCAAAAGAAAGCTCTTTATGTATAAATAAGGAAACATCTCTTAAGACATATTGTTAATTTTAAAAACTAGGTGGTGGGGAATACAGTGTATATAGTGTCATTTGTGTAAAACAAGGAAGAAGGAGATACATGCATACACGTATTTACTTACATATGCATAAAATATCTCTGGAAGAACATATTAGAAACCGCTAAGACTACTGTCACTGGGGAGAGGAACAAAGCGGTTGGGCAAAGACAGGAGGGAAACTGTTCATTGGGTATGCTTTTGAACTCCAAACTGTGAATCCATTACTTACTCAAAAAGTGTATTTAAGGGGCGCCTGGGTGGCTCAGTGGGTTAAAGCCCCTGCCTTCGGCTCAGGTCATGATCTCAGGGTCCTGGGATCGAGCCCCACGTCGGGCTCTCTGCTCGGCAGGGACCCTGCTTCTTCCCTCTCTCTCTGCCTGTCTCTCTGCCTACTTGTGATCTCTTTCTATCAAATTAAAAAAAAAAAAAAAAGTGTATTTAACTTTTAAAAAATGCATGCTGGCGGGGTGCCTGCGTGGCTCAGTGGGTTAAAGCCTCTGCCTTCGGCTCAGGTCATGATCCCAGGATTCTGGAATCGAGCCCCACATCGGGCTCTCTGCTCAGTGGGGAGCCTGCTTCCCTCTCTCTCTCTCTGCCTGCCTCTCTGCCTACTTGTGATCTCTCTCTCTGTCAAATAAATAAATAAAATCTTTTTTAAAAAATGCATGCTGGCAATAAAAAGTTTATCTGTAACTGCCTTCTGAGGCCCCTGCAACGATGTGTTCTCCAGGGCCAGCATGGGAGGAGACATACCTGAGCATTACAGAAATAAGCCTAGACACACAGGCTCACTTTTTTCTATATTCCAAGTCAAAAAACTCCCCTAATCTTCAAACTATTTTTTTAGATAAAAAACAGGAGAGGAATATAAATACATAACTGCTTTTCCCTGCAATATGTGTCTGTGTTAGAGGCTTCGCCCTGCTAACAGGATGGGCATTGAAGGTGAAAACAATTAACAGAGGCGCTGACCGTGTCAGGACATGCACCCACACGGAGCAGGAAGATGGGTAAGGGCCCAGCAGTCCCAAAGGTCCTGAGGCTGGTTCTAATCTCAGCACAGAGACCTGCTACACAATTCTGCCTCAGGAAACCATCAAGGCCTTCAATGTCCAGACAGAAACGTAAGAGGACTCCCAAGACCACTGGTCTTCATGATTTCCTGGCAGATCTGGAGGTCAAAACTTGTCATGGAAATCCTCGCAGCTCTTTATTGAGCTACCATTTTATTAAGTATCATTTGAATCCGAACTGTTGTTTGGGTCTGAAACCCATTCCAACATAAGATTTGATCTGAAGGGACGCCTGGGTGGCTCAGTTGGTTAAACAGCTGCCTTCGGCTCAGGTCATGATCCCAGCGTCCTGGGATCGAGTCCCATATCGGGCTCCTTGCTCAGCAGGGAGCCTGCTTCTCCCTCTGTCTCTGCCTGCCATTCTGTCTGCCTGTGCTTGCTCTCTCTCCCTCTCTCTCTCTGACAAATAAATAAAATCTTAAAAAAAAAGATTTGATCTGAAATCCTAGGAAGTTTGGACTTTCAGAATTTCTTTCTTTGCAGAGCTACTGGGTCCAGCATTTTCCTTTCCAAAGCCTTACAACACAAAGGACATTTGCGCTAGGTCTCCTGTGCAGGAAATACACGAAACCCCATGACTTTAGAGAAAGGCCTCGGTGACACCATCTTCCTCTGGCACTCTACTGACACTCCCCTCCGAACCAGTCCAGTGTCACAAGCGGTGCACAAAGCGGTAGAAAAGGCACGGGCTCCAGAATCAGCCTGAAATGGACATTAGTAGTGGCAAGGCAGCTATCAATTTTGGCGGGGACCTTGAAGAACTTAATTACTTCCACTTCCTCAGCTAGAAAACAGGAATGACAGACACTGAGTAAGAAAGAGCAAGGCAGCCGCACAGACCAGGAGCAGATATGGCATCTCAGTGCTGCTTCCCCGGCCCCTCAACACTGACTAGAATCAGCAGCTGACCAAGTCGCCATCCTCTCAAGAGTCGGGTCCTGTGAGATCTGAAAAGTGAATTCCTGACTGTCCTCCAGTTCTTTTACTTGGGAGGCTTACATCACTTTTCAGGAGAAATTTAAGCAAAATAGCCATATATTTCAAGTTTCCATATGAGGGAATATTTTAGACACGAGGCTCTCCTGTTTCCCAAGTCAGTCCGTGGGAGACCACATCCTCTGCTGAGGGAAGTAGGAGGCAGTAGGCCACCACTTTGAACATCTCGCCCACTCCCTGCTACCCACCCACAGCCAGGAAATCACTTTCCTGACACTTCAGAGTTTAAGAAACAGAGAAGCAGGGTGCCTGGGTGGCTCAGTCAGTTGAGTGTCTCTCGATTTTGGCTCGGGTTGTGGTCGTGAGACTCTCATGGGGCTCTGCCCTCAGCAGGGAGTCTGCTTGGGACTCTCTCTCCCCCTCTGCCCCCTCCTGCCTGTGCACCCTCTCTCTCTAAAATGAATGAATAAATCTTTAAAAGGCAAGAAAGGGGGGAGGGAGGGAAAGAGGGAAGGGAAGGAGAAAGAAAAAGAAAGGGAGGAAAGAAAGAAAAAGGGAGGAAGGAAGAGGGAGGGAGGCAGGAAAGGGAGAGAGAAGCAATTACAGAACAAGCAGACTCTGAATCAGGAGAGCTGGGTTTGGGTCGCAACTCTGCAGCCATTCGCTGTTTGGGCTTACTGCAATTTTGGAGAATTTCCATTTCTTCATCTCTAAAATGAGAATAAGACCATGACCTTCCCAAGGCTGTTGGAAAGATTTCATAAGATGATTTGTGGGAAGATATAGGATACATGGTGCCTGCATATAATAAATCTAAGAGTTGTAAAGAGTCTGACAGCTGCATCGCTTCCTACACCTTTTTATTTAGTAAGTCAGTAAACATCTATTAACTGAGGCCTCACAATCATCCTGTGAGACAGAGAGAGAGCACAGGTATTGGTATTCCCACTTCACAGATGAGGAAACCTGGATGAAAAGGAGCTAGAAACGGGCCACTTAAGGTCCCAGTGCCAGAGTGGAGCAGGACTGGGAAGGCAGGTTACTGACCCTATTCCCACACTGGTCTCACTCTCCATCATCTGATAAATAGGAACCTAATGCCTTTGTTGTTCCTAAAGACATCAAAATTATAGTTTAAAACTTAAATTCTGATGATCTTTTATTCACAAAGAATTATTTTTATACCCTTCATATTTCTGACAGAAGTGTTTCTCTACAGATAATGATTTTGAAAGTCTGGCCAGTGAGCATACACACAGAGAGAGATACCCATCCCAATTAATTCTATATTTTCTTTTCTTTTCTTTTTTTTTTTTTTTAAGATTTTATTTATTTATTTGACAGAGAGATCACAAGTAGGCAGAGAGGCAGGCAGAGAGAAAGAGAGGGAAGCAGGCTCCCCGCTGAGCAGAGAGCCCGATGCGGGGCTCGATCCCAGAATCCTGGGATCACGACCCAAGCCGAAGGCAAAGGCTTTAACCCACTGAGCCACTGAGGCGCCCCAATTCTATATTTTCTTAATTTATTTATTTTTTTTTTTTAAAGATTTTATTTATTTATTTGACAGAGAGAGATCACAAGTAGGCAGAGAGGCAGGCAGAGAGAGAGAGAGAGGAGGAAGCAGGCTCCCTGCTGAGCAGAGAGCCCGACGCGGGACTCGATCCCAGGACCCTGAGATCATGACCTGAGCCGAAGGCAGCGGCTTAACCCACTGAACCACCCAGGCGCCCTTAATTTATTATTTTTATAACATGGCCTTCATTACCCCCCAAAGCCATCACTTCTTTCCATCTGTCTTAGATAAAGTAAGAGATACGTTTTCCTTTGAAACTGTTGGAAGGGGTGCTGAGAGGCTGGATCCATCTTTTTGCCTCCAAAGTTTTTTAATGATTCACAGGCCCCTACCTCTGGGTCCTCGGCATCAATCTGGTTTAAATGGATGTCTCCCGTCGTGAGCCACTGGAAAACAACATCCTGGATTTAAAAAATAAACACAGAATTAGACACCTTAATTATTTGAGAAAATCAAGACAGGGCTAGAGAATTAAATCAATCAAGAAAACAATGATAAAAAGAAAGAGACTACACAGCCGTGTTTCAAAAAAGAGTAGCTCCCCTTCTCTTGGTGAGATCATACGAAAACATCGAAGTTTCCCTAATCCTAATGTCACTTTTCCTATTGAAAACTGAGCATTTATCTTAGAGCACTTTCACTTTTAATAACAGGACAAAATGTACTAAAACTTGTTCACGACCCCAGAACAATCCCTGTTTACATGTGCCGATGACAATGTGAACTTAAACAGCAGACTACATCTAGATGCCCCTGGAATGTGTCTAGAGACACCAGAATTTCATGTGCATTCAGCAGATACAAGATCTTAATTAATCTCTCAATATAGTAACAGTGCAAAAGGATGAAGGAATTTGTTTCATTCTTGAAAAAGTTCAGAGGGACCAGCAAGTGAGTCATCGAATCCCACCCGTGTCCAGCTCCGGCATGCACCAGGTGTCATCCTTCACAGGACATGTTTCCTTCACACTATGCAGTGCCTTCACCTCCTCCCCCACATCATCAGCCCGCGACCAGTCCCATTATAACCCCTCCCAGCACCACTGCCGGCCAGCCCCTCTCCTCATTCCCACCTTCGCCACCTTCACTCAGGTCATCGTCAGCCCCTCTTGGCTGGCTGATTCCGCCAACCTCCTACCTGGCTCCAGGTTGCCTCCTCCCTCTCACCTTCCACATGCCTGACAGAAGAGTCTTTCTGAAACACAGATCTGACTATGCCCAAGGCTGCTGGACACTCTACAAGGGCTCTCCATAGCTTCCTGGAGGCCTTCCAATCAAGTTCCTGGGCTGCCTACATGAGGCCCTGGTTAAGCATACTCCTCACCTCTCCTCCGGGATTGGCTCCCACCCCAACATGGCATGCTTAAAAACATCCACCACATCCTTCCAAATTTACACCTCTGTCTCTCACGCTCTCTCGCAATGTACTATGAATGTTTTCTTTTTTTTTTTTAAGATTTTATTTATTTATTTGACAGAGAGAGCGATCACAAGTAGGCAGAGAGTGGAGGGAGAAGCAGGCTCCCTGCTGAGTAGAGAGCCCGATGCGGGGCTCGATCCCAGGACCCGGAGATCATGACCTGAGCTGAAGGCAGTGGCTTAATCCACTGAGCCACCCAGGCACCCACATGAATGTTTTCAAAGCACGGACTTGAGCCTGACTCAACCTGGTATTCTTAGGGGAGGTACATAATGGGTTCTGAAGAGCAGGTTTTATTTTTTTACTTATTTAAAGTTTTTTGTTTAAGTAATCCTATACCCATTGTGGGGCTTGAACTCATGACCCAAGATCAAGAGTTACATGCTCTTTTTTTTTTTTCTTTAAGATTATTTATTTATTTATTTGATAGACAAAGATCACAAGTAGGCAGAGAGGCAGGCAGAGAGAGAGGAAGGGAGAGAGGAAGGGAAGCAGGCTCCCTGCTGAGCAGAGAGCTCGATTCGGGGCTCGATGCGGGGCTTGATCCCAGGACCCTGGGATCATGACCTGAGCCGAAGGCAGAGGCTTTAACCTACTGAGCCACCCAGGCGCCCCAGAGAGTCACGTGCTCTTCTGACTGGACCAGCCAGGTGTCCCTGAAGATCTGGTCTTAAATGAATAGATGGCCTTAGCAGTATTTTTTTTTTAATGACATGAAAACCATACATATTATACCTTAATGTGGTGAAAGAAAAGAACCTACCATGATTTTGCTGTTTTCTTCTTTATCCAAATATTGGTCATTGAACATGTGACAGGAGCCAAGCACTGCCAGCTTCCCACCTTGGTTCTGTCAATGACAAAGTAGTGTTAGATACTCAGACCCCAAAATGCACCACATGCATCCTAGTACCCAAAAACTTACCATCAGATTCATGTGAGCAACTGTCTATACTCACTGCCAACTGACATCAGGATTTTAATGACCTAGAAATATCAACTATGACAACAACTATATTCCCAACTGCTTCTCATTTTAGACACTTCTATATCCTTCTACTTGACTTTAACCAAAAGCAATGTGAATTAGATTTATAACATTTTCCCTGTTAACTTATAAATGAAGATTATAATCCTAAAGGAAAAAATCCAAAAGCAATCTATAGAGATTTAAAGATATTTTATGAGTATGAAAAGACAGTATTTAATGGGTGCCTGGATGGCTCGGTGGGTTAAGCCTCTCGTCATGATCTCCGGGTCCTGGGATCGAGCCCCACTTTGGGCTCTCTGCTCAGCGGGGATCCTGCTTCCCCCCCTCCTCTCTGCCCGCCTCTCTGCCTACTTGTAATCTCTCTCTCTGTCAAATAAATAAATAAAATCTTAAAAAAAAAAAAAAAAAAAAGACAGTATTTAAGATCCAAACAAAAAAGTAACCCACGAGCATGAAAAATTCACAGAAGAGGGCACCTGGATGCCTCAGTTAGTTAAGTGTCCCAACTCTTATATGTCATTTGCAAATATTTTCTCCCATTCTGTCAAGTGTCCAACTCTTGATATCAGCTCAGGTCATGATCTCAGGGTTGTGAGACTGAGTCCTATGTCGGGCTCCATGGTGGACGTGCAGCCTGTTTAAGATTCTCTCTCCCTCCCACCCCTCCCCCATTTCTCTCTCTCTCTCTCTCTCTCGCTCTCTCTCTCAAAAAAGAAAAAAAAAATTCACAAAAGAAATAACTGGTCAATAAGAAAAAATTTAATTTGTAGTTAAAAAATGTCAAAACAAAGTATTTTTGCCTATCAGATCAATAAATATGAAAAAGATGACTACAAATAATGTCAAATTTCAATGAAATAAGTTCTTTAACAGATTGCTGAAACTGTCAATGTACGCAAGAATGCATATAAAACTCTATGGACAATTTTGCAGTCATAATCACAGAAAGTCAGAAATAAATTCCAACGTTCAGCCACAGAAACAGTAGGTAAGAATAAGGGGCTCTCCTGCAGTCGTGAAGCTTTATGTTACAAAGGCTTTTCAGTAACCCGGAAGAAGGCTTCTGTCATAACATGAGGTGCTTTTTTTTAACATGAGGATAAAAAAAAGTATACCATAAATTGTATAGCTACCCTAGTTTAAAGTCCATGTGGCAAATATACAAGCATGAGCTGCAAAAAATGGACGCCTGGGTGGCTCAGTTGGTTAAGCAGCTGCCTTCGGCTCAGGTCATGATCCCAGCGTCCTGGGATCGAGTCCCACATTGGGCTCCTTGCTCGGCAGGGAGCCTGCTTCTCTCTGCCTCTGCCTGCCATTCTGTCTGCCTGTGCTCGCTCTCTCCCCCTCTCTCTCTCTGATAAATTTAAAAAAAAAAAAGTGGGAGAAAATGATCACAATGTCAATTCTGTAGTGAGAAAATTCTTTTTTTTCCCCTTCCATCTCTGTACTTTTCAATTTTTCTACAATGAGCATAAATTACTTTTATAATGAGGAAAATAGTACAATGTAAAACTACAAAATGAATTCAGTTTTTCCTGCAATGTCACATACAGAAACAGGCCCAGTGGTGATGGTACTAGGAAAGAACTACTCTCAAGCCAGAGATGGCAAGAGATAAAAATACACAAATTCCATAAATCAAACAAGATTTGCAAAATGTGACTTATGCCACATTAAAAGCAAATGGCTTATAGGAAAAATAACACTATTACTATAAAATAACCATTGAAAGCGCACCATTTACTGAGAACAGGAAGTGAATCTGGTGGAATTCCAAAGAAAGAACGGAGGAGTGCTGATTGAACCCCGCTGCGATTTGAACCCACATATGTAAGTAAATACAGGATGAGAAAAGGACTTTCCTTCTCACTACTATCCAGAGTTTGGTCTATACTTTTTCTTTACTATTCTTTTTTTTCCCTGCCTCATTTATTTCAGACTATAGATCTTCCTTCAATCTTTTTATTCTGGACAGAGATTCATTCTACTGTTGTCTTCAGTTTTCCATCTTTTGTCTATTTGTTCCAATTAAAGAAGAGTCTATCTACTTAAGGACTGATTTGCTCCTTCAATTTTAATGAGTTTATCCTGTAAATGAAAGACCTAGAAAGGATCCTGACAAGCTCAAGAAGGCAATGGCCCTGGGAAAGGAGGCAGAACACACCCCCCATCCCAATCCCATGTTAGCCTCGCCCTGCTTGGGGTTTCTAGGAGTATGGGAGTGGCCCCTCTCGGGCATTACTGGTTTATCTCACCAGCTTAAAAGTGACAGGTAAAAACCTCTTAAAGATTGTGTTTCTAAGGCAGGACTAAAAGCTTGGTAGGAGGGTTGCCTGGGTGGCTCAGTCAGTTCAATGGTTGACCATCTGACTCTCAATTTCAGTTCAGGTCACGATCTCAGGGTCCTGGGATGGGCCTGTAGCAGGCTCCCCCACCCAACAAAGAGTCTACTTGAGAGTCTCTTTCCTCCCTGTGCCCCTACCCCAGCCTGCACATGTTCTCTCTCTAAATAAATACATAAAATCTTTTTTAAAAAACTAAAATAAAAGCTTCTTAGGAAAAGAACATATGGGAAGGGGAAAAAGGAAGCAAACCCTTTAAATAGCTTTCCCTTTTAAAAAGCAAACCTTTTTAAATAGCTAGGCAATGAGCAAATGATAATCTCATGAGTTCTAGAAGAATCATCACAGTTAGCGCAGAACTCTGTACCTAATAGATGTTTCATAAAAATCCACTGAGGAAGCTAGGTGAAGTCTCTGTGCACAGTTAAAAAATAAAAAATCATAGGGGTGCCTGGGTAGCTCAGTCGGTTAAGTTTCCAACTCTTGATTTTGGTTCAGGTCATGATCTCAGCATTGTGAGATAGAGCCCCAGGCCATATCCCTCCATGCTGGGCATGGAGCCTGCTTGAGATTCTCCCTCTCCCTCTCTAAATAAATAAATAAGTAATCGAAATATTATACTACCAGATGCCCCTAGTTGTCTCATTACTTTGGTGACTATAAATTGACAGTTTCTATAAACTGATTATTTCCACATTTTGAATCATTTAATACTTCACTCTAATTTTAAAACTATTTCCAGGTGTTTGGGAGAAACTAACTACCATAATAACTATGGAATTTTGCCCAAATCTATTCTTTCAAAAACAGCATAGGTATTTATTTACTTCCTAATAAAATGAAGCCAGACCTTTTAAATATGGGAGAGAAAAGTAATACCTAAATGTCACAAAGAAAAATAAGATGTGAGGAATTAGAGAAAAACTGGGAGGTCAGCTGGTGAATTCTAAGTCTCGGTAGTTGCAAAAAGGTGAATTCAGCAAAACATGAATTAAAAGGCAACAAATGGATGGGGCCCCTGGGTGGCTCACTCAGTTGAGTGCCCGACTCTTGATTTAGGTCTTTTTTTTTTTTTTTTAAAGATTTTATTTATTTATTTGACAGAGAGAAATCACAAGTAGATGGAGAGGCAGGCAGAGAGAGAGAGAGGGAAGAAGGCTCCCTGCTGAGCAGAGAGCCCAATGCGGGACTCGATCCCAGGACCCTGAGATCAAGACCTGAGCCGAAGGCAGCGGCTTAACCCACTGAGCCACCCAGGCGCCCCTTGATTTACGTCTTAATCTCAGGGTCATGAGCTCAAGTCCTGCACTGGGCAGTGGAAAAGTGGGGTCACGCTGAGAGGCACTATGTCCTCTGGCATCATCTACTGCCACATTCTGTGGGGTTTCCAGGATGAGAACTGAGCAACTAGTCTTCTGATATGTTGCCCTGAGACAAACTAAAATAACAGCACAACTGTGTGGATTTTGGCATTGTGCGTTAACTCACCCTTTCCCTGGACGGACTCTCCGCTGAGAGTGAGAGCCTGTAGTCATAGACAGTTCTTATACAGGTAGCCTCATGCTACCGTGCAATAGCTTTGGATTTAGAATGGTAAGAACAAGGTTTAGGTCTCGACTCCATTGATTACTGGACCATCTGCTGTTTCCCCATAAATGAAGTGAGTTAACTGAAATACTACCCACAGGGCTGGTGTAAAGATTGGTGAGAAAACACATGAAACTCCTCTGGAAGTAGCAGTTTTTATTATTTCAATAATAAAAATAACATATCCACCCACATCTAAGAAAGGCTGTACCTTCGAGTGATAGAACGCCAGAATGGGTCTGTTAAGCGGGAAACAGACGGAGCCTGTGGACAGAACGGCCACTGCGGGTTTCATGACACTCAGTGTGGCACCAAAAGGGTAGACAAAAGTGAGAGCCCTGAAAGAAATTAAAGAAACACTCAAATTTTTTTAAAAAAATGAATTAAAAAATTTTGAAGATGATTTCAGTGCCTCTTGAACAATTTAAGATCAAACACAAAGGTTTTATTGTGGGGGGGGGGGATAGTCAGGAGTAAAAACCCGACATTTTATTACATACACACAGAGGCCCAATAACAAAATTGAGACCCAAAGAAATGACCAAGGCAGGCAGTTTCTTAACACTTTTTATACAGAGACAATAAATGTGTGAGGGATTGACAGGATAAAGAAAACAGGGGCGCCTGGGTGGCTCAGCAGGTTAAGCCTCTGCCTTCATCTCAGGTCATGATCTCGGGGTCCTGGAATCGAGCCTGGCATCGGGCTCTTTGCTCAGCAGGGAGCCTGCTTCCCCCTCTCTCTCTGCCTGTCTCTCTGCCTGCTTGTGATCTCTCTCTCTCTCTGTGTCAAGTAAATAAATAAAAGTTTTTTAAAAATTAAAAAAAAAAAAAAGAAAAGAAAACAGGTATTTGAGGACTTTAGTTAGGAATTCTAAGTGGAAACTGGGCCGAGGTATCAGACCAGTAAAAAGGCAGCAAGGTTTATTTCTATAGCTTCCTCGACTTTAAGTTCCCTACATCGGGTGATAAGGATATCTTTTACTTCTTCCTTTTCTTTTCTTTTTCAATTTTTTATTTAAATTCTGGTTAGTTAACATACAGTGTAATATCGGTTTCAGGAGTAGAATTCCGTGACTCATCACTTACAGACAACAGCCCGTGCCCACCATAAGGAGCGCCATCCTTAATGCCCATCCCCCACCTGCTTCTCTCCATCAACCCTCAGTTTGTTCTATATCACTGAGAGTCTCTTATGGTGGGGTGCCTGGGTGGCTCAGTGGGTTAAGCCTCTGCCTTCAGCTCAGGTCATGATCCCAGGGTCCTGGGATTGAGCCCCGCATCGGGCTCTCTGCTCAGCAGGGAGCCTACTTCCCTTCCTCTCTCTCTGCCTGCCTCCCCGCCTGCTTGTGATCTCTCTCTGTCAAATAAATAAATAAAAATCTTAAAAAAAAAAAAAAGAGAGTCTCTTATGGTTTGCTTCCCTTTTTCCCTTCCCATATGCTCATCTGTCTTGTTTCCTAAATTCTACATGTGAGTGAAATCATACAGTATGTGGCACTCTCTGACAGACATTTCACTTAGCATGATATACTCTAGCTCCATTCACATTGATCGCAAATGGCCAGATTTTATTCTTTTTGATGGCTGAGCAATATTCCACTGTGTACATACACCACATCTTTATCCATTCATCATTGGGCTCTCTCCACAGTTGGGCTATTTTTTTTTTAATATTTTATTTATTTATTTGACAGAGATCACAAGTAGGCAGAGAGGCAGGCAGAGAGAGAGAGAGGAGGAAGCAGGCTCCCGCTGAGCAGAGAGCCCGATGTGGGACTCGATCCCAGGACCATGAGATCATCATGACCTGAGCCGAAGGCAGAGGCTTTAACCCACTGAGCCACCCAGGCGCCCTGGGCTATTGTTGATAATGCTGCTGTAAACATCACAGTGCCCTGTGATCACCCTGGAATCAGTCATTTCTGTATCCTTTAGGTAAATACCTAGTAATTCAATTGCTGGGTTATAGGGTAGTTCTTTCTTTAACTTTCTGAGTAACCTCCATACTGTTTTCCAGAATGGCTACACCAATTTGCATTCCCACCGACACTGTAAAAGAGTTCCCCTTTCTCTGCATTGTCACCAACATCTGTTGTTTCCTGTGTTGTTATTTTTAGCCGTTCAGACAGGTGTGAGGTGGTATCTCATCACAAACACAAAACTTAAAAAAAAAAAAAAAAAAATGGGACGCCTGGGTGGCTAATTGGTTAAGCAGCTGCCTTCGGCTCAGGTCATGATCCCAGCGTCCTGGGATCGAGTCCCACATCGGAGTCCCACATCGGGCTCCTTGCTCTGCAGGGAGCCTGCTTCTCCCTCTGACTCTGCCTTCCACTCTGTCTGCCTGTGCTCACTCTCTCTCTCTCTCTCTCTTACAAATAAATAAATAAAATCTAAAAAAAAAAAAAAAAACCCCACAAAATTTGCTCTAAGCTTTGTTTTGTCAACTCAAAAATTGGTATAACTCTAGCTACTAGTTTAATAAAGCATTTTACAAATCTGAATGCAAATTCACAACATAATCACATGCGTAAATGGTTGTAACTGGAAGAACTAAAGAAATCCCTATGCTGGAGGAGGAAGAGGGGCCCTTATCTTACAGCTGAACTGGAGGTACAAATGAGCCTACTCTGTATGACAATGCCTTCCAAGCAAGCAGCTCCCTCTTCCTTACAGATCTGACTGGTGTCATCTCCAGGAATGAATGGCTGTCATTAGAAGGCTGTGTTTCCAGTCCAGCGCTTTTAAGAATAGTCGTGACATCAGACACTTCTCCACACACCTGCCTTGGCCTCCTTCCCCCACCCTCCTAACAAACACTTAAGAGTATCTGGAATGCATCAGTCTGACCTGGGGCAAATTACTCCTAAAAAGGGGTAAGGGAAGGGTGCAGACCCAGGGCTGTGGCCAACCCCTGCAGGAGGGGTTAAGGCTTAACTGAAAGCAAGATGGAGCTCTGCAAAGGTTCTTGTTTGAAGGAAGTGCTCTCTAAATGAAGAAAAACAGGAATCTTATAACAAAATGTAAAGTTAGAAACCATGAAGAGCTCTCTATGAAGCTAATGTGAATTTTCTTTTCTCTTAGACCATGAGAAAATTCCTTATAGCTTACGTTTAAAATTATTTCCTTCCAGAGTTAGGTTCCCCCTCATTCAGTCAATCTCACCTACCCCTCTGCCTTCCGTGTCATATGGTGGGTGAAAAGTGGCACCGGCCCCCCATTCTCTATTCTCCCCCTGGCACCCTGTCCCAGCAGCAGCCCAGGAAAGGGGACTGTGGCCGTGAGTCCCACACCAGAAACAGAAAGAAAAGAGCAGCTGTCATGGAGGAAGAAAAGGGATGTGGGAGAAATAGTTATATGGATGTGAGTGTACATCCTTGCCTCACACTTCCCCCGAATGCACACCAAGGAGAAGAGTCTCAAGGAGGAAGGGAGATGGACACTTGAGTCATACAATGAAAACTGTCAGCTTTATTTCCTCCACTCCTTTATTATTACTAAGAAAGCAATCAGACTGACAATTTGATAGGATTTTAAGCATAAGACTATACATCCACCTAAAATCCAAAAACAGGATTTTTCTTTTTAAAGATTTTATTTATTTATTTGACAGAGAGAAATCACAAGTAGATGGAGAGGCAGGCAGAGAGAGAGAGAGGGAAGCAGGCTCCCTGCTCAGCAGAGAGCCCGATGCGGGACTCGATCCCAGGACTCTGAGATCATGACCTGAGCCGAAGGCAGCGGCTTAACCCACTGAGCCACCCAGGCGCCCAAAAACAGGATTTTTCTAAACTACACGTGAACAAGCAAGACTGGCTGCAGGAATAGCTGGGAAAGTGTATTCCTGGGAAAGGGAACAGATATGTCCTGGCCCTAAGGTGGGAATGAGCTCAGTATATTTAAGGAACTGAAACAAAGTCAGTGTGGCTACAGCTGAGTGAGAGATAGGAAAACGAACATGACAGAAAAATAGGTTAAATGAGAACCTCAGACTTCAATAGGTCAAGAGTTTTCAAAACACAAACAGGACTAGGTCTCTACATCTCAGAGCCTGCCCAGAAACCGCTACTTCCAGGATGCCCCAGGAAATAGCTGCCCGTCACCACAATTACAGAAGACTCAGTAACACAACAGCAGGTAGGTACTACACCACACGGCTTACAAAGCACCTCGAAAAATATGGTCTCAGTGGAGTCTCCCAGTAACTTCGTGAGATTCATTTTGTCTCCATTACACAGACGTGGAAACAGAAGCTAAGAGTAACTTGCCTGGGTCACCCTGCAGGTTAAGACATGAAAATAGAAACTTCTACCGCCAAGTCCACGGTTCTTTCACCTACACCACTGGATAAGCTGACAGGAAGCTTAAGAATTAGGTTATGGGGGTGGGGGAGGGGTGAAAGAGATGCCAGGACTAAAGAGGACACTTCTCATGATCAGTGAAGAATGTTTGGAAATGTTGAATCGCTATATTGTATACACCTGAAATTAATGCAACACTGTATGTTAATTATACTGGAATTAAAATTTAAAACTTTCTTGAAAAAAGAGACTGGGCACGGAGCCTACTTAAAAATAAGTAAGTGGGGCACCTGGGTGGCTCAGTGGGTTGAAGCCTCTGCCTTCAGCTTGGGTCACAGTCCCAGGGTCCTGGGATCGAGCCCCACATCAGCCTCTCCGTTCCTCGGGGAGCCTGCTTTCTCCTCTCTCTCTCTCTGCCTACCTCTCTGCCTGCTTATGATTTCTGTCTCTCAAATAAATAAATAAAATCTTTTAAAATAAATAAATAAGATTATGATTCTCGAATGTCAAAAATGTTAATTCTATGATGTATGTTGCCATACGTTTTTCCCTTTTACAACTTTCCCTTGGTTTCATCCTAAGAAAGGTCTTCCCTATTTTAAGGATTATAAAAATTCACCTACTTTTAGAAATTTTATGATTTCATTTCTTTTAATATTTAAAATTTTAATCCATCTGAAATATATTTTAGGAGTGTGCTACAAAAATGGAAATGTTTTTTCAAATGGTTAGCCACAATTATGCCATTTATTCCCCAATAATTTAGAAATGTCACTAATAATTCTCATTTTTCATATACAGTCTAATTCTAATTTATTTATTTCTCATTATTTCTGCATTAGTACCACATTATTTTTACTACTAGAGTTTTATGATATTCTTTGACTACATAAATGTTCAACTCCTGGGGCACCTGGATGGCTCAGTTGGTTAAACCTCTGCCTTCAGCTCAGGTCATGATTTCAGGGTCCTGGGATCGAGCCCCGTGTCGGGCTCTCTGCTCAGTGGGGAACCTGATTCCCCCACCCCCCGACTCTCTCTCTGCCTACTGTGACCTCTCTGTCAAATAAATAAATAAAATCTTTAAAAAAAAAGGTTCAACTCTTATGAGGTGAAATATCTCAAAGTTGAAAGGTAAAGCAGAAAAAATATAATACATGGAGGTCTTATAAATGAATAAAAAAAGAAAACCATCAATAGAAAATGGGCAAAAAGTAGTCAACAGGAAATTCACAGAAGAAATACAATCAGCCAATAGGCTTTAAAGGCCATCCCACTCAGCCATAATCAAAGAAATGCAAATTAAAATAAAGAGATATCATTTTCACTAGAATACTCCATGCTGGGAAGAGAGGAAAAAGGAGCATGTTCACAGGGACAGAAAGTGCTACGAACTACCTGGGGGGCAATTTAGCGATGTACCACATTTGGCAATGCAACAATTGGAAAACTTCTGACCAAGAGATTCTAATGCTAAGAATCTAACCTTGCTGGCATAAATGCACAAAAACTGCACATACAAAGACATTCACTATGTCTGTCATAAAGTAAGTGCTCAATAAATGTTAGGTTTAACTATTAAAACAAAATATCATAAATAACCTCAATGTTAAACAATAGGAGACTGTTAGATAAATTAGGATAATTCCAGTTTAATCTAGTCATTTAAAAGGATATGGTGCATCTCTCTCTGTTTATATATGAAAAAAAAATCTAGAAATCTAAATACCATATTGTTAAGAGTCATAATCCTTGGGGAAAAGGGTATACATTTATAGTATAGGACTTCTATTTTCTTCCTTTTGAACTGTTCAAATTGCGTGGAGTTGTTTTTGTTTTGTTTTGTTTTGTTTGGTGAGAATGACATTTGTAATCAGAAATGAAAACTCTTGGGACGCCTGGGTGGCTCAGTTGGTTAAGCAGCTGCCTTCGGCTCAGGTCATGGTCCCAGCGTCCTGGGATCGAGTCCCACATCGGGCTCCTTGCTCCGCAGGGAGCCTGCTTCTCCCTCTGACTCTGCCTTCCACTCTGTCTGCCTGTGCTCACTTTCGCTCGCGCTCTCTCTCTGACAAATAAATAAAATCTTAAAAAAAAAAAAAAAAAGAAATGAAAACTCTTCAAAATGACAAAAGCAACCTCTTTAGGGAGCCTCAGAAAACACACTCACTGGGCATTGTTTCCACTGCTTTCTTCATCGATGATTCCAGGCACAGCCTTCCCTGCTGCTCGGCTAATTTCCCTTGAAGAAAAAAAAATTAAACCTAGTAAACAAAAAAATTTAGGAATTTCATACTCCATTCATTAGTAGTAAGTATGAACTAACTGCAACGATTCTGCAGACTTATTCAAAATACAGTTCTCAGAACTTAATTAAAGATACACCTACACACCTACACCTCTTCCTGTAGCTTGAAAAAGTTAACATTTAAATATGAGGTTCAGCTCTTCCTTCTTGAGTCCTGAGGGAAAGATCAATATACTAAACTACATTCTAGATGAGACAGACATTCTAGTCCTATATTCTAGACTCTGTATCACCAGAACCAGGAGAGCACCTGGCATATAACAAACTCAAGTGTGGAATGAATAATTTTGAATAAAGGAAAAAACGCACAGAGAGGGCACCTGACGTTGCTTCTCTCATGCATTCATTTCCCGCTTCTCCAAAGGCCCTAATTTAGCCCTTAAGATCCTGTGAAACAGAAAAACTTGACTTCACCCCAGTCTCCAGGATAGGGAATATGACCTAATTATACCATCAGGACATTCTATGCCCGCTGCCACAGCGACCAGTTCAGGATGGGCATGTGGCCCAAACCAGCTCAAACACAGCAAATCTCAGGACTACTCTTGCTGAGAATGCTGGGACCAAGGCAGGCTCTCTTGCCCTAGATGGTGTGGCATGCCGATATAAATTTGGGAACTGCTAAAACTGTCCAGCCCATAGACACAGGAGAGCAGAGCCAAGAGACCTACAGAGCAATGGGACTGGAGCCCTAACAACATCATGAATTTTCAGTTAATCCACACCCAAAGCCTGCCGTATTTCTGGGCTTTTCAATTACACGAGTCGATAAAATCTCGTTATTGTTTCATCTCATTGAGAGAATAGGGTTTTCTATACTTGTAGCTGAATGCATTCTGACAAAGAGTGAATGTGGAATACGGTTTCAAAAGATGGGAGGAATATAATTTGAGAAATGAGAAGTAATATAATAAACTAAATTATAATATAGTAAAATAAAAGAGTAACAAAGGAAGAAAGGCTAGTGAAAAGAATGTGTGAGATGAGAAGAGAGAAGATAGGAATCATTTGTTAAAATATTTCTGCTTTTGGGGCACCAGGGTGGCTCAGTAGGCTGATGCTTGGGTTATGATCTCAGGGTCCTGAGATCGAGCTCCGCATCGGGCTCTCTGCTCAGCGGGGAACCTGCTTCCCCCCCTCTCTCACCTGCCTCTCTGCCTACTTGTGATCTCTCTCTGCCAAATAAATAAAAAAAAAACTTAAAAAAAAAAAAAATTCTGCTTTCAACACACTCACCTATTCAGGACTCCATTGGAAACTAGAGCTTCTTTTGGATGGAAATACTTATAATATACATTTCTAACCACAGCATCTTTAGAGGAAAGGAGAGGAAGTTGCATCTTAGATTAGAAATAGGTTTGATATTATAAACACATATAAAATTTTACGTGTAAGAAATCCTGGAACTCTGTTCCCATTCCTCCCATTTTAATACCATGGAAGAAGCCCCAAAAGGCTCAGACTGCCACTGAGATCAAAATGCTGGACCATGCACCCTCAGCCCAGGGCTCTTTCCACTGTACTTCTGGGTCCAGAGGGCTACAATATGAATAATAAATGGGAAACAACTGCTTCTACTAAAATAACAATAATCATAATTACCACTATTAACCATGATTCCATATTCTTCTAGAAGAAAGTTAATATTGGTGTCGAATCTGGATTCCCCACCTTCTCCCAGCATCACAAGGATATCACCACCACCATCAAGGTATTTCTTCAGGACTTCAAACTACACAAAAGAAAAAAAATCTATGAATATACCCAAAAGACTTTTGTCCAAAGACTTTAAGACCTTAACTACCTGAAAAATAAATATAAGCCACTTAAATATAAATGTATATAAGATAACATAAAAGTTACTCTCTACATAGAATTTCCAAGCTTGCCTTTAAGCATAAAGTTCCAAAATACTCAAACGGAATTCACATTTTCCACCTTGACTATTTGGAAACAAAGCTCACAGGTCACTGAGCAGCAGCCCTGGTCTCAACCCAGTGGAGATAAAATCAGCCCTGGCTGAAAACGATTGCTCTGGACCATACCTGCCCCTCCCCGCCAGCTATCAACATCAGGATGAAGACACTGCATACCACCCCCAGGGAGGAATTCTGTTCCAGTCATTCATTGACTGATCAACCCGTGAGAAATGCATGTTATCTGCTTATCTCCTGGGAATCTCTCTCTTGCTTTCCCAAAGCTGGAGAGGAAAGAAAAATCTAAGACTGGTCTTGTTGACCCAGCCTGAGAAAACCTGGTAGGGTGAGTGGTCTAGACCAATAGTGTCTCAACTCTCCTCAAGCATCCCGTAAGAAAATGTGAACACCCACTCTGATATGTATATGAAGTATATGTATTTATAGAATTATAAAACATCCTCTTAAGAAGGGAAATTCTGAAGGATAATAAAGATATGACAAATGCAATTTCCTTCTGGCACCTCAGTGATTCACCACGTACACCCCACTTTGGACACCACCACCTCGGTCCAGCTCTGCAATAGCAAAGCCCTTGCACTTGCACACTCCCTAGATTTCCTTCTCTCCTTCAGCCCCCTAAATATAGAAAACATAGTTCAATGATTAACATTGCCAAGGTGGCTTGTTCCCAAATGAGACTAACTCCACAGATTCTGGACTCTCCACAAGACTGCCCCATTCATGGGGATCCTACATAGTATTTTTAGCATTTGTTTCAAAATGTCAGATATAAAGAAGTGCTCTAGTGTATGTGTACTACTGACACTCCAGTGTAAACAAACTGAAATATACATATTCTTCTAGTGCCCATGTGCCCAAACACTGACAATTTGAAGTATACATACTCTTTCATAAGTCTTTACGTTACAGTTAAGACACTTTTTTTTTTTTTAATGGTGGTGGGTACTAATATCTAGCCTTCTCGATTCAGAATAAAGGTACACTTATAATACAGACAGTGATACCTGGGTGGCTCAGTCGATTAGGCATCTGACTCTTGGTTTTGGCTCAGATCATGATCTCAGCACCATGGGATAGAGCCCCACATAAGGCTCTGCTCAGCATGGAGTCTGCTTGAGGTTCTCTCTCTCTCTCCCTCTATCCCTCCCCCTACTTGCTCTCTCTCCCTCTCTCTCAAATAAGACAAATAAATAAAATCTGTAAAAATTAATATAGATAGATGTTGATCTGACAAAGTGGGGATACATGGTCTGGGTCAATTGGTGGTAAGTGAATATCACCACCGGGCAAATGCTTAAGCCCATGTGGCTGAGGTGGGAGTAAAGAAAAACTAAATTCAGTCTAAGTTCTAGCTTGATTCTCACATCTAATATCAGACATATGATGTCCTGTCAAAGAAGTTTCTGGAGGACAACATCAAAGACAGATCATATAGTCTATGAGGGGTGAACTGACCCCTTTACTGGTCCTAGGAGGCTAGCAGCAATGCCCAGAAAGGCAGTGATCTATGCCAGGAGGAAGACCTCTGCTAACCATTTGAATCCGCTTGATGTAAGAATAAAACACAAGGGAACGCTGGTACCTTTTTTTCTTTTTTTGAAGATTTTATTTATTTGACAGAGAGAGAGAGATCAGCAAAGGGGAGCAGCAGGCAGAGGAAGAGGGAAAAGTAGCTCACCCTGAGCAAGGAGCCCGATGCGGAGCCCGATCCCAGGGCCCTGGGATCATGAAGGCAGATGCTTAACGACTGAGCCACTCAGGTGCCCCAAAGGAATGTTGGTTCTTAGAAAGAAGTTCAAAGTTTTTCTGCCTTTCCTTCCCATGTCACTCCACCGCTAAAGAGAAGGCACAGTGCAGGAGATGGTCTGGTGGGAGAACATTTTATTAGGCTAACTATGCCTCTCAAGGGAGTCTATGTTTTGGAAGCCACTGCCGTCTATCCCTAAGAGCCTGAACGTTTGACTGAGGACTGTTTCCTGTTTGGAAAATGATCAGACAGGCACAGGTCTCTGATGGATGCCCTGGCTTTTCTGAGGCTGGCTGTTCCTCAGCAAAGACCGGATTACCTCTCTCTTTGTATTTGCTAGGTGGAGAAGAGCAGTAGCAGGGGAGAAACTATTGGAGTGAGACCCTCAGGGTCTCATAGGGTGGAGGCAGCTGGCCAAGTCCATGTTCCTAATAGGAATTCCGGCTCCTTCTCTCAATTAACCTGATCAAACACTTAAGTCTCGCTCCATGGCCAATGGCCACAATGCAGTCAGGTCAACAAAAAAAAGAACAATAGAAATGCTTCCCTGTAGACCTCCTCCCTGTGGCCCCAACCAAACTCAGAGCAGAAGACCTGGACTGCCCCAGTCTAAGGACCACACCAGTCCCACCCTGGCTCAGCCTCCTTACCCTCCACAACCCTACCTGAGCACCAAAGCACCTGCAAGTTTCTATGAGAAAAGCTCTTGCTGTGTTCTGGGGTTTCTGTTTAGTTGTGGTAAAGTACAAGTAACATTTACCATCTTAACCATTTTTAGGCTTACAGTTCAGTTATTGTGCATCTCTAGAATTCTTTTCATCTTGCAAAACTGAAGCTCAATACCTATTAAACAACTTCTCATTTCCTTCCTCACTCTAGCTCCTGGCAACCATGACTCTAACTTTATATGAATTTGACTACTCTAGGTATGTCATATAAATGGAATCATACAGCACTGGTCCTTTCATAATTGGCTTCTTTCATTTAGCATAACATCCTCAATATTCACTCATGTTGTAGCATGTATCAGAATTGTCTACCTTTTTAAATATATATATATATATATATATATATATATATATTTTTTTTTTTTTTTTTTTTTTTTTTTTTAATTTGACAGAGAGAGAGACAATGAGAGAGGAAATACAAGCAGGGGGAGAGGGAGATGGAGAAGGGCTCAAACCCAGAACCTTGGGGTGATGATCTGAGCCAAAGGCAGATGTTTAACAACTGAGCCACCCAGGCGCCCCTAGAATTCCCTATCTTTTTAAGGCTGAATAATAATTTATTATATGTATATACCACACTTTGTTTATCCATTCATCTGCTGGTAGACTTAGGTTGCTCCTACCTTTTGGCTATTGTGAATGCTGCTGCTATAAGAATGTACAAATATCTCTTTGAGATTCTACTTTCAATTCTTTTGGATATATATCTAGAAGTGGGACTACTGGATCATATGATAATTCTATTTTAAATTTTTTGAGGAACTGCCATTCTGTTTTACATCATGTCTGTACACACATATTTTACCTTTCCACCAACAGTGTACATGGGTTCCAATTTCTCTACATCTTTGCCAATACTTGTGTTCTGGGCTCTAAATTTAACATTCTTTGTCTACTCTATGAAATAGAATTTAAAACAGCTTTATTTTAAAAGGAGTTTTCCCCTGGGCACCTTGGTGGCTCACTTGATTAAACGACTGCCTTCAGCTCAGGTCATGATCCTGGAGTCCCAGGATCAAGTCCCGCATCAGGCTCCCTGCTGAGCAGGGAGCCTGTTTCTCCCTCTGACCTATCCCCTCTCATTCTCTCTCTCTCTCTCTCTCAAATAAATAAATTTTTAAAAATAAATAAATAATTTCTAAAGATTTAAAAAATAAATAAAATAAATCAAAGGATTTTCCCCCTGCATTGGGCTCCCTGCTCAGCGGGGAGCTTATTTCTACCTCTGCCTGCTGCTCTCCCTACTTCTGCTTTCTCTCTCTGTCAAATAAATAAAATCTTTAAAAGTAAATAAATAAATAAATGGAATTTTCCTATTTTCAAAACAAAAATATGGCAAACAGATATGGCTAGTTTTTCATTAGCCTCAACTATGTGTCTGGCACTTGACATGCATTAGCTCAGTTAATGACCACAACTCCATGATGAGGAAGAAAGTGCTTACCTTAAGGCAACACAGTGTATGGTGAAGAGGGATTTAAATCCAGAATTTAGAGCGCATGCACCTAACCATCTTATTATAGTTCTTCTTTCTGCATATTTCTTACCTCAGCTGCAGTAAATTTTTCCCTTGGTCCAGCTGTAATCCACAGTTTCACCCCAATTAGCTTTTCAGATGTGATTTCATCTTTTAAGCTAGAAATACGATTTTTAAAGTGTTAGGTCCATAATTTAAGCCAATTTAGGAATTATTTTAGCCTCTAGACTATATGGAACCAGAGGCCACAGAGGCCCAGAGATGAAGGGACTTAGAGGTACCTGGTAGAGCCTTTTTCCCAAAGTAAGAATCCCTTCCATAGGCTTGTCCCAGATCAGTCTCTGCTCAAATACTTCCTATAGGCCAAGATGTCCAAATTAACCCACACAAGAGTATAAAGAGTCCTCCAACTACTAATTTAATCAGCTCTGCCATTAGCTGGTATGATACCTTCACCTTATTAAGAAAAACCATTTAGGGGCGCCTGGGTGGCTAAGTGGGTTAAGCCTCTGCCTAAGGCTCAGGGTCCTGGGATCGAGCCCCGCATTGGGCTCTCTGCTCAGCAGGGAGCCTGCCTCCCCCTCTATCTCTGCCTGCCCCCCCCCCCTGCCTGCTTGTGATCTGTCAAATAAATAAATAAAATCTTTAAAAAAAAAAAAGAAAAACCATTTATACACGCACAAAGAAAGGTATTCTCATCTTTCCTTTCCCTAAACTGAAGTACTGATCCAAGTTAAAGTATGGAGAAAGACTCTAACCTCTCAAAAAGTTGTATATGTATAATTAGAATAACTTTTTGGTTTGTGATTTGGGAGACAACTTAATATGCTAATTGCCATTTTTTAAAAGAAATCATTTAGTTACTTCTGAACGATCCTTAAATTGAACTCCTCCTACCTAAACAACTGTTTACATAAGAAAATAAAGACTTTCCAATTACTACCAGCAGACTATTATTATCACTTAGAAGGGAAAACAATATACACAGTCACCTCTGAATCTTCCAATTACTCCGCAGTCTTTTCTGCATGGATTTATAGCCATTGTTGGTGGTAAATATTTCTTTTTTGTATGCATTGAAAAGAATGGTGCTCCGAAGTTCTTTCTCCATGGTTACCTTATGGGAAAAAAGAAGGGATCAGAAAAAGGGAAATAATAAACAATATTCCAAAAGACCCTAAATGGAATAGTCTTCTGGCTTATCCAGAAAGGGCATACAGCTGGAATCTAGCTATGAAATCCCTAGGATTCTCAAAGGTTGAGAGTGAAATGCATAATCACAGCCACAGAAATGTAAAGGCCAACTCTGGCTTCTGCCTCCTGTTTCTTTTTTTCTTTTTTTGTACTGAGACCTGGTAGATATTCTTTTTTTTTTTTTTTTTAGATATTCTTTTTTTAAATTAATTATTTTTATTGATATATAAGGTATTATTTGCCCCAGGGGTACAGGTCTGTGAATCGTCAGGCTTACACATTTCACAGCACTCACCATAGCACATACCCTCCTCAATGTCCAGAACCCAACCACCTTCTCCCTACCCCTCCACCCCCCAGCAACATTTTTTCCTTCCTTACCCCTCAAACCCTCCACCCTGCCTCTCAAATTCCTCATATCAGGGAGATCATATGATAATTGTCTTCCTCTGATTGACTTATTTCGCTAAGCATAATACCCTCTAGTTCCAACCACCTCATTGCAAATGGCAAGATTTCATTTCTTGTGATGGCTGCATAGTATTCCATTGTATACATATACCACATCTTTATCCATTCATCTGTTGATGGACATCTAGGTTGCCTCCCACTTCTTGCCCTGGCCTTTCTACCAGCCTCTTCTCACGACCCCACCCTACCATCACCCTATCTTTATGCCCTTAAACCATGTTTCCCACTTGATTTCTCTCTGCTAACTACTGTTAAGCGTGGGGCATAGTCTTCTAGATTCTTTTTATACATGTGTTAACTTATAATTTTTTTATGATACAGGATCCTATAATATGCACTATTCTGCAACACACTTTTTTCACCCAACCTTGTATCTTTCCATGTCAGTACGCATGGATCTACCACCCTAGGATCCCAGGATCATGACCTGAGCAGGAGCAGACACTTAACCAACTGAATCACCCAGATACCCCAAAACTACCTTTTTGAGGCTGATTTGAAATACCACCTTGAGGGGCATCAGGGTGGCTCAGAGGGTTAATACCCTCTAGTTAATACCCTCTAGTTCCAACCACCTCATTGCAAATGGCAAGATTTCATTTCTTGTGGATGGCTCTGCCTTCAGCTCAGGTCATGATCTCAGGGTTCTGGGATCGATCCCTGCATCGGGCTCTCTGCTCGCCAGGGAGTCTGCTTCCCCCTCTCTCTCTGCCTGCCTGCTGTGATCTCTCTCCCTGTGCTACACAATATTGCCTTTACAGATGTACCATAATTTAACCAGACATATAGATGAACATATTCTTTCAAATTTTTTCCTAGTAAAACAATGCTACAAACATTATCCTTAAACACGATGTTCTTCTGCACTTTCCATATATTTTTAAAGATTATTTATTTATTTATTTGACAGAGAAAGATCACAAGTAGGCAGAGAGGCAGGCAGAGAGAGAGGAGGGAAGCCTGCTCCCCGCTGAGCAGAGAGTCTGATGCAGGGCTCAATCCCAGAACCCTGAGACCAAGACCTGAGCCAAAGGCAGAGGACCAACCCACTGAGCCACCCAGGCACCCTGCACTTTCCATATTTTAGACTAAATTCCTACTTGTTGAATAGCTAAGTAAATTATTTCCAAACTGCCTCCAAAAATTGTACTTTTTATTTCCACTAATACTAATGTATTTATATGTATATGATCTTATTTCTAATCCTTTTCATCTTTGGTAGTAAAGTGAGCAAAAAAAAAAAAAAAAGACCTCACTGTTTTGATCCGCACTTTGAAATTAGTATGGTGGCCATCTTTCACTGTGCATATTGGCCACTTGTGTTTCTTCTGATTATCTTGCTTATGTATCTGTTCATTTTTCTCTTGGGTTTAATATTTTTCTACCCGATCATTAAATAGTTTCATAAAAGTACTTGTCTTTAGATTTAGCCTCTAACAGCTCTTTTGTTTTGGTTTAATGGAATTTTACAGGACATACAGAAGGTTTTAAATTTTATAGAGTCAAAAGTAGTAATCTTGGGGCGCCTGGGTGGCTCAGTGGGTTAAGCCGCTGCCTTCGGCTCGGGTCATGATCTCAGAGTCCTGGGATCGAGTCCCGCATCGGGCTCTCTGCTCAGCAGAGAGCCTGCTTCCCTCTCGTTCTCTCTGCCTGCCTCTCCATCTACTTGTGATTTCTCTCTGTCAAATAAATAAATAAAATCTTTAAAAAAAAAATAATAAAAAATAAAAAATAAAATAATAAAAAAATAAAAAATATTAAAAAAAAAGTAGTAATCTTTTCCTTTCTGGCTTCTGCATTATATGACATATTTACAAGAGTTTTTGCTGTGCCAAGATTACAAATACACACAATGCTTTCTTCCAGTATTCTGTTGTGTCGGTTTTTAAGATTTAAATTTTGGCCTATTTGGAATTTATTTTAGTCATCAAAATGAGGTTCATTATTTTTTTTTTATTATTACTAGAAAGCTGCCTGACACCAAACCACTTTTTCTTCTTCTTCTTCTTTTTTTTTTTTTTTTTTAAGATTTTATTTACTTATTTGACAGAGAGAAATAGAGAGAGAGCACATGCCGGGGGTGGCAGGCAGAGGAGAGAGAAGAGGCTCCCATGGAGCAGGGACCCTGCTGGGGCTGGGGTTGGGGGCTCAACCCTAGGATCCCAGGATCATGACCTAAGCAGGAGCAGACACTTAACCAACTGAACCACCCAGGTACCCCAAAACTACCTTTTCGAGGCTGATTTGAAATACCACCTTGAGAAGCATCAGGATGGCTCAGAGGGTTAAGCCTCTGCCTTCAGCTCAGGTCATGATCTCAGGGTCTGAGATCAAGCCCCACATCAGGCTCTCTGCTTGTCGGAGAGCCTGCTTCCCCCTCTCTCTCTGCCTGCCTGCTGTGATCTCTCTCTCCCTCTGCATCAAATAAATAAAATCTTTAAAAAAAAAAAAAAGAAAGAAAGAAAGGCCACCTTGACTACATAATAAATTTCTATAAGTACCTGTATTTGGATCTATTCTGAATTCCATTACATTCTATCTGCATGTTAAGTTCCTGCTCAGTCCATACTATTTTAATTACAATTTTTTAAAAATATTTTATTTATTTGACAGAGAGAAATCACAACTAGGCAGAGAGGCAGGCAGAGAGAGAGGAGGTAGCAGGCTCCCCGCAGAGCAGAGATCCCGATGCAGGACTCGATCCCAGGACCCTGGGACCATGACCTGATCCGAAGGCAGAGGCCTTAACCCACTGAGCCACCCAGGCGCCCCAAATTACAACTTTATTAATTTACAACTTTTATACTATCTGGTGGTGCTGCAGAGCTTATCCTCCTTATTGCCCTTACTTTTTAGAATTTTTCCTGCCCAGCCTCACATATTTTTTTTTTATTCCAGTTGAACTTTAAATTTTGTCATCTTAAAAAATAAAAGGTTTGGGGGCGCCTGGGTGGCTCAGTGGGTTAAGCCGCTGCCTTCGGCTCAGGTCATGATCCCAGGGTCGTGGGATCAAGTCCTGCATCGGGCTCTCTGCTCAGCAGGGAAACTGCTTCACCACCACCACCACCACCACCCCCCGCCTGCCTCTCTGCCTACTTGTGTCTCTGTCAAATAAATAAATAAAATCTTAAATTAAAAATAAAATAAAATAAAAGGCTTATGATTACAGCACCACTATCTTTTCATGTTCCAACCATTTGTGCATACTCTTTTCTTCCCAATATGTAGACACAATATTGTATCCAGTTTTTACCAGTTTCCTGAGGTGGGGGGGAACTCTACTAGTTAGGCTAGTAGGTTGTATGCACTCTTGCGTAGTTATGCCATAATGAACTCAATCACCACCTTTATGGGCATCTTTTCAATGATTCTGCCATCGCAAACACACTGGAATTTACATACATCAGCTTTTGCCATGATTTTTGCTGTAGGACAAGTTCCTAGAAGCACGATTCCTAGGAAAAAGGTTTGAGACTAGATGTCACCATTCCTAGGCCAATGCTCTTTCATACAAAGCAAGACGACTAAAAATCCGCCCAGTCGCAGGCGATGGGGATTTGAACCCAGTGTGAGGTTCGGAATCCCGGCCTACATCCGCGGCCCCAGTTTACTTTACCCCAACCAATCTCGATTTTCCACTAGACTGGCCCAAAGGCCTCAGGAACAGGCCGGCGCGACCCTCGCCAGCCCCCAGGCAGCCCCAACGGCCCGGCAAGCTCAGCCCAGTCGGAGGCCTTCTTACCTGAGGTCCAGTGACCACCATCTTCACCTGACACCGCCCAGCATCCCGCGGCCAGGTATCCAAGGCCTCTTAGCAACGGCGGTGCGAGGCGGCGCGCCGGGCAGGCGCACTGGGGCGGGGACCTGCGCCGGAGCAACGTAATGACGACAGTAACAGGAAGACGCCATTTCGCCTAGAGCGTCACGGGGCAGGAGGTCAGGGGGCGGGGCTACTAGGGGACTGTACCATTATGATGGCTGAGGGGTAAACCCAAACGGAACGTGAATTAACTTTAAGCCAAAGAAAAGCCCACCTCGCTTCGTCCTTCAATGTCAAGTATTCTTAGAGGCTGATAAAAATGGTAGGACCCTAGGACCCAAACTTCGCTCCACCCTGAGGGAGAAGAGTGAAGGCTTCCGATGGGGTGGGGACGGGGGAATGCCCCAGCCTAGACCCCAGGGGCGCAGGTGCGGAGCCGAGGGGCGGCTCGGACCCTGCGTCGGGGTGCGGGTTCTTCGAACGCAGGTTAGGGGCTCCGTGCCCTGCGTGGAAGGGGCTCAGGATCTTGGGAGCCCAGGAAGGGCTTCCTGGGAGAGGGTGGTTAGGTTTAGGGGTGCGAATGGTCACGGAGATCGTTCTTCGTTGATGAGCCCAGCATCCCTGAGGGACCCTGCGGTAGGCCCGTGGTATGGTCGTGAGCCCCGCCCTCTGTGCCTCCCCGGACTGGGAGTTAGAGGTTGGCCAGATGCTACAAAACAGTGGTAATATAAACTGTATTATTACGGGAGCTGTGAGGGCCCGGAGATGGTCTGAAAGGCGGCCCGTATGAGCAGAGATATGATTAATACTAAGTAGAGTAATATTCATGAAGGCAAAGGCTGGAGAAGGAACTGCTCTGCCAAAAAGCCAAAGCCACATAGAGGTTGCTCTGCCATCGCCTTCAATATGAAAAGCCAGGCACCCGTGACCACAAACAGGCCATCCTTCGCTCCAAGGGAGCGCCCCTTGGCGGCCTTTGAGAGAGTGTGGACTGCAATGCCACTTCCTCGCTGGTTCAAACCAAGAGCAGAGGGTCAACCAGCAGTTGGGGTTTACATATATGTTTGTAAATAGGTACACAGTAGTAGCGGTTTTAGGAGCTTGAATCACACAACTCTCTTTTGCCTTAAACTACTGTCACTGCAAAGTTAAAAAATGGAGAAGAGGATGAGGATTCTCTTCATGGGGATGCTGCATTTTGGTGCAAAACTAGTAAGATCGAAGTGATGTATTCCCATTAGAGAGGGCGCAGGCTGTGCCACTTGAGGCTTTGGATAGGTTTGGAGTTCTGCCTGATGTACGGTCAGTGTTTGCCAGAAACCTAAAGGAGGGCGTGCTCAGAGCACTTCTCCCACTGCTGAGACCTGCAGGAGAACAGCAGGTTTAAAAATCAGCAGCCACCAAGTTCATTTCCCAGCTGTGCCTTGTACCTGCTGGGTGACCTTGGGCAAGTTGCTTAATCTATCAGAATGAATGTTTCTTATCTGTAAAGTGCGGTTAATAATTTCTAAATGCTGGTTTATTGTGAGGATTGCAGATAACGCATGCAAAGATCAGAAAGTGCTCAATAAACATAGATGAAGCATGATCCATTCCATATCATAGTTCTCCATTTTTATTCTCTATCCTGGTGAAAATTTTGTGACTTTACAATCTTAGACCACATGGAAGCATTATGTGTTTCACAACCCATAATAGCAGGTTGTGTACTTTTGACAGTACTATCACGTTACTGACAATTACACTCTTGCTTTTCGCTTTGGGAAGTTGGGGGAATGGGGCTCTCCATCATGTTCCACATTTGTCAATTAACAGGTGCTGTTATGATAGAAACCAAATCAGAGCGTTTCTTTGAAAGTTCTCAGCACATGTCATAGGGTAACAGTAACTCTTCCTGATACAGCTTTCAGTAGGTCAGTGTTAGTGTCATTGGTGTGTTTTCCAGCACCATCCCCTGTTATTTCTGGGGCAAGAAGCTGAGGGGAAAAAAAAAAAAAAAAAAAGGAAGAGAAAGCAGTAAAATCACCAGCACACACTGATGTTAAAGTTCTCTCCTTGTCCACAAGCCAAAAAGCCAATGAGCCCACCCTGAAGTAGCTGATGAACCACAGGTCTGTGGGGGACCAAAAAAAAAAAAAGAAGAAGAAGAAGAAAGAAAGAACCACTTTGCCACGGAAATAAGGCAATATGATCCATCCTACTCGGTTTTGTGGGTACTGTTACCACAGTTACCACATGAAAGGTTCTAGTCCCTTTCTTGAGTCAAAATATGGCACAGGTGCGTCCCTGGGCCACATGCCTGGCCGTCACAGCAGGGGAGGCTGGGAAAGTCAGTGATCTAGCATTTTCAGCCACTGTAAGTAGAGGTAATTACTGCCCTTCATCGGGGCTCACGAGCTAGGAGATTCTCTGGACATAGGAAAGGATTCAGATGTCAGGCAGGCAAACCTAAAAACAAATGTCCAATACCACCCACAACAAAGAAAAAGACACCATCAACAGAGAAAAATGAGAGCATGCTGGGGGATAGCCTAGAGGTGACATATAAAATGACATCTCTGTCATTTTACACGTGGAGATAAAAATCCAAACACCTAGAGATCCTTTGGTAGAGAGATGCTGGTTGCCTACCCCACATTTCTTAGCATCAGAGCCTGTGCTTTTAAGGGTGGTAATGTGCCCAGCTAATAAACCACATATCCTAGCCTCCATTGCAGGTAGGAGTGGATGGCTAATGAGCAGAAGCCATTGGTGGGTGCTTCTGGGGAAGCTCCGTAAAGGTGCTATTTTGCTCTCCCCTCCTTGCCTCCATTCTCCTTGCTCAGGACACAGAAGCAGTGACTATAGAGCTCCAGCAACCACTTTGTGGCAATACAGCAATCCTAATATTGGAAGCCAATTGCCGAAGACGGCACAGCAGAAATACAGAAAGCCTCAGTATCTGAAGACCTGTCCAACCAGCCTTGGACCACCTAACAACATTCTTCCTTTATGTGCTGGAAAGATATATGTAACCTTATGTAAGTCCTTGTTACTCTGAGTCTCTGTTACTAGCAGCATTAGGTAAGGAAGATAATTCCTGAAGGATACCAGCTGTCTTCAGTGGTTACACTAGTCTAGGAACACTTCTCTTCTAGTAGTCCAGGATGGCCTCATCCTCTGGTGCATAGGAAAATCCCAGGAAGGCACTGGAGGCCCCAGAACTACTGGCCACATTGTCAGGAGTACAGCCAATGGACTTTGAAACAGCTTCTTGGGTGAACTCGGGGTCAAAGTGTTTCAAGTCAGCAGGTCCTGCCTGTGAATAGAAACCAACAGTGAGATGGGAACACGGGAGTCCGAGCTGTTTAAGGAACCCACAGACCTGCGAGGGCTATTAGGTCTCCTTCTGAGGGCCTTGTGGATACTCACCTTTAGCTGACATTGACACATGTGTTTGTTAGTAATTTTATTTCGTGGCCCACTAGCCATGTATCAGTGCCTCCAACCTCCTGGCATCCTGCCTGCTCCACACCAACACTCAGACAAGTCTCGTCAACACGCACTTACTGAATGCCTACCAGGCACTGCTCATGGCACTGGAAACAGGAGAGAACAAAACAGAATGGGCCCCTGCTTTCATGGAGCCTGTATTATGCAGAGGGTAGGAAGACTGATAATGAACATGTACATAAATAGACAATCTGGGGTGCTGACAGACCTTGTGAAGAAGATAAAATAAATACGGTAGAGAGTGACTGGCTGTTTTTGCCATCGGGGAAGAAGACCTGGGTGTGAGATCGTAAAAATGGTCACACATCCTCCATTCGCTATTTGGAGCTGGAGTCCAGCTCTCCATACCTTTAACACAGGTTAGCCATGCGACTTGTTTGCGACAATGAGACGTTACCAGATGGGAGGCAAGCCAAGACTTGAAAAACACACACTGGAAGTTGTTCTCTCCTGCTGCCCTTGGAACCCTAGGCCACCATGTGAACAAGTCCAGTCCAAGTCCGAACAAGTGACGTGAACAAGACCAAGTCTGCTGGAGTAGCAGAGGCCTCAGAAGAGAATGCAGTCAGATGCTGGCCAACTGCCCTGCATTTGGGTGAGGCAGTTCTAGACTACTGGAATGATAGAGCCCAATAGAGACCGGCTGGCCTGGCACCAGCCCAAAAAACTCACCCAACCAACCCACTGAACCGGGATGACATACAAAATTGTTTGAAGACACTTAGTTTCCTGGGTGGCTTGTTAGACAGCATGAGCTAAATGAACCATCCTCTTTGTGAAGAAGGCACAGCCTCTGGAGAACACTAGTCCACCAGGGTTTTCTGAAATGAACAGGTGAGCAAGGGGAAGGGTCCACAGATCTGCTTGAGTATGCAAGCCTGAGGCTGTAGAACCAAACGGACCATGGTGTCCAGCTTCTCAAAAAGGCCACAGGGCACAGGGGTCCCAGCTCAGGGACCAGGGTTCCAAGACCAGAGTGTGGATCCTGGCCCTGGCTCTTGATAGCTGTGTGGTCCTAGATAAGACAGATGTTTTCTCTGTTTTTTACAAATGATACTGATGTTAAAGATATGTATTCAAGGGGCACCTGGGTGGCTCAGTGGGTTAAAGCCTCTGCCTTCAGCTCAGGTCATGATCCCAGATTCCTGGGATCGAGCCCCACATCGGGCTCTCTGCTCAGCAGGGAGCCTGCTTCCCTTCCTCTCTCTGCCTGCCTCTCTGCCTACTTGTGGTCTCTGTCTGTCAAATAAATAAATAAAACCTTAAAAAACAAAACAAAATATATTCAAGGTCTCCCAGCTGTAGACAACAGAACCAGGAATCTACCCCTGGTATGTCTCACTTTACAGTCCACTCGCTGCATTCTATTTCCGCCCTGTCTACCATTTTTTACATTATTCTTTCTCCAAGGTGTACATTCAATATTATCATCAGGGTCTTTTCCACACCCCCAGATAAAGAAACTTTCCAGGTACCTGGACTCAGAGTATCCTATCTGACTACTTGTCAGGACTCTGATGCTCAAAGAGACGTTTGTGCATAGGTAATTCACAAAAGGCGAGGTGTAGATAACAAACATTGGCAGTGTTG
This sequence comes from Mustela nivalis, assembly GCF_964662115.1. Lineage (NCBI taxonomy): Eukaryota > Metazoa > Chordata > Mammalia > Carnivora > Mustelidae > Mustela > Mustela nivalis. The sequence continues at coordinate 128,478,025 of NC_139027.1, read as the reverse complement.
AGGTGTGCGAACTACAAGGATGCAAGCAGTGTGACACTGCGGGACGCTTTGCAAGCAGTTGAGAGAACCTCCAACGTCTCCTTCAAATGGGGCTCCTTTCATGCACACTGCCACCGCTAATTAATATCAGCACTAATTAACACTGCTAATTAAACACTAACCACCTTCACTATAAAAGAAATTAAAACAGGATGAGATGCCATGTTTTACTTAACAAATTTGCAAAGCTGAAAACAGTAACAATTGCACACATTGTAGAAAGGAAGATGAGAATTCGCCAGCAGACCCTGCTGGCAGGAAGTGGATTTTACTCCCGGTCGCAGAGTTAGGGAATCAAGAGCCTAGAGGGTGTGTCTGGCTGGCTTAGTCAGGAGAGCAAGAGACTCTTGACCTCAGGGTCTTGAGTTCAAGCCCCACATTGGATGATTACTTAAAATGGGGAGATTACTTAAAAAAAGAAGAAAGAAAGAAACAGGTTCACATTCTCTGACCTGGTAACTCCCTACCTGGAATCCATCTTAAGGAAATAACTGGAACCCGGGGCAAAGATACACACTTAAAAGTGTTCATCAGTACTTTTATGATAAAGAAAGAATGATAATAACCTAAAGTTCACCATTTGGAGCATAGTTGAATACATTATATCACCAATGGAGGATTGAAAGATTATGTAACCATTTAAAATTATACTTCTAGGGCGCCTGGGTGGCTCAGTGGGTTAAGCCTCTGCCTTCAGCTCAGGTCATGATCTCAGGGTCCTGGAATCGAGCCCCGCATCGGGCTCTCTGCTCATCGGGAGACCTGCTTCCCCCTCTCTCTCTGCTTGCCTCTCTGCCTACTTGTGATTTCTCTCTCTGTGTGTCAAATAAATGAATAAAATCTTTTTTAAAAAATGAATAAATAAATAAAATGATACTTATAAAGTTTTATATGATTTGGGGGAAATAATGACATTGGTTTCTAGCAAGAAAAGAAAGGTAAGGGGAGAAGATATCTATATGTATTAAGTATAATCTATGTAAAAACACATAGAAAAAGACAGGAGGGAATATACCAGCAGCAATTTCTCTTGGGCAGTGAGATAATAAACTTTTCCACCTTGCTGTTTTAAACTGTTTTACACACTTTCTTTCTTTTTTTCTTTAAGATTTTATTTATTTGAGGGGCACCTGGGTGGCTCAGTGGGTTAAGCCTCTGCCTTCGGCTCAGGTCATGGTCTCAGGGTCCTGGGATTGAGCCCCGCATTGGGCTCTCTGTTCGGCAGGGAGCCTGCTTCTCCCTCTCTCTCTCTGCCTGCCTCTCTGCCTACTTGTGATCTCTCCCCGTCAAATAAATAAATAAAATCTTTTAAAAAGAAAGGTTTTATTTATTTGACACAGAGAGAGAGAGAGAGAGAGAACAAGTAGGCAAAGCAGCAGGCAGAGGGAGAGGGAAAAGCAGGCTCCCCACTGAGCAGGGAGCCCGATGTGGGACTCCATCCCAGTAAACTGCGATCATGACCTAAGTCGAAGATAGATGTTTAATTGACTGAGTCACCCAGGCGTCCCTACACACTTTCTATAATGATTATATGCCACTTTTATTATCAGGGGAAAAAAAGAATTTTACAGGGCTTGGTTCCATCTGGGTGTGCTATGTGACAAAAAGGGGTTTATTTACTTATTTTTAAAATTTTTTTAAGGATTTTATTTATTTATTTGATAGAGAGAGAGTGAGAGAAAGCACAAGCAAGGGGAGTGGCCCGCAGAGGGAGAGGGAGAAGCAGGCTTCCCGCTGAGCAAGCAGCACAATGTGGGGCTCGATCCCAGGACCCTACGATCATGACCTGAGTTGAAGACGGATGCACCACCAACTGAGCCACCCAGGTGCCCCATTTATTTTTTTTTTAAAGACTTTATTTTTAAGGAATCTCTATACCCAACATGAGACTCGAACCTACAACTCAGAGATCAAGAATCATGTGTTCCACTGACTGAGCCAGCCAGGAGTCCCCAGAGAGTGCTTTAAACAGTGTAAAGGGCCCTGCAATGAAGGTTATTGGTGCTGAGAATGAAGGGGTGGGGGACAGTGTGGCTCTGGCAGTCAGGACTTCTGGGGCCTAGACCCCGTTTTGCCTCTAACTTACCATGTGGACCTGGGCCCCTGGTTATCCCACCTGTAGAAAGAGAGTGGCCCAGATCTCTCCCACCAGCCCCAGAAAACCAGAATATGGAACACAGTGACCTCTTACCACATTTGGGTTGAAGGGTGGAGTCAGCCTCTTGTGGTACAAGTCATCCCAGTTTATGGGGCTGAAGAATACATGATTCTTTATCTCAAGCTGTAGGAAGAAGGTGCTGATCACAAGTAGCCCTCCCCACGGCACTCCTCCCCCACCCCACCCCCTGACTCCTCATGTCTGGGCGCTCCAACTCTACGGGCAGCTGGCTGTTAAGCTCTAAAACCTTTACTGGGAAAGTAACTTGTAATTCCAGCTGGTTTCATGGGACAAAGGGCTGTTCTGCAGCCAGGCCTCTTCCCTTCACCATCATCTAGAACCCAAACCCTCCTCCCCTATAGCATTCATTCATTCCTCAACTATTTACTGAGCACCTACTCTATGCCAGCACCATGGAACATGGTGGTGGTATGTCAGTGAACAAGTGCAGAACCTGCCTTTGGAGTTCCCAGGGATCTTCCCACCCCATCCACCTGCCTCGGTGCATCTTGATTCTTCTAGAATGCAAACCAGAGAAATAGACCACCTCTGCTCAGTAAGGAAGGTAACGGAAGTAAAGCCCCAAGAAAAACTGCAGTTTCCTGGAGACCAGAATTTAGGACTCAGCCCTGGGCCTCGTTCACTACTTCTTTCCTAATCTAAGCCAATGTCAGCATCAAGTTCCTCCTATCCCAGCAGGACCCTCTCTATTCATGTTTGACAAGGAATTATTCTCCAGCTCCCTACATCATAAATGTTCCCCACCCCATGCCCCGTGTAGGTGTTAAAGAGCCGGATCCAAAAGATCTTGACGACTCAAGAAATGGATTAACACTGGTTGACTATAAATTAAGGAACTAGGTAACTAAAGGGTCTTTTTCTTAATATCCTTTGAGTTTTGATCTATGGGAATGTATCCCTTATTTGAAAAATCATACATATTTTTAAGATGCAAATTTCCACTTGAAAGAAGGGGACTAGTCTTCATGAGAGTCCCCTTCTTTAAGCTGGCCAGGGATGGGTGGAAAAATCCCCTAAATGTTTGTTACACTTCATGGTATCCGGCATGTGGGGCTCCGGGTACCAACACTTAGCACTGGCCTAAGGGCTTTGTATATATTAATTCACATGATCTTTATAGCAGCTGTGATCTAGGTGTTATCATTGCAGATGGGGAAACTGAAGCTTACAGAGAGAAGTTATGCAATTTGCCCAAGGTTCTGCAACTAGGAAGGATGAGGAAGGTGGAGGAGGGATCTGAACCCAGATAGTCTGTCCGTGTACCACAACCACTGTGCTAGAAGAGAAAGCAAACTTCCAGGGAGTGCTTTTCCAGGGAGAAAAGCACTATGGTCTTTCTTTTATAAATTCAAATTATCTCTTGTTGACTAGAGAATATAAGATTATTTTTCAAGTTCTACTTTAATAAAAAAAAAATCCTGAATTCATTATAGAAATCAAGACTGAATTACTCATCTCTGTATCCTGAATGCCCAGCCTGGCACTGGCAAAAACCAAGTCCGGTCCTCTCTCTGCATAGAAACCAGAGGAATATCTTAAAACTGAAATTGGGTCTTGCCAGAGCCCTGTTCAAAATCCAGCAAAGTGGACCACTCTTCTTGTTCATGCCACAGGACTTTGGTACATGCTGTGTGCAAAAAAGGTGTTGTCCCCTCCTCCGAGTAGACCTACTTCACTATGCCACTGTAAATTCACTCCCTCCCATTATTGTCTATCTTGGCTCACTGTTCATTTATTTCCTGGTGCTTGTCACACTCTGTAATCATATATATCATAATGTTTGTTTGTTGTCTGCCTTCCCCAATCAACGTAACAAGGGCATAGACCCAGCCCACTGAATCCCTACAACCTAGCTCAATGCCTGACACGTAGCAGGTGCTCAGTAAACATTGGATGAATTCAAGAACTAGAATAAAGGAAGTAATGAAGCAGTAGTAGCAGCTGTGAATTTCCAAACGAAGGAGTTTGCAATGCCCGGTTTTGGAGGGGAGCTGGATGCCCATCACTGTGCATCTGAGCTGCTTCTGCAGGAAGCTGAACACCCCCCTCAGGGACTAGTGCTCTGCTGGCAGTTCACCTACAAAGTCTGATTTGGAGCCCAGCCGCTGCCTCTGGTCCTTGTGGAGAAGGCCTTGCAGGAGGTCGCAGGCAGCCACAGTCTGGCCCCCAGGGATCTGCAGCGGCTGGTGCAGAATGTTCTCATACATCTGGGACATGTCTTGGCTGTAGAATGGTGGCTGATGAGAGAGAGAGAGAGAAGCTGGAGGCTCATCCATGCTAACGTGGGGAAAGGTCTCAGGGAGACTTGGCTCAAAGCCAGGTAATGGAAGGATTCAGCCAGACTGCGTCTTGTGCAATGGTTCACACCACAGACTGGAGAGAAACAGAGACCTCACTTCCGGCATAGGGGAGAGAGCCACTGGGAGGGCTGAGTGGGGACCGCCCAGGAGCATCCCCTATCCCAGCTCTCTTAACCCAGCTTGGGCACCAAATCTGCGCTTTGCAAAATGAACACTTTTTTTTTTTTTTTTTTTTTTTTTTTGCAAAGTGAACACTTTTGCCCTCATGATTCCAGCCTAGCCGCACAGCCGTCTTTGGAGACAGGTAGTGATTTGTTGGACGAGACAAGGCTCAAGAGATTGAGCCACATGGCCAGGAAGAGAGCCAGACCCCGCTCCCATGCCCAGAGCCCACTCTTTCCTGAGACTCTTTATCCCGCCTCCTGCTTCTGCTGCTTCTTCCTGACTCCACAGAGCCCATCTCTCATATCCACCACGTTCTGCTAGAGAAGCTGGACCAGAGCAGTGTCTGCCAGGGTAAGTCTACACAAGTGTCCCTCTGAGCAGGCAGCCCGGGGCTGGTTCCACAGACTTCCGGCACTGCGACCTTTCTGGGCCTCAGTTTCCTTCCCGGTAAATAAGAACAACTCCATTTCCTCCAGTGGCAGTCTCCCAAGGCTGTTTCTTGCTGCCGAAGGAGTCATAGATGAGATGGTGTGTTGTAAAGGGCTAACTAACCTTATTGAAGAAACATCCATAATCCAGACATCATCTTTTTGAGCTTGGAGTAGAAAGATGGCTCATTCAGTTCCTTGAGGAGCCAGAGGAGGCCACACAAGGGAGAGACCCACCCCCATCTCATCCTGGAGCCTTGTCCACATGTCCCTTGCAGATGCTCACAGCCCACTCACCAGGCCTTGCAGCATCTCGTAGAGAACGGCCCCCAAGCACCACCAGTCCACTGCCCGATCATAAGGCTCTTTACGAAGCACTTCTGGAGCCAAGTACTGTTGAGGAGAAAATACATTTATCTGAAAGACACTCGGCCTCAGTCTCCCCACTTGTAAACAGGGCACTTAGAAGAAAAGATCACCAGGGGTTGATCCTGCTGTGATATGCACGTGCGTATGTTCAATCATCATCCATCTGCCAAAGGCCTACTCTGTGCCTGACCCTTTGCCAACGTGCAAAGGTAGACTTACACGGTTGTATAAGTGGTGCACAATACAAAAGTACCAGCCAAAAGGATATACAGAGTTGTAAGCCTGGCAGTGATTAACTCACCAAGCCATAACCCTAGTATAGGGTTATATCTGGCAACTTGATTAATGTTTAATAGAGTAACTCTTTCTAATTAATGTGCCCAAGGGGGTGCCTTTATCTAATTTGCACAAAAGCATCCTATCAGTGTCCTGGGAACCAGAAAACCCTGTGAGTACTCACAGTGCACTGGGGAGACTAATGCTGAAGTGGAAGTAAATGCGGCACATACTTGTACTGGAAACCTCAGTAACAGAGAGATGCTTAGGAATCAGGAAAGAGGAGGGGACACCTCAGTTCCTAGTGACAGATGAATGCATGCCACAGAGCTGTGCCTTCCAACAAGATGACTACCTGAGGCAGATCTCTGCTTTCTGCCAAACCCAAGGGTGGGGTGACCCCTTTGTCTGGTATCTCTGCCATTGAGTCTCAGCAACGGACAAGAGCCATTTGGAGAGACTGTGTGGATGTGGGAGGGACAGGAAGTTATCCAGACCTGAGCCCCAGGAGGGGCTCATTTAACCTCCCAGAGTCTTGATTTCCTCCTCTGTAAAATGGGGTTGCAGGATCCCTCCCTGGGGGCTGTTTTAAGGCTATGTGCTCATCTGGGCATAACAGGACATGTGTGCAGGCCTTGAACAATGGGAGCAACCATGGGTACTCTTGTCTGTGCTTCCCGGCATCACAACAGTAGCTGACTTATGGAAGAGGTGATGTGTTGGAGCCCCATGTCTCCTCCACAATCCGGGATGTCCTTTGCCCTGCTCCTCACCCCTGGCAATGTCCAAGGAAGAGATAGCTGGGCTGTCAAGCTTGGGGACACCAGCTCTGTCCAGTGGACACCCTGCCATATATGCAAACACAGACAATGGCTCCTGCTCAGAGAGATCACCTAATTCCATCAGCTGCTCCAAAACCAAATGGAGGAGGCCCAGCCGAGATCTGAGATCCAGGTTTTCTAGCATACCGAGAACAACAGAGCGGATAAAAGTCCTGTCCCATGCCAGATCAGGAGGCACTTCCCAGTCCTACAGCCTCTGCCTCCCAGCCCCCACCCAGATTATCGGTCAACTGGGAACCCCGTTGGGTCCAAGGTCCAAGGGTCAACACCCTGTTGGGAGTCCAGGGAAAGGTTTTCACCTGCAAGGCTCCCGGGAAGCCCAGCAGGACACACAGACATGCATGGATTACTGCGGAGACCCACAGAGTTTTTTTTTTTTTTTTTAATTTTATTTATTTATTTGACAGAGAGAGATCACAAGTAGGCAGAGAGGCAGGCAGAGAGAGAGAGGAGGAAGCAGGCTCCCTGCCGAGCAGAGAGCCCGATGTGGGACTCGATCCCAGGACCCTGAGATCATGACCCGAGCCGAAGGCAGTGGCTCAACCCACTGAGCCACCCAGGCGCCCGAGACCCACAGATTTTAGCCCCCCAGGCTCTTGGCAGCTGGAAGAGGGGAGTAGACCAGCATGTTGTATTCGCCAGCCCTGATCTTAACTTGTCAGGCCAAGCCCTCCTGCCACACATGGACTTCACCCTGTAGGGCAGGCTGTCCAACATGACAGCCACTCGTTGCCCGTGGCTACAAGAATAACCTATCTCAACAACTTCATATTGATTGTATGCTGAAATGACAATGTTTTGTATATACTGGGTTAATTAAAATATATTACAAAAATGAATTCTGCCTGTTTCTTTGTACTTTTTAAATGTGGCTGCTGGGAAACTTTACCTTGAGTATAGAGTCTGCATAGCTATTTCTCTTCTTCTAAGAGAAAGAACTGCTGCAGAACTTCCCCAGCAGGCCCCAGAGCTGGTGCCCCCATTAGACAGATGAGGAAATCAAGGCAGAGGACAAGCCAGCTCAGGGCAAGGGCTTGGGTGACAGGACTGGGCCTCCCCCAACCCGGTGGAACCTGTTGGCTCTAAGCTCAACTGCTCATGGCCTGACCTCTGACCTCTCTTACAAGGTTTGGCTTACCTCAGGGGTGCCACAGAATGTGGATGTGGTATCCTCAGGCTCTACCCCTTCCTTGCAGAGGCCAAAATCCGTCAGCACCACGTGTCCCTGCAGAGGAGGGTGAGTAGAAGCTGGAAGGTGGTCTAAGCTAAAGGGATGGTCAGGCCTAACCCCAAAGCCCAGATGCTTTACCCCAGGGCAGCAGCTGGGGAGTCTCATGCCTCTGGCATAGGCTATAGGCTTCACTTAGAGACCCATAGCTCCTAGACTGGATGTAGGAGCGGTACAAGGGGCAAGGTGGGGGGGTATCATTCCACTGTCTGCCCGCCCCCTCCCCCCAGCTTATCACAGACTTAGACCCATGCCCTACAACATGGCAGCTCCATGAATATCGTCGCTGGAGGGGACTGGCGGTGGCAGCTCCCTTGACAGAGAGCTGGTGTTTCAGAAAACAACCATATCGTGTGGCAGCTGGATGGCTGGTGGAGGTCTCGGAGTGAGTGGATACTCTGCTCAGCTCTCCCCTTTAGGAGCTGTCACGCCCATACCCCACTTCTGGGACATTCCTCTTATCCCAAGTTATGTTCCTCCCAAGGGGCAATCCACACCTAGTGACCAGTCAATGCAAGGGCACAAAAGCCCAGATTCCTTGCCTCAGTTTGGAACGGTTCTGAAGAGTCACCCCAGCCTGGACCCTCCCCACCCCTGTAAGATCAGCCAAGGCAACCTCATTTGCAACCACAATGCAGGTGGGCTTTCTCCTGTGCCCAGTCCTGCCTCCTCATCCCCTTAAAACTGGATCTCTTAAAAGCATTCCCCAATAACCATCTGCACTCAACACTCCATCTGTTTCCAGGGGACCCAGTCTAAGACACGGAGAAACTACAAAGTCCAAGAGCCTCCACTTGCCCCCCGCAAACCACACACACACACACACACACACACACACACACACACACACACATACACGAGCACACATAACTGAATGCATCCCTATCCATAAGCACAAGGCACAATGCTTGCACACATGTTCATAAGCACACACATATAGACACACACACACACCGACCTGGCAGTCCAAAAGAATGTTCTCTGGTTTCAGATCCCTGCAGAAAACAAGAGAAAAGAGCACTGTGATGTCTCCCTTAGTGAGGAGAGCAGGAGACCCAGGATCCTGGCAGGCAGACTGCTCCTGGAGGCTCACGGAGATGTGGAGGGAGAGCCCAAGGAGAATGGGCACTTGATGCCAGAAAGGAAGCTCCTACTCTACCCCCACTGCTGAGCCGTCCTCCTTGGACAAAGGGCCAAGTTCACCAGGACCTAGGGGTCTACACGACCCCTGGCAATTGTGGCAGAAGGGCCAGAGCTGGCTCGGAGCCACAGGTGGGACTCACCTGTAAATGACGTTGAGGGAGTGCAGGTAGCCAATGGCACTGGCCACCTCGGCGGCGTAGAACCGGGCCCGGGGCTCCAGGAACCGGCGTTCCCGCTGCAGGTGGAAGAAGAGCTGGAAGGGGAGGAGGTGTGTGAGAGAGGGTCTCTGGGCGGGGGCTCCAGCTCCTAGAGAGCAGGGTGGGGGGCAACTGGGCAAGTCACCCGCTCGCAGAGCTGCAATGTTCTCAGACGGACAGAGGCATGCTTGGGGCGCCTTGGGGGCTCCGTCGGTTAAGCATCCGACTCTTGATCTCCGCTCAGGCCTTGATCTCAGAGTTGTGAGTTCAAGCCCCACATTGGGCTTTATGCTGGCATGGAGCCTACTTAAAAAATGCTGGCCCCCACACTACAGAACAGTCGTGGGTGTCCAGAGTGTCAGCAGGAGAAATGAATTCACATGGATTGAGCAGCTACCAGATTCCAGGGTCAAAGCCAGACCCTTTCACATCTCTTACCTCATTTAATTCTCTTGACTACCTTTAGGGTATCAAATAGGATGCCAGTTTCACCTAAGAGACAACTGGAAGGGGTCAGGTGACTTGCCCAAGGCCAGGGAGCGCACAACTGGCAGAGCTGCCATGGTACCCCAGGTCATTTGATGATGCATCTTTCCTTGCCCCGGCAGTAAGCTGTCAAACTGAGCCCAGCCTAGGTCTATCCGGGGGCCAACTGCTTTGGTCTGTTTTGCTGGCCTGGGAAAGGCCTTTCCTCTACCAGGGGACTTAGGGATCCAGAGCAAAACCCACCTCTTGGTATCAGGCCAAAAGTCATGAGGTCATACAGGTTCAGTCTGGGATCACCTGCCCAGACAGACAGTCCAGGATGGGGCCTAGCCGCCCTCTGCTGTGCTTCTGGGTCACCAGGTGGCCTTGGGTCTCTGTTCACCACAGGGACCCATTACCCACCGCCCCGTCCCCGCAGTGGCCTATGGTATAAAAAAGAGGGCATCGGAATTCTTAACCACGGCACTCCACTAACACTGACCTTGCCCAGGTGTGCTGAAGTGAGTCTGGGCAGCCTTGTGTGGGGGCAGTCAAGAAATGGGGGGCTAAAAAAAAGAAATGGGGGGCTGGGAGCCAAACAGACTTGCATTCAAATCCTGGCTCTGTCAGGGACAGGCTGGGTGGCCGTGAGCAAGGGAGTTACCTCTTGAGCCTCGATTTTTCAGCTACAAAATGGGTCTGTTGTGAGGATGAGGTGCTATCATTCCAGAATCTGGTACACGTACCAGGCATTTAAGAATCCTCCCTAGGGGTCCACCCACCTCTCCCCCGTTGACATAGTCCAGCACGAAGTAGAGCTTCTCAGGCGTCTGGAAGGAGTAGCGCAGGCCCACAAGGAAGGGGTGCCGTACATTCTTCAGCAGCACACTGCGCTCCGCCATGATGTGGCTCTGCTGTGGGGTCATAGTTAGGGGCGCATGTCACCACCCACACAGCCCCCAGTGCCCTGGCACAGCCCACGTGGCCTCACTCATTCATGGGGTTGCCCTGCCCAGGACCTTCTCATGCCCCTGCTCAAATACCCACTGTGGCTCCTTAGTGTCCTCAGAGCCAGGCTCCCTGCACAGTAGCCAGGATTCTGAATGGTCAGCTTTATCCGCAGCTTTGTGCGTGCAGCTCCAGCTCCTGGGTCAGAAATCTCTGACCCTCTCTCCAGGGGCGATAAGGAAAGCACACGTGATTACCGCATAAAAGGAGTCCCACTTGTGGTTTTGTTCATGCTGTTTTTCCTGCCTGGACACCGCACATTTGGAGGCCAACTGCCAGGCCTCCCTAAAGACCTCGGCTATCTGCCCTCAGGATGTCCTTGTTAACATTAATTTCCTCGCCTCAGCCCTCTGATTGATGGTCCTCTCTCCTGGTCTGCTCTGTACCGCTCAAGAGCTTGGAATTAAAGAGACTCAAGTCAGCTGAAGAAGCTAGAACTGTGGGTTGGCTGTGGCTTGAGGGGCTCCAACACTGCACATACAGGAAGGCTGGCAGCTAGACAAGGCAGAGGGCTCATCGGCCATGGAGCCCTGAGTTTCCCAGTGGACAGCAGAGAGCTGGGATGGGGTCCGCCCGAAAGCCCTATGGGTGAGCTGGTTGGCTGGGTCCTCTGAAAAGGGTCACCACCGTCAGCACCACCCGGCCCTCTGTCTGCTGTGATCACAGCTGCACCAGCCCCGTGGGTCCTTCAGCACTGGGACCCATCTCGGGAAAACATCTTAGGCTGGGGTCGAGAAGCAGGAGGGCAAATGCCTGAGCACGAGCTCTGGTACCTCTTTCTTCTTTAAGATGGACTTTTTCTGCAGCACCTTCACTGCGTAGAACATCCCATCAGACTTGTGCTTGGCCAGCAGGACCTGAGCAGAAGCACAAACGTAAGGCCCCACAAGGGATGACTCCTCTGAGCTTCGGATTTCTCCATCAGCCGCTTGCTCTGGCCCTGCGTCCGGGATTCTACAGTTGTGAGCTCCTGCTTTGTGCGTGCAAGCGACAGGCAGAGGGTGGAGAAGGCCGGGGAAGGGAAGACCCAGGTCTCCCAACCTCCCTGTGTCACTCACCTTCCCATAGCTCCCTTTGCCAATGACTCTCAGGAAGTCAAAGTCGGTGGGCCGGGCGCTGCAGGGGAGGGAGAAGAACACATTTGTGGACTTGGAAAACCTGGCTCCTGATAGGAAATCCAGGCTTCTCTTTGACTTGGAAGCTGGGGAACAGAGGGAGCTTTCCAAGAGTCAAGCCTCCTGGCCACTGAAGCATGCCATGTTCTCCCAGCCAAGAGGACTTGGAGGACAGACCCCTACCCCTGGGGAACCACAGTCAAGCAACCAACAGACAAGCTGGGGAGAAAACTGACAAAACTGAAAAGAAGACAAGAACTCTGCTCCCCCCCCCCAAACCTGAGAAGGGCCTGAAGGGTGGGGAATTGCTAACAATGCAGAGTTTGGGGTGCGTTTCAGGCATGCGACTCAGCATGGGCAAATCCTGGGGAATTAGTGGTAGATAAAGCTGGGTCCCAGGTGGCAGAAGGTCCTGACGGTAGACCAGAGAACTTGGATCTGATTCCCAAAGAGAGGGGAGCCGGGTATGAAGGAAGCCCAAGGGAAAGTTGCTTGAAAGACCAGAACTCACTTTGGGTTGGCCGAAGGTCCCAGGTTGATGTTCCCATTGGCCCTTGAGGGCTGGTAGACATCGACAGAAAAGTTAGTAAGATCAGCAGGGACTGAGTGTTAGGTTCCTCAGCCTCTTGCTTTCCCCTGGCCTAGGCCCTGCTCCCTTCTCTACTAGCCTGCCTGCTTCTTCCTTCCTTCTTTTCACTGGTCTCCCAACCCACCCAACCACCCACCATCTCATCTGTTTCTCCTAACACCCCATTTTCTTGAAGCTCTTGCCCAACTCTGTGCCCTGTTTACCCTGTAAATGGCCCACTTCCGTGAGCTGACAGTGACCCCTGACAGCACCCCACCCCCTACTCTAGGTGGGCCCACCAGGCTGGCCTGAGCATCCCCCGGATTTCCCCTGGAAGAGGAAGTGAGCCCCCTGGTGGTGTGTAGGGGAACCAAGACTCACTCACCAGAGGACTGGGCATCCCAGACTGGCTAGAGTCCATTCTATGGCAGCGATCAGGTGGGCTCTGAGGACACAAGAGGGACCGGGCATGAGAGAGCTGTGGTTGGGGAAGGAGTCTCACCTGTCTAAGGCTTTAGGCACTGCTGCACTCTCCATCCCTCCCCAACCCCATGCACCTGCCAGTCTGAACACCTCCAACCCAAGGCTGAGGACCCCTGCAAGGGACAAGAACCGATACACCCTGAACCCAGCCTCTCTAACCAAACATCTCAAGAAGGAGCCAAGGAGAATGCCCAGGGGTATCCCTCCCAGGCTTAATGTTTTCAAGGATTGGGGACAGCCAGTGTGGCAAGATCCCTGTGAGCCAGGGCGGCCCTGGAAGGCTAGGATGGCCAGGGCTGGAAGGCTGGGCTCCCCAGGCTCCCAGACAGGCACACTGCAACCCTGAATTCCTGGGGACATCCCTGAGCTGGGATCTGTGTTGTGCTGACTGTTATCTCCCTGCCGCATGGACTTCTACTTAATGCCCCTGGAATGGCAAGTGGCCTGGGGGCCTGGGCTAGAGCCACGAAGAGATGACCCAAGCCTGGCTAGTGTTTGTTTGAAGAGTGTGACCAGCTGGTCTCTGCAGCTAGGAGTGTCTTTCCTGCTCCCACGCTGCAGGCTGAAGGAGGCTGTCCGGGCTCTGGCTCAGGATGTTCACGGCATATGCCTGCTTGGAAGGCCAAGGGGAAGAACTGAGATTCCACCTAAGAACCCAGGTGCTCATGGAGGATGTAGGTACTGTACATCCCAGGACCACAGCCTTGACCCACCAGGGGGACCTGGACAACAGCCTAGCCTCTCTGGGTAAAAAAAACCACCCGTCTTTACAAGGGAGGATCCTGGAGCAACCACTCCTGTGATGGCCTTGGGCGCTGACAAAGTCATCCCAGGAGAAAGGAGGGAATCCCCTAGCCCAGGCTGCTCCAAAAGGCCCAGGCCCGTGGGATCCTGAGAGAACGAGCTTCAGATCTGCCTGATAGGGAGTGTAGCCTGGCTTCAGCCAGCCCCCTGGGGTCCGTGCTCCCCGAGGGCCCATAATGCTGCCACACCCACTCCTGGGTTGATCCCATAGGCCCCTTTGCGGGGCCCAGGCCTCTCTAGCCCCACGTACCTGTGCAGCCTGAGGAGAGGCCACTGGAAGAACCGGCAGTTGGAGCCGGAGGACAGGCCGTGGACAAGAGAGCCTCTCTCTGTTCTCCCAACAAGGGCCGAAGTGTCTGTGCCTGGCGCCGGCCCGGCCCCGGCACCCAGCTCAGAACTCCCCGCAGCCGCAGCAACAGCAGCAACAGCAGCAAGGGGGCTGTTAATGTCACGTGGGATCCAGCTGCGCTTAGGATGGGACCAGGGACCTCACCTCCCCCTGGGGGGCGTGTGGGAGGGGGGTGGGCAACAGCTGCGGGAACACTCTGCTGACGCCTGAGGCTTGTTCGAATGTGTGAGAGTATATGGCTCAGGCTGTGTGTGTGTGTCTGTGTGTGTAGGGGGCTTGTCTGTAAGAAGACGCGCTCCCTGGGGCCTACCGAGGCCGGGCATAGACAGACTCCTTAAGGTTCTAGAGACCTCATCCAAGGCAGCTGAGAGCACTTTGCCTTCCAAGAATCTGTAGGTGTTTCAGGCACAGGTGTCTGGCCCAGTCCAGCCAGCCTTGGTCTTTGCCTGCTGAGCACTTGGCCCTTTGGGCCCTTCCTTGCTGGCTGCTCCAGGACCTTGGCCCACTGTCTCTAGGAAAGGACAGGTTGGCCTACAGCTCTCCAGCTGTGTCAGTGGTATGTGGTGCAATAATTAAGTACTCACGGGATCCCTCCTCTCCCCAGGCACTCATGAGGGGTGTTCTGGGGAATGAAAGAGTTCAAGGGGCCTGACAGAAAGCCCCTGCCTTTCTGGAACTTTCTGTGTGGCTACCATATGCCACATTTAGTTGGACCTCTGCAATTCACCACAGTGGAGGGACCCACGGGGCCAGGGCTAAGAAGGTTGGCCGGGGAGGGACCTGAGCCCAGCAGCCTTGGGGGTTCTCACTGGGCTCTGAAAAGCAGGGGACCAGTGGGGGGTTGTCCCAGCAAAGCAAACCCAAGTGAACAATATCAGAGCCTTCCATCTTTCAACAAACTCGAAATGTTGAACCAATACACCGATGGGCAGGATGTCATGTTGACAAAACACATACCCACCACAAGGACATTTCTTTTGAATAACAAGACCCTGATGGGACTTTATTCAGCAGCCAGGTGTAGAACAGGAGAATAATCATGAAAGTAATCCTAACTGAAATGGCCTGCTCAGAGCCCCCGCTGGCTGTGACTTTCCCTCTCTTGACCTGACATTCCTCTCCAAGTTCAGTTCCACTTCGGTGTCCTCCCTTTCAGTTAAACGCCTTGAAAGAGTTGTCTGGACTCAGTTTCCACTCTTCCTCCTTTTCTCTCTTGAGCCCATTCCAAAGAGGCTTTAACCCCAGCCCTCCACCAAGACCCTGGGCCAGTGACTCCCACGTTCCAGAGCCAGTGATGGGCTCCTCGGCCCCAGCTCGCCCAGCTTCTCTGGAGGTGGAGGACTGGGTACACCCGGTCTTCCCACTTGGCCTCCGGAGCTCCTGGTTTTCTTTCCATCTCAACCTGCTGCTCTTTCTCCATTTCTGCCGAATCTGCCTCCTCCTTTGCCACTAAATGGTGGCCTGTCCTGGGGTTCCGTTTTCAGACCTCTAGCTACCCTTGCTCCCAAACTCTCTCCTGCACTAAGTCTGTTTTTTTTTTTTTTTAAGATTTTTATTTATTTATTTGATAGGCAGAGATCACAAGCAGGCAGAGAGGCAGGCAGAGAGAGAGAGGAAGGGAAGCAGGTTCCCTGCTGAGCAGAGAGCCCGATGTGGGGCTCGATCCCAGGACCCTGAGATCATGACCTGAGCCAAAGGCAGAGGCTTTAACCCACTGAGCCACCCAGGTGCCCCCTAAGTCTGGGTTTATGTATCTAACTGCACTCTTGGCCGTTCACTAGTTGGGTGCCTAGAAGCACCTCACTCGTAACACGTCCAAGAGTCTGGACGCCCATTCCTTCCCCTCCGCTCCGGCCTGCTCCTCTGTCTTCCATCTCCTACCTGCTCAAAGAATCAAGCCAGCAACTTGGAATTCGGTCTAGAGACACGGAACCTTCCCCCAACTCCAGTCCAC
Organism: Mustela nivalis; assembly: GCF_964662115.1. NCBI lineage: Eukaryota > Metazoa > Chordata > Mammalia > Carnivora > Mustelidae > Mustela > Mustela nivalis. Next base: position 128,462,113 of record NC_139027.1, on the reverse strand, counting down.
CATGAAATCCCAGGAGACTCTACCTTCCCATAGAACCTAGGGAGCACTGCTACCCACCAGAGCATCTGCCCCGTCCCTGCCTGAGCCACTGACACTCGTCATTTGCCTCCCTGCTGTCTCCTGATTTTTAGCTTGACCCTCTACATGTTTCTCCACCCAAAGCCAGAGCACCACTTTTTTTTTTTTTTTAAGATTTTATTTATTTATTTGACAGAGATCACAGGTAGTCAGAGAGGCAGGCAGAGAGAGTGAGAGGGAAGCAGGCTCCCTGCCGAGCAGAGAGCCCGATGTGGGACTCGATCCCAGGACCCTGAGATCATGACCTGAACCAAAGGCAGCGGCTTAAACCACTGAGCCACCCAGGCGCCCCCAGAGCACCACTTTTACACTGGAAGCCAGACCACGTGACCTGGCTGCTCAGAAACTCCAGTCGCTTCCCATCACACCTTGGATTAAAATCCAAAGTCTGCCATGGTCTGCGAGATTCCATGTGACCTGGTTCCTGTCACCGTCTCCACTTTCATTCCCATGCTCTCTACACTCCAGCTTCTCTGACTTTCTTTCTGTCGCTCAAACACACCGAGTGCCCTCTGGCCTCCTGGCCCTGGCCCTTCCTTTCCCCTCTGCGTAGAATGTTCTTCCCCCCACCCCTGACTCCTGCATGGCTGGCTTCCAGGAACATCACAGAGGTCTCTGCTCAACTGTCACCACTGAGAGAGGCCTCTTCTCGTTGTGCATGACTGATTTTCCTCGTTTGTCTGAGACCGAGGATTTCTAGGGATGTGAGACTCTCAGGGCTAAAGCTAGAGCAGTCCCGGGGCACAGCAGGATGGCTGGTCACTATACAGCACGCTCCTGCCTGCTCCCTGTCCCCTTTCTCTGCTGAGCACGTTCTACTCTGACATCTCGTCATCAACTCTTTCTGTCTTGCACTAGAACATCGGCTCCACGAGGGCAAAGATTTTTCTTGTTCACGGTTGAGTCCCCAGCACCTAGATAAGGATCTGGTATAGGATCGGTGCTCAGTATTTGAGTGATGAAACAGGAATGAGTTGATAAGATCAAGGAGAGTACATATATAAAATGGAAAATTGCCCAACGGAAAACGATAGATTTGTAAATCAGAATGGGAATGTATGTGTGACACAACGTCAAGCAGAAAAAGGACATTTCAAAATGGTAGGTGTGCCAGGGAGATCATCTTTGTAAGATAATAGAGACACATATGCACGTATACATTTGTGCATAGGCACCAAGAAAGGCTGGACGCTTACAACCCAAGGTGACAGAGGGTTAAGCTAATTTTTATCTTTGTACCTTGGTGTAAAATGTCTCAAGAGGTTGCTGTTCCCTTAATTCTTTGGTAGGAAGGCCTGGGGAGAATTTTGACACATGCATTGCCCACCACCACACTCCCATCACCTCGACTGGAACTCCCACATCGATGCAGCTCACAGCTCCTGTAGCTTCTTTCTTACCTGCACCATCGTCTTCTGATTTTCTGGCCGAAGGCTGGGCATCAATACCTCATCGTGACTATTCAAACCCACAGGGATGCCCGTGAACTTGCACGGTGTGATCCCTCCTAACTGCTGGAGCGTAGACGCATACGCCTCTGGCCCATCATGGCACCAACCTGCTCACACCTCCCGAGGGCTGCTGGCTGCAGCGGGGGTGGGGGTCACTCCGTTCCCTCTCTTTGGAGCACTGCCCTGACCATTCTGGTCTACTTGGCCAGCCCGTTCGCCTCTGTCCTCATTTGCCGTCCCCAGAAGCCTTGCCAGACCTCCTCCTGCACCGCCCCCCCCGGATCCCCTAAACTCTTACCCCCTCCTCTGTGTCCACTGCTGCTGTAACATCTGTCTTCACACTACTGTGATTTATTTGCCTGCCTGGCCAGTGCATACCAATGACATACCAATGACAGTGCCACCAAGGGCCAGCTTGGTCTTGTTTTGTTCCCACAGCGCCAGGGGTTAGAAACCACCAGGATCCCTGTTTGAAGGAGGAGGAAACTGAGGCACAGAGAGGTGAAGTGGCTTGACCAAGACACCAAGCTGGCTAACGCTCTAACTGGGATTTGAACCCAGGCAGTCTGACTCGAAGCCCGTGGCCTAGAACTGCAGGGAGAAGTTGGGAATGTAGAAAAGGAAGGAAGGAATTGAGCGGGGTGGGCGGGAGGGTGTGGCTGCCGTCAGGAGGAGAGGAGATTAGGGACAGGGAGGCAGGGAGGTAGTTGAGAGGGATGGACGGGATGGAGGGGCAGGAAAGGAGTTAGGAAGGGGTGAGGAAGGAAGGGAGAAGGGCAGGAATAGTTACGAAGGAAAATGGCAGGAAAGGAAGTAGGAAAGAGGGTGCTAGGCAGGAAAGGGAGGACATTGGCAGCCAGAAACGAAGACAGCCAGGCGACCCATTTCTCCGTTTGGCAGCCCGACCGACAGGCTGGCAGGCAGGGGTCCTGCTCACGCCTGAGCCTCTCACCTGAAAATGCGGGGTCTCCGTCAGGTCCTGGGGAGCAGCCCGGGGCACAGCTCTGCCCTCCTGTCTCTCTGCATGGTCCCGCTGACCTGAAACCCAGCCCCGCGGTGCTGGACAACCTTCCCGGTCAGGAGCGACCTGTCACCCACTCACTTGGCTCCCGAGCCAGCTAGGAGCTAGCTGCAGGGCCTTCTGGTTACTAATTAACCTTGGACCTGAATGGAAGACAGCTTCTAGACAGGCCTGGCCCTGGGGACCCTCTGAACTTTAAAGAGCTACTGCACCATTCGAGTTGTGTGACCTTGGACTGACTACCGAGGATGGCGTGTGTCCTGACCCTCACAGAAAGGGTCTCTGAGTTGCCTTTCAACCCTGTCACGTTTCCATTCTCTGAAATGCCTCCCGCCCCACCTCCCAGGTCCGGCCCAAATGCTGACCTTGCATGGTCTGCCCTGATTCCAACAGCTGAATCACGTCCCCTTTCCCTTAGTGCCTGGAGGACTGACCGTTGAAAGGGCTGGTCTCACACGGTTCTCCCCTGAGCGGGGACCACAGCCTCTGACATGACCCCTTCCCCGACACCTCTGGGAATGGAAAGCTCATTTTATCCTGAGCCAGCCTTGTTGCCGGACACTGCCAAGCCCGAGGCTGCCGCCCAGAGCTCACCTGCTGGGGCACCGCTTGGGGAACCATCCCGGGAAGAGAACCATGGCTGAGCGGCGCCCCATGCTCTGCTCCACCCTTCAGTGACCTGGGGCTCAGGAACCAGGGCTCAGCACTCCCTAGCTTGCACCGAAGGAAGGCTAGCTCCTGGTCAATCTGAAGCTGCCCAGACTGAGGGTTCCAACTCAGGGCAGGGGCTGGGACTGGCCGGCTGCACAGGGTCTGGCTATCATGCTGCCTCCTCACTGCCTTTTCATTAGGATCTCAGCAACTTTTTTTTTTTTTTTTTTAAGATTTTATTTATTTATTTGACAGACAGAGATCACAAGTAGAGAGAGGGGGGGAAGCAGGCTCCCCGTTGAGCAGAGAGCCCCATGCGGGGTTCAATCCCAGGACCCTGGAATCATGACCTGAGCCGAAGGCAGAGGCTTTAATCCTCTGAGCCACCCAGGCGCCCCAAGACCTCAGCAACTTCTTAATCTTTCTAGTGTGCCCCCGGAGAAGCCGGGCATGCCCTATCCCCCACCTCCACCAACACACACAGGAGCAAATACTTGGCCTCTGCCTGGAGAGGGGCCACGGCTGGCCCAACTGCGCGGAGCAGATTGGAGCCAAGCCCTGGGTCCTGGCCCTTTCCAGAGCCTTCCCGTGTCAGCTCCACTGGGCTCCTCCTCCCCTGCCTTCCCAGAACCAGTTTTCAAACACCCCCCCCACCCCGATGGAGTTGCATAAACTGTATTGAAAAAGTCCAGTGTACAGAAGAATGTGGAATAAAAAGTGAAAGCTTCTCCTCGACCCCATCTTCATTCTCATTTCCAGAAGTAACCGCTGTGAACTAAACGGGGACCACCCTTCCAGACCTTTGTCTGCAACCTAATCTCCGTATCTCAAATGATTTTTCCAGAAAAAAAACGGGCCACACCACACACATGGTTCAGGAGCTCATTTTCTCTCACACTCTTTCTTTCCCCGTCAACACAGAGTCAACTTTTTTTTTTAATCATCTGCATCACATTGTATAATGTGGGATTAATTTCCCTGTCCCTGTTCCCTGGTTCCTGTTTCTTTGTTGGACGTTTAGGCTGCTACCAATTTCACAAGAATTCTAACGAGGCTTTAGAGAAACCCGTGGTGCTAATAGCTTGTGGCCTGGCGCTCCTGTTTCTGTCTGATAAACTCCTATGGGGGGAGGGCTGGGTTAATTCTGACCTATCTACCAAATTACTGTAGACAGTGGGACCAAATGACATGGCTATCAGCGGTGCTTAAACTGGCCCTTCCCCTCCACGAGGCCCCAGAAAACAGGCCCCTCCGGCAGAGGTGCACCTCCTCCCTGTCCTCCTCTGCCTCCCCACCCCCGGCCACCCTTCCTGTCCCTTCCTCCCAGAGGCTTGCTGGACTCTGTGGTGTGGGCACGAAGACCAAAGACATGTTCTCAGGGAAGAGAAGGGGAGCCAGAACCTCAACCAACGTGCACCCACCTCCATGAATATTCCCTCCGCCTTGACATTCAGCCCACTTCCCGTGCTTTGTCGGGTGTCCCGCCCACACTCCCAGGGCTTCCCCCCACCTGCACACACCCTCCTCCTCTCACGCCTGCAGGTTCAGCCACAGGCAGAGGGAATAAGGGGCCTAGGATCTGTAAGGACCCTACACCCACACAAGCTGGAAGCAGGACCTTTGAGCCAATGGAGTCCACACATAGGCCATTGATGGGCCCAGGTTTCTTTCAGAAATTTTTTTTTTTTTTTTACAAATGTATCAATGTACAAGAATTTAAAAAATCAAATAGAGAGGGGCGCCTGGGAGGCCTCAGACCCCTCTGCCTTCGGCTCGGGTCGTGATCCCAGGGTCCTGGGGTCGAGCCCCACATTAGGCTCTCTGCTGGGCGGCAAGCCTGCTTCCCCCCCCCCCTCTCTCTGCCTGCCTCTCTGCCTACTTGTGATCTCTGCCTGTCAAATAAATGAATAAAATCTTAAAAAAAAAAAAAAAAAGCTGCTTCCTTCAGTATTTATTTCCATTTGTCTAAATCGCATGACCATCCTGTTATTCCTTCCTCTTTTGGTTTTGAGCGTTATCAAGCGGGTTCCTTTCTACTGTTGGACTCCAGATCTCACCCATCCAAATACACACTCCGCTTTTCCTAAAGTTAATACTTCCTCCTTTGATGGTTTGAAACATTGAACACACACACACGCGACAATTCTCTCTTAAACTCTGTCAGAGCAGGACATATTCTCTTCATACAATGATAAGATAGTTTTGGTTCCTTTGTTTGTTTTGTATTTCATCCTTCCTGGAGCCTCTCACATTCTTCTCTTCTCACTTGGACAGCTGCTCAGTTGTCAACCTGGCCCCTCCCTTCTCATCCCTCTGCAAGTTCCCTGCAAGTCTCTCTCCTTGTTGGAGGTCCTGTTTCTTGGATCCTCTGTCTCTTTCTTCCTTCCCTTCCTTCCTTCCTTCTTTCTTTTTTCTTAATTTCAAATTGTGGGTAAATCTATTTAACAAAGTTTGCCATTTCAACCATCTTTTTTTTTAAATCAATTAATTTTTTAAAAAATTTATTTGACAGGCAGAGATCACAAGTAGGCAGAGAGGCAGGCAGAGAGAGAGGAGGAAGCAGGCTCCCCGCTGAGCAGAGAGCCCGCTGTGGGGCTCGATCCCAGGACCCTGGGATCATGGCCTGAGCCGAAAGCAGAGGCTTTAACCCACTGAGCCACCCAGGCGCCCCTCAACCATCTTTTTAAAAAAGATTTTATTTGAGAGAGCGAGAGAGTGAGAGAGAGCACAGGAGCGTGAGCACGGTGGGGCCGGGAGAGAGGGAAGAAGGGCAGAGGCAGGGGCAGAAGCAGGCTTCCCGCTGAGCAAGGAGCTCCACGAGGCTCTATCTCAGGACCCTGAGATCATGACCAAAGGCAGATACTTAACCAACTGAGCCACCCAGGCGCCCCCATTTCAACCATCTTTACGTGAACAATTCAGCAGCATTAGGTACATTCACAACGTTGTACAACCACCATCACCTATTTACAAGACTTCATTGCTTCGAAGAGAGACTCTGTAACCATTAAGCAATAATCATCCCTTTCCCCTCCTCCCAGCCTCTGGTAACCTCCAATCTACTTTCCGTCTCTATGGACCTGCCTATTCTAGATATTTCTTATAAGGGACTCACGGAATATTTGTCCTTTTGTGCCTGGCTTATTCCATGTAGCATCATGTCTTCAGGGTTTTTCCATGTTGTTTAATCCTTCTTTAGGGTTGAATAATATTCTGTTGTACGGGTAGACTACGTTTTGTCTACCCACTCATCTATGAACAGACACTCGGGTTCTTTCCACCTCTAGGCTGTTGTGAGTAAGGCTAAAGTGATTACTGGCAACAAGTATCTGTTTTCAGATTTTTCAGGTGTCTACTTAGGAGTGGAATTTCTGAGTAATGTGATAATTCTAGGTTTAGCTTTTTGAGAAGGCAAACCCCTCCTCAAGCAGCCAGCCTGTTTTCCAACCTAGTACACTCCAACCAATGGTTTCCCCACACCCTTGCCAACAATTATTATTTTCCAATTTTGTGATGACAGCCATCCTGGTGGGTGTGAAGTGGTAGCTCATGGTGGTTTTCATGGGCATTTCTCTAATGACAAAGCGGTGGAGCATCTCTTCATGTGTTTGTTGGCATTTGCACATCTTTGGAGAAAGGTCTAGGCAAGACCTCTGCTCATTTTTTATTCGGGTTGTTTGTCTTTTTGTTGTTTAATGTTAGGGGTTCTCTATATATTCTGGATATTGAACCCTTGACAGATGGACAATTTGTGAGTATTTCCTCCCGGTCTATAGATTGTCTTTTCACTTTCTTGACAAAGTCCTTTGATGCACAGAAGTTTTTCATTTTGATGAACTTCAACTGTTTCTTCTTTTGTTGCTTGTGCTTTTGGTGTCACATCTAGACCTCACTGTCAATTCTGAAAAATCATAACGATTTACCTCTGGGTTTTGTTCTAAGGATTTTATGGTCTTAGCTCCTATATTTAGGTCATTGGCCCATTTGAGTTCCATTTTTATATGGTATAGGTAGGCATCTAACTGCATGTTTTTCACGTGCAGAGATCCAGTTGTCCCAACACCCTCTGATGGAGAGACTGTTCTTTCCCCATTGAATGAACGAACACTCTTTTCAAAAATCAGTTGGCCGTAGGGGTGCCTGGGTGGCTCAGTGGATTAAAGCCTCTGCTTTTGTCTTGGGTCATGATCCAAGGGTCCTGGGATCGAAGCGCACATTGGACTCCCTGCTCGGCGGGGAGCCTGCTTCCCTTCCTCTCTCTCTGCCTGCCTCTCTGTCTACTTGTGATCTCTCTCTCTGTCAAATAAATAAATAAACAAATAAATAATCTTTTTAAAAAAATCAATTGGCTGTAGATGTTTGGGGGTATTTTTGTACTCTTAGTTCTCTCCAGTTGGTCTCTATGTCTGTTCTTATGCCGGTATCACACTCTCTTGATTATATTTGCAGCAAGTTTTGAAATCAGAAAATCAGAGTCCTCCTACTTTGTTCTTTTTCAAGACTGTTTTGGCTTTTAGGGTCCTCTTGCTCTTCCACATGGATATGAGGTTTGGCTTTTCTGTTCCTACAATGAAGGCCATTGACATTTTGATAGGGTTTGAACCTGTTGGTCACTTCGGGTAGTGGTGACATTTTAACAATCTTAAGTCTTCCTAAACATGAGCACAGATGTCTTTCCATTTAATCAGGTCTTCTTCAATTTCTTTCAGCAAGGGTTTGTCGCTTTTAGTATATAAGCCTTTCACCTCCTTTAAATTTATTCCTAGGTATTTTATTCCTTTAGATGCTGTTGCAAGGGGAATTTCTTTCTTCCTTTCCTTTTTGGATTGTTTGTTATAGAAACACAAGTGACTTGATTTTTTTGTGTTAATCTTATACCCTGCACCTTTGCATAAATTTTTGGCTTTAGCGGATTGCTTGTTGATTTTTTGGTATATAAGATCATGTCATCCATGAATAGAAATAATTTTACTTATTCCATTCCAATTTAGGTGCCCTTTATTTATTTCCCTTTTTAAAAAAAGATTTTTATTTATTTATTTGACAGACAGGGATCACAAGTAGGCAGAGAGGCAGGTAGAGAGAGATAGGGAAGCAGGCTCCCTGCTGAGCAGAGAGCCCGACGCGGGGCTCGATCCCAGGACCCTGAGATCATGACCTCAGCAGAAGGCAGAGGCTTTAACTGACTGGACCACCAGGCACCCCTCATTTCCCTTATCTAATTGCTCTGGTGAGAACGTCTAGTACAATACGGAAAATCAGTGGTGAAAGTGGGTTTCCATGTCTTGTTCTAATCTTAGGAAAAAAGGCTTTTACCATTGAGTATGATATTAGTTGTGGTGTTTTTTTGTAGATGCCTTTGATCATGTTGAGAAAGTTCCCTTCTATCCCCCAGTTTTCTGTTTTAACTGTGAAATGGTGTTGGGTTTTCATTAATGCCTTTCCTGCATCAATTGAGATGATCATGTTTTTTTCCCCTTTCATTCTAGTTATGTGGTGTTTTACATAGACTGGTGATTATATAGACTTGAACTACCCTTGCATTTTTGGAATCTATCTCTTTTTTGACTTATTCTTTCATTTTTATTTATTTTTTATTTTTTAAAGATTTTATTTATGTATTTGACAGAGAGAGAGAGAGAGATCACAAGTAGGCAGAGAGGTAGGTAGAGAGAGAGAAGGGGAAGCAGGCTCCCCACTGAGCAGAGAGCCTGATGCGGGGCTGGATACCAGGACCCTGAGATCATGACCTGAGCCAAAGGCAGAGGCTCAACCCACTGAGCCACCCAGGCACCCTACTCTCATTTTTTTTTTTAAGACTTTATTTATTTATTTGACAGAGAGAGATCACAAGTAGGCGGAGAGGCAGGCAGAGAGAGAGAGGAGGAAGCAGACTCCCCACTGAGCAGAGAGCCCGACGCGGGGCTCGATCCCAGGACCCTGGGATCATGACCAGAGCCGAAGGCAGAGGCTTAACCCACTGAGCCACCCAGGCGCCCCGACTCTCACATTTTTAAAAAAAGATTTCATTTGGGATACCTGGGTGGCTCAGCCAGTTAAGTGTCTGCCTTCGGCTCAGGTCATGATCCTACAGTCCTGGGATCGAGCCCCGCATCAGGCTGTCTGTTAAGTGCGGAGCTTGCTTCTTCCTCTCCCTCTGCCTGCTGCTCTGCCTGCTTGTGTTCTCTCTCTGTCAAAGAAATAAAAACAGTCTTTTAAAAAAGACTGTATTTATTTTGCGAGAGAGTGAGCGAGCCAGCATGAATGGCAGAGAGGAGAGAGGGATAAGGAGACTCCCCTTTAAGCAGGGAGTCCAGGAAGAATCTATCCCAGGACCGTTATACTCTCACTTTGATGGAGCAATCCTCCAGGGGGTTTCTGAGGAAAGGTTTATAGGAGATAAAAGTTTGAAACTTTGTATGCCTTCAGATTTAACTGACAACTTGGCTAGGTACAGAACTCTAGGGAGGAAATAACTTTCCTTTGGAATTGTGCAGATGTTGCTCCACTTCCTTGCTTCCAGCATTGCCACTGGGTTCGATGTTATTGATTCATGTTCCTTTGGATGAGACCTGTCTTATTCCCTCTGGAAGCTTTTAAATCTTCTCTTTGTTCTCATTATTCTGATATTTTGCACTAATGTAGCTTAGTGTCATTCCTTTTACATCCATTGTGTTGGGCATTCAGTGTAACGTTTTAGTTTGGCCACTACTACCTTTCAACTCTGTGAACGTTACTTTAAAAAAAAAAGTTTTAAAAAAATATGTAATTTCTCTGTTCCTCTTTTTTCTTTTAAAGGTTTTATTTATTCATATGACACACAGAGAGAGAGATCACAAGCGGGCAGAAAGAGAGGGGAAAGCAGGCTCCCCGCCGAGCAGAGAGCCCCATGTGGGGCTTGATCCCAGGACCCAGAGATCACAACCTGAGCCGAAGACAGAAGCTCAACCCACTGAGCCACCCAGGAGCCCCTCTCTGTTCCTCTTATTGGCATTTCTGTTAGTTGTATATTGGACCTCCAGCTAGTCCTCTAATTTTTTTTTTGAATTTTTATTTATTTGTTTGACAGACAGATTACAAGTAGGCAGAGAGTCAGGCAGAGAGAGAGAGGAGGAAGCAGACTCCCCACTGAGCAGAGAGCCCGATGCGGGGCTCAATCCCAGGACCCTGGGACCATGGCCTGAGCTGAAGGTAGAGGCTTTAACCCACTGAGCCATCCAGGTGCCCCTAGTCCTCTAATTTTTAAAGTTCTTTCCCCTTTTTCTTTCCTTGTCTTTTTCTTCTTTTTTCCCCAAGATTTTATTTATTTATTTGAGAGAGAGAGAGCATGAGAAGGGGGAGGACCAGAGGGAGAAGCAGACCCCCCACCGAGCAGGCAGCCCGATGCGGAACTCAATCCTGGGACTCCAGGATCATGACCTGAGTCAAAGGCAGTCGCTTAACCAACTGAGCCACCCAGGCGCCGCCTTGTCTTTTTCTTCTACTTTCTGGGCACTATCAACTTTATCTTTCAACCCGTGCGTTGAATCATCCCTGCCATCAGTTTTAAATTTCCCAATGTCCTTTCTTGCCTCTCAATGTTTCTTTTTCTAGGATAGCAGCCATGGCTGGTAGAGGGAGAACTTCCACAAGGGGAAGGATCAGTTCTTCTTCTGTGATGAGTAGGGGAGAAGGAAGGAGGGATATGGGTGGAAGAAGACTGGCAGATGAGGCGGCAGGAAGGTGGGGGTATTCCTTCTGATGACTTCCATTTTCTCTGTGAATGAGCATGACAATGAGCACATATATTGAGATGACAAGGGAAGTTAACAGGGCAGGAGGTTTGAAGACAGTGAAAAGGGAAATCAAAGGTAATACACTGTTCAAAAACCCAGCTGCTTCCTGGGCAGCCCTGAGGGTCCACACTGAAGCTGGAGACCATCAGTCAACCATGGCACCAGTGGGCTTAGTCAGATTAGCTCCGGGTAAAGGTGTGGAGAAGATGGGCGTGGACAGCTCCGTGGTTGGTGTTCTAGCCGAGCAGTCTGGAAGAGCAGCGGGGCCAAGAAATCGAGGATATTGACAACAAAGGGGTTGATGGGATTGGACAGGGCATGTCTGCCGCTTTTGTTTGCTCACGGTCTCTGGGAAACTTAATGAAGTTTGACGGTTTAGCTTGACATTTTCCACATGAAAGTTTGATGTTAACTTTTTTTTTTAAAGATTTCATTTATTTATTTATCTATCAGAGAGAGAGAGAGAGAGAACACACGCACATACAAGCCAGAGGAGTGGCAAGCAGAGGGAGAAGCAGACTCCCCGCTCAGCAAGGAGCCCGAAGCAAAGTGGGACTCGGTCCCAGGACCCTGGGATCTTGACCTGAGCCGAAGGCAGACACTTAATGACTGAGCCACCCAGGGGTCCCAGTTTGATGTTATTTTAAAAATGTAGGGCTTCGCTGAATTTTCCACCCCTGTCCACTGTTTCTGGAGGTTCCCATTGTTTACGTTTCTCTGTGTAGACAAGTTTTGTTCCTTACCTTTAAAATAGAATAAGGACCCCCTAACAATAAAGGGAATGCTTTATTCTCTTCAATAATGGAGCTATTGATATTCATTTTGGTGTTTTCTGGATGTTTTACCATGAAAATAGAAACAGACTCTGACTGTGTATCACCCAGATGTTCAAAGTTTATTTATGTTGTTTCAATACACTGACAACACACCACAGTTTGTAAATTTTTCTCCCTCAAGAGCCAAGAGTCATTTTATCTTAAACCAGAAGATGCTCTTAAAGAACACACGCACACGCACACGCGTGCACACACACACACATACGGAAGATACAAAAACAATCCCACCAAAGTGCATGTGAATGAAAGTGCAAACAGGCTTTGTTTTCAAACTCTGGGTCCGTTCTCTCTGCTTCAGAAATTTAACAGAAAGGTCCTCACTGACCTAAGCCAGGGCTGGGCCGGGGGCTGGGTGCAGCTGTTGGGGGCCAGAGTGTGAGCCGTGTCTGCTGCCCAGAGCAGGGCGCTGGCGCCGACGCCTTCCCTTCACCTGCATCCCCGTCAACGTGGGAGGATCTCCTCTAGGGACAAGATGTGGGTGAAGGGGCCGGAGGGCCGACTGCTTTCCCCCTTTCTTATGGTTTCTTTCTGAAGAGTTTGACGTTGGTGCAGAAAGTGCTGAGGTCTCCAAGTTCGGAGGCCTGGGGCCCCTCTCCTCAAGGCCCGTTGGTAGTCCAGCCTGCCTCTCCCGTCGGCAAGCACTGCGAGTGTGGCCGGCAGATCCGCGTGGCAGAGCTGTCCCAGTCCTGCTCCTCGGGAGTGGGGAGCTCCCACGGCACAGCCGTGCATCCTTGCCGCCTTCTCCTCACACCACAAAGCCAGCTTCTCCTCAGTTTCAAAGAGGAGCCAACCAGGCCAAGTTGCTAGAGAGTTCCGCCACCACCCAAGCGAACCAAGGGAGAGAGGCTCGGACTGGCCCCTCCTGCCTCTTGGCCAAGGTGGGGCACCAATGCAACCTCTGGGAGCCTGAGCCTCAGCCAGAGGCAGGGCCTACCCACTTTCTTCCCAGGAAGGCTGTGCTCAGAGCTGCCTCTAAGGGCCGAAAGGGCAGGAACATCAGAAGTCCTGTGGGAGTTCAGCGGGGCGGCTGAATGGCTGCCCCGGCCCAGAGCTGTCTGGGCCCACAGGAGGGAGAGTCCCCTACTGGGCTGTGGCAGGAAATCAACAGAGCTTTGGGTGTCCCACTTCTATGGGAAAGATAAAGCTTCATATTTTAACAATAATAGCCCTTGACATTTTCCCAACACTGAGCCTCACAGATGCACCTGTCAAACACTTCTGGGGGGGCGCTGATGTGCACACACATACCACGTGACTGAGGGAAGGGTCGGGCTCTGCACCCCGCAGGCCCATCGCAGCACCTGGGGCCACGGGAGCTTGGAGGTTGCTCCTCACCTCCCTGTGGGGCCAGCTGCTCCGGGCCCTCTGCCCCTGCCCCACCCTGGTTGGTTTGGCAGCGGCTCGGTGGAGGCTCGGCCCCCACTTGGACAGAAAGGTTGAAGTCCCCGAGCCCCAGCAGACACCCGGCTGGCAGTGCAAGACAGATGGAGAGTGGTAAGCAAGGCTTATGGAACACAGAGAATTCAAAGACAGAAGAATTCACCTTCCCAACTCCCAACTTCAAGGGGGCTTTGTAAGACCTCAAGAGCAAGACATTGACGGGACAGGTCGAATGTGATGTTGTGAGGTATGTGCGCTAGACCGAGCGGCACATCCCCACGGCAGGAGGCCTGGCAGGCATGGGGTCCTCACCCCAGGACCAGTACCCTGGCTGAGATCTATGCCTGCAGGGAAGGATGGTAGGCCCAGCTTCAGGGACCATCATGCTTGCTGGAGATGCCCCTCTGGGGAGCAAAGACCCGAGATTGTCTGACATACCCTTGTGCTGCCTCTTCCCCACACCTGATACAGGAAGGGTATATGGGGAACCCATGTGGAGCCTTAAACTCTTCCGCACAAGTGAAACAGGTCCTAACCATCCACTCTGCTGGAAACAGGGTTTGGCGTGGGCCACCACAATGCCAGCTCATCAGAACAGCATGCTCAGAAAGGCATCTGGGCTTGGCATCCCGAGAAAAGCAGCCAGAGACGCCCAGTGTATCCTAGGACAACCTGTTTCCAAAGCTCACCCATCCACGGGGGGAGAGCCAGTGGGGTCTGGGTGGGCCCTGCCCAGGAAACCGGACAGCGGAGCAAGTACGTATGTTTGTGGCTGGGTCACTTCCTGGCTGGAGCCAAGGCAAGAAAAGCATGGAGAGAGGCCCAAGAGAAATGAGCCTCTGACCCGAGGATTCCCCTTCTAACAGATTGTCCTTAACCGCTAAGATAAAGACCCTTTGGTGATCACACAAGTCAGCTAGAGATGTGGGGCGGCCAGAGGCAGGGCCCCTCTGGTCTACTCCACCGGTAATGTTCCCCCAGCCCAGTCACACCCTCACTGGTGTGCCTGCTGGCAGATGAGCCCCAGGACTCGGGGGCTAGGACTCCCAGGTATCCTGTAGGAAGCAGCCCCAGAGAGAAGGAGCACCAACCCCTGGTAAGTCGTAGAGGGGGGTTGGGGTGGGGGTGGGATATGAGGAACTCAAGTTGGGAAGGAAGCGTTGGCTGCGGAGGGAGGCCCAGCTTGGGCTGGAGGTGAGCCCAGCCCCGAGCCACTCACTTTAAGGTGTCATCGGCGTTTTTGAACATGAGAATGGCGTTATAGATCTTCAAGGCCGGACCCAGCTTGACGCTCATGATCTTCACAATGTCCGCCTGTGTCAGCAAAAGGAAGGCCTCGCCGTCAATCATCTGAGGGGTCGGAGGAGGGAGGCGGAAAGCGGAGAAGGTGGAGGGAGAGGGCCGTGGGAAGGAGTGGCGGAGAGGTGGGTGGGGGATGCGTAGGGAGTGGGCGGGGGAGAAAGAGAAACGGAGTCAAGGATGGGGGGGGAGGACAGAGATGGGAAGAGGAAGGAAAAGGAGAAACGAGGGAGGGAGAAAGGAAAAAAGGAAGATAGCGATGGGGACAGAGAAGGACAGAGATCTCCACTGGCTCCCCCATGTTCACCCACATACTCTTTCTCTCTCTTTCTGCTGCCTGGTCTGAGGTCAGTGTGTGTGCATAACGTCTTCTGAGTCCTCCCGGCCAGTGGCCTCAAAACACCTGCTGTTGCGCTCCCCCCCCCCCCAGCAAAGCCCCAGGTTAGTGTCCCTGCTGCTGGCAGGTCAACACGCAGACGCAGGGGGCATGCACAGGGGATGCAGTGGGATGTGCACGGTGTCACCTATGAGCTATTCTTGCTGGGGGTTTGTGGGGAGAGAGGATGGGAGAGTGATTTAGTCTGAATCTGGGCTGGGCCAACCGCCAGACTGGACAGACTGACTACCCATGAGACCGTCAGTCTGCTTTGCCCTAATTTCTCACGCTAATGACTGGTCTGTGTCCCAGCCAGAGAGAATCTTGATGTTGTGTGTGTCTGAGTGGACCATTTCAGCCCAACCACAGCCACTCCCTGGAGCGTGGTCCAGATCCTGGGGGGTGGGGGGTGATGCCACGGACCAGATCCTGGGAAGGGTCATCTTCAGCTCTCACAGGCGTCCTGCTTCCCACTGAGACCCCATCTGATGCTGGCTGTCCACCCTTTGCCCCTTCTGGCCACTGCTTTTGTGTCCCAGACCATGCCGAACTGAGACACACAGCAGGTGCTCAGGGTGGGAGGGAGCCCTTCTTCTGACAAGCGGAGGATGTTGTAGCACCTAACTTTCGTGTGGCTCTGTGGCTGGCTCAATGACTACACTCAGCAAGGAGTTATGACTGTCGTCACAGAGGGAGACCTCTAACCAGTGCCACATGCTTCTATCTCGTGAAACAGGTGTGGTAAAGGTGTGGCTGAGTCACCAAATGACAAGGTGTATGACACTGGAAAGGCTTACTGGTATTAGAGATGACAGGATCAAGATTTAAAACAATGAGACTATGAAACCAACAAAATAACATTTAATAGGGATAAATGTAAAGTTGTACATTAGGTTAATAAAAAAAAGAACAGTGGTACAAGTAACAAACTGGAAAATGTGGTTAGAATATAATGGAAATTGATATAATAAACGGCACTTGGGGACTTTTGTGACCTCCAAGCTGGTCTGATGTGGCTATAATGAAGCTAGTGCAAACTTAATTTTTGCTTAAAAAAAAAGAAAAAGAAAAGAAAAAATTATATAGGGTTTGCATCTAGGGGAAGAGAAAACAACCCAAATATCCAGTAACAGGAGAAGCATGGGCTCTTCATAAAATGGAGCGGTACTGAGCAATACGAATGGACAGACCACTGGTTATACACGGTAACACGGATGAGCCTGAGAAACGTCACACTGAGTGAAAAGAGACAGACACCAAAGGATAAAAGCTGCACCCCCCTTTATGTGACGTCTGAGAACAGGTATAACTAACTTACGGTGCTAGAAATTAGAACAGTGGCCACTGATGAGGGCAGGGACTGACAAAGGGGCCAAGAAAGACGTCTGTAAGAACTCCCTGGTATGATGGGAACGTTCTAGATCTTGGCTGAAGTTCTGGGTTCAGGTGTGTTCGTCTCACAAAACTCGTGGAACTGTACTTCTAAGGTGTGTGGATTTTGTTCCATGTACATTTTTAACTCCATTAAGAAACATCTGGGGGTCGGTTCAAGGATTCTAACAAGTGTGCCCCTGCGGTGAGTGCAGCTGTTAAGGGGGGGGGGCGGCTGTGCCTGGTGACAGGTGGGGGTATCAGGGTAGGGGCTGGATGGGGAATCTCTGTACTTTCCTCTCCATTTTGCTATCAATCTAAAACTGCTCTGTAAAGATAAAGCCCTTTTAAAAACAAAACCAGAAAGCATGTACGGGAGAACTCAACCGGCGTGTTCTGTGCTGGTCAGAAAGCATCTGACACTGGGGTACAGCCCTGAACACATATGTCAGAGTGAGACCACCAGCCCAGGAGGCAAGCACCCGGAGTGGGGTGGCATCTGTGGGCTCCCCCGCACGAGGTTACTATGAAGAACCGGCTGTGCTGGGTCTAGAGGGAGTGAGTCTTCTCGGGGAAGAGGAACAGACTTCTTTCCTATGGGCACCTTTCCCACTTATGGGGAGCTGAGACTATGCTTTCCTGGATGAAGGGGTATGGACACGTGTATTCTTGGGAGGGGAGATCTAAACAAACTCCAAGCTACCCTTCCAGTTTCAAACTGTGTGAATTCGGAGTCATGATAAAAATCTTCACTTGAGGACTTAAGGACGACTATTCAGAGTTAAAACCACCACTGAGCCCCCCTCCCCCACCCCAGTACCAGGAATTCTGTTATAGTGATAGGATTTGTGTATTACTCTATAGCAGGCGAGCGATATAATTATACTAGACATTCTGGTATCACGATCCATTCATCATGGCCATTGTTCAGGACAGCCCTGTGAGGTTGTCACTGTTATGGCCGCATTATCCCTGTTTTAACTCATTTTATAGATAAGAAGATGCAGTCACACACAGTAAAGAGCTCCAACTGGCAGAACTGGGATTCACACTCACCCTGTCTGTAAAGCTATGGTTCTTTTATGTACGACTTACTGCTTCTTGTCGTTGGTAAGCTTTCCGGTCGTGGTACTACGTATGTGTTAGGACCCTGGCGAAAGAGGCAGACCTATGCCTTTCAGGACCCACTTGAACTTACTGTCCCTAGTGAGCTGGGTTTGGAAGGCAGGCCGCACGGAGAGCAGAGGAGCGAATGGAGCCCCATCTCCGAGAGGCATTCTCCTTCCTGCGGTGATCTGAACACAGAGGGTTTACAAGCTGGGCCACGGTCCGTACTGGATTTTTCCCAGAGACGTGGGTCACTGTGACCTGTCTCCCACAGGCAGGACAACAGAGGGCCCTTCCTGGCAGGGGGCAGCGCTGCTGAGGGCATCTGCTCCCTGTCGCCTCAGTGACCGACCCTTCTGCCCCACTCTGCACTTGTACCTCACCTCATCTTTGAAGAGTCGTGCCTGGTCCTCACAGCCGGTCAGGGTCTGAACGAAGCTGAAGACCTTGGAAACCAGAGAAGCACCTGTTGCCAAGGGGATGGGGCCTGGGAGCGCAAGGCAGAGGCGGTCCCACGTGCACTGGCTGCTCTCGGGGCTTTGACAATGTCATTTTTCCTTATTAGCCTGCGAGGATGCTTGTGTCCCTGCTGCTGGGTGAGCGAGCCGGGACCCAGGGGAAACGTCTCTCCCGCTGGACTTGCATGGGGACTAGAAGTGCGGGGCGCCCCCACCGGCCAGGGGAGGCCTGCTGAACCATCGATCGGCCCCCGCTGGGCACCCACCCAGAGGGACCACGGACAGGAGACAGGAGCAGCGGATGCTGCCAGGAGCCGAGTCCGCCTCTGCCTGCCCGGGGCCTTTCCTGAGCCCTCCCGCCAGGCTGTGGGGAGGGCACAGTAAGGGAGAAGAACGGGGATGGGTCCTCTCTCTCACCTCATCAATGGTCCACTTGGCAACCGCAGAGGCGGAGATGCCCGCCACTCCCGGCAGGAGCTTGCAGTGCTGTTCCCAGCACAGGGACAGCGAGCGGTCCGGGTGGGCCGACAGGGCTGACATGAAGAGGGACTGGTGCATGGCGTCCGCGGCTAGCGCTGCAGGCGGAGGCAGAGGCCAAGGCCAGCAGGCTGACTCTGAGGACGAAGCTGGTCCCCAGGGCCCGCTCGTACCCCTGCCTCTTGGGAGGACCGCGGCCCCTTTCTGAGAGTCTTGCAGAGCCAAGAGGGAGGGCGATGGGACCCCTCACGCACAGCTCGCTCCCTCTGGCCAGTTACGCTCCTCACTTCACAGACTTCTGGGGCTCAGCTGTCAGGAACGACCCCAGCCCCCTCTCTCTGAGGCTACATCACCCTGGGCCCCACGAGGAGATGCTGTAGCATTCCTGACTGTTCTCTAGATGCCCTGCAGCAGAACGGCCTCTACCCGCCAAGGATCTCAGCCCCGGCAGCAGAAGCCCATTCGGTCTGCCCTCCTCTTCTTGAGACCTCCGGGGCCCCGAACCACTGGCGGGGGGGCGAGGGAGATTCTGTGCGGGAACCCGGCCTGGAAGCCGCGGCCATCGCCTCCGGCTCCCGTCCTCGTCCCTGTGCTCACCTGAGCCCGGTCCGGTTTGCCCGCTGCCTACGTGGACCTGCTCGCCGCCTCCACGCTACCTGCCACCCGCCGCTCTGCCTGCAGTCCCAGCTCCTGGCCTCCAGCCTCGGCTGCTACAGGGTCTCCTGTGGGACTCCGCTCTGCTGGGCCTCCTTCTAGGCCAGGCCTGGCGCCTGCCTGCCTGGACTTCAGTTACCTTTGGCCGCTCTGACAAGCCTGGCCCCTGCCTCTCTCACCAGCCTCGGCAGGCCTGGAGCCACGCGGTCACTGTCCCACGGGGCTTGCCCTGCCTCTAACAGTCCAAGAGAGCTGCCTCTTTCCTGTTCATGGGGCATTGGTTCTGGACACGCGGCTGCAGCTCGCCACCACCCCCTTCCCATGGGGCCTCCCCTGCTCGTCAGACTGTCCTTCCCTGACCTTCGGCCCCTAAGCTTCAGCCTTTCACCTCAACTCTGCACCTTGCAGCCACCCCCCGAGCCTCTGGAATCCTATCGGCAGCCCCATGTGCCGTACTCTGCAGCTCCTCCTGCCATCCCTGCTCATTGGCCCCAGAGAGCCCTGCCTTGGGCACCATGAGGCAGCTGCCACCACGCGCGGCTCAGCCAGCTCTCAGCGCCCACCTGCGGCCCCGGCAGCCTCTCCCCTGCCCGCTTCCGCCCCAGCGCTTTGTCCCCTGGCCACAGGTCTGGCCTCCTGCCTTTGAGGTCCTGTTTCTGGTTCTCCAGGTACTGGTGGAGGAGTCCTGGGGGACAAGGCCAAGAGGCTGTAGGGAGCTTTGCTCCTTATCTTTCTTCCCCAGAAAGATATCACAGGACAGGAGCTCTCACTCGCCGTCGGGGTGTCTTACCGAACTGCAAACTGCCTTGGAGCCGGTCAGAACCTGCTTAAGTTTGTTTTTTGTTTTGGGGTTTGGTTTTTTTTGGCCTTATAAACAACGGAAACATATTCCTGACAGTCATGGCAGCTGGGAAGTCCAAGATCAAGGCACCAGCAGATTTGGTATACGGCGAACGCCCACTTCCTGGCTAACAGATTGCCAGTTTCTCACGGGGTGTCATTTCGCAGGAGCACTGGAACCTCTGAAGTCTCTTTTATAAGAGCACGATCCCATTTGTGAGGGCTCCACCCCTATGACCTAATCACCTCCCCAAGGCCCCACCTCCTAATACGGTCACACTGGGGATTCAGTTTCACATATGAATTTGTGGGGGGACACCAACATTCAGTCCATAGCATTATTGTTGTTGTTGTTATTATTATTATCATATTATTGGATAAGCCCTTCTTCACCCTCTCTGGGCTGCAGCCTCCGTCTGAAGAGACTTAAGTTCTCAGGATGCTTCTGGAATGAACACACAGGCACACGCCCTCTGGTGGTCAGAACATGGCTCTGGATGGCAAGCTGGCCAGGTGTCCGTCCCACAGACGGCTAGAAAAGGTGCCCACTACAGTCCCATCCCCAGAAGTCCTCACCCTGGGGCCTGAGAGGCTGGCCAAGCCCCTCCTCACTCAAGCCTGAAGCTGCACGACGTGCCTTCTGCTTCCACCAAGAAGAGTATGGACCGGCAGCACGAGGAGGTCAGCCACACTCAGGGCTAATAATACCAGTAGGGACTGGTATTAAGCCCTTTACTTGACCTTTTCATTTAAGCCCCCTACTGCCTTCTGAGGTGGGCGTACTATCAGCATTGCACAAATGAGCCAGCCGAGGCTCAGAGAGGGGGTCACCTGCCCGAGGTCTCACAGCCTGTAAAAGGCCATCTGACTCCAGGGCTGTGCTTTTAACCACCATCCTAGATACTGTCCAGGTTGCAGAGACTATTCCTGAAGAACTGGAATAGCTTAAGTGCTGCCCACCAACTAGGCATGAACTAGGTGCTCTCCTACCCACTCTTCTGGCCTCAAAGACAAGGGCATTCCACTCGACTGAGGTGAGATCCCCAGCACGCCTGCTGTGTGTCAGGCCCTGTGTCAGTGCCTGAAGCCGTGAGGTCAACCTGTCACCCAACGGGAGGCTCAGTCACCCTGTCCCTCCCTTTGGAACGTGCCATGGGGTTCACTGTGTTCCCCCCAAATTCACATGGTAAAGACCTAACCCCCAATGCCCCTGAATGGGACTATACAGTTAATCCTTGACCAGTGTGGGAGGGGCACCAACACCCCATGCAGTCAAGTCCACGTAGAACTTTGACTTCCCCCAAAACTTTGCTGCTAACACCCCACTGTTGACTGGGAGCCTTACCAACATCATATACATTACCATAGGTTTTCTATGTTATATGGATTATATACTGTATTCTTTCAATAAAGGAAGCTAGACAAGAAAACGTTATTAAGGGGCGCCTGGGTGGCTCAGTGGGTTATAGCCTCTGCCTTTGGCTCAGGTCATGATCCCAGGGTCCTGGGATCAAGTCCCGTATCAGGCTCTCTGCTCAGCAGAGAGCCTGCTTCCCCCTCTCTCTCTCTGCCTGCCTCTCTGCCTACTTGTGATCTGTCAAATAAATAAATAAAATCTTAAAAACACAAAACGTTTTTAAGAAAGTCCCCCCAAAAATACATTGGCAGTACTGTGCTATAAAAAATTCACATGTGGGGCGCCTGGGTGGTTCAGTGGGTTAAAGCCTCTGCCTTCAGCTCAGTTCCGGATCCCAGAGTCCTGGGATCGAGCCCCGCATCGGGCTCTCTGCTCAGCAAGGGAGCCTGCTTCCCTTCCTCTCTCTGCCCGCCTTTCTGCCCGCCTCTCTGCCTACTTGTGGTCTCTATCTGTCAAATGAGTAAAAATAAAATCTTAAAAAAAAAAAATTCACATGTAAGTGGACATGCATAGTTCAAACCCCTTTGTTCAAGGGTCAGCTGTACTGGGAGACAGCGTCTTTCAGCAGATGACTAAGTTCAAATGAGGGCATCAGGGTGGGTTCTCATCCAATCTGGTGTCCTGACAACAAGAGCAGTTTTGGACACGCGCAGAGAGACACCGGGAGCACACACGCACAGGGGGCGGACTGCGGGAGGACACGGTGAGAAAGCGGTCATGTGCAAGCCAGGGGCAAGGTCTCAGAAGAAACCCACCCTGTGGATACCTTGATCTGGGACTCTGAGCCTCTGGAAGTGTAAGAAAATAAATTTCTGTGGGTTAAGTGGCTAAGTCTGTGGTACTTGGTCATGGCACCAAAGCTAAAACAAAGGAGCTGGAGGGGTAACTGACATCTGGCTAGGTACTTCCACACTGTTACACCAGTGGCAAGGGCAGAAGTCAGACCCGAGTCTGAATCCCAGCTCTACCCCCTACAAGTTGATTGACTTCGCCCTCTGAGCCTCCCAGTCCTCTTCTCTCAGCAGAAGAGAATGGTGTCCATGTTATAGGATGCCTGTGAGGGTCAGCGACCGTGTATGTAGAGCGCCTGTGACAGTGCTGGGCCCACAGTAGGTCCTCAGTAAACAGCATCACTAAGTAGTTATTCCAGGTACTTGATGCCCAAAAGAAGTATTAGTCATGTCTTTAAATGAGACTGAGACTCGGAGATATTAAGTGACTTGCTTAGGGTCACGCAGCTAGACAGTGCAAGCCAGGCCTCCCTCCCAGGAGGAGCAGAGCTGGGGGCCTCCTCCTGCTGCACAGTGGGGAGCCTGAGGCCCAGAGACTCACAACAGGGTCTCCGGTGAAGTGGGGCTGGAGCCTGAAGGGCCTCCTGAGCTCTGGCCTCTGCTCTGTGCTCTGCAAGGGCGTGAAAGGAAGAGGCGGCCTCCCTTCCACTTTCCCCTCTGGGTCCCCTCGTGACTCATCCCACCAATCACTAAGCACTCACTGTGAACACGGTGTGGAGGGCATGGCAGTAGAGGACTCTGGACTTACTTGGGAAATCTTCCTGTGGGATCTTCCGGTATTTAGGAGGGCGTCCAATCCTGGAGAGAGAGGGACCCGGTCCGTGGCAGGGCATCAGGGCCTGGCCTGGCCCCAGAGGACACGAGGCCCTGTACCCTTGCCCTCCGCACCGGCCATGATGGCGAGGCTTCTTCCTTAGGGAGAAGCCCGAGAGGTTCCTCTTACGGGCCGAGGCCTCTGTGTCGGATAACTCCGCCTTCAGCCGACTCTGGTTCCTCTCAGCCAGCGGGCAGCCCGAGAGGCAATGGTGAGCTGTGAACTTGCCTGTGACGTGTCCGGAACCATCACAACCAGGAGTGGGGCACTTCCTGGGGAAGAGTTAGAAGGAGAAGGCTTACATTGGGCTGAATCCACTTGTCCCCACTGAGCCCTTCCCCAGGCTGGTCCCCTTCAGAGAGTGTTTTGTGGAACCCTGATGGGCCTCACGGAGGAGGTATAGAGGACCCCTCTCTGAACAATGCCTGAGAGTCTCTAAGCAGAAGCCCTTCGCTCACCGGTGGTGAAAGCTATACTTGGAGGTCCGAGTGTGTGGCAGGCTCCGACAGCTGAGAGGGGGACAGCCCCCGGGGGAGGCAGAGCTGGGCTCTCTGGGTCCTGGGGGAGCAGGAAGAAAAGAGAGTTAGCATGAAGTCCTGGACTGGGGGTGGGGTGGGGGAGGGAGAGCAGGGAAGGAACAGTTTCTCTGGGGAAGGTCAGCACTAGGAGCTAGCGCCCACCTAAGGGGCCCTAACGTAGACTGTGACATCATTTCCTGCTAATGAGTAGCCGCCCCTCCTTGAGGAATGAGGGCTTGGCTCTTATACGCTTTGTCAAAACCCCAGGCCATGTCCATTGTCTATGAGAGGAGATCCCTATGGGAGAAAATCAACTCCAAGCTGGTGTGGGCACAGCGGTAGCTTAGAAGCCACATCAGGCACAATTATGTTACCCTGTTTGCTTCCCTGTTTCGTTCTTGAGACTCTGGTAACTTTCTTTAGGCCCTACTCGTATTTGGAGAAAAATCAAGAAGGATCAACACCGCATGTGTCTTGGGGTTAAGTAGTCCAATGACCTGACCTCCCAAGCCACCCGCAGGGACCAGGATCTTATTTAAGGGAACCCAGCTTCCTCAGCAAACATAATGTGTGCTCTGTGTGGCTCTGCTGGGTGCTGAGGGAACCCCTGGGGTGCAGAGCTCCCTCCTAGGCACACTGAAGCAGCCTAAACCCAACAGCCAGGGAAGCCAGAAGCACAGCTCAGTGTAGCAGAGACCCCTGATACAGGGAGGATGGGGGACCCAGAACTCACTGTGGGCACTGGAGCCCACCTGTGCATGACGGTCAGAATCCCCTGGATTCTACAGGAGGGGGACGGTCAGAGCTCATGGGGTTGGGACTTCTTAGTAGGAAAGGGTCCGAGTGTCCTAAGCGTACGCACGGAGAGGAGGCTGCAAGGGATGTCCTGTCTTGGAGCACCAGCCCGCAGGATGGATGTCTGGGTGGTCGGCGTCAATCCAGAAGTCATAGGCGTGACTCCAGCCATCGAAGTGGAGCTGTGGAGGAAAGGCCGTTGGCGGTCAGGCATTCCTTGAGCAGCCCAGCTCAGCCAGGAGATCCTCCAAGCTCCAGGAGGTTCTCTCTGTCCCCCGGGTCTGTCAGAAGCGACATCCTGGATTGGAAGGACCAAGCAGCCAACCTCACAGTAACCCGCCTCCACCACCACATTTTCCAAGGTCATTAAGTTACTGGCATCTTCCATCAATCTAGGCACAGGACAAGGGTCATCAGACCCACGTGGAAGGCTCAGAGAGGGGAAAGGACTGGTCCCAGCTCATCAAGATCACTCACGGACGAGGGCAGAGCGAGACCCAGGATCATCAACCTTGAGTATAGAGCTCTCCTCCCTACAACCTGCAGCCTCCCTTATGTCTGGCTCCTGCCATGCCCTTGACCGCAAAGCTGTCAAGAATTCCTGCCCAGACAGCCTGTGCACTCCCCAATTCAAGGGGCCCAGAGCCACCTTTATCCGATGGTCCTCCACGTCCTCCACACTGGCCACGCGCACCAGGGCTGGGTTCCTGCGGTCCACGGCCTCCAGTTTCATGTTGACCAGAAAGCTGTGTGGGGGTCGCTGCAGGGGGACAGCAGCCTTCAGGCCAACGCCCAGCTCAGGGGGGCCGAGGCCCCAAGGACAGAGGCCAAGTCCTGTGCCTTGGAAATCATGGTCTGCCAAAGGGGCAGCCTTTCATTGGGCTGGCTGAGTGTTCCATGCCTTCCCAGAGGTCAACTCTGAGAGCAGAGAGAGCTGACTCACCACCTTGAAGGCCCAGGTGGGCACAGCAGATGCCCCGGTTTCTTCCAGATACTTCTCCCAACAGAAGCTATCAGGGTCTGGGTAGTCTGGAGGAGAGGATGAGAACAATGTCTCGGCACCCCTGCACACCAGGGGAGCTCTCTCTCCCCAAAACAGGACCAGGAGCTCAGAAGGGGTACAATCCCCCTCACCCCCAGCACCACCAGCACCAGCTCCAGGCAGGGGCTCCTGAGGCAGAGGGGCACTAACCAGAACTAAACACATCACCACCCCACAGTTCACTGTGGGTTCCTGGGCTATCTTCCCCCCTCCCCAGCCCTGCTGCTGCAGCCCTAGCCCCAGCCCCCATGGGAAACTTTCTTTGCTTTGGATTCCTGCTGGGGCTGGGGAGGGAGTCATTTAACTTTCTTCCTTAAACCTCAACAGAATCGGGGGTTGACAGGTCTCTCCTGACATCAAAGACTTCTCAATTCCCAAGCCAAAAAGATGAGGCTCCAGGACCCAGATCCTAAAGGCCCTGCTACTGAGGCCCTGTGAAGGGGTTGGCCGAGGAGAGGGCTGTGGGGCCAGGCCTGGGAGGGGGCATCTTCTCAGACAGCAGGGTCACCTTGTGGAGGGGTGAGGGGCTTTCCTTGCTTCTGGCACCAGCCCACCGGGTGGATGTAGGGGCTGCTGGGGTCACACCTGAAACCGAGAATACTTCACTGTCCCAAGGGCCACTCAGGACGAGGACAGCACGGCCTCAGTGCCCATCCTCATTTTGCTGCTTGGCGACAGCTACACAGATGGCTGGTAAAAAAGTCAGAAAACTGCAGCATTAACTACAAACTATAATAAACCATAATATCGCAGGGAAAACCATGAAACACAGCAGCTTGCTCATCCTAACCTTGGTATTTTTAGATGAAACATCTGATATTACACCGGGTTGCTGAGGATACAACAGATCAAAGCCACAGGACAGTCAGTGAGTCCCAGAGCAAATATCAATGTCAGGACCAGGCAGGGGCCACATGGGGCCTAAGGTCTGAAAGCCCTGCCTTGGGCCCCAGCCTCCCACCCCCCGACCCAAGGCCAAGTCTGGGCCCTCTCACTACCAGTAGTCGTAAGTATCATCCCAGTTGTCAAAATGCACTAGGAAGCGGCTGTCCACCACGTCGGTCACGCTGGCCACACAGACGAGGGACGGGTTCATGCGGTCCACTGCCTCCAGCTTCATGCCCACCTGGAAGCCCAGGGGTGGGGGGCTCTGGGGGCAAGAAGAGGGGCTGCCATGGCCAGCCCCAGGCTGGCCAGCATGAACCCAGAACCCCCTGGCCCAGGAAGGAGGAAGTTCTCTAGGAGTCATCCCTGGGGTGGGGTGGGGAGCAGGAGAGAAATCAGCTGAGAAAGAATGTCCCTCCAGGGCAGAATCCTAATCCCCAGCCCTGAGCCACTCGGGAGCTTCTGCTCTCCAAGGGGCGCTAACAGGCAGCCTCACTGAGCTGGACGCTGAGGGACAGGCAGGAAGTTACACATTCCCCTAGAGTCCGTCAGGGTGAGCACAGCCTCTCCTCCCCAGGCAAGCCTGGCCAAGTTTGCACTGCTGCCGGCTGGGGCGTCTGGGTCAACACCAGGGCACTGGGGAGGGAGGAAATGACATGAGCGGGGGAGAGGGAAGGGAGGGCATCTGTCAGGCATAAGCTTCCAAAACTGTCACCTCCCTGTTGACCTTTATCACAACCCCATGGAGACAGGTACGATCATCTCCATTTCAGAAGTTAAATAACTTGCCCAGAACCACAATGCTAGTCAATGGTGGGACCAGGATTTAAACAGTTTGACTTAAAAGTCTGGATTCCCTGTCCTCATAGTGGGTAGAATGCCCCCAGTCACCTGGGATCCTGGGGCCAGACCACGGTGGGGGAGTAAGGGTCCCTGTCTGCATGGCACGGGACCCTGCCCTTTTGATATAGTGACAACTTTAACGGGGGTTCCCGAAGTCTCTCGGACCTTTGGCTGGGGGTCAGGAGCTACTTTAACTGCTGGATAAAGCTGCCAGCCGCCTTGAACAGAGAAGAAGGCAAGGAGCGAGTGTTGGGACTAAGTGGGAGAGCTGCGGTATGGGTCAAAGGGAAGGAAAAAGCAGCTTCCAGAACAGAGGCTTGGTCCTTAACACCAAGACCTGCAGAGCAAACCAGAGCAAGAAACCAGCACAGTGACATCCCTGGGCCTGGGCCAAGCTGGTGGCCAGGGACTCGCAGGGGGTGCTAGGAGGAGAGGGCTTCTGCAGTGGGGTGGAGGGGAAAGCGGGATGGAGGGGAAAACAGGGTGGAACCTATAACCAGCTCCCCCTCTGGCCCTGGGCCAGCCCAGAGGCCCCGCCTGCTGGGTGGGAGGGACCAGAACAAAGCTGAGAGCACTGGTAGGAGCACTTTCTCCTGGAGGAGTCCGGACAGCCAGGCCCGAGGCAGGGACTCTGTCCCGGAGGGTGGTGTCCACTCTTGCCCCAGGGGCACTCACGTGGCTCTGGCTCACGAACAGGTGCTTGGGGGCGGCCTGAGCTCGTGTGCTGCGCAGGTACTGGCCCCAGCTGAACTCCTCCTCCTTGTAACCTGGGCCCCTCAGTGGGGGAAGAAGAGAGGGCCGTGCAGACAGAGGCTGGGCCGCAGCAAGGGTGGCCCGTACCCAAGCACCAGAATAGGGAAAGCCCAAGGACCTCCCAACCCTCAAGAGCCCACCCGGGAAACCCTGCTGAGGCAGGATGTGACCTGGGTAGACACCCAAGGGGCAAGCGCAAAGCAGAAGCCTGGGTTCCTAGTCATAGTGGGACTGCATGAAGGCCAGCTGTGGAATGGGGAGTAAGGAAGGGCGACCGACGGGGAACAAGGGAAGGTCACTGTAAGCAACCCAGCCAGGCCTTACCTTTGGGGGGCTGCAGCTTGTGTCCAGTCTTCTCGAACCAGCCGGCAGGGTGAATGTCAGGGGAGTTGGCATTGATCCAGAAGTCATGGCACTCGGAATACCCATCAAAGTGCAGACGTAGGCGGTAGCCACACACCTAGCCCCATGATGGGGAAATCACAGGGACTCTGACGCCAGCAGACACCCGCTCCCTCCCCCTCACCTCTCCTAGCCCAGGCTGGTGGTCTCAAGGGTCTCAAATGCTAGCAGATTCCCCACCCCACCACTCTTCCCCCGATCCCAAACGTGGCCCCGAGCTCTCTCATCCCACGTTGAGGACAGATCAGGTACTCATGAGCCCTGAGCTCTGGGTATGACAGGCGGAGGCTAGGACATCCTCTTGCCCTTTGGAGCCCTGGACAGAACCCCACGGGCACCTACCAAAGCTCAGGCCTGTTCAGGGCCGCTGACAGCCTTGCCTTCTGCTACCATGTCTCCCTGCTCTCTGCTCACACACTGCTCTGACCTCACCAAGCTGATGGCAGCTCCTTGAACGTGACACCCTTGTCCATGCCCCAGTACTTTTGTTCCTTTGCTACTTCTGCCAGGAACACCCTACTCATTCACAACTTATCCCTCAAGGCTCAGCAGGAGGGCTTTCCTCTATGAAACCCCTTCTGTCCCCTCGGTGCTGCCCTGCGCAACCTCAGTTGCTCCACTCTCATCCCCGCCGCCCCTGCCCGCCTGTGCTGCACGTTGCTGTGTTTCTCTCACTGATTCCCACACCACAAGCTCCCAGAGGACAGGACCTTGGTTGGACACACACACACATCCCTGCTCTCAGCCCCTCTCCTCCTCGTCCCTGCATGGAAGGACACACCATTCAGTAACATCACCATGCCCAATACTTTGGTGTTTATTCCTTTTTTAGCTCTCTGTGCGTTCCACCATAAGCCCCTAAAGATTGTGCTTTCTGAGGGCAGGGCAGCATTTCCCTCATCCAAGCCAGGCCCTCCGTGCCCCCAGCAGTCCCCGTCGGTCTACCCAAAGAGATCGCCAGAATGTGGGTGCCTGCCTCAGCTCACCTCCGCCACGGTGAGGATGAAGTACATGGACGGGTGTTGAGGGTCGATGCCTTCCAACTTCATGCCCGGTCTGAAGCCATTCTTATTATGAGTGACGGCCTGGTACTGTCAACGCACAGATTGGGGAGGACCCAGCCTCCATCCAGCCTTATCCTTGCCTAGTGGGCTTGGGGTGAAGGAGCGGCCTTTAGGCCCCACCCGCCTCATGTTACCAAAGGGGTAACTTATTTGGGGATCTTCAGTGCAAGGAGCAGGACAGACCAGCTCCCGAGTCCTCTGAAAAATGTCTAAGTCAGGGCTGATCTAAAGGGCTCCCCCTTACCCACGCCATGGGAAGATGAGCGCACAGAACTGGGTAGAAGGTACGAGGGTTGCAGAGTCCACAGGTGCAGGATGGGCAAACCTGGGTCCCACCCCTCTACTTTCTCCTACCCTGAAAGCCTCTCACGGTGAGTCCCTTTTCTATTCTGGGACCCTAACCAGTCTCTCCCCCTTCTATTCTGCCAGGTTTTTTTTGAGGGATATCAGACACACAATACACCAGAAGGTCTGAGTTTGGTAGTGAGTTCCTGGACTGGGCATATAAGCTCTTCCCAGGTAGAAATTATCCGACTCACGTCCTGGAAGAGGCTGACAGGGGCAGTGACAGCCTTCTGCTCCTCGAGGTAGGACTCCCATGACCAGCCTTCTTTCTTCTCCCCTGATGCTGTGAACAGGAGACAGACAGACTGACCCCTGGACTGCTCCTGACAGATTCTTCTCAGTTTCCCCCGAATCAACTTTACCTTACCTCCAAAACAAACCCTTGTCTATGGTTGTGTGCCGCCCTCTGGGCCCTCCCAGCCATGATGGCCCCAGACCCAGGGGCTCAGACTTTAGGTGAGCCTAATCTCCGGTGGGGCTACGCCAAATTCTGTCCGCCCTATCCCCCGGCCACTGTCAGGAAAAGTACTTTGGACTGTAGAGCATGTAACTGAGGTTACAAAGTCTCAGTCACAGAGGGACCCTGCTCTCTGACAAAGCTGAGTGGCAAGTCCTGAGCCAGAGGACTTCATTGCCTAAGCTCATGGGAGAAAAGAGGAAGAGAGAAAGGAAAGAGAAAACACGGAAGGAAGAAGAAACAGAGGAGCGAGATCACAGGGAAATGAGAAACTCATATTTCCATCCTTCTGAACACAGAGGTACGCACAGAGACACAAATACTTATCCATGTGTCTGGCGTGCCCACAGAATAGAGACAGATTGTATGGCCCTCCCAGACATACACACGCTGTACGTGCACGCGCACCCCCCCCCCCAAGCACATGCACGCACGCTACAGTCCGGGCCTACAGCCCTCAGAGCTCCAGGTCCTGGGGAGTGCGAGGGGAGACCAAGTCCCCTGAAGGAACTTCAGGTTAGCCTGCGGTGGGGACCTGGCCAGCAGCAGGGAAGAGAAACATCCTTTAGAGACTAGAACAGCTGGCAACGTGTGAGGTAGGCTCACGAGGTCAGCCTGGGCTGCCTTCAACTGAAGGCCACGGACAATGAAAGAGGCAACTACTTGCAAAAATCAATTCATGTCCCTTGGGTAAACAGCTCCAGCTTCTTCTAGTAACTTCTCTGCCCCCCCATTTTGTCATCTGCAATATGCAAACGACTTCATCTACCACAGGGAGTCGTTGGGAGGAGTAAATGAGATGCTGGGAATAAAAGATCCTCACGAAATGCAAAGTCTGGTCTTGAGTTTCTGGATTCCCAGGGCTCCCCTGGTCTGTCTGACCTGGACTCTAGCTCTGCCATGCTCTGGCCCATTTGGCAACTGCCCTGGGTCATTCAGATGTGGAGGGCTCTGTCACTCACAAAGACGCTTTTTTCTTTAGTTGGAACCTAGGTGGCTAGAAGCTCCTCCCCGGGAGCTACCTAAGGTCTGGGGTCACTGGGCTGAGCCTGACCCAGCTGGGCCAGAGCAAGGATTTTCTTCATCATCAAACTCTCAGACACCCACAGGGGCACACCAGACAGAGCACATCCTCTGCCCCTCCTTGGTCCGAACTCCCAAATTCATTGTCTGTTGGCCGTACCCCAAAGTGGCTGAGTCCAAAGACCCCTGTGCTACAGCAGAGGCCTCTGACTTCATCTTCTGTCCCTTGGCCTCCCAACCCCCAACCTTGTCATTGGCTCTTTAATTATCTGGATTCTCTCACTAGTCATGATGCATAATAAGTATACAGATGGCGCAGTTTGTTCTCAAATGCCACTTCCATTAACCTTAACCATTCCTTTACCACTGAGTGGGACCTCCTGTGTGACAGGGCTGGTGCCAGAAACCGGGGGTACAGGGATGCCTCAGCGACTTCACATCCACGGACCCCTTTATTCCTCATACAATGCCTTGAGGAGAAAGGTAGGATTCATAGTAATCCTTTTCACAGATGAGAAAAGAAATTATCCAGGGGCACCTGGGTGGCTCAGTGGGTTAAGCCGCTGCCTTCGGCTCGGGTCATGATCTCAGGGTCCTGGGATCGAGTCCCACATCAGGCTCTCTGCTCGGCGGGGAGCCTGCTCCCCCCCCCCCCGCCTGCCTCTCTGTCTACTTGTGATTTCTGTCTGTCAAATAAATAAATAAAAATCTTAAAAAAAAAAAGAAAAGAAATTATCCAGAATCTACTAGAAAAGGGGCCTGATTACTAAACCTTTCAGTCCTGATTAGACCTCCCCTCCCTGACCAAAACCCCAGCCTCCTCCAGTTGCCTGCATCTGTCTTCCACGGTGAACAATGGGCTGAGCTGTTAGGTACAACCTCCAGACCAGAGAAGTCCCAAAGCTCCTGGGTACGGGTGTGCGGTCTGTGTGCTGCACACAGACACCCAGCCAGGAGGGTGAATGTGGGCTGACATTCAACTGGGGTTCCTTGCGGAGCCATGTTGCTGTCTACTCAGGTTGCCTTTTTCTAATTGGGTCTGCTCAGAAAGCGCACTTTTTACGAGGTGTCCCAAGGTATGGTACAGACTCCCTATGGTCCTGATCCTCTCTTGACTTCCAGAAATGCTCCTTTGCTTACTCCTGCTTCCTTAGACCTTAGCGCTCTCGGCTAGCACTTTCTTTGGCTAGCCCAGGCTGTCCAAAACTAAGCTCGTTGCTTCTCTGGCCTTCTTGGTGCAGTCTATTTCAGTCCGTGGCATCCGTTCAACCAGCCACATAAGGCATGGACTTGGGAGGGATCCTTCAGGTCTCTCTTTTCTTTTCTTTTTTCTTTTTTTTTTAAAGATTATTTATTTATTTGACAGAGAGAAAGAAATCACAAATAGGCAGAAGTAGGCAGAGAGGCAGGCAGAGAGAGGGGGAGAAGCAGGGTCCATGCTGAGCAGAGAACCCGATGCGGGGCTCGATCCCAGGACCCTGGGATCATGACCTGAGTCAAAGTCAGAGTCTTACCCCACTGAGCCACCCAGGCGCCCCCAGGTCTCTCTTTTCACCCCCAAGTATCCTTCAGTCCCTGAGACCTGTTGACTCCAGCTCTACCTGGCTCTCCAACTATCCCCACCTCTCCGTGCTCACTGTTCGTCTGGCTTTGAACCTGGTCCAAGAGCCTCTGGATTGATCTCTCTGCCTTAGATTCAGTCTATTACCAGAAAAGCTCTAAAATAAAACCGGTTTATTTCTTTGCTTTAAAGTCCATGATGGCTTCTGATTTACAACCAAAAAAAATTTAAAAATCCAGACATCTTTCTGCAGCATACGGAGCTCTCTGTGAACTAGCCTGATCATGCGTTTCCAAGACCCTGGGTGCTTCTGCGCATGTGCGCACCCTAATCTCCCGACCTCATAGATCCTGCCCATCCTATCCCTTTACCACAGATCCTGTCCCATCCCATCTTCCTCTCATCCTTCAAGACCCAGCCATAGCTCTGGCACCTAGCACAGGGTTTTACACAGAAAGATGATCACCGAATGTTTGTTAAATGGATGACCAGAAGGGTGGATATATGCATACATGGATGTACGGATGACTGAACGCATGGATGCTTGGATGCGTGGACAGATGGATGCAGAGATGGAATGTCACCCCACCTACCTACCCCATGAAGCCCTCCTTGACTATATGAGGCAGTTTGTTCTGTGACGGTCCTTCGTACCTACACATCTCAAACACAACACTTACTCTACCATTGCATGATAACTACCTGTTCATACATCTCACCCTGACATCAGACTACAAGTTTTCTAAGGGCTAGTACTGTGTTTTGCTTAGTCTGAACTCTTCTATCTCAATAGAGCTGGGGGAAAAAAAGAAACAAAGGGAGAAGGCATGCATAGTATTAAGGGAAATTTAAAAAGGGATATCACCACATATCCTGCAGACTTTAAAAGATAAGAGGTATGAACAACTTTACATCCTTCTGACACACTTCCTCCTGCATCACCCAGTCTCAGGCCCACCTCTGCACACTAGTGAAGTTGTTCTCGAGTCACCAGAGCCACAGTCCAGTGACTTTTTCTCATTCCTCAACTCTCTTGATCTCCATGTGCTACCAACATCCCTTCCATCTGCGCATTTCCTTCTTGCCGCGCTCTCTTAGCTCTATCTTCCTCCTCTTCTTTTGCCATCAGTGGTTCTTCTGTCTCTGACCCCAACCGTGCTCCTCAATGGTGGATCCCTCGAAATACAGTAAATCCCCCCGATTTTCTCTCTTTCTGCTCAATCTCTTAGGAAGCTTCTTTGGCACTTCTTCAGTCATTTAAGTAGAGAGAATTTGTTGGGGCACCTGGATGGCTCAGTTGGTTGAACAACTGCCTGCAGCTCAGGTCATGATTCTGGAGTCCTGGGATCGAGTTGCGCATCAGGCTTCCTGCTCAGCAGGTAGTCTGCTTCTCCCTCTGACCCTCACTCCCTCATGCTCTCTCTCTCTCTCTCTCATTCTCTCTCTTTCTCAAATAAATAAAATCTTTTTTTAAGAAGATGTTTTTAAAAATTTATTTATTTGACACAGAGAGAGGGAGATCACATGTAGGCAGAGGCAGGCAGAGAGAGAGGGGAAAACAGGCTCCCCATTGAGCAGAGAGCCCGGTGTGGGGCTCAATCCCAGGACCCTGAGATCATGACCTGAGCCGAAGGCAGACACTTAACCATCTGAGCCACCCAGGTGCCCCACAAATAAATAAAGAAAATTTTAAAAAGAAAAAACATTAAAAAAAAGAGAAAGAAAGAAAAGGAAAAACATAGAGAGAATTCACAAATGGTTCTAGCCAGACTTTCCACTGGGAACACAGAACTGAAGAGGGTGAGCTCCAAAATGGTATGGTCTACTTTTTACCTGGCCTTCAGTTTCCAGTAAATATAAATGGACCTTTCTGAAAACCGAATGAAAGCCATGGACCATCTCCTCAGAAAAATAAATAATTCACAGAATTTTGCATGTAAATTTGGACTAGGGACCTCAGTTAAGAAGGCATCTAGAAGAGTCATACTGATTAATGACTTATACTAAATCATTCCCAATTTGTTCCCCAGCTCTGTAAGGGATTCCTTGTATTTTGATTAAAAAATATGTTTCTTCTATGTCATTAAAAAAATGGCATGGCTCTGAATAAACTTTCTTTCTCCAAAGAAAATATATACATGGCTAATAAGCACATGAAAAGATGCTCACCATCATTAGTCATCAGGGAAATGCAAATCAAAACCACAGTGAGCTACCCCTTCACACCCACCCTTCACACCCACCCCAATGGCTATAATAAAAAAAGATAAGAGGGCGTGGGTGGCACAGTGGGTTAAGCCTCTGCCTTCCGCTCAGGTCATGATCTCAGGGTCCTGGGATCCAGCCCCCCATCCCACTCTCTGCTCAGCAGGGAGCCTGCTTCCTCCTCCCTCTCTGCCTACTTGTGATCTCTGTCAAATAAATAAATAAATAATAAAATCTTAAAAAAAAAAAAAAAAGACAACAGCAAGCCCTGATGAGGGTGTGAATAAACGAACCCTCATATGCTGCTGGGGTTGGGGGGAGAGAAAATGGTACAGCCACTTTGGGAAACAGCCTAGCAGTTCCTTGAAAGGCTAAATGTAATTAAAAAAAAAAAAAAAAAAAGCTAAACGTAGAGTTACCACATGATCCAGCAATTCACTCCCGGGTGCATACCCAAGAAAAATGAAAACATATCCACACAAAAACTTGTACACAGGGGCGCCTGGGTGGCTCAGTGGGTTAAAGCCTCTGCCTTCGGCTCAGGTCACAATCCCGGGCTCCTGGAATCGAGCCCCGCATCAGGCTCTCTGCTCAGCAGGGAGCCTGCTTCTCTTCCTCTCTCTCTGCCTGCCTCTCTGCCTACCTGTGATCTCTGTCTGTCAAATAAAAGAAAAAACAACAACAACAACAAACACGGAGCTAAGTGAAAGAAGCCTGTCACACAGGGCCATGTATTAGATGATCCCACTTATGTGAAATGTCCAGAACAGGCAAATCATATCCGCAGAAAATGAACTTGGGGTTGCCTAGGACTACAGAAGGGTGGTGGTTTGGGGGGAATGACAGCTCATGGGTACAGGGCTTCTTTTTGGAATGATGAAAATGCTTTAAAACTGAATGTGGTAATGGTTGCACAACTCCGTGGATACACTAAAAAACACTGAATTTGTATAAGTCAAATGGGTGAATTACATGGTATGTGAATTCCATCTCAATAAAGCTGTTCGACACTACTTTGTAAAGTTATGTATGAAGCACTAACTGCTTAAAATGGATAAAGTCGACATCATCAAAATGAAAACATTCAGTTCCTCAAAAACCATCATTTAGAAAGGAAAAAACAAGCCACAGAGTGGGAGAAAATATTTGTAACATATACATATGACAAAGGACTTATATGCTGAATATATAAAGAATAGGAAGAAGATAAACAACCCAATTCAGAATGGATAAAAATGTGGGGTGCCCGGGTGGCTCCGTTGGTTAAACGTCCAGCTCTGGATTTTGGCTCAGGTCATGCTCGGGGTTGTGAGATCGAGCCCTGCACTGGGCTCCGTGCTCAGCAGGGAATCTGCCTGAGATTCTCTCTCATCCTCTCCCTTTGCCCCTCCACCTCTCTAAAATAAATAAATAAATAAATAAATAAATAAATAAAAGAATGGGCAAAAACATATGTCTGAGGTAACTAAAGGGAGACAGAACAGGAATTTTGGGGGGGCTGCTCTGAATCTGAAAAGGCTGTAACAGGTTGACTCCAAAGAACGCCACCACAGATACCCGATCTGGACGTCAGCAGAATGAGAGATGACGCGAGAATATCAAAATAGCTATTAATAACGACATATATTGTGAAGACTTTAACCACGGTATGTTGGAAAGATTCCTTACACGAAGCAGCCGTTGAAAACGTAATGTGGATACATGAGAGAGAGAGAGAGCCCAAGTGCATACACGAGTTACAAGGCTCTAACTCATGAACTACTGGAACATTCTGTCAGGACTAGACACGTCAGGCCGTTCAGCATGGACCCAGGAGCTCGCCATCCAACTGCCAGAGTGTAGCTATAACGTGGATTCTCCACACACACAGGACACTCAAACAACCCTGCTACCCCTACCCCTCATGCCAGATTCTTCTGCCAAAAGACCCCAAAAACAACTGGAAAAAAACTGAGCCATACATGCAAACTTCTGCCAACTGATAGAGTAGCTTCCCTTGGACAAAGGAAAAAAGACACAAGGAGGAAAGTATCCAGAAATCAATGCCACACCAATGTTTATTTACCGTTGAGATGGCAAGAGGTATGAATCAAAAGATAACCATACTGGCCAACAGGACCCAACTAAAAGAATGCTGATTCATGAATGGATTCCCTCAGTAAGAGCAGCTGAGCCACTGTCTTGGGTGGTTGGACTGTCTCCTTCTTCTAGGTAAGACTTAAGAAGCCATAAACCAATGAGAGCTATGTTTTCGGCTTCTGATGTGAGAGCCTTGGGTTGAGAGACAACAGTGAAAATGTGGTTTGCTTGCAGTGCGCAGAACTTCTAACAGGCACTGCAGAGTTCGGAGCCCAGGACATAGACTGGGTTCCTCTGGCTGGTACTGGATCCATCAAGGCAGAATGTCCTAAGAACTCACCTCATCCTCTGGCTCTCCTGAGACAGGAAGGACAGTCACTCAGGCAACTACGCCACAGTCCGAGCGGAATCACCAACACACACCTCATGCATTCCTGAACCGAGCAAACACTGAGAGTCCACGTAATACCAGTCGCTGAGCTAAGCACCGGGGATACAATGATTAATCAAATAAATTCAGTTTTGAGGGTGGAAGATAGACATTAAACAAGCTGATATACAGTACCTACGTGATTACAAGTGTGATGAATGTTACTCAGCTCCAGCTGACTGCTGTCACGTGGAAATGGAGAAGGCCTGAGGGCCAGAGATGACTATAAATGGCCTTTGTTTCCCCCTTTTTTTAAGAACCAGAAGGCCAGAATGGGGGCTCAGATAGCAAGGACAGACCAACGGCCAGCACAAACTTGCTCACACCACCAAGGGGAAGCCATGCCATGTGATGCCATTAAAAGCTGTTTAAGTCTTTGGGTTCCGAGCCTGGCTGTGAGGCCTATTCACGACTGGCTAGCACATGATACAATTCCTCTGCAAACACATATACTAACGTGTAAACCAGAAACATCGTGTCTCATTTTTCTCTCTTTCCCTCACACATACACTAATTTCTACTTATCTCTGTATGTACAACACGCCACCACATACGTAACCCATACTTCCAGCCTCACACCTCCAAAGACGTATACACACATTACAGCAACGCGGACACACACGGAGACCACCGTACCAGACTGGCTGTTGCTCCACTCCTCACTCTCTGGGGTGCTAGCAGCCGGCTGTCCCTCTGAATCCTTTCCTTCTTCTTGCTTCTCCTGTGGAAGGCAAGCCTCATTCCTGTCCTCACGGGTTGGAGTGAAGCCCCAGACTTATTCCAGGCCCCCGCCTGGCTCTCTGGTCACATGGTATTCTGCCCCCAAACAAGTGGAATCTCTTCTAGATTACCAGCAGGAGCATGGCTCCAGCGGGCAACCCCCTACCACGTGGGCACAAACTCACATGACCATACAGCCCCTGGTTACACAGTCTGACTACAGTCCCCTCCATTCCTCAGACCAGCTGTGTGTTGATCTTACTTGTCCACTGGAATTTTCATGCTCTGTCTCTTCCAGCTTCTCTGCCTCTGGCTTCGTGACGGGGTTCCAGTGATGGAGCTTTCCATCTGCCTACTCATCTCCTTGGGTGCTGGTGTATGTGAATGTGACTTAGCCCTGACGCTAGACTGAGATGGGGGCTCCAGAAAAGCGGGAAGGTGATTTAATCATTTTCCTCTAACCCTGTACAGGACCTGAGTTAAAAACGGGACCCCAAAATAGGATGAGTGAGTCATCATGTGTCTTCTCTGGCCCTGCCCCACAGCCTTGATTGATGGAGAGGATAGTGGGAATAGACGTGTAGCCTCTAGCCTCCCCTTCCCCTCCCCACAGCCCTCTTCCTACCAAGGTCTCAGGCTCTGACTCCTCCTCTGATGGGCTGTGGTATTCCCTGCGCTTCCTCTTCTTCATGGGTTTGAGAAGCTCAGA
The DNA here is from genome assembly GCF_964662115.1 of Mustela nivalis. Lineage (NCBI taxonomy): Eukaryota > Metazoa > Chordata > Mammalia > Carnivora > Mustelidae > Mustela > Mustela nivalis. The sequence goes on along the minus strand of NC_139027.1, from coordinate 128,423,486 downwards.
AGCGCTGGTGCAGGAGTTCTGGCCAGAGGAGTTCTCCACTATGACTGACCTGAGGGACAGATGGCCTGAGAGAAAGAACCACCCACCCTACACCACCCAGTCCCTCTCCTAAGCCCAGAACAGGGGGAATGGGATCCCTAAAGCAGAGCAAGTACGGGTGCAATCCCCTCCCCCTTACCGCTCTTGGAACAGAGGCGGGCAGTCATCATTGGAGGAACCAGCAGGATCTGGAACCGCGCTTTGCTGAGGTCCACACTCCTGGCACTGACAGGTGCCATCATCTTCTGGGGGATCCTGGGGGGAATCTTCTGGAGGATCCTGGGGGAGGTCCGCTGTGGAGGCCAAAGGGGCCTCAGGCCGCCCATCCATCACAACCACACTCGGGCTCCGCCCACCTCGGAGCTCACGCCCCCTCAGGCTCCCCGGGACCTTCCCCCCAACAGTTTTTGCCATCTCAGGACCAACCTCTGGGTGCACCGGCAGAACCCAGGTCACCCACCCCAACCTCCCCCTGCAGCCCCATGAATACTCCTTAGGGAGCTCGGGCCATGCCCCACCCGGGCAGGGCCCCAGCCTGGGGACTGGGGGTTCCTACCCGGCTGTTGGGTGCCTGCATCGCCACCTCCCGCCGGGGCCTCGCCATCTTCATATTCGGCCACACCTTCGGGCCGTAGCTCTGGGCTCGCGGGCTGCTCCGCTCCTACCATGTTCAGCGGTGCGTACTCGCTTATCCGGAACTGCAGCGTGGGAGGGTCTGAGGACGGGACTCCCGCACCCCCTCGACCCACCTCCGACCTGCAAGGTCCTCTCCCGCCGCCTTACTCCAGTAAGGCTCGGCTCCGGGAGCCTCGCTCCAAGCCACGCCCCCGGCAGCCCGCCAGACTCCCAGCGCCTCCGCCCAAGCCATGCCCCTAGAGTCCCTCTGTCAAAGCCGCACCCCAGAACCCTCCATCGCGGACTCCTTCCTCCTCCCTCCCCTCGGGCCCCGCCTCCTGCCCGCTGGCCCCGCCCCACAAGTGCCCCTCACCGGCCCCTCCGCCAATCCCCACAGACACTGACCCGAAGGCCGCTCCCAGGAGGCGGGGCCGCGGCCTCCGTCCACTCCAGGAGCCGCACTGAGGTGGCACCGGAGCTGGCCGCAGGCCCGGGGCTTAACTGCGGCAGAACGGTGGCCGTGACAGGTACGCTGCCCGCCACTCGCTCCGGAGTGCCCACATGGATGGGCTCCCGTGGAAAACAGGAAACATCCAGGGCACTGCTGGGCAGGCCAAGGGTGGCCGAGCCGGCTACGAACAAATACACAGACATGACACAGGTGAGCCTGGCGGCCCTGGCCCATGCGTGTGTGTAGGCAGGTGAAAGTATGTCCTTCGCGGGATCCACACCTGCTTAGGCAGGTGTGGGGCTGCTCCTCCCCCCAGGCCCCTGGCTTGGCCCACCTGGGATGATGAAAGCGGTAGCGGGCAGGTGAGAGCTGGAACCTGGGCTGTCTCTGGCCACCAGGTGCACGTTGACCTCTCCTGTGGAGGGCCCCTTCAGTGTCCTCAGCATCTCCATTTCGGCATTCCCCTCCATCCTGGTAGGCCTACAAGCTGAACACGACCCCCACGGTGATCAGGGAGGGAAGAGCCTTCTTTGAGGAGGAGCTGGTCACCCTGTAGAGAAAAGCCTCAGCCCTGAGGAGAGCACGGTTTCTTAGGAGACCAACACTAAGTCTGGCTCCTGGTTCTAACCAGGTCACCCAGGTGAGGGCTCTGGCCAGGCCCTGCCTCTCCCCTGGACGGGAAGATGGGCATGTGTGAGGGTGCTTTGTAAACTGTGATGTACAGGTGCACCACTGACTCTGGGAGTAGGTCTCAGGCCAAGGTTCTGTCTGGCCAGCGTCAATGCAGAGCTCAGGCTAAGTCCAAACTCCCCTCTTCTCAAGCCCCACCTCCAGCCCCACTAGACTCTTCTTCCTGTGGGGACTTAGAGCCCTCAAGTACCAAACTCACTCTCACTCTTAAGGTCCATTTTCCTGGGAGGTCATTTTCCCAATCACATTCTTTGATGCCCTCTGGCCACAGTCCTTCCAACCCTAAGCACAGAGTGAGCACTAGAAGGTCCGCTGAACAAACGCACACATGTGAAAAGCAAAGACGTGCTCTTGGAGAACCCAGATAGTGCGTGACTCTTCCATATAATAAAGCAAGGGCAAGAAAGTATTTAATAAAGAGGTGGGTGGATAAGTAAATATATGGGGAAAAAAGACCTAATGATGTAACAACTATACTTAATAAATACCTATCATTTACTTAACTCCTAAAACGTATTGGCCACTGCCCTAGTGGCTTACCAGTCCAGGAGAATTTTCTGTGATGATGTAAATGTCTTATGCCTACATTGTCCAACACACTAGTAGCCACTAGCCACATGTGGTTCCTGAGCACCTGCAATGTGGCTAGTGTGAATGAAGAACTGAATTTTTTAAATCTTAATTCAAATTAAAATTTAAATAGTCACAGTGGCCATAGTTACTGTACTGGACAGCAAAACTTTACAGATAATATAATTGGCCTGTCGCCTCTATTTGCAAAACACCTCTCAGAGTCTGACTTCTCTCCATCTCCTTGCTGCCTTGCAAGTCCCAACTCCCATCAGCCCTCCTTGGACTTCAGAAACTGCCTCCTGCCTCCTACAGTTTATTCTCCAGTAGGAGAAAGCTTTAAAAACGTAAAACAGGGGCGTGGCTCAGTGGTTAAGCATCTGCCTTCGGCTCAGGTCATGATCCCAGGGTCCTGGGATGGAGCCCCACGTCGGGCTCCCTGCTGAGCAGGAAGCTTCTTCTTCTCCCACTCCCCCTGCTTGTGTTCCCTCTCTCACTGTCTCTCTCTCTCTCTCTGTCAAAAAAATAAATAAAAATCTTAAAAGAAAAAAAGATGTAAACCAAATCACATAATTTCCCTACCTAAAATTCTTCCATGGTTCTCCACTGCCCTTAGAATAAAATCAAAGAGGTTTACCCTATAGAATCTGACCCCTGTTTTCCTCTGACCTCATCGTCCACCACCTGTTCTCCACCCTTGACAAATATTGGTTTCCTTCTACTCACTAACAAACATGTTCACTGCAGAGCCCTTGATCCTTGTTCTAAACTCTGCTTAGAATGCTCCTCCCCAAGCTCTCTGCTTGGCTACCTGCTTTCCATGCTCCAGGCCTCAGCTCAGTGGTCACCTCAGAAGAGGTCTTTCCTGGCCACTCAGTTTAAGCAGCACACCCCTCACCCGTGCCACTACTGCTCATCCCATTATTGTGTTTCTTTCCTTTGCATCCTTCATTATAATCAGTAATGATCTTCATTTACTTATTTGTGTGTCATTAGTCATCCCTATAGAAATCTAAGTTCCATGAAGGCAAAGACTTTAATCTGTCTTGTTCCCTGCTATAGAGCCAGCCCCTGGAACAGTGCCTACACACAGTAGGTGCTAAATAAATCTGTGTTGGATTTCAGTAATTTCAACGTGTTAATAAAAAGCTCTGGGTGTGTGATTGATTCCTGGTTGCTTTAAGGTGTTGACAGTCCTTGACAATGGCTTGTGGCATTAAGTTAAAGGAAAACATGGCCTCAGCTCAAGACAGACTTAAGACAGTGTGAAACTCAGCTCCAGGGGTGCCTGGGTGGCTCTGTGGGTTAAGCCTCTGGTTTCGGCTCAGGTCATCATCTCAGGGTCCTGGGATGGAGCCCCGCATAGGGCTCTCTGCTCAGCAGGGAGCCTGCTTCCCCCCCCCCCCCCCCCCCGCCTACTTGTGATTTCTGTCAAACAAATAAAATCTTAAAAAAAAAAAAAAGAAAGAAAGAAAGAAAAAGAAACAGCTCCAGAGCTTAACTCATGGGGCTCTGAGTAAGAAACTTACCTGACTGAAGCCTCAGTTTCCTCGTGTGTAAAATAAATACAGAAATGATATCTGTCTCAAAGGGTTCTAGTGAGTATCACATGTAAAAAACGGGTAAAGTCTTGGTAGCAGCAGGTCTTCAACAAACACCAATTCACTCCCTTTTAACAGAAATCCCAGGGGTGCCTGGGTGGCTCAGTGGGTTAAGGCTCTGCCTTTGGCTCAGGTCATGGTCTCAGGGTCCTGGGATCGAGTCCCCACATCGGGCTCTCTGCTCAGCAGGGAGCCTGCTTCCCCAACCTCTCTCTGCCTACCTCTCACTCTACTTGTGATCTCTGTCAAATAAATAAATAAAAATCTTTAAAAAAAAAGAAATTCCAGGGAGCTGGGTCACTTCTGGTAACATAGAAGCTGCCTGCTAGCAGAGGGGGCTGCTCTCTCTCCCACCTCCTCCCACCTGCTGTTCCTGTGCACTCGTTTACTTTCCAGTTTTTCCTCTCTAAAACAGAGAGTCCATCCTCTGTATTATATCATCAGGTAGGTGAAGACTAGATATATAACCTGATTAATGAAGGCAATACTCAAACCAAGGTGTGTTTCCCTTTGTTAAGATTGTAAAATAGAAGTCCCTGAATTTCAATTCTAATTATTTTGCTTTTCACAGATGATGTACTTGGACCACTTTTAAGTTCTTTTAGATAGAGTCAATCTTTTTATTCAAAACCTTGGCAGTCACTGAGAGTGCATGTGGTTACTCCTGGAAGAACTCTGTTCCTGTTTCAGAACCTCTCACATGTTTTGGGGATGTCCAGAAAGGGAGGCCAGGGGAATGGCCTTCTGCTCAGGGTTGTTGTCGTTGTTTCAGCCAACACTGGAGGGCAACTAGGTGTCAGCTCCATTCTGTGCTCTGGGAATACAGTCTCAAACCAGACAAAAGTGCTCTCACGAAACATATTGTAGAAATAAGGGGTGAAGTTGGGTTGGAGATGTAAACTGGACAGCCGTTGTGGATAGCTGGCATTGAAAAGCACAGAACTGAGTATAAAGAAACAGGTAGGAGCTTTGGAGCTCACCAAGATTTATAGGTTGGGAAGAGGAAGATCTGGTAAAAGAGCCTGCCTTCAAGTCAGAGGGAATCCAGAAGAGTTTGAACTTCTGGAGGACACAGGAGGAAAGTTTCAGGACCGTGGGACTGCTCAGTGTGAAATGCCCCTGACAGATCAAGTCAGATCTTGAGATCTGACCACTGACCAAAAGAGTCACTTCAGAGGAGCTGTAGACACATAAACCAAATTGGAGTGGGTTCTAGAGAGGGATCCTGGATTAGCTCAATGTTTACTGAACACCTACTATGCACCAGTTACTGTTCTAGGCAATGCAGATTTGTCACTGAACAAAACAGACAAAAACCTCTGCCCTCTGCCATAGACTCTACATTCTAGTGGAGAAAACTGATAATAAAGTTTGCGCCTCACAGAAGAATGAAAGATAGGGAAGTGGAAGCAATGGGACTGACAACTCTGTCAAGGAGCTGTGATGTCAAGAGGAATGCATGGAATTGGGGGACGGCTGTTTGGAGAGTGATGTGGTCTCAAGGAAGGGGCGTGGTGTGTTTGTTGTTGTTTTTTAAAGATTTTATTTATTTATTTGTTAGAGGGATAGAGAGAGAGAGAGCGCACGCGCACAAGCAGGCAGAGTGGCAAGCAGAGGCAGAAAGAGAAGCTGATCAAAGAGCAAAGCGGGGACTCCATCCGAGGACTCTGGGATCATGACCTGAGCCAAAGGCAGAGGCTTAACAGACTGAGCCACCCAGGCGCCCCTGGTTTGTTTAAATAGGAGATATTAGAGCATGTTTGTATTTGATGAAAATGAGCCTACGGAGAGGAAAAAATGGTCAGTGAAGGGGAAAAGAATAATTCTAGAAGACAAGTCCTTAAATATGCAGGAGGAAAGAGGAGCTGGTGCATCTGAGCTGTTGGGACCCATCACACCTGCTTGTAGCCTCCTGGCTCGCGGCACCCACTGCGTCTGTGTCCATCCTCCCCAGCTAGACCATGAGTTTTTCTGAGGCCCGTACCTGCCTTCTCTGTGATCTGAATTCCCTCTTCCTCTCCCGCTGCCACCCCTTGTGTTTGCAGCTCATGCAGCATTTTCATAAACATCGTCTCACTCGGTACATACAGCAGCACAACCAGTCTGCAATGGCTCCCAGGCCCCAGCCACGTGCTAGGAAGCCATCTACTCCTACCCTACGGCCTGATCACACCCTCAGAACCCCACTCCTCTGTCCTCTGCACACACCTCTCCACATCCCATAGGTCTGGAAATATCTCAAGCAGCCTCCCAGATCCAGCTTGAGTGACACCTCTTCTCTGAAGCTTTCCCAGAATCCACCCCCTAACAAAGTTAATCATCCCCTCGGCTGTACTCCACTCCACCACAGTCTAACTATGCATTAACTTGTCTGTCTCCCCCAGGGATGGAACAAAGCTGCCGACGTGCGAAAAGCCTGACAGGCCCGCTCAAATCGGCAGTGCATGAATGAATCAGAGAGCTGGGAGTAAAAAGTGGTCAACAGTGTAAGAAACAATGGTACTGAAATTCATAAAAGGTTTAGCCATTCTTGCCTTAGGGGCTGGAATTCGATCCACCCCTCCCCAAGCTGTTCAGGGACTCCGGGAGGAGGGGATAAAGTGGGAGGTCCCAGCTGCCCTGCAGGTTGTCAGGGGGCAGTCCTCAGCTTCTCTGGGAACTGCCCTTAGCCAGGGGAGCTGCCTCGCCCAAGTGCCCTCTCCTGGAAGCAGCCATCCTGTTAGACCAGCTGATAAGGGGAATGAAGACCTCGCCCCCTAGCCTCAATTTGAGATTATGTCAGCAGCGCCCTCCCTGTCCACTCCAGAGCTTCCCCTGGGACAGGCTGGGGCCTGTCCCAGGCCATTGGCTGTTTAACTTCTGCCCACCACCTTGCTGTCTTCCCTGTCTTACAGGTGATATTCGCAAGGGCACTCCAGTAAACCTGCGCTCACATCTCCCTCTGGGAGTCTGGTTCCAAGGAACCTAACCCAAAATACCCATTTGGGTCCCCGGGCCAGAGCAGTGTCCGGCCCATAGCACATGTTCAATAAATATTGCATGAGGATGTCCCTGTTTATTTTCTCGTCGTCTCTCTGCTAAGGTTCCTCCCAACCGCCTGCCCTTCAAGGCCTCGTATACAACAGACGCTCAATAAAAGCCCTGGCTATAGGGGTTGGGGGTGGGGAGCGACACACACTCAGAGCCCGGGTCTGACAGAGCGCCGCAAACTTGGGGCCACCCCCCCCCCCCGCAGCTGCGGCCGGGACGCGGGAGGCGGGGCAAGCCGCTCCGGGTCGGGACCACCGCCCGCGAGCCCTCGGGGAACCAGCACACAGGGCTGCGGGTGGGGCGGCCACTGACCCGTCAATTCGGCGCAACGGTTACTTTTTAAGACGCCAAAATGGCGGAATTCTTTTTATTCTTTCTCTTTATGGCAAAATAGTAATAATCCCATTTCCCGTTATAAAAATCGGAAATCAATGGTAGGAAAAAGAAAGTTTGCCAAATGACCCATTTCCTAAGAAACCTCAAAGCCCGCCCTCTACACCCTCCGTCGTATTAATGGAAAACTCTTAATTGACTGCATTTCGCTAAAACCGGAGCCGCCGCCTCCCCCGCTCGCGGTCGCGGTCCCCAGCCCCGCTGCCGTTGCCCCCGCCCCGCCGCACTCTGCCCGGACCCCTTCCGCTCCGCTCCCCTGCTCTCCTCCCCAGCCCGCGCCCCCCGCCGGCGGCGTTCGCCATGGGCCGCGCGCTGGGGCCGCGCACCGGGCACTGGCGGCAGGGCGGGCGGCGCCCCGCATCCCGGGCCGAGCCCCCGCCGAGGGCTCCCTACCTGCGAGGCCCGCCCGTGGCCGCCCAGCGCCGAGCTGCGGTCCGAGACCCGCGCCGCGCGCGCCTGCGCGCACAGGGGGCGGGCCCGCCTCCCTGCAGGACGCGGGGCGCGGAGCGCGCGCAGAGCGGGATCGGGGGGCGCGGGCCCGGCCGCGTGGGCCTGGTGGCCTCTCCCCGCCGCGACCAGAGGGCTGCGCAGGCGAGGCGGGTGGGGATTCATCCTGCCCTCCGCCGTCCGCGTCACGGCCAGCAGCGAGCAGGGGGCGCGGGGCCCGCCGAGCCGAAGAGCGAGCCCGCCGGCCCCCCGCTGAGTGGTCAGTGACAAAAGACGGGGTTGCGCTCCCGCACGCACGCCGGCTGGGTCGCTGAGCTGTCCAGTGCCTTCCCACCGCGACAGCTCCATCCCCTCCCTTGAGAAGTGGAGCCAGGGAGCGTCCGAAAACGGTCCCAGAGGGGGCGAAGGGCTTTGGGACCAGAGGATAGGAGGCCCAGGGCAGCGGGTTCCGATTCAGCCCCTGACAGGCATACAGGGCCTCATTAGCCGCGCCTGCGTTTAGATGACCTATTGCCATGGCTTCTAGTGTGACCTGGAGGACCTCACCTTATCCTCCTGGTACTTCATTTCTCCATTTGTAAAGACTCACTGCTTCAAGGCATATCGTTCCCGCTGCGGTGTTACCTTGAACAAGTCACTGCCGCTCTGTGCTTAAATATCCTTGATCTAACTAGTTACATCTCTGTTGTTGGTTCTTATAGCACAAAATACCTCCTTTCACACTTAACACAGCTGTAGCTTCACATAGATTTGTGTAATTGGAGAGGTTAAGAGACTGCAAGCTCGGGACGCCTGGGTGGCTCAATGGGTTAAGCCTCTGCCTTCGGGTCAGGTCATGATCCCAGAGTCCTGGGATTGAGTGCCCCATCAGCTCTCTGCTCAGCGGGGAGCCAGCTTCCCCTTCTCTCTCTGCCTGCCTCTCTGCCGACTTGTGATCTCTGTCCATCAAATAAATAAAATCTTAAAAAAAAAAAAAGAGAGACTGCAAGCTTTAAGAGAGACATTTTCTTGTATCCTTAGCACTAAACTGGATACTGAGTGGGTGCTCAATAAATATTTGCTAGTAATACGCTGCATGCAGATAACAGGGAAACTCTTGGTATAGCCTAGAGCTGGGGGCCCCCCTCCCACACAAAAGGATTAAACCTAATACCTTATTTTACAGAAGAGGACATGGACGTCCCTTTGGCCTAAGGTCATGGACACAGGTCAGACCTCCAGACTCCTGACTTCAGTCCAGATGAGAAAAGAATTCCTAATTAATCGTAGACAAATTCCCCAAATTGTGATCATCGGGTTTAAATTTATGCAGACTTTATTCTGGTTGCTACACCAACGCATTACATGTGTTCTTCCTTGCTGCAATGTCAATTTTTAATCACATCTCATATTATTGGGAACAGAACAGCATAGTTGAGGATGCTGGTTGCCATAACAATAGTGGTCTCTTCATACACACCAGTACACACACAGCCATCCTCTTTTTCTCTCCTCTCTACCCAGACTGCTTGTTCTAGATTTTCCAAAAGATTTATTTTAGGTATTGGATTATAAGAAAGTGATGAAACTACACAAACACATGGCTTCTCAATTACAAATGTGTCTTACAGTGATTCAGACAGACAAGTGGAATCTGAGCTAGCAGGATGCAGGAACCAACAGGAATTGCTGAGACATCATTGTTCTGCCCATTAACAGTCTTAACAGGTGGTCCTAGCACTTTCAGTAGTCTTGCTTTGTTGAACATCTTCAGGGATGGAGAGCTCCTCCCAAGCTGATGGGATTTGGGGATGGTGGCTTCTCCTAAGGCCACCCTTTGTTCCGCTGTTCCAGTATGCCTTCAGGAGCAAGGAAGCAAGTCCTGTCTTTCCCTCAAGTGAAAGAGCCCTCTTGTACAAGTCAAAAACCTCCACTGTCTACTCCAAGTTGAACTTCTACCAAAGAATGGACCCAAATTTGTTTGAAATGTTAACAGAAGCACTGGGAAAATTGTTAAGCCCACATCTGTTTCTACAGAATTCACCATTGAGGCAGTCTATTTAGGAAAATCATTAAAATGTGCCCTTTTTGTTCAATGTGAACATCATTCTGTTTACAACCTGACAGACTTTACTAATAGGGAGACTTTTCTAGCATAAACACCCCAGATTCGTGGGTAAAATATTACAAGAAAAAAAGCAAACAGAGGAGGAAGAAGAGTAAATTCATGGCTGAAAAGGGTAACAGGAAGAGCCAGAAACAAAAGAGGGAAACAGAGCCATGGAGGTGGGGGTGCCCTGGTGTCTCTCCTGTCCTGGAGGTGGTTATTGATTAGAGATGGGGACCAGCTGCTAGGGACTTGGGTTTCATCACACACTTAATGGCAGGAGATGGGATCTTAGGTCTAGCCGATACTGGGAGTAGTATGAATTGAAACCAGCGTTAAGGACTGGACACTTCTCATACACAGACTACGTATTTGTGGGTCCATAGTGGGAAAGGCAAGGGAGACCCAAGTTCCCAAACATGATCAGTTTCAGGTCTTGCTCTCCCCGACGCATGGCTTTGTTACTCAGAACTTCATTGATAAAATTTTATTTGGCTTTGGGAATGGAAGCTTAGGTTTGTAATTGCTAGAACTTGTTTTGGTGAGGGCCAGAGCCTCAGCTATTTCCCTTACCCCCATCCTCCTAAACATTTGAACCTTGTTCTCAACATACTGATAGAATTCCTGTCTTAGGACACTGAGGTGCCAACAAAAAAGAATCACTCAATCAAGGCTTATTTACTTTTGTGGAACAAATTAGTGGCTTAGAAAAGCACAAATTACCTTGTAGTTCAGGAGATCAGAAGCCCAAACTGGTTCTCACTGGCTCTCAAGGTATTCTATTTCCCAGTACCAAGGAGTTTCTTCCCAAAGAATTGCTTGTCAGTGGGGACAAATACCACTTAGAAAAGGTGATCCAAGATCCTGGTCTCTGTACAAGGCAGTATGTTGCTTTCTTCTGGCTCTATCTGCTCCAGGCCATCTTCTGATTTCATTTTTCAGATACCTTCATGTCCTAGTGCACTCGGGCTACTAGGACAGAACACCAGACAAGACTATGGCTTACAACAACAGAAACCTATATCTCCCAGTTCTGGATGCTGGAACATCCAAGGCGCTGCAAATTTCATGTCTAGTGAAGTTTTCCTGGCTTCACAAACAGCCATCACCTTGCTGTATCATCACATCGGGATTAGGCTGCCACATGAATTTTGTGGAGAGATACAGAGTCCATAGCACTTCCCAACACACAATCAGCTATTTGGAACTGGCTTTCTGGTACAAGCCAGGTACTTGGACAATATTGGCCAGATATGAGGGTGGCAGAGTGGGTGGGTATGTCCCTCAGAAAAGCTTATCTACTGAGAGCTAAGAATAAAGTTCCTTGGTGTACTTGTTAACTCAAGAGAGCTTTTCCTGGCTTTGGATTGCAAATGAAAAAAGCAAACTTCATCAAGTGCGTGCGATGTTTTATACTTTATTGAAATAGGAAATATTTACTTTTTTCTGTTAGGGTCAGGACAGGAAACATGGCATACACTCTAAGTAAATTTGAAGAAAATTTAATAAAGGGTCTGTTTTTAAAGGTATACGTCAGTTGCTGGAAATTCACAACTGTTAGCAAAAGATCACTGGGGCTAGGAAAATGGGACAGTGGTTATCAGGACTTGTAAAAAGAGGGCTGTATGTAGAAGACAGTATGTCCTTCCGATGAGGGCCACCAACCTAAACTCCAACCACTTCCAACCTAAACTCTACAGGGAGGGAGCTGTTGGAAGTACTCCAATCTTAAAAAAAAGAAAAAAAAAAAAGTCAAGTATCTCTTTAGGCAAAATGAAATAACCCCCTAAGTTTTCCCTTTTCATTCGTCTGCAGGTTGGTGGATTTAGGCTGGGCTGTTGTTTCAAGCTATAGGTGGCTGAGGCTAACTGACAGCTTGGCCCCACCGGTCTCATCTCTTACCAGCAGGCTTACAAAGGGTGTAACTGTCATGGTGATGACTGAGATGCCAAAGACCAAGCCCATTTGTACAAGTGCTGCTTAAGCCTTTCCTTGTGCTGCAGTAACTACAACTTTGGTGGCTTAAAAGAAAAATGTGTTACCTTAGAGTTGTAGAGATCAGAAGTCCAAAATAAGTTGAAGGGCCTGTTTAGCCTGGAGAGGACCTTCAGAGTCAAGCTGTGGGTAGGCCTGTACTCCGTCCAGAGGCTGTAGACAATTTAGTTTTCTTGCCTAGTGGTCCCTTCCATCTTCAAGGCCGGTAGTGTAGCATCTTCAAATCTCTCATTTTGCTTGTTTTCACATCAACCTTTTCTGATCTTTTTACTTTCAACCTTCCTATTGTAATTACACTGGACCCACTTGGATAATCAAGGATAATCTTCTCATTTCCAGACTTTAATCACATTTACGAAGTTCCTTTTTTCACGTAAGGTAACATAGTGATAGGTTTACAGGATTAGAAGGCAGGCATCTTTGGGGAAGAGAAGGGTAACATCTGGTCTATTTAACATGTTATGCCTGCCAAAAATCCACTGGCCAAAATCAAGGGACAGGTGGTATTCTGCTCATAAAGCAGGGGGCGGGGGGGGGGGGAGATTTATAGAAATATATGTAGATCTATGAACAAATCTGGCAAGGCTCTTACAAGTGTTTACTGAGTTTGGACCATTATGACTCAGGATATTACACCAATCAGCTTACTACAATCACAGCCACAGTTATCGATGCTGGGTCTGCAGAGGTATGTCATCTATAACAAAGGTGAACGAAAGCTGTAACTTTAAGATTTTACTCATTCCAATTACAATGCTGTTGTGTACTCTACAACCACACTGAAATTCATGCTCTGAATTTCCTTCTCCCCCTATTCCTGTTACCCAGAGCAGGAGAACACAGTATTTGCTTAAACACTCTGAAGGAGCAGAAGATATTTTTGTTTGTTTGTTTTTTAAAGATTTTATTTATTCATTTGACAGAGATCACAAGTAGGAGAGATAATACAGGCAGAGAGAGAGAGGAGGAAGCAGGCTCCCTGCTAAGCAGAGAGCCCAATGTGGGACTCGATCCCAGGACCCTGGGATCATGACCTGAGCTGAAAGCAGAGGCTTTAACCCACTGAGCCACCCAGGTGCCCTGTGGAAGATATTCTGTAGGGATATTAAAAAGTTTCCTCACTCCTTTGCCAGAACTGACCCAGAATTAAGCTAACGGCAAGGTGTCCACATACTACGTGCTCGTTCTGAGCAGTTTATTCATGATTTTAAAATTGGTATTCATTCATTTGAGAGTTAGAGCACGTGTGCACACATGCACAAGCCGGTGGCGGGTGGGGGGGGGACAGAAGCAAAAATAAACTCTCCATGCCAGGACCCCAGGATCAGGATCCAAGCTGCAAGCAGACACTTAACCAACTGAGCCACCCAGGCACCCCTGCTCTGAGTAGGTTAAAGCAAATCTGGAGTGCTGTCTCTAACTAGCAGGCCCCGCTCTGTAAGAGGGACCTGACCACCCAGAATACAAGGAGACAACAGAGATGGTTAGGGGCTTTAAAACTGCCACACTGAGACAGCTGAGGGGATGTTTAGCCTGCAGGAGAGGACCTTCACAAGAGCAGAGATCCAGTAAGAAGCAATTAACACCCAAGGGCCCAAGTTGTGCTTGCTAAATACCGTTTCCAAATAAAGATAACCTGGGTTCATTAGAGAAATGGCTGCTTCCACATCTGGGACTAGAAAGTTTAGAAATCCCACCATATTAGAAAGCAAGGAAACTGGTAAGATTACTAGGGCTGCTTTGAACTCAGGAGGCAACCTGAGTTGACTTCCACTGACTAAAGATAGAAAAAGGCCACACCAGTAAGGAGAACTGCCATGGATTGAAAAAAAGCTCTTTAAAATCATGAATTCATGGTTTAATGAGCCTAGGCAAAGATCATCAATGCCTCCCAACAACAAGAGATATCCAAGTAGTTTTGGGAAGGAAAAAACCCCCCACCAGAATCTGACAAAGCCTCTAGAATAATGGATCTCCAACTTGAGCATGGACCAGAATCATTTGGAAGGCTTATTATAACACCACTATGGCTGGGCTACAATTTAGTTTCTGATTCAGTGATCTAGGGTGGGGCTTGAGAAAATGCATTTTAAACAAATTCCTAGAGGATGCTGCGATATTACTGGTCCAAGCACACTTTGAGAACCACTGTTCTTAGGTCCAGAACATGCTAGATGATACCATGAGAATGCAGTCAGCAAAATCAAGACTTAGAAACTACTCAACAGTGACCATGAACAAATATACTACAAAGAAGAAACTGAGGTGACTTAAGATGTTTTTTAGAGGTATACAGTGAACTACCCTCAGCTGGAATGTCTAGGATTTCCTTCAAAATTACCTGGGGAGGAAGCAGACAGATCTATACTGTTAAAGCCGAGTAACTACCCAAGTTTCATCACTATTCTCTATTTGGTGTCTGCAATCTTCTAAAATCAAAAGAACAGCAATATATTTAAATAGCACGCTCAAAGTTGTTTAGGATAGCTAGAAAGTAGTAGTGGTCAATTACTCTCATACTTGGGCACCATATTCAGCAACTCTGCTTTGCCTACCTTCTCCTCCATTGGCTAGAAATGTAAAGTTTGACTATTTACAGAATGTTTTAGTAAGAGCAGCTAATTTTTAAGGATCTGCCAAGAGTGCTTAGGTAACAGCATTTACCCCCACAACACTAGAGGGCACTATTTTCTATGTGAGGTCGCAGCTTATTTTCCAGTTCATCTTTGCCATCTCTCATCTATTTAAAGTGGCCTTCTGCTCCTTTTTGGCCCTGGGCTAGAATCACTCTCCTGCTTTCAGGGGTAATGGGGTATTATCTGCTGCCAATAAAGCTCTCCCTTCAGCAGCTCTTAAATTTGAAAATGACTGGCTCCCTCCTTAAAACCAAAAACTCCTTCTTTTAACTTTTTCTTTTTAAGGTTTTATTTATTTGACAGACAGAGATCACAAGTAGGCAGAGAGAGGAGGAAGCAGGCCCCCTGCGGAGCAGAGAGCCCAATGTGGGGCTTGATCCCAGGACCCCGAGATCATGACCCGAGCTGAAGGCAGAAGCTTTAACCCACTGAGCCACCCAGGCACCCTTTCTTTTAACTTTATAAGACTGTCTATTCACAGAAATAGTGACTTACAGGTTATTATTACAAAATGACTAGATATGGTGCACTGAGCACAGTCTCATTCTTGTGACATTCCTGCTAAAAATGCAATCACGAGTAAGTATCAGACAAACCCAAATTGAGGGAAAATTCTACAAAGTTAACTGTCCTCTACTCTTCAAAAATGACAATGTCAAGAGGACCTGGTCTAGATTAGAAGAGACCAAAGAACCAGGACAACAAAATGTGGCAAATGATCCTGACTAATGTAAAGATTAGCAGGCCACTAATGAAACAGAACTATGGACCGTGGAGTAGAAACTACTGATGTTATTTTTGGTACGCACTGTAGTTACATAGACAGTGTCCCATTACTAGGAAATAGTTTAGGGATACAACAGCAAGATGTCTCTACTTTCCTAGGAATCAGGAGGAAAAAAACCAAAAAACCCATGTAAATGAAACAAAGTATAATTAATGAATTTGAAAAGGGCAGTTTTTCGTAGAGTTTTCCTATTTACCAGAATAATTCTGCTTGAAAGCATGTGCATTCTGTACTTTCTGAGCCTTCCTCAATCTAATTTCTTAAGTGCTTTTCACTAGGAATTATCTGACACACATTTTTTTCTAATGCTTCAAGGCTGTTAGGAACTGAACTAGGCTTTAAATCCTACCTCTGCTTATAAATCGTAATTCTAGGACTTCCTTAGAAATGATACTGATAATAGGTATAAATAGATGGATGTTAACAGTAAAAATTTAATTACAAGTAGTTTCCTAGTGTTTGAGCTCCAATACTTATGTTACTTGTCTTTGTAAAATTCCAGTGACCTATGATAAACTACCTGGGGACTATCAATTTTTCTAGATTTGCATTTCCAGAAGGATACACAAAAAACTAGCAATCCTGGCTTCCTCCAAAGGGTCAAAGGTGGAATTTGCTGGTATTAACTCTTATGCTTCTCTTCCAACTTCTGAAGGAACCACAATTCCTTCCTACTCAAGTATAAAAACTTAATCACTAGGCGCCTGGGTGGCTCAGTGGGTTAAGCCGCTGCCTTCGGCTCAGGTCATGATCTCAGAGTCCTGGGATCAAGTCCTGCATCGGGCTCTCTGCTCAGCAGAGAGCCTGCTTCCCTCTCTCTCTCTCTGCCTGCCTCTCCATCTACTTGTGATTTCTCTCTGTCAAATAAATTAATAAAATCTTAAAAAAAAAAAAAACACTTAATCACTAGGGCAGCTGCATGGCTCAATGGGTTAAGCATCTGACTCTTCATTTCTACTTAGTCACAATCTCAGGCTCCTGGGACAGAGCCCCCAGTCAGGCTCTTGAGCTCAGTGGGGAGTCTGTCTGGGGATTTCCTCTCTTCCACTCGTGTGCTCTCTCTACAATAAAAAAGTAAATCTAAAAAAAAAAGTTAACCATTTATTAAGTACTACACTGTGGGCCCATCTGTGGGCTGCTGTTACACAGCCAAGACAATCTAAACAAGCTATTGAGGACCTACATCAATTACATAATCCCATCAGCTCATCCCTTCAGCACACAGAAGCATACATGGTATTAAACATACATATATACAACTTATTCCGGAAGTGGTACTGCTTTAAAAAGTTCAAACTTTAATGTTCGTAAATTTACCAGGTACTAAACTATGTTAAAACTCTCTATATTCTCATTCTTTGATATTTAATGTTAAAAGTATAATATTTTTCATTCCTGCCACATAAGCCAAGGGATTACTTCAATAAAACAATGTTGGTACTGAAAAAGTATGTTTATACATTCAGGAATATACTTGTCAGTCATTTAAAATAGCAGATCTCTAAGTAAAAACAAGTTGTAGGATACCACTCATGGTAAGAACAGCTTGTTGGAACAGATTTTAGGACCAAAATCTAGGCACAGACATATTGTTAATAGCAGCTACCTTAGACAAAGGGCTCTAAGGAAAGACACTTTATGTTCCTAAGTACGTATACTTTTGTAATTAAAATTAAGTCAAAATTTAAGAACATTTGGGGCGCCTGGGTGGCTCAGGGGGTTAAGCCTCTTTGGCTCAAGTCATGATCTCAGGGTCCTGGGATGGAGCCCACATCTGGCTCTTCTGCTCAGCAGGGAGCCTGCTTCCGAACACTCCCCCCCAGCTCTCTGCCTACTTGTGATCTGTCAAATAAATAAATAAAATCTTAAAACAAAACAAAACCCTTAAAATCATTCAAGTGCCACAGGACTGAAATTGAATAGTGACAAAACACTTTCTGAACACAAGGTAATTAACAATGTGAAGTTTCCTAAAAGTAAACTGCCAAAGTTTAGAGTGCTCCAAGTCCTAAATGAAGGAAATTAGATTAAGGACTTTGGAAAAGGTGATTAAAAGCTTCCTAGTTTTCCTGAGAAATAATTATTATGGAAAATGTTCAACCACTACAAGGTAACAAGTAAATTTCATGTGAAAATAAGGCAAGACAATATAGAAAAGGTTTCGTATGCTTAATTCTTCACAGTAGCAGATAGTACTCAGTATGGTACTAAACACTTCCCTCTTACTAACCTTATTTATTATTTTTAAAGATTTTTATTTGACAGTGCGAGCAAGCACATAAGCAGGGGGAATGGCAGGCAGTGGGAGAAAGCAGACTGTTGAGCAGAGAATGCTACATGGGGCTCAATGCCACGCCTCTGGGATCTCGAGCTGAGTGGAAAGTAGACCCTTTAACTGAGTCGCCCAGGCATTCCTAACCTTTGTTTTTAAAGATTTTAAAGCAATCTCTATACCCAACATGGGGCTCAAACCTACAACCTTGAGATCGAGTCACATGCTCCACCAAGCCAGCCAGACACCCTAGATATTAACCTATCTTCACAACTCATGACTTATGCTTACCATTTCACCCATAACATTCAAGATTGACTGGTAAAGACCTTCCCCCAAGATAAGCCATACATTATGTTGATTCTAAACGCAGGTCTCTGGGGGACTGAAAACAAGGCCCTTTTCTCCTACTCAAGTCAGGAATGGCTTGCCAATGGCCAACTCTAGTTCAAAAAACCATGTGCCAAATGTTTGGCACTAAGTGGGAATACAAATAAATTCAAAACGAGCCTTTCCCTCAGTAAGCATTTTATTGAGATAAAGCATAAAGTGGGTTAACAAAGTAGGAAAAAGAAGATACCAAGATGAAGGTAGTAACAACACAGGACTGGAACGTAATCACAGGAACTGGTAGGACTCAAACTGGCCTTAAAGGCACTATGGCGTATCAAACAACATTATCAGGTAAAAGAAAGGGGAATCCTCATGTTGCTCATTTCTGTTTTTGCTGTTTAAATTCTCTATCCAGCCACAGATGTACACATGGCATGTTGTAGACTCTCAGATTCTACTTATAAGTTAGCAAGGAACTAAACATTTCAGTTAACTCTGCTCTTAAGTGGGTCAGTGTTCCGGGGCTTCAGCATATCCAATGATGTATAGGTCCACAGGTATGGACTAGGACTAGGTTTTCACTAAGTTGGTCTTTACTAGTACCAGAAACTTATGGGTATAGGCATTTACCTTCCAATTACCCACTTTGGGGGCAGCTAACAACGTACACAAAACCTATTACCATGTGATGTTACACTAAAACAAGAAAGCCCAGTTGAAGGATGACTTTACAAAGTCAAATTTCACATTTTGATATTCCCTCCCCTTCCTTTTTAAAAGGCTGTGGTTTTAAAAGCTTTTGTTTTTTCCCTGAAAACAAGAGACCTTTGGTCAAAGCCAATTCTTAAACCAAATTTTGAAAGGCAGCTGGAGATGTGCCTCTTCATGTAAGAGTTGTAATTTCTGTTCTTTCAAGTAGGCAAAATAATGAACTACGACTGCAGACACCAGTGTCTTCTCTGAAATCCTGAAGTTTATACTGGAAAAAAAAACCCATTTCATATGAATATCTAAATTTTAGGAAGTAAGAACGTAAAGAAAATAAGGTTATGGAAGAAGCATCAATCTTTTGGGGCACTATATTCCTAAGAGTAGGTTCTAAGATTTTGTAACAGGAAGCCCAGAAATTTCTCAATAACAAGTCTTTTTACTCATTATCAAGTACTCCCAGCTACTCTGATTCTGATGCCTAAAATCTTTGACTCCTTTTTTTATTTTTAAAGTACCTCATTTTATCAGGTATGCCTTCTGGATTATATGAACCTATAAACCAACTCTAGATTATCATGCTTTCTAGTCATACTTGCGCCATGAGCACCGTACCATCATGCCCTATTTATATAGTACAACCCAGCCCTTGATACCTACAGTGACAGCTCCTGAAAGATAGAAAAGCTGAGTCAAATAACCTACATCTCAGTTCCAAACCAAGGTTAATGAGTGCTTTAATTTCATTGAAAAGTACCTGAACAAAAAGATCTAAGGTCATTCATTTCTCAAACTGCAATTTCAACTAATTAGGTCTACAAATACAGGAACTGGTTACCCAGTACCTCCTAGAAATTTGCAGTATAATTTGGCTTCCATAGCATATTACACTTCATAATAAAGTACAGAAAGGTTAGGGTTTATCTATGTAAATCCTTTTCAAATCAACCATTATGTCCTAAAGTTACAGGGATGATCTAACCCATTATTACATAACCTCATCAACTCTAAGGAGGACTGACTGTTGGGTAGAATTTTACTTTAATAAGCAACTGATTTTACCAAGCAACCTGTTAAGTGCCTGTTAAATGTAATGATCTTCCAGCAGAAAATGCAGTATTTGCTTTTCTACTTTGAACAAGAATATACTAAATTTCCAATCAAAGAAAGGCTACTTCCATTTTTATGTAACAAACATTGAAAACCACAGAACCATACTCTAACAAAACACTAATTACACTGACCACTTCCAGAAAATAGAATTACTAGGCTAAATGGGATCCCAAGTGTTAAGAACTACTTCTTCCAAGAGTTTGAGCAAACTTAAGTTTAAAAAGTTTCATTATTTAAAACCTACTAATTTAGGCAAAATCATGTAACTGACTACAAAATACCTTTTATTTTTAACTTAACTCAAAGGGGCAGATAGACTTTGGCAAATTTGATTAACAGCACAAATGTTATCCAAATGGAGTAATTTATTGCTGGTCTGAGACTTGCCTTCTTTTACACTTATGTAGAATTTACAGTTTCACAAAGAACAAATTATCAATATTTAAAGGAACTTAAGTGACCTATTCAGTAAGGCAATCAACTTGGTAGCAAATGTTTATTGAAATCTTACATAACTCAAGCTTTATAAAAAGCCAACATAATTGAAAATCGGGATCTCCCTCTAAAGCCTTAGGTATTCAAAGCTTGAAACGGTTAATTTAAAAGCAAACAAAACAACAAAATCCCTGCAGCAGATCCTGCTGAAATACTTAAAAAAAATCTAAATGAGCTTAATCTTTACAAAAGTTATTTTAGCTCAAAAGCTATAAAATCAAAGTTATCTTAATTCTACAAAGAAGGGAGAGCGTCTTTGACTTCATGCCACCATTTCTTTAGAACCTCATTTTTTTTTTCATCAAATTTGGCCACAAATTAAATTTCTGTGTGCCCCATTTTCAGGAGATTCCTCTTGCAGAAGAGGCCAAGTACAAACATGGAAGAGTAACTGCCTAAGCAAGTAGGAAAGTGTTCCATAATAGTGTGCAAAGAATATAGAGTTCTAGGTTAATCTCTGGAACTCGATCTGGACCGTGATCTTGACTTTGAATGAGATCTAGAGCGGGATCTTGAGGCTCTTTTTGGTGGAGGGGACACGGATCGTGCCTTTGAGGGTGGGGCAGGTAGGGGTGAATTGGAACGAGACTGGCTTCTTGATCTAGATTTTGACTTTATATCACCTTTTCCATTTTCTTTGGGGGAACGAGATCGAGAACGAGACCTGCTTCGAGATTTCTCATACTCCTTAGATCTGCTTCGAGAGCGCGAACGGGAGCCCCGATCAGACTTGGGCTTTGATTTGCTTTTTGATCTAGATTTCCTGCCTTTTGATCGAGAACGTGATCGACCTTTGCTCCGAGACCTGGATCTGGACAAGAAGAGTCGATTTTTTTTTTCAGTACCTTGCCAGAACACACAAGCACAGTAACAATCAGAAAAAAAACTAAACAGCTTATTATTTACCGGGAGCGGCTTTTTGAGATACTTCGAGATCTACTGCGGCTGCTCCTGCGACTCCTACTTCGTGACCTTCTTCTAGACCGTGATCTATAACCAGAAACACAATAAAAATCTTTTTATTTTATTTTATTTTTTATAAACATATATTTTTATCCCCAGGGGTACAGGTCTGTGAATCACCAGGTTTACACACCACAATAAAAATCTTAATACATCTCAAAACGAACTTTTGGGTCATTTACAAAAAATAATACGCAAACAAAACGTAATCGTTTACTACAAATTAAATCCGCCTGAAAGCACCCTGGAAAAGAACCCAATAATGCACAATAAAAAGGACACCAAATACTGAACTTGTTTCAATTAAGTTCCAATTCAAGTACTGCCATTTGATTTTCCTCTACTCTTGGCAAGTATTGTTTCCTCTCCTTTCCCCTCTTTCAACAAATTACCTTGATCTGCTTCCAGAGTAAGAACGCCTATGGCTCGTTCGTGGTTTATCCTCAATGAGCCTAATATTCCTGCCATTTATTTCTGTACCATCCAGTTTATCCAGAGCACGCTTCATGTCAGAGTAGGAACGGAACTCAATCACGCCTTCATTTGTGCGTTCTTTGTGAGCATCCGCATAGGTTACTTCACCTGCTTGTCTCATGAAATCCTAAGAAAGCAACAAGACTGGTCAAACCTAGAAACGTAAAGAAAAAGATCTACATACCGTACTCCATTCTCAGAAGTAAAATGAAAGAAAAGCCTACCTTTTCAACATTAGTCATATTATTTTTATCTCAAATTATAACACATACCTTTAAATCTTGCCAACTGCAACGACTAGAAAGGTTTTCTACAATAAGCCTGAATTCTGTACGAACAGGTGGTCCGTATTTGTCTCTGCCAGAGGTTCTCCGACTGCTGTATCCACCTCCACCACCTTTATCACATGAAGAGAATAATTAGATGCTTTGTAATGATAGGGATGCATGTTTTCTTGAAAGTTAGTACAAACATATCAACTTTTATTTACTGGAGTAGGACTTTGCTATTATATTGCTAAACCTTCGATACAGTTGTGATTTGCCATAAATTAAATTAAGGGCAAGTCAAATAGACTAAATCCAACTAAACTTCTCCTACAATCTGTTAGAGAGTGACTGCTCCTTTATTCAATTTACCTCGCTAAGTTTTATTTTACAGAACATTGTAAAATATAAAACTTAACTGATTACATGCATTTCTACATTTTACAAAAATGTTTACTAGTTACACTAAGTACTTACATCACAGTGTGAGGTTTTTGGTGGTGGTTTGGCCACAAAACACGCAAGGTAACAGTCACCTAGTTCAGATTAACCAGTTTTGTCTAACCCTTGGAATCCTCACCATCACCCTGCGTCTAATGGCAAAAGGCTGCTGTCGTCATGGCTTCCGGTAAGGTCAGCCAAAGGGTCATAGGGCAAGGGTCACACAATGTATGGAAAAGCCAAGGCCAATCAGGAAAGGCAGTCATCTTAGCCTCAGTGGACACAGCCTCAGCCCCATTGGTCACTTTCAAATTGAAACATCAAGGACTTGTTAAAAAGTTTGAATTCAACATGCAACAATTTCAACATCAACATTTAACATAACCAAACCCCTCCCACCTCCTCCCAATAACATGCCCCAACTAGTTCGAATATAGCATGAAGCTCATTTAAGTCTACTTTGTGGTACTATACCACATTACTTCAAAACAGCATTTTCTTTGGCCCCCGCCAATTTAATTAAATCTAAGATCTAAACTTAACACCCTTCCCCTGACCCCGTCCCCACCCCCCACCGCCACCCAGCCTGCCCTCAAACTTCTACACTAACACATTCCCATTTCTAGCTAAAGCACTGTCAGGTAAGCAAGGGGAATATAACAAATACAGCCATCCCTCACTTCCAACGTGGGCAGAGCCCACGACAGTGCTGACAGGGGCCCAAACCACCCCCCTCCCAACTTAGCAAATAACCAAAAATAAGAAAATTTAACCCGCCCCCTCCCCAAACACCCCAACCCTGGCTAAGCAAAACCCACAACCCAGTCCCCGCGCTCCGGCGTCCCGTGGCTGCCCCGGGCAGGCGCGAAGGCAGCAAAGCCCGGGGACACTGTAATCAATGGACCCCTGCCACCGCGCCTGCCCGGGCTGGGAGGCCCCACCCCGCCCACCCTAAGCCTGCGCCCACCCTAAGCCCCGCCCCCAGGGTCCCAAGGACGCGGAGCGCGCGGGGGTGGGACTCACTGCGGCTTCCGTAGCTGTAGCCGTCGCGATCGCGGCGCGGACCCCGAGCGTGCTCCACGATCACGCGCTCGCCGCAGAGCTCTTTGCCGTTCAGCTCGTAAACGGCGTCGTCGGCGTCGCGGGAGTCCTCGAACTCCACGAAGCCGTACCTGGGGGCGGCGCGAGGGCCGGGAACCGGCAGGCGTCGTTAGGCCGAGGACGCGCACGCGCGCGCTCCCACTACCCGCGCGCGCTCCCGCGCCCCCGCGCCGCCGCCATCTTGGAGGCCCTGCCACGCGGCGCCGCGGCCTTGGCCCTCTTCCGTCCGGCAAAGCCCCGCCGCCGCCAGACCCGGGGCGTTGCGGGAGGACGCGGGCGCCCAGTCCCGACTCACCCATTTTTGAGGTCTATTTCGAGGAGGCGGCCATAGCCACTGAAAAAGCGCTGAATGTCCTTCTCCCGGACGTTGTAGCTAAGGCGTCCTATGTAGACGCGCGGCATGTCCGTGGCGGGCAGGGGCCCCGAAGGCTGGCTATCGAACAGCGGACCGCAAGTCAAAAGCCGCGGTGCGGGTGCGGGGACGGCGAGAGCCTGTACACGCGCCTCACACCGCAGCGGCGGCCGAGTCCAGCCACACAATGGTGCGCGCGCGCCAGGGTTACGCTATAAGGGCGGGCGGGCTGGGGGGCGGGGCCGGCGCGTGACGTCAGCGCGCAGCGCGTACCCTCCCGCGCTGGAGCCCTGGGCTAGGGGGTGACTGGCAGGTCCCCCGTCCGCGAGGTTTCTGTGAGGTGAGGTTCTGTTCGCTCACACTGTTTTCTGCACGCAGTGCACTGTAAGCGCAGTGTCCCGTTGTCGAGCCACAGACTTGTTTTCTAATTTGTACTTTCTACAAAACTTCCTCTCGGTGACTCTCCCGGGACAGTCGCTCGGGAGGCCGGCCGGGATGATTCCGGTTTTTCATTGGTTCTCGAGGTTGTCACACTAGGCCTCCGTGGTCTCTGATTGGCTCCTGAAAGCGAGGCTGCTTGTTTCTGCCGCTGGTGCGCTCACGGTCCCCTTGGCGGGGAACCGGCGCGCGGGGCGCGGATGATTAACTCATTTCACCGCTTTCTCGGCTTGAGCTCCAAAGTCGCTGTGGCCGGGTCGGGATCGCGTTGTGAGCGCTCAGCCCTACTGGTCTCTGTCCCTGGTGGTCTCACTCCGAGCCATCGTCAGCCTTGACCGCCTCGCGGCACATCCCCCCCTCTCCCTCCGTGGGCCTTTCTGGAAGCCCCGGCAGCTGGAGTCACCTGTAGATTGCTGTGTACCTGGTCATTCCACGCTCGCGGTGGGCGCTCGCAAAGGGAGCCCCTGGCCCAAGAAAGTCGAGCGAGACCTGACAGCCCTCTTGCAGAGGTGCGCTGCCCCCGGGTGTCCCAGCGCCCTCTCTTCCCCCACCAGGTTGGAAGGCACCTTTTCTAAATGTGGCAGAAATATACACTTTTTAAAGTGTATTTATAGAGATACCTTTTAAAGCTGGAGAGCTGTATGAAAACCCCGAAGAAGTAGGTTTCACTGGAGAGCAGAAGGCCCTGGTGTACTCTCGAAACTTGACTACAGCAAAACAGACTGGGAATGAGGGAGCAGAGAGACGGGGGAACACCCGGAGAGCACAGGGTCACAGAAGCCAAGAGAGGAAACCGTATCAGTGAGATACCACTTGCTGTTCAAGTATCTCCGAATACTCCAGCTCTTTTTGAGTGGTCCTACCTCAATATTCTTCAGAGGGTTGAAAGAGGGCGATTTTGCCCTCCAGAAGACTTGTGGCAAAGTCTAGAGGCAAACTGGTTGCAGGGACAGGGGGAGCAGTGTTAATACTGGCATCTAGTGGTAAAGGCTAAACAGCCTGTGGTTAAAGTTAGGTAAATACAATACCAGTTAGATCTTTAAAAATTCGTGGGCTATATTAATTAGGGAAAAGAGAATTCAACGATGAGACATTTTCACACTCATCAAATTGTCAATATTTAAAAACTCGTTACAATTCATTATGGGCAAGAGGTGAATCAAGAAAAGCACCGATACAGTGTTGGTTGTACTGAACATTCCTTTTGGGAAGGTAATGGGGGTAATATCTTTACTAAAGGATATGTACAGGAAATGGGGTGTTGCTGCCTCTTTTTGCAGTTCATTTGTCTAAAGAGAAAGGTGCAGCGGTGTCATCCTGTGCTTCCTCTCACCTCTCTTTCCCCAGAGCTCAATGGCAACCCCCCTCCTTTTTTTTTTTTTTTTTAAATAAATAATCTCTGTACCCAGCGTGGGGCTCAAACTCATCACCCTGAGATCAAGAGCCACACACTCTATGGACTGAGCCAGCCAGGTGCCCCACAATGGCTACTCTTACAAAAAAAAAAAAAAAAACTACTAACGCAACAGCTACAGACGAAGACACACACACAGTCTCAAATATCATCATTAAAGGGAGTGTTGGGTCCTCAGCATTCTGTGGAGTCTTAATGATCTAACTCACCTCTGTTGATATTTCGAAAGAACAACTCAAAGGAGAAATCATAGATGTACAGCACAGGAGTTCCATTTCTTTAGATACCTACAATTGCAGCAAATAAAGATCACTCTGTTGCTAATTCTAAAATTGTGGAGAAAACTGCTGAAATCTGTCATTGAGAGAGAGTGTGTTAATAACTTTGAATCCATAATTTCCCAGATTGAACAGTTTAGAGCCCACATTGTGGTTTTCAATCCCAATGCCATCTGATTGGAAGTGTGTGTAAGCTGGATTCTGGTCAGTTTTGCTCTATGATGTCTGAAAATATTAGCATCCCAGAAGCTGTCATCCTGAGTGGATTTGGGGTGAACCATGGCAACTCAAATATGTTTACTTGGAGTGAAGCAAATGTAGCAGGAGTTGTTGCAGAAATGGAATTCAGTAATGGAAATTGTCACGGACATAGTTTTTTTTTTTTTTTAATTTAATTTAATTAATTTATTTGATAGACTAAGATCACAAGTAGGCATAGAGGCAGGTGGTGGGGTGGGGGGGAAGCAGGCTCCCTGAGCAGGGAGCCTGATGCGGGGCTTGATCCCAGGGACCCTGAGATCATGACCTGAGCCAAAGGCAGAGGCTTTAACCACTGAGCCACCCAGGCACCCCAGGGACATAGTTTGAAAGAGATGGGAAGTACATGATTGAAAGAACCTCAGAAGGGATGAGATTAAAGGTATTTTCCAAATGCAGTATTAGATTAAATATTGCCAATGTTGGGGGTCAACAAAAGTGTCTTGACATGTTGACAAATGTCTGCTGAGACACAGAATTGCCCCCTGAGGTATTGCTTGTGACAGTGAGGGCATGTATGGCACTGAGAATGGGCTGCTTCTGCATTCAAAGTGTTCAAGGATTAACCAGAATTCTCACCAGAAGTGGCAGGATAACAAGGTTTCATCACTCAAGGCAATGGGATATACTAAACTATTTAAATATCTGCTGTCATCCAAGCAATATGATAAGGAAATGTAATCATCCAATTATGATTAACTGTGAATGTGCAGGTTTTTTTTTTTTTTTTCTTTTCTGAGTACATGAGTTTGGGCCAACAGCATCCAAGCCCATGCCCAGTAAAACATGCATTAAGAACCTATAAACAAAATCTATTAGTGTCAAGTGGGGAAAAAAATGCACACAGTGGCCCAGAGATATAAATCTGTGAGTCACAAACTGGATGGAAACCCCAAAAGAGTACATTTAGATGGAGAGCAGAAGAAAATTCAGAACTACACTCTGGGGAACTGTATTAATTCCTATATATAAAGCGAATGGCAGCTCTAAAAATTACCACCAACTCCATGGTTTAAAGCAACACAGATTTATTAGCTTACAGTTAGGGAGGTCGGGAGTCCAAAATGGTTCACTGGGTTAAAACAGGTTTCAGCAGGGCTGCATTCCTTCTGGAGGCTCCAGGAGGGTTTTATGTTCCTTTTTGCATTTTCCAGCTTCTAGAGACTGGATTCTTTGGCTTGTGGCCCCTTCCTCCATCTCCAAAGCCATGAATTTTGGTTGAGATCTCCTTGCATCCAGTTACTTTGACCCTGACCCCTGCTTCCATTGTCAAATCTCCTGATGCTGAGCTTCCTGCCTGCCTTTTAGGAGACCCTACTCCCACCCCACCCCCATGATTACATTGGGCCCACCTGGATAATTTGGGATACACTCTCCATCTCAACATCCTTGACCTAATCTCTTCTTCTTCTTCTTCTTCTTCTTTTTTTTTGTCCTAAGATTTTGTGTATCCATTTGTCACTGAGAGAGAGAGAGAGCACAAGCCAGGAGAGAAGCAGACAGAGGGAGAAGCAGGCTCCCCACTGAGCATGGAGCCTGATGAGGGACTCATCCCAGGACCCCGGGATCATGACCTGCGCTGAAGGCAGCTGCTTAACCAGCTGAGCCGCTCACTTCTGCAAAGTCCCTTTGGCCATGTAAGGTAACATCTTGCATTCTGGGGAGGAGGACGTAGACATCTTCGGTGGGGGGCCTTATTCTGCCTGCCAGGAAGACTCTGGAAACTTCAGTGTAGGAAAAGAGACGGGGAAGAGAGGTAGGGAAATAAACCATAGTGTCACAGAAGCCAAGAGAACAAAGGGATTCAAGGAGGCAGTGAGCCACCAACCGATAAGCTGAAAGTTCATGAGGCTTTGACCCAACCACCTTACTCCTGGAAATCTTGATAAGAGGATTAATTTGTAAAACCTCAGGCCCTAGGATGATATTCTAGCAATGGAATACTCTGTAACCACTTAAAAAAACATTAAATTTATTCATTTAACAAATATTTTTTGTGTGCCTACTATGTGCCAGGCACTACTCTTGGCATTGAGAATATAACACGGAAGCTGCATGTCAGAGTATGGAAGCCACCACCTTAGGTGGTTTCCTGGCCTGTCACCCATTTTGTAAGTTAAGTTCTGTTGGAATACAGCCATACCCACGCTCTCACATGTGGTCTGTATCTGCTCTGGAGTGGACGAGAGCAGGATTGAGCAACAGCCACAGATGCTGTCTGCCCACAGAGGCTCAAGTATATACGAGCAGGGTCTTCAGAGAAAAAGTTTGCCTGCCTCAATTCATGCTATGAACTTTAAAAAGATGCCCATGGTACGTTGTTAAGTGAGAAAGGCCAGTGTTAATATACACATGATTGCATTTTTATAAATAGCAGTGGGTGCCCCAAGCCTTCAAGCCCCAACACTTTGAGTATGTATGTGTGTGTTGGGTTGGGTTTATAGTTATCTTCGAGCATCAGTGAGGGCAGGTCCTACATAATCATGGCCTTACTAACTTTCTCCCAGCATTCCTTACTCCTCCTTCTACTTGCTCTTCACTGTGCCTTGAATGTACCAAGCACACACGCACCACAGGGCCTTTGCATTGAATGGCTCCCTGATTCTGGAGCTCTTTTTTCCTATGGTTTCTTTCCCCATCTCTGGTTTCTATTCAAAGTCACCTTATCATTCCTCTAACCACTTATTATTTTTTTAATTCTTTCATATTTTATTTTTCCCCAGATTTATTGAGATGTTATTAACACACAACATGGTTAAGCTCATGGTAGAATGTGTGATGATTCAACACACAACAGTTCAGCGAATGCAAGTTGGTCGCAACAATCAGGCTGGTTACCACCTCTAGCCCCTCACGTCATTACCATTGTTGCATGTGGGGTGAGGACACTTGAGGTCTACTCCCGACATTTTCCCAGTTGTTAATACAGTGTTAATTGTTAATCCTAGTCACCATGTTGTGCATTAGGCCCCTAGAATTTACTAATCTTACAGCTGGGCATTTGTACCCTTTGGCCAATGTCTTCCCATTTTCCCACCCCCTCTCCAGCCTCTGGCAGCCACCATTCTGCTCTGTTTTGACAAGCTCAGCTTTTTAAGATTCTGTATATAGGGGAGAACATGTGGCATTTGTCTTTCTCTGTCCGACTCATTTCACCTAGCACACAATGCCTTTAAGATCCATCCATACTGTCACAAAAGGCAGGATTTTTTTTTTTTTAAAGATTTTATTTATTTAGGGTGCTTGGGTGGCTCAGTGGGTTAAGCCACTGCCTTCAGCTCAGGTCATGATCTCAGGGTCCTGGGATCGAGTCCCGCATCAGGCTCTCTGCTCAGCGGGGAGCCTGCTTCCCTCTCTCTCTCTCTCTGCCTGCCTCTCCATCTATTTGTGATTTCTCTCTGTCAAATAAATAAATAAAATCTTTTTTTTTTTTTTAAAGATTTTATTTATTTATTTGTAAGAGACAGAGGGAGAGAGAGCAAGCGAGCACAGGCAGACAAAGAGGCAGGCAGAGGCAGAGGGAGAAGCAGGCTCCCCGCCAAGCAAGGAGCCCGATGCGGGACTCGATCCCAGGACCCTGGGATCATGATCCGAGCCGAAGGCAGCTGCT
This sequence comes from Mustela nivalis, assembly GCF_964662115.1. NCBI lineage: Eukaryota > Metazoa > Chordata > Mammalia > Carnivora > Mustelidae > Mustela > Mustela nivalis. The sequence continues at coordinate 128,393,630 of NC_139027.1, read as the reverse complement.
TAACCAACTGAGCCACCCAGGCGTCCCTAAATAAATAAAATCTTAAAAAAAAAAAAGGATTTTATTTATTTATTTGACAGACAGAAATCACAAGTAGACGGAGAGGCAGGCAGAGAGAGAGGAGGAAGCAGGCTCCCCGCTGAGCAGAGAGCCTGATGTGGGACTCGATCCCAGGATGCTGGGATCATGACCCGAGCCGAAGGCAGCGGCTTAACCCACTGAGCCACCCAGGCGCCCCAGGATTTTTTTTTTTTTTTAAAGATTGTATTTATTTACTTGACAGAGAGAGAGAGAGAGAGAGAGATCGAGATCACAGGTAGGCAGAGCAGAGGCAGAGAGAGGGGGAAGCAGGCTCCTTGCTGAGCAGGGAGCCCGATGTGGGGCTTGATCCCAGGACCCTGAGATCATGACCCAAGCCAAAGGGAGAGGCTTAACCCACTGAGCCACCCAGGCACCCCAAGGCAGGATTTTTTTTTTTAATGCCTGAATATTCCATATAGAATTTCAATAACATTCTGTATATATTCGTTTTCTTTATTTATTTTTCTGGCAATGGATACTTCAGTTATTTCCATACCTTGGCTATTGTGAATAATGCTCAAACAACTGTGGGAGTGCTGATCTCTTTTTGAAATAATGCTTTCCATTTCCTTTGAGTATACTCCCAGAAGTGGGATTGCAGGATCATATGGTAGTTCTATGTTTAATTTTTTGAGAAACCCCCGCAGTGTTTTCCACAGCGCAGCACAAATTTGCATTCCCAGCAACAGTGCACAGGGTCCCCTTTTGGCCTCGCCAATGCTTGTTGCCTCTGGTCTCTCAGACAACAGTCAGATACATAAATAGTGACAGGTGTGAGGTGACAGCTCATCATAGCCCACATTTTCTTTTTTTTTTTTAATAAGATTTTATTTATTTGACAGAAAGAGATCATAAGTAGGCAGAGAGGCAGGCAGAGAGAGGAGGAAGCAGGCTCCCTGCTGAGCAGAGAGCCCGATGTGGGGCTCAATCCCAGGACCCTGAGATCATGACCTGAGCCGAAGGCAGAAGCTTTAACTTGCCTGAGCCACCCAGGCACCCCCTAGCCCACAATTTCAAATAGCACTTCTCTCTGCACTCTACATCTTCTTACCCTGTTCTGTTTTTTCTTTAACCCACTGAGCCACCCAGGCACCCACTGTTCCGTTTTTTCTTTACAGAACTTTCACCACTTGACATACATTGATTTACTGTCCATGCCCACTGACACTAGAACATGAGCTTCATTTGCACAGGGATGATGTCTGCTTCCTCTCTATCCCCAGCACCGAGGAGAGTGCCAGGCATGCGGCGAGCGCTCGGTGAGAGTAGCGCCGCTCTAGCAATATTGTTCAGAGCTCATGAAGTGAGGCTGTCCATTCTGCAGATACCATTGCTGAAGGGCTCATCAGGGCGTGCTGGTGGGATGGATTCTTCTTCCTACTGGTTCAAGCCCACTCGCTCACGCGGCCTGGACCCTCAGACCTTCTGTAGGGATGCTCCATGATCCCACGTTTCTTTCACTGAAACTTATCCAGACAGAGGATTCTGGTGTGGCCAGACAGCCCCAGATGTTCTCACACATTGTCCGTGGGAATGTCACTTGGTGCAGTCACTTTGGAAATTGTGTGGTAATGTCCACTAGACTGTCTACTAAGGCTCAAAGGGCTAGCTAGCATCTACCACTGCAACCTAGCATTTCTGTAAGTAAATTTGTATACATGCTCTCCGAAAGGAATCCACTAGAAATTCACAGCAGCATTACACGTAGTAGCCCATAGCAAAATCAGCGGACCTCATGGCATAACCATCTAAGCAGGGCACAAAGGAATCCATACCACCTGATTCCCTGCAGGGAGAAAAACAGCCAAACTAGTCTGTGGCGTTAGAGGACAGGACGGGGTGTGGTGACGAGGTTGGGGGCTTCTGGAATTCTGGTCATATTTTGTTTCTTGTTACACAGGTGGGCCCCGTTTGCAAGAACTCACTGAGCTATACGCTTATGATTCGTGTACCTTGCTATATGTATGTTGTACTTCAATGGAAAAAAATATTTTTTAAGATTTTATTTGACAGACAGAGATTACAAGTAGGCAGAGAGGCAGGTAGAGAGAGAGGGGGAAGCAGGCTCCCTGTTGAGCAGAGAGCCCGATGTGGGGCTCGATCCCAACACCCTGAGATCATGACCTGAGCCAAAGGCAGAGTCCTAACCCACTGAGCCACCCAGGTGCCCCAACGGAAAATTTTTTTTCGAGAAAGGATTATCTCAAAAATTTTTATGATTTACTTGACCTGGAACCCTGTGGATTGTGCTGGGGACTAAAGCTCCTGAGGATTTGATTCATAATCTTTGCCCATGAATGTCATTTTGTCTGAATCAGAACTATTTTGGTTTTTGTTTTCCAATTAGTTTCTGTAAACGAATTGCTGCTTGACTGGGGAGATGGGGCTCTGTGGCCATCTGGTGGCCACTGGTATGATTACAGCGGTAGATGAATTCACTAGATGCCGCATCCTGGTCTCAATGAAGCTCAGGGAGAGGGAGGTCTTTGAAGGTCCCTGAATCTAAATCTTCTCATTGTCAAGACCTTATTCACCCAGAGGTTTTCTGGCTCTTACTTGAATATCTCCCGTGGTGGAGCATTCACTGCCTAACCAGACAGCTGAGTCCCTTCTTAGACATCTCTCATTTTGAGTAAATTCTTGAATTGTCTAGCCACTGGTCCTGGTTATGTCCCTGAGGCTATTCAAATAACATCTGTTTCCCACACCTTGGTCTTCCAGATGTTTGGGGGCAGCCCTCAGACCCTCTGTTCAAGTCCTCCCTTCTGGCTGAATGCCCACAGTCCCCCAGTCTCTCCTGGGGCCTGCTTCCAAGTTTGTTTGTCACCCTGGCTGCTGACCAGTCTGGACTCCGACCCCTTTGCGGCCCTCTTCAGGTGTGGCCCCCTGACTTGCCTGCACTTGTCCAATGCTGCGGCAGCGGCCATTATTGCTCTCCAGGCAGGTTGTTAAGAGCTGTTGGCAGAGATGTTGGTAGTTGGTGTCTAATTCCTCACTCAGCCCTACCTCTTCTGCTGCATGGAACCAGACTGGGGTCGGACTAGCCCATTTGTAGCAAACAGTGTTTGTCTTGAGAATGGAAGAAGGCATGACAGCAGCATGGAAAAACAGTGCTTATTGGCAGGGAGTCTCTGTTCCTGGGGCAGCCGGGAGACAGAGCTGAGATGAGGAAATCCTAGTAGACTATGTGTCAGGTGAGGAGCATGAGGCCATGAGGAAACTCTGAAGACATGAACTGCAGAACGCACAGCCTACTTTCGGGATACCATGGTCTCCCCCACTGTCAAAGTCCCCCAGGAGGCAGTGCTGGGCTGTCCTCCCAGATGGTCCCTGAGCTGGTGCATGTAGGTTTCCATTCTTCTGCCAGACCCTGGGCTGCGGCTTGCAGACCTTTTGTCCATCATCAGTTCTCCATGCTATTATTTGACAAGTTCAGGCTGAGACATAGTCCTGAGTGCTTTGCACATGCTCTTGCTTCTCACTACAGCCCTTATTCTGGGGGCAAATGCGGCATCCAGTGGTGGTTCTTTGATGTCATAGGACAGGAGAGTCGTGGGGAACTGCAACATTCCGGAGAGCACCCGAGGGTGTGCCCCGGATACAGAACCCACGCCCTAGCAGAGGGAGAGAAAATAAGTCTTTTTCAAAAGCACTTTGCATGGCCCAGGCACCGTGCTAGGCATTGGGGGCATAACCAGGAACAAGACAGACCCAGTCAGCCCTTCCAGAAATTACAGACCCAAAGGAGTGGTCCTCAGACATTGGTGAGTGAGCTCCATTTAAATAAGAATATATCAGACAGACTCCATCCTTTCAGGGTGGAGTCACTGGGTGCAGGGCGGGGCCTCGGAATGCGCCTGTTCCATGTCCTCCAGTGGGACTGTGACGCAGATGGTCAGGGCACCTTGCTTTGAGAAATTCTCCTATTCCAAGTGTGGTCTGTGGAGCCCCCACCCATGTCCGCGACCCCTGGGAGCTTGTGAGACGCACAGAATCTCCGGCTCCACCCCAGACCCATTGAATCATAACGGGCATTTAAACAAGATTTCCAGGCAGATTTGTGTGCACATTATAAAGTTTGAGCAGTGTTGCCAGCGCAAGGTATGAGGGAATCTTGCCTTTTGCCTTCTGCATCCTTTTGAAAAGAGAAAGAATGCATTCATGTATTGCTTGGTAATTAAATATAAATTAATGAGGAGTACCTGGGTGGCCCAGTTGGTTCAGTGTCCGTCTTTGGCTCAAGTCATGATCCCAGGGTCCTGGGATTGAGCCCCAGATCAGGCTTCTTGCTCGGCAGAGAGTCTGCTTCTCCCTCTTCCTCTGCCTTCCACTCACCCTGCTTGTGCTTGCTCTCTCATATAAATAAATAGATAAAAATCTTTAAAAAATAATGAAGTCTCCTGGGCTCACCTAAGCCTTCTGAATCTGAATATATATACACACATATATATAAATTCAGGGTGTTTTAAAGATTTATTTATTTATTTGACACAGAGAGAGAGAGATCACAAGCAGGCAGAGAGGCAGGCAGTGAGAGAGGGGGAAGCAGGCTCCCCGCTGAGCAGAGAGCCTGATGCAGGGCTTGATCCCAGGACCCTGAGATCCTGACCGGGGCTGAAGGCAGAGGCTTAACCCACTGGGCCACCCAGGCACCACTGAATCTGAATTTAAAAAATTAATTAATTGATTAATGAAATCCTACATAAACCAGGAAAATCTTGGACAGGAATGTTCTACCGATAATAATCCCAAATTGGAAAACAGCCTACGTGTCTATCACCAGGTCATTGGATAAACCAAAGGTAGCATATTTGCAAAATGGAATATTACTCAGAAGGCAAAGGAGCAGTCTGTACCCTCACTTTCTGCCACGGACACGGGGTGGTGAAGGTGGTGGTAAATCAGATCAACAGGAACCCACAAGGGGGAAGTGTCTCTAAGGCTTTGGTGGCTCATGTAAGCAAAACAAAACCCAGCGAGGATAACCAATCCCAGTCAAGTAGGCTTTCCCAAATCAGGCAAACACTAGGGTCAGTCAGCCCCAGAGAGCCGACCAGGCTTTAAGCTACAGTCCACCAAGTAATTTCTGTTCTTGGTTTCCCTACCTTCTCTGTATGTTTTTACACCTAACCCCATGGGAGGCGTGCCCCAACCACTGTTGGTTTAATGCTGCCAGAGTCAAATAGGCTTTTACTCAAACTCTTAAAATTGTTCATATGCCTTCCTTCATTTTTTAACTTTTTTTTTTTTTTTTTTTTTTTTTTTTTTTAATTTTTTTTTTTTTTTTTGGTAAAGATAGAGGTAAGAACTTTTTTTTTTTTTTTTAAAGATTTATTTATTTGACAGAGAGAGAGCGAGCAAGAGCGAGCACAGGCAGACACAGTGGAAGGCAGAGTCAGAGGGAGAAGCAGGCTCCCTGCGGAGCAAGGAGCCCGATGTGGGACTTGATCCCAGGACGCTGGGATCATGACCTGAGCCGAAGGCAGCTGCTTAACCAACTGAGCCACCCAGGCGTCCCTAACTTTTTTTTTTTTTAATGGAAGTATAATTAACATACACTACAATGTTGTATTAGTTTCTACATTCATTCATCTTTTTAAAAAATAAGGATTAAAAGCATATATCTGGAGCCAGATTGCTTGGGTTCTGTTTCCAGTTCCGTCATCTGCTAGCTGTGTGACCTTGGGCACATTTCTTAATTTCTTCGAGCCTCGGTTTCCTTGTTCGTAAAATGGGAAAAGTGATAGTACCTATTTCAGAGAGTGAGCATTTTATTTTTTATTTATTTTTAAAGGTTTTATTTATTTATTTGAGAGCGTGTGCACAAGCAGGGAGAGCGGCAGGCTGAGGGAGAAGCAGACTCCTTGATGAGCAGGGAACCCAACATGGGGCTCCATCCCAGGACCCCAAAATCACCACCTGAGCCGAAGGTAGGTCCTTAACCAAGTGAGCCACCGAGGTGCTCCCAAATTGAGTATTTCATTTATTTATTTTTAAATTTTATTTATTTATTTGGGAGAGGTAGGCAGAAGGACAAGCAGGCTCTCTGCTGAGCAGGGAGCCTCATGTGGGACTTGACCCCAGGACGCCTGAAATCATGACCTGAGCTGAAGGCAGACGCTTAACTGACTGAGCCACCCAGGTGTCCCCAGAGTGAGCATTTTAAAGAAGTATTTTGTTATAAAGCTTTTAGAATAGGGGCGCCACCCAGGCTGGGTTAGTCTGCTGCCTTCGGCTCAGGTCATGATCTCAGGGTCCTGGGATCGAGTCCCGCATTGGGCTCTCTGCTCAGCAGGGAGCCTGCTTCCCTCTCTCTCTCTGCCTGCCTCTCCATCTACTTGTGATATCTCTCTGTCAAATAAATAAATAAAATCTTTTAAAAATAAGTACATAGATCCACCTCTGTTTAAAAAAAAAAAGCTTTTAGAATAGTGCCCCGAAATTACTACACAGATGTAGAGGCCACTGTAAGGAAACAGGCTTGAGCAATGGAACGTAGGGCTAGGAGCCCTGCCCCACCGCCAGCTGAATCCAGACAGGCCCATCAGGTGACCCAGCTCAAAATATCCATAGGCCCTAACTGACCAATGGGCTACTTACAACCAGACACAGTTACCAAAAAGGGAGGATTCCATACATTCCCATACCTCCTGACCTTCTGCCTTTAAACACAGCCCGCATCTACCCTTCCTCGCAGACAGCTTCTCCTCTGCTCTTCTGCCGCCCCCCCCCCACGCAGTGTGTTCAATAAACACCCATCTCCTTTGTTCTGCCATGGGTGGCTTTCACTGCCCACGCCCCATGTTTGGGGGCCCCCATCTGTTTGGGAGAGACACCACAGTAGGCACTAACTAGGTTTTGGCTATTACTGTTTAATAAATGCAAAGTTCCTCGATGCCATGTTCCCCTCCGTGTACCCGCGGCGATCATTTTTATGGGATTGTTACAAGCTAAGAACTTTTAGTTCTCCATCTTTCATGACAGGTTGATTCTAGAAATAACCTCTGACCCCGTTCCAGCTGTCTTCACTGATGGAGGATTCGGGGGGGGGGGTGAAGGCCATCGGGGAGAGGAAAACAGGAGCTGGAGCAGAATGAGTGTGAATTTGGGGCTCAGCCTGGGTCTGGGACAGTTTCAGTCTGGGTCAAGAAGACAGGCTCAAATCTCCTCCCATCAGGAACCTTTTTTGAGCCTCTGGCTCTTGCTGATCTCTGGCTTGTTGGGGTTCTGAGTGCCTATACTTCATGCGCACCTCAGTCTCTACCTCTAAAAAATCAGGATGATCGTGGCTGCCACAGCTGAGGTAGAGATCAGGTGAGAAGGCGTGACGAGCTCCTGGGCCTTACTTACTTACCTCAGCTTGGATTCCTCTGGAAGGAGATCTAAGATAAGATGAAAGTGCAAGGGGCACCTGGGTGGCTCAGTGGGTTAAGCCGCTGCCTTCGGCTCAGGTCATGATCTCAGAGTCCTGGGATCGAGTCCCACATCGGGCTCTCTGCTCAGCAGGGAGCCTGCTTCCTCCTCTCTCTCTCTCTGCCTGCCTCTCTACCTACTTGTGATCTCTCTCTCTCTGTCAAATAAATAAATAAATAAAATCTTAAAAAAAAAAAAAAATGAAAGTGCAAGTAGTTAATTTGGGAGGTGATCCCAGGAAACTTCCCTGTCTCCGGGGAGAGGAGGACGTGGCAGGGAAGGGAAGAAAGCCAGGAAAGGGCGCTTTCTCGGGCTGATGACAGTGGTGACACCTGCAGCTGAATTCCACCTGGGGACTCTGGGAGCCAGCAGAACACCCCTCAGACCAAGGGGTGAGGAGGCTATCAGCTGGCCAGCTGCGTTGGTCGAGGGCCACCTCCAAGAGTGTTCATTCTGTGGCCAAGGTCTCCCACAGCTAGAAATCAAGCCCTGGGCAGAGAGATGCCGGTGTTCCCAGCAAGGTGTTCAACTTTTGATTGTGGAGGAGAGTGCTGAGATAACAGAGCAGCAACTCAGCTCAACCCACCTCCCTTTGCAACTCTGTTTGCAGAGCACCTACCCCCTCCCCCATCAGAATGTATGGATGGTGGCTTCTAGTGAACTAATCCAGGATGCTTTTGTTACAGGGCACACCCCACACAACAGCTGCCCCCCCCCAGTCATCTTCCCCTGTGGTTGTCACCCTGCCCTTCCCACGAAGGTTCAATAATAAAACCAACAGAAATAACTACTCCCCATCAGTTTGCAGATTAGCAGGTGAATGCCTGTTTACGTGAAAGGCCTCTTGATCCAGCTGGAGGAAAACGTGCTTTGCAGGAGATCAGACCAGCTTCAGCAATCAAACCCGCCTGGCAGAGTCCAGTGGCCCAGTGGCCCAGTGGCCCAGTCCTGGCAGGAGCTGTGGGTTGTTTCAAGTGTCAGTGTCAGTGTTTCAAAACTTTGGCCACCAGTGTTTTAGACAGGGTTTGGGGCAGTGAAGGGACATCTAGAAGGGGAGGGTGGTGGGCTTTGGGATTATCCAGCTTTATACTTTTCCAGCAATGTGACAAGTCCCCCAATGTCCCCGAGCCTCATTTCTCACCTGTAAAATGGGCGTCATCAATCGCAGCTCATAGAGTCAAATTGAGGAGCAACTAAGACGGTGTTTCTTCAGTGCCCAGTGTGGTATAGACCAGGGGTGACAGCCTTTTTCTGCAAAGGGTCAGGCTGTCAGTACTCTGGCTTTGTGGGCACCTGTTCCATTCTGCCCTTGTAGCTCAAGCCCCTGTGGCTATCTGTAAATACTGCAAATACAGGCCTGGACCCCTGGGCTGGAAATGGGCAGAATGGGAAAGATTTTATTCTTCCCTCTTACAGGAAAGAAATTTTATACACAGACACACACACACGTATCTGTATACATATGTATGTATATATATACACACACGTACACATACATACATATAAATATATATATATATATAATTTTTTAAATTTTATTTGAGAGAGAGAGCACACACTAGCAGGGGGAGTGGCAGACAGAGGCAGAGGGATGAGCAGGTTCCCTGCTTAGTAGGGCCTGAGCTTGATTCCAGGACTCTGAGATCATGACCTGAGCTAAAGGCAGACACTCAACCAATTGAGCCACCCAGCTGCCCCAGAAAGAAATATTTCTTACTCATCTTTGTGTTCTCTGAGCTCAGCATAGGGCCCAGCACATAGCAGGTGCTCAGGAAATGTTTAATGAAGGAAGAAAAACAACATATGACATAGGGAAGAGAAAGGCCTTTGACATTAGACCTGGGTCAACATCTTCTCTATGTGATCGGTTTAAAGGGAACATTGTTCATGATGACGCTAGTGAAGAACCGCTAAGCAGACTTAATTTAGGGAGTGCGTGGGCATGGGTATAGAGGTGACCGTTACGGGGTTTGTGGTAGGGGACAGAGATTAAGCTCACCTCCTAACACAACAAGGACAAGTAAATTATAGCTGAGGAGCTGGGGGTGGTTGGTGGGTAGGATATTACTAAGAGGCAACATCAGGAGTAAGGGGGATTCTGGTTGAAGTGACCTCACAGGGTTCTTGCTGAAGGCAAGCCAGGGTGGCTAGACCTGGCGTAGGTGGTGGAGAACGAGGTACGTGGTTGGACATCAAGGAGGATCAGATATTAAGGGTGGGGGATCTTGGCTCAACTGACTTAGCAGGGTTCTTGCTAATATGGTATGTATCAGCGGGGGGCGAACACAGAATCCCTGAAGTCAGGGCTTTGTTGGGAAGAGGGTTTAGAGGAGCCTGGTTGCCGTTTGGACAAGGAGAGGCTCTTTGTCACTTAAGCTAAGCCACTTGCCCTCTCTGAGCCTCTGGGCTTATAAAATGGGCACAGAAATAAAACTTGCTGCGTGAGATCATTGCAGGGGTTACTGGTGATCGTGGGGACAACTATTCTCTAAAGAGAAAGCATGAATTACGTCTCTACGTTTCATGATTTTCACCAGAGCTTTCAACTCTTAGCCCTATCCCTCTGGATGGAGGGCTAGTTCTCGTCTTCTCCAGTGTGTACAAACAGCTTTTCTGGCCATTCTCGGGCTCTCGGGTGGGTAGAGGAGGAGAAGGAAGGAGAAGCCTGGTTGTCTGTAGAGAGGGTGAGGGGAAAGTCGTGCTCCTTGTTCTGCATGCAGGGACAGGCTGGCAGGAACTGCAGACTATCAGGTTTTGCCCCAAGGGCTCAGCATCTGCTGTAAAGAATTAATGGCCAGGAAAGGTGTCTGCCAATTATTTTTCAACTCTAGGTGCAGAGATTACAGAAACACAGCCAGCCCATCCTAGATCCGGGCCTCCCTCTACTAACTCCCCCCGCGTCCCGGGAGAGTGCTAGAATCAGGGGTCTCTCTTTTGAGGGCATGCCCAGACTTCCAAGCATGTGCAGAACGCTCTGTGTTTCCACAGAGAAGAGGGCAAGGGAGGGAAAGACACATATTTGTCTTGGTTTGGTTGCCCTAGATGCAGGGCCTGAGAAAAAAGATGGTAGAATGTGACGTTTACCTGGGAGGCGATCCCAGAAAATGTGGGTAAGAGGGTAGGGAAGGGAGGTGGGGGGAAGGGACAGAGCTTAGAGGTGTGTTATCAACCCAGGTACACTGTAGGTAATGGAGTTTAATCTCACCTGGAGACTTGGCGGAAATGGCGTTACATATATACCTCAAAATGGCCCCATCCGAGAGGCGAGGGAGCTGGAATATTGACACACTGGCTCTGGTGGATGGTTGGTTGAGGGCGACTGTAGGCGTGTTCATTAGCAGGGCCTTCTAACCTATCTCACTCGGGAGCCAGGAGGGTCCTCAAGCAGGAAGTGCAGGTGTTGGCAGCTGGCATGCCCTGAAATGGTAAGGCCTTGGGGGATTCAAGCCAGGCACCGGTGGGTCCATTACAACATGCATCGGAGATCTACTCGGGTCCAGGCACTTAACATCGGCCATTGCTTTAATTTTGGCATACATCCAAGATGGCGCCTTCATTGACCTCCTCTTCTCCTCAGGGCTGAGACTAGAGGAGATGAAGCCCTTGTTCCTAGTACAACATTTGAGAGGGCACCAAAGCCCACAGCCGTCAAATAATATTTTAATGCAATATTTAAAGAAAAAAAAGAAGCAAAGGCAAAAAAAAAAAAAAATCCATGATGAACAAAATATCCGAATTTTAAATCAAAACAGGATCAGTAATGGTGGCAAGCCGAGCCATACTGAAGCCCAAAGCAAAAGGAAAAATCAGTAATACCGATCGTGTTCATCATGGATTTTTTTTTTGCATTAATTTTGATTTAAAAGAAAAAGGTGCATTAAGACATTATTTATCTTGATTACTGGGGGGTTTTAGCACACCCTTGTGTTTGGTGCCTGAAGCAAGCGCTTCATTCATCTCAGCCTGGTCCTCGCCCTGCACCCTCCCCTGCCCATCTGTCTTCCCCATCTTGGTGGATTGCTCTTAATCCACTCAGCTGCTCTAGCCAGGAATCTGGGGTCCCCTGTGGCTCCTCCTGGCACCCTCCCAGCTGCACCATTATGATCTTTCAGAACCTCCCCATGCAGCTTTCAAATCTGCTCTCTTTTCTCCATCTTCCTTCCATGACTCCTCTACAAAGGAGGTCCACCTTCGTGGTCTCCCTTTGCAGTCACAAGTGGCTTCTTGCATTTCCCTGCGAGCTCTGACGTGGCCACTCAGGTCAGTGCTCTGGCCTACAAGATCGTGGCTGTTTCTCTGGCCCTCTCACTTCCTCCCCTTCCCCAGGTCCTCCCACACCCATGTAAGCTCTCCTTCCAATAGGAAATGCCTTATTCCTGTAGTTCTTGAAGATGCCCTGCTTTTGTCCTGACAGGTACCCCAGGCCTTCTGCTTGTTTCTTCACTATCTTGGCTGCTCTGTGTGGGCACGGTGGCACCGGAAGGCATAGTGTCTTTTTCGAGCTTCAGTGTAGCAGTGACCCCTCTGATTGTTCCTTCCCACTCACCTGCTGGGAGTAACACTTTCTTACCTTCCCACTTTGGGGCCAAGGCCGAGGGAGGTGGCGGCATGAGTTCCCGAGACCAGGCAGTGTTTTTCTCCAATTCACATTCTCTCTGAGTCTCCTTCTTCCTCCTGAATCCTGTTGCGTGACTGCTTGTCCTAAGCTTCAGGCTCAGACCTCCACATTTTGCCCTTAATTTGTAGGGTTAGTTCTGGAATTGAGGAAACTCTCTCTCTTTTTTCCCAGGCCAGGTTTTAAGACTACTGACTCTGTAGAGACTCAAAGCTAAACTACGATTTTTTGATTTCAGGTGGTGTCTGCACTCCTCTTAAGGTAACAAATGTCCTCTTAAGGTAATACGCAGGTCGGGGAGTGGTGGGGACACAGAACGTCATGGTCCCTGAAGGTACAAAATAGTTGGATACATTTGATAATTTCAAAAACATTTTCCCCTTTATAGAGTCAGGTGGGCCTCCAGTTCCCAATAACTTTGCTCACCTCCTGGGCACGCACTATTTCTGGAGAGTTTTGGCAAGTTGTATTTCACATTACCTCCCCACATCAGGCCACATTTGCCTCAGACATCCACAACCACTCTGCTCATTTATCTAAGTTCTGAGGGAGATAAAGAAGTTCCTTGAATCCCTGGCAGTGAAATCCCACCTTCTGTGGGAACTTCAGTGAGGAAGTGGGGGCTCTGAGTCCCACTCCTAGGCCTGCGTCTAAAGTCCCCGAGTGGAAAATGGGGGAACCTGTACCCCCACAGGGGTTGTCACAAGGATTCCACATGCAGTGAAGATTTGCGGAGCAGCTGGCATGGACCACGTACCCACTCTGCCTGTTTCCTCCCCTCTTTCTCCGCTGCCCTGCCTCCTCAGCCTCCTGCCCGCGCCTGTCCTCTGAGCTGAGCCTCCCTATTCCAGAATTCTGGGCTTCTATACACAGAGCTTAATACCGGATTTGTGAACTTGCTCAGCAAAGTGCATTCAGCTCTAGAGCACCAGCCCATCCTGCTGCTGTTGAACAGCCTGGTGATTAGGCATAAGTGGGCTTGTGGCTACACAAATGAATACTTTTTTTTCTTAAGTAGGCTCCGCATGGAGCCCCACTTGAGGCTCAAACTCACAGACGTGAGATCAAGACTTGAGCCAAGACCAAGAGTCAGATGCTCAATGAACTGAGCCTCCCAGGCGCCCCACAAATGACTAATTATTAGTCATTAATTAGTCTTAGCAGAGAGCCAGGTGTGTTGGCGTCTATTCTGGGATTGACGTTGGAGCTGAAGATTTCCCCAATGCTGTTTGACTGTTTGGTGACCATCTTTATTCTACGCACATACACATACACACACATATATACACTCATGTGTTTTGGATCCCGGGTCCTGGCATCTGGGAATTTTGGTTTAGCAGAAGTGTTGGGTTAAGAAAGTTGGGTGGGAGAGCCCTTAGAATGTGCCAGAAGCTGGTCTAGGTACCTCCAGTTTTCCCTCCCACACATCCCAGGTCTACTCACTTGCTGAGCCCTCAGAGCTTGGGGCTGGCTTTCTCACACCTGTTCTGAGTCCTCTGCACAGAAAGGTGGGTGGACCCTGCTGACCTCCTACTCTTAGGTCCTGAATTGCCCCTCCCCTCTGTTCTCTGTGTCCCAGTCACAGTGACCTCCTTTTGATGACTAGAACACGTCAACCTATTTCCCTCCTCAGTCCTATCACCTGTCCTGCTATAATCCCTTTGAATTTATGCTCTCTTCCCATGGCCGGCTTCTCATCCTTCAGGTCTTAGCTCACACGTCACCTCTTCAGGGAAGTCTTCCTTGACCACCCTCTCTAAAGGAAGTCCTCCTAAAATTTTTTTATCATAGTACCTCACTTGCTTCCTTCAAAGCATCTTTCATGAACTAATTTTTTTAACCCAGTTTAAAATTTGCTTTTCTGTTTCTTCTACTCTACAAGATCAAGAGCCACCACTCTTATTTTGTTCCCTATGCTATTCTCAACACCTACAATAGTGTAGGCACATGGTAGATGCTTATTTTTTGTGGCAGAGCAACTCTCACTAACCCTGTCCATTTTTTTTTTTTTTTTTTTTTATCTTAAATGAACTTGACAGCCCAATGTGCCATCTGGTTGACCCACCTTGGGAATCATTTCTGGGGTCAAGTCTTCTCACTAAGCAGCTGGTCTTAGATGCTCTAGCATGTCATGCCTGAGCCTCTCTGAGACACCCATTGCCAGACTAACCCCAGCAGGCTGCTTTCTTTCTAGTAAGCTTCTTTCTCCATATCTAGTGAGGGAGTCAAGGAGTAGGAACTAGTTTTTGCAGAAAACTTATTATATGACAGTTCTGTGAGCTTGGGCACCTACATACCTACCTACCTACCTTTCTTTCTTTCCTTTTATTTGACACAGAGAGAGATATCACAAGTAGGCAGAGAGGCAGACAGAGAGAGGAGGGAAGCAGGCTCCCTACTGAGTAGAGAACCGGATGCGGGGCTCAATCCCAGGACCCTGGGATCATGACATGAGCTGAAGGCAGAGGCTTAACTCACTGAGCCACCCAGGTGCCCCTGGGCACATTAATTTCTATGGGCTACAGTTTCCCCATCTCAAAAATGGGACTAACAGTAATGCAACATTTCTTAACTCTAGCACTAATGACATTTTGAGCCAGATAATTCTTTGTTGAGTGGTGTGTGTATCCTGTGCATTGTAGGATGTCTAGCAGCATCTACCCACTAGATGCCAGTAGTGAACCCAGTTATGACAACAAGAATGTCTTCAGATATTGCCAAATGTCCCAGAGGGGTACAATCACATCTCCCTGCCTCCACTGAGTCACTTCGATAAGATCTGTCTTAAAGGGTGGTTGATGGACCGAATGATATGGGTTATGTTAAGTACTTAGAGTAAGGATTTAATATATTTATTTCAAATCTATGATTGTTATTATTAACATCACTATACTGAAGGCCAAGGGAGTTTTAGGAAAGACAGGTACCTATAGGGAGGGGGACAAACCCAGGTAAATTCTCTCCATCGCCCGTGGTGTGCTGAAGCCATCTTGTCCCCGCTATTAAGCACTGATTGTTAAATTTTCAGGAAATTTGCAAACCAGTTGTTAAACATCGCCATCCTTGAAACTGGCAGTGGTAGGAATATTTACACCGTGGGAATTAGCAAATGCTGTGCAATAGAGCTTGCTTTTGCGGGAGCCACCTGGCAACCACAGTGCTTCTTTGTTAACACATGAAATGACAAGATCTTGTAGTGGGTCTAACAACCACTGACATGTTCAAATTGTGATAAACCTAAGTGACGTTTTGAGATAGCAGCAACGTATGAAAGATATGAAAATATCTGTGATTCCATGGGTGACAAAGTCACAGGTCCTGATTCGTTGCACACGTTCAGATCTGCAGAGTTTCAGTTAGCAGTGGGAGACCATAAAGATGGGAGTGGAGCCCCTGCATTCTATTCGCTGGCATCAGTTAAGAACTTCTGCTCCTGGGGACACATTCAGTGGTGAAACCTAAGTGAGCCTGGGACTTAGAGTCACAAAGACCTGATTTTGAATCCCAAATCTGCTAGCTGCTTAGCTGGAGAAGTCTGTGTTTCTTCAATCTCCGAATGGGAATCTGAACTTCACAGGTTGTGGAGATTCAGCAGAAATGGCTTTAAGAGGGGGCGGAGCACCTAGTAGTGTGTGTTGGGTGCGTGCAGGTGTGTGCCTGTGTGTTGGGGCCGAGGGACTAAACACCATCTCTTCCACATCCCCACGGCTCTGCAGAGATCTCTGAATTCGGGCAGCAGAGGTAGTAACAGACCTCACCCCAGATGGCGCTCCTGGCTCATTTTTTATTTTTAGTTTCTGCCTGGATGAAAAATTTGCGATGTGCACGCCGGGCAGAACAAATAAAATTATGACTCAGTGTTCACTAACTGTGTTGTAGATGTCACATATTTTCATGCTCGGTTTTCTACCACGTTCCAAACTGATACAAAAATGCTTTTTCCCCTTTCTCTGGGACATTGGGACATGGGTTCCAATGGGGAAGGGGCATTGTGTACCCCCTTCCTTCCCTCCTTGCCTTCCCTACTGCACCGCGAGGCAAGAACCACTGTCTTCCTACCTCAGCCGGGAAGCTTCATTATTCCTCACACAGGACCATTTTTCCAGCTCATTAGAACCTGGAGCTAAGATAAAGGAGGGCAGAGCCATTAGGTAGCAATTTATATGTAAATGTAGAAGTTAGCAAAAGAAAGAGAATGGCCTACTGTTCTTTAGGAAGCATTCAAGTTGGGACCCTTCTGGAAAGCTAGCTTCACCTCCCAGCTCTGTAGTGCCCATTGCGGCTTTGCAGGTCTTCTTGCCTTCACGCGGGAGGAGACTGAGGCCAAGGTCACACAGTGAGTGATGAACAGGGTCAGTACCTAAAGCCACAGGTGGACCCCAGAGGTATCACCACTTTATGGGGTACCTGTAAGGGGAGGAGGCCCCTCCGACCCGCCTCACCCTCTCCCTTCCCCTTAACTTCAGTTTTTGCAGCCGGTTCAGGCTGATCTGCTGGCTTGTGAGCTCGGATCTAACGGGGAAATGTACATTGTACATTTTACTGATAAGATTTAATTGAACAGTTACTGTGCTGTGTATGTGTAGAGGAGAGTCCCTAGCAAAGAAACCCTCTGGCTTGGTCCCAAGCTGATAGTGAGGAGTTAGGAATTAAAAAGGAGGATGCTAGTAAGAAGGCTGGGCGGAGATGTCTCCTGAAAGCTAAAGGAAAATCTGGCTTCTCCCGCGCTTTTCTTCACTGTGATCAGCAGCGCAATCTCCGCCCAACCCTTGACCTTTTGGGAGTGACAGAGTCAGAGGCATGCACGAGAGAGGGCAGGCTGTCACCCTAGGAGAAGCAGCCTCTTACTTCCTTTAGCCATCTAGCAAATCGTTTTCTGAGGAGGGAAAGGCATCCTCACCTCTCCCAAGTGTTCCAGGCCTGCAGTCTGTGCCATCTACTAGCTTTGTCCCCTACACCTTGAGCTTGACCAGCAGCAATACTCTTCCTTCCTTAGCTGTTGGGTGACAACAGAGTCAAGGGGCTGGAGGGGACGTGTGTTGGTGGAAGCTGAACATATACTTTAAGCCAATATGTCATGACTCAGTTTGAGCTTGGTCTTGAGAGCAAATGGGAAGCTCTCGAGTAGTCTTAAGTGGAAAGCGGTGTGGAAGTGATAGGATCAGATTTGTGGTTCAGAAAGATCTCTTTGGCTTCTCTGGGGGATGAATGGGAGGCAGTAGACAGAAAGATGAGTTAACAGGCCGCTTCAGCCATTTAGAAGAGAGATGAATGGTACCTGGACCAAGTGGAGGGGCAGACAAGAGGATGGATGTGATAGAGACCCCAGAGATAGACTTGATAGCACTTGGCGATTGATCGACTGTGGGGGTGAGAGAGAGTGAGTAATACCCAAGCTTATGGCTTAAGCAACTGTGTGGGCAGCCATGTGTGCCGTTTCCTGAGATCCGCCTGCAGAATGAGAAGCATTAGGTTTTGGGGAAAAGATGATAACGTTAGTTTTGGCCATGCTGAGTCTGATGAACCTATGGGACATCCAAATAAAGATGTCTGGTCAGAGCAAAGACACTTGGGAAATATTGTCACATAGATGGCAGTTAAATTGAGAAAAGGAGGGGTCTGAGGACAATATCCAGAGGAGGATGGCAGGAAAGATGGGAAAAGGAAGGAAGGTTTCACGAA
Organism: Mustela nivalis; assembly: GCF_964662115.1. Classification (NCBI taxonomy): domain Eukaryota; kingdom Metazoa; phylum Chordata; class Mammalia; order Carnivora; family Mustelidae; genus Mustela; species Mustela nivalis. Next base: position 128,375,839 of record NC_139027.1, on the reverse strand, counting down.
ATTGACAGAGGAGTAACGACCAAAGAGGGAGGGGTGGGGAGAAGTGTGTCATGGAAGTTGATGGAAGGGAGTGAGGAGGAACCCTGGAAAGGAGCCAGGGTCAACAGTGTTAAATGCTGGAGAGAGGTCACGTAAGACAGGAACCTGGCAAGAGGCGGGGTTGGCATGGCTCGAGGGGTGAATGAGAGGTAAGGATGTGGCAATAGCGTGGACAACAACCTTCTCCTTCCCTCCCTGCCTTGCTTGCTTCCAACAAAAAGAAGGAAAGAAGAGTCCTCTGGAGTCCTACCACCCTGAGATGACCACTGTTAGCACTGTGGTACCCAGCCTTCTATGCATCTCTTTAGGTCCCACACGCTGCGTGCATATAGGAACTTGAACTTCAATGGCATCACATAATGTTGTTTTTACTATAGATTTCCCCCCTTTAGCCCCAAATCAGCACTCCACTCTTTTTTTTTTTTTTTTTAGCACTCCACTCTTATTTTAGCCTTTCCCATAAGTTGTGTTAACTATTTAATATATGTTCTTCCATTTTTTCTTTTTATGTGTATAATCCCATGCAGGGTGTGTGTGTGTGTGTGTGTGTGTGTGTGTACACACGTGCACATGCACCCATGTGTGCGATTACCTTTAAAAAGAAAAAGATCATTCTCACACCTGCTTTTCTCCCTCAGCTGTATCTTGGTGAAATTCCTCTACACTATCATGATGAGCTCTGATTCATTCTTTTTCCTTTTCTTTTCTTTCCTTTTCTACGAAGATTTTATTATTTGAGAGAGAGAGTTAGTGAGAGAGAGAGCACAAGTGGGGGTGGTGTAGACGGAGAGGGAGAAGCAGACTCCGCGCTGAGCAGGGACCCCAATGTAGGACTCGATCTCAGGACCCTGGGATCATGACCCGAGCCAAAGGCAGACGCTTAACTGACTGAGCCACCCAGGCGCCGTGATTCATTCCTTTTAATGGCCATGTAATAGTCCATGGTGTGGATGTGCCACACTTTATTTAAGTGAACCTGTACTGATGGATATTCATTTTGCTTTCATTTCTTGTTCACTAGGAACAACACTGCAATAAACATTCTTATACATAGAGAATAGTACTTTATTTCTATGGGATAGATTCCCAGGAATGAAATTGTTGAGTTGAAGAATATATGGAGTCTTTCCCCTAAAATTTTATTATAGAAAATTTCAAATGTATGGACAAGCTGAAAGAGTTACACATTCAACATTGATATACCCGTCACCTGTATTTACAATGAACCTTTTGCTGTATTTGCCTATCATTTGCTAATTCATCTTTTAACATATTGCCCATCTTATTTTTGGTGCATTTCGAAGGAAGTTATGGGTATCTGTACACTTCACCTCTAAATACTTTAGCATGCATGTTATTAACTTTAGTTTAATATTTGCTTATAGATTTCAGATATAACTTTTTTTATTGTGTTACATTAGTCGCCATACAGTACATCATAAGTTTTTTTTTAAATATTTTATTTTATTTATTTGACAGAGATCACAAGCAGGCAGAGAGGTAGTCAGAGAGAAAGGTGGAGGGAAGCAGGCTCCCCGCCGAGCAGAGAGCCCAATGCAGGGCTCGATCCCAGAACCTTGGGATCATGACCTGAGCTGAAGGCAGAGGTTTAACCCACTGAGCCACCCAGGTGCCCCACATCATTAGTTTTTGATGCAGTGTTCCAAGATTCATGGTTTATGTACAACACCCAGGGCTCCATGCAATCCGTGCCCTCCAGCAGGCTCACCCATTCCCCCACCTCCTCCCTTCCAAAACCCTCAGTTTGTTTCTCAGAGTCCACAGTCTCTCATAGTTCATCTCCCCCTCTGATTTCCCACCCTTCCCTTTTCCTTTTCTTTGGTTAATATCCTCCATGTTATTCCTTATATTCCCCAAGTAAGTGAAACCATATGATAATTGACTTTCTCTGCTTGACTTATTTCACTCAGCATAATCTCCTCCAGTCCAGTCCATGTTGCTGCAAAAGTTGGGTATTCATCCTTTGTATATATGGACTGCATCTTCTTTATCCATTCATCCGTTGAAGGGCATCTTGGTTCTTTCCACAGTTTGGCGACTGTGGCCATTGCTGCTATGAACATTGGGGTACCAGATGGTCCTCCTTTTCACTACATCTGTATCTTTGGGGTAAATCCCCAGTAGTTGGTTATTCTACGTCTTAATGAAAATTGGTGTTGTTGGTTTTACAGTGTAGCCATTTTGGTAAATAGGGATATTTACCATTGTGATTTTAGTTTGCTTTTCTCTGATGTCTGATGATGTTGAACACTTTCTCATGTGTATATGGGTCACTCATCTATTTTCTCTTGTGAAGGGTTTGTTAAACTGTCACCATTTTTTAATTATTCTAAATTTTAATAATTTTAAATTTTAACAGTTTGTTAAACTGTGACAATTTTTAATTTAAAGTTATTGAATTGTAGGAGTTTTAAAATTTTTATTTTTTTTAAGATTTTATTTATTTATTTGACAGATGGAGAGAACACAAGCATGGGGGTGGGAGAGGGAGAAGCAGACTTCCCACTGAGCAAAGAGCCTGATGTGGGACTTGATCCCAGGACCCTGGGATCATGACCTGTACTGAAAGCAGACGCTTAACCAGCTGAGCCACCCAGGCACCCCAATGTAAGAGTTTTTTTTAAAGAATGTATTCTCAATACATTCTATTTGTCAGATATCTCTGTTTTACTCATTTTTTCTTCACAGAATTGCATATTCATTTTCTTAGAGAAATCTTTTGATGAGCAGAAGTTTTAAAATTGTGATAAGTCTAATTTACAAATTTTTTCTTTTATGATGGCCACTTTTATGATTATTTTTAATTTTTTTTAAGATTTTATTTATCTATTTGACAGAGACAGAGAGCACAAGCAGTGAGGAGCAGCAGAGGGAGAGGGAGAAGCAGGCCCCCTGACGATCAGGGAGCCTAATGTGGGGCTTGATCCCAGGACTCCAGGATCATGACCTAAGCTGAAGGCAGAAGCCCAACCCACTGAGACATCCAGGCGCCCTGAATTTTTTTTAAAAGATTTTATTTTTAAGCCGTCTCTACACCTAATGTGAGGTTTGAACTCATAACACTGAGATCAAGCGCCCCATGCTCCACCGACTATCAGCCGGGCACCCCTAAGGTTTATTAGTTTTATTAATCTTTTCAAAGAAACACCTTTTGGTTTTGTTAATTTTCCTCTGTTGCTCATTTTCTATTTTGATGATTTCTGCTTTGTTTAAAAAAAAAAATTCTATTTCTGCTAACTTTGTTTTTCTTTTTCTAGCTTCTTGAGGTGGAAACTTAGGTCATTTATTTTACATCTGTTTTCTTTTCTTTCTTTCTTCCTTTTTTTTTAAGATTTTATTTATTTATTTGACAGAGAGATAGAGATTACAAGTAAGCAGACGCAGGGAGAGGGAGAAGCAGGCTCCCCGCTAAGCAAGGATCCAGACGCAGGGCTCCACCCCAGGGCCCTGAGACCATGACCTGAGCCGAAGGCAGGGGCTTAACCCACTGAGCCACCCAGGCACCCCTACACCTATTTTATTTTCTAACATAAATATTTAGATTCTGAAGCACCCTCTAAACTCTGCTTCAGCTGCATTCCACAAATTCTGATATATTGTATTTTTATTATTTATATAAACATGTTTTAAAGTTTCCCTTATGATTTCTTCATTAACCCATTTGTTGCTAAATATCCAAATATTTGTTATTTTCTGTATATCTAATTACTAATGATTTTATTCATTTGTTCATTCACTCATTCATTTAAATGGCTAATGATTTTAAATTTAAAAGTCATGGTCAGAAAAATGTAATTCTGTGTTACTGTAATTTAGTTTTATTGAGACTTAGTTAATGGCCCAGGATATAGTCTATCTTGGTAAATGTACCATGAGTATTTGAAAAAAATGTGTATTCTGCTATTGTTGGGTATAGTGTTCTATTAATATAAATTAAATCAGGTGGTTTACATTATAGATTGTTCAAATCTTTTACATTTTAAAAATTTTTAAAAAATATTTTACATTTTTAATGATTTAAACAATTCAGCTCTATCAGTAACTGAGAGGAATGTTAGATTTTGTTAATTTTTGTTTTACACATTCCGAAGCTCTAATATTAGGTGTAATTGTAATTTTTGTATCTTCGTGATGAAAATGGACCAAGGAAATTTTCTTCTGGCCCTAAGTCATTGAAATCCGGTATGTATTTGACACTTCATAGCACATCTCAATTCAGACTAGCCACTTTTCAAGTGCTCAGGAGCCACATGTAGCTAATGGCTACTGTATTGGACAGCATAGTCCCTAGAAAATCAGATAATGAGAGGTGGGGGAAACTGCCTGGCTACACCCAGCACTGAAGAAACACAGTAAATTTCATTGCCCCATTTCCAAGTGTTGGCCAATTTTTTTTTTTTTTTTTTTTTTTTTGTAACATTACCCTAGGATCATGACAGCTCTGGAACCAACAGTAGAACCTGGTAGAGAAGGAGAGGCTAATAAAGAGGCGATTGGGGCGCCTGGGTGGCTCAGCTTAAGCCTCTGCCTTAAGCTCGGTCATGATCTCAGGATCCTGGGATTGAGCCCCGGTCGGGCTCTCTGCCTGCTTGTGATCTTTGCCTGTCAGATAAATAAATAAAATCTTAAAAAAAAAAAAAAAAGGAAGGGGGCTTCTGGGTGGCTCAGCTGGTTAAGCTACTGCCTTCAACTTAGGTCATGATCCCAGGGTCCTGGGATCAAGCCCCATGTCAGGCTCCTTACTCTGCAGGGAGCCTGCTTCTCCCTCTCCCTCTGCATGCTTGTGCTCTCTCTCTCTCTTCCTGTCAAATAAATAAATAAAAATTTTTAAAAAAGCTCTCTCTGTTAAAAAAAAAAAAAAAAAAAAGAGGTGATTGAGTGAGAAAGGGCTCCAAAATAGCAGGAACACCTGAAGTTTTGAGCTCAGGGGCCAAGGTTCCCACTTGCCTGTGATATTTTTTTGTCCACGTTTGAAAAATGGGCCACTTTGGGTGGATGAATTAGAAAAGCCCTGCATATCTGGACGTCTTATGCTGAAAGACCCGCGGATCCCCTTACCCAAGAATTCAACACTGCCACAGGATGCAAACAGCAAGAGGTTCTTTATTGTTACGCAGGCGCCTGCGGGTGGTCAGCGCGCGCCTGCAGGTGGTCAGCAGCTCCTGCTAGCTGAGCACACCTGGCTGGGGTGGTGCAGGATTTTTATAGACAGGTGCAAACAAGTCCCAGATGGGACGGGGCCGATTGGCTGACAATTTGAGCATTTGAAAAAAGGCATACTTGGTGTTAGCGGATTGGCTTTGGAAGACCCCCTCGCGCGAAGAGAAAGGCGGGAAGGGGAAACAAAGAGGGGAAGTTTGACCTTATTACTCAGCAGAAAGACATCCTGTCTATGTGACTATGCAGCCCCCTGTCTACGTGACCTACGTGACGAAGCAGCCCCCTTGCCTATGTGACCATGCCTCTGCTATTAGGAGAAGGTATCTTGTTCAAACAGGAGACAAGTGTCATGCCCTAAAAGCCAAGCAGTTACAGAAAGGCAAAAGAGCAGTTACATTGAATTCAACCCTGGGGGAAGGGTCTTTAAGAGCAGTTAATTAGTTAACGACGGGGGGGGGGGGGGTGTCTTTCAATGCCAGGGTATAGGACTTGGAAAGGAAAGATGGGTTGGATTTTAGTTCCTCCTGGCACCTTGACTAACGGCTTTTGTGCTGTGCACAACCCATGTGACGGCACTATCAGGTCCTACCAGGGATGAGAACCAACCAACCTCTGATGGATAAATGATAGGATCTTCTCCAGTTTGGCAGGGAAGAGGGTGGGTGGGAGAGTGAGGGCATGCGCCTGCAGGACAGAATGAGGGGTATGGAAGGAGGCTGAGGGGGTTCTATTTGATGGCATTATTTTAATTGCAAAGAAGGAGAGAGACTGAGAGTGAGGGCCTGAAGTTTGTTGAAAGAGGCAGGTCTGAAACAGTCGTTGTGGAAAAGGTAAGAGGACAGACGAGAACAAGTTAGAGCTTTTTGAGCAATGTCAAGGCCTGACACACTTTTGTCTGGAGTGGAAGGCAGGAGAGGCCAGAAGTTAGAAAGTGAGCAGTGAGCTTACCAGGGAAGTAGACGATCCTGAGGCACAGGTGTGCTGGAGGCACAGGTGTGTAGGAGACGCAGGTGTGCAGGTGTGTAGGAGGCACAGGTATGCAGGAGGTGCAGGAGTGCAGGAGGCACAGGTGTGCAGGGGGCACAGGTGCGTAGGGGGCACAGGAATGCAGGAGACACAGGTGTGCAGGAGACACAGGTGTGCAGGAGTGCAGGAGGCACAGGAGTGGAGGAGGCACAGGTGTGCTGCAGGTGCAGGTGTGCTGGAGGTGCAGGTGTGCTGGAGGTGCAGGTGTGCAGGAGGCACAGGTGTGCAGGAGGCACAGGAATGCAAGAGGCGCAGGAATGCAGGAGGCACAGGAATGCAGGAGGCTCAGGAGTACAGGAGGCCATCTGTTGGCCAGACACAAGACAAAATCCCAGCAGCTTGCTTTCATCAAATAATGTATGCCAGCCCCTTTTCTAAGCTCTTGACCAGTGTTAAGTGATTTGATTCTCAACTGTTATTTCCACTGGGCAGATGAGAAAAGCAAAGCACAGAAAGGGTAGGTGACTTTCTGAGAGGGTCACACAGCCGGTAAGTGACAGAGCATGGTTTGAGCTGTCTGACTCTAGCAGCCTATGGTAAGGGTGATTTTGGTTCTGACTCCACCCCTCTCTAATTGTAGGAGGACTTCCCTTCTACCATGGTGTGTGTGAGCTCACGGGGTCAGTCACAAGGATGCGGTAAAGCAATTTTTTAAAAGCCAAAAAGGTAATCGTTTGTTTTGTTGAGTCTAAACATTCTTGGGTTATGATATCTAAATGCCTTGTGCTCATAGGGAGGATCTGGGAACCATGGGTAGCTCTGCTTTCTGCTCCAGGCTCAGAGACGGACCTGAGTGGCCTAGTTAACAGGGGGGTGAAGTCAGGAAGTGACACCCATCTTCTTCATTAGCTGGGGAGCAGGGCAGATCGGCGGCGGCGGGGCGGGGGGTGGTGTTTAGATCTCTAAGTCCTATCTCTGCAAGTAGAGTCCTCATCCAAGACAAACCATTTTTCTATTTTCATTTTTTTTTTTTTTAAATTTAGGAACACGTGCCAAAATCAGCTTTATAACAATCTCGGTGCTAGTTTTATGAAGCACAACATTTCCATTGAAGCCACCAGCAGAATCACTTCTGTCAGCCACCAGCCTTGTAAAAGGAATGAATGCATTTTCTGTGCCCATAATCATCCCTCTATGGGAATGAGGTCGATTTCAATGACTATCTAATAAAGGAATAACTTAACATTCGAAAAAAAAAAATTAGAATCCCAAGGAACCCTAGAGGCAAAAGGCAAAGGAAATTTGATCTGATGAAAACTGAGATCTTTTTTAAAGGAAAGCTTTATTTATTTTTTTTTCAAAGACAAAACTACATTTTAAAAACAGTAGGTTGGCTAATCAATAAATCTCTATTTAAGGAATTGAATACGGAACTGATTATACAGCTGGCAAAACCTCACTGTTCCTACACATTCTGAGATGGTCTAATTTAGTGAAAGGTCTGAATCAGTTTGAAGCATGTGGTTTTGTAGCTCTGACGTGCTTAATTACCTTCAACTCAGACTAAGCTGAGAAACTCATTCTTTCAGATTGTGGCCTCCAAAGCCTGGGGGAATTTGCAGCAACATGCTAATAAGGATGGTTTGTAATTAGCATATCAATTGCACACTATTAATCACCCACTTCCTGATATTTGCACTGTTTATTGTACAAGAGGTGTGATTCCATCTGTGGTCTGGTCCCCTTAGGGGACCAGAAGACACTTGAAGAAAGTGTCTTAACTCCCTCCCCCTCATCTCCAGGGTCACCACTGCACCAGTAACATACAGAGGAGGAAACTGGGGCTTAGGGAGGAGTGCCTTGCTCAACGTTTCAAAGCTGCACTGTCACTAGAACATATCTTCTGACTCCCAGTCCAGTGCTCTCTGCAACACATGTCAAAGCACATGGTATGTAGTTATTAATAAGCATGTTAAAAAAAGAAAAGATAATTTTTTGTGTGTGTTGTTAGAGAAGGAGAGAAGGAGAGGGAGTGGTAGAGGGAAGAGAATCTCAAGCAGGCTCCATGACCAGTGTGGAACCCCATGTGGGGCTCGTTCTCATGACCCTGAGATCATGACCTGAGCTGAAATCAAGAGTCAGAAGCCCAACTGGCTGAACCACCAGGCGCCCCCAAAGAAGAGAATGTCAGAAATCAGATTTCTGCTGAGTTCTGGACATTTCCCCTATAATCTTGCCAACTACTGATGTGGCTTTCTGTGTAATAATAACATGTATACAGCAGTTATTACGTACCAGGTACTATTCTAAATACAGCATATATCCTCAATTAATCCTAATAACAATGTTATGATATATTACTGTGGTCCCCCATATATCCTTAGGAAAACTGAGGACCAGAGAGGTGAAGTCAAATGCCTGAAATGGAGAGTCCCACAATTTCTCTGTTTCCAGTATCTGTAGTATTTTAGTAATTTTTTCAAGTGCCCAGAGACCAAAAGAAATACCTAGTAGTCTTGTTTATTAGGTTGTTAGGTCTAAACAATTTAAAAATAGCTATGTCGTAACAGCTTAATAGCCATTTGGAAAAAATCACTTCCATAGATTGAAAGATGTTGAGATGTGACCACTGTGAGCTGTCGTCTGTGGGTGTCCACCACACATCGCTGCGTTTCTCTCTAGTGTGTAAGAGAATCCGTGTTACCCCTGTGTGTTTGCCTAAGTGGGGAGAGGGCCAGTGGACTTGAACCCAAGCAGTCTAACTCCTGAGCCTGTATGCTTGGTACTAGGCTGTTTCCCCCAGGAGGCTCCAACCGACAGCCCTTACTCTCTAGAGAAGGGGCCCAGTCATTCCAGCGGACGACCTTCCATGGGCTGCCACCCTACCACAGGCCTCGTGCTGTGGCTGGGTGTGGTGGGGAAGGGACAGAGAAGAATTGGCGCTCGGGTCTGGTCTTTGGTGGTGTTGTTTTAAAGATTTTATTTATTTGACAGAGAGAGATCACAAGCAGGCAGAGAAGCAGGCAGAGAGAGAGAGGAGGAAGCAGGCTCCCTGCTGAGCAGAGAGCCTGATGTGGGGCTCGATCCCAGGACCCTGAGACCATGGTCTGCACCGAAGGCAGTGGCTTAACCCACTGAGCCACCAGGCGCCTCGGGTCTGTTTTTTAATCATCTAGCCATTTACAGTTCAGCTATAACAGAAGGGTGTACAAAACACCCCCTTACCTGCAGAGGCGATCCTGGAGGTGGTGCAGGGGCGGGACTGATGGGAGTTGCCGTGGAAGCTTCTTCAGGCTACATGTGTAGAAATTTGGTTTGGGGAATGAAGGAAGTGCTGCCTCTTCCCATTCTCTGCAAGTCCAGTCACTCGAGAATTGTGTACAGGCTAGAGAAGAGACAAGTGGTGGTTTTGGTAGGCATCTGGTCACCTCGGAAGACTACTGTGGGCAGAGGCAGGAGGCATGAGCCAATAATTAGCTTGTGACGAAGAACTTTGGGCAGGGTCCCGGGTACCCTGGCACTGAAGGTATGTAACAAAGGGTGTATGATGAGGACCTACTTCGGAGGGGGCTGGGCCAGCTGGCCCTGGAGGTTCCATCCAACTCCAAAAAGGGATGGTTTTGTGCAGCTGTTTTCTCATTGTCCACAACTGTCCCCCCTTGTCACTGGCTCCGAGACTCTAGCATGTCTGTCACTGGTCTGGACACAGCACTGCTGTTGTCTCAGACATGGAAATTGATTTCTGGAAACTGGTATCTTTTGGTTCACTGAAAATGTGTTTGTTTCAGGACCTCAGCAGCTCCTGTCTGAGGTCGGGGGAGGGCAGGAGGGATAAGGACTGCTGCCTGACACCTGGCAGAAGCTGGGGGCACTGGCCCCTTGCTGGAGGTGGAGGGGGGGGCATCTGATTCCCCTCGTGGTCGCCAAAGTGACCTTTGCAAAATACACACCTCACCTTGGCCCTCTCTTGCTTGGATTCCTCCAGTACCTTCCCACTATTTTCTGGATTAAGTTCAAACTCCCACACTTGGCACGGAGGTCCCCGTGCCAAGGCCTCTGCCTAACTCTCCAGCCCTGTCTGTCCAGAGATGCTGTGCTTAGTTATCTTGGGTGACTCCTTTCTCTGAAAACAGAGTCCTTCTTGCCCACATGACTTTGCTTATGCTGTTCCCTCTGCCTGGTGTATCTTTCCTCCTTTGTCCACTAATCCTGCACTGTCTGGCTCAGCCCTCTCCTTTGCTGTGGACGGCTGGAAACAACACCCATCCCTTGAGCTCGAGGTCTGCAGTTTGGCAATGCAGGCAGAGCTCCGCTGGGTGGGTCTTCTGGACTGGGCTGGGCTCACTTGTGGTTTGTAGTGTGTCAGGTGTGTGTGTGTGTGTGACCAGGGCTGGCTTATGATGGCCTCATCTGGGACATCTGAGATGACACCAGGACTCTCTCTCCACATGGCTCCGGGCTGCCTCTCACTCTCTGGCATGCGTTCTTCGCATGGTAGCTCCCAAGAGCTGCCAAAGAAGACAAGCCCCAGGGCCAGAGAACTTTTCAAACCTTCGTTGACATCATATTTGCTGACATCCTATTGGCCAGAACAAGTCACCTGACTGAGCCCAGCGTCAGAGTGGAAAGGCATTCAAAGTAACACACAAGAAGGTGCCAGTGGGCGATGTGAAGGGGATTGGGTGCCATTTTTACATCTTTCACGGGTGGGCGGCCTTCAGGCCGAGAGGGTCTGAGCTCACTAGGCTGGGAACTAATTCCCAGAGGCCTTGGTTTGATGTGCTTCAGTTTCCCCAGACCCTGGCCCAGAGCAGGTGCTCAGTGAGGACTGACTTCCCTTTCCTACCTGTGGCGCCATCTTGAGGCGTGGGCGCAGGGAACCCAGAGAACCCCAGGCGAAGCCAACATAGACCAGGGGAAGGCGAGAGAGACGACGCTTCACCGACTTGTGCTCAGCGGCTCAGGAGTGCGATTTGTCCCGGAGAGCGATCAGATCTGATTCAGCTACAGTCTGGTCTCCACCTTTAAATGTTGGGAACTGCATAAATCAGCACATTTCCCCCAAAGCGGAGTCTATATACAGCACTACCAGGCTGCTCTCCATAATTAGGCCTCCAGCAATGATTGTTTTTGCTCCCCATGTTTTATCACCAGCCTCGCAGGGGAAGGGGAGGGGAAAGATCAAGTGTTATGATGTTCATGTGCGAGCCCAGTATTTGAGAGGTCTGGGGCGGAGTACAAATGGAGGCTCTGGTCTGGAGCCTCCTCTTCGCCTCACGGCACCTGCTTTGTCCTGTACCATGAGGCGTCTCCCTCCGTGCGGGCAATTACTCCACTTTCTATGTCCCAACCCTCCCCTCCTCCTCCTCCTCCTACAAATGGCCTCCTTTTGGCCCTTTGAGGTAGGGGTGCGCACACTGGGGACTGCCTACCCCTAGGGGGAAGGACCCAGAGAAGGATTGCAGTGGTTCCCAGTAGCAGACATTTAGGCAGGGAGTTCTGGGGCCACGGGGGAACTGCAGCCTGATTTACATTTATGATTTAGGAAGGGGGGCCCCCTGTGAGGGGAGTCGTCAGAAGGCCAGAAAATGTCCCTCTAGGGGCACCTGGGTGGCTCAGTTGTGTGGGCGTCTGCCTTTGGCTTTGTTCGTGGTTCCAGAGTCCTGGGATCAAGTCCTGAATCTGGCTCTCTGCTCAGCGAGGAGCCTGCTTCTCCTTCCCTCTCTGCCTGCCACTCTGCCTTCTTGTGCGCTCTCTCTGTCAAATGAATAAATAGAATCTTTAAAGGAAATAAAATAGGGGTACAAGGGCCACCTGGGTGACTCCATCAGCTAAGCATCTGACTCTTGATTTTGGCTCAGGTCATGATATCAGGGTCGTGAGATCAAGCCCTGTGTTGAGCTCTGCACTCAGAGTGGAGTCTGCTTGAAATCCTCTCCCTCTCCCTCTGCTCCTCCCCTGTCTTGCTCTTTCTTTCTCAGTACATACATACATACATACATACAATCTTTAAAAAGATAAAGTAGGAGTACAAAGCAGGGAGGTCTTGGTTGTTAGAGTCTAAGGGTAATTCTGTGTGTGTGTGTGTGTGTGTGTGTGTGCAAAGCTTGAGAGGCATGGACGTCCTGAAATCTGATCCTGTCACACTGCTGGCAGGACAGGGCCTCCCCAAGGCCTAGGAATCCTCTGCGTGGAGCCAGGCCTGTTCACCGTTCTGGAAGCATCGGCCATCCTCCCCCCATGTTTACAAAGGCCTCTGTTGACATGAAAATATCTCACATCTGATTCTGTTTGGCTTACCACAGACCTGTGAGCTCACGGGGAAAGGGAGCCTTTCCTCCACTGAATGGATGAGGAGACTGGGGCTCAGAGAGGTGATGCGACTTGCCGCAGGCCACACAACTATCAGTGGTATAGGAGGGTTGAGTCCCAACAGTGGACACCGATGTGCAGTGCTCCTGCTTCTCTACCTATTATGGAATTTAGAGTAGATCTTAGATGTATCAGTCTGTACCTCATACATGTAATTGTTTGAATGTTCCCTCAGTGATCGCAGTTTGGGTTGTGTTCAGTTTTGCTGTTGTAAACAGTATGGCCGTGAGCATTCTGGTCCTGGCAATGTAGTACTTGAGGTCTGGACTAGAATCCTACCATTGTTGTGAACAAAGTTACTAAAGTTTGCTAAACCTCAAAATCTTCATTCACATAACAGAGTAATAATACCATCTGAATATGAGAGATTGAATAAATGATGGTGATGGTAGCGGTGATGAGGATGCTGATGGTTGATGATGGTGATGGTGGTGGTGATGATGATGGTGGTAATCATGATGGTGATGATGGTGGTGATGGTGGTGATGATAATGGTGGTGACCATGGTGATGATGATGGTGATGACGATGGTGGTGGTGATGATGGTGTTGATGATGATGATGGTGGTGATGATGGTGGTGATCTTGATGGTGATGATGGTAGTGATGATGGTGTTTTTGATATGGTGATGGTGGTGATGATGGTGATGGTGATGGTGATGATAGTGATGGTAGTAGTAATGATGACGATGGCAGTGATGGTGATGATGGTGGTGATGATGATGGTGATAATGATGTAGTGGTGATGATGGTGGTGATGGTGATGGTGGTGATGGTGGTAGTGATGATGATGGTTATGATGGTGATGATAATGATAGTGAAGATGGTGATGGTGAAGATGATAATGATGGTGATGGTGATGATGATAATGATGGTGATGATGGTGATGATGATGGTGAAAACATCTGGTCTACCTGATAGTTACATTCCTTGTTGGGTATTCTTGTTTACATGCCAGGCTCTGGTGACTTACTGGTCTGAGGCAGTGTCTCTGCACCTAGCGTATCCTGGGAATTCCAATAAAATTTAACCAGCTTAGACTCAGAATTAAGGCTCTGGTGAACTCACCGAGGTCCTATGCTCTTCTCTATTTACACTTAGTTCTCTGACTATGGCTTTAAATATACTGATGGTTTCCAAGTTTATCTGTCCACAAATGACTATCCCACTGAGTTCCAGATTCATACATCCATCTTATTCACTCAGTTTTTGAAAAATATCCCAAATATTCATCTCTGTTACTCTGGTTCAAGCTCTTATCATCTTTCTTGCTCTTTTTCATCTTCCTTATTGAACATTTAACTTGTTTGCATTAAATCTTTCTGATTTTATGATAAGTACTTTTCTTTTTCCTCCTTTTTAAAATTTTTATTTTAATTCTGGTTAACATACAGTGTAATTTAGTTTCAGGTATACAAATTAGTGATTCAACACTTATATACAACACTGGTGCTCATCATAATAGGTGTCCTCCTTAATTCCCATCACCTATTTCACCCATCCCCCACCTCCTCCCGTCTATTAACCACTGTGTGTTCTCTAGAGTTAAGAGTCTGTTTCTTTGTTTGTCTCTCTCTTTTTTCCCCTCTATTATTGTTTGTTTTGCTTCTGATAAATACTTTAAAAAAATTTTTTTTTTAATTTTATTTATTTATTTGACAGAGAGAGATCACAAGTAGGCAGAGAGGCAGACAGAGAGAGAGAAGGAAGCAGGCTCCCCGCTGAGTGGAGAGCCCAATGCGGGGCTCGATCCCAGGACCCTGAGATCGTGACCTGAGCCGAAGGCAGAGGCTTTAACCCACTGAGCCACCCAGGCGCCCCTGATAAATACTTTTTAACCTATGCATTTCCCTCTAGATATTGCTTTCATCTATTCTCCCCCATTTTTTTTTTTTTAAGATTTTATTTGTGGTAGGGAGAGGGTGGTGGGGTTATGGACATTGGGGAAGGTATGTGCTATGGTGAGTGCTATGAAATGTGTAAACCTGGTGATTCATAGACCTGTACCCCTAGGGCTAATAATACATTAAATGTTAATAAAAAAAAATAAAGATTTTATTTGTGTTCTCCCAAATTTTGACGTGTAGTACTTGGTTGCTTAGTTCTTATAATTTTGTTATTAATTCATAGGTTACTGAGTAATATATTAGTTTCCAGATAGAAGAGAATTTATCACTTATCTTTGTTGATTTTATTGCATATTGTCCGAAAAAGAGATTGATACTGATCTTTTGAAATTTATTTTCATTTATTTTAATGGTCAATTTTTATAAATATCCTGTGTGTGCTCAGAAAGAGTGTTGGCTGATTGTAAGATTAGGAGTTCTGTATTCCTGTATCAGCTTGCTGATTGTCTGTTTGATTGGTTTCTGGGACAGATAAATTAAATTAAAAAAATAATTTATTTATTTCTCTAATTTTGCAAGTTGGCATTTCATGTATTTTGAAGTTACATTTTTTTAATGAAAATATATGCTCCTGGGTGGTTATTTGAAAAACTGTTATTCTTTCTTTTTTTTTTTTTTAAGATTTTATTTATTTATTTGACAGAGAGAAATCACAAGTAGATGGAGAGGGAGGCAGAGAGAGAGAGAGGGAAGCAGGCTCCCTGCTGAGCAGAGAGCCCGATGCGGGACCCGATCCCAGGACCCTGAGATCATGACCCGAGCTGAAGGCAGCGGCTTAAACCACTGAGCCACCCAGGCGCCCCCTGTTATTCTTTCTTATGCTACTATGGTTTCCACTGGATTCTGTTTGTCAGATCTTAGGACTGCTGCTATTAAGATTACTGTAATATTCTTTTGGTTCATATTTTCTGATATATACTTTTAAATTATTTTCTCTTTAATCTATGTATCCTTTAAGTGTTTGCTTGTAAATAGCATACTCCTGGATCTTGTTTTGCTTACCCAATCTTAGATTCTCTACCTTTGACTGATGACTTCTACCCATTTATCTTTTTTTTTTTTTTTAAGATTATTTATTTATTTATTTGACAGAGAGAGAGAGAGATCATAAGCAGGCAGAGGGGCAGGCAGAGAGAGAGAGGGGGAAGTGGGCTCCCTGCTGAGCAGAAAGCCCCACATGGGGCTTGATCCCAGGACCCTGAGATCATGACCTGAGCCGAAGGCAGAGGCTTTAACCCACTGAGCCACCCAGACGCCCCTACTCATTTATCTTTATTATAAATAGTATTATATTAGGCCTCATTTTTGCTCTTATTTCATATTTTCCATTTAGTATGCTTTCTTTTTGTTTTCTCTTTTATTGCTTTCTAATTTTCTTTTGTCCATCAGCTGGTGAATAAATAACCAGTGGCACATCCATACAGTGGAATACTATTCAACCATAAAAAGGAACAAACTACTGACAAATGCAATAACCAGGCAACTTTTAAAAGCCTTGTATTAAGTGGAAGAAGCCAGACTCATAGTTTCCATTTATATGACATTCTGGAAAAAACCAAATTATAAGGACAGAAAGGACATAAGTAGTTGTTCAAGCACAGGGGTAGGAGGAGAGGTTGACTTGAAAGTGCAAGGGGAATGTTTTTGGATGATGGAAATATTCTGAGTCTTGATTTTGGTCATGGTTTCACGATTCTATGTATTTGTCAAAATTCATAGAAATGTGTACTTCAGAAAGGTGGGTTTTACCATGTGTAAATCATATCCCACTTAAAAAAAAAAAAAAAATAGATACAACCCTACCGAAGTCCTTCCATAGGTTTTGCAAGACCTGTCCTCTCTCCTTTGATGCCTGTTTTCACTTGTTCATCCATATATGTACAGAGGCCACACTTTGCCTCTTTTGGTTTCCTGATCAGAGCTTTCCTTACCAGAGGTTCCTCCTTAATCTCTCCCCGTCCTCAACACTTTTTCACTGCCTGATGTACTTGAGATTTGCTAATTGTATGTCTCTTCTTTCTGGAATCCAAGCCCCATGAGGGTAGGGGCTTTGTCTATTTTGTTCACTGCTGTATTTTCTGAGCCCTGCCTGTCACATGGGCAGAGCTCTAGGAAGAGTTAATGAATTCACTGAGACAACTAGATCCTAGACCAGCGCTGTCAACAGAAATAGAATGTGAGCCATAAATGTGAGCTGCGTATATAATGTAAAATTTTCTAGTAGCCTCATTCAGAAAGTAAAAAGGAACAGGTAAAATTAATTTTTTAATAGTGTGTTTCATTCAACCCAATCTATTCAAAATATTAGTTCAACATGCAAATCATATAAAAGTTGTGAATGAGATATTAACATTACTTTTTTCACACCAAGTCTTTGAACCTGGAAACATATTGTACGCATGCAGCTCATCTTAAATTTGGACTGGCTACCTTCCACGTGTTCCATAGCCACGTGTGGGTAGTGGCTACGCACAGTTCTGGAAGAGGGGGAGGACTTGTCCCAGGGTCGAGGAGCAGATTTTCTTCCAAGGGGCCCGTTTTGTTGTGGGAAGTAATTCTGAATCTATAATGAATCTTGGGTTTAAAAGTAAACAGTGAGGGGCACCTGGGTGGCTCAGTGGATTAAAGCCTCTGCCTTCGGCTCAGGTCATGATCCCAGGGTCCTGGGATTGAGCCCCGCATCAGGCTCTCTGCTCAACAGGGAGCCTGCTTCCCCCTCTCTCTTTGCCTGCCTCTCTGCCTACTTGTGATTTCTGTCTGTCAAATAAATAAATAAAATCTTAAAAAAAAAAAAAAGTAAACAGTGAGTGATGGAATTAGAATACTGGGGTTCTCCAATCCCCAGTGAAGTAACAGATGTAGGTAGTGACCACGGTGGTCACTGACATCACAAGAAAAGGTCAGTTGATATCACCTGCCTCCTGAACAGGTGATCAAGACAGACTCTGAGTAAACCTCTGGATTCAACTCCAACTGACAGAATTTACAACTCAGAAATCTGAGGAACATATTAAATGACACCGCAGGTGTGAAGCCAACAAAAATCCCAACTGTGGGAAATGTCGGACAAATCAGTAGGTTCTTTCAACAGATGAGCTTCCAATAAAACAAGCCAATGAAAAAACCACCTCCCCACCCCCCCCCAAAAAAAACCAAATGGAGGAGAAACTTATAGATGAAGAAAAACCTCCCACTCTCTACGCTCCTAAAGAGGGAAGCCATATGGAGAGGCCCAAGCGAAGAGAAACCAGGTATGCAGCTGAATACACCATATGGGGCAGAAGAGCCGCCCAGTCAAAACCCAAAGACTGGTGAGTGATAATAAATGGCTGATGTTTGCGGCGGGGACAGACTCAGAAGATATTGAACCAGTTACAATATGTAGACTTGATTAGGATTCTGTTGAATACACTATAGAAATACATGTATGAATTCGTGGGACAATTGGAAATTTGATATTAAGGAATTATTTTTTGGTGGGATAATGGTATTGTGGTTACATTGTAAAAGTTCTTAGACATAAGAACACACTTGGGGTGAAATGGCGTGTTGTGTGGGACTCGCTTTGAAATAATTTGGAAGGGGTAAGGTGGAGAAAGGGTAAAGAGGAAGCAAGATCAGCTGTGCACTAATGGGCAAACTAGAGTGATGGGTACCTGGGAGTTCGTGAAAATTCTCGCTACTTTTGATTATGTTCGAAGTTGTCCATGATAACACGCAGGAGAAGGAATAGTAAATGGTTCATCTGCTTTTCTGGACCCTGCCTTTCCTCAGAACCCTCAACCCCTACTGCTTAGGGCCTGAGGCTCTTTGGGCGTGAGCTGCACTCCCCAAAGGCGCCGGGAGGTGGCGCCGCCACCCCTCTGCTTCTTGGCTGGGGCTCCAGGGCAGCGAGCCACTGGGACCCCCCCCCCCCCCACCAAATCTCCCCAACCTCCCAGAGGCTGTTGGCCTTTCTGCTCTTCCATACAAGGTGGGATGTGGGCAGGGTGGGACCTGGGTCCAGCGGGGATTTTCCTCTTCCACTGCATGTTCCAGGCCGCTCCTTACCTCCATCCATCAGGGCTGTGGCTATCCTGATCCACCTGCCTAGGAAAGTGGAGGGGTCTTCTCCTGGCCTCGGATCCGCTGCACCCTACCTAGTAGAGGCTCCTGAGCTCCACTTGATCTCAGGTCCCTAGCCCATCCCCTCTTGCGCTCCCCCACACCTGGAGGCCACATTCCTACTCTCACTCTAGGTGGGAAGCATCAGTCCTGCTGCTCCACACCCCCATAGCTGCCTAACCCCCATGTCCTCATCCCAGACTCCCCTCTTAGGGAGCAGACCCCCATCTTTGGGTGGACTTGGCTGTGGTATTGAGCTGAGTGAGCACTGGACCAGAAATCAGTAAATCTAGGCTCTAAACTACCCTCCCTCTAAAAAAAGCAGTGGTTGGAACTGTAGAGTCATAGTTCTCCAACTTTTTGAAGAAGTGGACCTCCATTTCCAGAAGCCCAATATGTAAAATCAACAGGAGGGGCACATTCTGGTTCCATATAGGTGAGGTTTAGTCTTCTGGCCCCTTGACCCATCCCCTTGGCTTCCTGACCTCTGGATTCCTTACATTGGTCACTGGCTATAAGCCCAAGAGTTCCTGCCAGTTGGTCTCAGGCTCTAGTAAGTCCCAGCACTCATTTCATCCATCCATCCATCCATTCAACATTTACCAAACTTGTACTCTCTGCTGAATTTCCAGTGAGACTAGTTGATCAGGATGGGGACCCTTGTCTTTTATGGGCCCACAGCCTGGTGAGCAGACAAAACCATCAGAGGCATGCCACATAAGCAAGTGGTCCCAAGTTCAGGGAGCACAGAGGAGAGAATGCCTGCCAGCTTGAGGAAGCCAGGGAAGGCTTCTTGGAGGTGATGGCACCAGAGTGATCTTGAGGAGAGAAAGCTAGAGAAGGAATTGGAAGGGAAGAAGATGGTCTGGAAGACAATGGGAAACTTTCTTTCTTGATGCAGTCATTTAGAGGGGACCCCCCCCCAAAAGTGACAGGGGAGAGCTGTTACTCCAGACGATGGTTTGGGTGGAGACCAAGTGCTTTACTGTAGATACCCTGCCTGACACTTTGGATGAGCATTTATCTCGCAGGCCACCCACACAGATGAAGCAGTGATGGAGCACCAGTACAGCATGTCTGGAAGGAAATTCACTTCCCTCACACAGTGAAATTGCCAATAATTGGTGTTGCTGCGAACGTGAATAGCTTCATGGGCCCCAAATGAAAGGCTGAATCCCAAGTGTTCATTCCAAGTGCTGGGGGTGCCTTGGTAAGAAGATGCCAAGATTTGAAAGCCCCCCTTCTTGGGCAGAATGCCTCTCCATCCACAAATAGAAACTTGCTGAGATTTTAATTAAGAACAGTGTACATAAAACTCACTGTTCCTAAGTAAACAAATATTAAGCAAGATACTTTGCTTTCATGTTATGGGCTCTTAAGAGATGGGAAAAATAGGGACAGGAGGGGTGGGTGGATGATATTGAGGGGGAAGAGGAAGAAAGGCTCAGACTGAGAAGAAAATAGATTCCAGGTTGGGGAGGGAGACCAGATGAAAGGCAGACATATATCTTCCAAAGAGAGGAGAAGAGACAGATGGAAGGTTCTAGCGTCTCCTCTGCCCAGAGCTTGCTTTTGTCTCAGGGCCCCACTTTTCTGGCTTAGTTTACATTAGGTTCTGATACCTCTTAGTCAGTCAGTTGGAGACCAACGCTGCTGCTTTGCTCAGTTCTTCCCTTGGGCTTTGTAACAGACACTGTCGGTGACTCATTCCCACCCATTCGGTGCTCGCCATTCCTGAGTACGCTGAGGGCTGTCTCCTGCAGGAACTGGCCGCTCCCTACTCAGGGGCTATCCCTCAGCCCCGGTGCATGCGAGGGCAGGGTGGAAACACTGGGGAGTTAATGCCCCTGGGAGCAGGCTTGGCAGATGGGGATTGGGCAATAACTATCCCAGCTCCCTTTGCCCTTCAGTGGGTCTGTACTATCTCCCAGAGTCCCCTGTAGGATCAAGCTGTAGTTGGCCACGGTAGTAACTGGACCGATAACCACTGTTAATTGGCCTCCATCCTTCCTCCGTGTTTCCTGCCCCCCTCCCCTGCTGATGCCTCCTGGGGTTGCCTCCCAAATAAAATGCTTGCACTTAAACCTTTGTCTCAGGGTCCCCGTCTGGGAGAACTCAACTCTAAAAAGACTTTCTATATTAAAATTTTATTTTGAGGATTTCATTAGCCCTCCAGCATTAGGCCAAGCCTGTTTGCAATGTGAGGGACTAATATCCTTTTATTGTCTCGGTTTTGAATTGAGGCTTAGTTTCTTATTGCGTTTTGAAGGTCTCTTGTCTCAGAAGGATGGTTTAAGGTTTAAAAAGTTACTCTGAGACCGTTCAGTCCATTTGGGCTGCCGTAATGAAGGGCCATAGTCTGAGTGGCGTATAAACAACAGACATTATTTCTCACAGTTGTGGAGGCTGAGAAGTCTGAGATCACGGTGCCAACCCGGTCAGGCTCTGGTGAGGGGCCTCTTCTGGGTCAAAGACTGCCAACTTCTCACTGTATCCTCTTGTGGTGGAAGAAGAACTAGCTAGCAATCTGCTCTCTTCTTACAAGGACACTAATTCTATTCATGAGATCTCCACCCTCATGATCAAATCATCTCCCAAAGGCTCCCAGTTCCAAATGCCATCACATTGGGATTAGAATTTCAACATATTTGATTTGGAGGTGGGGTGGGTTTCAGACATTCAGCCTGTAACAGGGACCTTAGCGTTAATGGTCAGTTTACTAGGAAGTACCTGATGTTTCCGTTTCTAGATCCTATGATTGCATCCGGTTGCTTAGGAAGACATTCAATGAATCAGTGCGTAAATGCTCCGCTGTGCTCATCATTCCTTCCTTCCTTTTCTTCATCACGAGGTAAGTTTTCATAAGCAAGCACATGCTGTGTGCCAGGCACCCCTGCCCTAGGAGCTTGCTCTCCAGACTAGCTCGAAATTGGATTTCTGATGAGGCTTTTCAGTCCATTTGGTTCTCCATTCAGTATTTGCTGAGAGGGTCCATGTGCCAAACACTGAGCTAGATCCTGGGCAAATAGAAATGAGTAAGACAAGGACCCTATTTCCTGGAAACCAGAAGCCGGAAGGCTGAGATCGGCATCTATACCTTGGCGGGAGTGTTTCCGGTGATAGAGGACCTGCAGGGTCGATGGGGGCAAGTGGGATGGATGGGTTCACTTTACCTTGGGAGCTTGGAAGGGTTAGACTCTCTTCACGGCAGAGGGGACCCATGAGTAGAGTAGAGCCTGGAGCATTTACGGGAGACGAAATGGTGTGAACAGAGGGATATGGAGACCCGGAACTGCAGCAGGTGTGGTGAGGTAGCAGCCAGAGAGTCTCTGGTGTTAAGATCCGGGCTATGCTGAGAAGCAGTGTGGCCCGGTGATTAGGGTACAAGCTCTGTGTATGGACTAAAATTCTCATCTCAGTCCTGCCACTGGCTCACGATGTGGTTTGGGCCGGCGAACACCCTCTCGGAGCCTCAGTTTACTCATCAGTATTATATTGGAGAGAAACTGCCTCCTGCATGGTCACTGTGAGTGTTAAATGGAAGAACCCTGGCACAGCACCTATGCCATAGTGCCTGATGATAAAAGGAAATTGTTTGTTAATGATCTTCACCAAGACGTCTTGGCTGGGTTTAGGGGAGAACGTAGAATGTTGAGCCCCTCAGTATACATTTCTGTCAGCCTGTTGGTTACATGGGGACTCAGGAACCTCTTGGAAAAGGAGAGTTGACAGTGCCCTGGGCGGTGAGCAGCAGGAAGCACCCAAAATGGGGCAAAGGGGAACCACTACCCCAGAGGCTGTAGCGTTGCACCATTTCCATCGACATCATCATTCCAATGGTTCCAGGAATGTATCCTTTGACACCAAGGCAGGACAGGGCTCCCTCATCTCATGGAAGGACCCAGAACCCCCATGGGGAATTATTGGTTCTTTGCATTCAGGGGATGTTGCCTGTCTGGTGAGCGTGGGGACAGGCAGGATGGCATGGCAGCACTCCAAACTTCTCACTTGCTACAAGGCCCACGTCTCACCCTTTACAGAAGCATCTGCAGAGATGTTCTCAGAGAAGTTGGAGACCTCCCAACTGCCCACCCATCTTGGTGTCACTCTGTAAACAGGACTGGCAGATGGGCAGTGAAACCTGCTCTGCAGAGGGCCTGGAACATGGCTCTGCTTTAACAGTTTGGGGACACCCAACCTCATGAAGATTCCTCACATCTAGGAGATGGAAGGAACCAGAAAGAGGGAGAGCTAGGATGGCCCTATGTATATGTGAACATGTGGAAATGAGGCTTGGTGAGATGCAAGGAGTGGGTCAGAGTCACACAGCAGGTCAGGGGAAAGGTGAGCTTTTGTCTCCCTGAGCAGTATTCTCTCTACACCACTCATAGTCACTTGTTCCACTCACCTAACAGATCTACCAGCCTGAGGTATTGCCTCACCTCAACTGGGTGTTCCTAATTCTGACTCTAGAGGACTTACATGCTCTCATTCAGCATTTGTCTGTCATCCATCCATCCATCCACCCACCATCCATTCCTTCGTCCTGCCATCCAGAAAAAAAAATACTGATGTCATGTCTCTGCCACAAATACTTTTTGTTGTTGGCTATACAAAGGTGCATATCAAGTGTGTGTGTAGGGTGAGTTTGGGTTCCCCAGTGAAGTAGGGAGGTCTGGAGTCATAGCTGTTACAAAAAATATTTTGCCTCTGATTTCTCCATCACTCCTGCACCTCCTCATCTATTGAACGAGCCTCCATCCTTTTGTAACTTCTAGTCCTACTGACTCGTATTTTCCCTTCCTCCTTCCTATGTGAAATTTTGCTGTCAGTCTGAGCTATTGTTGCAGGGCGTGTGGGTGAGGTCCAAGGATAACTTTTGGAGACAAGGGTTTTGGCATGGCCCTGGTTTTTCAGCTCCCAGTGATGCTGAATATTATGAACAATGTTCATAATGTTACCCTCCCCTGGGTTAGTCCTGGTGGTGAAAGGGACTTTCTCTTTTGTTTTTAAGTCTTGCTTATTTGAGTTAGGTCTCTTTGGTTGTAAATGAAAGACACTTCTGTGCTGGTAATAGTAGTAGTAGTAGAACACAGGGAACCTGATATCTCCAGAACTTGAAATATCACTGTTTCAACCATCGGGGAGTGATGGGTTCAATTCTCAGTCCCAAGGAAGGATTCCACTTAGGTCAAGTACCCAGCTGGGGCAAGATGAGTGAGGTCACAGAAGCAATGGTTGCTTCTGTAATAGCCAGAGGAATGGGGTAAAGGCTCCCACAAAAGACTGTGGGTGAGCTGGGTTGGTGAAATATTTTTTCATTAAGAGTTTGTTCAGAATGCTCACTGGAGAGAGGATCTGGAGATGTTGGTCAGTGCCTTTGCTCCCCAGGTGCTCAGTTTGATCTGGGAACAGTTAGTCAGGTTT
This sequence comes from Mustela nivalis, assembly GCF_964662115.1. Lineage (NCBI taxonomy): Eukaryota > Metazoa > Chordata > Mammalia > Carnivora > Mustelidae > Mustela > Mustela nivalis. The sequence continues at coordinate 128,351,844 of NC_139027.1, read as the reverse complement.
GATACATTTCTCCAGGCTCTGACGCTTGTCTTCGTTGCCTCGGATCCCAAAGGCCACAGTCACCACAAAGGGGCCTGGGGCTGGTGACCTGGAGTTTGCGGTGTCCGTGGTCTGAAAGAGACAGACTGGGTCCCAATCCAGTCTCATCCCCTGCTGCCCGACTTTAAGGAGATGCAGTGGAGCAGAAACAGTGGTCCCTGATGTCCTTACTGAGTGATGTTCAAGTCTCTTTTTGCTGTTACTAAGTTAGGACTAAATCAGAACTTGGGCAAGGCATGGGAGTTCTTCACCCTCAGTTTCCTTGTCTATGAAATAGGGACAAACACATCTGACACCACTGTCTCAATCTTGAGGGAGCATCAGAGCCACCTGAAGGCCTTATTACTGGGACCCACCCCCAGAGTTTCAGATGCAGTGGGTCTAGAGTGTGGCCTCCCAAAATTTGTATTTTTAAAAAGATTTTATTTATTTATTTGACACCCAGAGAGATCACAAGTAGGCAGAGAGGCAGTCAGAGAGAGAAGGGGAAGCGGGCTCCCTGCTGGGCAGAGAGCCCGATGAGGGGCTTGATCCCAGGACTCTGGGATCATGACCTGAGCCGAAGGCAGAGACTTAACCCACTGAGCCACCCAGGCACCCCAAAATTTGTATTTTTAACAAGCTCCCAGTGATGCTGATGCTAGTCTTTGGGGATCCCACTTTGAGAACCACAGGTCTGCATTTACAGTGGTTCTCAAATAAGGGCATTTCTTTCTTTTCTAAGATCTTATTTATTTATTTGACAAGCAGAGATCACAAGTAGGCAGAGAGGCAGGCAGAGAGAGGGGGAAGCAGTTTGCCTGCTGAGCAGAGAGCCTGATGCGGGGCTCAATCCCAGGACCCTGGGATCATGGCGGGAGACGAAGCCAGAGGTTTTTTTTTTTTTTTTTTTAAGATTTTATTTATTTATTTGACAGAGAAAGATCACAAGTAGGCAGAGAGGCAGGCAGAGAGAGAGAAGGGGAAGCGGGCTCCCTGCTGAGCAGAGAGCCCGATGAAGGGCTTGATCCCAGGACTCTGGGATCATGACCTGAGCTGAAGACAGCGGCTTAACCCACTGAGCCACCCAGGCGCCCCTTGAATATGGGAATTTCTGTTCCCCTTTTCCCCCCACCCTCACCCCAACCAGGGAACAATATCTGGAGATAATCCAGTTTGTCATGATTGGGTGAGGTGCTGCTACGGGCATCTCGTGGGTGGAGGCCAAGGATGCTAAACATCCCATAATGCCCAGGACAGCTCCCCACAACAAAGAATTATCCAGCCCAGGGCACCTGGGTGGCTCAGTTAAGGGTCCAACTTTTAATTTTGGCTCAGGTCATGATCTCAGGGTCCTGGGATTGAGCCCCGCATTGGGTTCCAGTGGGAAGTCTGCTTGAGATTGTCTCCCTCCCCCTCTGCACCTCCTCTCCCTCTCTCTCTCATAAGCAAGTAAGTAAATGAATAAGTAAGTCTAAAAAACAAAAGAACTATCCAACCCAAACTGTCAGCGGTGCTGAGGTTGAGAACCCCTGTTCTAGAATAAATCCCTGGTTTTAGTTCTACTTCACAGCTGTGCTACCCCGGCAAAGTCACTTCATTTTTCTGAGCCTTGTGATCACACAGAATTAGTTCCAAGACCCTTTGTAGCTCTAAGGTTCAACAACTTTATTTAACAAGCATTTATGGTGTACCATCTGCACGTAAAACTCAGTAACATCTCAGGTAAGGTACGTCTCCTATAGGGGATTGCACAGTTGGCAAACACCTTGAAACTGTAGTTGTGTTTCATGTCATAATGTGTAAAGCTTGCTTTCACAATCTTGCATAAATAATACTGTTTCTTTCCCTGTCCCTGATGGAATTTAGAAAAACCATGCCACAGCACCATGGCTGTTTATTTTTGTTGATGTGTTATCATTCCATGCACTAATGAGCGCTTTTGGGGCACAAGCCTGCTAATTGGTGATGGTGACTATGGGCATATGTGCAAACCACTGTAATCAACTTTTTTCACACTTGGTTAATTGAAGGCAACCTTTTGTTTGAGAGTTAATAAAATATTGATTGCAATTAGTTCTGGTCTACAATACATTGTTAACTAACTGTAGCTCTCAGTGACAAGCTGATGGAGGTAGAAAGTGCAGAGATCCTGCAGAATGAAACAGGCAAGAGCCTTCCTAGGTTTAATGTTTGACTGTTGTCCTTGGATTCTGAGCAGCTGTTGGGGAAAAATGGCATCTCAGCTGGGGTGACTGACTGATCCCAGTTTGCTTGAGATTGCTCTGTTTTAATGCTGAAAGTTTTGTGTCTCAGGAAACCCCTGTGCCTAGGTAAACCTAGATGGTTGGTCACCCAGGAGAAATTGAAGGATTAATGGGTAGAGGGGGACAATGATGGAGAGGACACATAGTGAGAGGCATTGCTTGTGCAAAGGACCCAATGAAGGTTACAAAAATTCACGATATAGTTGACATAACATGGTAATGCTTCTGGTGATAGCTGGCAAGCCTTGGTATTTCTTGGCTTACAGCCACAGCCTGTCTCTACCTTCACATGATTTTCTCCTCTTGTGTGTCTGTGTTTTTGTGTCCTTTATCTTATAAGGACATCAGTCCTATTGGATTAAGAACCTCCCCTACTCCAGTATGACCTCATCTAATTAATCACATCTGTAATGACCCTATTTCAAAATAAAATCACATTCTTAGGTACTAGAGATTAGGACTTCAACATATCTTCTGGGGAGGTACAATTCAATCCATAACAATTGTCTAGAGACATAAGTTCCTTGCCATGTGGACCTGTTTATAGGGTACCTTTTAGCAGGGCAATTGACTTCTCTTAGAGACAGCAAGGAAGAAAATGAGAGAAAGCCAGCAAGTTGGAAGTCTCAGTCTTTTTGTAACCTATTCTTAAAAAGTGATGTCCCATCACTTTTACTGTTATTTAACAGGCTTTTAGGTCTCAAAGGGAGGAGCTCACACAAGGGTCTGAATACCAAAGGTGGGGGCATTGGGAGCCATCTTGGAGGCTGCCTATCATACCCACCAAGAAACAAGTTTGCTGGTTTATTCATCAGATCCTATTTTTACTGGTTGAAATCTGCTCCAGGGAGGTTCTCCTGGGTTTAGTCCTGAAAGTTCTGCTTCCTGGGAAACTCCTCCATCCTAGGCAAACCAGGACAGTGGCTCACCCCAACATGAACAGTGTCTGGTAGCTGGTCACAATTGAATCAAGAAATAACGACATACTAATAGCTCTTGAGATGTTATGAGATTGTATCCCTGGATCTAAAGTACCAACAGCTGGGGGCGCCTGGGTGGCTCAGTGGGTTCAGCCTCTGCCTTTGGCTCAGGTCATGATCTCAGGGTCCTGGGGCCGAGCCCCACATCCGGGTCTCTGCTCAGCAGGGAGTCTGCTTCCTCCTCTCTCTCTGCCTGCCTCTCTGCCTTCTTGTGATCTCTCTCTCTCTATCAAATAAACAAATAAAATCTTAAAAGAAAAATAAAGTACCAACAGCTGAAATGCACAGAGAAGATGTGTCTTAGAATTACCCATGGAAAATAAATAAGGGGCTTTATTTTATTCTGAGCTCAATTAGTGTCAACAGTTTGAGGTGGCCCTCTAAAATCCAAATTTGACAGAGGCATTAATGAAAGCATTGCTAAAGGAACAAAATTCACAACAGTAGGCAAAAGCTAGGACCATCAGCTGATCTGTTGTCAAAATCTGGAAGGACTCTGAACTAGTGTGAGAGGATAAGGTGGGATTAGATAAAAATAAGTCCTCAGCATGCCAAAGGAAAAGCCGAAGAGCTAGCACCAGTTGTCATAGGCAGGCAAAGGGACAAAGGGCACAGGAATCCGATTTTATGTACAAATTCTTCAGTTTATTAAGAAAAGCTGTTCTCATGGTGAATGTCTGAGACCCACCAGGAGCATCCATGTTGCTATGGTGATACGGTTGGTCTATCAGACAGAGGGTGGGCTACTCTCTGTAGTTGTCTACCGAAGGGGGTCCTGGGACATAGGAGGACACAAGCCTTTTGGCATTTTGGTTTTTTCTTGAGTGACTCTTCCAGATGTCACTGCTTTGGAAAGTGGACCTCCAATTTGAGAAATGATAATCATCTAGAAGTCTTGTTAAAGTAGGGCCAGGCCCTACCTCCAGTTTCTGACTCAGTAGAGTCAGAAACTACAAAGAGAGCAAGTGACCCTGTTGCCGCTGCTCCAGGAACCACTGACCCAGGGCAACGTGGGCCAAAGCTAACTGACAATTGCATTAAAGGAAGTTGAGACTTATCTTTTTATCTTTTCATCCTACATTCATAATTATCTCCTACGCTGTCCTATCCACTGTGTGTGTGCGCATGTGTGTGGGTTTGTCCCTCTTTCTGACTTGTCATGGTGGAGACGTTCCCTATTATAGTCATCTAATTGTTAGGCTTCTCCCACCAACCTAGCATTCTCAATGCTTACATGATGTTAGAAATTATGATATCTTATCCAGCCATCAAAACTCCCTTCAGGAGAAATAAGCACGATGGGTCTTTCTTCTACCTAAATCCTGGCTGCACATTAGAACTCCTAGAGATTTAAAAATTCCAATGTGGACTCCAACTCAAGTTAATTAAATCAGTACCTCTGGCGGGGGCAGGGAAGAGGAGCATTGCCAGTTTAAAAAAGCTTTCTTCGGTGATTATCATGATGTGATAAAACTCATGTGAACATGAGTCTTCTCCTTTTCCTCGGAGGCAGTAATAGGTACTATGCGTAGATAATTCTAGGCCACTGGTCCTCAACTTTGGCTACACATTAGAATCATCTGGGGAGCCTTAAAAACTCAATTCTCAGCAGCACCTGGACCTGATAATGCAGAATTTCAGGGGATAGGATCCATGCATCAGTACTTTTTAATATTCCCCAGATGATTTCAGTGTGTACCAAAGTTGGGAACCACGGCCTCGAAGTGTCCTGCATGGGACCTGTCACGGTTCCAGGCCTTGGCAGGAGACATCACATGCTTGGGTTAGAGCACAGGAAACATAAGGTCTGGTCCCAGCATCAAGGGGCTCCATCTCTGAGCTCAGAGATACCAGCACAGCCCAGGGGGGGCAGCTCCTCAGAGAGCTGATTTTCAGCTGTGCGGAGCCCTTCCTCTAAACTTCCGAGTTTTAATAATACCAACTTCTTCCCTTTGTTTCCCCAGCCCTCGGGTTGGTAGCTGCTCCCTAGAGTTGCTAGGCATTTAATATTCTCTTTTTGCCTTTTCAAGTAGTTAGTTCTTTTACATCAGTTAACAATTATTTACTTTAAGTTACTTAAAGCAATAGGCATAACTCTTTTTATTTATTTATTTAAAATTTTTATTATGTTCAGTTAGCCACTATATAGTACATCATTGGTTTTTATTTTTCATTTCATTTTATTTTATTTCTTTTCAGTGTTCCAGCATTCATTGTTTACACACCACACTCAGTGTTCCATGCAATATGTGCCCTCCATAATACCCACCACTAGGCTCACCCAAAACCCCCTAAAACCCTGTTTGTTTCTCAGAGTGCACAGTCTCTCATGGTTTGTCTCCCCCTCTGATTTCCCCCAATTCACTTTTCCTTTCCTTCTCCCAATGTCCTCTGTGTTATTCCTTATGCTCCACAAACCATATGATAATTGATTCTCCCTGCTTGACTTATTTCACTCAGCATAATCTTTTCCAGTCCCGTCCCTGTTGATACAAAAGTTGGGTATTCATTCTTTCTGATGGAGGCATAATACTCCACTGTATATATGGACCATATCTTCTTTATCCATTTGTCTGATGAAGGGCATCTTGGTTCTTTCCACAGTTTGGTGACTGTGGCCATTGCTGCTATAAACATTGGGGCACTACATCTGTATCTTTGGGGTAAATACCCAGTAGTGCAATTGCAGGGTCATAGGGTAGCTCTATTTTTAATTTCTTAAGGAATCTCCACACTGTTTTCCAAAGTGGTTGCACCAACTTGCATTCCCACCAACAGTGTAAGAGGGTTCCCCTTTCTCCACATCCTCTCCAACACATGTTGTTTACTCTCTTATTAATTTTGGCCATTCTAACTGGTGTAAGGTGATATCTCAATGTGGTTTTGATTTGAATCTCTCTGATCGCTAATGATGATGAACATTTTTTCATGTGTCTGTTAGCCATTTGTATGTCTTCTTTGGAGAAGTGTCTGTTCATGTCTTCTGCCCATTTTTTGATGTGATTATCTGTTTTGTGTGTGTTGAGTTTGAGTTGTTCTTCATAGATCTTGGATATCAGCCCTTTATCTGCAGTGTCATTTGTGAATATCTTCTCCCGTTCTGTGGGTTGCCTCTTTTTTTTGTCGACCGTTTCCTTTGCTGTGCAGAAGATTTTTACCTTATGAAGTCCCAAAATTTCATTTTCGCTTTTGTTTCCTTTGCCTTTGGAGACGTATCTTGAAAGGCATTGCTGTGGCCAGTGTTGAAGAGATTACTGCCCATGTTGTCCTCTAGGATTTTGATAGATTCTTGCCTCATGTTGAGGTCTTTTGTCCATTTTGAGTTTATTTTTGTGTATGGTGTAAGAGAATGGTCGAGTTTCATTCTTCTACACTTAGCTGTCCAATTTTCCCAACACCATTTATTGAAAAGACTGTCTTTTTTCCACTGTATATTTTTTTCCTGCTTTGTCGAAGATTATTTGACCATAGAGTTGAGGGTCCATATCTGGGCTCTCTACTCTGTTCCACTGGTTTATGTGTCTGTTTTTGTGCCAGTACCATGCTGTCTTGGTGATCACAGCTTTGCAGTAAAGCTTGAAATTAGGCAATGTGATGCCCCCAGTTTTGTTTTTCTTCTTCAACATTTCCTTAGCAATTTGGGGTCTCTTCTGGTTCCATACAAATTTTAGGATTGTTTGTTTCAGCTCTTTGAAAAATGTGGTGGAATTTTGATCGTGATGGCAACATCATTAGCTTTTGATGTAGTGTTCCATGATTCATTCCTTGTATATAACACCCAGTTCTCATCACAACACATGCTCTTCTTAATACCCATCATCACCCTATTATCCCATCCCTCAACCCCCCTCCCATCTGACACCCTCAGTTTACTTCTCAGGGTCCATAGTGTCTCATGGTTCATCTCCTTCTCCGATTTCTCCTCCTTCAGATTTCCTTCCCTTCCCCTATTGTTCTCCATGCTATTTCTTGTGATTCACATATGAGTGAAACCATATAATAATTATCCTTCTCTGCTTGACTTACTTCCCTTAACATAATCCCCTCTAGTTCCATCCATGTCAGGGCAAATGGTGGGTATTCATCCTTTCTGATGCTGTGTAATATTCCACTGTATATATGGACCACATTTTCTTTATCCATTCATCTGTTGAAGGGCATTTCAACTCCTTCCACAGTTTGGCTATTGTGGACATTGCTACTTTGAACACTGGGGGTCCATGTGCCCCTTCTTTTCACTAAATCTGTATCTTTGGGGTAAATACCTAGTAGGTAAATACCCAGCAATTTCTGGGTCATAGGGTAGCTCTATTTTTAACATCTTGAGGAACCTCTGTACTGTTTTCCAGAGTGGCTGTACCAGCTTGTACCAGCATTCCCACCAACAGTGTAAGAGGGTTCTCCTTTCTCCACATCCTTGCCAACATTATTTGTTTCATATTTTGTTAATTTTTGCCATTCTAACTGGTATAAAGTGGTCTCTCATTGTGATTTTGATTTGTACTTCCGTGATGGCTAGTAATGTTGAACATTTTTTCATGTGTCTGTTAGCCATTTGTATATCTTCTTTGGAGAAGCATCTCTTCAAGTGTTCTGCCCATTTTTTGATTGGGTTATTTGTTTTTTCAGTGTTGGTTTGAGAAGTTCTTTACAGATCTTGGATATCAGCCTTTTATCTGTAATGTCATTTGCAAATATTTTCTCCCATTCTGTGGGTTGTCCCTTGGTTTTGTTGACTGTTTCCTTTGCTGTGCAAAAGCTTTTGATCTTGATGAAGTCCCAAAAGTTCATTTTTGCTTTTGTTTCCCTTGCCTTTAGAGAAGTGTCATGAAAAAAGTTATTGTGGCAGATGTTGAAGAGGTTACTGCCTATGTGCTCCCCTCTAGGATTCTGATGGGTTCCTGTCTCACATCAAGGTCTTTCATCCATTTTGAGTTTATCATTGTGTAATGGGCATGGTTCTTATCTCCTGACCTGATCCCGACCCACACAATGAGATCTGGAGAAGGAAATCTACAGCTGATATAGGGACATTTGTACTCCTGGACAGCAAGAAATAGAATAAGTGTCATTGAAACAATATTTAAAAAGGAAATAGAAGAAAACATTCTGAAAGCAAAGGTAGATCGGTATTTTCAGCTAAAAAAAGGTGTTGCTAAGTAAACTGAATGGGAATAAAAAAATCCTAATAGACACATATTGGGATGAAACTGTTGCATTTCGGGGATAAAGAAAAACTCTAATAAAGATTCAGGCAGAAGAAGCAGGCAGTCTTCAAAGAAAACAAAAATCTGATGGCCTTAGCTCTTCAACTCTGATAATGGGTTCCAGAATCTGGAAGAAGATGAAGCACTAAAAGCAACTGAAAGAAAAATAGATGGTGCCAGAAATGCCCCGTGGCAGTGGATATTTACATGTGACTCAGATATGCAAGGGTTTAGGAAGTATATCATCTGTATATCCTTGTTGGGGGTGGGGAGGGAGTGGGAAGCAAATACTTGAAAGTGTTCTTTGGACAACCAGGAGTTGAATCGAAACAAAGAACTTGAGAGAAAAGCATATAGTATATTCCTGGAAAGGAAAGCTGTTGCATTGTTTGGTAGTAATATTCGGTAACTATTTCTATGTAAAATTTAATTGACTGTGGAACAATTATGAAAATTTTATAATTTTATAAAATATATTTTTTTAAGGTTTTGTTTATTTGAGAGAGAAAGGGAGCACAAGTAGGGGGCCTACAGGCAGAGGGAGAGGGATAAACAGGCTTCCCACTGAGCAAGGAGCCAGATGCGGGACTCGATCCCCTGACCCTAGGATCATGACCTGAGCCGAAGGCAGACACTTAACTGACTAAGCCACCCAAGGCATCCCTATAAAATATAATTTTAAGTACACTTTGATAAGAATGTAGCTATTATAATTTTTAAACAGTGTACCTAACAAAATAACCCCGTAAGTGTGCTAGAGGAGGCAACCTAGAACATAGCCCTGAAGACCAGAAGTGGGGCATGAAGAGAGAGTGAGGACACACGAGGAAACGGATTTTCTAATCTCTCAGAAAGGGAGTCAATTGCTATTTTTTTCGTTTCTGAATTTAGTATCTTCAGACATGGAAGTTAAAGTGTGTTATTTAAAGATATAAAAATAATCACCAGCAGAACTAAAAACATTCTGTTTATCAAATTAGCAGGAGGTAGGAAAGATTAGAAGATGAGTCTTAGTCTGTTCCGGCTGCTATAACAAAAGGCCACAGACTGGATGGCTTATAAACAACAGACATTTATTTCTTAAAGTTCTGAAGGTGAAGTTCAAGATCAGGGTGCCAGCAGGGTTGGGTTCTGGTGAGGAGCCTCTTCTGGGTTGCGAGCGCGCAGACTTCTTGCTGTGTCCTCACATGGTGGGGGAGTCTCTTTTATCAGGGCGCTGATCCCATTCCCTGGGGTTCTACCCTGCTGGCCCTACTTCCTAATGCCATCACATCGGGTATTAGGATTTCAATATATAAATTTTGAGGGGACACAAACACTCATACCACAGCAAACTACAAATATTCTGTTTACCAAAATAATTCGAAGTAGGAAAAAGGAGGAAAAAAAGAGATGCAGCAGAAACATATAAAATATAAAACAAGAAAATGGAATTAAGACCAAAGATACCCGTTACAAAAGTACCTATAAATTAAAAATGATTCTATCCATTAAAAGGCAATGACTCTCAGATTGGGTAAACCCAACCCGAATTTGACCATATACAATGTCAAAGCACATACCTGAAATTAAATAAGGTACAATAATTACAGATACACCAGCCAAATGCAGACAAAAAAGAAGACAGGGGTCACAACACTGCCATTAGAAGAAGGAAATTCGGGGCTTCTGGGTGGCTCAGTCAGTTAAGCATCCGACTCTTGATTTTGGCTTGGGTTATGATCTCAGGGTTGGGAGACAGAGTCCCGCATCAGGCTCTGTGCTGGGTGTGGAACCTGCTTAAGATTCTTTCTCTCCCTTGTTCTGCCCTACTCCACCCTGCTTGCCCCTGCCCATTCTCTCTGTCTCTCAAAAAGAAAAAAAAAAAAGGAAGAAGAGAAATACAATGAGACTAAGGTCACTTGATAAACTGATGGAGGGTTTAATCCACAACCAAGATAATAATAGCTATGGATGGAATGTAGCTTATAAATAAATACAGAAACAAAGTTGCAATGCCAACCAGAAACTGCAACAGAAAAGCAGTTATTGAGAAACTTGAAAGTGTTCTTTTTTTTTTAAATTTTTTAATTTTTTTTAAAAGATTTTATTTATTTGACAGAGAGAGAGCACAAGTAGGCACAGAGAGAGAGAGAGAAAGAGTAGAGAGAGAGAGAGAGGAAGAGGAGGAAGCAGGCTCCCTGCAGAGCAGAGAGTCCGATGCGGGACTTGATCCCAGAACTCTGAGATCATGACCTGAGCCGAAGGCAGAGGCTTAACCCACTGAGCCACCCAGGCGCCCGAAAAATTTTTTTATTTTTTATAAACATATAATATATTTTTATCCCCAGGGGTACAGGTCTGTGAATCGCCAGGTTCACACACTTCAACAGCACTCACCATAGCACATACCCTCCCCAATGTCCATAACCCCACCTACCTCTCCCAACCCCCCTCCCCCCCAGCAACCCTCAGTTTGTTTTGTGAGATTAAGAGTCACTTATGATTTGTCTCCCTCCCAATCCCATCTTGTTTCATTTATTCTTCTCCTACCCCCTTAACCCCCCATGTTGCCTCTCCACTTCCTCACATCAGGGAGATCATATGATAGTTGTCTCTCTCCGATTGACTTATTTCGCTAAGCATGATACCCTCTAGTTCCATCCACGTCGTCACAAATGGCAAGATTTCATTTCTTGTGATGGCTGCATAGTATTCCATTGTGTATATATACTACATCTTCTTTATCCATTCATCTGTTGATGGACATCTAGGTTCTTTCCATAGTTTGGCTATTGTAGACATTGCTGTTATAAACATTTGGGTGCACGTGCCCCTTCGGATCACTAATTCTTGACAGATCATATTGATGAAAATACAAACCAGACTACTGAGAGGACTTAAATAATAATCACTTGAATGGCGTGCATGAAGACTAAAGCCCTGTCTTCCTTAGGCTCTGCAAGGGAGTTTCAAGGGTCTCAGTCTCAGATCCTTCGTTGTCCTTTGTAAACTGGATCCTGGGGTGAAAAAGGGAATAATTCTGTAGTTGGTGGGAAAAGAGGGGTTTGGAATCTCTTAGTCCTGGACTTGTGACTCAGCACCAGGACTAACTGCTGTGCAACCTTGGGCAAGACACTTCACCTATCTGAGCTTCAGTCTCTCCAGCTATAAAATCTGTAATATTCCCTTCTCTTACAGAGTTCTGGTAAAAAATTAAACAAGTTCCTCTCTAGGGAATGGACAGTGCTTGACCACAAGCAATACATCTGTTCTTGCAGGATGGCAAATAGCCGGCAGAGTGTGAACTCAATTATGTAATGATCACAGGGCTACACATCCGTACACGTATAGCAGGGTTTCTCTGCCTTGGTGCTACTGACATTTGAGCTGGAAAATTCTTTGTGTGGAGTGAAAGGGGGGGGGCTGTCCTATGCATTGTAGGATGGTTAGCAGCATCTCTGGCCTCTGCCCGCTAAATGCCAGAACACTCCCTCCTAGTCATGAAAACCAAATATGTCTCTAGATGCTGCCAAATGTCCCCTGGGGGACAAAACTGCCCCCAGTTGGGGACTGTTGGAGTAGAGATGTGGAAGAATGCTTTCTAAAAGTGAATGGTTTTTGTCTCTGGGTGGTGAGATTTGGGGGACCTTTTTTTTTTTTTTTTTTTGGCTGTTCAATAGCCTGTCCTGCATCTTTGAATGCAAAATCTACAGAAATCCATGCATTAAGATGGTGAATGCAACTCAAATGTTCAGGGCTTTATTTTATTATTTATTTTGTGAAACTAGAGGCCAGGCAGCACTTCCTCTGTTCTCTACTCCGGCCCCTATGAGGAGACACTTATTTGACCCTCTCTGGCTTGTGACTAGTTAGCGGACCGTGAGAGCACCATTGATAGGAGCTTTCTGTCCCTCCTTCTCCTCTCTACTGCAGGAGAGCACGGGGAGATTAGTACAAAGTCTTTCTCCCCAGGGCAGGCAGAATGGTGCAGTCTTTGTACAAAGACGTTAACAACTTCATGAGTTTATTTCAAACGAGCAGACATGCAATTTGTTAACAAAAGTCTACCCAAGAATCGTGCATTAGGCAGCCATCCACCTGAGCCGCTATAGGCTTGTGGCAAAAATCTCAAAGACCCCAAAAGCGTAGCATCATCATGTTTACATCACGGCTCTGAAACGAACATGAAATGTGCCATTGAGACTGATTTCTCCATTATCCCTTTGCGTTCTGATTTTTAAAAGAGATCAAAATTCCATTTTTCCTGAAGAAAGGGAGCGCAGATTCACAGATTTCATTACCAACTTAAAACAAATTGAGCGAAAAATTAGGGAGAATGTTTTCTCAGACGCAGCAAAGGCCTCTTTTTAAAACCAGCAAACATCTGTGCACTTAAGTACCTTCTGTTAAGGTCTCAGGAAGTCAGTTTCTGCAATATGTGTGAGTTCATTGACTCTGCCTCACTTTCAAATACTGAATAAGAAATGAAGAAATCATCCTTCGGTTTTTTTAAAAAAGTGTAAAAAAATGATACATCTGCCAAGAAAGTTTGGATGGGGCATTCAGATCTTATAATAAACAGATGCAGAACACCGCATTCCGCTGGAACTGGGCCAGACACTGGGGCAGCATTTGGATTTTCTGTTCTGAGTTTTTATTTATTAATCTGGGAGTCACATCTTGTGCTCTTTTTTCTAAGTATTAAACACATTTGCTCACATTAAAGCTCGGCTCTCAAATACAGTAGCTACTAGGCATGTGAGGCTTTGGCAAAATTAATACCAATTAATAAAGTCAAAAAGAAAATTCAGGACCTGAGTCATATCATGCATGACACATTTCAAGTGCCAATAATTACTTCCTACCATATTGCACAGCACTGCTCTACAGGGTTTGGAAAATAAAGATGTACATAAAGGAGAAATGATAAAGGGATCTTATTCCTGCCACCTATACTTCAGAACCACTATTGTTGGGATATGGTGGAGTTCCTCCTGATCTTTTTTTTTTTAGTACTTTCCATATAAAAATTAAAAAGCTGTTCTGATTGGGCTGTAGATGATGTACAGTAAGCAATTTCTTTGTATAGCTCAGTTCCCACCTAAACTTTTATCAGGAGATTTTTCCCATCTTAAAATACATTCTTTGAAAACATGATTTATTAAATTTTCTGCTGGGAAGACTAATTCTTTTTTTTTTTTAAAGGATAATTCTTACTGTAGGAAATTGAAGTAAAAGGGAAAACAAAATTCCCCCTGAAATCTCGCGACTCAGAGAAAAAAATGTTCAACCTTTTGGTGAGCATTCTTTCCACTATTTCTCTGGGCATAAATACACAGATGGGCATATAAATAGTCAGCTTTATTAGGGATATTTCCATCTCAGTGAATCTAGAGATACATTATCCCTTTTATTAGCTACAGATTGTTTCAAGGAGCAGATGTCACGTTTGCCTCTTGTTGCTATATCGGATCAATACCTCCCGCCTTCTGTAGTGTTTTCCCCTTTGGGATTCCCTCCGTTCTTCTCCAGCTTTTCTCCTTTCCACTCCTTCCTTCTTCCCTCTATAAATGTTTTCTGAACCTGTCCCTCTGCCGGTGTCAGGAATAGAACAGTGAAGAGAATAGGGTGGTTCTTGCTTTCAAGGAATTTGTATCCTAGTGGGCAATGGGAAGAGAGATGAACAAATCGCAGTTCATGACAGATCAGGGGAAAGCGCTAGGAAGGAGGCAGCCTCACTGGAGTTGGTATGGACGGGTCAGTCCTCACACTGGGCCCTTGCTTCCCGGGGTGGTCCTGGGCAGTGGAGAAGGCAGGTGACTGCGCCAGGAGAGGAACGAAACAGAGTGAAAGGACTGTTGCTTGGATTGGAGTGGTCACAGGCATGGGACCTGAGGTCCAGAGGCTGGTGTTGCTCTAGACCAGTGGTTCTCACTTGGGGGGTGACTTTGTCCCCCTGGAGGACATTGGACAATATCTAGAGACATTTTTGGTTGTCATAACTGGGGGGGGGGGCATGTTATAGTATCAAGTATCAAGGGATGCAGCTAAACTTCCTGCAGGGCTGTGTCCACAATGAAGAGTTTTCTGGCTGCAAAGATCAATAGTGCCAAGGATGAGAAACTCTTCCCTAGAAGGGGCCAGGACTTAGGGTGGAGAGGGAGACTGAGTCAGGAGGTGGGGGGGGGAGTCTTCAGGATGAGGGATGGCGATAAGGAGGGGCAAAGAGAGCTTGAGGAAACAGCTTCACCTGGGGCGGGAAAGCCTGGCCCAGAAGCGGCAATGAGGCGAAGCGAGGATGCTTACCACAGATTGGGACCCTAAAGTGTGTGTACGTGGGGGAGGGGAGAGGGCTGCAGGGCATGTGCAGTTCTGGGGGACAGAGAACTTCAGCCGAGACAAAAGGGGCTATTGCTGAGTGGTTGAGCATGGAGCTGAGTTTCTTTGCTTTGAAGAGGGGTTCCTGAGGTCACAGGGAAAAGGTCTGGGAGAGAGGGAAGGTAGGTCAGGCCAGGGAAAGCCAGGAGTGGGGGGGTGGTGACCATTATGTGACTCACGTGGTCAGTTAAATTCCTCATGACCCAAGAGGTCTGGGTTCAAATCCTGTCACTGCCATAAACCAGCTGGGTACGTTTGGGCAATCGATTTGACCTTTTTGAGCATTAGTTTCTCTCTTGGCATGGTTGCTGGGGGATTAAATATGATTAGGCATGGGCCAGTGCTCTGTCCACCATCAAGCACCATCCCACGGGAAGTGGAGTGAGTAAGAACCCTTGAAAAAGAGACAGAAATGCCCCATGAAGTTTTTGAGCAACGGATGCTGACCAGACACAGCGTGTGAGGGGATGCGAAAGATACTGTGGATTTGAAATGTCACCAGAACAGGCTCTGCCTGTGATATTTCTGCACTCACTGCCCAAGGCTGACTCACGAGAACAGCTGATAGGACTTGAGACCTTCACACTTCTCCTGGAAGCAGAAGGGCAGCAAAAGCATGAAGATGGAGGCGGGAGGAGGAGTCCCGACGAGAAAGCGTTATCACTCACGTCTGTCCCCCTCTGTGCCACCGCACCCCATGGGGTAGAGGAGTTGGGAAGCAGAGACCAAAGGGTGCCCATCTGGGAGCTGGGCTTGCTCTTCCTTCATATGAGCTCATTTAATCTTCACCTCCTTCTTAAGGGTGGCCGTTTTATCCCCATTTCCCAGATGAGGACGCTGAGACCCAAAGGATGAATTAGTTGGCCTTGGGTCACATGGCTCCCACCGGGCTCTGCTAGAAACTCAGGCCAGTCTTTCCCATTCCAGGAAAGATTCTCTTCCCCTTATGTCTCCCCAGCTTCCTTCGGAAACTCTTTGCCAGAGAAGGCATTAGTTCTTTTGGATAAGAATAACAAGAGCTGTTTGGGACCCAGGCCCCAAAGAGCCAGTGATTGTGGTCCAATGGCCAGGGGTGACCTGAGTCGGGGCAGGTGGTAGCCAGCTGGTAGCCGAGCCCAAGGCTCCATTCCTCCATCCCAGAGAGAACCACTTTCTCATTTCCATAACTGTGAATTTGTCTTCCAAGTGGGGTTTTGCTGGCGTGACCAACATGTCGCTATTCCAGGTGTGGTCTGTGGACCAGCCACACCAGTAACATGGGGATCTTGATAGAAATGCAACATCCCAGGACTCCCCTCCCCTTCCCCCTCCCCCCGCCCAGGTCCCTGCCTTCCCTCCCCCAAGACCTACCTGATCTATGTATAAGGGGCTCCCCATGTGATCTTGTGTGCTCCCTGGGGTTTTATCCCTCCCATCACTGAGGATCAGGTTCCCGTTTTCCATCTTCAAGCTGCCATGAGCCCCCTACCCCCACGCACCAGATGGTGGTCTCACAGACCTGCTGCTGGGCTCATGCCGTCCGTGAAAGGTTCTTCATTTCGTCATGCTTAGGTTCTGATAAATTATTGAACCAGGTGAGGGTTTCCTTCCACCTCCCTAAAGTAGATGGGGAGAAGCATCCAGTACATCAAACCCTCTCCCCTTTCACTCAGGCCCAACCAAGGTCATCTCTAGTCAGGATGGAGGGAGGGAGATTTTAGCCCACACTGAATGCATTCTTCTGTTTTCCCTTAAGGATGGAGCCGTTCCGCACTCACGCCCCGCTTCAGGCCATGAATTATTGAAATCTGAGAAACTTGAATTTGGTCATTCTCGTAGGCTGGGAGTGGGGGGCAGAGAGCATTGCCTCAGAATAGTGTTTTATTTTTCTTTGAGATGTTAGAACAAAATAAAATACGAAAGTAATGAATTGGCGTGCTCACTGCTGGGATAATAGCTGTGAACATCTTGTTATATTTACTTCAAGTGTATTTTTAATAAAAGATAAAACATTACAAAGTTGAAGCAGCCATTGATTGACATCCTCAAATTTTGTCCTTTGCCCCTTTCCCAGAAGCCACCTCTATCTTGGCTTTCATGAATAGCTGTGTTTCCTTGTGGGCAAGCCCTTTAAAAGACATTGTTTTGAAACATTATTTTTATATACATATATAATGTATTATAAATAATAGATACATGGTGTTATTTTGTGGAAATGCATTTCAATATTTACATAAATTTGCTCTGGGTCCTTTTACACTTGGCTTTTTTCACATAAGGGCACTTTTGACCTCTATTCTCGTTGATAAATTTATCTCGAGTCCATTCATTCTGACTGCTGCAAGGTATGCTGTCACGTGGATAGGCTGTGTTTTGTTTCTCTTTTCGCCTTGCTGCATATTTAGATTGTTTTCAATTTTTCACTGTAACAAACAGCGCAACAGTAAGCACCCAGGCCCTGGGTCTCAGCCCGCACACGTGGCAGTGTTTCTTTGGGGCATGTCACAAGCCGTGGAATCATTATGTTGTACAGTAAGTGCACTTTCCATTTTCCTAGGTATTGCCAATCGCTCTCCAAAGTCACCCTAACGATTTACATTCCCACCAGCGGTGTAGGGGAGTACAATTTTCTCCACATCCTCTCCAACGCTTGATATTGTCAGAATTTTTTATTGTTGCTGGCTCCATGGGAGAAAAATGGTCTACCTCTGCGGTTTTCATTTGCCAGTAGCTCCCTTTTGGTAGGAGGGAGTCCTGGCAGGGTAGGACAAGCTGAGATCAGGAGGCTTAGATTCTTTTCTGGCTCTGCTGTCAACTTGGATTTGAGCTCGGGTGCTTCTCTTTCTCTCTCTGGTGTCTTCTGAGGCGGCTGGCCTGGATGGTCTCTAAGAGGGATATCTCAGAGTGGGCAGGACTCTTCTGATCCGTGGCATTTGAGGTTTTGAAGTAGTAAGACTTGCACAGGAAGACCCCTCTGCCACCTAGCACCTGTGCTAGATCCTGGGGTGACCTCAGGGTAAATGATTCTTGAATTAGTGAGAAGTCTGCCTCCTGGAAGTCAGAAGGAGCAGGTTTTAGTCTAGGCTGGAATGTTTGCCTACAGTGTAGCTGTGGATGGATGACCCAGTATTGGAAATCTGCTCAGGCTCCGGGATGAAGGTCTAACTGCTTCAAATGTGGGATTTGAGAAACAAGGCAGAGGATCATAGGGGAAGAGAGGAAAAGATGAAATAAGACAAAACCAGAGAGCGAGACAAACCGTAAGAGACTCTTTTTTTTTTTTTTAAAGATTTTATTTATTTATTTGACAGACAGAGATCACAAGTAGGCAGAGAGGCAGGCAGAGAGTGAGAGAGAGGAGGAAGCAGGCTCCCCACAGAGCAGAGAGCCTGACGTGGGGCTCGATCCCAGGACCCTGGGATCATGACCTGAGCCGAAGGCAGAGGCTTTAACCCACTGAGCCACCCAGGCGCCTCTGTAAGAGACTCTTAATCTCAGGCAACACACTGAGGGTTGCTGGAGGGGATGGGATGGCAGGGATGGGGTGGCTGGGTGATGGGCATTGGGGAGCGTATGTGCTATGGTGAGTGCTATGAACTGTGTAAGACTGATGAATCACAGACCTGTACCCCCGAAACAAATAATATATTATATGTTAACAAAAATAAATTATATTTTAAAAAAAGGCAAGGAGACCCCCACGCGGGGAGCCCATGTGGAAGGTCATTCCCCTGACAGCAACCCGACCCTGGACCAGCTGTAAGATCCAGGCTCCAAACGCAGCTCTGGCCAGGTGTTATTTCCTGAGGCTGACTCTGTTTGCTTTTGGCTTTGGCTTAACGGTGTTTGAGAAGTGGAGGAAGTGGATTCACCTGAGATTGAGCTCATCGGGCTGCTTCAGGATTGCCAGGCATTTGGCGCAGGCACCTGGAGATCTGATGGGTAGGAGGATAGGGTTGCCAGATCCAGCAAAAACAAACAAACAAAAAAACCCCAAAAAACTGTATTGGAATGGGACTTAACTTGTACTAAAAAGTTACCCATAGTTTATCAGAAATTCAAATTTAACTGGGCATCCTTTATTTTATTTGGCAACCCCAGGTAGGAGGTGACAAGTCACTCAGTGTAAGAAAAAACTGAAGATAGGATAGTCGAACTTGACAAGTAGTGAGCATCTTGTTGCTGGAGGTATCCAAGCAGGTTAGCTAAAGTGGAAAGGTTAGATGAGTGGAAATGGTATGCGTATGATACAGTCTTTTTTTTTTTTTTTAAATAACCATCATTTGTGAGGAAAGAGATGTTCTTTTTTTTTTTTTTTTTAAGATTTTTTTTATTTATTTGACAGACAGAGATCACAAGTAGGCAGAGAGGCAGGCAGAGAGAGAGACGGAGGAGGAAGCAGGCTCCCTGTTGAGCAGAGCGCCTGATGTGGGGCTCGATCCCAGGACCCTGGGATCATGACCCGAGCTGAAGGCAGAGGCTTTAACCCACTGAGCCACCCAGGCGCCCTGATACAGTCTTATAGTCTAAGTGAGATCCCTGGGCCAGCAGCATCAGCAGCGTCTGAAGACCTGTTAGAAAGGCAAGTTCTCAAGTCCTGTCCCAGACCCACGGCACTGGAAACTCTGAAGGTGGGGTCCAGCAATCTGTGATATGACCAGCCCCCCAGAGGATTCTAATGCATGGTCAGGTTTGAGAACCAAGGAACAGAGGATTACGTTGGAAAGCTGACTTGAGATCCCAAAACGGTTGCTTTGAGCTCCCCTTCTCTGGGGGGTCAAGGGAAACTGGAAGTGGGATTGGGATGAGGGTGTGGCAGGGGAGAGGTGACTGCTGCCCAGGGTGGGGGGGCTGGGGGGGGCGTGTCTGGCACAGAAGTGAGGGCCCTCTTTCTGGTTTCCTCACGCGGCTGAGAGAGAGGGGGAGAGAAGGAGAGAGAGTGTGAGCAAGTACAAGTAAGCCAAGGGAACTTGGTGATTGTTGTTAAAGAACTGCATTTTTTAACAAATGTATTTTTATTTTATTTTATTTTTTTTAAGATTTTATTTATTTATTTGACAGAGAGAGATCACAAGTAGGCAGAGAGGCAGGCAGAGAGATAGGAAGAGAAGCAGGCTCCCTGCTGATCAGAGAGCCCAATGTGGGACTCGATCCCAGGACCCTGAGAGCATGACCTGAGCTGAAGGCAGCGGCTTAACCCACTGAGCCACCCAGGCGCCCCGGATTTTTATTTTTTTAATTTTATTTTTTATTCTTTTATTTTAAAAAAGATTTTATTTATTTATTTGCCACAGAGGTCACAAACAGGCAGAGAGAGAGAGCAGGAAGCAGGCTCCCTGCCGAGCAGAGAGCCCGATGCAGGGCTTCATCCCAGGACCCCGAGATCATGACCTGAGGCTTAACCCACTGAGCCGCCCAAGAGTCAAGGGAAAAACTAGGTTTCTGCCTTCAAGGACCTCATAGTCAAACGGAGGAGGCAGATGGTTGTAAAACAGGCTGGAACGCAGACAGCTGTGTGTGCTGAGAACGGAGGTTGGACCATGCAGAAGAAGGAGGATTCCTTCTGACTAGGGGGGATGGGTGGTGGTGGGTGACAGGCTGCTTCAGCAAGGACGTCCTTGGAAAGACCTTCCCAGGCAGAGGCGTGGCTTGCCTATGGAGGCAGGGGGCAGCAGAGGGCACTCGGGCAATAGTTTTCTCACCTTCTGAGATGTCCGTGGGCTGTCTTGAGCAGCAGCGAATGCCTTGTCCTTGGAGGATGCAAGCAGAGGCTTTGGGACCAGTCTAGTGCTGGATGGAAGAGTGGTCTGTGGGACCTTCCAGGATGAGGCCCCACCCCCACCCCCAGGACTGTCCAGCTGCTCCCAGGGTCAGCAGTGTGTACCCCGGGGGCCCCAGCCTGGTCCTCATTGTGGCTGCCTCTCACCGCACCCCAGTCGTGCTGGGGAACTGCCTTCTACACAGTACTCACTGTGGGCAGAAAAGAGTGGCTGTAGGGGCCTGGCATTCAATAAATGAAAGCCAACGAGGGACAAGATGGAAGCATCCAGGCCCCACTCTGCGTGTGCACGGAATGTGCTTTCGTAAAGAACGGCTTTATTCTGTTTCTCTGCCTCTATTGAGAGGCTCATGGATTTTCCAGATCACCTTGTACTTAGCCCAGGGGTTGTGTTTGTCATCTCCGTGGACGGCTTTGTGGTCGCGTGCTGTTCACAGTTCCCTCCTCTGGCTATGCTACAGAGCCAACGATCCCTGTGCAACCTGCTCTGGGGTGTGGGGCTTCAGGGGGCCTGGGGAACACGGAGGCCACTTCTCTGCAGCTTCACAATTGCCCTGATTGTGAGCTGAGCTGCTTCTCTGGCAGCTGGCTGCTTGGCATCGGGAAACATGGTCTCGCCGTTTGCTGTCTTCACAGGCTCTCTTTTGGTAACAGAATGTTGGCACTGTTGAATCCGGCTGTGGAATTTTGTCCAGGTTGTTAACAGCCTCATAAACATCTACCTTCTTTTTTCTCCCTGATATTTTTGGTCCACCGTCATGACCAAAGGCATGAAAACTTCACTATTCTGACTGCCAACCCTAGTCTTATTTCCCCAGCACTTACAGCATGCAATGCACTCCCACATGCCATAGCTCAGCCTCTGAGTGCCTCAGTGTTGTTGTCTGTAAAATGGGAATATGACAGTTTATAGTTAGTGAGTTGATACATGTCAAGCTCTTAAAGCAAGGGCAGACACTTAATAAATGGGGAAGATTTTCACTTTTTGAAGTACGAAATTCCCCAAAGAATGAAGGGGGCTCCATCCACTGACAGTGGATGAAATTTGTGCTGCCCCGGGTATGGGCAGTAATGGGCAGTGTTATCTGTAGTGATGATAACAACAATAATGGATTCTAAGTCGTAGTGATGGTGAAGCTCTCCTTCACCTTGAAATACTCAGTTAATCTACTGACTCAATGGCTCTGCTCACTGTTGGGTTTTAATAATGTACATGTACGTTTCAAATAGCATGTTTCAATCACCCTTTCCTAAATACTGTGCTTCCCAAGGATGCCAATTCAAACAAGTCCCTGTTATAGTCATGTCTCTACTTCCATGGGCTCAGCTGCATGCATCCATTCTGGAGGTTAAGTTCCAAAGACCCGGAATCATCGAAGTTTGCTTTGGGCTCAGTTCAGGCCTCTGATGCCTGTGGTATGCACATTCTTGCATTTAAACAGCTGGCTTACTATCGGCAGTGATAGCCTAGTAATGAAATGATGAAACGTTCTTCAGTGAATCTGATTCTTCTATTCTGTAGGACCACTGGGAGCTTTTATTCGTGTTTAAGATTTAGAATGAGGAGGGGTACCTGGGTGGCTCAGGGGGTTAAAGCCTCTGCCTTCTGCTCGGGTCGTGATCTCAGGGTCCTGGTATCGAGCCCCACATCGGGCTTTCTGCTTGTCAGGGAGCCTGTTTCCTCCTCTCTCTCTCTGCCTGCCTCTCTGCCTGCTTGTGATCTCTGTGAAATAAATAAATAAATAAAAATCTAAAAAAAAAAAAAAGATTTAGAATGAGGAAACGGGGTGTGCCCTGTGAGTGGGAAGATTTTTGCATGGCAAGTGCAAATTTTAATTTCTACAATAAATATTTAACGGAATTTGAATAACGTATGTACCATCACAATGTTTCCTTTCTATGGAAGTTGACAGTGGTTAGTGATTTTAAAACTAAAGGACAAGTCAGGGAAGTAAGGACTATTAGTGGTTATTCCGCAATTATTACCAGAAATAATTTGGCCATAGAGTGAAGGGGTGTGTGTGAAAAAAATGATGCTCTCCTATTAGTTATACTGACTGTATAAAAGGCTCTGGGTGTGTGTGTGTGGGGGGGGGTCCCTTGTACACAATATCTCATTTAATACACCAGTTGGCCCTGGGAGGGAGGGCTCATTTTTCCTGTGTTTTGAGTTGGTGCAGTTTTGCTAATGATACCTGACTTAAAAATATTTCTTATTCTTACCTTCAAACTCAGTCTCATTTTTTTTCTCCCCCATAAGATGGTTTATCCCAATTGTAACCCAAAAGCCTCTCTCCAGTGCTGTGAAATGAGATCACCCCTCCCACAGATAAGGAAATCATTCTGACATCGGCCCTTTCTTGGCCTCCTGCTGAAAACAAAGCCCCTCTCAAGTGTCCCTCCTGCTGAAAACAAGGCCCCTCTAAAGTGTCCCTCTGTTTTTTCCAAAGGCTCCTCTTCTCTTCTGCTGCCATCTTGTGTGTGGGGGGAGGGGTGTGGCAGGACCCTTGTCACTGTGGCTGCGCTGCTGCCAGGGACCTTCATGAGAAGCCGGAGGCCCGGATGTGCTTGTGGCTGATAACCACTGCTCCCCCTCCTTCCCTCCTGGGCCCCCTCCCCCTCACTCCCTTGTCTGAGGACATGGGGCTGATGTTTCCATGAGAGCAGGTGTTCCTGCAGTCCGTAGACCCAAGTGCCACCTTAGAGACAGCTAGGTGCTTGTGGCTGGTCCCTGCAGGGCGGGGTCATTTCGGCCCCCAGCAGCTGGCCCCTCTAGGTGTCCATATGGCTTGGAATCCCAACCAGATTTTCTCCTTAGCCTTAACAGGAGAGGACTGCCTTTGGTGGCCTAGTGTACCCCCTCATTTCCTGCTCTGGGGTCATGCTGGAGATGCCTCTGCCCTTCAGGGAACCTCCACCCCTGGGGTTTGGTCTGGTCCCCAGCTCTGATGACAATCGCAACAGCACTCAGCATGTTCCCCAAAGTGTGCCTTGTTCTGTCTTAAATACCGCATCACACGCGGGATGCCCAGCAGACTAGGCTCCTAGGGGCTCCTGCCTGGTCTCGCCTCCAGGCTTCCTTTCCCAGGCTCCTGCTGCCTCCCTGGGGAGCAGGACCCTTCTCCTGCTGGATCTGGCCAGTCTTCCCTCTCTCAGTCCCAGGGGAAGTTATCTTGTTGGCAGGTGGGGAGGAGAAGGACATTTGGGCCAGGTTCCTTTCAAACATTTTGTTTCTGTCCCCAAGGGCCAGGTTTGTAGAGACCCAGACCAGGCAGGGGTCTCTGTCCCTGCTCACCTGGCAGGACATCCTGTGTCCTCTCTCAGGCAATGGGCTCAGAGGTGGGTGGCTTGACTCGGCAGAAGGGAGCAGAGTGAATCACGAGGAGCAACAGTTTTGTTTCACTCAATTGAAAACCTATCGACTGACCAAGCATTTAACTGACAAGTATTTTAAAACAATTAGTCCGTGCAGAACACTGTGAGGTATGATGAAGTGTACAGAGCAATGCAACACAATTCCGTCAAAAGAGGCAAGCAATGACTGTGTCCCGCCATGCACCGAGGACTCTGCTAGATGCTGAGACACAGCGGAGAGCAACAGCTCAGACAGGGTGTCCTGCCGAGTCTGGGGGAGCTCTGATACTGGCTCCAACCTGCTGTGATCTTGCATGTCTGGAGGCCAGAAGTCAGAGATGGGTCTCACTGGGCTAAAACCAAGGTGTGAAGAAGTCGTAGGAGAGACAATTTTCTCTGGCCTGTTCCAGCTGCTAGAGGCTGCCTGCAGTTCTTGGCTCCTGCCCCGTCCTGTGCCTTCCGAGCCAGCAAGATATTATCTTCATTTCTCTTTCTGATTCTGAATCCCCTGCCCCTGCCTCCCTCTTTCACTTGCAAGGACCCTGTGATTGCACTGGGCCCACCTGGCAATCTGGGATAGTCTTCCATTTCGTGACCCTCAAGGTAACCACGTCTGCAAAGTCCCTCTGGCCATGTGAGGTCACATAATTCATGGTGATATTGGGGATTGGGACCATACATCTTTGGGGGCCATTATTCTGCCCTCTGTATTGGAAGGAGGTGATATGATGTAGGCACACAGGGGACACATCCTCATGTGAATTTCTTTTCCTACCTGTGGGTCTGATTCTGAGGAGGAGCCTGCTTCCTGAGGGAGATCCCCTTGGAGAACAGTTACGTGGACCAGAAGGTGGCCCTGATCCAAATCCAGCCACGTGTGCGGGGGCTCTCAGTGTCCCCTCTCCTTACCCCAACCCCTCTCTACCCAAGAAGTCACCTGTCATTTCAGCAGGCAATTCCTGCTCTGAGGATGGCCTCCTACTGTAAGCACAGGGGTCTCTCAGCCCAAGGGCTTTCTCTGGCTGCAGGGCTTTCTCTGGTTGCTCCTAGTGGTGAAGACTGGAAAAGCTGGGGATTTGGCCCCAGGAGGAACACTTAGCCAAGAAGGGATGGGAGTTGGTGGCTATGTCAGTGTCCGGGCGTAGCTGTAACAAACGATCACACATCGGGTAGCTTAAAATACAGAAATTTCTTGTCTCATGGTTCTCGAGGCCAGAAGTCTGAAATCAAGGTACCGCAGGGCCTTGCTCCCTCTGAAGTTTCCAGGGGGGCGTCCTTCCTTGACTCTCCCAGCTCCTGGTGGCTGCTGGTGTTCCTTGGCCCATGGCTGCATCCTTCTAGCTTCCGCCTCTGACCTCACATGGCCTTTTCCTTTCCTCTCTGTGAGCCTCTTAAAAGGATACTTGTCATTGGATTTAGGGTCACCCTGGGTAATCCAGGATGATCTCATCTCAAGATGCGTAATTATATTGACAAAGATCTTTTTTTTTTTTTCCAGTTAAGTTCACTCTCTCAGGTTCCAGGGGTTACAAAATCACATCTCAGCTGGCTCCCTGATGCGCTTTGCCCTGGGCCACCTTGTGCTGCACAGCCCTGGCAAGATCTTCATCTCTGGAGCTCACTGGTCAGTGCTCTGCCTCCTGGGCCCATCCCCTCCCCCATCACATGGCCCTTGTGATTGCAGTCTCATCTCTGTCTCGCAGACACTCCTGGCTGGTGGCTGGCCTGCAGCCGCCGCAGAGGGGAAGTAATTGGAAAGGTACCTGCTGCCTTAGATAGTGAAGAAAGGATCATAGTCAGCATGTGGCTTAATTGGATCAAAGAAAAAAGCCCTGCTCCCATCTCCGCAGTAACATCGCCCTTGATGGGATGCAGATAGAGCTCATCACAGAAGCAAGAGTCTCTGCCAAGACACTTGTGGGCCTTCTGGCCTGGCTTTAGGAAGCTCCTGGACAGGGAAGGAGCTGAATGCTTGGGCCCTTGCCTAGAGCTCAGAGCCATAAGCAGGCACTGGGCCTAGAGGTGAAGAAAGGAGGGTATTTTGGGGATGAAGAGCTAAGGCTTTGGGTCTGGGTTGGAGAGCATGGCCCAGGAAGGAGGTCTGACTGAGACAGTCCTGTGCTCAGGGCCGGGAGGGTGAGAGAGCTGGAAAAGGAGGATCAGGGGGGTCGAGAGGTCTCTTGTTGCCCCCAGGGAGAAGGAGGAGGTGACCATCTGATAGGTGACGGTCCACGACAGTGACTGGGACATGGGGACCTGTGCAGGAGGTCACAAGGGCTGTGCACATCAGTCACCCCTTCCTTCCTGCGGAGGAGCTTCCAGGCCAGTCAGCCCTCCCAGCCAGCCCCCTGCTCCTGGAGATTTAAGGGAGGTACAGTCACCACCAGACATGAGCCCAAGCTCTGGGCTCTAGCCTCGGGTCCTTGGAATTCTGTGCTGTGTGAACTGGGCACGGGCCCAGCTCATCTCAGCAGAACATGGTGTGTCCTGTTTGGTGACTTCTCTGAGGAGGGCTCCCTGAAGAGTCCTGGGGAGAGGCAGAAGTCGGGCGATCATGGGGGTCCAAATGCGGTAGCATTAAGACTGTAGTTCTATCCCAAGGGTGAGGGAAACTTTATGCTCCTTCCCCATCAGAAGAGTTGGAGGAGCAGTGGGGCTGGTGGGGAGGAAGGGGCTGGAGGGCTAGTGAAGTCCCAGGGCACAGCCATGTACCAGGAACGTCTTTTACTCCAGAAATACACTCAGCAGTGACTGATCTTGTGTTTTCTGCTTGTGTAAGGTCCCGTGTCACAGAACAAGGTGAAATAACTGGGTTTTTGTACACTAGGAGAGGACAGTTTTTCCTCCTACTGGAACTTCAACTGTGTGAACAAAGTCTTGTCGCTGCTGTGCGTTGTTGTCAGGGTGCCTCTGTAAGAGGCCCCTTCCTCTGTCAACTCCGAGAAGCTTCTGTTCATGTGGCTGGAGGGGTAGGAGGAGCCAGGTCAAGCCCAGGCTGGCCCCAAGGCTGAGGAAGTTCAGAGCTCTGGACTTCCTTCAGGTGGTTCTGGGGATTCACGGAGCCCACAGTCAGAGCTGTGCTTTGGAAAGCGAAAGAAAAGACACCTGTGCAAATACAACAGGACTTGATGGGGACAGGGACCCAGTGTATCTGCAGCTGGAGTGTTTAATCTAAAGGCCTTGGTGTGTCCTCATCCCCCTTGCCTAGAACATGTGTCCCAGCTTAAATATCGCTACTCAGAGAATTCTTTCTCGATTCCCCTCCTTCTTAGCAGAATTCTTTTCCCTTGTTGCAACCTCTCATGGCTTCCTCTGCTTTTCTTTTATAGAATTTGCCACAATTTTGGAAATTTTGACTTCTCTTCCTAATCAGACCTTAAATTCTTTGGGGGAAGGACCCGCATTTTATTCTTTTCTCTATGATGCCAAAGAAACAGCCCTGGACGGAGTTAAAGAGATAAGGAAGACCTATTAAAGACTATTGCAATAGGGGAGAGAGACTGACTTCAAGTCAACTGAAACAAAAGACAGGAGGGTTTTTAAGCTAATGGAGCAGTAGTGGAGGGCAGTGGTTTATTTGTGTTTGCTCATTGGTGTTAGTCTCCTATCCTCCCACAGAGACTGGGAGACAGGGGCGTTATCTTTCTTTATGATTTCATTTCTGAGGGATGGCACCCAGGTCCTTGAGAAAGATATTTCAGGGTTGTAAAACTGGCAAGAGTCTGGGAGAAGATTTACATCCCAAAAGGGCAGAGAAAGAACTTACAATTGCAAGGTTTCTCAAGTCAATGCTCTTTGAGAAAAGAGAGGTCAGGGACCTCTAGTCAGGAAGAGACCGTCTTGAGTGTAGTCAAACTAAGGGGAACAATGAGGTATCTTGGTCACTAACGTCCCACCCCATGCTAACTTCCTCCCCTTTAGGCCCTGGCAAAGAACCCAGCAAATAATAGGTGTGTTTAATTTAAATTTAACTTGAACATTTGTGTGTCTATTTGGTGAATTTCCATTTCCTTCTCCAGACTGTGAGCTCCATGAAGGCTGGGGCCAGGCCTATCTTGTTCATTAGTGTAAACCCAGCACAAATAGTTCTCCACTATTAGGAACAACAGGTGCTTGTGGAACAAGAGGATGATGGATGGGTAGGTGAAGAGAGACAAGCATCAAGGCTGACTTCCAGCTTCTTGGCGTGCCTGGCGTGTGGAGGTGATAGTGATGGGCTCAGGGTAGAGCAGTTTTTGATCAGGACTGGCCTGCTGAGGGCAGGGGGTTCGTGGGGTTCGGTATCTGAGATGGACGTGATCGAGGGTGCATGGCTGGGGCCTGGAGAGATGATTGCTTTGCAGATCTCACCTCTGACTTGCCCTCTGTTTGATTTTTAACAAGTGATAGTGAACCTGGGGAGGTGACAATGTGTGCTCTTTTGAGTTTATTTAGAACCCCCTTCCAGGCCACCTCCCCGGCAGATGGATGCTGGTGCATGTAATTACTTTCGGGGTCAAAGCAGCACAATCAGCATCTTTGTCAGCAACATTCATTGAATAGTTTTATCGAACGCCTGAGGGTGATTTGTTCCAGCACTGGAGTAATTGTCCAATCAACCACAGGTCCCTGGGGGAGGGGGTGGTGGTTTGAAGGAAGCATCCCATGTATTTGTGATTAAGACTGGAGGGCTTCATTATTTAACTCAACAAACATTCACTGAGTACCTACTGTGTGTTGGGTTGTGCACTAGGCCTTGCAGGGGGTGGGAGAGAGTTCTAGTTCCCAAGAACCTACGGATTATTAAAAAAGATAAACAGAACTGCCCTTAATCTCATACTTATCATTGTAGGTGCCCCAGTGAGGCCTGGAGGGGGAAGGACTTCCTCCTGATGGAGAAGGCTTTGGACCAGGGCCTGGGAAGATGAAGGGTGGGAGTTGGGGTAGGTGTGGACAGTTGGGGTGGGGATGGAGGATTGGCACAGATGGACATTCAATGTCATGGACAAAGATTCTCTCCTTGACCATGTTCCAACCAAACTCCTTTGAGACCTTTTCTTGACTACGCCTCAACCTTGGCCCATAAAGATTTGAACAAACACTAACATAATTTCTAACACCTGAAGGCCACATCCCTAGGATGACCCTAGACCCCTTAAAGTGGCTGCCTGAGAAAAACCAAGGCTGCCAAATGAATTTGCTGTTTGTTCCAGCCAATCTCTGAAGATAGGGCCCCTGTCTCCCATCCTGTGTGGGAGAGCAGGAGGCTGACTTTGGTAGGCATCGGTTAGCAAACTCAGGTGGGTTTCACATGGACCAACATCCCCTTCCCACTTTTTGTAAGTTTTCACAACCATTCCCCCCTCCCCTTCTTTTTTCATTCTCCCTTTGTAATGTCCAGTCACCTCTGCACAAATCAGAATAGAGCTTAGCACTTTCTGCTCCTGTCTGTGGGTACTGAATAAAATCTGCTTTCACTGCTTTAATGAATTGTTGGCTGCATTCATCTGTACCTGTTCTCCATAGAAAAATAAGAACAGAAAACTGACCCCGAAGTTGTTAAAAAATTATTGGTCAAGAAGAGAACTTTTAGGATTCAATCCATCAGAGGAAATTGTGAGAGATGGAACAGCAGAGCAAAGTGTGTGGGGGGGCAGATTATTCAAGGCCGTGAACGGCTCAAGCAAGGAGTTGGGGGCTTTATCCTAAGTCTGATAAGAAGTGTTCAAAGTCATCCATATGGCAGAGCAGCATATTTTGGGATGGCATGTCTTAAACTCCTTCAGAGTTCTAGACTGTAAGACAAGATTCAGGTGAAGAAACATTCCTTGGGAAGTGGAGGTCACACAGGTGGGGGAGTGAAGCAGGGAAGGAAAGTCAATACAGTGTTACTGAGCCTTCAACTGTGATGGTTTACGTGGGGGCACACAAGCCTCACAGTGACTCCCATGACAGAGGTGAAGGATCTGGGGTATTGATACACCTTCTCTAGTCATTGGCTCAGGGCAGCTCCTGGGTATATCCATTCCTTGGCACATCTGGCCTGCCCCATGCTGGAACCAGAGCCCTCAGGCACAGAGATACAGATAGATAGAAGTCACTGGGGCACAATGAAACATCCAAGGGATATGGACAGGACAGGGACAGCATTGGCTACAAAATCTAAGCATGCACTTTGTATAAATAGTCCAAGATATCTAGAAACTTGTCCTCTACTTAGTTTTATATTATGTTGGTGGAATTAGCTGCAACCTTCAAATAGTTCAGATTGGAGCAATTATGTTTGTAGTGCAGAGCCGGGGTACAATTGTAAGCAACTTGTGAGTTACCCACTTGTGAGCTATTCCACATCTCACCCACTTGGGGTTCATTAGTTTGTCAGAAATGAGCATTTATTGAACATCTGTTATGTGCCAGGCCTCATGCAGGGTACTTGATGCATAATATCTCATTTAGTCTTTATAATAAAAAACCCCATGAGACAGGGATGGTTGGACCCATTTTATAGATGAGGAGGTATACTTAGTGATTTGCTCTTGCTGAAATAGCTTGCATTGAACAGAGCCAAGCTGCAACCCATTTTCTTTCCTCAACCTTTGCTGTTACCTGGTAGGTAGAAATTACAAGAATAATCTCAGACCAAGCATTTGGCTTACATTTGCATTCAATATTTATTGAAGTTCCTAGGCCCATCCAGTACTTACTGCCGGGGCTTAATAAGTTCTAAATAATAATGATTTTCTGCTGGATTAGTATAGATGCTTCTGTCAGCTGAGGCTGATTTCCACCTAATTTGCAGGGAATTTGTGCAGCACAATGATGAGCTAAATATTTATGCAGAAAGGATGTATGTACAAATCACATTTCCATAAGAAACACAAGGCAAATGAGAGTTTCCCACAAAAAAGTTTATTGATGGGAAAAGATGCTTTAGAGAATCTAACATTAGCCAGGATTAACCAGCATTATCCAAGAGTTAGCCATATTTAGGCAATTTTAACATTTATGCCAGGGAAGTGTTTTTATTAAGTGTTGCTAAGGATTACTGGAGGAGAAATTAGTTCTGTTCACCATAGTTGAGGGAAAAAACTTGAGAATATGGAATAGCTCTTCCTCCAACTGACTAAGCTATCTTGGTGGACTACCATGGGCAAATTGTCGCCTCTCTCTGAGCCTCAGTTTCCCAAGCTGTCATCTACTGGATAGGATTGGATATTCCCCAAGGCCCTACCCACCCTGTCTTGTCATTTATGGGCACTCCAACTATGCCTCTCTTTTTGTTTATACTGAGAGGGAGGCTGTTGACCTCAGACCACCAACCTTCCTATGGAAGAGAAAGAGTCAACATTTAGGCTACCTATTATGTGCCAAGCACCTGTCAGGTGCTTTAGGTTGGTCAGTCAACTCATTACTCTTTATAGTAGCTCAATGGCATGGGTTTTATTTCCACCTTATAGCTAAGAACAGAAGTTGCAGATTGAAAAGCAACTAGTGTGGAAATTCCTCAAAAAGTTAAAGATAGAGCTACCCTAGGACCTAGCAATTGTACTACTGGGTATTTACCCCAAAGATACAGATGTGGTGAAAAGAAGGGCCACATGCACCCCAGTGTTCATAGCAGCAATGTCCACAATGGCCAGAAGGAGCCAAGATGCCCTTCGACAGATGAATGGATAAGGATATGGTCCACATATACAATGGAATATTACTCAGCCATCAGAAAGGAAGAATACCCACCACTTGCATGGACATGGATGGAACTGGAGGAGATTTTGCTAAGCGAAATAGGTAAAGCAGAGAGAGACAATTATCATATGGTTTCACTTATTTCTGGAACGTAAGGAATAACATGGAGGACATTAGGAGAAGGAAGGGGAAAATGAAGGGCAGGAACCGCAGGGGGAGATGAACCATGAGAGACTATGGACTCCAGGAAACAAACTGAGGGTTTTAGAACAGAGGAGGGTGGGGGGAACGGGTTAGCCCAGTGATGGGTATTAAGGAGGGCATGTATTGCATGGAGCACTGGGTGTTATATGCAAACGATGAATCATGGAACACGACATCAAAAACTAATGATGTACTGTATGGTGACTCACATAATAAAAAAAAAAAGGAAAGCAACTGCTAGCTTTGGGGCCACGCTCTAGTCCTTTCCATCCCCATCTAAATTCAACAAAATTTTTTGTTATAAGTTGTTTACCAAATAGGTAACAAGGGGCAAAGGGCATAGGACTTGGAGTCATATAGGCCTGGGTTTGAATTCTGCCCCCCGCGCCTCCAAGATACTAGCTGTATGCCTTCGTGAGTCATGTCATGTCATCTGCACACACTTATGATCCCTGCAGAGCAGGACTATTGTGTGCATTCTGGGGGAAACTGTCGGGCTCTTTGATCCCAATCTGAATGTTTAGTCATTCTACGCTTCCCTCCAAGGGTTATCTTGGATGGCCATGCTCACTCCCTTGCTGGTGGAGGAAGCAGCTTTGGACGGGGCCTGACTTTTCTCTCATCCTTGCTCCCTTGAATTCCTTGGGCTGATCCCAGCTTGACTGGCCGTGCTGAATTCAATCCTACAATTCAATCAGCACAGCCAGAAGGTTGCCTGACTTCTGTCTGTGCACGTGGTGTACAGCTGGGGGTGTGGGTTCAAACCCCAGCAATACAGGTTCTCCTTGAGTGACCTGGAGTCACTCATTTGATTTCTCTAAGACTATTTCTCTTCTCTGAAATGGGGAAAATCTTACAGACTTAGTGTTGGTTAAACATCATGATGTAGAAATTAATTACATTTTAATTAGCGGTCAAGGTTCAGATGCCTTGAATGAGCAAATGGGTGAGCGACCTTCCTCCCACAAATGTTACTTTAGGAAGACTCATTTCTGCCTCACTGAGATGTCATTTCCTATAAAGGTGTCGCATTTAATGTTTTGAAACCTTGTATCAGGCACCACCTGCCGAGGTCACAGAAGCAGCAGGTGTCTGCCCCATGTCCTTTCTGCTGTTGCCTGCCAGTGCTCACAGATCCAGCCTCTGCTTGGAATTTAGCTTTTGCAACCCCAAGACTCACAATCAGACTTTTAGTTTCGTGTTCTTCTGAGGTTGTAATATGGCTTTGAAAAGATATTTCTGGAAAATTAGAAAGTTGTAAAAAAAAAAAAAAATAGAAGTCCAGACTCACAGGGACTTCAGAAATACACACCTCCTTCTTAAATAAATAATCACTCTATTAATTATAATTCACATAAAATAAAAATTCAGCTTGTAAAACAATTCAGTGGTTTTTAGCATTTTCACAGAACGGTTGTGCAACTGTCACTACTGTCTAATTTTAGAACATGTTCATCACTTCTCAAAGAAACCCTGTACCTGTTAGCAGTTGCTTCTCATACAGCTTTGGTAACTACTCATTTCCTTTCTGTGACTCTGCTTCTTTTGGACATTTCATAGAAATGGAATGAAATTCCATTTTTTTTTTTTTTTTTTTTTACTTTTGTGACTCTAGCTTTCCTCTAGCACCATGTTTGCAAGGTTAATACATGTTGTAGCATGGACCAGTACTTCACTCCTCTTTGGATGACTGGCATTCATCCCATTGTATGGGCAGACCATATATTACCCATTCATCACCTGAGTTGATGGGTATTTGGGTTGTTTCTACTTCTTGGCTATTATGAATATCACCACCATGAACATTCGTGTACACGTTTTATATGGACATATCTTTTCAGTTCTCTTGGGTATACACCTTGGGCTGGAACTGCTGGCTCATAGGGTAACTTTGATCTCTGCAGGAACTGCCAGACTATTTTACACCACTTCGCAATCCCATCTCCAGAAGCTCTGTTTTGGTCTTCGTTGGTTGAAATCGGTTTGCAGGTGCTGACCATTTATTTGAGCTTTAAGTCCCATTTGGTCTGATGTCTCAGAGGAACACGCAGATCGAATTACAGGATTGAACTCAGCACAGCCAGAAAAGACCTGCTATGGTCTATTATGTTTATCCTGTAATAAAATTCAGAACAGAGTGCAGTCTAGGATTTGAGTTCTTGAGGCAGAGCGTGATCTAGCACTGGGCGAACAGTTTAGGATAGTGCCCATCTTGCTTTGTGTTCCTTTTGGTGAAAGGCTGAGACAAAGATTTGAGTGCAAGTCATTTTCTTGGGAGGTGAGCCCAGGAAATCCCTTCCTAAGAGGCAGTGAGACAGGCAAGGGAAGGAAGTCAGTAAGGGGTGTGTCCTCAAGCAGGTTACCACTGTGAGCCACCAGAGCTCAGTTCAGCTGGGGAACTCTAGGATCCAGTGTAGAAAACACCCTGGAGTTATCCAAGTGGAGAAGAGAAAAGATGGCACTTTGACCCTCTGATTCCCTGGTCTGCCACTTGGCTGAGGGCTCCTTCTGGGGATATGACCTCCTTGGGACTTCTGGTTTGCTCTGCTCACTGGTCTTGCCTATACCCTCAGCCAGAGGAGGTGAGTTGGGAGGGCTTGCCCCAAGCCTTTGGTGTGTGGAGGTCCATAGTCCGGGAACCACCAGCATCAACCATGGGGCCAATCCAAATTGGTGGCTGAGTAACTCACCAGTGGCCATCTCTAACTAACTACATTAAAAAGTTAAAAAATCAGTGTGATGGAAGGCTGTCTCTGTTGACTTAGAGAAATCAAAAGGAGGAGAAATAAAATCTTTTCCTAAACCCTTCCCTGAGGTAGGAATCACAAAGCTTCCAGAACGTAGGAAATAGCTGACTCTTATATATATATATTTTTTTTTTAAATTGAAGTTAGAGGCTGTTCTTTTAGAAAGAAAAGAATGGGGCAATTGAAAGTCTCTTGCTGAAGTAATCAGAGCTGAGAGGCAGGAATAGAAATGGAAATCAGAATCCGTCTTGAGACAATTTAGTGGGATAATCAAGGGCTAGGAATTCTGCCAGTCCCCCACAGATCAACACCGCTGGGTTCCACAGAGCCCTGAGTACATGTTTATCTTCAGGCTCAGTGGAAGAAGGGGCCTGTGTGGCAGCAGCTTTCACATCTATTAGAGACCCAAGTCTCCTGGGGCACATGATAAAAATACAGTCCTGGGGTCCTGCCACAGAATCGCCAAGAGCAGGACCAGACAATCTGTATTTTTGCAGGTCCCCTGGATTACAGTGGCTCAGATGTGGGGACCTCTGAGGGGAGACAGTCAGACTTGTAGGTAAAGTTTCAGACATTCTGGAAAACTGACAGGAGAAATGGACAATCTCCTGTGCTTCCTTAGCCTTCCTCATGGCCCTGCTTAGATCGTCCATGCTTCATAGCCAGCCTGGCCTGTAAGCAGAAGGAGCTAGGAGGTCCCTGGAAAGAGAAAGCTTTCAAGACATAAAAAAAAAAAAAAGTCATTGTAGTTCCCTGCCTATCTTGTGATTGATGCCTGATCGGCACAACTTGTCCAAAGCACATTTCTTGCAAAAATTCCTGGGATATGTTGAAATTACAGAGGAATAAACCCCAGTAAGATGATTTTAGGGGAACAAAAGAATGTTTAAAAGCAAACAACCACTATCAGGCCAAGAGAGAGCCTAATCATATCTGGGGCACTAAGTCAGTGGTGGAACTTCCAGTGCTGGCTCGGAAGTCAAGACCTAGTCAAGAATATGACCTAGTGCATGCTCTCAAGTCATCTTTGCAGGATGTAAGCCCCATGTGAGCATTCGGATACATATCGATAAAGTCAGAGAATCGATGATACTGACCCTTGCCAGGGCTCATGACTTTGACCAGGACTCTGTCCCCTTAAGATGGCTTTTGCTGAAATCTCCCCTCAGCGGCCCCCTTCATGAATATGGATACACCCCACCATAAAACTTCTCCAGTTTTGTTGTTAAGGAGACACTGCTTTGGGAAATAGCCCTCGTGTTCTCCTTTACTTGTGACAAGTAAATTCCTTTCCCTAATCTTTGGCTTGTTTGTTGTCTTTTCGGTTGACACCCACCAAAAGGTGAACCTGATTTTGTGGAAAAAACCCTTAGCTCCGGGCGCCTGGGTGGATCAGTGGGTTAAAGCCTCTGCCTTCTTCTCAGGTCATGATCCCAGGGTCCTGGGATAGAGTCCCGAGTCGGGCTCTACTTCTCTGTCTCTCTCTGCCTGCCTCTCTGCCTACTTGTGATCTCTGTCTATCAAATAAATAAATAAAATCTTAAAAAAAACCCAAACAAACCTTTAGCTCCTCCCTTGTCTGAGGTGTTGGGCAGGAATGTCTGTGGGGTTGGATTTTCATCACTGGAGACTGGGGTTCTCAGACCACGTGGTCCTCTCTCTGTAAAGCATGGCCTCAGATGAACAAACAATCAGACCAAGTTTAAACAGTTGAAAGGTATACAACAAAAGTTGCCTTAACCTGAGTTTCTCTAAAAACATGAAAGGCCATGAAAACTCACTCCCTACCAGACTGTTCTTAGGGTTATGGGCTGAATGGTCTTCCTGAAATTCATAATTTCAGTGGATCCTTGTAATGTGACCATTTAGCTGTCAATCTAAAATTTCCTGATGGGCACCAGTGAGGTCATCTGCAAGACAAAAACCATGGTTCCCTTCTCCAAGAAAAGATGATGTCCTAGCCTGGAACACTTCTTTCTTTTCTTTTGCTCTCCTTCTTTATTTTTTTTTTTTTTTTTTTTTTTAAAGATTTTATTTATTTATTTATTTGACAGGGAGAAATCACAAGTAGATGGAGAGGCAGGCAGAGAGAGAGAGAGGAGGAAGCAGGCTCCCTGCCAAGCAGAGAGCCCGATGTGGGACTCGATCCCAGGACCCTGAGATCATGACCTGAGCCGAAGGCAGCGGCTTAACCCACTGAGCCACCCAGGCGCCCCATTGCTCTCCTTCTTTAAAACAACCTTCTATTTTGTACAACCTGGAGCTTCTCTTTGCTTGCGAGGTGGGATGCTGCCTGGTTCATGAAGCTCTTAATAAAGCCAATTAGATCTTCAAATGGACTTGTTTGAATTTTGTTTTTTTAACACAGCTAAAATGAAGTCGTTAGGGTGGGTCTTAATCCAGTATGCCCCATGTCCTTATAAAAAGGGGACACTTGGAGACAGGTCACGTGAACTTGGGACGGCCATCCACAGACCGAGAAGCGTGATCTGAAACAGGTGCGTTCCTCACAGCCTCAGAAGGCACCACATCCGCCACCACCCGATTTAGGCTTCCAGCCTCCAGAGCTGAGATGATGATCTTCTGTGGTTTGAACTATCTGGTCTGTGGTCCTTTTTCACAGCAGACCCAGCAGGGAATATAGTCCTCTTTCTCTCTGCTGGACCCTACCTCCCCAGCTTCTCTCAGTCCATCCCCTCTACCTCCACAGCCTTCCCTGGAACCCTAACCCTTCTCCTCCCCACCTCACCCCCATCCCCCTGCATGCCTCACAGTAGCTCCTCCCTTGCCTCTCCGCCTTCAATCTGACCCTCCTGCCCAGCTGCCAGCCTCATGTTTTAGAAACAGACATCTGATCATGCTCTAGATTCCCCCGTGGCTCCCTGTGGCCCTCTGGGTAGACTCAGATCCCCAGTCACAAGGCCCTCGGTGGTAGCTGAGGCTTGCCCTCCTTGAGCTTTACCGTGTGCCTCTTCTCTCCCTCACCCTGGTCTTCTTGGGTTCTGAATTAGCCTTTATTGTAGCTCTCCAATCTCTGCTGAGAATTCCCTTCCTTAACCCTCACCCTTCCAGCTGAGTCCCCTTTCTCCATGAGGCCTCAGTTAATGTGGTTCCTAAGGGGTCACCAGTTTAGATTTTTTCCTTCCTTCCTTCCCTCCCTCCCTCCCTCCCTCCTCCCTCCCTTCCTTCCTTCCTCCCCCCTGTGCAGTGTGATCTTGAGAGCACATGCGCATGCATTGGCGCCTGCGCACATGCGCGAGCAGGGAAGGCGGAAGTGGAGGGGAGGACCCAAGTGAGAGGGAATTTCAAGCAGGCTCCATGCTCTGCTCCACACAGGCCATGAGATCATGACCTCCGCTGAAACCAAGAGCCAGACAATTCACCGGCTGAGCCACTCCAGTGGCCGCAGGTTAGGTCTTTGTCTGTACGCTCTCTTAGCATCCTGAGCTCTGCCCTGCAGCAGCTACACATTTGTAAGTCGTAATTTGTGTGAATATTTATTTAGTGTTTTACCGAGAGTGTAAACTCCAGGGGGGCAGGGGCTTCCGTTGTGTTTGTTCACTTCTGTACCCCCAACGCCAGGACGGGGCTCCGTGCGTAGTGGGTTTTCTGTCGGTATTTGATGACTGAACGGATGAATAGACTGGAATCGTCCGAAGGGTCTGGACCGGGCCTGTCTTGTTCATTCCTGTTTCTCCTGCACTTAGAGCGGTGCCTGGGATAGAATAAACCCTGTGAGTGTGTGTATGTGGGGTGTGGGGAGGTGAAGAGGAGAGAGGAAGGGAGGAGGAGGGAGGACCTCAGGTGCAGCTTGCCTGGGGTGGGAGCCCAGGGAGGTGCCGCTTCCCTGGGACACCCTCCCGCGAACAGACCCATGTGAGGCCATTGCTGTGATGGGCCCATCCAGGGGGTTGCGGGAGTCAAGTCCAAGAGAGGAGGATGCCGGGTGGGACGGAAGAGAGGGCATGGTGGAAGTGGACCGTGGGGAGGGCTTGGAGGCAGAGCTGGAGCCAGAGAGAAGGCTGCTGAGGAGACAGTTGTCCCAGGATTCCCGGAGTCCTCCTGGTGTGAGGGCCACGTGAGCACTTAGTGGGGAGGCAGTGGCCGGCTCACCAATGCTCACCCCCGTGTGAGCTCACCAACAGGAGAGCCCTCCAGTAGGAGAGCCCTCGGCTTACTGGGCTGCGTTCCCATTGTTCGCCGTGACCTGTGTCATGCTAGGGTTCCCTGGGTGTCCCCTAAACTGGGCTTTTCTTATGAGCTAGAAGATCATGTGTGGGTGAGGCTTCCCCTTGAGGAAGCAAGTTCCTTCTCTTCCAGGGCGTCCAGCTCTTCTAGTTTCTGGAAAGCTGGAATGTCTTCCAGAGGCTCTCCAGCAGGCAGGCCGTTATTTAGAAAAACAACCCCCACCCCCATCCTCTTCCCTCCGCTGGCCTTGCTCAAGGATTCCTTCCTCTGACTTGTCTCTGTGGGTTTGCTGCGTGCATTTCAGGGCAGGTTGGCACCTTGTCAGGCTGCTTGTGTTTGGATCACAGAAACAGTCAAGCATGTTTCAAGGGAGAGGAGGGGGAAGCATCCGTGGGCATGGCTGGGGGGCCCCAGACTGGAGCTGGAGTGGAGAAGCAGGCCGGATGACCGTCCAGGGAGGGACCACCGCGTCTCAGGGCCATCGGATGTGGCTCCTCAAAGATTCCCTGGGTGTCGTGGAATATCTGCCCGCTTCTATGGACGTCTTGAGCACCGTCTCTCCCTCTCCCCCAGCCATAGGGCTTGATCCAGGTATCTTCGATTGGATTAGTAAGTCCTGAAGCACAGAGTAAATAAGATACATCGGGATGGACTGTGTAAATGAGAAAATAGAAAGATGGGCTGTATTAGAATGTTTATTGTGGCGACACGGAATTGCGAGGGGATAGTTTATTGGGGTTGCTCCGGGCTTTGTTGCTGCTGCTGCAGTAGCATCAGAAAGTGCAACCTGCTTTGGCTTTCGGTGTTTTCTTCTTGTCCACCCCTTTCCAAGTGCGTCCAGTGGAGTGAACTGGACTCTACCTCAGGGAAGTCTGCAAGGAAGCGACAAATGCCTCCTTCAGCTTTGCTCCCAGGCTCCATCAGCTCTTTCTATAAGTTCACAGTGACCCCAGCCTCTCTGGATTTTAGCGTCTTCACCTGTACATGTACAGTGGGAATAATAGTACCTATTCTCTTGGGGTGGTTGTGAGGCTTAAATGAGCTAACACTTCATCCTTACATCCAGAGGCATATTTATGTATGTAAATGTATTTCAAGGAATTGGCGCACATGAGCACAGGGGCTAGCGTGTCAGGCACCTGGGTGACAGGCCAGCAGGCTGGGGACTCAGGCAGGAGCTCATGCCACAGTCTGTTTTTTGTTTTTTTTTTTTAATTTTTAAAATTTGTTTGACAGAGATCACAAATAGGCAGAGAGGCAGGCAGAGAGAGAGGTAGAAGCAGGCTTCCTGCTGAGCAGAGAGCCCTACTCGGGGCTTGATCCCAGGACCCTGGGATCACGACCTGAGCCGAAGGCAGAGGCTTTAACCCACTGAGCCACCGAGGTGCTCTCATGCCACAGTCTTAAGGAAGAATGTCTTTTTTCCCCAGAGAAGCCTCAGTTTTGCTCTGAAGGCCTCTCAGTTGATTAGATGAGGCCCACTCACATCAGGACAGTCTCCTTTACTGAAAGTCACCTGGTGGTAGATGTTAACCACATCTACAAAACACGTCCACAGCAACATCTAGATTAGTGATGGATTGAATAAACTGGGTATTTGAGCCAAGCCAAGTTGACATATAAAGCTGGCTGTCCGAGTGTGACATCCCTAATCCAGCTCACTTGTCCCCATGGATACAGGTACACTGACCGGCTGGGTCTGACCCCTGGGGAAGCTTCCTACTCACACT
This sequence comes from Mustela nivalis, assembly GCF_964662115.1. Lineage (NCBI taxonomy): Eukaryota > Metazoa > Chordata > Mammalia > Carnivora > Mustelidae > Mustela > Mustela nivalis. The sequence continues at coordinate 128,311,366 of NC_139027.1, read as the reverse complement.
TCTGCCTCTCCCCTCCGTTCCTGACACCCTACGTGGCTCTCCTCTTTCTTCATATGGATAGAGGAATTTGGAGGGGGGATGTCTTTGGGGTTCTGGTGGTGGCAGAGGGGAAGAAGACGAAAGGAAGGGTCTAGTTGCATGATGGGCCAGGTCTTGTGGACCCTGGTTATTAAAGAGAAAGAGAAGCCAGATGTTACCCACTGCCTGGGTACATCTTGTGCCAGTCCTCACATGGCTTCCCTAAACTCATTAAGCTGAAAGCGTGTCTGTCTCCTTTGCAGTCTTGAATTACATTAAGCAGCCCCCTTTCCTTGCCCCTAGCTCTGTCCGGTTTATTTCCCTTGATCATGATAGATGGGGGAAGGAGGAGCTGCCCTCTCCTGATGGCTGGTGACTGTCACCCAGCCCGGAGTTTGGTTGGAAGATCAGGTAGTGATAAACATTTCTCAATCAATTAAACAGTGTGCCTCCTCTCTCAGTCCCCCATAGACTTATGACTCTTTAGCAGCAAACTCCTTACTATATGCAGCTAGTTGTGGTCTCCCTGCTTGTAAAATTTGATTTTAAAACAGTGTGTGCGACATAATACTTACAGATGAAATTATATACTCTTTGGGATTTGCTTCAAAATAATGCAGGAGGGGCAGGTAGGTGGGATATAGTGGAAACCAGATCAGCCATAAATCGATAATTGTTGAAGCTGGGTGGTGGGCACTTTGGGGGCTCATTATGTTTTCTGTGTACTGTTGAATATGTTTATAATTTTCCATAGCGAAAAAATTAAAGAGGAAAAGATTTTAAAAAGCCCACATTACTGTATGAAATCCTTAAGTATGTTTTCAAAGAGTGTTCCTCAAGAATATACTCAGGGTTCCACAGATGTTTGATTAAAATTTCATTTTCTAATATAATCTTAACTCTTGAATACTTGAAACCACAGGAGGTGGGAGCCTAGAGCTAGAGCTGACAAGCTCTGTAAAGCGCCATTTGGCTTCGCTGGCCATGTAGACTCCTGTTGGAATGCAAAAGGAGCCATAGGCATTATGTAAGCTCCTGTGCATGGATGTGTTCCAATAAAACTTTATTTGTGAACACCAAAATTTCTATTTCATATAATTTTCACCTGTCACTAAACAGTCTTCTTTGGATTTGAAAACATCATTAAAAAAATCTAAAAAGTGGGGCATCTGCACGGCTCAGTGGGTTTAGTGCCAACTCTTGATCTCAGCTCAGGGCTTGATCTCAGGGTTGTGAGTTCAAGCCCTGTGTTGGGCCCCATGCTGGGTGTGGAGCCTACTTATAAATAGAGAGATGATAGATAGATAGATAGATGCATTCTAAGCTTGTGGGCTTGACAAAAACAAATGGTAGGCTGGATTTGGCTCGTGTGCCGTAGTTTGCAGATGTTGTTATAAAAGACAGTTTAACACACTGGCGATGACCCACAGGTAATTTGGCCTTCCAGAGTTGGTTTGTTTTCTCGAACAGCCAGCAGAATAAAACTTCTGTCATCGCTGGGTATGTTAAAAAACAAAAGAAAACAAAACGCTCAAGCCAACTTTAGAGTATGTTGTTTGAAACAGAATCAGATAATTAAGATATGACAAAAGGATGAAATAAAAGTCCTTTTCACTACCCAGAGGTAAAAGCTAGGGTCCCTGTCCTCGGTGATCCCAAGGCACACCTTCTTATCCGTCTTCCTCCCCAGAAGGCCCAGACATCCAGCAGTGTTGATTTGAAGATCAAACAAGAGATAAGGTAAATGGACCACTTCCCCCAATATAAAGACTTGAACACTTTACATTTTGAGGATTAGAGCACCCACTGGCAGGTGAACTCTTGCCTGTAAGTAAGAACGAGTGGTTGCATGTCTGAATTGAACCGACAGGCATCTATGTTGCTTTAAAAAATATGTGGGGGTGCCTGGGTGGCTCAGTGGGTTAAAGCCTCTGCCTTTGGCTCAGGTCATGATCCCAGGGTCCTGGGATCGAGGTCTGTATCAGGCTCTTTGCTCAGCGGGAAGCCTGCTTCCTCCTCTCTCTCTCTGCCTATCTCTCTGCCTGATTGTGATCTCTGTCTGCCAAATAAATATACAAAATCTTAAAAAAAAAAAAATTAAAAATATATGATTCATGATACCTGTGAACAGGATCCCAATAGTGAAACTTGGGCAAACCTTTCTTCCTGCCTCAACTTCCCCAGTCCCTCTGGCCCCATAACTTAGCTAGGAGCTAAGTCATCTTGTCAATCTCTGGGTCTGATGTCTCCTACACTTTGTTTCATGCCCTTTCTACTTTTTCTACTTTTTGTTCTGATTTTCTGAGAGTGGACACTAATTTGACTCTCAGCTGCCTGTTTTTTCCTTAGGGAATCAAATCAGGTTATTTTTGTTCGTGAGGTGGTGAAATACATGGAAAGTAATGGAGGGAAAAAAGCATGAGAGAGAGAATGCCTGCTGCTTCTGTTGGGATCCTTTCTGACTATTCTGGAGTGTTCCATGGAAAGCACTTGGGTCCTCAGAACAAAGAGTAAGTGGTGTGTGTGCTGCATTTTCCTTTTAGAACTAGGAGGGAGGCACCTCGGGGACTAGCTTGTTCAAACCCACCCCTTTACAGATAGGGAAGCCAAGGCTCGGAGGGGGGGAAGGCAGGAAATAGGGGAAGGGGCGTGAGTGGGGGAGAGAGACAGTTTGGGGAGGGTGAGCAGGTGAGGAGCCTGAGAAGGGCGGGCACAGGTGCTGCAGGGTGTGTGCTGGCTGAGAGATGAAGGGGACAGGGCCACGTCCGGATGGTCCTCGAATGCCCAGCTTGAGACGTGGCCTCCTCTTGGGGATTAGAGCCTATTGGAAGGTTTAGGGGAAGGGTGTTGGGTTCTGTTATGCTTTAGAAAGATCTTTCTGTGGAGGAGCGATGCGTGACCAGAAGCCAGAGGCTGGGGGTCATTTTTCCTCTGTTGGGTATTCCTCCTTCTAGTCATTTTGGTGAAAGGTGGTTGAGGGGATGTGTAGCTGATTATATCAACCATGATCTAGGCAAGGTGTACCCTGGAGTGCTTCTCCTAGAGGAGGACAGGACGGCTGGGCATCAGATGCGGACCACTGGTGGTGGGGGAAGGGGTGAGAGGGCATGGTGGCTTGGGGACAGGCAGAGCCAGGGCAGGGGGCTTCTGTCTGGATGGGGGCATGAGCACATCTGAATGGTGGCACGAAGGAATCTGTGGAGGGGGGGAAACTGAAGATAGGAGAGGGCTGCCCTGGTGGAGTGAGCCCAGGGGGCTGGTGACCCAGGGCCAGGGGAGGAGAGGGGAAGACTCAGGTGGCCGGTGCTGGCCTTGACAGCTGGGGACCCAGCCTACAAATGCTGGCCTGTGACACCCGTGTTTGAGGATGACGTTCTGGTGTCAGATGCCCCTGTCCATAGAGGCGTTGGCCCCTGGGAGGACAAGCCAGGTGGATGAGCTCTGGACCCTGGGGTTTCTGACTCCCCCTCCTTGCTCTTGGACGGAGGCAAAATCATGCTGGTGCTGGTTACTGTTCAGTAATGGTGGATGTGAGAAAGTGGAAAAGCTAATGACTGAAATGAAAAAAACTGCTCACTGGCTGTCTGGAAGCATCCTCTCAGCATCCCTGCGTTTAATCTGACATCTTTGGCCAGGTTCCCTACATGACATGAAGTGCCGTATTTATTTCAGAGCCTTTCCAATTTCTGACAATTAGTTTCTTGGCCATTAAGCTGGGCTGGAGCAGGAATACTTTAATGTGCTTATTTATATCTCATTGGTTACATAAGTTCCCTCGTAAGTAAGCGCTATGATCCCCAAAAGTGTCAGTGTGAAAGCTTAAATGGACTCATCAATTTCTCAGCCTGTCTTCCTGGAAGGTCAGCCTTGAGGCAAATTGCAGCTTTGTCACCACTGATCTCACAGCCCTTCCACCACTTTTGCCTCATTTTTGAGCACGAGGACCCTAGAATCATGGAGTTACAGGATTGGCATCAATTTGGGAGGGAAGTGGGGGCAGTGGAGGGAGGGCCTTCCTGGTGGAGAGGGGCTGCCCCCAACGAAGGTCCTTTCGGCTGCATGGCAGAGGGTGCAGGGCTGGAGCGGGAGGCAGGCAGCAGTCTCGTTGAACACGACTAGCTCCCACACCCCCATCAGAGCCAGTTAAGACCAGTTTCATAATTTCAGAGCCCACTTCAAAGTGAGAAAGAGAAGCCTCTTACTCAAGATTTCAGTACAATGGAATATTACTCAGCCATATAAAGGAATGGAATACTGTTGTGGGCCCCAACGTAGATGGACCTCAGAAACACTGCCCTAAGTAGAAAAAGCAGACATGAAAGGTCACACATTGCCTGATTTCACTCCTGTGAAATATCCAGAAGGAGGTAAATCCATAGAGACAGAAAGCAGATCAGTGGCTGCGTGGGGCTGGGGGCTGTGAGGAGTGAAGAGAGCCTTAATGGGCTCGGGGTTTGTGTTTGGATGACACAGTGGTTTTGGAGCTAGGTACAAGTGGTGGGGACACAAGATCATGAATGCACTCGATGCCACTGACCGGTGTACTGTGAAAGGGTTAATTTTATGTTCTGTGAATCTTACCTCAGCAGAGAATATATATTCATAGGGCCTGGGGATTAGGGTGTGGAGATCATTTGGGGGTTGGGGAGGGGAGAGCATTATGCTGCCTACCCCGCCGTTATAGAGTGATATCCTATTCCTGACCTAATAGACCAAGAACCAAATTCTTCCAAGAGGCTTAATTTCTTGACAGCGCTCAGAAGTTCTTTTACGCTTTTTATTTTTATTTTATTTTATTTAAAACAAATTTTTAAAAGATTTATTTATTTGATAGAGAGATCACAAGTAGGCAGAGAGGCAGGCACAGAGAGAGGAGGAAGCAGGCTCCCTGCTGAGCAGAGAGCCCTATGTAGGGCTTGATCTCAGGACCCTGGGATCATGACCTGAGCTGAAGGCAGAGACTTAACTGAGCCACCCAGGCGCCCCTCTCTTACACTTTTTAGATAAACTGTCCTGCTGTTGTGTGTGTGTGCCTGTGTGTGCATACATGTAAGCGTATGTGTATGTGTGTCCATGTGAATGTGCGTATGTACAAAGATCTGTTGATTTACAGAAGTAGTAGCTACTACGAATATATAGTAGGTAGCTCGGACATTTTGGATGGATGTCACGAATTCCATGCCAGAATTATGTGTCATTAGCTACTCTAAATTCATCTAGTGTGGAAAGAGACAGCCTGGTGTTACAGAAGCCTGAAGGACCACAGGGCAGGCTGCGAGCTCAATTATGTAGTCTAAGTCTCTTTTTTGATACATCACAGGAGTTGAGAGTAGCAGGAAAACTTCTCTAAGTGCCCTGATGATTGTCCAGCCCAAATGGAACACTTTGAGGGAGGTCGCTACTTGCGCTCGCAGGTTACTCCAAGACTTCAGTGCCTACAATGTTTTCATTTCCCTGTGCCTGAAAGATGCCTCTGTCTGCTTTATACCCACAGGTCAAGTGTTTCCTTTGGGCCACCTCCCTCCTTTTGCAGGGAGGTGACGAAGAGATCCTGTCCTTTCTTCTTAAAACTAAATATCCTGCTACCTTGCAAGCTTCTTCATAGCCTGTCCTTCCTTCCTGGGCACACTGCCAAGGAAATAAAGTGACATCCGTGTTAAGACCTGGTGACCCCCATCCCAATGCCCCCTCCTCTTCCCCTGTACCCATTCTACTTCTCTGGGTGCTGCCCTTCCTTCTCTAGGCTGTTTTCACAGAGGCCCTTCTTTTGATTCTTTACTCCACGGTGGGGGCTGTTGGTCCCTAGGAAAAGGAAACCCTGCCCTATACGAGGCACACTGACCTTGCTGACTTTGAAAGGGAATGGGTCATTTATGGGCTGAATTGTACCTCCTGTCCCCAATTTATATGCTGAATTTGACTGTATTTGGAGATAGGATCCTTAAAATGGCAATTAAGGTAAAAATGAGGTCAGAGGCGGAGGCCTTAATCTGCTAGGACTGGTCCTTAACAGATTAGGACACAGATATGCACACACACGGAGGGAGAGAGAAGGAGGCTGTCTGCAAGCAAAGGAGAGAGGCCTCTGCAGAAATCAACCTTGCTGACACCTTGATCTTGGACTCCTACTTTCCAAAATGGGAGGAAATCAATTTGTGTTTGAGGCACCCAGTCTTTGGCAGCCCTCACACTAGTCATCAGAATGTCCCCCCATCTGCCAGCTGGGTCACTTTCTGCACTGCCCCCACCTGCCCACCAAAGAGAAGGTGACTTCTGACTGAGGCAGAAAAAACCCCAAACCCAGAGACAAAAGCATGGTCTAAGTTCCCAGCAGGCTGCCTGCCCACTGGATAACTCCTGGCAAAGCTTTGGCAGTATCCTTTGCTTCTCCAGGAACCTGAATCCTAATTTTAGTGTCTTGTTTATAGATTCTCTCAACCCCTCTGAACTGTGGGGTTATTGTCCCCAGGTGCCCAGAGCAGCAGCTCTGACTTAACTGCTAGTTTCTGATGGAAATTGGATCTAATAAGGCTCACCAGCAGGGGCATTCCGGTAAACAACATGGATTTGGTCATGCTCTAGGAATGCTTCCAGATGCTTGGGGTTCAGGGGTGGATGATGGCTCCCAGACATCACTCTCCATCAGCACTGGACTGTGGCCTGAGGGTCTGGGTGGGACCTGCCCTTCAGAATGCGGCTAGAAGGAGGGAGCTGGAGTGAGTTTCAAGCCCTGGCAGCTTGGAGTTCCCACCCAAGCAGAGCAGTCGCCACATAGGGTCTCGCACGTGCCCTCCCGGGGCTCATTGCTCTGCGGTGCAGTGCGCTGAAGCTCATTATTAGCCGGATGCCTGAGCTACATTAAGAGCGGAACAAAGTTCATCTCTCTGTGGCTTCACTCTAGCTGGTCTCTCAAGCCAGGCATTGATTATAGAAGTTGAGAAAGGCCAGTGCAGAAAGCAGACACGGCCCTCTGATTGGCTGAGTGAGGTCACCGGGAGCAAACAAGACCGAAGGATGGGAGGTGGGGGTCTGGAAGCGAGGGTCCCAGGTTGAACCCTTATTACTGACAGCAAGCTTCCTTCCATGTTCAGTGCTTTAGGGCAAAACTAATTGTCTTGGTTGCAGAGTCTGTTTTCTTCCAGGAGCAAAGGGCAGATGTGTTAATGTCTGTCTGTATTAAATACGGGAGATAGGAAGGGAGTGATGAATTCAGATAGCTGCGGGAGGGGATGTTCGACCTGGCTGGGGCTGGGTGATTCAGGGGGTGGCCGGAGGGTCAGCAGTGAATGGGTGTCTCCATCACTCACCCCTCAGGCTGGACGAAGCACAGCTGTGAGCCCACTTTGGGCAGCTCTGAGTATTAACGAGCAGGGTTCTGAGATTCAGACCAGATGAGTTCTGTGGCCTCTGCTGTCATCATCCCTGGGGTGCGTTCTGTGGTAGAACATCTAAGATTAAGGCACAGTGTGGTGTGTTGTCTTCGCATCTGGTGAAACTGGGAAGCTTTGCCTGGCCTGATGGCAAATCCCCCTTTCCACTCAGCTTCCACAGGTAGGGTCCCTTTGCGGAACAGCCCTCCTTTTCAAGGAGACCGGGTGCAGTCCCTGCTTATCCCTGAGTCGCAGATTTCAGTCCCCTGCCAGATGGTGGAATTATTCAAAGAAACCAATGGCATCCTCACTCCATTGCTATTAAAGGCCTGCCTCCCACGGCCCTCAGGGGCTCACTGTGCTCCACAGTATGGTGCCCATGAGCCGGTATGGCATGCAGTGTCTTCCTCACCTGGGCTGGGAGCATATATGGTCAGCAAACGGCCATCAGTCACATCCGCCTGATGTCAAGTGCTGTGGGTTTGGCCGTCCATCCCCATAACCTGGCAGTAGCAGTATATCCCCTACCAACAGGGGGGTTAAGCCACACTCTCCCCAGCCATGCCTGACCGCTATCATGCTAGGCTCTCTGGAGAATGGAACATGTTTTGGTTTCATTCAGTCAAACCTTTGAGCTGGTCAGACCAGGTTCCCCTTTGGCTGGGTTGGAGGGCACCATCTGGGGACAAGCCCTCCTGCTCTCACCTCTGTGGTCATTTTCTGCTCCTTCCTGATCCCAGGCACAAGGTTGAGCACCTCAATGAGCTCTGCTAGCAATCCAGAGAGTCTCCTCCTCTCTTCTTTTCAGAGGCACTGATAAAATCAGACCTTGGTGAGGAGGGGGCAGGCTTGGTGTGCCAGCATCCCCATATCTCAGATGCTTCTCTTCTCAGTGAATGAATGAATGAATGAATGAACAAGAGGGAGTAATAACTGTGTAATAGGGAACTTGGCTTGTTGCTCCCTATGGGTGTAGATTAGTTATGATGAAAGGTGCTGCACAGTGGGGGCTGCTGGTCTTCTGCCTGCGTCCTCTGTACTCGAGACCCTTGAGCATGCTGGTGGCTTCCTATGGCAGGGTCCTGCAACTCCGCCGGAGGGCTTTTGCTGGCTGCAGAAGCTTGGTGCATGGAGTAAGTGGTAACGCTGGGAAAATTACACCCTTGGAAGCAGCACTCAACCAATGATGCGTGGAAATTGTTGGGTAGAACTTGAGCTCCTTCACCCCTAGAGTGGAATAGCTCTAAGGTATGTTCCACGTCAGCATTGAATAATAGAAATAGAATGGGAACCATAACTGAGTGAGCCACATATGTTCTTTTAAGGCAAACAGAAACAGGAAAGGTCAATTTTAATACTGTATTTTAACCCAATGTATCCAAAATATTGTCATTTCAATATGTAAGTGATATAAAAATCATTAATGAGGTATTTTACTTTTTAAAATACTAGGTCTTTCAACTATCATATGATCTCCCTGATATGAGGAAGTGGTGATGCAACATGGGGGCTTAAGTGGGTAGGAGAAGAATAAATGAAACAAGATGGGATTGGGAGGGAGACAAACCGTAAGTGACTCTTAATCTCACAAAACAAACTGAGGGTTGCTGGGGGAAGGGGGGTTGGGAGAAGGAGGATGGGGTTATGGACATTGGGGAGGGTATGTGTTTTGGTGAGTGCTGTGAAGTGTGTAAACCTGGCGATTCACAGACCTGTGCCCCTGGGGATAAAAATATATTATATGTTTATTAAAAAAAAGATGGTATTTTTATGTCTAAGTAGTATTTGGTATTTAAATAAATGAGTTTTTTTTTAAATAAAAAAAATAAAATACTAGGTCTTTAAAATCCAGTGTGTATTTTATATCTACTCTACATCTCTGTTTGGACGGGCCACATTTCAAGTCCTGGGTAGCTCCACGTGGCGAGTGTATCCACCCACACTGTTCCCTACTGTCTCCTAGAGGTTCCCTGGAAGGATTAAGCAAAAATTTCCCACAGTGTTAACCTGTCGATTGATGTCCCATATTAGTTTCTTTCCTTTCTCTATCTCAATTCCCCACTCTTCAACTAGAGGTTCTTAGTAGCACTCCAGAATCAGGATCTGCTTTGGGGGATCCCTTCCTAAGATGGGCAGTCATGAGGCCAAGGGAGCTCCAGAGAGTAACACCAGGACTCCTCGGTGAAAGTACCAGAAGCAATATTAGAGCAGCACCAGAGCTATTCATTCACGCATTCATTCAGAATTACATACTGAGCTCTTGCTGCATGCATTGAATTATGCTGGACACTGTCCAAAAGGGGAGTGGGTATGAAGATCCCCATTACAAGAGGTGGTCCAGGAAGATTCACACTGGCTTCTTGGTGGAGCAGCTCCACAAGGACTTTATGAATCAGACTAGGATTTTGATCACATGCTGTCTGGCATCCTTTCCAGCCTATAGACGCTGCCTTCCATGATTCATCTGTGCCTCTGAGAAGCTTCTCACGTTGTTAATTGCCTGTCTCCCATGGCACGCTGCTCCCTAAAACTGCAAATCAAGGTTTTTGTGACATTTCTTCTCTAGCAGTGACTTGTGATTAGGTTGTTGTTCCTAAAAAAGGTTCATCCCTCATCATCTTTGCAATTTCCCTTTGATTTTCTTGTTTGGCAAATTGCGGTTCTCCAGATAAAGACTGGTTTGGAGCCTATTCACTTTCCCCCTTCATTACCAAACTGGAAAACACACCTAAGCCTTCTGTTGCTGGAAGGGACCTCAGAGACCATCTGGTTTAATGTTTTCATTTCAGAGACTGGGGACTGAGGGCTGGAAAGGGAGCATTGCTTGCCCAAGGCCCCATGGTGGAACAACAGTATAACTGAGATGGAAGGAAAGTGCCAGAGGTCTCTGCAACCTCTTGCCCAACTCTTGGCCTCAACCTACCTGCCCTTCATGGGGCTGGCCAGTGCCACACTGGGAGGTTGAATAAGCGCCAGGAGGGAACTGGTGTTATTCATGATGGGTGGGAAGGATTTTATTTTTATTTATTTATTTATTTTAAAAAAGATTTTATTTATTTGACAGACAGAGATTACAAGTAGGCAAGAGAGGCAGGCAGGGAGAGAGAGGAGAAAGCATGCTCTCTGCGGAGCAGAGAGCCCGATGTGGGGCTTGATCCCAGGACCCTGGGATCATGACCTGAGCTGAAAACAGAGGCTTAAACCCACTGAGCCACCCAGGCACCCTGGTGAGAAGGATTTTAGTCCTGAATTGCTCTGAGGCCTTTGGGGGAGGCCACACTTTAGCTAGGACTTGAATCAAAGTTCTAGCTCTTCCTCTGATGGCCATGGGACTCCCACTGGGTCTCCTGGCCTCTCTGGGCTTCAGTTTCTACTTCTGCAAAGTAACAATGATGAGCATAATAACTGTTACCACACTTCGATCTGGTGATAGAGGATAAATAAATCCTTGTCCCAGCCTGCAGGGTCTGGCCTCTGCTGAACTCAGTGATTTCCCCTCATGCCGACCTGCCCTTTGGTCTCAGTACTCAATCCTCTTGGGCTTTTTCTCGTCTTCCAAGCATACTGGGATTTTCCTGCCACTGGGCTTTTGTCTGTACTGCTCCTTCTGCTAACAATGCTCTTTGAGCCACCTTCTCTTTAACTACTTGTCTACCTGTTGGCTGCTCCAGCTTCAGATATTAACTCAAGAATGACCTCAGAGAACGCTCCCTGGGCCCCTGGATGATTCCAGGCTCCCTGTTACATCACTATGCATCTCTCTCTCAGAGCATCTGTCTCAGTGCTTCATTACACTCTCACGGGTGTGGCTCTCTGATTTTTGTCTGTCTCATGCATTAGACTGTAAGCTCCATGAGGGTATTCTCAGCACTTAGCACCAGACCTAGCGGGTAGAAGCTGCACAATACATGTCTTCCTGAGGTTTAAGTGTTAAAAGTCCTTTTGCAATATAATTGTTCATCTAATCCTGTGGGTCACCTTGGGAGGGAGGGATTAGTATTGTACTTTGTGGCAGAGACAGTATTGGTTACCAAAGATTCCATTCCATTCCATTTGTTTTCTTTCTTCTTCTTCTTCTTCTTTTTTTTTTTTTTTTAAAGATTTTATTTATTTATTTGACAGAGAGAAATCACAAGTAGATGGAGAGGCAGGGAGAGGGAGAGAAAGGGAAGCAGGCTCTCCACTGAGCAGAGAGCCCGATACGGGACTCGATCCCAGGACTCTGAAATCATGACCTGAGCCGAAGGCAGCGGCTTAACCCACTGAGCCACCCAGGCACCCCCTTCTTCTTCTTTTTTTTTTTTTAGTATTATTTATTTATTTGACAGAGAGCCAGCTAGAGGGGGAACACAAGCAGGGGGAGTGGGAGAGGAAGAAGCAGATTTTCTGCAGAGCAGGGAACCCAACATGGGACTCAGTCCCAGGACTCCAGGATCATGACCTGAGCTGAAGGCAGACGTTAACGGACCGAGCCACCCAGGCGCCCCTCCATTTGTTTTCTTGTATTTCTTGGCTTCTTTGGGGTTAGGTAGAGCCAGGTGACTAGTTCTAGCCAATAAAATATGAGTGGGAGTCATGCGTGTCACTTCTGAGGTAGTGGTCTAGTTCTTCCCTTGCCATACGAATACAGATGCCCATGTCCCAGATGGTGCAGCTACAAGATGGTAGAGATTCTGTCAGTCTGTGTGACTGTGTGGAGCAGAGCTCCTCACAGGCTTATCTTGGCTATTATGAACAAGAAATAAAATTGTGTGGTGTAAAGGCATTGGTTTTTGAGCATTTTGTTTCTTATGCAGCAAAGCTTCGTGGATCATGACTAATATACTCCCATTTTTTTCAGGTAAGAAAACTGAGCCTCAGAGAGGGGAGGTGACATGCTCAAAGTCATTGGAGCTACGGTGAGAGCTGGGATTCCGCCCCTGATGGTCTCATGGGGTCATGCGGACGAAGGTAAAAGTCCATTGAAAATTGTAAACTGCTGGGTAAGAAGAGATATCTAAGGGTTTGTTTTTTTCCCAAAGGTCTGGCCTCGGGGTTCCATGTCCCACATTGCAGGGTGGAAGTTGGGGTACAGAGATACTACCAGGACCTGCTGGTCTGGAGAATCTTGTGCTCCCTTGTGAGTCTGGGGTTCTTGCTTCCTAGAGACTCGTGAGTGGCAGTTGATAGTTATCAACATTTAGGGTGAATGCTGGCCTACTTCCCAGCCCTCCTTTCTGTTCCCACCGTGGGGCTCTTTTGTCCCAAATGGCATAAGATCTAAGTTTTTTGGGTCAGTTAGTCCTGCTCTTTACTAGCCATTATGTCCACTGGACCTGATGCTCAGGGGTCACCCAGTCTACATGGGAGCACATTCTGCATTTCCAAACCAGACCAGAGGTGAGTCCAACTGTCCAAACTGGACCTCACACCCCTTTTTGCCTCCACTCCCCCCACTCCCATAACATAGATCCCAGTCCAACCAAATCTCAAAAGTGATGTGCCTTTTAGGCAGAGGAAATAGCTTGAGCAAAGGCAGGGAGATATCAGAAAACTTGGTGTAGCAGAGACAATGGTTATGAGCCAGTAATTTTTAAAAAATATTTTATTTATTTATTTGACAGACAGAGATCACAAGTAGGCAAGAGAGGCAGACAGAGAGAGAGGAGGAAGCAGGCTCCCTGCTGAGCAGAGAGCCTGATACGGGGGCTCGATCCCAGGACCCTGGGATCATGACCTGAGCCGAAGGCAGAGGCTTTAACCCACTGAGCCACCCAGGTGCCCCGAGCCAGTAATTTTTAACTTTCCCTGATTTTACAGGGAAGAATTCTGGCCTGCTTGGTCAGCTCCTGAGTTCACCTTTGTTGTTTAGAATCCAGGTGAAGTAGGAAATGGACCGAAGGCACTAAAACTGTGAGAGGGTTAAGGTGGTTGACTCAGTAAAGAGCTAATATGGGAACACATGGAAGGGGCAAGAAATAGAAAAGCCTCACGGTCTGGAGGTTGCGAGTGAGTGAAGGAAAGAGAGTGAGTTTCAGGGAGATGCTACGTGGGAGATATTGAAAGCGGCAGTAAAGAGGAGGTTTTGAAGATGTTGGTTATCGATTAAGAATACATGTCTCCTTTTGAAGTTCTTAGAGAGGCTGAGTAAATACTTGAAGTACTTTACATTACTTTTTGGGTTGCTGGACTGTTTCTTTCACTAGGACACTGCGGAGAGTGGACCAGATAGCCCACATCTGTACTTGGGTTACATGGCACGTGGGATTGGACCTGTGAGCAGCCAATGTCAGGATCATGGATGGGGGCAGTGCTCAGGACAGAGAATGTCAGTATGTGAAGCTGTGGGGGGTGCCAGGACTCTTCAGAGCAGCACTAAACCTATTTGTATTCCTTCAGGCCTCTAGGTCACCCAGGTTCTGCCTGCTGCTGTATGCTTGACCATTGTATGTGGGAGTCATAGTAATAATATTTGCTCACATTTGCCATGAACTTACCACATACCCGTAAGATTTCTAAAAGCTTTACCCATGTTTTCTCTGTAATCCTCACAACTACCCAATGAAGCAGGTATTATTATCATCTGCATTTTATAAATGAAGGAATCGAGGCATGGAGAGGCTAAGTGATTTACCCAAGGTTACACCACTTGGAATTGGTGGAGCCTGTGTTTGAGTCCAGGTAGTTTAACTCTTAATAATTATGATAAGGTTCAAAGCAATTGTTTTTAGAGGGAGGCAGGCTTTGGAAATCTCTGCAATATATTTCCTATCTTTTATCCTCTTCCTTCCTCTCCCCTCCCCTCTCTCTCTTTTGTAAAGGACTTACCATAGCATTATGTGAATTTATTGGATTTATAATATGGTTTACAGAGGCAACAGTTTTAGTTAAAGAAAATTGGCTTCCTTTTCAAAATGTCATGTTTCTCATTTTCTCTCAGGATCTTGGGCTTTTTTCAAGCTCCCCTCGGCTCCTAAGTCATTCAGAAGCATGCTTCACAATTAGAATGCTAGAAACCCTCAACCGGCCAATTTAGGTTTTGTGATTTGTTCAATAGGACACTTAAAATAAACCCAGGAGTTGATTGTGAAGGAGAGGAATGAGTGGGAGCTGGGGGGGGGGGAGAGGAAAAGAAACAAGTGTGAGGTAGCTGGGTGTCCACAGAGATGAGGGCCTCCATTCTTTGTCCATAAATGATTCAGCCATCTATTTACATACCCTTCCAGAGGTACAGACATCCTCATTTAGCTGTCTGTCCACTCATCCATCCCTCCATCCGTCCATCCATCAGTGAGATCCCTGTATATCCTTCATCTATCCATCCTGGCTTTGGGCTCATTCTGTAGCACCTCGGTTGAGTGATGCTCATACTAGTTCTCAGGAATCTATTTGGAATGGCTGATCCACTACCATTTATTGAACACCCTCCACATGCTGAGAATTGTCCTAGAGAGCGTTTAAGCAGGAAGGTGTGTTTGTGTTCCCGGCATTCCCAACAACCCTACAGAAGTGAAGCTCAGCAGAATTAAATATTTTTCACAAGCTCACACAGCTAATGAGAATCAAAACAGAAACAGGGAAGGTGGAGGCGGGAGGACTGGGAACTGGCCCAAGCTTTGCTTCTGCCATGGGCTGAGTTTTGGGGAGCTGACTTAGAGAAGATGGGAACGTAGGAAGTTCCGCCAAGTGGGTTATGCACTAGTATCCAGAGGTATGTCAGTCAGCTGTTGCCGTGTAACAAATCACCCCCCAGTTCTCACTCCTGTCCCTCAGGAAATTTTGAGGATTTGAAGGTTATTTTCTAGGAGCCAGGAACAGAGGCCAGGATCTCTCCTTGGGCAAAGCTAAATTCTTTACCACATGAGACTGAAGTTTGAGAAGTGTGTAGGAAGAAGGGTCGAAGGGAGGGGGCATCTTGTTGCTTTGATCCTGAGATGTCTTTTTCTTTGGGTAAGCTCAGGAAAAGATGGCATATTAACAGCTTCTCCAACCAGGGTTCGTACACTTTCCCCTCCTGTTCCTTATTCTCCTCCTCCAAAGCAGAGTTCCAAGACTTGTTCTTTGCTCTGGACCTCTCCCGGGCAACAGTCAGGTGAGACCTATGGACCTCTGCTCAGTAAAAAAGAGTTTTTAAATGCATAACAAATACACAGGATTCCAAAGGAAACCAATTATATTGAAAGATAGTTATCTAGGGGCGCCTGGGTGGTTCAGTCAGCTAAGTATCTGACTCTTGATCTCAGCTTGGGTCATGATCTCAGGGCTGTAAATTTAAGCTCCACATTAAGCTCCACGCTGGGTGGGGAGCCTACTTAGAAAGAAAGATAGTTACTTAATTATTAAGAAAACCATTTTTTGATAAGCATTCTCTATTAACACTTCACCTATCAACCTAGTGGAGAGTTTAAAGTAGTGTTGGATGTAAGTATTTCAAAATACCTGAAATACATAGCGACTGTTAGGTGATATGAAAAAAATCCATGGTTTTAATTGGTGAAATCCCAGGTCCTTCTAATACTACTATGGCTTGTTGCCTATATTCATAAATGGAAGAAAATATTAAACTTCAGAGGTTAGTGGGAGAAAAAGTAATAAGTTCATAAATCACTGAATTCTCTCCATCGACCTGTAGAACCCAGGCAAAGAATTCCTGTTTCAAAGTCATGCATGATATGAGCTTATTTTTAATTGGATACTGAATGAAAATTCAATTCATTTTGAGAAACTTTTGAGAAGTTTGCAAGAGTCATTGAGATGATGAGAGGTACCCTGGAGTTGTGCACAACTTGAACTGGGACTTGGTGTACTGGTGCCTGGTGGATTTATCGATAAGTAGGATGGGGGGTGTTAATGGCCTATCATCCCCTCTTCTGGAAAGCTGTATTGTGTGACATGGCTCAAAGGTGGGCATGATTTTCCTATTATCAGTAATGACATTTAAATCTATTCAACCCAAAAGCACTGGCCCAATGCCAGGGTGAGGATGGAAGAAAAATAAATGAAAATTAAGAAAAGCTGAAAGAAAACCAACTGTGCACAGCCTTTGGGAAATCCATTTGTAGCCACCCAGAGTTCGTGAGTCCATCTGGACAAAGCCGAAATTTCCACACTTTTCAAGACAGAAAAAGAATGGACGAGACCCAAGAGCAAGGCTAATGTTTTAAGAAAAGGCATTTCCAGCATGACCCACAAAGATTTTGATTATGATAATCATTTTTTTGCATAATTTTCACTGGCACTGTCAAAGCTTCCACTCACAGAAGGGCTTTCCTCTATGTTCCTTTTTAGGGGATAGGAAGGCAGACGTTGGCTGTCAGTTGGATGCCAGTGCTGCCAGAGCAGAGCGTTTCCTCAGGAGCTCAGGGGCCAGGAACCCTTTCGATATTTTTATGTAATTGGCACCAACCCCTGTCCTGCAGATGATGGACAGGGTCCTTAGGGACCCAGTCAGGATGAAAGCCTAGTGGTGAAGTTGGGGAACATTCTTAAGGGGACCACTTAGATGGTCAGAAGTTTGACAATGCAGAGGTGAGAGGGAGAGACCTTCCTCTCTCTGTGCTTAGGCCAACTTGCCGCCCAACTTGTTGCCCATCTGACTGCCTGCACACTAACATTTGAGTCACTGGAGGCTTCCTGAAAACCCAGGAATGGATGGCAGGAAGCCCTCTGGCGCATCAAGCCAATTTACACTGCCCTGCTGCAGGGCTGAGCCCACCACCCTCCAGTTCAACTGGAGGAGAACTGAAAGTGCATGGTACCCTTTGAAGGTTGGGTTGCTCCTTGAATGCATTGTGTCCAAGATGGAACTCAGCCCCATAAATATTCCATCTGTGCATCCTACCAGTTTTTCCTCCTAATCATCTTTGACATCTGCTTCTCTCTGTGTCCACTAACCACTCCCTGATTCCAGCCCCCATCATCCCTCTCCAAGTGTTTAGATTCTGAGTAACTGCAGTGAGCTTGTCACTGATCTCTGTCTCCCTCTGCCCATTGTACTGATTTTCCCATGACCCTTTATAAGCAAAGGAGAGAAAAATGCAATGTTGAGTAGCCACTACAGTTTAATTCTTGAATTAATCAATTCACTTAATATTTGTTGAATACCTTCAATGTCCTACAAGCTCTTTTTGGAGCCTGTCCTCCTGGGACATATGATCACCCTGTCTCTGGTGGCATTAAGTGTTAATCTGCAGCCATCACAAATTTCAGTGCCTCTGTTCTTAGTAAAGGGTGATAATCAAAGCATAAATCATTTTACTTTCTCAGTGTAGTGATGAAATATTTAAAACAGGATGAAGGATTTGGAAAGTAAGAAAAACAAGAAACTACCACCTCAAACTAACACACTTGAATATTTGATCATTTTATATATACATGTATATATTTTAAGGTTTTTATTTATTTCTTTTGAGAGAGAGAGAGAGAGACAGAGTACATGAGTAGAGGGGAGTGGGAGAGGGAGAAGCAGACTCCCCATTGAGCAGGGAGCCTGATGTGGGACTTGATCCCAGGACTCTGGGATCATGACCTGAGCCACCAAGCCACCAAGCCACCAAGCCGCCACACACAAACACACACACACACGCACACACACGTACACACACACACACACACACATATATATATATATATATATTTTTTTTTTTTTTGAGAGAGAGCACATGTGCACACAAGTGTGGGGGCCAGAGGTAAAGGGAGAGAGAAAATCCCAAGCAGGCTCCTTGCCCAGCACAGAGCCTGCAGGGCGTGATCTCATGACCCTGAGATCACAATCTGAGCTGAAGAAGAGTCAGACGCTTAACTGACTGAGCCACCTAGGCGCCCTGCTTTAAATTTTTCTTTTTAAAAAAATTTTATTTATTTATTTATTTATTTGACAGAGAGAGATCACAAGTAGGCAGAGAGGCAGGCAGAGAGAGGGGGAAGCAGGCTCCCTGCTGAGCAGAGAGCCCGATGCGGGACTCCATCCCAGGACCCTGAGATCATGACCTGAGCCGAAGGCAGCGGCTTAACCCACTGAGCCACCCAGGCGCCCTCCTGTTCATGTTTTAATATCTCTTTGCCTTTGTGAATTTAAAAAATTAACATGAGTGATACCCTGCTGTAGATATTTTGAAGCTTAATTTAAAAATTCAAACATTGGGGGCATCTGGGTGGCTCAGTCAGTTAAACATCTGCTTTCGGCTCTGGTCATGATCTCAAGGTCCTGGGACTGAGCCCCAGGTTGGGCTCCCTGCTCAGTGGGGAGCCTGCCTCTCCCTCTCCCTCTGCCCCTCCCATTGCTTGTGCTCTCACTCTCAAATGAATACATAAAATCTTTTAGAAATCTAAACATTTAGTTTTAGAAATTCATCCATGCGGATGACATAGGCCAGTGCATACATTTTAACGGCGCTGCGGTATCCCAGCCTGTGACTTCGTCACACGTTTCTCTACTGAGGGATATTTAGGTTGTCCATACTTGTGTTTCTGGAGACAAACAAAGCTGCAGTAAACATCTTTATACCTCTCTCCTTGAGCACAGACACAGGATATTTAGGTCTCAGTCTTTACCAGATACTGACAGATGGCTTTCTGAAGAGGCTATCTTGTCATGTGGTAGGGAAGTTCTAAGATTGGGAATCAGGTGAACCTTGTTCTAGTCTAATTCTGGCATCCACTCACAGTGTGACTTCTGGCTTCCCCTCTTTGTTCTCAGTTTCCCCCTCATTAAGATGAAGGTCTAGACTAGCAGATTTCCACAGTTCCTTCTCCTGAGCTGGTTAAAAAAGATGTTTTGTGGAACTATCTGCTCTCCTAGAAACAAATGTCCCAGAGG
Organism: Mustela nivalis; assembly: GCF_964662115.1. Taxonomy (NCBI): domain Eukaryota; kingdom Metazoa; phylum Chordata; class Mammalia; order Carnivora; family Mustelidae; genus Mustela; species Mustela nivalis. Next base: position 128,292,181 of record NC_139027.1, on the reverse strand, counting down.
TGGGTTTGCTCTAAGCCCTAGAGATGGGTTGATTGTGGAAGGCAGTTGACATTTCCGAGCCCCTACCAAGTGTTTTGGGCACTTTGATTTTTCATTTCCTTGACCCAAGAGATTAAATGGTTTGTTTAAGACCACAGAGCTGGGAATGATCAGAACTAGACTTGAACCCAGGACTACGGGATTCCAGAGCCTGAGTTCTGCTTCTGCTCTGCCACAGGGCAAGTTCCTTCCCAATACCCCCATCTGGGTTGTTGGAATGGTGTTCTTCTTGGGGGTCCATGGGCAGGCCATCGATGCCAAGGGGCCCCAGCCTTCCACCCTGCCTCAGGAATGCAGAGCTGAGCCTGTAGATATGAGGAGGGTGCAAGAAAGAGCCCCCCTTTGGAGGGAAGAGAAGAAGAAAGTGGGATTGAGCCAGAGGCTGAGGACCCCACGAAAGCATGAACTCTGAAGGCATTTATCCTCTGACCACAGCCAACGAGCCAGTGAGGAACAGGCATCAATAAGAAGCAAATTAAACACCAGCTCCAGTTAATTAGTAAGCACAGCTGCTTGCTTTCCTGCATTCAATTTCAGACTCACATTATGAATTGCCTCCCTGGAGAAACCACCCCCTCCTTCGCCAAAGAAGGCCTTGATCCAATAAACCAACTTTTAACGGAACAGCATCTTTCAATCGAAGGATGATGGCAACTTATCTCTGGGTCCTAGCTCTGTGGTGACATGAATTCTCTGAGCTGCCCAATCTCACTCAAGGTTAGTAATTAAGGCATAATTGAAATGAAATTAATTGCAATAAATGTGTAATTAGCACAGCCATTGATTAAGGGCATTTGAAATACAGTCTGTGCATGAGACATTGATTGCCATGCTTTTTTTTTGATAAATGTAATTGCAATGATATCTTTTGTTACTCCAGAAGGTCTTTTTTGTGTAATGAATTTCCACAGGAAGGACTGGCCTTGAAGCCATCTGACTTCCTGAAATTCAGAGATATATAGAGATTATTCCAGGCCCCAGATGTGTTGAGTACAAGCTCTTTTGCCTAGATTTTGTATAGGATCTGTTTCAGGGTGGCCCCCTGGCCCATAGGCATCTTTGTTCAAATTAGAAATAGGCCCTCCTTACTTTGGGTAGACCCAGCTTATGCCAGGTTCATAGCTTGGCCAATGAAGTATGGGCTGGATTTCAGTGCTCACTGTTCCATTCAGCCGAGCACCTTTGTGCAGTGAACAACTTTTACATCCATACATAGCGGACTTGGTATCCTTATCCATATAGAGGGAGATGACAGGAAGGCAGAACCAGACCTCACTGGCATGAAACGTCTCTTATGAGCAAAGCCTACAGATGCCTTCCTCTCCCAGGCCACCTTAACTGGTTAGATGTTGTGTAGAAATTGCCATCTGAAGTTATTTGACTCTAACAGTAGCCAGAGGGAAGATAGTGGGACTGGTCTAGGTAAGGCCTGGGGTTGGGGTGGGGTGGGGTAGAATCTGGCCACAGGACTAAGTTGTGGGCAGGTGGTAGCAGTTTTGGGCAACCTTTCCTAATTACACTATTGGAGGAGACATGTTGACTTGAGGACGATCCGGTTGGACAATGCAGGGGTCAGATGTGGCAGAGGGATGGACAGGGTCTGCCAGAGGAGTTGGTGAACAATAGGACTGGGTTTCCCTGGGGTCCCACACTGGGTCTGGGATAGTAGGGTCCAGGTCTGTGTTAGTTGGGGGAGAATATAGTACATTAGGGCAGCTGATCTACTCCAGGCCCTGCCCTTAAATTGGGCTAAACCTAGGCTGGGTGACAAGGAGCTGAAGGTCATGTCTGCAGCTCCGTGATGACCATTCCTTCCCAGCTTTCTGGGTCTGAGGGGGAATGGCTGGTCTTGAGCCATCCTAAGGCCTTCCCTCTGTGACTGAATGTCTGATATTCATACTGAGGAGTTTACTCATTCATTCAGCTTTACTTTTTCATTCACATACCCTGTAAATACTTAGTGGATGACTTCTATGTGCATGTGCTATGCTAGCTGCTAGGAATATAGTTGTGACCTAATCCCTCATGGAGTTCAAGGTTGAATGGGACAGTCTGGTTTTCAATAATCAGATGTACATATCCCCCTAATGGAAAGCTGGATGCTTTCCATTTGCCTCTCCAGATCCATGCTCCACCTTCTTCCCTCCACCCTCCTCTGTGCCCCGGAGGCTGATCATTGCATTTCTGGCTCTTCAGTTGTCTGCTTTGAGAGGCTCCGCCAACAGGGGCCTGGCTAGAGACTAGAGGGAGGGAAATGGGGTATTTTTTCCCCCACATCTCTGGGATTTGGCTGTGTCATTATTGAATGGCATAGCTCTCCACCCACCTCTCAAGTTCTGGTACAGCTTCCTCCCCAGGAGGCCATGGTGTTAATGATACTCCACCGTTTTTGGATTTGTAACACTGCATGCGCCTCTATGTTTCCTTCCCCTTGGCCTGTCTTTGTCAATGATCTCTTTAAAATCTTGGGTTACCTAGCCGAGCTGTGCCATGTTTCTCCACAGGGACTGACTAGGATGGTAGGAGTACAGGGTAATATGAGAAGGGACTGAGGGGACCACTGGCTTGATCTGGGTTTTGTGTGTGTGTGTGTGTGTGAGAAGGAATGCTTCTTTGCAATTAAAATTGAGATCGGGAAGAGGAATAAGTGTTAGGCAGATGTAAGAAAGTGGGAGATAAAAGGAATTTCCCTGCAGAAAAAGAGTAGGTGCAAAGGCCCTGAGGTAAGAGGGGAGAGTGAAATGTCTTTGAGGCCTGAGGGGAGGCTGAGTTCCTGTTGTCATTTGTTGCCTCTTTTGGCCAAGATCGGAGGCAGCTGTGATCCCTGAAGCTTGCAACAGCCTTCCAGGAGCCAGGGGCCTTTTAGACACAAGAAATCTTTCACTTTCAGGACTATATTCCCCATTTGGGGCTTGGCCTAAGTCCCGGTGGCATGGCCTTGAGGTCTTTCAGCCATTTCCTACAGCAAGAGAGTCTCTCTTTCCTGAAGTTTACATACACCTTTTGATGTGCCTCTTGGATAGGAGAGGAGCTTCCTGCCTCCCTAAGGAGGCAGTGAACAATGTGTAGTTGACCCCCTGGAACAAGACTTAGCTAGAAATGAATCCTCTCTACTTGACCTGCTGCAAGGTAGATATTCTGCACCTCATTTTCTCACCTGTAAAATAGGGTTAATGAAACCTGATTAAACAAGGCATCTCTCAGCTCTCCCCTCCACTCCTGGCCCAATTCAGAACTTCAGAATCTGGGTCTCTCTTGGCCCAATATCTTCTACCTTCATCTTTTAGCTTGTATGACTGACTCCCTTTTGCAGTTTTCAGCCAGGTTGCTCCTTCTGAAATGTAGATTTGATCTCATAACACCCGTAATCATAATCCCTCAGTGTTTCCCCAGGCTCCCAGCAGCTGGCCATCAGATATGCTGGGAAAATTTTTATTTTTTTAAAATTGTGTTAAAAACACATAAGATAAAATTTAGCATCTTAACCATTTTTAAGTATACAGTTCATAATGTTAATTATATTTACATTGTTGTGCAGTATAAATACAGAACTTTCTCATCTTGAGAAGCCAAAACTGTGAACATTAAACAACTCTCTAGTCCCCCTCCCCAGACCCTAGCAGCCACATTCTGCTTTCTTTCTCTGTGAATCTGATTACTTTTAACTACCTCATATAAGTGGAAATATACCATATTTGTGTTTCTGTGACTGGGTTATGTTACTTATTTTAATAATTTTGCTAAGTATGTTACTTATTTTAACATCCTATCCTCCAGATGGATATTTTCATCCATGTTGGAGCCTGTGTCAGAATTTCTTTCCTTTTTAAGGCTGAATAATATTCCACTGTATGTATAGATCATGTTGTCATGATATCCTTCCATTCTTTAGTGGACACTTAGGTGGCTTCTGCTTCTTGGGTGTTGTGAATAATGCTATGAGCATGAGTGTGTAAATGTCTCTTTGAGACCCTGCATTCAATTGTTTGGGATATATACCCACAAGTAGGATTTTTGGATCACATGGTCATTCTATTTTTAATTTTTTGAGGGATGGCCATACTGTTGGAAAGGCCTTAAGAATTGTGGATGCCTGGGTCCACCCTGGGAGATGCTGGCTCAAAAGGTCTAGAGGTGATATGGGGTGGGGAGAGAGTGGGTTGAGAATCAAGTCTAAATTCCTGAACGTGGCATACAAAATCCTTAATGGTCCATCTCCCAGCCTCTGCCACTGTCTTCTTTTCTTATGTATGCCTGAGAAATACCCATATTCTTGTTTCCTGCACACAGCAAAGCACTTCAATCCCCTAGGCCTTTGCAAATGCTCTACCTTCCAACCAGAGTTCCCTCTCTTTCTTCTGTGCCTGGAACACCTCAGATCATCTGGCAAAATTCAGCTTAGCTGTTAGTCACCTCCATTAGGAAAGCCCTTCCCTTCCTGGTCTTGGCTCCTCACAGCCGACAGCCAAGCTAAGTCCCACAGAGGAGGGAGCAGAACCAGCTTGGTTCTGTAAGGTCCACACAAAGAGCCATTTCTCTATCCTCATCAGCAGATTTGGAACAAAGTTTGAAACATACACATATGCCATTGTTGCCATGGTTACTGTAAAGGCATTCTAAATGTAGATGATTACATAATCAGCTGGAATAACTCTTTTGGAGAATAAAAAGTTCTGACCTCCTCTTGCAATGAACCCAAAAACTGTGGGTGGTGACTCTACATAGAGTCCTTGGGGAATGATGCATTTGGGCTGTGGGCAACAAGAAGAATTACCTTCAAAGTGCCCTATGCCACCATCCAGGATGAAGCTTTCATTCTGTAGATGGCAAAATTGAGGCCCAGAGAGAAGAAGTGACTTTCTTAGAGTTCCCCAGAGAGCTGGAACCTGAGCCGGGAGAAGCTCCAGGTTACTAGGGGCTGGTGCCCATAGGGGTGGGAGTCTTGAACTTGATACGAGGCAGACTTGAATACCAACCATGGTTCTTGGAGCCTCAGTTTTTAAACTTGGGCTATTACTTGTATTAGTCAGTGTAATTAATGCTGGTTGCTATAACAAACAACTCCAAAATCTCAGTGACTTTTCAACAATAAAAGTTTTGGTTTTTGCTTATGACATAGAGCAGTTGGGCATTTGATAGGTGAGATCCCATGTGATGATTGAGGAATTCAGGCTCCTTTCATCTCTTGGCTTTTCCATCTCCAGGGATCATAAAGAACAGATGACAAAAGGCCTCCTTCTGCTAGGTGGACAGTTGGTGACAAGCGTGGTGGATGCATAGGAAGGGACAAGGGAAGAAGCTAGTCACTAGCCAGGATTGATACATCCATCTTGAGGTCTGTTTATTACTTCAGCCAAATTTAGCCTAGTTGAATATGAAGACTGATGATCTCTGGAGCAGAGCAAGGGGATGATTACCAAGGACCTATTAAAGCCTTCCACTTCCACATGGCTCCATCTCCGGAGGCCGTGTTAGAATGCATCTTTTAGGGAGGCCACAAGTTATGGGGAAACATCAGAAACCTTGAAATCACACAGACCTGAATTTTATCTTTGTCTCATGTTTTCTTAGCCGTGGGATCTCTGGCAAATTATTTACCTTCTCAGAGCCTCTGTTTCTTTTTTAATTAATGAATTTTTGAAAGTAGGCTCTATGCCTAGTGTGGAGCCCAATACAGGACTCGAACTCAGGACCCTGAGATTGAGACCTAGGCTGAGATGAAGAGTTGGCTGCTTAACTGGCTGAGTCACCCAGGCACCCCTTTGAGCTTCTATTTCTATATCAAAACAGGGCATAATTAATAAAGATGCAAAAATTAAATGGGCCATATAGAGAACAGTATTTGTCTATAGTAGGTGCTCAATAAATATGCTCTTTATTAGGACCTATTGGCCCTTCAAAACTGTGACTCCTTATTCCTCCATACTGTGTTCTCATGTCCTGCATCTTCACCATTTCTTATCTTCATCCCGATAGCTGTGCCTTGGACATATTCCGTAAGAGAAGTTCCACCTTCTTAGCATCTGCCAACACTCCAAGCTCTATTCTAGAATGCTGTCAACCCCAACAGATCAGAGTTGGATAGGCTAGTGGACAGCCCTTAGAATCCACACAGCCAAATCATGCAGTGTGTTGGAGGCCATGAGGTGGCTGGATTTTATTCTAAGTGCAGTCCACTGAAGGATGTTACAAGCAGAGGGAAGAATGATTTAACTTATATTTTAAAAGACACGCTTGTGGTTTTGTTTTTATTTTTCCCCTGCTCCTTAGAGAATGAATTGTAGAGGTACAGGCTAAAAGAAGAGAGATCTGATTGTGTGGGAGTAGTTGGGATGGAGAGAGGTAGACAGATTGAAGAAATATTTAGGAGAGGGAATCAATGGACCTTGAGGCTGGGAAGCCTCCCAGAACACAAGGAGTTGAAAGAGATCAGAGGGCCTATGAAGGATATGGAGGGTATGAAAGAGAGATTGGAAACACAGAACATTGTTATTTTTCGGCAAGACACACAATAGCAGCAGTATCTAAAGGTACAGTTACAGGAAACTCCACAGAGCTAAAGGGAGATTTAAATCTACAGATAGAAAGCCTTCCTATATAAATAAGAAAAAGAAGCCATCCCATAGTCACTGCCAGGAGAGATTTTAAATTTCAAGGATAAAGAAACAATCTTACAAGCATACTTGAAGGTAAACATTTTAAAAAGAAATGAAGGGAGAAAAATCAGACTGACTTGACTGCAAATTTCTTCAAAGAATTACATGCAGGAGAAAAAAATCAGAGTCAAAGCCTTGAAGGAAGTTACCCCAAAATTCTGTGCCCGGGCAAGAGGTCATTTGTATTGGAAGACAATTTAGAGATATTGTTAGGTATGCAGAGACAGAGATTATACCACTTGTATATTTCTTTTCTGGGGAAAAAAGGCTGGAAAATACATTTCAAAATAGCAAGGTATGAAGCAAACACCTTAAGAGTGGAAAATTCAACAGCTAGTAATGGGGTGCCTGGGTACCCCAGTCGATTAAGCATCTGCCTTCAGCTCAGGCCATGATCCCAGGGTCTTGGGATTGAGCCCCACCTCAGGCGCCCTGCTCAGTGGGGAGCCTGCTTCTCCCTCTCCCTCTGCCTGCTTCTTTGCCTATTTGTGCTCTCTATCTCTCTGTCAAAAAAGAAAATCTTTAAAAAAATGAAAGAATGGAAAGTTCGGGCTCTCACTGGTGGGCCATAGGAAAGTTTAAACCTTGCGTAAATCTAAATATATCTTTTAAAAAGATTTTATTTATTTATTTGAGAGAGAGAGAGAGAGAATGAGTGAGAACAGGGGGAGAGGGAGAAGCAGACTCTGAGCTGAGTGCAGAGCCTGAATAGGGGTTTGATCCCATGACCCTGAGATCATGTCCTGATGAGCCTATATCAAAAGTGGGATGTTCAGCTGACTAAGCTGACTCAGAAGCCCCTAGGTATATCTTTAAATGAAAAGCAAATGTCATAAAGAACTCTAGAAAGAATGAAAATAATAATAGTTAATGGTAAGTGACCTACTTCCTATATGGCAGGCACTAAATGGTCCCCCATATTAATCCATTTAATTCTCATATCTTTACAATGTGGGCATTTTTAGAAACTCTATTTCAAAAATGAGGAACATGAATATAGAGAAATTAAGTAATTCTCCCAAGATTATACACACATGAACCCAGGAAACCTGACTCCAGAGCTTGTACTCCTTCCTATATATACTGGAGGGAGAGGGCGATAAAATTAAAAGTAGCTATGGGGTGAATCTTGCAGATCTGTGTAAATAAAATTTGTATAAGAGGAAGTTAATGTAGAAGTTCAATCAAGTTATCTTCCTACAACAAATACATAATAATCTTGAAAGAAAAAAAAATTTTTTTTAAGTTTTTATTATTTAACTTAGGAGTTCTGCCTCTATCATCATGTCCTAAGAAATAATCAGTAATATGCCCAAAGGATATTTTGTACAAGGATATTTATTGCAGTGGTGTTTGATACAAAGAAAAGTTGGAAAGCAACACAAATGACCCAACAATTTATAATTAGTTCAATTCGGTAACTTTTGTTTTAATTCAATAAATTTTGATGCTGAACATTCATATGGTAGAAAAACATGCAGCCATTTAAACTATACCGTGGAGGAAGATCTAGAGACATGTACTAGCATATAGATTCACACCCAAATTAACAGTGCATTAAATAAGATGGAAGTTTCTCTTTCATGTAGTAGTCTGGAGATGATTAGTCCAGGTTTTGCAGTGGCTCTGCTCTGTGAGGCCAGTAAGGGACCCAGCCTTCCTCTATCTTGTTGTTCTGCCCTCTCTAGATATGGTCCAAGGCAGTCCACATGTCACCCTTATTCTCTGAGAAGTAGGTCAAAGTGACAAAAGAGAGCAATGGAGGGCATGTCCCTTTCTGTGCTACATTCGGTTTCCTTTCTTTTTTCTTTTTCTTTTTTTTTAATTTATTTATTTGTCAGAGAGAGAGTGAGTGAGAGTGAGCACAGGCAGACAGAGTGGAAGGAAGAGTCAGAGGGAGAAGCAGGCTCCCTGCGGAGCAAGGAGCTCGATGTGGGACTCGATCCCAGGACGCTGGGATCATGACCCGAGCCCAAGGCAGCTGCTTAACCAACTGAGCCACCCAGGCGTCCCTCTGTGCTACATTTGGGAATAGTATATGCATCCCTTCCATTGGCTAGAACTCAGTCACATTGCTACCTCTAGCTGCAAGGGAGTCTGGGAAATGTAGTTTAAAAAAATTACTGACTTGGGCGCCTGGGTGGCTCAGTTGGTTGAGCGACTGCATTCGGCTCGGGTCATGATCCTGGAGTCCTGGGATTGGGTCCCGCATCGGACTCCCAGCTCCATGGGGAGTCTGCTTCTCCCTCTGACTTTCTCCCCTCTCATGCTCTCTCTCTCTCTCTCTCAAATAAATAAATATTTTTAAAATTTTTAAAAAAATAAATAAAATAAAAAAATTACTGACAATCAGGGGCACCTGTGTAGCTTAGTCTGTTAAGGATCTGCCTTTGGCTCAGGTCATGATCCCAGGTCCTGGGTTTGAGCCTTATGTTGGGCTCTCTGCTCAACAGGGAACCTCCTTCTCCATCTGCCTGCTGCCCCCCCTGCATGTGCTCTCTCTCTCTCTGTGTCAAGTAAATAAATAAAAACTTAAAACAAATACTGATAATCATTAAAAAGTTTGGAGGACAAAAAAAAAAAAAAAAAAAAAAAAGGGAGTGCCTGGCTGGCTTAGTTGGAGGAACATGCGACTCTTGATCTCTTGGGGTCATGAGTTTAAGCCCCATGTTGGATATGAGATTACTTAAGTGAAAATAAAACTTAAAAAAAAGTTTGGAGGATTCCATTCATAAAAGGAGAATGGCAGAGTGGATATTGGAGAACACATAGCACCTTTTGACTCAGCACAGAAAACATTTTTACAACATAGAAAATGAGAAAGCAGGAAGCAAAACAGGAGCAGTGTACTCATACAAACAATTCCTTTCTCCCTCTATATAAACAGTGGTTATCTTCAAGAGCTGGGATTGTAGATGATTTAAATTTTCTTCTTTGTGCTTTTATTGTATTCTCCCAATTTTCTACGAATTAACTTTCCCCCCCATAATCAGAAGAACTCCCCATGTATACCTTAAAAGAAGTAATTTAGGAGACAAAGCAACGTGTGTTTTGTGTCTGCAGCCACCTCTCCTTTCTTCTCTGACTTTCCTCTGCTGGGCCTCTTTTGTTGATGGATTTCTCATTTCTCAGGCAAAGGGATGGCGTCGTCTATTCTGTGACCCATGTAGGAAAGCCCAGAGTGGGTTGTCAGTGAGTTTATTTTAGTGTGATGCAGGCAGCTTTCTGCCAGGAATACGGCAGCCTCCAACATGTCTTTCTCCTTCAGGGGGATAAGGAAGAGCATTCTCTGGTTCTCAGAAAGCAAGGGCTTTTGCACGGGATGGGCAAGAAAGGGAGTGTTAAGCAGAGTGGAGGATGGGGCAGGAACCAGGAAGTAGGAAGCACTAGGAGGCTTCATGGCCTTCTCCTGGAGCCTGTGACGTGAGGGGTTTAGGCAAGACCTGCTTCTCCCTGGGGTCTGGCTTCATAGCTGATTTTCCCAAGAGTGGGGACAGTCCTGACTCCTCCTCAAAGCTTTGTTGGATTAGTTGTCAGCTTGGCCTTTGGTTTAATGACCATGTCACAAGACTCCACAAAACCCAGGGAGGGCCTCCTGTGTGCCCGGCGTTGTTCTGGCTGATAGGAGTTTGCCTTTTATGAACTGGTGATTGGAGCCCCATGCTTTGGTTTCCTCACCTGGGAAGTGGGACAGTACAACCTCTCCCTCACAGAATGGATAAGAGGATTAACTGAGCTGAGGCTGAGGAAGTGCCTAGCCTGTGTTTAGTGCAGACGAAGACACTGGATTAGTTTGTTGGGGCGCCTAAGAAAGGACCACAACTTGGGTGATTTAAACATCAGCGTGTCTCACAGCTCTGAGGGCTGGAAGCCTGAGATCAAGGTGTCAGCAGGATTGGTTTCTTCTGAGTCTGTGAGGGAGAATCTATTCCAGGTCTCTCTATGCCTGCCTTCTCGCTGTGGCTCTTCTGATTGTCTTCCCTCTGTGCCTCTGTGTTCAGATGTCCCCTTCTTAGAAGGACACCGGTCCTACTGGGTTGAGACCCAGCTGAAAGACTGCATCTCACCTGGATTACTTCTGTGAAGACGCTGTTTCCAAATAAGGTCATATTCTAAGGTAGTTGGGGCTTAGGACTTTGGCATACGACTTTTGGAGGGAAGGACAGACTCAGTCTGGAGCACGCACCTCTAGCATCTACAGTAGGATGCTGGAAATATTGGTCATTATTATCGCCAGGATCTTTGTGAGCTTTGACAAGTCATCCTGCCCCAGGCCATCTCCAGTTGCCATGGCACTGATGTCTTGGAAAGGGGACAGCGAGGTCTTTCTTGTCTGAGCCATGATGGTGACATTCCTGTCTGTCTCCCAAGGCTCCATCCTAGACACCTCAATGTGACAACAGTCTCTGCAGCGCTGGCCAGCTTCTCCCCTACAGGGCCACTCCTGTTCAGCTCCTTCTCCCTCCTTGTAAGAGTTTGAAAAATTCATTTATTATACCCATTTATTTAGCAACCACTACTGTTACACTCATGAAGTGCCAGAATTACTCTGGGCATTTTACAAATATTAACTCATTTAATCCTCCTAACAACCTATTATTACCTCCTAGATGAGGAAACAGAGGCACAGAGAAGTTACATAACTTGCCCGAGATTTCATGATGAGCATGTGGTAGAGCTTGGATTTGAAGCTGGGTGGAGCTGTGTTCTGAATAGCTACACTGTGAAAAGGAAGTAATGTGGCAGGACTACAAACTTGAGAAATGTGAACTTGGATCCCAGCTAATAGGCTGTAGAAATTTCCATTGCTGCCTGTTTCATCTGTAACTTTTCTGAGAAGAACAGATTCATTCATCCCCCAGTTTTCTTGATCACATTTGGTTATGTCATTCCAGGCCTCCGCTGATTGGGCTGGGGTGGACATGTGACTTAAGGGTGCCCCATCTGTCGGCTGGGACCCATGACTTGGATGGCTGGTCAGATTGCATTCTCAGACATTTGGCTAAGAGGCTTGAGCAGTGAGGATGGGACCTGAAACCTTTGGTCAAAAGGCATTTTTGGTCTGGAATGGTCCTTTTAGGTCATATACACACCAGAGTTAGAAGGCAGTGGAGGGCACTTGTAGGCAAATGGAGGAATGCTTTCAGAGCCAGAGAGAATGGAATAGGGCAAAGAGAACCTTATACTAGAGTCGAGTTCTCCACCCCCAGCCACCAGCTGCCAATGACTGACTTACATGGGGTCAAAAAAGCCAGCTTCCTTTACTCAAGAGGGAACCAACTTTGTTTTTTCCATTCATGCTGTTGAGCTCCCTCAGAGATTAGGCTGAAGCTGGTCTCCACCTAAGATGACATCCTTGCTTAGCTTTCTTCTTTATTCTTCCTTGTCCTGCTTCCTTCTCTCTTTTTCTCCTGAGGGCCACCTCAACAAGTCACTTGCACAAAAATCCCCATCTCAAGGGCAAGATGGGTTCCCAAGAAACAAAGACAGATACTCTCGCTCTGAACTGTTGTCCATAAGATTTAGTTTTGGTGTGTTTCCTATGCTAGCATGCTGGGTAATCTACTTTCTTTATAATAACTCCTCTTTGCTTGAGTTAACATGAGGTGTCTGCTTCTTGCAGCAAAACAAGTCCAAATTGTGTGAACTTGGTAAAGTTGCTCAACCATTCTCAATTTCACTCCATCAGGAAAATGATACCCATGATTCTTTATGACTTCTGTGCTTGCTTTGGTGATATAATAAGAGAATGCACATGGCAGCTGCCAACATTGTGATGGGCTTGGAGTGGGCACCCTGTTAATGACTTCCCTTTTCCTTCACAATACTTTCTTCCTCCCTTGTTCACATCAATTCAGGGGGAGCATAAAGAGAAATGATACCAGACAATATATATCATATATCAGTATGACTTTCAAAGCAACATGGAAATGTGGGAGTTCAGAGAGGTATGAGTTTAGAGTCCCAAAGACCCAAGTTTCAGCTCTTTAGCCCATTGCTTTTCAGTTATAATGAGATCTAAGTCATCGGGGGATCTTGTTCTTGCACAGACTCTGATTCAGGAGGTCTGGGCAGAGCCTGAGATGCTGCCTTATAACAGGTCCAGGTAACCCGTGCTGCTGGGCTTCGGAATAGCACGACTTTGAGCAGCAGGTCTCTAGTTGGTCCTTTGGTTCCAGAGTGATTTTTTTTTTTCCTTCCCCAAACAGAAAACCTGAATGGCAGGCTCTTCCCTTTTCACTTTTATTTTGTACATCCCTTGAGATGTAGTTCCTGCCCATAAGGAGATCTCAGTGGTTGAGGCGGCCAGGAAAGCTGTCAGTTGTGAGGAAGAGCTAAGTGTAGGGCTTGTGGAGGCTGGTGAGGGGCACTCGTTTCTGGAGAGGATGTCAGGGAAGTTTCCTTGGAAGAGATGAGCTGTTAGTCTATCACTCCACATAGATACTTCCTGATTCGTACCTTCCTGCTTTTTTAAGCAAGGACCACACACTAGAATCCCAGTGCTGTTGTGACATCTTCCCTCCTGTTGTCTGCTCTCTGGCTTCTGCGTAGAGTGCAGGTTCTCCGGCTTCTTCACAAGACTATCCACAGCTGAGCCTATTGTAGCCCTTAGCCTCACCTTGGGCCTCCTAGCTACCTATGTGTTAGAGATCCTAGCCTTCCTGTCCCTGATCTGGAGCCTGTTTTGACCCCGTGGCTGTAATGAGAGGTTCAGGCAGTTCGAGATACTAGGGAAAAAAATCTGTATTATTTCCACAACATTTAATGCAATTCCTCCTTTCATTATAGTCCTGGCCAAGTCCTTACAAACATTCCCCTTTCCAAACTGAGATTGGTTTTCCTTATTCATTGGCTGCCAGCAGCTTAGGTAGGTTTCTTCCATCTGCTCCATTTGGCTTTTCCATTCTCCTTTCTTTACCCCTCTTTTCCCCTCAGGGATCACAGAGTGAAGGTGTTGTCTCAGGCTGCTGTTGGCCTGAATAGGGGGAGGGAAGTCTGCTGGTTGCTAAGCCATCTTGGGTTGGCATATCTGGGAGATTTCACTTACAGTCTGAAAGTAACGACACAGAACAGTCTCTTAATTGATTAATCCTTTCCTTAACTTATGCTAAGAATGCATAAGTGCCAGACCCTGTTCTAGGTGCCACACACACAGCACACAGATGGGGGTTGTTGTCCTAACCCGACAATCTAGCTGGGCCTCTTATCTTTCCTTATCAATGGGGCACCCAACACATACACATTCTTCTGATCTTCAGCCTCCTGAGTGACCCAGTGGCCTTTGTCTCAGGCCCAAGGAAAGTAAAGGAAATTCCTAGAAACACACCTCATGCCTGTTAGCATGGCTACTATAAAAAAGATAAGAAACAAGAAGTGTTGATAAGGATGCGGAAAGAAGGGAACCCTTGTATGTATACTCTTGGTGGGAATGAAAATTGATGCAGACACCATGAAAAACAGGGAGGTTCCTCAAAAAAAATTTTTTTTGTAAATATAAGTAGAACCAGCATATGATCCAGTAATCCCACCTCTGGGTATATATCCAAAGGAATTGAAATCAAGATCTCGAAGAGGTAACTTCACTCCCAGATTTATTGTATTATTATTCCAGTAGCCAAGATATTAAAACAGGCTAATATCTGCCAGAGGCTGAATGGATAAAGAAGCTGTGAGATCTCTTTTCTCTCTCTCTCCATTTGTATATACCAATAGTGTGTGTGTATGTATGCATACATATGTATATAGATATACATATATATTTATGTTTTCAGCCTTAAAAAGGAAGGAGATCATCACAAAAACTGAAATCTTTCCATTTGCAGCAACATGGAGAGAACTAGAGGGTATTATGCTGAATGAAATAAGTCAATCAGAAAAAGACAATTATCATATGATCTCACTGATACGAGGAATATGAGAAACAAGACAGAGGATCATGGGGAAGGGAGGGAGAAATGAAACAAGATGAAACCAGAGAGGGAGACAAACCATAAGAGACTCTTACTCTCAGGAAACAAACTGAGGCTTGCTGGAGGGGAGGGTGGTGGGAGGGATAGGGTGACTGGGTGGTGGACATTGGGGAGGGTATGTGTTATGGTGAGTGCTATGAATTGTGTAAGACTGATGAATCACAGGGGCACCTGGGTGGCTCAGTGGGTTAAGCCGCTGCCTTCGGCTCAGGTCATGATCTCAGGGTCCTGGGATCGAGTCCCGCATCGAGCTCTCTGCTCAGCAGGGAGCCTGCTTCCTTCTCTCTCTGCCTGCCTCTCAGTGTACTTGTAATTTCTCTCTGTCAAATAAATAAATAAAATCTTTAAAAAAAAAAAAAAGACTGATGAATCACAGACCTGTACCCCTGAAACAAATAATACGTTATATGTTAATTAAAAAAAGATTTAAGATTTTTTTTTTTAAAGGAAGGAAATCCTGCCATTTTTGACAACATGGATGAACCTGGAGGATATTATGCTAAGTGAAATACACAAGACAGAGAAAGAAATATTGTATGATCTCATTTATATGTGGAATATAAAATAGCCAAATTCTTAGAAGTAAAAAATAGAATGCTAGTTGCCAAGGGTGGGGAAAGGAGGAAATGGGGAGATGTTGGTCAAAGGATACAAAGTTTCAGTCATGCCCGGTTCTGGAGATCTAATGTGCAGTACTATGGCAACACTATATTGTGTACTTGAAATTTGTTGAGTAGGTCTTAAGTGGTCTCACCACACACCAAAGAGAAGAAAATGGTAACCCTCTGAAGTGATGGTGTATGTAATTAGCTGAATGTGGGGTTGTTCCACAATGTATATATGTATCGACACATCAAGTTGTGCACCTTAAATATATACAGTTTTAATTTGTCAATTATACTTCAGTAAAGCTGTTTAAAAAAAGAACTAGCCCACTTTGGAAACTTTTAAATCTGGAGACATTTAAAAAAAGATTTTATTTATTTATTTGAGAGAGAGCGAGAGCGCAAGTGAGGGGAGAGGGGCAGAGGGGGAGAGAGTAGAAGACTCCCTGCTGAGCACTCCCACCCCCACCCCCACCCCCAGGCTTGGTGCCAAGACCCTGGGATCATGACCTGAGCTGAAGGCAGCTGCTTGACCGACTGAGCCACCCAGGCATCCCAAGGGGCATTTTGAGCACAAGCAAAGTGGGAACCACAGGAAGGGTTTAGTACCATTAGTCAAAGAAGCCCAAATGCTGGGGACTTATTTGATGTGGGAGAGGGGACAAGTTCTTCTGGAAGATCTGGCCCCTCGGAGAGTGAGCACCCTTGATAGGTGGCAGTGAATTAGATCTGGGCAGGGCGTGCTGGTAGACAGAATTCCATGCACAGCCAGGAGAGGCTCTTGCATGCAAACTGATGGTGAATACAGACAATGCTCCAATCCCTGTGGAAAATGACTGCACTCAGCTCCCTAAATTCTGTGTTTCTCCATATTTATATATGCTGTTACCCAGTGAATACCTGATTAAGGAATGCAGCTGCCAAATGAATACATTTGTTGCTCATCAAATGGCACCATAAAGCCAGCGATGATGGGGCTTATTAAAAACCTTCTTTCACTCAGTGAAAAATCCCCCACATGTCCCAGCCAGTCTCCATATCGCAGCTAATGAAATGGGTAACCAATACACAAAGAGATGTATTCAAGAGCAAATTAACTGCCTCAGGAATATGCATCATAAAGATTGCAGCCTGGAAAATAAATAGACAGTGTATTGGACAAATTGGCCTCGTGTTTAAGTGTTGATGGGTTGGAAATATTGGTTTAGCTTCTTGATAGAAGCAGGCAGTATGGGATCCTGGAAGGCAAACATTAGCAGTGAAAAATCAGGCTGGGGACCTTCTAATTAGCTAGAACTGGGAAAGGCATGAGGAGTGTGAAACATTTATTGAGCCATTCTTGAGAACCAGCCAGGCCCCGTGCTGGCCCTTTATGTGTGTTGCCAGTTAGTCCTTTTGTCGCCCAGAAAGGTAGGGGCCTGTATTGTTGGCCTCACCTACCTGTGACCATATAATGAGATTGCATAAAGAGATTTTGTTTTCGCTGTCTGTGCAAACTATTAGCACAAGCTTCTATCAGGTTCTTTAAAAAACACCCCCTTTAAATTGCCCCTGGGTATTCCTAGCTCCCTGAGCCTTTGCTCATGATTGGGAATTAAAAAAAAAAAAAAAAAAAAAGATTTCTCTTTGTTTCTTCTGCTCCAAATTCTGGTCCTGCTATCCCACTGCCTACTCTGCCTTGATTTCTCTCTGGGAAGCTTCCAGACCAAAGGGAAGCAGCAACCTGCAGGCTGAATGACCATTCCTGCTGTGACTCCTTCTCTAGGACTGGAGGTTGGGTCTTAACACTCTCATCCCAGTCTGTAGATGCAGGAACACACACACACACACACACACACACACACACACAGGCTGAAGAGAAGGTGGTAGTGGGGGTTTCCAGTCATGTGGATTTGGGTCACATGATTAGGGACAGGTCCCCTGACTCCCTTGAACCCCTTTTGCTCCACAGGGGAGGTAGATGATACGGCCTTCCTCAAAGGCCAGTCTGGAGGAGCTGATGAAATAATGTGAATTTTATATCCAGAAGATTCTGGAGGTCTCATCTGCTGCGTGATTTTCACAGGCCTTTCTTCTTTCAAGAAGAGAAAGCTAAAGAGTGAGTTGAAGGGAAGTTCAGTGCAGCTGTGGGGCCTGTGTACAAGGGACTGAATGAGTTGATTTAATGTGCAAGGAGGCCACAAGGACACAACCTCAGTAGTTCCTGCAGCTGGGACTCACCAACTCTGCCCTTGGCTCAGGCAGTGTGTTCTTGATTCTCTTAATTATTTCATATTAATATGTTTAGTATTATTATATTTCATTCATTTAAGCCTGATTTTTATGGTTTTTATTTATTTACTTGAGAAAGGAGAGAGAACACAAGCAGGGGGAGTGACAGAGGGAGAGGGGGAAGCAGACTCCCCGCTGAGCAGTGAGCCCGATGCAGGCCTTGATTCCAGGTCCCCTGGGATCATGACACGAGTTGAAGGCAGATGCCCAACCCACTGAGCCACCCAGGCGCCCCTATGATTATTTTGAAAGAAAAGCTAGTGAATTGTTTGGACATACCCTTGGTCCATTCCAGGCAAATCAGCAGTCAATTTCCATTTTAATTTAAATTTCCATTTAAATTTCTATTTCAGGTTAATAGACTCTGAAGGCCTGAAAGTCTGTCTGCCCCATTTGTTTACTGGTATGTCTTAGATTGTCCCCCACAAGTAGAAAAGGGTGTGCGTGCAAGTAGTTTTTCTGAGAGGAAGCCAGTGGGACAGGGAAGGGAATGGATAGGCTGCCTTACTGCCTTCCTGAGCTGGTTACTGCCATTGGCCGCTGGGAACTTCTGGTTGTCAGTTTAGAACATTCAGCATGGTTATCCCACCTGAGGGGTTAGAGAGGTGGGGTGTTTATCTGCTAATGTTGGCTACTTTGGCTAGTTGTTGGTTGAAAGCTGTTCCTGGGGACATTTATTCCCAGCACTTCTAGCTTGCACATAGGGAAGCCACCACCTTGTACAGGAATGGTGAATGCCAAGGGGATGTGTGTAAACACTGATGGTTATCTGCACAAACTTAACAAATCTGGGATCCACAGAACATCGTACATTTGCAGTGATGTGTTTCTGTATTTGCCTCAGACTTTGAGCTCTCTGAGGTTAGAGCTGTCTCTTGTTTTCATCCTGGCTCAGAACAAGGAGTCAGCAAACATCTGCTGACTGACCGACTGACTGATTGACTGACTGACTGAGGGAATAAGTGATTGAAGACTTGAAAACACAACAAGACAGAGATTACAGACTCAAATGCCTACAAGAGTGTGGAGTTCATGAGTCCAAGAGGCAAATATAGATCCTCCTTTTGAGGAGCTCACAGCTCAGAAGAAGCTGACCCTACTCCATGACAACATAAGGTGGGGGTCAGTAGCATTCCTTTACTTCCTGGGTATGGAGATTGACTACATTTCCCAGACTCCCTTGAAATTAGACCAGATCATATGACTGAGTTCTGACCAATGGATTGTTGGCAGAAGTTATTTAGGACCAGTTCCCAGCATGCTTCATAAAAATTTCCTGTGTAATTTTCAACATTCTCTCTCTTTTACTATCCACTGGATAAATGGGGAGAACTCTCAGCACTGAGGAGAGAGTGGAGCCACAAGAGGGAAGGATCCTGGGTCTCTGAATGACTACTCAGTGGAGAAATTTCCACAACTCCCAAATGACTTGTCTTGTATCCTGATGTCACCAACACGGGTTCTTTCTTACATCAATTCCCTGGTCTGACTGAAACAGTACCTTGAGGGGAAGTGTTGGCAGAATGTCTTGGGAACTCCTCAGCCTTCTGAGAGAATGGCTCTCTGCTGGGTGCAGGGCCAGATTCCTACTCAGAGCTCATTAAGGACGCTGTAGGCTCTCTACCAAGGGCATGAGAAGTATAGAGCTGGGGAATTGGCCAGATCTGCTTCCACATACGCTAAATTAAACCCAGTCAAATGGATTTTGTGATGCTCCTTGAGGAGGACAGAAAAAACTTCAGGCAGCAATACTTGTCCCAAATTGTCAGTCAGAGTTGCATTTTCCATTCTCTAGAGATTCTCAATATGATATATCTCAACAGTGTAGAGTCGATTCTATTCCTTCTGGGGTAACTAAAGACCACGAGGTACTTAAAGCAAATCGTTCTACTTCTGAGAGTGGCTTTTCTTGCTCACTGTGTGAACAGTTGACAGTGGCACTGAACTTCACAAGGTAGGCAAAGATCACTGAGTTCGCAGCTCCGCCATCAACTTCTCTCCTGCCCTGGGAGACCTGGGACAGAGAGTGTCTATTCTCTTGGTGCGTGTCTGCTGCTGAAGGAAAGGGGAAGTGGGTCAGTCCCCCATCATTCGTGGCATATGTGTCCAACCTCTTAGCTGGATGTTTACATCATCTAGAAGTAGGGAAACCTAGAGGACAATTCAGAGAATATGGTCCTGCTTTCCCCAAGGATCGTATGATAAGATTCAGAATCCGAGTGAGGCTCACTGTCATAAAATGAAGGCTCTCCGAGCCCCACACATGTATGGGGGCTGGAGAACAGGCATGGGCATCAAGGCATTTCCTGAGAGTGGGAAGCTGACTCACTCTAAGGTTGCGATGGACCCCTATAATGTTACAGTTTCTCTGTATTTCTGTTAAAGATTTAAATTCTATAGAGGAAATCCAGTTATAGAAAGCATGAGACAGCACAGAGCATTCCCAGAGACATTTAGTGTCATAGAGACCCCGAAAATTTCTTAAGCAGTTGCACAGTTTTTGCTGATGCTACTGCTGGACAAGAGAAGGTAGTTTTTGCCATTTTCATGACTTTTGTTAGAGTCTCCCGGGGGTGCTCCTAAACCCTCTGATTATTCTGGACACTCTGGCGACAAACCAGCAAAGCACAGCTGTAGTGCCCTTCTGAGCGATGGCTGTGAGCCCGGGAGACTCAGAGGTGATGTTTCTAGACATGGCGTCACTCAGCTGGTCCAGGCCTTCATGTTGTCTGGGGTCTATTCCTGGGTGGGAATTGGCTTAGTCCTGCTTGCTTCTTCCCCCAGCAGGCAAATGGTCCATCCTTTAGGGCCTTGCAGATTGTGGCAGCTCCTTGGCGAGGCACCTCAGTGTCTCTTAAAATTAAGGAATCCCTAAAAAAAAAAAAAAAAGTAATCCCTAAAAATAATAAAAAGTAAAAATAAAAATGAAGTAATCCCAAGGCAGTATTTGAGCCTAGATGTGAAAGTGGTCTGGTCAGTGATGGCTCCTGCCCATGGTGGGAAAGGGAGGATTTGCAGGGATGTGGGTGACCAGGATTCTGAGAGGAAGCCCCCATCTGGAAACTCTGAATAATTAGGGATAATAATTTCAGAAGAGCAGCCAAAACCAAATTCTGAACGGAGAGGCACTGGATTAGTTTGCTGAATGCATCAAAAACAATGTTTCAAGATCTTAATTTTTCACCAAGGCCTTCTCACACTTCACTGATTGGTTATCTGGGCTGGGCCATCAGGAGGCACTCACCTCTCTGTGAATAGATTAATTTCTGCATGTGGGTTAAGGTGGAGCTTTCAGAACAGAGAAAATAAAATCAGAGTATAGATCACCATGGGAGGGAGAAGAAGGTTTTAAAAGGAGGTGTTTTTCTCCCTCTTTAAATGCTTGTTAGTGTGACATCGAGAGGTTATTTAACTCTTAAGGCATTTATAAAGTATTTTCAGTGTGTAAGGCATTGGAGGGATGGATGAAAACACAAGTAAGTTATGAGTCTCCCTTTCAAAGGAGTTATAAACTAGGGAGAGTAATAATGGGTCGTATTCATAGGATGCTGTACAGTTTGCAAGGCTTTTGGGGGTGAATATTGTGATGGCATTAGCTACACATGATATTCAACATTTGATGTTTTTCCTGAGTGCATCATGAAATTAAAGCTTGTCAGAGAAGAGACTAAATTGGAACTTGGATCCTTAGTCTGAATCTCTTGACTAGCCAAAGAGACAGACATGCATGGTCAGGTGATGTGAGGTGAGGGATCGTATGAGTCTTAGAGGAGAGGAAGGAGTCTCAAAGATGCAGGAATGTTTAAAGATAGGGGAGGTGTATTGGTCTGCTTGGGATCCTTAAGCAATGCCAAAATCATGGTTAAACTGCTATACATGGGAAAATGAGAAAGATTATTTTTTTAGATCTTTTGAGGAGGGAAAGCAAGCAGGAGGAGGAGGGGGAGGCCAAGGAGGGGAGGTGTAGGAGAGAGAAGCCTTCAAGATGGCTTTCATTTGGTCCATTAGGTATGATAGGGTAACTGTAGTGACCTTTAAAATCAGCTATGCCTAAATGGAGTTTCAGTTGTTTGCTGTTTTGTAGTATGTGCCTTCTGGCCATGGCCTTCCAACATCTTTGGCAAACTGTTTCATATTCTTGCGTTTATCAGTGGGATCTTGGAAATCGAGAATGGGATTGGTTTTACCTGTGGATCGACTTGGTGTAGAACAAAGATGGTGTGTACTGAAGCAGGAATGCAGAGGCTGAAGTGAGCATCCATTCATTCATTCACCCATCTTATCTATCCATCCATCCATCATCCATCACCCTTCCATCCATAATCATACATCACCCATCATCCGTCCATCTATCCATCCCTCATCCATATATCATCCATCATCCGTCCGTCAGTCTGTTCATCCATCCATCCACCCATCCACTAACTTGTTTATTCAACAAATATTCATTGAGCATCTACCATGTACTTGGCTTTGCTCTAGGTACTGGACGTACTGTAATAAACCACACAAACAGATACCTGCCTCCCAGGTGTATCCAATCATGAAGGGCCATAGTAAAGTAACTGAATAGATTACCAAGATAATTTCAGACTATGATAAACACTATGAAGACCACAAGACAGAGTGATGTTATAGAACAGTGGCTCTCGAAGTATTGCTCCTAGACTAATAGCATTAACACACCCTGAAAACTTGGGAGAACTAGAAATTCTCAGGACCCACTCAAACCCATTGAATTAGCAGCTCTGGGGACTGGGGCACAGCAATGTGTATTTCAAGCCCTCCAGGTGAATTTGATGCATGCTCAAGTTTGGGATCCACTGGTATAGAAAGTGACTGTGGTTGTCTGAGGTAGGGTAGTCAAGGAAGGCTTCTCAGAAGAGGTGACATTTGAGTTGAGATCCCAGCAACAAGATTGTTAGCCATATAAGCTTAGAGATGTGTGTTCCAGGCAGAGAGAATAACAACCAAAAAAGCCCTGAAATAGGAACAAGGCTGGGCATCTCAAGGGACTGGGGGGGGGCGGGCGGGGAAGACCAGTATGGTTGGAGTTTGGTGTAGAGTCTGCAAATTAATGATGACAGATAGTGCTAGGAACTTTCTGGTTGCTCTTCAGATAGTCATTCTCTTTTTTATAGAAATGTGGTCTTTTCACATTTGCATTGGAGGATACGTGTTGGGATCCTTTTCCGAAGTAAAGAAATTAATTTAAATCTTACTAGTAATACATATATAAAACTTCCTTGTAAATGGATTTCTTGGCTTCTTATGAAGCTGCAGGTTGTCTTGGGAAGATCACGGTGGGGTTTGGGATCTAATTCTCTCACACTCTGTTCACTGCTCCTCTCTGAGTCTCATTCTCCCATCTCAGGTCAGATGGGAGAGCTGGTCTGTCTCCTGAGTCAGAAGAAGACTGCTGACGTCTCCTTGAGGGGCAGTCTGGTTCTTCTGCAGCTCCCTAGCCTCCTTTCCTCTTCCTGGTTTGACCTTGGGCGTATGTGCCCAGGGCAGGGCAGGAGGAAAGAGGCCAACGGGTTCCCTTGGAATTACCATCTATGTCAAATGATGTTTTAGAAATCCGCTGGGAATACACAGTAGTGCTGGGAGCTGAAGTCCGTGCTCTTCGTGGCAGTTTCCTTTATACCTGTTGCTCTGCTGCCGAATCCAACAGTTTGACTTCTTGCAAACAGACGTCTTTTGAAAAGAATAGTAAACAGAGCTGCGAAATCAGGAGCAGGGCATTTGGACTTGACTCTGGAAGACTGGGGAAAGTGGGAGGGAACAGACCTGGACCTTCTCCAGGGAGGCTGTGAAGTGCAATGGGAAGACGCCGGGGTGAAACTCTTAACTTAGGTGCATTGCCAGGTCTCTCTGAGCCTCTGTTTCCCCCATCTGCAAAATGGGAATGATGCCTTTTATTTTTATTTTTTTTATTTTTTTTTTTTTAAGATTTTATTTATTTACTTGACAGAGAGAAATCACAAGTAGATGGAGAGGCGGGCAGAGAGAGAGAGAGGGAAGCAGGCTCCCTGCTGAGCAGAGAGCCCGATGCGGGACTCGATCTCAGGACTCTGAGATCATGACCTGAGCCGAAGGCAGCGGCTTAACCCACTGAGCCACCCAGGCGCCCGGAATGATGCCTTTTATACTGTATTAAGTAAGATGACATTGCCAAGTGTCTGGCACACAGTAGGTGCTCAATAAATGTCTGTGCTTATCTTCCAACCGTCCCCCGGGAGTGGGGAAATGTCCCTCCTCCCTACAGGCAAGCCCCTCTTGGCCTCCAAATCTCTGGGTTTGTTTGCTTGTGTAGTAATTAGGCACAGCAGCTGGGAGTATCCAAACCTGCACTGTTATCTTTTCCCTGAGCTGCTTCAGCTGATAGAGGGTTTGGTGGTAGATGACAGCTTGTTTATCCAGGGAGGCTGCAAAATATTCTGTTGCGCGAACACACAGCAAAGCTCATTTGTCTTGTCTTTTGTCTCCACAGCTACATAGTTCAGGAGGGACACTCTCCTCCTGCTTTACCAACTGCTCCCTCTTCTGAGCATGCTCACAGACCTTCCAGCCACCCTGGGCCCTCCCTTTCACCATGTTGCCTCCATGAAGGTATCTACCATGATGGCTCCATGAGCATTCCCAACTTGGACTTGAGCTTTACACTGGACACCATCACCTGGATGTCCACAGGCCTGACCGTGCCCTTCCCACCACCTCCCTTCCCATACTTGCTCCTCTTTCTTTGGATCTCAGCCTTCTCCACATCTCAGCACTGCCACCTACACCCCGAGCCTGAAGCCTGGGAGTCCAGGTTGGGTATCTTGTTCTTTCTTGCCGCCACATCCGTACGCCCATCGGGTCCTGCCCAGATTCTCTCTCAAATCTCTCTCCTGACTGTCCTTGCACTCAGCCCCAGCTACCCCTCTGTGGAGGGCTCCCCTCCTTCTGCATGGCTACAGGCAGGGGTCTGGTTCTGGAGCACACATGGGACTGGATCAGCCCCCACTCCCAGGCCTGCAGTCCAGAGCGCAGGTGGAAGGAGGGACCTGTGATCATCCCCAGAGGCTGTGGGTAGGGGGCCAGAAAATGAGCTCAGGATTTCCAGAAAAGCAAATAAACCAAACCCAGCATTCTGGCCTTCAATTCTGGTGCCAGCACATATTAGCCGTTTGATTTCAGACAGTGTTTAAAATCTCTTTGGAGCCCAGCTTCTTTATTTCTGAAAAGGGGCCAATCATTCCTACCTCAAAAAGTTGCTATGAAGTTCCGATGGAACTGTGGATGTGGTAGATGGAACAGGTCTGTCGGGTATCAGGCTCTTCTCCCTGTCCTTCACTTTGAACAGTACTTTGTAGTTCTCAGAACCCTTTCTTAGATCATCGGTTCATTCATTCATTCAGTCGTTCATCCCATGCATTGATTATGTACCTGCTATGATCTGGGACTGTGCTAGGTGCTGGGGTGTAATGGAGACAAGGCAGGCTTAGTCCCACCTTCCCTGGAGTTTACATTTTTGGTGGGGGAGGTAGGTTTGTTACCCAAACCGATAACAAACAAGTAATATAATATCAGGCAGTGTAAAGGGCATGATGAAAAATCAAGCAAGGTAAGAAAGAAGTGATGGGGACTGGAAAGTCTAGGAGCTGAGATCTGTTGGAAAGAGTCAGTAAACAGCCAAAGAATAATTAAAATAATTTACTGACAGTGGGAAGTGCTGTGAGGAAGTGAGCATGGTTATGTGATGCCACAGGCAGGTTGACAGAATTAAATACCAGAAGTGGATAGGAAGTTACTTGTAAGATGGTAAGTGCCATTCAATGACCCATTCTTCCCCCCAGCAGCTCTTTCTTGTACCTTTAATTTCCTCCTCCCGTGGGTCCTTCCCACCAGCATATACACACATAAGTCCCCTTGTGCTTAGAACACGCCTCTCTGCCTTAAATTCCGCGCCTTCCCCCAGCTATGATCCTACCTCATCCCCTCCAGAGAAAACCTTTCTAAAGAGTTGTCTACACTTCCAATCTCCACGTCCACTTACTCAATCCTTCTACTATATCGGTTTGGCTTCTGTCCCTAGAAGGGCTCCAGAAATCACTTTCTCCGAAGAGTCACTAATTGCCTCTGTGGTCACTGTATCCTTTGAGTTCTCACATCCTGCCTCTTGTCCATATTCAATTTCATTCTCTCTCTAGCTTCCAAGACATACATCACCTCATCAAGTTTGTTTTCCCTACATCCTCTTCTGCCTTCTCAGGGTTCTTTGCTGACTTCTCTCCCTCTGCTGGTTCCTTAAATGTTGGGGTATCCCAACACTCTACCCGGGTCCCCTTCTCTTCTCTCCCTATACGTTATCTCTGGGTAAGGGCTCACATCTCCCAAATTCCTGTCTTCAGCCCAGGTTGCTCACCTGAACTCCTGGCCTATGTCCTTCATTCATTCTTAGATGCTTCCACTTAGAAGTCCCATGAGCATCTTGAACTCAACAATTCTAGATTGGAATTCACTATCATTTTCCTGCACTAACCCTGCTCTTCCAGTCTTCCCATGTCAATGGGTTTCACTACTATCCATCCTTCACACAGGCCAGAGCCTTGGAATTCACCTGTTTCCCTTGAGCCCTCCCTCACCCCCATATCTGCTTGCCATCAAGTCTTGTGGATTTTGCCCACTGAATACTCTTTAAGTGTCCCTCTGCCACCACTTCCTCTGCCCCCTCCCTAGCCCAGGCCTCCAGCATCTCTTGTCCGGACCACTGCAGGGTCTCCTCCCTGTCTCCACCTTTGTCCCCTCTGATCCCTCCTTCACACAGCAAGCACCCAGAGCTGGGACTCTAACATGCAGCCCTGTGGTGCTCACTCTCCTCTCTAAAACCCTGCAGGCTCCTCATTGCTTGTAGGATAAAAACCAGACCCTCTTCCATTGTACCCAGGCCCTGTGGGCTTAGTCGCTATCTCTCTTTCTGCCTTCATCCCTGGTCTGTCTTCTCTATACTGTGTCCAGTCACACTAAGCTCAGTCCGGGTCCTTAGACCTGCCAAGCTCACTGTCTTGCCTAGGACCTTTCCAGTGCTCTTCCTTCCCAGTCTCTCCCCATCTGGCTGAACTGAGGGGCCATGGTAGACAAGCCACTCCAACTCCTCCTCTTGCAGGGGAGTGTCCTGAAGCCCAGAGAGGAAGACGGATTCACGCAAGGCCACCCAGCAAGTCTGGTTACTTCATCCCAAGCAGAACATCTCCCCTCTTAGCCATGATCAGAAAGAGACTTGGCATCAGCATGGACCCTTCCATAAAGATTCTGGCTCTTTCTGCTGCTGAAATCGGAAAGATGAATGAGTGGTAAGTTTTTCTGGGAAAGGGTTGGAAATAATGTAGGATCTCTTTGCCTTTGCCTTGGACTTCTGAGGCTGAGGTCCTGGTGTCACATTGGCTTTTTCTGCTACCATTCCAGACCCATTATAGTGCTGCCTCAGCTTTTCCCCACATTGCCTCTGATACAGATTGTCACCTGCAGACACCCCTGTCTGCTTTCTCTCACTGGAGGTAGCTTGAATTTCTCGGTGGCTGTTGGCACAGCCTGACTGGGAGTAGGTCTGGCTAATATTTGAGACGGAGAGTGAGTACACAGATAAGATGTCAAATCCTTGAATGCTGGCTGAGCTGAGATGGGGTTGATGCCAGGCCAGGGTCAGTCAGTGAGCCCTTGGCCACAGACTGGACTATTAATCAGGTCATAGACTCAGCCCTGACCCTGGCAACAGACTGAACCCTGATCTTGGCTGCAGACTGGATCCTGATCCTGGACCCAGACACAGCTCTGACCCTGATTGCAGACTTAGCTTTGATTCTGGTAATGGACTGAGCACTGAACCTCATCTAAGACCGAGCCCTGACTCTAGTCCTACACTGAGCCTTGATTCTGGTCCCAGACTGAGCCTGAAACTATTTCTAGACTGAGCCCTGATCCTGGTCTCAGGCTGTGCCATGACCATGGACTAAGCCCTACCTGCCTCAGACTAGACCTGCAGCTGGGGGTTCATGGTGAGAGTGAAGCCAACTCAGGGCAAACATGACCCTTTAGAGGAAGGGCAGGAATGTTTTTTTTTTCCTGGGAAAAACAGAACAGGCTCAGGCTCTGATGTTGTTACACTCATGGATTTGAAGGGTCACAAGCCACAAAGGAGCCAGACACAAAGTACTGCTGCAAAATCACATCTGGCTTTGCTTCCCACCCAGTTTAGTTCCCAAATAATGGAGAGGTTATTCCTGCAGATATCCATCAGGCTGAGACTGAGAGCATTTCAATGAGAAGGTGCTTTAATGACTCTTCAAGGATTTGGGGCCTAATGAAGCACACATCAGAGGACGATTTAATCTTTCCCTCATAAAACCCTCACAATAAGATCAACTTCAGAATCCAAATTCATCCTGACATAAAAATGTGAGATCAAGACAGTCCCGGATCACTGATAATTGTCTGGGGCTAATTGCTGTGGTCTTGGGGGAGTGCTGGAGCCTTGGGAGAAGCCAAGGGAGTGTGGGTGTGGTAGAGGGCATCCGGGGGCATGCTGGGCTGTCTCCTTCGAGGCTCCTGGAAGGAGGACAGTGATACTGGAAGATAAGAGAATAGGTAAGTGTGGCGCAGTGGAAGGTCCTCCTGCCTGTGGTTTTATAAAGTGGACCCTTTCTCCCCAAATCCCTCTCCAAGTGAGATAGTGGTCAGCAGATGTCCCACAACCACCTGACCATCCGGGAGCCATGAAAGAGTCAGGAAACCCCTGCTTCCAGGCCATAAAGGTAACAGATAGAGCTTACGAGAGCTGCTAGGGAGAAAACCAAAAGGAGGCTGGATGGAATAACCAAGGTATGTGCGGAATGGGTCGTCATCCTCAGAACTGGCTCTCCAGCTGGCTGAGGGTAGAAGGAGGGCACTCTGAGCACAGGCTCCTCTTCTCCCTTCCCATGCCTTGCTCCTAGCTGCGGTCTCCCACATCATGAGGCCCAACCCACCATGGAAGCAGCGTCACTTTCTTCTCTCGAATGCGGAGTTTTGCCCATGTCTTCGGTTGCAGCGATTTTCTTTCAGAAGTGGACTTTGACTTGAATCAATAGAGCCTGCCCATTGATTCCAAAACATTTTGTAATATAGAAATATATTCTGTAATAGTTAGGTGGTAAAAGAAAAAAACTAGAAGTTCTGACAAGCAAACTCAACCAAGGCCTGGTCAGTGCATAATATAATCATTTATACTAAATTTATGTCCCTTAGGTACCATGGAGCCAGAAAAATATGAGATAAAGTGATGGCACCGTCCTCTCATTTTCTCTTTCTACTAGAAGAAGACCGCATTCTAGGAGTGCCTGGATGGCTTAGTCAGTTAAGTGTCTGCCTTTGGCTCAGGTCATGATCCCAGGGTCCTGGGATCAAGCCCAGTGTTGGGCTCCCTACTCTGTGGGGAGTCTGCTCTCCCTCTCTGTCTGCCCCTCCCCCAGCTCCTGCTCGCTTGCTCTCAAATAAAATCTTAAAAAATTAAAAATAGCATTCTCAAGTAAGACACAGGTGCATTAATGGAAAAAATTAACAGATTTTACTATACAATTTTTTTAAAAACTTGAAGCCTTCTATATGGTGAAACACAGAGTCCGATTTAAAACAAAGAATAGGAGGGAATACTTGTAGCATATTCAACCAAGCTCTGCTATACCAAACATGTGAAGAATTTCTGCAGATCCGTAATGAAAACACAGAGATACCACAGAAAATCAGGCCAAGGGTATGGCCGGGTAACTTCTAAGAACAACTCTAGTGGCGGCCGTGGAGGTAGGGTTGGTCAGTCTCCCCTTCAGGAGAACTTCCGATGGGGGAGAAAAGGCTGATTGACAGCCGTAAGCTAGAGTATCTTTGGATCCACCATGGCAGTCATGCTGGGTCATGCTTTCCCGAGGCTGTTTCCAGCCAGTGACAGAACACAGTGGGGTCCTTGACCCAGGCCACCTTGGAAACCCGCCACTGGTCTGCTTGAGGCTTTCTCGGAGCAGCGTTGTGATCTGAGAGTCATCCCTCACGATCCTCCTTCCCCCTCTCTTTTCACAAGTGGGACACCTGTCTGTGGCTCCGAAGGCTCTCCTGTCTCCCCCGGCTCCCCGGCTCCCCGCCTCCCCGCCTCCCTCTGTCCTACATGGCGTTTCCCCCAGCAAGGCTCTTCCTCGTTCCTCCTGTCCTGCCACCTGCTTCTCAGAGGACCCGACGTGCACAACGACAGACCCACATGTAAAGAATTATTGAATCATTATATTGTTGCCTGAACCTAATAGAACACTATATGCTAATTATACTAGAATTAAAACAAAAATCAATTCAGCCTTATAATTAAAGGAGCACAAATTGTGATGTGATGCTATTTGGCCCATATCAAACTGAGGAAGGTTTTTATTTTTATTTATTTTTATTTTATTTTTTTTTATTAAATGTTTCTTTTTTTTTTTTTTAAGATTTTATTTATTTATTTGACAGACAGAGATCACAAGTAGGCAGAGAGGCAGACAGAGAGAGAGAAAGGAGGAAGCAGACTCCCCGCTGAGCAGAGAGCCCGATGTGGGACTCGATCCCAGGACCCTGAGACCATGACCTGAGCCGAAGGCAGAGGCTTAACCCTCTGAGCCACCCAGGCGCCCAAGGTTTTTATTTTTATTATTTTTAAAAGATTTATTTGTTTTGGAGAGAGAGCGAGAGCACCAGCGTGAGTGGGGGCCGGGGGGCAGAGCGAGAGGGAGAGAAAATCCTCAGGCAGACTCCCTGCTGAGCACAAAGCCCCATGTGGGGCTCAGCCCCAGAACCCCAAGATGATGACCTGAGCCAAAATCAAGAGCTGGGTGCCCCTATTTTTTATGCTTTTTAAAGTAATTTTTACACCCAGCATGGGGCTCAGACTCCTGACCCTGCTCTCAGGAGTTACGTGTTCTATCAACTGAGCCAGCCAGGCGCCTTTGACAAATATTCTTAAGAGCTCATGAATTCCTTATTTAGTGAGGGGAGAACCAAATGAACCTTCCTCTCATACTGTGCTTGTGCCGGAGTATGAAGTAGATTCACTGTTAAGCATTTCACTTCTAGGGATCGCTGCTGTAGGACACAGGCATATCTATATACAAAAAATGTAGATGCGCGTGGTGGCATCATTGACATTAGTCAGAAACTGGAAAATAACCGAAATGCCCATTAATTAGGAGCACTTACATTGGTTATGTGGCACCCACACACTATAACTTCCAGCTTTTTGAAAGAAAGCGGACAAGTATATGACAGGAAAGAAAAGATGCGTGTGATGCCAAGTTCAGTAGAGAAAAAGCAGAACCGAAGATTATATTGTGTAATGCCCTTTGACTAGGCAAACCCTCCATTAAATGAGTTTGTATACATACAGATGGGAGGATCGGTGCAAACATCTGGAAAAGTAGACACCAAATTGCTAAGGTCGCTTGTCTTCGGGGAGGAGGCTGGGATTGGGTTCAGCTATTAAAGGGGCCTTGCTTTTTGCCCCATTTCCTTCTTTATCATTTACATGTTTCAGAGTGAGCATGGATCATCATTTTTTAATTGAAGTAAGCAAGGCGTAAGAAGAAAAAGAAGACCCCAGAGTGTAACTGCCAAAATGAGGATTGACCCTTTTCGGAGGCTGTGTCCACGCTCTGATCGTCTGGTCCCAGTGTTTGGACTCTCCTGGGAATGGCCTTTAGTGGCTGTTAACAGGGTCAAAATTTGTTCTCCTTCCTGTCTCTATCCTTTAAGGTTACTTTACAGACCTGTTAGCAGGAAGTGGCCTGGCTCCTCTGGGTCCTTGCCTAATCAACCACACCTGACTCTACATGTCTTCTTACTTTTTCCAAAAACCCATGCCGCCCTCACCCCTCAATCCCCTGACCTGAAGGCCAAATGTGCTATTGCTAAAGAGACTGTAAGGATACACCCAGGCTCTCTGGCCTTAGTTCCCCTTCACCTGTAGGAAAACCTTGGACTAAATGGCCTCAGGGTCAGGCTAATGTTTTAGGGTTCAAGGGGGCTGGCACAGAGTTGCCATCCTTGGCACAGTCTGGACAGCGGAGCTGTCAGAGAAGCCCAGCCACCGTCCTCGGTCTGACCTTCCTCCAGCTCTTCCAGCCTCGCCTCACAGCCCCCATCACCCAGTGTTAGCCTCTTGTCTGGGTGAATGTGTCGCTGTGTCTGTGCCCTCCATCTCTTCCAGTTGCCCAAGTTGCCCACACTTCTAAGGTCCCATACTCATTCTCTTATGATCTCCTCTAATCAACTCATTTGGATCCCCACTGCATTTTTTCTCTAGGTTGTATGGTCTTCAGAAGCCACAATAACCACTTTTCCTGGCTTCCAGTATGATCCAGTCCTTCACATACACTGGGGAAAAAGACCCTGAACCAATAGTTATAGACTCACAAACCATGAGACCAACCCAAAATATTAGGGCCTCTAACGTGATACATCCTTGAATATTTCCCTTACTCTGGACCCTCTGACAAAGACAGTTTTGTCCTTGGCTCCTGCTGTTGCAATCTGTGAAGATACTTTTGTGAATGTGATAATCATGTGAGAAAGTTGCTGTTTTCACGTCATGCATCAACTAATGCAGACCCAGTGAGCTAGGTGATTTTGCAGTCGTTTTCCTTGAAATAATTGCTGTGTTTTGTATTTGGTGAGCCAATCCTTCTGAAGCCTGACTCTCTTGTGCTCTCTGCAAGAAAAAAAATTTTTTTTTCTTTTCTAAATACTTCCGTTTCTGAGTCTTCCTTTGACAGATGGGATAACTTAATACATTAATTCGTGTTGTGTTCTTGCATTCCCTATTCTAAGGTGAAGAGGCTTTTGTCTTTCCTGCTGAGGAAGGCTTGTGTTGTAGGATGAAAGAAGTTGCCCAAAGAAGGGCCTCTTCCCTGATTTTGTTATTGTGAAAAACCTAGGCTTACTGAGTACAGGGGGTTATGCCAAGTGGGGAGGGAGAGAAGCCTTTGGTGAGGATAAAATAGAACCAAGTGGACAGAACTAGACAGTGGGTGGGTAGGGAGAGAGACAGATAGGAAGAGAGAGGGAAAATCCCCAAAGAGCAGGAAAGACGTGGTGTTTGGGATTCTGTAAGGAGAAGGGAATTCCTGGAGGTAACAGGATCAAGAGGGGATGACTATGAAGGGGTTTTAAGGAGGCTGAGTCCCTGGCATTGGGGGTCCCAGTCTGGGCAGTTTCTTGAGCCCAGCATGGCATGGAGGCAGCATTGCTATCGGTCAACAAGGAACTTCCAAGTTTCCTTGGGGTTCAAGGACTTGGACAATATCCCTAACAAAGGCAGCCAGTATGGACCTATGACAACTGGACATCTCCAGAGTTGGCTCTATGTAAGATCTTTGACCTTCACAGGATCCAGGGGGACAAGAAGGGAACCCCAAGTATGAATTTCCTACTAACTCTGTAAGCTGAGACTCGAGATCAGTTTAGAGAAAACAAAATTATTGACATTTGTTGCCTTTCTGAGCTTAACACCCACTACCACCTCTAGTGTTTAGCACCATCTGTCTTGTATGGTCCTCCAACCTGTTCCTTACTCTCCCTCCAGTTTTTGCCCTCCTCACACTCTGCCATCTTCAGGACACTGCTTTGTTTGTCTATCCTACTCCTGATAGCAGGACACACCTTCACATTCTAATTGTCTACCCTGGGGCCTTGTACCCAGTAGGTGCTCAAGAAATATGGATTGAAATGAATTAAGTTGCACTGAGTTGTATGTGACAATCCCCCACCCCCACCCCTGGCCCCGTCTTCCAGCCCTACTGCCTGCTTTGTGTCTGGTTCACATTTAACACATGTTTGCAGGACAGAGGAAGATGACTGGGGTGTTCCAAGGTGACCACTTTGGAGGACATAAGATGTACCTGAATGTGTAAGTTCGAGTGTGTTTGTTCAAAAGCATGTTAGTGACCTGGTTTAGTCACAGGAGACTGGCGAGCAAGGGGCCTGTGCATCTGTGAAACGAGCCATTTTATGCCAGCCCTTGCCTAGGAGCCCGTGCTGCTTGATCAATTAACCCCACGCCCTTGTCTTCCATCTGTGCTTGGATAGGGATGCGCAGCTCTGCTGTGAGCGCAGAAGGTAATATCCATCCTTCGAATGGGTTGCATGTGCATGGTAATTGATGGGTTTCTGGGATCCAGAGAGAGGGAGAGAAAGAGTGGGAGAGGGATCTGAAATCAATTGCTTGCTGTCTGCACTGAGTGGTCAGTCCCACTCACTGCTTGGGAGGAGAGGGGCCATCAGCTGGGGCCTCTCACAAGGGACACCAGCCAGCCAGATGGATTGGGCCTGCCAAGGGCCATCGGGAGGGCTTGTCCTCTATCCTCAGCCTCTGCTCCCCACTCCTGGCAAAGAAATGAGTCCTGATTTGTGCCTAGAGCCACCCAGACACCTGTCGAATGGTAAAAACAAGCTGTTTTAAAAGATGCTGTCTGGCTAGCATGAGTGTGCCAGCCTCCATGTGAGTTATTTTTTAAACTTGTTTTTAAACAAATGAGGGTTTTGGCTACCTGAGTCCATCATCCGAGGGCACATCACTGGGCATCCATAAGGGTAGTCTCTGTAATACCCCGCCTGGGCTCATACCCTGGCTCCTCCTCCACTTGTCAGCTGTGAGCTCTTGAGCTTACTCAGTCTCCCCAGGACTCAGTTTCTCCATCTGTAAACTGGGAATAATATTAATTCTTAACATATAGACCCTTGTAGATGGTTAACTGAGACTTTCCATGGGATGATGTTTGCTCAGTGCTGATTCCTCTGTTAGATCCAGTGGGGCTGTTGGCGTGTTGAGTAGATGATTCTGGAAATGTTTGGTCTCTGATTATTTAGTGTCTGTCTCCTTCCCTCGACTAACAGCTCCATGAGGGTTATTGCTGTGGCCATCTTGTTTACTGCTGGAGCCACAGACCTTGGCATTGGGTATGATTCAGAGAGGGCACTCAATAAATATGTTTCAGGGAGATGAGAAGAAAGATGTTGTGGTCATGAATCGGGGGCCCAGGGAGGCCTGGGACAGCCCTGAGGGTTTGGAGTGGTATGAACTAGGTAGAGGTGTCTGGCTGTTGCTCTGCTGGAGTGAAACCCTAGAACAGGGTTCAAGGAGCCAGTCACAGACGTGGTGTGTAGACAGGTGATCTGGAAGCTTTCTCACTTGGATGTGTGGGCAACAAGGCCCTGACCAGCTCAGCATAAGCATCTGTTTTTGGCTGGGGCAGAGCATCTACAGGAACGGACACCATTGAGGGCAGGTCCGTGTCAGACAGGGAACAGGCTACCTGCAGGATGCATCAACTCCCAAGACGACCAGTGAGGGCTTCTGGATAGTCACACCAGCTTTGGAGTCATACAAATATGGGTACAGATCCCCTTCTCACCATTGTGCCTTGGGCCAATTAACTCCTCAACCTCAGTCTCCTCATCTGGAAGAGAGGAACTGTACAGCCAGCCCCACAAAGAGGGGCAACTGAAGTGGAGAAATGCACTTAAAATGTCGAGCACAGTGCATAGTAGATGCTTAATAAACCCTGGTTCCCCCCTGGCCCCGCCTCTTGCAGATCATTGAAAAGGCAGTAACTCCGTTTTTTTGGTTCCATTCGAAAGAAACAGTACTTTGCAGACGTCTTTATTTGGTGAGTGATGGACCCACAAATTCGCTGTGGGAATTCAGTGATTATTTTTGAATATGTGGAGTTTTTAGGTTCCTGCAGCTTCTTTGACTAGAAAGTAAAGCCGACACCAGCTTCTGACAGTCCCTGTAATTACCTTGCAGTGAATCAAGCTGAGGTTTGTCTCTGTGCCTGAGGTTGGTGTGGGCTTCACTGCCCGTCACCCTCCACACCCACATTGGAAGGTGGCAACTAATTATGATTTATGGAGCTGTCTGCGTGGAGCTGGCCTGCGTGCTCGGGGTAGGGCGGTATAGGTGGCCCCCTTCCCTGTCAGACAGCAGTCAGGAGATTCCGAGATGGCATGGCCCCCATTATTGAAGGGCCCAGCAACTTTGTTATTAAAAATAAATAAAGTCTAGGGATCTGCACTAATGCTGGGCGGCTGACAACCTATAATTCTCACGGCAGTGGCAAGATGTATTTTTCTTTCAGAGTTTTGTTAAGAAGTGATTTTCAAGGGGGTGCTCTGTACACTGAAGCTGTGAATCAGAGATATCTTTTTTACTCTGTGGGGGCAGAGGAGGGAGTCCAGACAGGTTCTATAACGAATGGGGCTGTGTGTGCGCTGAGGTTGTTAACCCTTATCAGACTAACAGGGGATTCTCCATACCAGCTCCCTGACCTCAAGAGACAGTGTCCATCCATCCGTCCATTGAACCATCTATCTGTCCGTTCACTAATCTATTTACCCATCCATTCATCTACTGAGATTCCACCAAAGTATTTATCCAACACCTGTTTCAAGGTTCTGGAGAGGATGGGACCAAGAACCGCGACAGCAGCGGCTAATGGATTCGGGGTGGCTAACATGGTGTGCTAACTAGAGGCCAGGCTCTATGCACTTCATTTGATCATCTCAACAACTTGCTGAGTTAGGGACGACTCTTATCATCGTTTTACAGGTGAGGAAAAAAGACACTCATAAAGGTTATGCGACTTACCCTTTGTTTCAGTCTAATACACGGTAGATTAAGGAGTAAAATCCAGTGAAGTTGATTCCAGGGTCCTTGCTCTGACCCACAAAATCCCACTGCCTCCCAGTGTCTCCCTATGGTCTGGGCTCTACCTCCCGAGCCAGCATCTCTAGAACAGGTTCATAGACGTTGTTTCGGTTTGTCACTAGAGACTCCGTCTCTGCTTTGGGCTCCTTTTGATCAATTCAGTGGGCTTCAGAGATTGGGGTTTCATGAACATTCTCTCATTATGTAATAAAAACATTACTGTAGTAATAATGATAATAACCATAACAGCGAGCATGTATTAGGCTATTGCCTTTTTATAGGTAAGCTCTTGTCTAAGTGCTTTACAAGTTGTAACTACTTTCATCCTCATGTCAACCCTATGATGTATCTTCATCAAATCCCCAGGATTAGTCTTATTTTATAGCGAGGAAACTGAGGCATAGGGAAGTTAAGCAATTGGCCATCTTTCTGGAAATCTTCCTGTAACACTCGGGAATGCACTAGGCTGCCAATAATGGAAACTCTGTCACTTGCTTGAAGGATTATTATTATGTTTTTTAAAATCTCACATAACAAGATGTCCAAAGGTCACACTAGTCCAGGGCTAGTGTGGCAGACCTATGGTACCATCAAGGACTCAGGTCTGAATTTCCATTCCTCTGTTCTTTTTTTTTTTTTTTTTTTTTTTTTTTTAAGATTTTATTTATTTAGTTGACACAGAGAGAGAGAGAGAGATCACAAGCAGGCAGAGAGGCAGGCAGAGAGAAGGGAAACAGGCTTCCTGGCTAAGCAGAGAGCTGGATGCGGGGCTTGATCCCAGGACCCTGAGATCATGACCTGAGCCGAAGGCAGTGACTTAACCCGTCAAGCCACCCACGTGCCCCCCCCCCCGCCATTCCTCTGTTCTTAACATGTTGGTACTTTTGTTGTTGAGCTTGTTAACCTGTGGTTACAAGATGGCTGTTCTATTTCTATTCTCACCTCTGGGTTCTCAGGCATAAAGAAAGGGGAGATATGAAAATAAAAGCTTTCCCAGAAATTGTTCAGTAAGTTTCCATTCATATTTCATTGGCCAGAACTGTGTCACAGGTACACCTCAAGCTACAAGAGAGGCTGGGAAATTGAGTCACCCTCACTCACTCCTTTCTAGCCTTTATAACAGAGGAAGGTAGGAAAGAAAGGGTTGGGGTTGGGTATTGGGTGACCTAACCTCCAGTGTCCACCTCGTTCCCTCACCGATTTTTGTTGTAGTCATTGGGTCTCCTTACTCTCTTTTGATCTGCAACTTTTCCCTTACATTTTTTAATTTTTCTTGACATTGATGTTTTAAAGAGCCCAGGGTAGTTGCCTTTCAAAGTATTTCACATCATTTATTGCTCAAACCTTTAAAAGGAAATTGAGATATAATCCACATACCATAGAATTCACTGTTTAAAAAACATATGATTCAGGAAAACAATGTGGAAGTTCCTCAAAAAATTAAACATTAAATTACCATGTGACCCAGAATTCCCACTTCTGAGTATATGTCCCAGACTACTGAAAGGAAAGACTTGAACAGATATTTGTACAAAAATGTTCATAGCAATATTCCCAATAACCAAGATGTGGAAACAACCAAAATGTCCATTGATAGATGATCAGATAAACAAAATGCAGAATAGCACAATGGAATATTGTTCAGCCTTACAAAGGGAGGAAATTCTGACACTTGCTACAACATGGATAAACCTTGAAGACATGATGTTAAGTTGGATAAACCAGACATAAAAAGACAAGGGGCGCCTGGGTGGCTCAGTGGGTTAAAGCCTCTGCCTTCGCCTAAGGTCATGATCCCAGGGTCCTGGGATTGAGCCCCACATAGGGCTCTCTGCTCGGCAGGGAGCCTGCTTCCTCCTCTCTCTCTGCCTGCCTCTCTGCCTAGTTGTGATTTCTCTCTGTCAAATAAATAAAATATTAAAAATAAGACAAATACTGTATGATTGCACTCATACAGAGTACCTAGAGTAGTCAAATTCATAGAGACACAAAGTAAAATGGTGGTTGCTAGGGGCAACTTTTAAGAACCAGGATTTTTTTTTTCTAACCAGCAAAATCTGAATTTCTCATTTTTCTTTAAAAACTGGAAGATCCAGCCTTGCTGGGTCAACATTCCCATGGGGAACAAAGGGCTGGAGGGGAGTAGTGATTGTTTCCTTTAGTCAGGGCACTTGCTTTCCAGTTTACCACAGTCCTCACCACTCTCTATTGTGAACCCTGCTTGATTCACACATTTACATCGCCTGTGGGCATCTGAGTTTGCAACATCAGGTTTGACTCAAGTGTTGGCAGTAATAGACTGTTGGGTTTCAGAGCCTGGAAGCATGAAGACCACATGAGTTATTGTTGAATAGTCCAACGGCTCGGACTTGGGTTGAGGCTGTGGGAATGGAGAGGAAAGGGTAGATATGAGGGAGACTCCAATCATAAAAAGTCATCTTCTGGAAGCCAGTAGGCCTGAGGGGTCACAGGATGAGTCCAAAGTCTTCTAAGCATTGTGGCCTGGATAGGGAGAGTGATGGGGTGGCGGGGCAGGGGGCAGGCATTGGAAGGCAAGGAGATTTTAAGGGTGTGAGGAAACACAGCATTGGGACCTACCTAATCCTCATCTCCCATCCTCATCCCAAAGAAAACCCCCTCCGAGGCTGCCCGAGCTCTGTTCCTTTCCCAGAGTGGTCCAGCCATGCTCAGCAGGATTCCTTTACGTTCTCCTCATGTGCTCTGGACTTTTGCAAATGCTTAGGTCACCGGGAGGGATGCCAGGAATCTTGGACTTTTCCACAGCTTCGATTATTGTGTTGCAACCCAGACAAGCCAGTGCCCTTCAAATTTCTTCTCTGCCATGTCCACCTGGCAGATGCCAAGAGGCTCAGGTGTGGCTTGGGGGCTGAGCTTTGGCGCCTGTCCACAGCACGGCTCACTGCAGGTTTCCCCGCCAGCACTTGCCTTACCATCCCTGGGAGCGGGTCCATTGCTTACAGTTGAGGGAATTTTCCTTCTGTTATTTCCTTCATTATTGCCTCTCCTCCATCTGTCCTGTTCACTCTTTCTAGAATTCCAAATGGGAGCTTATGGAGCCTCCAGGACTCATTCTATATTTCTCCTCTCTTGTCTCATCATATTTATCTTTTTGTCCCTTTCTTCTGAGTTTTGGGGAAACTGCTCACACTGATCTTCCAAATGACTAATCTGGATTTTGGCAGCATCCAAACCATTGTTTGGCCTCCACTACATTTAGATATTCTGATGATCGTATTTGCTTTTCCTGCTGAAAGTACCTTCTGACTTCGGAGCTTTTTGTTTCATTGATGCAGTCTTCGTTTTATTTAGTCTTGCCTTGTTTTTGTTTTATTCTGGAACAGTCTTAGATTTACAGTCAAGGTGCAGAGCTGTTACGGAGTGTTCCCACAGACCCTTCACCCGGGTTTTCCCCTGTGCTGACATCTTGTGATGTGTGTTTGGATCTCATTGCATCTGTTCAAGAGGGAGTTCCTCAAGGTTTCTCAAATGCAGATGCAGGAAAACGTTGGCAGAGACTCTGTAGGATTGGGATGTTGTTTTTTTTCCCCTCAAAATGTTTTTTTTTACGGTAGGTGATAGTTCTTTATTTTCTTATTCTTTGAGAGATTTATGTTTGCCCAAGACTGAGATGGATTCTGTCAGATATTGTGAAGGTCTCTCTCTGCTCAAATATTTCCCAAAGAGAGGCACTCTAGTTACGTGTGTGTGTGTGTGTGTGTGTGTGTGTGTGTGTGTGTAGTAGGGCGGAAGCATTTAAAGGGGTGTCTTCCCATCTGGGTGGATCCTTCTCTATGTTCATACTAGTTTGACCTTAGCTGAGACGACAGCCCTCATCCCTGATGGGCTCTACTGCCTGCTCTAATACCCCCGCTGTGGCAGTGGCCCCACTCCGTTTGACCCACCAGCTACACGTTCACAATGTTTGGGTTAACTCTGCTTAGTCTGGGTCTCCCCAGATCCTGAGAGAATAATTTAAGTGCAGCTACTTTCCTAGAGAGCCGATTGCGGGACCCTTCAGACCCGGGGAGTGATGAAGCGAGCGAGGGAGGGAAAGGCAGCGGGAACCAGGCTCAGCCCCAGGCAGGCTGCTTCCGGGGACACCTGCGGCTCCTCCCCAGCAGGGAACTCTGGGAGCCCAGGGAGAGCAGATCTATCTCACCTCAGATGGGAGGGAGCTGGGGCATTTTTTTTTTTTTTTAAGATTTTGTTTATTTATTTGACAGACAGAAACCACAAGTAGGCAGAGAGGCAGGCAGAGAGAGAGGAGGAAGCAGGCTCCCTGCTGAGCAGAGAGCCCGATGCGGGGCTTGATCCCAGGACCCTGGGATCATGACCTGAGCCGAAGGCAGAGGCTTGAACCCACTGAGCCACCCAGGCGCCCCACATTTTTTTATAAAGCCTACTTCCCGGGGCCTGCTACTTCCGGTTCACTTCACAGAGTTGGCCCTGTGGTCAGAGAGAGTTCTCAGCGGGTGCTGGTGGCCGGAGGGCAGGCTGGCATCCAGGGAAGTAAGTGCGTGCTGAGATGCATGTGGGCCTGAGAGCCTCGGGGCTCGGGGCCTCCTCGACACTTGTTGCCGTCCCCACACCTCTCATGAAGTTCAGATCTGCCCCTTGCCATGTGTCTCTCACCTTTTTTTTCCCCCAGCCCCTCACTCTCTGAGCTTTTACTACTTTTTGGTGGGAGGACAAAGCAGTCCCCCTGGTCTAGCAGAGATCTATACTGCCTGTTTTTGGATGGGCTCTTCCCTTGCCTATTTTGAATTGTGAGTGGGCCAGTGTTCTCCTCAGTCCTCAATCTGGTGCCACCTACACCGCATCCCATGGGCCTTCCACGTGACTTCGGCGTGTTGAGAATACCCGTCCTTGCTTTCTAACGTGGAGATAGTCTTCCCTTTTATCAAACTTCTAGACTTCTTTATTCATTTCAAAACTTCTAGACATTCTTTATTCATTTCTATTGGTAGGAAGGAGGAAAGAGATTTAAATATGTAGGCTCAGATTGGCATCTCTTATTCCCACAAGGTATTCTGAAACACATTATCTTGGGGGCATTTGAACTTATGCGTATTTAATTTAATAACAGTTGTAAAAAATGGCAGGAAGAAGCAGCTGCATTATTCACTTGGTTCAAAGACCATTTGTGTTTCCCCAACATTAACTTCCTGTACTTAAACTGACAAACCCTAGATAAATGCAATAATTTCCTCACATTTCACCACGATCAGCTCTTTACTTCTAACAGCAACAATTGTATTTCTCATTAACTTGTCCACTGCTGATCCTTGGAGTGTTTGAATCTTTAAAAAAAATTGTAAGAAACTGTCATAGCTCCTGTAAGAGACTGAAGAGGTAAAGAAATAAGCCATTGTGGTTTTCTCCTGGAGATAAGCATGCTTCTTGGGTCTGGAGCCAAAATTTCATCCTGCTTCCTTCTCTGTCATTGGTTCTAAATCTCACATAAGCTATTTGTAGTTGATGTTGCTCAGGCATGCGATGGGAAGACTCGGGGAGGCTTTAGGGGGAAGCTTAAGAGAAGATTGTGGGTTCTAGAAGGTCTGGAGTGCAAAGAGGAAAGCTGGGATTTAAAATCAAGAGTTCTGGAATGACTTTGTATGATTTCACGTGACTTTAGCATCATTGGCGGAGTTGATGAATCTCAGACTGACATTCTAACATTTCCCTAGTTTTCTATCAGAGTGGAAAGTTGCCATTTCTCAAATGTTTTCAAAAGTGGCCAGCTGTTGGCCAGGCCCGTTTCCTCTTCTTTCTGGGCACATAGCTAGCTCATGTTTCCCAACTTCTCCAGCAGGTGGGGGTGGCCCTAAGCTTCTTCTAGTTGGTGGAATGTGTTTGGAGTGATGGAGTGTCACTTCCAGGACAGGCCCCTACATGCCTCCCAGCTGTGTTGTCCATACTTGCTCCATCTATGCCATATGGGAAGCACGGAGGTCTTGGAAGCTACATGTTGGAGATGGCTCCTCTCCACAAGAGAAAAGGAGCCTGGGTTCCTGAATCATCACTCGGAGGAGAGCCATCTGCTGAGCCCAGACTCCTCTTTAATCGTTATGTGAAGAGAAATACATTTATATTAGGTCTGAGCTACTATGTATAAATATTTTACGGCAGCTAGTATTATCTCAACTAATACACCCAGGGTCTGGAGACAGACCAGAGAACACTGGGATTAGGGCCGTCCCCTCCTCTCCATCTGAGTCTGCTTCTTGAGATACCCAAACTGGGATAGTGGGTTTGAGGAGTGATCTGACAAGGCCAGTGTGAAGATGAGACTCTGGAGCCAGATCCCTTGCCACCCAGCTGGCCATGAGGATTGCATCCTTTGTGGGAAGTCAAGTACAGAGAGCTCCTGACATGGGCAGCAGGGGAAACGGGAAACATTTCACCAGTGGTGAGCTGGGTTGGTGCGCTGAAGACTGGGAAGCATTGGGCAGCACGAGGTATCAGGCATTCGAGAAGTGGGGCACAAGGTCTCTGTAAACTTAGAGGGATGGGGCAGCTATTGCTAAGCTCAGCTGACACATTGAAA
Organism: Mustela nivalis; assembly: GCF_964662115.1. Taxonomy (NCBI): domain Eukaryota; kingdom Metazoa; phylum Chordata; class Mammalia; order Carnivora; family Mustelidae; genus Mustela; species Mustela nivalis. Next base: position 128,249,333 of record NC_139027.1, on the reverse strand, counting down.
AAAAGAAAGGGGAAGACTAGGAGTGATTAATGGAGGTTAAAATGGAAGCGTGAAAGCCAGAGGCCCTTGTCAGTCATAAGGGAAGGAGCTCTCATCTTCTAAAGGCTGAAGGCAGAGAAAGCCAAGGCTGGACCCTGCACTTCATCTTGAGAGTAGAAGAAGATGTATTTCAAACCTAGTTCCATCCACTGGGCTCTGTTGAGGCCCTGGTTAGGGAAGAATGCGACCGTGAGGCGTGTGACAGGAACATTCGATCTGATGCACCCTGATCTTGAGTGCCAGATTCCCTGAATCACCTGAGTGTGCGCAAGTGGCCACCAGCCCTGCTCCTGTGTCTGAAGGGGATGCAGAGGCCTCCCTCCTGCAAGGCCTCCTGCTCGTCCAAAGATCGTCTGCTCCCTCCCTCTCGGCCAGAGCTGACACCAGTGTTAAGTCTCAACAGGCCTGGTGAGGGAGGAAATGGGATATACCCCAGAGGTGCCACAGGACCTGGTTGCCCCTGCCTGTGGGAGCCCTGCCAGTGCCCAGGGGACCGAGACCAGGCAGGGTCCTGGGAGAGAACTGCAGAGCTGTGGACCAGGGGCAAGCCAGTTGGGAACACTGTGCTGGGACATGGGATCTAGTGCCACAGTGTGGGCCCTGAGTACTGTGCAGGCAGGCTCCCAGCAGGGCTTCTGGAAATTCTGGGAAAAGCCCATGGGCTGTGGAGAGTGCTCTGGTGTGCTGTCCAGATCCCCACACTGGACCGAAGGACTTCCTTCCCTGGGGACACTGCTGGCTCTCAGTCCTCTGCGTGGCACCGCGTGGGCTGATGGGAACCTCGTCTCTCTGTGGGAGACGGGGTGGATGGAAGTCATGTCTCCTGCCGGGGCAGCCACACTGACACGCATATATGGAAGCCAGGCCCCCTTCCCCTGCTCAGGCCAACTCAGAAGGGCCCACTTTGGGTGGAGCACCCCATGGAGTCGCTGACACTTTGGTCACAGGGCAGCTTCTCCTCTGCCCAATCTTGCTGCCTTCCTCGGGGAGAAATCCCAGGAGTGTTTGCTGGTCTCTGTCTGAGTCTGCTTCCTGGGGACTCTACCTGCTACAACTTCCGGGAAAGGTCTCTCCGTGTAGACTCACGTAATGGCTCTGGGTAAATCCAACACAGCTGGTCTTCCTCTAGGTCAGGGGTGTAAGGGCCCTGCATGAAGAAAGACATATCCTGAAACCCTGGGATCCCTATCCACGCGGAGAGATGTCCACACCTTGGAAGGCTTGAGGGGACCCAAGCCAAGCCAAGGAATGGCAGATTCATACCATCGCATGCCTATTCTGGAGCCTCTGCTCACTGGGGGTGAGAGGTTGCCAGAGGTGGTTTGAAGTCATACTGACATGGTTTACATCCCTGCATGCACGTGTGCACCCCTGCACTCATCTGTCACTCCTTGTCCTGGTGAGCACTGTACACGAGGCTCGGTGCTCAGCCCTGGGGCTCAGGAGAGGACTGGGACTGAGAGCCTGTCCCCAGAGATCTCGCTGTCAGGGGAGGAGACAGGCATAGTCATAGGGCCAGGGTGGCATGATAAGGATAATTTGGGGCGCTCTTGAGCCTGCAAGACAGAGGGACCACATTGCCTGCATCTTCCCGGAGGAAGGGGATGGCCAAACCTGCTTTGAAGGGTGAATAGGAGTGATATGTTGGGAAATGGAAGGTCGGAGGAAGTGACACCTTCAAAAGCTGAAGAAGAAAGATGGATTGCCTGGCATGAGACTGGGCCATGGTGAGGCAGACAGGTGGCTGGAGGGTGGGCAGGAGAGTGTCGGGCTGCGCTGTTAGGATTTTATCCTATGCACAGTGGAGCCAAGGTGACGTTTGGAGGATGCGACAAGGGAGTTCAACACAATATAAAGAAGGGACAATGAGACGTTGAGGACCAGGTAAGAAGAGGTTCCCGGGGCTGGTGAGGTAAGGGAGAGATGGGCAGGACAGAGAGGGAAGGCAGTGGATGTGTTCAGGAGGCAGAACTGACAGCTTGGTTATGCCGCATGTGGCGGGAGAGGGTCAAGGCTGGGGTCCTTTTCTTGTTTCTTTCTTGGGAGTCTGAAGACAGGACACGAGAAGCGGAGAAGTGATCAAAGGAGACACAGGTACATTTGCCAGAGAGAGTGAGGGGCTAACCCCTCTGGAAAGACCCTGGTTTGCAGTACAGAATGGACTCAGCAGGCTGTGAACACTTGGTGGGAGATGGGCCCTCCCACGGGTCTCGTCTTAGCACCATGTTTGTATTTGTGTGGCCCGGCATAAAGTCAGACACTCCGGGTGTCCGGGCGTGCTGTGCATCCACTTGAATGTCACTTCTTGTGTGAACCCCGTGTGGGTTTTGTACTTTTCCTTTGTGAACTCCATTGTTAGATTTGGCCCACCGCTCCAACCTGGCAAGATCTTCCTAAAGCCTGATTCTGTCATTCAACGAGTGTGGGAGAAAATTAATCCTAGCAGTTCAAGGCTGAATCCTAGGATCTCGAGCAACTCTTCATCCCCTTTTAGAACAGTTTGACTGCTCAAGGTTGGGGTGGGTGGGGAGCACACAGGGGACCACTGAGGTCAATGTCTTGTTCTGTAACAATTCTGCGAAAAGTTGGATTTTTATGTGTGTGTGTGATATAGGACCAAAGCCTAACAGAGAAGTCAGAGAGAGAGGAAGAGAGGGGTAGAAGGGGGAGGGAAGAAAAAGAGAGAGGAAGAAAGATGAAGCAGGTCAGGTAAGATGCCCAGTGCCCAATCCGTGTTCACTCATACATTTATCTCAAGTTCTGGGCAAAGATTCAGGTCAGTGGTCATTTTCCAGACCAGTTCTTGTTGCTCAGCCTCCATGCGGCCTGCTCCACGTTCACCTGAGCCAACGCTCACTGCTGTTTCCACCTTAGAGGATCTGTGATGGACCTTGGGCTCCCAGGTGAACCTAGCTACCGCCTGCCCTTTCCGAGCTCCCGGGCAGGTGGGAGAGGCGCCTGGTGACGCAGAGCTCTGCCTCCGCCACCCCCTGCTGTGTGATGGGAGCCCAGCTCCTAGAGACAGTGGGATCCAGGGATAAGCTGGGCAGACCAGGCACTGACTTCCTGTGGACTTCTTGTTCTTTGGGCCTCAGTTTCACCAGCAATGAAATGGACATTATCTGTGCTTCATGTATACCTGAGGATTAAACCGTATACTGGAGGTAAGCAAGCAAGCACCAGATGCATGTATCCAGAGGATGGGGGCGGGTGGCGGGCAGATAGGCCTGCCAGAGTCCTAGCAACACAAAGTTTCTAGGAGTCCTTGGGGAGATGTGTTCCAGATCCACAGGTCTGGCTTGGAGGTGATGGACCAAACCAGAGGGGAGCTTCTGAGCCCAGCACAGTGTCTACCATTAAGCAGATCCCTGGTCCCACTCATGGGCCATTCCAAAGCTTTCTGGAAAGGTCTCTATACTAAGACCACTAGGAAATCCTATGAGTCCGTAGCTTTCATGACCTAAGCATGAAAGGAGATGGTTCTCTCTACAGATGCCAGCCCCCTCTCCACGTCAGATGTCCCCCAGAGCCAGGTGGGGTCCGCCAAAGCTCTTGGCAGCAGCAGAAGGCATTTCATCCAGCCTGATACCAGAAGAGGGGATTGGCAGAAACGGCAAGACAGCCAAGAACACCGTCCAGGGATGCTTAGAAAGGTTCTGGAGAAAGTTAAGGCTCTCTAAGGGCTGGCGGGGGAGTCAGGGCAAGATGGATACTTGCTGTTCTTTTTGAGATCTGTGCGGTTCTTTTTTAAATCATAATAAAATACATCTAAAATGAATCATTTTGAAGTGTACAAATTGGTGGCATTAAGTACATACACGATGTTGTACCAGTCTACCTCTATCTAGTTCCAAAACCTTTTCATCATCCCGAATGGAAACCCCACTGGCAGTCACTTCTCCCTCCGCAACCCCAGCCCCTGACAACCCCTGATCTGCTTCCCTCTCCAGGTTTTCCTCTTCTCGAGATTTCGTATCAGTGCGATCATGCATATTACGAACTTTCTGTCTGGCTTCTTCCATTTAGCGTCGTGTTTTCTCGAGGCTGGCATGAATCAGGACTTCGTCCCTCTTAAGTCTCCTGCAGCAGGGAGCCCCCTCCACGGGGGAGACGGAAGTCAGTTCCACTCCCTTCCCCTTTCCCAAATTTACAACCCCTGTTGGAGCTCCAAGCTCCTCTCAGAGCGAAGGGAAGTGCCCCTGGGCTGGGGCTGGTGCCTGGTGGGTGCCCAGAAGTTGGGTGGTGGCATAGCAGACAGAGGGCGTGTGGAATTTGGGTCCCCCAGCTGGCACTAGCCCCCAGTGCTGCCAGGGGGCAGCATGTGTCCGAGGAGCTGCCGTTCTGAGGCCGCCTGGCTCCCAGCACACTCACCACGTTTCTGTCGTGCCTGTTTCAGATGCTCAGCTCCAGCCAAACAAATTGTCTGGGCTTAATTTCCGAGAAATCATTGTCAAGAATTGCTGAACCAGTTTAATTCTAAAGCACATATTTATACGGGACTTCAAAATTCACATCTCTGCACACCCTTTCAAATGGAAGGGAGAGAAGGTTTAATCAGGAATAAGATTAGGTCTGAGCAGGGAGGGTGGTGAGCAGAGCGGCGGGCGTAGCTAAAGCAGGAAGGTGTGTATTTAGTGAACATCCCTTGGGCGGCCAGGGCTGAGGGCTGGGACTCCCTTGGGGCTCAGATCCATGGACAAGCAAGTTTGAGAAAAGGATGTAGAAGAGGTGCCCAGGGCTGTGTGTCTCATGGGACATCTGGGGCTTCAAGGTGAAGCGGTCTGTTTTGTTTCTGTTGACTGGCCCCTGCCACTGGAGAAGTCAGCCTGCCACCTTCTCTTCCTTCTACCTAGTGGGGGATACCTTCTTCCGGTCTCCTCTGCCCCACGTGGGTGCCTGCCCTCTGCTCAGGCTGAAGGGGGTTAGGTAAGGCTGGTCACATGGCAGGAGGCAGTTGGAGCCTCTACCCTAGAAGTCGGGGAGATGCTTGCTAATGGAGGCCCCCTGCCCCACTCTGCTGGCTCAACTTCCCCAGCTGCAGGAGGTCTGTGTGTGGAGCTCCTTGCCAGGGAGGTATGGACACACCCTGTAGTGAGGCCTAGGAGACACAGGCCCCTGATTCAGGATGGTAGGCACAGGATGAAAGGGAAGAAGCCTTGGGCATTGAGATAGCAGAGCTTCTCATCAGACTCAAGGTGGGACCATGGCAAGTGCCTGCCCCTTCCTGGGCCTCAGTGCTCTCATCTGTAAACTGACGGTGTTGGACCCATTCAGATTCAGAGACAGACATGACTGAGCAGCTTGTATGTGCCAAACCCAATGCTAAGTTCTCATGGTTTTATGATGTTCTTTAACTTTTAAAATAGACCCTCCCGGCAAGGCTTATCATCCCCATTTTACAAAAGAGGGAGTGAGGGCTTAGAGAGGGATGTCACGGGGGTGGCAGGAACTGTGGGCCTCTCATGCCCATCGTGGTCCTGAGGCAGCTGGGGCCTGATCCCCAGGCCTGTGAGCATACACCGTATAGGGACACCCCCTGGTGTGTATCCTGCCCGGGGACTGCAGCGTGAATCAGATTTGGGCCATGGAGACTCTGGGCACTGTGACTTCCAAAGGGTCATCTCAGAAGGAAATCTTTACTACGAGTCACCTTTATTCACAGTGCCTGGAACAAAGTTACCAGACTTCTTTTAACGATTTTATTATTTATTTATTTACTGGATGCACAGAGTGCAAGTAGGCAGAGCAGCAGGCAGAGGAAGAGCGAGAAGCAGACTCTCTGCTAAGCAGGGAGCCTGATGCGGGGCTGGATCCCAGGACCCTGGGATCATGACCTGAGCCGAAGGCAGCCGCTTAAGCGACTGAGCCGCCCAGGCGTCCCTAAAGTTACCAAACTTCTAAGGAAAAGAAAGAATAAATCCACATGATACTCTTTGATGCACGAGGCAGTAGAGCTTCATGAACACAGGCTTCTGGGTTCTGAGAGGCCTCTGTCAAAATCTCAGCTCTGCCACTTACTGGCAGTGTGACCTTGAGCTCATTGCTCAACCTCTCTGTGTGTTGGGGTTCGCCTCTGTGACATGGAGATGGTAATAGTGATTTCACCACTTCGTAGGAATTTGGTGGGATAGTGCACTTTCACTTTACTGCACATAACGCTGAATGGGAAGTCTGTCATTTGTAACTGACCCCAAATGAAATCCAGAACACACAGTAAAACCTTGTCACACTTGTAACAGCCCATCTTGAAGACACCAGAACTGGAGTTTGGGGTGTCTGTAATTCATTCTGGGCTTTTCAAGGTATTGGCCATAGGAATGAAGAGTGGGCTCCCTTGTTCTGCTCAGCAACCTTCAACTTTATTTATTAAGCCCAGCTTTGTGTTTAATCTTTCTTTTTGTGGCGACACAGCAAAACACCATAATTTTCTAATACTACATGGTGCCAACCTCTTGGAGGATTTCAAGACAGATCCTAATAGCCAGCAGTCTCTGCATTCTAACAGTCAGATGCAAGAATCCTTGAAAGGCATGCAACTCTCTAAAGCTGAGAACTGAAGCGGGTTTTCTCTAAACATTTATTACAAATACAAGCATTATGTGTATTCAGCACAGCCCAAAGAGAGACTAAGCAGTTGGTCCTTTATACTGCAGTTGAAATCTGGCCTGATCTGGCAACCCTATTTAGAATCACACACTGAATAAAGTTCCCAAGATGGGTGGGGAAGTGTGACAGTTTCTGTTTGCAGCACGGGTGTGTGGGGAGTGGGCGTGTCTGCCTACACAGGCTATAGGCACATGGGTCGCCAGGAGCCAACACGCTGCAAGTGTTCCTCATTCTGGTTTGATGATGAAGGTGAGGTTGAGAATAAGGATTGCTACACGAATGTTTCTTTTTCAACAAATTAAAAGGTCTCCAAGGTCAAATACAACTGTCAGAAACTCAGTTCCAAACAACATTGTTTTTGTTTTGTTTTAAGTGAATTTGTGGGCTCTTGGAGCTAGAAGTCCATGGTCTGACTTCAGACATGGCTTGATCCAGAAGAGTCTCAGGTTGGATACCCTAGAAGCAGAGCTTGCAATGGGGATTCTTGTGCATGTTATTTATTGAGGGAGTACTCTCAGGAGGAATGGCAAGGGAGTGCATCTGTAAGCAAGACATGAGCCAATGAAGAATGTGGCTTCAGCTGGAGTCTAGCTGCAGCCTGATCCCATGAAGAGTTCTGGAGCATGAAAACCATCACAGAATGGGCCCATTCTCAGGCAAGATGCTTGGCCTTTTATACTCCCCTATTAGGCAGGCATTGGCTCTGTGCCTACTTCTGGAATGGGAAACATAACCTCCTCAGAATTTCTTGGCAAAATGAGTCTCTTTGGGCCAAGGGCAGTGCTATAAAAGGAAGGTTCAAGTACGAGCTGTTTGCAGTTTTAGACAGCACCTGTGATGGATACACTGGTCTGATAGAGGGGCTCTGACCAGCAGACAGTGACACGGGGTCTTATCTCTCACCCCATTCCTGAGGTCTCCTTCTTGGCTTCATTCTCGAATAGGGTGGGGACAAGATGATCAGAGAAGGCCCTAGGCTCTGTCTTCCAGGCAGCTTCTAAAGGAAAAGAGGCCTGATCTCTGTGGGTATTAAACATTTAGTTTCCTGGATTAGCCCTGCATAATTTCTTGTTTGCTGCTCTGGTGGGGAAGGTGGTGGAGTGGGCTGTAATTAACCTCTAGTAAGGCTCCCCGCCATGGGTTTATATTTCTAGAAGAGAAAGGGATTCTGAGTAGGCAAGAACCCAGCAGTGATCCCCGGCCAGGCTCTGAAATCCCATTTAAAGTCAGAAGGGCATTTGGGATGGCAGGGAAAGCATTCCACAGCTGTAGGGTGCTATGTATTTCCACACATTGGGAGGAGCTGAGGTGGTCTAGGCTGATGGAGGAGGCAGGTTGGGAGCCAGCAGATGGGGAGGACTGAGATGAGTAGGTGGGCTTTTTGGATGAACAGAGGAATACAAACTTTATCCTGAAAATTATGGTTTGGTTTCAGGCTTTTCAGAGTCTGTACTGGACTCTTCCTCTTATGCTACTCTTGGGCTCTAGGGTCTGGTATCAAGCCACCAGTAGGGCTCGAGATTGTAGGCTCGAGATTGTAGGCTCCAGTTAACGAGGAGCAAAATTCAGTAGCAGCGCTGCTGGGCGCGGTCACATGAATTGGGAGGTAGGTGAGCATCACCTATGCCATGAGGCCATAGTCCATTTTGAACATGTCTCAGTCCAGAGATGGGGTGGGAAGATATTGACCAAGTCTGAGCAGCTGGTTCCAAATGGACTGGGATCAAAGTCAGCTTTGTCTTAAGGGGAATCTGTTGTTCTATTCAGGGAAACTGAGGCAGGAACTCAGTGGTGGTGTCAGGCCAGCATACAACAGGGAGCAGTTGAAGATTACAGCTGTCCTCAGGGAGCAAGGATTCCAACCCTTCTTCCATGGGGAGCTGAAGTTGCCAGGTGTCAGGAAGGGAGATACATGAGTTCAGCCTATTTTTGCTGCTATAACAAACAACCCTAATCATTTTAGTAACCGAATACAAGTGTTTTCTCCTTAGGGATACTCTGGTTCCTTCCACCTTGTGCCTCCACCATTCACCAGGGTCCGCATCCAGGGGAAAAAACCCACCTGTTTCTTAACTGCCTGGCCTAGTGAGAGACACAGATCACTTTTGCTCATCCTCGATTGGTAAGAACTGGTCACATGACCTCACTTAGCTGCAAGGGTAACTGGGAAATGTAGTTCTTGGTTGGGACACACAGAAGGAGAGTGTGCATTTTGGTGAACAGCAGGTCGTCCCTACCATACAGACTCACCAGACACTCCATCCTCCCTGAGTGCGGCCGGCAGTGGGATCTCTGCTCTGTGCACAAGCATTTGTCCCTGTTGCGAGCCAGGCCCTACAATGGTCTGAATGGATTTGAACTTTTGCCAACCTAACAGTCTGTGGGATTGGACCAAAACGATAAGGACTCAGTGAAACATGGAGCCTTGCAAAGTACACAGGAAAAATAAACTAATGCATGAAATGGCAATTTCCTGGGTGGGACTTGGCTTCCGGGAAAATCTTCTGAGTACACAGGGTTGGAGATAAAGCTGGTTTCTCTCCTGCACCCTCCGTTTGTGGTTGGGCTGTGTTTGATCATCTCGATTTCTGTTTGGAATCAAGGACCTTCTCCCACCCGTTTATCCCTGGCCTTCTCCTGGATCCGCACTGAATGTGTGTGTAAGGCCGAATGCGTAGCCTGAGGACACTCTCTCAGCAGCTCCTCGTAATGATCTAAATATAGACACCTCACCTCCCGTGCAGAGCAAGGAGGAGAGAGACAGCTTTGCAGACTCCTTGCTGCTGCATCCTCAGCAGGGGCGGAGGACACGGTTTGAGTCCTGGCCTCTGTGCTTACTTACTCTGTGATTCCTGCTGAATCCCAGGACCTTTAGTGCTGTTCCTTCATCTGTAAAATGGGAATAGCTGCTGTTGCCATGGCAAAATCAGATAAGTCCAGAGCAGTTTTACAAACTGTGAAGTGCTGTGATAACTGTAGGGTTTGTGGCCAGGGTCCCTGGGCAGTTTAAAGCCCAGGATCTGGAGCCAGGCTGTCTGGATTCACATCCTGACTCTGCCACTTCCTGTGACTTTGGCAAGTGACTGTACATCTCTGGAACGCAGTTTTTTTTATTTATAAAATGAGATAATAGTTCCTGCCTTATGAGGGAGTTGTGGGATGTCAAGTGAGCTAAGGGATGGAACACTCTCAGCTCCATGTCTGGCCTCTGGCTCCTGCTCACTAAACACTGGTGGCTCTTCCGGCTCCACACACAGCTCTGATTTTCCATCCACCGGATCTTTCTCCTTTTGTTTCATCCGGCTGCAATGCCTTGTCCCTTCTTTGCAGGTGTGGTTCCTACTCACCCTATGGAGGCTCAAGCCACAATGCCTATTCTTCTTGAAATCCTGCTCTGATCCCAGAGTGACAGGTGGCACCAATCCAGTGAGGGCTGGTGCTCCTGGCAGTTCTGCAACGTGGCTGAACAGCCAGCTGCCACCAGGAGAAACTCTCCTACAGTGTCTGAAACTCCTGTCTCTCCTGTATCCACTAGGAGGCTTGGGTACATGTCTCCTCTCTCTTACTAGGCAGGGAGTGTGTTATGGGCCCGGTGAGAGTTTGAATTATGCTTGCTGCTATAACAAATAAGTCCCAATATCACAGCAGTTTAACACATCACGCGTTTATTATCCCAAGCACAGGGCATTTGACAGAGTGCCGCATGGTGTTTTGAAGGAATGAAAAGAATGAACAAACGGATGGCCAAAGACATCCTTAGGAGAGAAGACCTTTTTGGAACTTTATAACACCTGTGGGAAAGAGATTTACTGAGCCACTGCTATGAGCTCAGAGTCAGGGGAGGGTAGGAATGAGGACAGAGACCAGGAGGGTCCTGGCTCCCAGGCTAGCAAGGTGACAGGGAAAAGGGAAGGAGGATGTCGTGGACCAACTGGATCACAGGCTTTAGCTTATGTCCTTCTTATTCGTTCTGCACTTGTTAAAGCCTTCCCCAGTCACTTTGGGGTCCTTGTCCCATTCACTTGGCTCCCCTTGGATTTCAGCCCCAGGCACGGACATTCCCATGCACATCGACTGTCCCCCATGCATGCCGACCGTCCCCCATGCATGCTGACTGTCCCGCAGCCCTGTGCCCCCTGCTTGTCTTGCCCCTCTCCTGCTTCAGCTGTACAATTCCTCAGTCCACATACAGGTGCGGTCCTGAATGCGGGGGACTCAGCCAGTGGGGACTGGAACCTGGTGGATGAATGCCTGACGTTCTTCCTGTGGATAGTTCTGGGAGGCATCCTGTGCCTTTCCTAGAGTCTCTCACAAAGCTGAGCCCTATGGCCTCGGGCACCAACTGGGAAACATGCATTTTATTGGCCTCCCCTTCTCTGTGTCTTGCTAGCTCCCCGAGATTGCCTCTCCAAGGACCTTTGTCCTTGCGTCAGGCCCTAGTTTCAGGGGCCCAGACAGGTCCCCTGCATTTTCCAGATGAGCAGACCAGGACTCTAGGAGGCTCTTAACCTAGAGCCACACACTGGCGAGAGGCTAAGCCAGGATGGAAACCCAGGTGGGTTTGATCCAAATCTGGGCGCTTCCTCTCCCCGACAAGACTAATCGCAGAAATAATTGTGTGTACACACGCTGCGAGTAATGTGCTAACAGAAGAGATAAAAACTGAAGTTGCTGTTCTGAAACTGTTCTGCTTCCTTCTGTAGGCACACGGACACACGTGTGCTGCAGATACGAGGGAGAAGGGGAGAGGATGAGAGGGGCGGGGAGAGGGCACGAGGGGGAGAGGGGAGAAGGGGGAGAGTCGCCGAAGAAGAGAGCAGGAGAAGAGCACAGAGAGGGAGCAAGAGGTCTTGTCCATTTGCAAACCTCTCTCACCTCTCCTAATCTTCATTTTTCGAAGTAAATAAAATGCAAGGCAAGTAAAACAAGCAGTTACTTCAACAGTTACGTTATGTGACGTTACCTTATGTTATGTTATGTTGTTATGTTGGTTCATGCCCACTTCTCAAACGCGTGTTTGTTTCTAGAAAGTCTGTTACCATGTTTCTTTTTGCCAGGGCGGGTGGGGGGCAGGTTGGGGATACAGAGAATAGAACTGAATATTCCCCGAGTTGGGAATGAGTATCATCATAGCCTTTTAAAATACTACTTATTATAGAAAAATTTATACAGAACATGAAAAAAAATCCCATGAAAATAATAGTACAATAAGCCCTCATCAACCCATCACTCAGTTTCACAATTACTGAGCAGAGAAAACTCTACCTGTAACAATCTTATCCTCTGGGTACTCTTTGTACCCCCATTTGGCAGATGAGGAAGCCAAGGCCTGAGAGGTTATCCAGGCAACCAGACTCCAGAGTCTGTGCTCTTAACGTCCAGGCTGCCTGGGGCTAGCTCAGGCTACCTAGCCCAGACCTCCTGAGTTGGACTCTCTGGGGTTGGAGTCCCGCACACAGTCTGTGTTTCCGTAAGCCCTCCCTGAGAGTCTGCTGCAGAGCGTTTGTCTCCAGGATTTTTGCTTCCTTGCAGAGTGCTCTGTGGATGCTTGCATCCAAGCCAGGCTGGGAATGGCGTCTCTCTCTCCCCCCTCCCTCTCCCAGCCTCACGCTCCGTGTTTACTTAGACACTCCATGCCTGGAGTCCTGCAGACGACACTAATCCTCTAAAACACCATCTTTATGACCACACAATAGCCGCCCTGTGTCCAGTAAACTGTCCGCACCCCAGTGCTTTGTGTAGATGCTGCCCACATGCACTGCAGGCTCCTAGAGCCTGTGAAGATTATGAGTCTCGAAACTCAGGTTTCTGGGGTCTTCCTGGCCTGCCGTCTCTCGCTGCTGTGATTTACCTATGCAGGTGTGAGGGGCAGTGCCTGTTAGAAATACACACCAGGCAGGTTCTTCTTTTGCACTATAAAAATGGATGTCTGCCATCCATAAAGGCATATTTATTGCCAAGAATTCATTATACATGCATGAAAAACCAACTAATTTCACTACCCGGCAGTAACTTCCTGCCTGAGGCTGGATTCAGGATTGGAATTCAGGTTTAGGGGTTGGCCGCTGAGATGAGCCTAAAAGGTGGAACCCGTAACCAGGGCCGAGGGTCTGGAGGTCCAAGGTTGGGCTGCAAGCCTGGCCTGATGTGGCTAGTGGCGATTAGCTTCTAGTTGCCTCTGGGCAGCTCTAGACTCTCAGCCCATTTCTCATCTGTAAAATGGGGACAACCATATCTGTAGCCCAAAGTTCTCCTGGCAATGAAAATAATACCATATTCCATCAAACCAAAGCCCCTGACTATTAACTGCAAGTTGCACTTTTACTTGATGCATTATGAAGAAAAAAATACTGCCAACAAATCTAGATTCCATTAGAATTTTTGTTTTATATGTATTGAAAGATCTCTTTTAAACTCATATAGACACAGATTTCATCATGTGTCACATGTTTGTGCACATTAAAAGGAAAATACAAGCAAATCAAATGGGTGATGCTCTTCCTAAAACTTTTCCACCTTCAGAGTTGAATTTCTCTGAATCGCTTTTTGACTCCGTCTTTGATGTCTGTATTTTTCCATATAATCTTGTCCTCTGCTACCCAAGAGGGTTCATGATGCCGTGATTCTTGGAAGAGTGCTTTCAACTCTGCCCTCAAGATTTTTTTTTTCCCCCGAGCTGCCCATTCTGCGAATTTTGATGGTAGGATTTTTAGAATTTACCAGGAGGTATTAAGGGAAGGTTTGCAGACAAAAGCTAGGACTCGCTTGTTCCTCAAGTGGCTATTATTCATCGTGGTTCTCAAGAGAAACAAAACAAACAGAATATCTCTATCTGTCTAAATTGGTAGATTTGTTATAGGAATTGCCTTTCATGGTTGTGGAGGCAGAGAAGTCCCAAGATGTGCCATTTATAAGCTGGAGAAGCCGGAATTCAGTCCAGTTCCCAAGGTGAGACTTGGAGGGCCAAGCTCAAGTCCCACTCTGTGTCTAAAGGCTGGAGAATCAAGAACACCCAGGTCCAAGGGCAGGAGAAGATGGACATCTTGGCTTAAGCAGAAAGCAAATTCCTCCTCTTCCTGCCTTTCGTTCTAGTCAAGCCCTCGGCAGATTGGGGGCTGCACACCTGCAAGGCATCAGGATGGAGAAAGGAGGCCTGTCTAGAATGAATCAGATGTGATAGATGGAGTGCACTTGGCATGAATCTGGCACAGAGGGACGGAGGAAAAGTTAGCGAGCCCTCCGTGTGCCAGGCTGTGTTAGTGCACTTGGACTCACATAACAAAATGCCGCAGACTGCGGGGGCTCAGACAACAGAAACTGCTTTTCTCACCATTCTGGAGACCAGAGTTTCAGATGTGGGCAGGACTGGTTCTTCTGAGGCCTCTCCTTTTGGCCTGCAGACTGGCCCTTCTGGGTCCCTCTCGTGACCTCATTTTAACTTAATTGCCACTTTAAAAATGTTGCCTCTGAATAGAGTCACATTCTGAGGTCCTGGAGCTCAGGACATTGACATAGGAATGTGTGTGTGTGTGTGTGTGTGTGTGTGCGCACACGCATGTGCGCGCGTGTGTGCACAGCTCAGCCCCTACCATAGGCCCAGCATGGGTGTGTTGCAAAAACAAGGTCTCCTTTCCACTGGGTAGTGACCAAATGGAGGAGGAGGTTTATCTGGATTTTGCTGATTAGGAAACTGAGGCCCTAAAAGATTAAGGCTGCACGTTAGGAGTAGGGAGAGCTGACTTTCAAATCCGGGAGAGACCTGTGCTGTGCCTTCCTTCTGGTTTCTCAGGTGGGACAGTGCTTTATGGAGCCCGAGGGGATGTCAGTCATGCCAAGCTTGGGGGTTAGAGGTGCAGCGAGGAGGGGGCCTGAATTCCTGTGCACCCCCCTGCCCCATTGCATTGATCAGAGTTCTTCCAATAGCTGACTGAGCTCCTTGTACATTTTTGATTTGAAGAAAAGGCGCTGAACAGAAAAGTTTGAGCCCGTCTGTATCATATAGTGTATTGGTTTCCTGGGCTGCCCTATAAATTACCCCAAACTGGGTGGCTTAACACAGAATTTATTTGTCATGACTTTGGAGGCTGGAAGTCTGAAATCAAGGTGTTGGCAGGAGCCTGTTCTCTCTGAAAGCTCTAGGGAAGGATCCTTCCTTGCCTTTTCCTGACTTCTGGAGGCTGTGGGCGCACCTGGCTTCTAGACGCATCCGTCCGTCTCTGTCTCTGTTGTCGCTTGCCCTTCTCCCAGTGTGTGTGTGTGTGTGTGTGTGTGTGTGTCTTCTTCTCTCTGATAAGGCCTCTACTCATATTGACTTCCGGGCCCCCTTAATCCAATGTGAACTTAAATCTGAACTAATTATTTCACAAAGACCTTATTTCCAAATAAAGTCACATTCCTCGGTACCTGGGGTTAATACTTGAACGTCTCTTTTTTGGGGACACAGTTCAATCTAACACATGACTCAGTTAGGCAAGAACATGTATTATTGTGGAAGGTCATTGGACAGATGGAGGAGTTCTAGGCAGAGCCCAAAGATGATGTAAGGAAGCTGAGAACGGTCATAAGGGTCAGGCATGATGCGGTAGGGTCCAAGGGATATACTGGGGTGAATTTACTTTCTTGGGGGAACATGTACAATCTGTCACTTGGTGAGACAGTGGGTCTGAGCTGCCCCCCTCCGTCTCTGCTTATTCCTCTGTACCACTCGCTCACTCACTCCCAAACCCCAGAACCCAACATTTGACAAGGAGAAGGCAGGGTGGACGGGGGTCAGTAAACACCAGGACCACCCTCTCCCTTTCTCCTTGCTGGTGAGGCAGAAGCCTTTGAAGACAGCAGGGGGCTTTGCTTTGAATCTGAGGCATCACAGAGTTTAATTCGTTTATAGTCCTTGGTGGGGGGCTTCCAAAAAGACCTTATCCTTAAGCGGTTTTCATTATGGATGTTAGTTGCTCAAACCTTGACTAATTCAGGTTAACTTAGATCCCGGTGGAGTTTGTCTTTTTTTTTTTTTTTTTTTTTTTCCTCCTGGCATTCTCTGAAGTCAGGCTAAATAGAAATTCACAAAGAGGATGTGTGCCCCACGCTTCTCCCAGCATTATATCAGAACGGCCCTGGGAGAGTATTAATAGCCTGGAGTCATGGTACAAATGGTTATTTATATGTGTAGGTGATGGCTACACTACACCCTCTAGTAATTATTCACAATTAACAAGCACTTCAGTAAATGAACAAAATCTGTTCTTAATCCATCGAGGCAACCATTCTTTATCCAGGACTTACGTACCCGAAACTTCCGGTTAACCAGCCCTCCCACGCAGCTCCAGAACAAAGCTAATTAGAGATTTTAATCATGACCTTCAGGCTCTTTCCAGAGCCTGAAGGGTACTTGAGTCATCGATAAAATATAATGTGCTCAGTAGAGTGTTGGTTGACAAGCATGATACAGTTGAGAACTGGGAACCTGTATGTACCTGTTAACTCTCAGTTAACTGGAAAAGTGAGGCAGCTTCTGTATACTGAGCTCCCATAGTGGAGAGTTGGGCTTTGGGGAGTCCCAGGGTGTCCTGGGGCAAAACAGTAAGAACCGGGCTGCTCTCTCCTGCTTGTCCATTCTAAGTTGTCGTCCTTGACTCGGGTTCCCTGTGTGAATGCCGTTCATGGAGAGTCTAAAACACCTGAACTGGGAGAAACCTCCAAGAGGATCCTATTAAATTCTTATATTTTACTTGAGGAAACTGAGCCCAGGGAGGTTGGCTGGAGAGGTTCGACTTTGCCCAGAGCCCTGGCTCCTAGACCTGTGCGTGTTTGCTCTGTTACATCACAGTGTATTTGACATATAATTCAGTTGCTATATTGATTATCTCTGGGAGTGTGTGGACTGATTTTATGGCCAAAGACAGGATACAAAAAACAGATCCTGTCTTTTTTTTTTTTTTTTTAAATAACAAAGAACATTAACTACAACCTTATATGTTCACTATATAGAAGTGTTGGCTGAGTCTGGATCCTTGAAGATAATTATGTGATGTGTGAAATTTCTCCCCACCCATGTGATATGGTCTACGTTTCTACTACTCTTTCCTTTCCTCACTCCCCCCATTCAATCTGTTAGCAGTCCTGCCAGCACTATCTTTCGAATGTATCTGAAATCTGACTTCTGACCATTCCACAGCTAAAGCCCTGGTCCCAGCTTCTTCTCTCACTGGGATGACTTCCACACCCTTTTTATTAGAATCTCTGCTTCCATGTGTCTCATCACACTCAGTATGCAATATAACTCCTTACCAGAGCCTTAAGATCTAGCAGGACTTAACCTCTGCCCACCTCTCTGTCCTCATCCCCTACCACTCCAAACTCTCTCACTCTGTTCCTATCACCCTGGGCTTCCTAGGCTTCAAATGTGCCAAACTAATTCCTGCCACAGGACCTTTGCACAAGCTATTATCTCCATCTGGAATGCTCTTCACCCATATGGTTTCTTGGCTCATTCTTCAGTTTTATTCAGCTCTGTGCCCAAATCCCATTCCTTTAGCGAGACTTTCCCAAATGCCATGTGTAAAATAATGCCTCCATCCTTTCATTTTTATTTCCTTATGCTGCTTTAGTTTGTTAAAAAAAAAAAAAATTAACACTGCCTTATTATACATAACAATGCTATTTGTAAACATTTACTTTTCCTCTGTCATTTGTCTACCTGACCTTCTGGAATTTAGGCTCTGTGAGGGCCAAAATAAATTAGCTTTTCTTTTTTACAACAGTGCCTGGCACATGGTGGATACTCAGTAAATAATTGTTGAAGAATAAATAATCTAAAAATTTAGAACCAATCAGAGAGTTCAGTAAAAAACTGAAAAAAAAAAAAAAAACCCCAAATCTCGAAAACAAAACAAACCCTAGAAATTTCCGTAATCAGAAGGTGCATTTACATGATATAAATGCCTGAACATCACAGGTGCATATGAAAGCCTGCTTAAATAAATGGAGAGGTGGGACGCCTGGGTGGCTCAGTGAGTTAAGCCTCTTCCTTTGGCTCGGGTCACAATCCCTGGGTCCTGGGATCGAGCCCCGCAATCAGGATCGATCGGGCTCCCTGCTCAGTGGGGAGTCTCTTCTCTCTCTGCCTCTCCTTCTGCCCCTCTACCGCCATTTGTGTGTGTGCATGCTCTCTCTCTCTCACTCTCAAGTAAGTAAGTAAGATCTTTAAAAAAATAAATGGAGAGGCATATTATGTTTTTGGATGGGAAGACTTACTATTGTAAGGAAAATAATTTCCCCCCAATTAGTTAGTGAATTGAATGCAATTTCAACCCAGTGCCCTTAGGAATTTATTGTGAAACTTGACAAAATTATTTAAAAACTCATCTGGAAAGATAAATAGGGGGAAACAGTCAAGGAAGTTTTGGGAAAATAATAAAAATGACAAGGAGATTTCAATGCAGTGTCCGGATTCTAATGTGTATTATAAAATTGGAATGATTAAGATAGTATATTCCTGCAGCAGGAATACACTGATCTATCCGTGAAACAGGATAGTAATTCCAGAAAGAAAAAAAATGGTATATTAGAATTTACTGTAAGATTTGGATTATAATCCATGGAATAAATACTAATGAGTCCATACAAAACAAATCATTGTACTTATTGAGGGAGAAGGGACAGCTCTTCCTGGTGGAGGAATTTCAATTAATACATGTAGAAAGAAGGATGGAAGCAGGAAATCGCCAGTAGGCAAACATGGCAGGAAAAATTACCGCAGGCAAGTGCCATCGATCGATGCTGAAATTAGTGAGCAAAAGTATGGTGCGAAACAGATTATTTGCATGGTCCCACAGCATTTCCCCCACAAAATGCTCATTAATCACTAGTAGAAAAAGTAGTAACATTACAATGAAGAACCTGGCAGCACCTGCTTACCCAGGTGATCAAGCTTACTCCCTGTAATGAGACAGGTCGACATGTGCCACCCGAGAAGATGCACAGCGTCACTTCTCTGCCTCAAATGCATAACCGCAGCCTAATCATGAGAAAATATCAAGCAAACCCAAATTAAGAGACACGCCACAAAAATAGCTGGATAGTATCCTTCAAAAATGTCAAGATCACAAAGACAAAAAAAAACCCCGAAGAGTCCTCGGATTGAAGAACACTAAATAACAACATAGGATCTTGGATTGGATCCTGAGCTAGAAAAAGGATAGCCGTGGGTAAACTGGGGAAAATCAAATAAGGTCTAAAGAGTATTTAACTGTAGCGTGGGGATGTTAATTTTCTGGTTTCAGTAATTACACTATGGTTACGTAAATTCCTAACTTTAAGGGAAACTCGGTGAAGGGTATACGAGAGTTCTCAATTCTATTTCTGTAAATTTTCTGAAAGTTTAAAATTATTTCAAATTCAGGGATGCCTGGGTGGCTCAGTCGGTTAAGCCGCTGTCTTTGGCTCAGGTCATGATACCAGAGTTCTGGGATCGAGTTCTGCATCGGGCTCCTTGCTCAGCGGGGAGCCTGCTTCTCTCTCTACCTCTGCCTGCCTGCCTCTTTGCCTGCTTGTGTGCTCTCTCTCTCTCTCTGACAAATAAATAAATATAAATAAAACCTTTAAAAAAATTATTTCAAATTAAAAGCTAAAAATCGCTTACTATAGGAACCTGAGTGGCTCAGTCAATTAAGCATCTGACTCTTGATTTTGGCTCAGGTGGTGATCTCAGGGTCCTGAGACTGAACCCCACTTTGAGAGTTGAGCCCTGCGTTGGATTCCTCTCTCAGCAGGGAATCTGCTTGAAGATTTTTCTCCCTCTGTCCCTCTTCCCCCATCAAATAAATAAATAAATAAATACATCTTTATTTATTTTTTTTTTAAAAAGATTTTATTTATTTATTTGGCAGAGAGAGAGATCACAAATAGGCAGAGAGACAGACAGAGAGAGAGATGAGGAGAAGCAGGCTCCCCGCTGAGCAGAGAGCCCCATGCGGGACTCGATCCCAGGCCCCTGGGATCATGACCTGAGCCGAAGGCAGAGGCTTAACCCACTGAGCCACCCAGGTGCCCCAATAAATAAATCTTTAAAAAAAAAGTTTAAGAACAAAGTAGGGGAGGTAATGGATTATTCAGCCAATTATGGTGAGACAATTAGTTAACCATTTGGAGAAACTATTTTTATTATATGTATATCTGTTTATATTTATAACAATGTAATTCATACCATTTACCAAAATAAATCCCATGTGGATTAAACTAAGCAATAAATAAGGACAGAAAGTTACATATTCATGGGGCACCTGGCTGGCTCAGTTGGAGGAGTATGAAACTCTTTTTTTTTCTTTTTTTAAGATTATATTTATTTGACACAGGGAGTGGGGAGAGAGCAAGCACAAGCAGGGGGAGGGGCAGGCAGAAGGAGAAGCAGGCACCCCGCTGAGTAAGGAACCCCCATCTGGGGCTCCATCCCAGGACTCAGGGCTCACCACCCGAGCCGAAGGCAGCCGCTTAACTGACTGAGCTCCCCAGGCGCCCAGGAGAAGCTTGCAACTCTTGATCTTGGGGTTGTGAGCTCGAGCCCTAGTTTGGGTGTAGAGATTACTTAAAATAAGTAAACATTAAAAAAAAAAAAAAAGATTACAGGGGCACCTGGGTGGCTCAGTTGTTAAGCCTCTGCCTTCAGCTCAGGTCATGATCCCCGGGATCCTGGGATCGAGCCCCACATCTCTCTGCTCAGTGGGGAGCCTGCTTCCCCCTCTCTCTGTCTCTGCCTACCTCTCTGCCTACTTGTGATCTCTGTCTGTCAAATAAATAAATAAAATCTTTTAAAAAAGAAAAGAAAGCATAGGCTCAAGAATCAGGCCAGGTTCAGATTCTCTCATGTACTTACCAGCTGTGTGACCCTAAGGGTTACTCAAGTTGTCTGTGTCGCGGTGCCCCATCTACAAGATGGGATGAGGAATGGACCTCATCATGAGGGTGTCATGAAGATTCAATTAGCTAAGATTTGAAATGCATTTGGAGGAACACCTGACACCTGGTAAGTGCCACATAAAAGTTTCCTAAATCGAATAGAAATTATACCTGGCCTTTCAAAATAGATCGTGAGAACAAAAAATCACTTTACTCTCTGCATTAAGATTGGGAAATGTGGTATCATTTTTAGCTCCGTTAAGCCCTGACCAGCCCCTGGGAATCTCAGGGTCCTGAGACTGAACAAATTAAATTCTCCAGCCCCTGGGAATCAACCCATACCCTCTGCCCTGGGCCTAGAGACCCAAAGCCTCATTCACACAGAAATCTTCTAAGGGATTCGATGGGCTGGAGATGGGAGAGGGAGGGGAAGGAGCAGAGGGCCCTGTGATCACATTAGAATTGAAGCAAATACAAGGAAGTGATTTCAGACAGATCTGCTAATGAATTATTAACCTTAGCGCCGTGACAGTATATCCGTGGAGTAAATCATGTTGGGCTAAATAACCCAAATTTACTTATAACTAAGAAGGAAACAAGAGACTACTCCTCAGTTGTAGAAAAACAATTCCCCATAGATCATGAAGCCTTTCACAAAGATGGTAAC
The DNA here is from genome assembly GCF_964662115.1 of Mustela nivalis. Lineage (NCBI taxonomy): Eukaryota > Metazoa > Chordata > Mammalia > Carnivora > Mustelidae > Mustela > Mustela nivalis. The sequence continues at coordinate 128,228,128 of NC_139027.1, read as the reverse complement.
AGATTGCTCTCCCGCCGAGAAGAGAGATTGCCCGGCAGCAAGAGAGCTCATGAGGAGCTCTGGGGACTGTCGGACACACGTGATCCAGACCCAAGGTTTATATTCAGCTGGTTTCCCTGGTACAGCAAACCTCCTGGGGTCTGTTCTGATTGCTCCCGCCCATGCCATATTTCCTATTTAATATTTCTAATATCCCTTCTGTTTGGGACCACGGTTACTTGATTTTGAGGTTGTTTCAAGAGACACCAAAAATAAAAGTTGTTTGAGTTGTCAGGTTCCCTTCCCAGAGCACTGGTTGCTAAGCGACCACTTGGCTTCTGAACTTTGACCCAAGCTGGTGACCATATCTTAACTTTTCTTTCTTTTTGGCACAGTTCTTCGGATGTGAATGCATGTTTAGCTTAATTCTCTTAAGTTAGGATGAATTGGGGTCTGGTCATTTCCTTAAGCAATAAAGATATTGTAGTGACTCTGCCTTTCTAAAAATTATGGATGAAAACATGCCAAACCACACAAAAAGGGGATCATCAAGATCCAGAATTTGGGGAGTATAGAGAAGGCGGTGTGAAAAATGAGCTAGCTCTCTTTGTGATTGTGAAGGGAACGTGAGGAATGAGCCAAGAGAACCGGATCTTAAAATTTGGAGGGTATGAAGTGAAGGGACATGGCAGGAATAGCAAAAATGAAATCTTTGGAGACTTTGCTTTATGAACAGAGTGACGCTGGGAGATGTGTCAGAGGTCTCCGGAGTTGTCCTCTGCTCAGTCTTCCATCAGATGTGATTAACTAAGAAGAGTTTTAAAGATTTTATTTATTTATTTGACAGAGATCACAAGTAGGCAGAGAGGCAGGCAGAGAGAGAAGAAGGGAAGCAGCAGAGAGCCTGATTCGGGGCTCGATCCCAAGACCCTCGGATCATGACCTGAGCCAGATGCAGAGGCTTTAACCCACTGAGCCACCCAGGTGCCCCAACTAAGGAGAGTTTAATGAAGAAGCTGTTGTTTACAAATTGGGAGGCATAGTTCAGGGAAGCCAGGAAGAGATCGTACAGCACTCATGAGCTAGCAACTGTGGGGGATCTCTTCTCACCCCAGGTCTGAAGGAGCAAGGGGAGGCAGTGATTATTAGAATTAGGGGTGATTTGGGCTGGTTCAGGCTGCATTTTGTTGGGCTTGGCTAACAACCCACCCCCACAGTCAGTGACCAGTGGTAATTGGGAAGTGGTAATTGATGGTAATTGGTTAATATCCCAGACCCTCCTCCCTTCACATGGGATAACTGAAACATGTTCTATGCTGGTTTTCAGTGGAGCTTAAATCCATACGGCAGGTGATCTGATAACAAGCCCTTTATTGGTAGTCTATCACAAAAAGGGAAAGCAAGTCTTAAATCCCTGGAGAGGCGAGCACCCTGGGCAAGGCTACTAGGCAATAGCTGTGGCCTTTAGTTAAGAGATGCCGCCAGGGGGTTCCTGGGGGGCAGAGTTGTTTAAGCATCCTACTTGGTTTCGGCCCAGGTCATGGTCTCAGGGTCATGAGATCAAGCCCTGTGTTGGGCTCTGTTCTCTGTGCAAAGTCGGCTTGTTCCTTCCCTCTGCTCCTCTCCCCATTTGCATTCTCTCTCTCTGAAACGAAAAAAAAAAAAAAATCTAAAAAAAAAAAAAAAAAAAGGTGCAGCCAATTCTACGGCACCTGCAGTGGGAGGGATCTGGGGAACAATGATAGGAATACCCCAGCCTCACCCTCCAATGTCTGCATCTCCTCTCCCGAGCGCATCCTCTGAAGCTAGAGAAGCCTTCTGTGCTCACAGGTAGGACCAAGCCCTGGAGAATGAACCTTACTCAAGGACTGAGATGATCAAGGATCATCAAGGACCAGCTGATCTCCACCTCCTGGCACTCACAGTCTTCTGGAAACCCCTCCTGGAGTTCTAAAGTGGGATTCAACTTACATATGGCAGAAGGGATGGACATCACTTCTGAGACTAGGCTATAGGAAGGCTGGTTTCCAGCTTGGGAATATCCTTTCTTGCTTTCTCACTCGATGTGAGGGAAGCCGTGTCATGTGCTGCCCTGTGGAGGGGTCCCCCTGGCAAGGAACTGAAGGAAACCTCTGGCCAACAGCCAGGGAGAAACTGACTGCCAGCAACTGTGCAAAGGAGCTCAGAAGTAGATGCCTCCCCAGATGAGTCTTTCAAGGAGACCACAGCCCTGGCCGACAGCTTGACTTGCAACCTCAAATGAGACATCTCAAGCCCGAGGTACCCAACACACTGTGCCTGGATTTCTGATCCCCAGAAACTGTATGACAATAAATGTTTATTATTTTTAAGCTGCTAAGTTTGGGGGCAATTTGGCATACCAAGATAGATGACTAATACACTAGTTCTCTTCCCTGCTTTCCTACTGGGATTTTCTCCTTTCCCCAAATGAACTTCTTGCCTCCAATCCTCGACTCAGGTCTGTTTCTGGGGACTGACCAAACCAAGAAAATACACAAACGAGGGAGGAGGCTCTGGGAGAGGGCAAGAGGAAGGAACTTCTTGAAGTCCTGCTCTGGGCTGGTAACACTTGATTCTGGGTCTAGTGCTGAAAGCATCACTTCCCACCGGGAGAGTCACTAGGGGAAGCAGCAGAGTGAGTGCTGGGTTCGAAGACAGAGAACCTGGCTTTGGGCGTCCCCTCTACCAGTTCTGGAATGGCAGAGAAGGTCTGTAGTACTTCAGGGACTAAGTTTTCTCACCTGAAGAGCTCTAACAACCAACTCCAGTATATCGGGATTAAATGAGCTTAAAGTCAGTGACCAGGGCTTTGGAAACTTATAGCTTCCGCAAATGAGTCATCCTTACGAGCAAAATGGCCATGGGTGCCCCAGTCACAAATCACATGACTGGCCATCTGACCCTCAAATGGCCCATGACTTTGAAGCTGAGTCACTGGGCTTCCAGGCCGATGGACTTGGAAACAAATTCTCTTCTCTGCCTGGAATGACTGCTGAGTGCTCTTGGAAAGGAAACAGGAGCACAGCCCGCCCCAGGGAGAGCAGGCATCCGCAGCTCTGTCAAACAGAATTGTGTTCCCAAGGTCTTTTAAAAATAATCCTATTTTGAGATGTTTACATACAAACTGGGGAACGAATGGAGGTATTATGCCCATAACAGAAACTGCTCTTAAACAAAAAGGCGCCATTTACGTCCATTTCCAAGGACAGGCTGTGGGCTCTGTGACTGGGACTGGGTCTGAGTGCCCTGTGAGTCGATGGATGGACTTTGCTGGCAGGTTTTGTTGGGCCTGTCAATCAGGCTTGCTGGGGAAGGAGCGTGCTTTGTGCTGAAGACTCCAGTTCGCTCGGTTCTGGGAGCTTCTCCACCGCCCTGCTTATCTCCTTCGTCCTGGGTGCCTGGTTTTTTCCAGTAGATGGAAGATCCACTTTAAGGAAATCACTTTTTCTTTGTAATCAAGGCTTATAACACGTTTCTGTGGCTTCTTCAGCATCCCTTTTAATCCTTGTTAAGAGCCTATGGGGCGGGGCGCCTGGGTGGCTCAGTGGGTTAAGCCGCTGTCTTCGGCTCAGGTCATGATCTCAGGGTCCTGGGATCGAGTCCCACATCAGGCTCTCTGCTCAGCAGGGAGCCTGCTTCCCTTCCTCTCTCTCTGCCTGCCTCTCTGCCTACTTGTGATTTCTCTCTGTCAAATAAATAAATAAAAAATCTTTAAAAAAAAAAAAAAAGAGCCTATGGGGCAGGGGTGGGGATGCGTTTGAGTGGAGCATGTCTCACACACTAACACACACACACACACACACACACACACACACATACATCACAGATCACCCTCAGTCATTGCCTGGGTGGATCTGTCACCACCAACATCATCTCAGGGCACACCTGCCTAGTATGTCCCCATTACTGCATAAGTCGGAAGGCACTCTGGGAGGGCTGAAGAATGGATGGTTTTGAGGGCTGACTGTGTGCCAAGGACCTCTCTCTCTGTTATTTCCCTTGTGCGCATGAGAAAACAGAAGCTCAGGGAGATGGAGGTAGTTGACCAAGGTTGTGGAGCTAATCAGGGCTGGAAAGGGCATTCAAACTGTTGTGTCCCATGCTGTAATTGTGCCTTCCAAATGCTTCCACAGCTATAGCAAATATTACTAGAGAAATATGTTAACTGCTACTACTATGACCCCTTCTGTATGGTACAGTGCAGAAGTGTGATCGTCGTTCAACAAATATTCGCATCCCACGTGCCTCCCTGGGGCTCTTGGCTCTGAGGATTCGGGCTTGGCCATGCACTTTGCTTTGGCTGACGGGATGTTAGGAGATGTGATATCAGTGGAGGCTTGAGATGTGCTTACCTGGGTTATCTTGCCCTTTTGTGCCCCTACCTTTCACCCAGAAAGAATGTGTTTCGGGCAGTTGTTGGTTGTGAACAAGAGAAAAATGCCTATTGCTGTTTGCTTGATACTTGTAGTTATTTGTTATGTGGCAGAAGCTGACTAATACAAGAAGCGAAACGTGAGAAATCAAAAAACCTCTGAGTTCAGCTTCAAAAGTGTATTCCTTTATGTTCATCCATCCATCCAAACATTTATTATGCCTGCATTATGACCATTGCCTGCATCAATTTCGGCAGCTGCTGGAACACACTGTGACAATATTAGCAGCATTAAAGAACACACAGGTATGATTTCCCAGTCCTGTAGGTCAGAAGTCAGGTGCAGCATGGCTCAGTGGGGTTTTCTGCTTAGAGGTTGACAAGGCCAAAACCCAGATGTCAGCAGGACTGTGGTTCTTTCTGCGGCTCTGAGGATAAATCCAAGTCCCAGTTCAGTCAGGTTGTCCCTGAATTCAGTTGCTGGCCGCTCTAGGAGTTAGATCTCTGTTTCCTTGCTGGCTGTCAGCTAAGGGTTAGTCTCTGCTCCTAGAAGCTGCTGCGTTCCTTCTCCTGTTATCCCTGTGGATGCTCCAGCAAAGGTGGCTTGAGTACGTTTCATGCTTTGACTCTCTCCGGCTTCCTGTCCTGCTGCATCTCTGCGGTGGCGGGGGGGGGGGGGCGGGCTTAACAAGTCTGATGCGCACTCTGCCATCATGGAGCTTACATTCTCTAGAAGAGACAGGCAATAGACATCCCACATAGAAGGATAAATACAGTTGTGTTGAGTGCTGGGAAGGAAATAGGGAAATGTGATGGAATCAAGGAGGAAGTTTCTGGAGGTAGGGACATTAGCTCTGCTGGTCATCCTGAAAATTCTGCAAACCGTGAAGGGTATGCTTGATAAGGGCGTGGCTTCCGCTAACAGATGAAGAAACAGAGGCTCCAGTCTAGTCTTAGGGCTCCTCCTGCCATGCTTAGCTATGTGTGTCTGCCATTAATTGCCAGTCCTGATCTAAGTGTGTACAGGGAGTGGCTATGATCCCTTTGCTGCCTACCTCCTAAGGTGCCTTGTGATGCTATAAATAGAGAAGAGGCAAGAAAAATGGAAAAGCTGTCTACATGTTGTGGCTGACACTTTACAAAGCAAGGTGGCATTGGGAGAATGCATGGTTGAGTGTACCTAGGAGATTGTTGGCCTTACGGTGGCTCTGCTGCGCTGGGGGACTGATATCCTGCGTTCCTGTTGGAGAGCAGCTGGGGGAATCCCATTCTTTTGTCTGAGATACGATGCACAAGGGTGTCTTGTGACCTGGAGGAGACTTTTCTTCCCCTAACAACTCAAGAGGCCTTCTGCAATGCAGAATGGAATTGGCATTGGTTAGCACAAAGGTCAATCCCCAACTCTTTCCTCTCCAGGGTGACCAAAACCCAGGCCCTTTAACCCTCCAAACTGTAGGCTGGTGACCTGAGTGGTATGTGGAAAAATACTCAGGACTTGGAGCTGAAGGAGGTGGCTATTTCCTCCTAGGTAGAGTCAAAAGAGCACCGGCTGGGGAGTCCACAGACCAGGGGACAGGGTCTCATCATGCCCTAGACCACGGTCTCTGGAACTGGTCCCCTGGATTCAGCCCTGGCCCATCAGCTCTGTGACCTTGAGTAAAATCATTAATTTTGTTGAGTCTCAACTCTAAAATGGGCACAGTAATGGTGCCCGGCTCCTGGGCTGGCAGGGCAATCCATGAGCCGTGCTGCAGCAGATACTCTGGAGCCCTCTTGCGATTCTCTTGACCCTCTTGTCCCCCCTGCAGGTTTTCTGGGTGGTTCCAGCATGCCTGTGGCCTCCTTCCTCCAGCACCTGTGACCCTCTCTGCCCAGTCAGACCCTCTCCTACACGAGGCTGGTTAGCTCCAACACAGGGCACTGAGAAGTGCAGGGGAGTGATGTTTCAGGATTGACTCTCAGCCAACGAGGGATTAGAGTTGGTGGATAAATCTCACTGTCCAGTGGAATCATTCTCAGGTGTGCAACATAGAGTTCCCCGAATTGTCCCCAGTGTGGACCGAATCCCAGATGCCTGTTCAACTGGCTTTCCTTTCTTCCCTGTCTCTTTCCTTATTCTCTCACTGTGCTTCCTGGGATCACCTCCCAAGTAAACTACCTGCACCCAGATCCTTGACTCGGGGCCCACTTTGGGCGAACCCAATAAGATGGGCTTCATGCCAAGCCTGGCACTTAACAAGTACTCTGCAAGCAGTACTCACTGTTAGACTATTGGTACTCCTACTACCACCCTGGATGGCATCCCTGTGACATTGAGGGGTTGCCCTGTCCCCTCTCTCAGTCTGGGCCCAGCTTTGGAGAGTACGAGCTCTCCTGTGAGTTAGAGGGTGGCTGGCCGAGGGCATCACCCCCTTCCTGAGTTCAGCTTCCTCCCTGTCCCATCACATCTCAGGGAGCTCAGCTGGCATTGACAAGAGTGTGTCTTTTCTCTGGCCACCATTTCTGGGTTCTCACCCCACTCCAGGCGCTGTGGCTCAGGCCTGGGACTAAGAGAATCTACCAGCTACTTATGTGGCTGAACCATAGTTTCTTCCTCCGTACGGTGGGGCTCATTGAGAGCCTAGGGTTGTTGTCTTAGTTTGTTCGGGCTGGATGACTTATGAATAACAGACACTTCTTTCTCTCCGTTCTGGAGCCTGGATGCTCAAGGCCAGCATGGGGCCAGCACGGTCAGGTTCCAGTGAGGGATCCTCCTCTGGTTGCAGACTTCTGACTTCTCTCTGTGTCCTCACATGGTGGAAGGGGCCAGGAAGCCCTGTGGCACCTCTTTGTAAGGGCACCACCCCCATGACCCAGGGGCGCCACCCCCATGACCCAGGCACCTCTCAAAGGCCCCACCTCCTAACCCTGTCACATGGGAGGTTAGCATTTCAACCTATGAATTTTGGAGAGACGCAAATACTCAGATCATAGCAGTTGAGGTGACTAAAGGAGGAGGTGACTTTGAAGTGTCCTGTACAGTGCCTGACATGGAGGGAGGACCCAGAAATGGTGGCCAGAGATTCTCTCTACACCTGGTTCCCAGGACATGGTCTAGAAAACTGAGGGTCAGAGAGTGACAGTCAGGACTTTGAACGTGCGGTCCCACCTGCCAGGGGCTGTAGGGTGGGCGGAGTGGAAGGGTCTGGGTAGGGCCCAAATGACAGCCAGGCTCCTTGTTGAATTTCTGGCAGTAGCGGCATCCACTGATCAAATATTTATCAGACCCAACAGTGCGCTCATAGCACTGCGCCAAGATGAAAACGATACACATCTGGCCCCAGGAAGCTCATGGCCAAGCATCGGGCAGCGGACCAATTGATGGCGCATGTAGAACATGTGCCGTCTGTCTGAAGGATGTTTTGGGAACTGAGGAAGAAGCAGATTTGGAAAGCTTCAGTTTTCAAGTCTCTGCCTTCTTTTTTTTTTTTGATAGATGAATAACCACAGTAATCATTAACATTTGCTGATGCTTACACCGAGGCAGGCAGAGTTTCAAGCACTTTATATGAATTAACTGAGTTGATCATATCCTGGTACGGACCTGTAAGGACGGACTGTTGTAATCACCCTGTTTCACCAAAGAAGAAACTGGGTTACAGAGAGGTCATGGAGTTTGCCTAGAGTTACACAGTTGGTACGTGAAGGTACTGGGGTTTGAATCTGGGTGATCAGGCTCCAGAGTCTTTGCTTTTAACCACCACTGTGTATCCCCACCCACACTCACAGGACTATGGGGGACCTGATCATGTGAACTTCTAGAGGTCCCTCTGGGGGATTGTGTGCAACTTTGGTTGATGATGCTGTGGTTGATTTAGGCCTGTGGTTCCTTCCCGAGCTGTGCTAAGTTGCAAGTTCTGGGTTTGGTTTGTGTTTCTCGGGAAAGTTGAGTCGGTTGGATGTGCATCCCAGCAGGAGGCAGCTGTGTCCTGGTTTCCGGGGGCCCCATCCTGGCCTCTAGGTGTGAGGATTTATCATGGCTTCCCAGGACATTACTGACCACCCAGACACTGCCATCCTATAGATGGAGAGCTCTAAATCTTTTCAGGGTCACAGGTTATGGTAGACCCTGTTTGGGCACCCTCCCAAGATCCCTTGATTTACCCGTCTCCCAGCTGTGGGAAGTGTTCGCTGCTAATAGCTCGCAGCTGCCCCCTGCTCAAGGTTGCCATATTTAGCAAACAGGAATATTTCATTTTATCTGGTAAACTGTACCTTTTCCCCAGACAATTGTCCTTGTTTGATGGGAACAACCTACAGCTAATGACTGACTGACATGGGGTTCCTAAAGTCTTGCCCTTTGCCATAAGATGGGGACAACTTGGTGGTCCAGTTTGTGCTCCAGAGACCCCCTGTAGATCAGGCCAGGGCTCCTCCTCATGTGCCAAGGTCACATTCTTGCTGGGCTCTTGTCCCTTGCCTCTCCTTAGAAACTTCCCCCGAGAACCCTTGCTCAGTAATTCACTGATTCTAAATCCTTGTTATAATCTCTTTTCTAGGGAACCCTGATCTCCTTGAAAGCATGGAAAAAACCCTAGATCTTTTTGCTGAAAAAGGCACGGGTGCACCTACACACTAACAATGGCACATGATTTTTGGAAATGACCTTGAAGGGGGCCCTCCACTACCTGTGTGTGCCAGGCCTCCATTTCATCCTCTCAAAGCTGACTAAACCCACTGGTATAAGATGATGGTTATCATGAAGTTAGCACTGAAAATTATGAGCAGGTTTTTTTAAGCCTATATAATTTCCATTATTTGCAGAAAGTCTATGTGGAAATCAAAACATGTCCCGGGAGAGGAAGCTGTCAGCTGAATGTCATGAGAAGAAGTAATAGTTGAAAGGACATGAAAGAAACACAAGTCTGATCAAGTCATCTCCCTGTTTGAAACCATTCAAAGGCTTCCCACTGCTGTCCTGATAAAGACCAAAGTCCTTGACAAATGTCTCAAGGCTTTCCATGGATGGGTCCCTCCACCACGTCAGTTTCATTATAAATCACTCTCCCATTTGATCTCCATGCTGTAGTTAGTCTGGCCTCTCCCATCCCTTCCAACTTATGTCCTTTCCTACCTCTTGGCCTTTGCACATGTCCCTGCCCTTCCCTGGGTTATTCTTCCCAGCCTTCTTGCTCCTCTTTTACTTAATCACTTTTTAAGAGAAGCTCTTCCTGACTTCCCAGGTGGATATCTACCTTCTGCTTCACACTTTGTACCTCTTACACGTCTTTCATGTTAGTTACCTATTACTATGTAATAAATTACTCCAACTTTAGCACTTAAAATAGCAAACATTTTTATCTCACAGTTTCTATGCTTCAGGCATATGGGAGTAGCTTAGCTGGTGGTTTGGGCTTAGGGGTCTCCTGAGTTTATAGTCAGGTTGTTGGCCAGGGCTGCAGTCATCTGAAGGCTCAAATGGAGATGGAGAATCTGCTTCCAGGATCACTCACATGGCTGCTTGGAAGGCTTCAGTACTGGATCAAATGGATACTCCCTCTATCAGCTGGTTTCCCCCAGAGCAAGTAATGGACAGAGAGAGTGTGTGTGCATATGCTGGTGGAGGTGGGGAGGGGCAGGGGAGAGGGAAAGGGAGAGAGAATCTTAAGCAGGCTCCACACTGAGTGTGGAGCCCAACATGGGGCTCGATCACAGGACCCTGAAATCATGACCTGAGCCAAAATCAAGGGTCAGATGCTTAACTGACTGAGCCATCCAGGGGTCCCTGCAGACATTATTTTTAAAGTCACTTTAGTCACTTATCACAGTTGCCAATTTTCCTTTAATTTTTGTGACTACTTGATCAATAGTCTGCCTGGTCTGCACTATTCAAGAAAGAAGAGTCTTCCCACCCCTCCCTTCACTTCTCATTCTTCTATTCCAGTGCCCAACGAAGAAGTGGCACTGAATGAATATGTATTTAATAACTGAATGACTTATTTATTATTTTTTGTGAGTATACTTCAAGAAAACTCTGGCAAGGAAGCCATGATCAATGTTTCGTAGCATATCACTGTGATTCAGAGCTCACATGAAAATTCCTACAGTTGGTCTTGCAATTTCTGTTTGAGAATAAGGCATAGCGTCTGGAGCCCATGATTTTCTTACTCTTCATTCATTTTGCAAACATTTATGAGCACTTATCATGTGCTAGAAAAGAGTTCCAGGTACTCATTATGTGGAGATTAACAGGATGCAGGATGGTTTTATAAATTAAGACATCCACGTATTAATGTATGAAGCAGCCCAAGGCTTTTGAATAATCTTCAAACATGAAAGACAACAGGCAGCTGTATTAGAAACAGACCCCTTGATATTGTATTTGCAGAAGCTGTTTTATCAGGCCAGCATGTTCCCCCAGTGATGGAGTATTTACATTTAATTCCAAAGTGGTTGTGCCAACATCAGTGCTCTGGTTCTACTTTTGGTCACTGTTTGCAAATGTACAAAAGGTTTTGTCAAAGGAGCTGGATAAAGATGGAAAGAGAATGGCATTATATATGACTAGCAGAGATCTCAGAGTGGCTGGTGCTGAGAAACAGTCCAGCCGAGGTCACAGGGGCGTTCGCGGAGAGCGAGGATAATGTGAAGAAATGGAATTGGGAAAAATGAAACAGCAGCAAAATGGGCTTTGGCTGAAATGAGTGCAGTGTGGCGGGAGGCCTGGTCTGTGGCTCAGGAGACCTCAGTCTGGTCCCCGCTCGTGTCGGGGAGCCACACACTCTCTTTCCTGGGCCTCTGTGTCCTTGTTCGTAAAATACATGCATTGGATCAGACCCGAGGTTTTAGAAATTTTTTGTGTTAGCTTATTTCTGTAATTGCATTTAACAGCCTAACACCCGGATATAAGGAACAGGTAAGATGTAAGCCTTTCTTCTTAGAGAAGTAAGAGTAGTAGATGGTTGGATCCCAGGCCATTGCTGCCTCCTTCATGCTCCCTTGCCCTCACAGGGTCAGTTCATTCCACCGAGTTCCAGCAGCCAGCACACCTTTCCCTCCCCACTTCCCCCCAGGGCTTTCCCAGGCTGCCCGAGTCCCTGATGTTCTAGCAAATTAACACGTACCACCAGCTGGCCTCAACCCATGACTGTTGGGAGCTGGGGTATTTTTACCTTAGGTCCCTCACTCCTCAGGTGAGTGTGTTATCTGCACTGGCTCCCAGAGTGCCCCAGGAGGTGCGAGCCTCTGGTGCCCACAGTGGTAACTGCATTGTTAACATCTTGTATTTGCTGCACTCCCTTCTCTTTAATCCTTCCTCACTCCCCTGCTGGTGGTTCCTGGGATTGCCTCCCAAACTTGGATACTTGTCTCAGGCTCCGCTTCAGGGTAGAGGGGGACCCAAACGAAGACGGGGACACAGTGCAGGAACAGACTCTTCCTCCCCACTTCCTCTCTGCCTCAGACACCCTTGCAGAGCTCCTAGGCCCCACAGCAGTTTGTAAACCGATGGACTTAAAAAGGGAGTCTCAGTTTCCTCATGGTAGTGGCCTTTGAAAAAGTACATGTCACTGCGCTGGTAGAGTGTGGTGTGTTAAAAGCAACTTTATGCTAGCGTTTTCAGGTGAAAAGAACCAGGAGATTCTTTATAATTCCAAAGTCAAATTATGCTTCGACTTTGTAGAGGGTTATTATGAGATAGTTTTCTCTTTTGCTCACTTGCTTTATGGAGTGAGGAAATGAATCTGTGCCAATTGGCAGATATGCCAGCCCCGAATAGGTTAGGGACAATGACACTTGAATGGTTTCTGGATTGATATAGTCCCCCTTTTGACTGGTGATTCTTTCTGACTTGTCTTCTAACCTTCATGCAGAGGAGAAAGAGGGGAAATCAGATCCCTAGGGGTGTTCCTCCTCCATAACCAGGGAGGGGAGCAAGAAGCGCAGAGTGCAGTGCCCACTGTGGTGTCCTGCGCAACCTCCCCCCGCCACTTACCACGTCAGGGGGACAGTGACCTCACTTCCAATGGTCTGCACCTGCATTTTGTTGCCTGCTGGCATTTTGCTCCCTTCCAGGGAATTCACACTCCTTGGGAGCAGCATTTAAGCCAGGATTAATGGGAGTTGGGGGTACAAATACCCCAGCTACCTTGATCTTGGAGTAGGAAAACCCAGGTGTGTGTCCCGCCTCATTTCCCAGAGCTCCCCTGAAATCTGGCTCTGGTTGCCCGCAGGGGTCATGTTGATCATTGATAACATGCCCTGTACTGGCTGCCTCACCTTTCCCATCTCACTACCCTGTGCCTCTACTGGTACTTTCTACACCTCCCCAATGAAATTCTAGCTGCTCAAATCCTTGTCTGATTCTGCATCTGAGAAAACCTAAACTTAAAAAAAAAAAAAAAAAGTTTCCCAGACAAGTACCAGGTAGTTTCTGCTTATTCCATTTTTCCCTATTTTGTAGGTCACAGTATCAATGATGAGAAGTTGGGGGGTGCAGTTAAGTGCCACTGGGATGGGGACTAGGCTTTGTGAGAGCTGCCCCTGGGACAGCACTGCGAACCAGGAGGACAGCCTAAAGACCTTGTGTCCTCCCTCCATGACTACTTTCTTAATGGCCAGACTGGCTTCTCTTGCCTAAATCCTACCCCCGAGGTGGTTCCCGGGTCATCTGTGGCCTCTGCCCACCACTGTCTCTTCTGTCCTTTATGCTCCAGTAACAGAAGACCACTGGAAGCTTCCCTACACCTCATTTCCCCATCCCTTTCATGCCTGCTGACTTTGTTTTAGTATTCCCCCTGCTTATATTGCCCTTCCCTATTTTTCTCTTAGCAGAATCCTGTTCCTCCTTTAAGATCTAGTCTAGGGGTCACCTCCTCTATGAAGCCTTCCTTGACTTGATTTTCATGCCTCCCCACGGCCTCCCAGCATCTCTGTCTTATAGCCCCTTCACACACTGTACTGAAATCATCAATGCAGACACCTGCTTCCCCCCCAGACGGTGACCTCTGACAACCTAGGTTGTGTTCTGTTCAAAGGGCCTAGCACACTATAGGTGCTAGCTGTAGGCTTGGCTCCCCAGAAGCAGACCCTGAGACAGGTATTTCTTTGGAAGTGATTTATTAAGGAACTGCTCCCAGGAGAAATCAGTAAGGAGAGTAGGGGAAGTGGGCCAGGGAAGGACCTAAGATGTGATTTCAGGCAAAAGTCCACAGAGGAGAGCTTTCTTCCCCATCTCATTGGGAATGCTGGAGCAGAAGCCATGCCCCATAGCTGTCCGGAAAACTGGGCTTTTCCTCTCCTCTACCAGCCAGTCACTGACTGAGGTCTACTCCAGGGAGACATAAACACCCGGGTCCATACACCCCATCTCTGTGTGTGTGTCCATGTGCAGAGTGATTCCAGGAGTCCGAAGACCGTCTTCTAGAGGGTCACAGATACGGGCCATCAGAGGCAAAGGCCAGAGGATGAAACCCCCACCCAACACCAGGGCAGAGTCCCACAGACCAGGTAACAGGGTGAAAGAATTAGGCTGCTCTCCAAGAGTGTCCACTAGAGGGCTCCCTCCTGTCTCAAGGCTGAGCAGACACGTGGCTGGGCGGGCATGCCCCTCTGTGTGGCTCTTTGGCACCCCGAATCCAGCTCATCCTGTGATCCATTAGCCCCATCTTCTCCACTTCCATTCTTCCTGAGTTCTCTGGGTGCTTGGCTCTAACACGTACTCTGCCTCCAGGGTCACCCTTCGTCAATTTTCTCCATTCTTTCAGTTCTCCTTTCAAAATCTTTACCAAAGTCATTCTCTGTTTTCCATTCTCATTATCTTGCTGCTACATCATCAGAGCCTGGTATGATCGTCGCTTGTACATATTGAATGAATGAATGAGTGAGTGAGTGAGTGAATGAATGAATGAGTGCTAGATAGCCCAGTCTTCTGAAAGAAGTTCAGCCTCGCTAGCCTGATGCGCTGTTTTTCCAGGAGCTGGCCCCGCCCCTTTTCTTAAATCTTAGAATTTCTTTTTTAAGATTTTATTTATTTATTTGACAGAGATCACAAGTAGATGGAGAGGCAGGCAGAGAGAGAGAGAGGGAAGCAGGCTCCCTGCTGAGCAGAGAGCCCGATGCGGGGCTTGATCCCAGGACCCTGAGACCATGACCTGAGCTAAAGGCAGCGGCTTAACCCACTGAGCCACCCAGGCACCCCGATCTTTCGAATTTCTAAACACAGGCTACTTAAGGGCAACACAAACCACTCATTCTTTTATGACATAACTCACGTTCTAGTGCTCTCACCCTCGCCCTGCTCTTCTTTGCACTTTTAAAAAGCCCCATTTCTCTCCTCTACCTGTAAAAATCCTGTAAGGCCTGGCTTCCCAATCTTCTTTAAACTTGCAGCATTTAATTTGTTCCTCTCCTGGGGAAGTGCTTAAAAATGGTTTTGGTGTCACCATCTTTAAAAACAATGAGTTCCACCGTATCAAGGCTTGTAGGTTACATTGTATGTTAACTAACTGGAATTTAAATAAAAACCTAAAAAAATGCTTAAAAAAGAGTTGCATGTATGGTTGGCATTAGATACTCCTGAAATATTTTGGGTTGCCCTCTCTTGTGGGCACATCGTAGGGCTGTGTTTTTCTACCCCCTTGAACTAAATTGTGACCACATGACTTGTTTTGGCCAATGAAATGTGAGCAGAGTGACTTGCATCCCTTCTGGGTGGGATGTTTAAGAGCCAGTGCAGGAGTACCCTGCTTCCTGCTTTAGCAACCATTGAAGGACAGAAATAGAACCTCCATCAGCCTGGGCCCCTGATTGAGGACAGTGCAGACTGGAGGTCCTAGTATATTTCTGCAGCAGGTAGATATCATATAAGTAAGAAATCAAGTTGTATTGTTTCAAGTCTCTGAGACTTGGGGTGGTTGTTATAGAGCATAACCTAGCCTCTCAAGAGTCCGGCAGTGTGAGGCTACGTTATGCTCTATAACATCCTCAGTGAGGCTCTGAGGAAGAGCTTCAAGGTATATATGTACTGAATGAAGCCAACTAGGAGACTCTTTTTCTTGACCAAAGCCACCGTCCTTCTGTAGCTGAGATGATGGAATGAATGCATTAAAAGATTGAATTCACGCAGAT
Source organism: Mustela nivalis (assembly GCF_964662115.1). Taxonomy (NCBI): domain Eukaryota; kingdom Metazoa; phylum Chordata; class Mammalia; order Carnivora; family Mustelidae; genus Mustela; species Mustela nivalis. The sequence continues at coordinate 128,212,650 of NC_139027.1, read as the reverse complement.
GAAGTTAAGTGAGGCATTGGATAACGTCTGTTGCATTTTCATTGTGGATGGCCAATGAGGTAGTTACAGGCTAGAATCGAAAGAATGTCCTCCACGTACTATTTTTCTTTCCTGTCTCCCTCCCTCTCTCTTCCCATTTCCCCTCCTTCCTCTTCCCTCTACACTTTCTTTAAAAACAACAACAAAACAACAACAACAACAACAAACTTAGTTCTATCTGTTGGTTGAGCATGAAAATCTTGTATGAGAAGCAGGGAGAAACCAGCCACATGATTTTTAATTTTTAAAGGCATGAATAAAGAACAGAAAACCTTGCCATAAGAAAGTAAATTTGTGTTTTGAAAACATTAATCTTGAGGCCAGAAGAGGCGGTTTTGATCAGATCTTCCATTCCTCAATTTTTCATCCTCTTTATCTCAAACTTTGCCCAAAAAGCAGAAGGGATAAGCGTTCTAATGACAAAATAAATCTAATATTAAATTTTTTGCATCTTGCCCGTCTCACTTTCTGGGGGGTTATTTCCTACCATAATGGTCCAGGATCTTACAAATGTCTTTAAAGAAAAAAAATTTTTTTCGTCAGTGCCTGCAACAAATGAATCACACAGACAATTTGCTACAATGGGCTTTTCTTTTTGTGCAAAGGCAAGAAATCCTGAGTGAGGAAGCTCAGACTTCACCAACCTCCCGGTTCTGAAATTACTCATCCAGACATGAAACAAAATTGAAAAATCAGAGAGATCTAGTTTGAAGGAAAAAGAATGGTTGATGGCCTTGGGAACCAAGTAAGTACTCATTTTGCCTTTGTGCCATTGGATGGAGATGCTTGGATCAAAAGAGGACTTGGAAACGTCAAGAAATTGACAAGTGGGGCTAAAAGGCACAGGCAACGTGTTTATCATACCAAAAAAAAAAAAAAAAAAAAGGCGCACATCTGGAGTGTCAGCAGTGGTCCTCGGCCCAAAGAGCCTCTTGCCATAACAAACTCATTGACAAGAACTGTCATTGACTCTGCTTTATCTTCCGTGTGCTACTAAGAGGGCGCATTCCAAGTGCATCCTACGTAAATTGAGGTTTGCTTCCTGACCCGGGAGATCAATTCTCTGTCAAAGAGAGCTGGCGGATGGATCACTGTGTGGCTGCCGCTGCATTGAAAATAACATCAACTACCTTCTCAAACACACTTCCAAATTACATGCTGGATCTCCAAAGAGGAGATTATAGATGAATCTGTGTAGCTTACCAACCTGCGTGTCTTACAAAATCAAGTAAATGAGGCAGGTGCTCAGTGGTCTGGGTTGTTCCCCCAGCAAGAAGCAGCAGCGTGTCAGGGGTAATTGCACAGATTTTGGAACCTGGTTGGCTGGGTTTGAGCCAGGATCTTTCTGCTGCTTACCAGCTCTGTGGCCTTGGGCAGATTATTTAACCTCTCTGTTTCAGTTTTCCCAGCTGCCGAATAAGGATAATAATATGGTACTTCCTATTCCTCCTTCCCTCGGCAGTATCTTAATCTTCATCTATCAGGAGCAGACCTGGAGACATGAATTGAAGAGCAAGAAGTTAGTTGGGAGGTAAAGGTAGATGAAAGGGAAAGGAAGACAGGAAAGAGCTTGGCCGAGACACAGCCAGTTACTGAGCAAGCCACCACTGCGGGGGGCCAGGACTGAATCCTGCTGGGGAGCCCTGGGAGACATGTCTGGATGTGCACGGTGGCAGACCATTTCGAAGATTAGATTAGTTAATTATTGTGAAACACTCGGCAGAGTTTTCACTGGGACCTCCAGGAGCTTGATTAGTGCTGAAGCTACACGGCCTGTTCTTTGGGACCACTTTTTGTCTCAGGATGGATTTTAACTTTTGTTTTTTTCGTTTTTTGTTTGTTTGTTTGTTTTCCTTTGGGACAGTGAGCCGTGGTAAGGAGCTTGGTACTGTAATGGTAGCCAAATGGATTTTAGGTTTTCTTGAAGATGACTGCATATCTGTGAAATGGGCTTGGCGATGGAGCTGCCTCCACCAGGGGGAGTATCATCAGGTCGTGTCCTGTGGGAAAAATACCTGCCAATCCCTTAGAGTGTGGGGACATGATCAGCACCTCATTCAGTCTTGGAGGCCACCAACGCCCAGAGTCTTAGGAGCGTCAGAGGAATGAACACCTGTGTCCTCTCTCCTCTCCATTGGGCCTATGCTGTGCACTCATCGAAGGCAGGCCCAAGCTGGGTGGCAGTCATCTCTGTGTCATCAGAGCTGAATACAGGACACTGCACTGAGAAGTGAAGGAACAAACAGATTAACAGCTTCCTCCCACACGTATCATGGCTACAGGTTCACCTTGATGGGAAATACTGGCTTCCTCCCACTTAACATCTTCTCAGCTCCTTGAAGCTTATCTTGCTCTCTGGAGTCGGAAATAACCCCTCTCTAACTTCTTGGACACTTCTTGTCTCTTCTCAGTGCATCACATTCTGTCCTGCAGAGTGGTAAGAACTTGTGTCAGAACTTGTCATCCTTCCCTCAAATTCCTCTGATGGCTTCCAGGCACATTTAGGATACTCTGTGTGTTCTGACCTGGTCTATGAGGCTCTGTGTGCTCTAAGCTCTCCCTGGCGAGCTCACTTACCCTTTTCTCTTCCCCTTTTTTTCTCCAGCCACAGTGGTCTCATAGCTGTTCCTTGCCTGTGTCATGCCTGGTCCTGCCTCAGGCCCTTGGCACTTGCTCTTCCCTAGGACTTCAGTCTACCTTCTGCCCTCAGATTACTTGTTCCATTGACTCAGATCCCTGTTCAAATGTCGTTACTTCAGAAAGTTCTTCCCTGACCAGTGTATCTTAAAAAGTGCATACCACCACATTCATCTGCTTTATATTTTTTTCCACATCACACATTTTTTTGGTTGACCTGACTGCCCCCTCCACCCACAAAAGTGCAGACTCTTTCAGGTCAGGAACTTTGTTATATTTAGTGTGGCACTTAATAGGACCTCAGCAAATATTTGTTGAATAAATGCATAAGAATTATTGTCCCATTTTAGACAAGGGATAACTGAATCCTATAGTTGAAGAGAGTTGTAGGATGGAACATAGCTTTTTGTCTGTATATCATTGTATCACATCCGCTGCATGCAGACACTTTAATCTTTATCACAATAAGTTTGTTTACACCTCGGGAACTGAGGCACAGAGAAGTTGCCTAACTTGCCCAAGATCATGCAGCCAGGGGACAGCAGAGCAAGGATTCAAACCAGATAATCTAGCTCCAGGGTTCATACTCTTCACCCCTGTGCTGTGTTCTCAGAAACAGACAAGAAGAGACTCTCTGTGTGTTGTCAGAGGAACCGTCAGGAGAACAAATGGAAAGCTTTCCATCAACTGTCCCAATGCTGATTGAAAATTTCTCCTGTGGGAAACATTATGGGATCGCCAACACTCACCCCTGGTCAAAAGCTAGGGGTGAGTGTTGGGAGCTAGGCTGGAGGTGAGGAAAGCCATCAAGCCCACACAGGGCGCGTGCTTGAGGCGATAATCTCACCACTGTGTCTGCAGAGAGGCTTGGGGCATGACTTACCGTGTCAATAAAAGTGGATAATGTCTGTTTCCAGAATATTCTGACATCATCATCCAAATAGACCCGTCAGTGCGCTACCATCTAAGCAAGGCATCCTTTCCCTAGGAAACTCCTTGAAGACAGTACCTCATACAGGGCCCCAGGTGTCTGTGAGCTGCTCAATAAACACTCCATGGCTGGGAGGACTTTTTTTCCATCCAAAGGCAGACATTGATTTAGGACACACCCATCTCCTTGACAAGTCTTATGCTATCCCACTCCTAATCTAATCTCTTCCCATCCGAGTATACCCCAAGCCGGTGTCTGACTGTTTTCTCAGCTTCGAATATGATCAGAGCCCTTCCATGCTCATAAAGTTTCCTTGGACTTATATTGTCTCAGGAAAAATTCCAGTGGTGTTTGTACTTTAAAAAAAAAAAAAATCTCATATTGCTATAGAATACAGCACTTGACAGAGGCCCGGGGACTAGCTATAGTATCCCCCTCTATCTTTTCCCCTGTTAATTTTACAGAGTTCTGATAAGGGGAAGGCAATTAGCCAAGGATGCAGTGGGTCGGTGCTGGGAGCAGACCTGAAGCCCGGTATCTTAATGGCCAGTCCAGCGGTCCATCCTCTATGAGCACTGCGGGGCTCCAAGATGTAGCTACGAAGTCACAGAGAACAGCTCTCTGTTTGAAGGCAGTTGAAATTGCCCCTCCCCAGTCATGGTAAGTGCTTCCATACAGTTTTCTCCTTCTATGGCCTCTGATCCTTAGGCTAGATAATTAATCAGGCTTTTGAATAATTAAAATAATTTCAAAATGCCTTTGTATCTGTGAAATTCGCTCTAGTAATTACTGCCTTATCAAGAGTCTGATCCCGCAGACTGGAATACTTTTCCAACAGATAGGAAGTGTTTTCACTTGTGGCTTTGGGATTCAGAAGTTGCAGAAGGAGCATTTGTTATGTGAACCAGTCCCTTTGAAGATGGATAGCACTGACTCTTGACTCCATAATCTCCACAGAAACCCCTTTCATTCGTAGATTTCTTAACAAGACACAGCATATCTCATTCTTTGCCTTCAGAGCCTGCTGTAAGATATGATCATTAGTTAAAATATCGGATTGACTTCTCCAAACTGGATTCGGCACTTGGGCCTTGCTGAGCCTGGCTTCCAAATAAAGCATCCACTTTTCAATTAAAAAAAACTCCTGTGGCAGCAGAATGAATAACAGTGCTCGCTTTTTTTGAGTTACTTACCTGGTCCTTCTTGACCCAGCCAATAACCAGTGCTGAGCCCTAAGACGCAATGTTCTGACCCTGGAGTCCCACAACATCTTGGTCATGTCACCCTAATGGGTGTTTTGAAACTCAGATCCAGGATGCCAAGGCTGGCAACTTCATACTGGATTTGGGGGGCTTTCCAGAAATCTGGTGAATATTCCCAGCAAGTAGACTCAATAGAAGGACCAACTACTTGACCGGGGCCCCTTAAATACTTCATGACCAAGAAAAGGACCAGTTACAGCATCTGGGGAGGGAAGGACCAGTGGAGGTGGTATTCATGGGGTTGTACAAGGGAGACATTATTTTAAGGTGGTTAAAAGCACATGGTCTAGGTTAGACAATCAGGGAGTTGTGTTTTCCTGGGCTCCTGTGTCTGCTGGTTTTCAGCTGGGTTTGGCCAGAAGCAAAGAAGCAGCCGCCTTGCTTTTAGCTTCCTCTGAACACAGCTGCCATGGTTCCAGGGTCCATGCATTACCATAATCTGAGGCTTCTAGTACCTTTGTCCCTCTGCCTTAAGAGTGGGAGTAGCTTCTTGCTCTTGTGTATTTCTGAGTTAAGTTCCTGTCCCTTGTTGGTTTCTCAGGTCCCACATCCCCTCTATAGCCAATTTCTTAAATTAAATTCCCTCTGTTGTAAATACTTGAAGCAGGTTCTGTCTTCCGATATCCCGGTATGATCGAGTAAGCCAGTGCCTCTCCTCTTTGGCTTAAGTGAATTTGAGACGTGTCTCTGTCACAGCTTCGGGAGTCTGGACTCAAGCAGGCATTAACAGGCCAAAACGTAGCTACGAGACCCTGGGCTATTACTATATGCCTGGCGCAGTGCTAGTGCATGGTGTACACTATAGGATCCATGCACTCAGAATCGTAATCTCCGTTTTATAGATGAAGGAGTGGAGACACAGACTCTTTAATTTTATCCCCACCTGGTTTCTTTCCTTTACTTGGAAACCCAGTCAAAACCAGCTGCTGCTTTAAGTAAGGAAGAGAGCCCTAGAGGTACGTCAAGGCTCAGAGCTGGCAGGACAAGAAAGGAGGTGAGGGGTGACAAAAGGGAAGTCTGGGTGCTCTTTCTTGACGCAGCCTCGAGGTGTAACTGCTTCTCCCAGTCAGTGTAAGGCGTGAAGGGAGCTCCATGTATCTGAACTTCGGGCATCTCCAGTAACCGATTCAAGTCAAGTGCTTGCTGCTAATTGCGCACACGTTTTGCTAAAGGTAGTAAGTAGGAATCATTCACGTGTCCTTAGAGACCGCGACACCATTCAGTATTCATGGCAAATAGATCACTGGGCTTCATAAGAGGATCATTTTAAAACAAAGCTTGGTCAGCTGTTTAATAATTTACTGATAGTGACAGCAGGGAGAATATCTAATAACCAGTGAGATTGGCTTTCAAATAGAAAATAAATTCATGTTCGAAGAGTTACAGGAGAAGGAAGGGGGGGGGGGAAGCATTACCAGCAGTAAGGAAGTATTTAACATTTGTCAGTTCCTGATTTTTTTTTTTTTAAGATTTTATTTATTTATTTGACAGAGAGAGATCATAAGTAGGCAGAGAGGCAGACAGAGAGAGGAGGAAGCAGGCTCCCTACTGAGCAGGGAGCCTGATGCGGGACTCGATCCCAGGACCCTGAGATCATGACCTGAGCTGAAGGCAGTGGCTTAACCCACTGAGCCACCCAGGCGCCCCTGATTTTTTTTTTTTTTTGAATCCTATCAGAGGGAGAAATATGATTATTGAGAGGCCACAAAATTCCATACATTTCTATTTTGAAACATTCATGGGCCCTTAATATTCTTCTCACAGGAAACAAGAATCATGCAGAAGTCTGGTCTTTCAAAGCAGAGGCCCTGACCCACCTGAGAACGGAGGAGGATCCGCCTTTGTTAATCTGGGGGCTTTTTTAGGCTACATTGTTTCTATTATCACCTGTCAGTTCCTCTTTGGGGTAGGTAATGCCTGAAAAATTTTTTTAAAACCCTGAAGGCTTCAGAAAACAAAGTCAACCCAGACTATAACAGCACATTCTCGTGATCTGGGGAGAACCTAGGTGGGAACTTACTGCAAAGGAGCCGGCTTCTGGCTAAACGGAATTTCTTTCTGTTTACTACCAAGCTCTGTTGAAATGTCTGTAAAATGAAAAGGGTTTAGAAATGGCTGGGCTCGGTGTTCCCTGCTCATTCCAACATTCTTAGTTCACGGCTGGAGACGTGATTACGGTGATTTTAAAAGGGTCCAGGACAGGTTGAGAGGAAAACACAGCCTCAGACCAGCATCCATCCCGAACCACCACACCTCCTCGTGCCTTACCTCCCTCCCCTGTACATTAGGAATAATGAGAACTGTAGCTTGGATCCTGCACGGGGGACTTTCAGCTGGGGGCTTGGCCCATGGTAAATGCACCTTCAGACATTTCAGAAAGGCAGAAGCAACACCAAAGGGGAAAAAAAACCCTCAAGATTATCCATTGTTAAGCTTCAGAGGCAGACAGTGATAAATGGTATTTTGGGGTAAAGCAGCACCTCTAGCCCCCCGCCCTTCAGCCCCCTCCCCAAGGCACTGGGCACACTCTGTCCTCAAACCAATCCCTAAATTTGCTGCTCTGGAGACAGGCTTCCAGATAAGACAAATGATTTCTGTGTTCCCAGGTGGTATTTTCTGTGGTTTTAAATTCCAAGATTGTCTCCTCCATTCTTCACGTGCATCTCAACAAACTCACCCTTATTCTGCCTTGAGTTATTAGCATTTTTTTTTAAGCTTGTAGAAATAATGATTTATCAATGTTTTATCTGACATGAGAATGGCTTGAATAAACGTGTGCAGTCTGGCCTGTCAAGCCAACGAGAGATCTCGGGGACGCTGGGGAGTCTTCTGCCGTGACCCAGCGTGGTTCCAGGGGTGGCGAGGGGGTTCTGGGGGCTGAAGTTAGTGGCTATCATTTTGGGTGAAATCCCTTCTTGTGCAGTGGAGTAAAATATTTCTTCAACAGCTGTCCTTTTCTGAAACTGAAAGAACTAGTACTTATTCCACGGGATTGGCTGTGGAGTAGCTCGCTGGTTGAAAATATTTTGAGGCTAACACTTAGGCCTTGGTACAGAAGAAGGGCAGGTCGTGTAAAACTCACAGGGTCTCCGTGGGGATCCGGGGTTGAACAGAGTGTCAGAGGGAGTGGAGAAGGAGGTTAAGCAGAGGGCAGACCCTGGGTAAGTAGTTGGGTCTGCAGACCACTTATTAAGGGGGTTTATGAACATTGGGAGGTGGACAGAGGTTACCTGACTGCCCAACATCCTTTAGAGAAAACACTCCTTCCCCACTCCGTTTGGTCTTCATGGGGCTGTCAGTTATGGTAACCATCCCCTATATGGAGGGGTAGACAAATGGCCAATGCTGGCCAATTACAATACTGCCCTCCTTACCACTTCCCTGGTCAAATCAATTGTTTCAGGAAATGGATGTGACCCAAATCAGCCAGGGTCTTCACTAGAGTTTGGTAGGAGGGTTGCAGAAGGTTCTTCCCCCCACCCCTTTTCTGATGATGCTAGCCATGAGAGTATATATGGAGTGGTTATTGCCCAGTTTCCCTGACTGCCCACTGACAGAAACACCACTGAGAGACAGAGACAAAGAGGTAGCTGAACACCTGGATGCAGCCGTGCCTGAAGGTGCTCATGGATTGCTCACCTAAATAAGCCACTGGATTCCTTTTTTCTCTTAAGCTTGTTTTTTTTTTTTAAGATTTTATTTATTTATTTGATAGATAGAGATCACAAGTAGGCAGAGAAGCAGGCAGAGGGAGAGGAGGAAGCAGGCTCCCTGCTGAGCAGAGAGCCCGATGTGGGGCCTGATCCCAGGACCCTGGGATCATGACCTGAGCCAAAGGCAGAGGCTTTAACCCACTGAGCCACCCAGGTGCCCCTCTCTTAAGCTTGTTTAAGCTAGATGTGTCATTTGTAAGACAAAGTTTTTTCCTGCAATACAATGTGTGTTTATGTTCTAGACTCAGTATTCATCCTCCAAGCTCTTATAGGTTTCAGAGACACAAAAATGGGCAAGATGCAGACCCAGCCTCAGTAGGCTCAGAGCTGTACCTGGAGGCTTCAACTTCCCTCCTTCCTAACACTGCATCAGCCTTCCACAAACTTCATGTGCCCTAGAATCCCCTGGTGTGCAAATTAAAAGGGATTCTGATTCAGCTGCATGAGGAATGAACGAATGGCTCCCCAGAGTGGCTCTGGAGTGGGTGTGTCCCGGGGACCCATGTTGGGAAGTGTGCTGTCCACTTACCCATCTCTCATCTGTGATGATCCTTTCCTTGCGTGCGGGGATTCCTCGGGATGGGCAAGGCAGTGGGGCATTTTTGTAAGGGTTTAAGAATATGAAGTGGGGGGCTCAGTGGGTTAAGCCTCTGCCTTCGGCCTGGGTCATGATCTCAGGGTCCTGGGATCGAGCCCCACATCGGGCTCTCAGCTCAGCGGGGAGCCTGCTTCCCCCTCTCCCTCTGCCTGCTGCTCTACCTACTTGTGATCTCTCTCCCTCTGTCAAATAAATAAATAAATAAATAAAATATTTAAAAAAAAAAAAAGAATATGAAGGGGGGTAGAGCTCTGGGTCGCCCCTGCCCAGTCCGCCACCCTCAATTTTTTTTTTAGATGATTCATATCTCACCCACCCAGGGGTGGGGAGATTCCAAGGGAGGAGCCCTGGCAGTGGTTCTTAGTGGAAATACTAGGGAGATTTAAAAAACACCATTGCCTGGCTCCAGTTCAAATAACACCAGGGCTGAAGGAAGGTGCCGCAGGTGATGCTAACAGGCAGAGGTATTGAGAACTGTTGCCACAGAAACCTGGCTGTCCTGTAGGAGCCCAGGAATGACCGGTCTCTGGAATCTCCCCACGAAGTCCCTCCGACCAACCTGCTTTGACTAGGGTAGCACCCAAAGGCTGGACTCCAGCAGCCGAAGTTCTGCTACCATCAGGGGCCTTGTTTTGATGGTGGGTGGGAGGTCCCCAGTACTTTCTCCAAATACACTGATAAAATAAGAAATGAATGAGAGTAAACTACCCAGCCCAGATGATCACAAAACATAATAAACATAGGCAGATAAGGAATACTCCTAAGGGAGGGCAATGCAGAGAAACATGAAAGTTTATTAAAAATCAAGGCTTCTGATGAACCCCGTCCCATCAACATCAGGTCTGGAGGAAGTTTAAAACATTTCTTTAAAAAATGAAACACTCTTTTTGTACCCTTTCTGTTTCAAAACTCTTGGTGCCGTTTTTTTTTTTTTTTTCTCAGAAGTCTGGCATCCGTTGTTCCTGGGACTTGGGCCCCATCTGGAGGAGGCTCTGGACGGTGAGCAGGCAGGCCCGTCAAGCCTGTAGAGCTTTTCTTCTGGATCTTTTCTGCCAGTGACAGGCCTGTGGCGGTTCGGAGCCTGGACCAAGTGCTACCAGCAGTCTGACCACCACGTAGACCCTACTGCTTTCATGCAGTAGGGGCAGATGACCTTACAAAGACCTTCCATGCGACCCCACCCCGTGAACCACCTGATAAAAGAGAAAACTTCCAAGCTCTTTCCTCAAGTTTTGGGTTCATCAGTTGGGCGGTGATTGAGTAGTAGAGCTCTAGTGGTTCCTAGGATCAGGGACAGTTGGGAAATGTCACCTGGGACACATCTCACCTTGAGCTCCTGTGAATCTTGTTCCGGCTCTTCTGATGACCAGCTTTCTTGTACAGATTGATAGATGGGCCAGTGAACCTCCATGTCTGAAAACCACTCATCCTGAGCTCCTCTTTTACCCTCGCAGGCAAATTTGGTCTCTGCCCAGCATCTATTGAGTGCTTACTGTATGCATGCCAGGGCTTGGCTTGGAGGGCACGGCCGTGTATAAGACAGTCCTAGGAGTCTCAGATGCTGCCACCCGCATTGAGAAGGCAGCTCTGCCAATGGCGCCATGGGATCAGAGCTAACGAATTCTTCCCTGCCCACTACATACCTGCCCGAAGCTGAGTGCTGAAGATTTGGAGGCCTAGATAGGGAGACGGGAAGATTAGGATTTGGAATTTGGCACTCCAGAGAGAAGGACTGACACACACAAAAGCCCCAAGGGGCCTGGAGTGCATGTCATGGAGTTAGGACAGAGGGAGCCACTGCTCATAAGACCTTGACCCTTTTGGCCCATCCCAACCTCTCTGAATGTGTAGACTCTTCCGTAACTCTGAGCAGTCCCCGTCCCTGGGACCCAGGATGCCCTTCTTTCCTCTTCTATCTGATGAGGACTCCATGCGGGGCAAGTTTCGAGTGAATTAAAGTTAAGGTGGGCTGAGAAAGGCAGGCTAAATCCAGCCAGTGGAAGGTCTCGTTGGCCATGTTTTAGGATTTTGAACTTGATTCCGAGGGCGATGGGGCATTCATGAATGGCGTGAAGCTGCTGAGGGGCAAGACAGTGGGGTGATGGTGTCCTTGAACAGTGGCTCTGGCTGCTTCGTGTTGGTGGGTTGGGAGGATGAGACTGGATGCAGAGAGGGGCTGGCTGAAATGTGAGTCAGTCTTGTGGTAGGACAGAGAAGCAACAGCTTCGCTCCGCCTCCGCCTGGTGAGCCCATCCCTGCCTGCAGCCTCCTGAACCTGTGTCTGGAGGGGCTGAGAGTCTGGGGACCTTAGTGCTCCTGTGTAGCTCCAGGGCACGTGGCTTTTCTGTGGCTTCAGAGAACTACACTGCTGGAAGGAGGAGGTCAAGGCTGGAGCCATATCTTAGTCAGGATGGATGTCCATTGTTCAGACCGTGACACGAACTACCCTGTCCCCAGTGGGCTGGTGCGACCTCCCCATGTGGGCTGACCGTGGGCTCCTGTGGGAGGGGCTGTGGTATCTTGGCACCCCACTGCTCAACATGAGGCTGGACGCAGGTTAGAGACAAATCATCCGTGGTGGGTACGTGGCACACATCACTTAGTGTTGTTTTGTATATATTCTTTTTAATTAAAAGAAACAGCTGTTTGGCAGATCCCACTTAGGCAGACAGAGTGATGTGGTCCTTGCATTAAATCCAGGGCATCCCAAGCACGTAGGTCTACTTGCTGATAGTCTGGACCGTGCGCTGGTGTTTGGGCCCGCGGGCGAAGCAGCTGGCTGTCCGTGCTGTGTTGCCGACCAGGTGTCTGTAATAGTTGGCCTGGAATCAAGGCTGGGGTGGTATGTTAGTTCAAGACTTGCAAGTAGGAAATAAAGGAAAGGAAATGATCTCTTGAGTGGGCCAGGTTCTATTCTAGATGTTTTCACATCCATTAACTCATGTAATTCTCACTCGGCTCGGCGAGGTGGGAATAATCACCCCAATTTCACAGATGGGGAAACAGAACTGGAGAGGGAGAGTGACGAGTTCGTGGTCACCTGGGCGGTAAGCGGAGGCGTGGGGAATGTGGGCAGGTGTGAGGCCTCACCCCAAAGAGGGGTGTTACACAAAATACAGCATGTCCAGGGAGAGGAACCAGATGGCGGGAGACCAGTAATCATATAGGAAGCAGCCGCGTGTAAGGAATCGAGAATGTTAACCTCGAGCACACCAGCGTCCAAATGAGTCCCCTGGAAGTGGGTCCAGGGTCTTCCCATGTGTTCCCAGAGAGAGGAGCCAACTGCGAAGGGAGGAGATTTACAGAGTGGGAGTGTTGGTTCAGCTCAAGGGAAATCTTTCTAACCACCAGCGCCTCAAGCTGAAAATGATTCCTTCCTGAAGTCCCGCTTTTGGACACAGCCGTATTATTGGATAATGCATGTTTTCACGGAACAAAACGGCTGGATCACGAGGTTACACTTGAAAACTACTCATGGTTTCTAAGTTGCATTCGGGTTGTTTATATTTGCGTGTCTTGACAGACAGCATTAACGCATACTAATGTTTGTGCCATAGAACACTATTCAGGCCAGAACTACTGGCTCTGAGAGAGTCCGTGATGTGTGCAAAGCCACTCGCTAATAGAAAGGTTAACTTGTATTTTTGAATTATTGATGGTTGCTTGTTACTAATTTTTTTTCTTCAGAAAGGAGGAAATTATTAATGAAGAGATCATTGCCAATGTGTCTGACATCTATTAATGGTTTCGTCTTGCAACCAGATTAAAAGAGACAGCTGGCCCATGAATTTATGTGTAGAGACAGCTCCAAATGTGCTGACAACTCGGGGGGAAGGTGGACCTCCCGACAGTGGGGCCTGGACACTGGCATGGGTGGCTACTGTGGGGCCCTCTCCCGGCTGCTGTGGCCTCTTCGACGGGACGTCAAAGGCCTTGCTGCACAAGGGCTATCATTTGGCTGAGAACTTTCCAATGGTTGTGTTCCCACGAGAGCCCACTGGCACCTCTACTGTGCCCGTCACATCCGCACATTTATCATGGGTGTTTTAGGTTGGTGATTATCAACTTGAGTGTGCGTCAGATTCACCTGGGAGGCTGGTTCAAACACAGATTCCTGGGCCCCACCTCCACCGTTTCTGACTGGGTAGGTCCAGGGGAGGGCCTGAGACTCTGCATTTCTGACACATTGCCAGGGGACGCTGATCCCACTGGTCCGAAGACCACAATTTGAGAACCAGTTCTAGACCAGTGATTGTAAGATTGTGCTGTGAGACTGCCTCTACAGGAGGGGCTGGCAAACTTTTTTCGGTCAAGGGCAAGGATAGTCATTATTTTCAGATGTGGGCCACAGGATCTCTGTCACAATCACTAAACTCTGCCTCTGTAGTCTAGAAAACAGTCAAAGGCAATATGTAAACAAATATGCAGGATTGTGTTCCAATAAAACTTTATTTATAGAAAAAACAGTCGGGGCCGAGTTTGGCCCAGTGTTGGTAGATGGCTGACCCCCTGCTCCAGAGCAGCGGTGTCTGATAGAGCTTTTGCAAAAGGCAGCCATAGGCAGTACACAAATGAATAGTGTGGCTGTGCCCCAATAAAACTTTATTTATAAAAACAAGCAGTGGGTGAGATTTGGCTCACGGGCTGTAGTTTGAGCAGCACTAACAATTTTCTTTCTGTAATGATGGAAATGTTTATATCTGCCAATATGACAGCCGCCAGTCACAGGTGGCTTCTGAGCTTCTAAAATGTGGTTTGTGCTACTGATGACTGAATTTCTAAATTTTATTTTATTTTTAAGATTTTTTAAGTAGTCTCTACACCCAACTTGGGGCTTGAACCCACCACCCCAAGATCAGGAGTCACATGCTCCACTGACTGAGCCAGCTAGGTGCTCCTGAATTTTTAAATTTTAAATTTAAATGGCTAGTGGGGGGCGCCTGGGTGGCTCAGTGGTTTGGGCTGCTGCCTTCGGCTCGGGTCATGATCTTAGGGTCCTGGGATCGAGCCCCGCATCGGGCTCTCTGTTCCGCAGGAAGCCTGCTTCCCTCTCTCTCTCTCTCTCTCTCTCTGCCTGCCTCTCTGCCTACTTGTGATCTCTGTCTATCAAATAAATAAATAAATAAAATCTTTAAATAAATAAATAAATAAATAAATAAATAAATGGCTAGTGGTATCCTGTGCCACAGCAAGAAGACAGAAGGCTCCAACATGGCAGTCACTCCTCCTTGCTTCCCTACACAGGATCTTTGCCTTCACTGAGCCTTCGTTTCTTGGTGTGTAAGATGGGCATAAAACAGTGGTTATATTACTAGGCTTTCCCTATGGGTAAGTGAGACACCACGGCCCAAGATGTCTTCCCCCTGATTCTCTGCTCCTCACTGGAGGACGGCCCATCGCTCTGGACCAGGGAGGGGCTGGGGAGCTGGAGGCCACTGCTGCATCTCCAGGTCCTTTACTGCTCTTTGTCCAGTCGTTCGCACTAGACTGTAAACTTCATGAGGGAACAGACCACATCTACTGTAAGCTGCAAACCCGCAGTCTTGCCCTTCTGAGCATAGCCAGTTCACTTGTTGGACGAATGTTGAATGGTTCAAGCTTCCCCTGAAACTGTGCTCAGATTAAGAGATTTGCAGCTAAAATGTCTGACTGCTTCTGGCCCTCAACACAGCTGAAAGGGAAGCCACTGTTTAGATGGGGAAACTGATCCCAAAGGTCCCGTGGGGCTAAGGGTAAAGTCATCCCGAGGACAAGAGGTCATCTTCTTCACTGGAATTGAAAGGAGATGCAGGGCAGAGCGTCACTCCACAATTTCCAGACATCACAAACTCACCCCAGGCCGCAGCCTCCCCTCTTCAGTACTGACACTGACCTCAGCCCTGAGCCAGCGATGAGCATGTGGCCAGGTTTCCCCAGCTTCTCAGGCTGATGAAAGGCAGATGGGGAAAGCAACCCCCCCCACACTTTTTTTTTCCCAATCAGCAATGGGCTCTCAGCCAAAGTTTCCCAGAGATGCCTTAAGGACCAGTGTGAGTACCAGGGAGATGATGCAGGGAAGGGCCTTCTAGGCGGAGGGAACAGCAGGTCCAAAAGCATGACATCAGAGCTGAGTCAGGCAGCAGCAGGTGAGAACATGTACTCCTGAAGGAACGGAGGGGACAGTTTCCAGGTGTGCAGGACAGCTGGGAAAGCATAGAGGGCCAGGGTTCACCATGGGCAGGTACAGCCTGGCGTCAAGGTTGGTCCCTGGTCCTGCCTCACCAGCAGCATTCCCGACCACGGAAAGTCAAGGGACCTGGAGGGGTGGGGGAGTGAGGCCTCCTCCTGTTCTCTGCCACAGCCACTCAAACCGCAGCCCGAGGTTTCCCACTTTTGGAAACCCTAACCATGCCTGACTTTCATATTTCTGCCCCATAGTCTGTCCAATCCAATCCTTGAAATCCCAGCAAGGAAGGTGGTGGGGGGAGGGGGAGGGGAGGGTGTGCTGGAACAGAAGGAAGGCTTTGGCCAGGTTCACCAAGTGTGAATTCCTGGAGCATTGCTTAGGTGTCCCTGTCCCCAGCTTTTACAGCCCAGGCTCCCAGCCAGGACCCAAGTGGCTCCAGATCTTGTCCATGAGATCCTGGCTTCCCAGGAGAGCAGAGTCCCAGCCCCTGAGCTGCAAAGGGACAGCTCAGACTCTGATCTGTGGTTTTAGGCTTTCATTTCCAACCAGGTCTTTGTTCAGACCGGGAAGAAAAAGGAAAAAAGCTACACGGTTCTGTCTCTCGAGAACTGGAAAGGGGGAAGGCAGTGAGCGAGAGAGAGAGATGCCTCATGCCCAGTCTTCTCCCCCTCCCGCGTGGGGGTGGGGATGGGGAGAGATGGGGGTGAATAAGAGGGGTGCTTGGGTGGCCGAGGAGGTGGGATGCCCCCAGAAGAGCGTGTGTGCGTGTGTGTATGTGTGTGCGCGGGCGTACGGTGAGGGGGGTGTCGACTCTTAGATGAAATTCTCCTCTCAGGGCGTGCCCCAGCCCCTCGCCGGCAGATGCCCGCCCCGGTTTAGGGCAGATGACCCCTCCCCCCGTTCACCTGTCCCCTTCCCCCCCAATCCCAAGTTGAGACGGCCGCTCCCTCCCTTCCTCCTCTCCCACCCGGCCCCCACTCACCTGTTCCCCCACTCCGAGTTCACACGGCTGCTCCCCCTCTCCCGCCTCCCCCCACCGCCCCCGGTACCTGCGCCCCAGCCGGGCAGACGATGCTTGGCGGCGCCGCGCGGCGCGGGGCGAGGAGGCCAGGACCCCCGCACGCGTGGGAGCGCGGGGGTGCAGCGCGGAGTAGGGGGCGGTGCTGCGTGTGGGAGCGCCGCGGAGCCGGCGGCCCCGAGCCGGCCAGCCCCTGCGAGGGTGCGCGGGGGAGCCGGCGGGTGCCGGCCGCGGGCGTGTGCGGGGCGCGGGCGTGCGCGCGAGGGTGTGTGCGCGGCCCGGGCGGAGCGCCGGGCGGGCGGCGGCGGCGGCGTTAGGACTCGGGGGACGCCGCCCCCCGCCCCCCGCCCCCGCCCCCCGCGTCCCGCCCCCGCCCAGCCGCCCGCCTCAGTTCGCGCCGCGCCTCGGCTCCGAGCGCAGCGGCGCCGGCTCCAGGAGCGCCGCGGAGCCCCTGCGTGCGGCCGCGCCGGCGATGCGGGGCCGCCTCGCGCCCGCCCCAGTCCCGGCCCCGGCCCCGGCCCCCGCGGGAAGGGGCTGAGCCGCCCGCCGCCGCCCGGATGGCGAGCCTCGCCGCGCTTGCCCTCAGCCTGCTCCTGCGGCTGCAGCTGCCGCCGCTGCCCGGCGCCCGCGCACAGAGCGCCGCAGGTGAGTGCGCCCGCCGGGCCCCGCTCCCTCCCCGGCGCGCCCGCCGCCGCCGCGGGGCCCCCGGGGAAGAAAGTTGCGCGGGCTCGCGGGGGGGCGCGTCCCGAGGGCCGGAGCCGGCTCCCGGCCGCCCGCGCCGCCAGCTGCGCCCGGATGCGCCCGGGCCCGCGCGTCCCCCGGGCAGCCCGCGTTTGGCGAAGTTCCCGGCCCGACTTTCCTGGCGGCCCCCGGGCTGGAGGAACTTTCGCGGTTGTTGCGAATGTCTCCACTTGCTGCCTCCCACTTGTCGGAATCCGTCCCTGGAGTGTTTGGGGCGGCGAGACGAGAATCGGCACCGACGCCCGGGGTGGAGCGTTCGCTTCCCGCAGTTCTGGGGGCAGCGCGCGCTTTTCGCGGGGAGCGCTGGTCGCCGGCAGGCCGAGGCTGCCGGGGCGGTGGCTTTTCTTTTCTCCAGGGAGAGACGGCAAGCTCCAGACTTTGCTCTAAATACGCCGCGCCCCTCAGCTAGTCCTGAAGCAATCTGCTGAAGGCACCGTGGGGGTGTTGATGTTAACGACTGAGACAGCACTGCCTCCTTCCAAGCCCGATGGTTTTTAGCGGAGTGTATGGGCGCCCCAGTTAAGGCCCTTCGAGCAAGAGTGGCTTCGACCTGTGAGGCTGACTGTTCCCGAAAAGTTGTGGGGTGTTTTTTTTTTTTTGTGGGGACACTCATATTTGGGTTTGGCCATAGGAAGGAGGTGAGCAGAGGTAGTTCTCAGTGTGTGTGTGCGTGGGGGGCTGGTGTGCTCCTAATGGTTAGTTGGCATGCTCAGGAGACCACCCCACCATCCCGGGTCTTACACTTCACCAAACCCCGCCCGCCGCAGGTCCCTTCCAGCTCCGAGCCCCCAAAGAGTGGGCGGCAGGTGGAGGGAGAGAAAGAAGGAGTGGCGTAGATATGCTTCCAAGTTCAAAATCACCTTGAAGTTTCCGACCACCGATTGGCTTTGGTGGGACCACACGGAGCGGAGATTGCTGGGATCCCAGGGACAGGCCGAGATAAACAAGTGAGATTTAGGAAAAGATTAGTTTCGGATTGCTAAGTAACGGCGGTGCCCGTATATTATCATGAAAAATCAAAGAAAGAAGAAGAAGAAGAAGAAAAAAGAGGTTTCACGGTGGAGTGAAACCTCTTTAAACAGGCTGCCTTTGAGGTTAGGAACCGCTGGAGTGACCTTCCAGTGGAAATGCACCGGCGTGTCTCTTGCGCCATACCAAAATGGGAACCGGGGATGGGAGTTTGTGAAGGGACAGCCTGTTTCCGTGGCTGGGAAGTTAGGTGACCAGGACGCTTCTGTGGTGTGTGAGGCTGGAAGGTCGGATTAGCAGGCACCACGCCGTTCTAAAGATGGTGTACAATTCCTGTTTCCATTTTGGGTCTGTATGAGGTGTCTACCGAGGGGAGAGGAAGAGGGCATGGTTGGGGGCAGCCCTGGGGGCCCGGGCGTGATTTGTGACTTAAATTCTTACTTTCCTCCAGGGCCTGGCCGGCCTGCCCCGCATTAACAGTACTCACGTTCCCACGGCGAAGCCTCCTTCCCCCCAGCCAACCCCCTCGCCCACCCCTCCAAATATTAAAAAATATTCCGCCGCGGTTCTCGGGAAAAATCCTGCGGGGTTGGGGATGCTGTCCAAGGCAGAAAGCGCGCTGCTCGCGCTGCCCCCACCAGGTGGCGCTCGCCCACAACTGTTAAAATGCAAATCGAGTTGCTTTCATCGCAGGAATAGAACTTCTTTTCAAATTTTAAATGAGTAATGTGTTTATTCAGCAGCCTTTTGTTAAAACATTTAGAGAGTTGTGAGGAGCAGGCACCTTTTCTTTGTTTGCTCTTTGGAACACAAGGGGAAGGAAAGCAATCCAGGACTACAGTTTGGGAAGATACCTACTCGGAAGGCTCCTCTGGTTTCTTTTGGTTCTACCCGAGCCGGTTAGCTTCTGCAAACCGACTAGAGCATATACTTTGCTAATGACTGCGTTTGTTCCGGGGGCTCCGTAAACATGCGGGAGTAGCTTGTGTGCGAGAGAGCCTCATTAATTTGTAAAAATGGGGATTTTCTGTGCATATCTGTCTCCTTTTTGGTTTAATGCTGACGTCTTGGGCCATTTAAATTAGATTTTTTTTTTTTCAGACTTCTTCATAAAGATCTCTATTTGTAGATGCAGGAATTCTGCAAGTGTTGACTTTTTAAAGTGGATTTACCATCTTCCTTTATTTCTAAATGCTGAAATAGATGGAATTCAAATCTAGGGCAAATATGACAATGTCTTGATTTCCTTTAAAGTATCTTATTTAAAACTTTTGGCAAGTTTGGGTAAATAGTACATTTTAAAACTCAGTGGCGTGCTTTCCATATTGTTTTAATCTGAAAATTCCCAGTCTTAAAAGCACTTCAAATTTATAAGCTTGCATCTAATACACAGGGTGATATACTTTGCTTTAACATGTTGGTCACCATATCCAAAGGTCCGTGGTGAGAGCTTGTCATCAAAAGGCAGTTTCCTTCTTCCTACTCTAAGATGTGTTTCATGAGCTAGGGTGATGTTTGTAAAGAATGACAGTAAAAAAGCATTGGAAATCAGCTTGCTGAGAGTGTGGCAAAACATCATTTGGGATAGGGCAAGAGAGAAACAAACAAACAGATAAAGGGATAATTAGTCCATTTACTAGTGGATTTCAGCCTCTGTACATTGAGGGCAAAAATGGATCGTAGAGGGGACCGGCTTGAGATTGCAGTTGTTAGCGATGTAGTCATTTAACTCGATTCTCATCGCCACTTATCTCTGGGGAGCTGTTAGCAGTACAGTCAAATTTTATTTTCTTTCCTGGATTGCTTGATTTCTTTCCTAATAAAAGAATAATTAATGTGCAAACCTGGCTTGGATTCTGTTGCAGCAGCAATCACAAACGCATCCACAATGAGAGCAGACCATTTTCTTGGGTAAAAGCCTACTACCTTTCCACTCTATTCCATTCCTTCTTGCTGGTCCCTAGCATAGCGCTTGCAGGCTTGTGGCTGCCGGCTGTGACGGCATCCGCGGGAGTAGTGAAACTGTCACCTTTCAGAGCCACTATCACAGGACGGTCCAGCATCCTTCCTTTAAGCACGGGATACTCCTGTGACTCTCTGACAGCACGTTGCTGTGGAAACAAGGGCAAGGGCATGGAGGCGGAGGGTCCTTCATAAATATTTATTGGTGATGATGAAGAGATGGTAGAGCCTGTGGCAACCTTCGTGGGGGCCTGGGGAGTTCGACTTGGGAGGCAGCCTGACTTAGGGAACCGAGTAAGAGCTGCGGAGTCTAAAGTCCTCCATGTGAATCCCACTCTGCCTCTCTCCAGCCATGTCAGCTTGGGAAAGTCATTTACCTTCTCCCATCCCCAGGTTCTCATCTGTAAAGGGAGGATAACTGTAGCCACCTCATTGGAGTTTGTAGAGACTAGAGATGATGTATGCAGAGTGAGTTAGTTGGCCAGCGCACCGCAGTGCCTTATCCTAAAGGGGAGCCTGGTTTGGTACTTGGCCTTGGCATTGGTGTGTGGACACAGGTCAAGGGGGCATTGATGGTAAGCTCAGTTATGAGTGGAAAATTACATGGCTGGGTTTTGGTGATGATGTTTCGTTTTTCCTGTTGGGGGGCACTTGAGTTCCTGCAACTGCTTTTATTTTGTTTATTTTTTATTTTATTTTTTTAAAAGATTTTATTTATTTATTTGACAGAGATAGATCACAAGTAGGCAGAGAGGCAGGTGGAGAGAGAGAGAGGAGGAAGCAGACTCCCTCTCTGCTCTGCTGAGCAGAGAGCCCGATGCGGGACTGGATCCCAGGACCCTGAGATCATGACCTGAGCCGAAGGCAGCGGCTTAACCCACTGAGCCACCCAGGCGCCCTATTTTGTTTATTTTTATTGGGGGGGGTTTGCAGAGAGGGGGGGGGAGAGGGAGAGAGAATCTTAAGGAGACTCCATACACAATGCAGGGCGACTTGGGTCTCGATCTCACAGCCCTGAGATCGTGACCTGAGCTGAAATCAAGAGTCAGGCGCTTAACAGACTGAGACACCCAGGTGCCCCTGCAACTGCTTTTAGAAAGAGATTTAGTACCAAACAGCTGACACTGATACATTTGGCCATTCAAGAGTTCAGATAGGGAATGTTTCGTTTTAAGCACAGTTTACCTTCTAAATGAAAACCGATAAAAACCCAGATGGTTACACGTTGTAACAGGAGAGTATTTGGGAATATCTTCCTTCTCTTCCTACCCTGTCCCTCACCCACTCTTCCTTGCCTCCCCTGCTCCATGTCCCTCTCTTACCTGACGTAGAAAGGCAGTGCCTGGTGCTCTGGAGGCAATGGGAAGGTGGGAGATGCTTTGTGCACTTGATAAACAAGCAAAGAATAAGTAAACATATAGAGAGCTATGGCATTCCAGTTTAAAAAAAAAAAAAAAAGCAAAACAAAAGCTATGAGATTATTGAAAACAAACCATGTCCGACAAGTATAATAGCATTTGCAAGCACATTACAGAATTGCAGAATTGGGGCTAGGAGGAAACACCATGTAGATAACAGCAAATAGAGTGTCTCATGAAATCTTATAAAATGGGTTCAGATTGGTTGGCAGAGGAGGAAAACTGTGGCTTTAAAAAAAAAAATGATAACAGTCAGATGCCGTAGTGATCGGTGGTGTTGTGTCCAGTCGGGTCGGGGTGGCAAGTTGGGGTCTTGGGATTTAGCATTTGATGTGGTCTTGCTGGACACTCTTATTTGCCTGAGCAATGCGGACATGGAGATGGCAATGCCATTTATTTATTATTAGGAAGAACTGTAGTTCTAAAGATGATAGACCCAGGTGTATTCTAGGCATCGATCCTAAGAGACCTTCTGCAAGTCAACAGTGAAAAATGGGAATTTTGGGGAAAATGGGAAAATGTGTCAGAAAGGCAGAATGGTGAGAAGATGATAGAAACCATTCAGGAATGATGATCATTTGGCCAGTTTTATCCCAAAATGTCAGCGTTATTTCCCTTGACCTATGCCAGTTATCTACACAGGCAAGAGCTCCTCAGAACCTTTACCAGACTGGCAGGTAACTAATAAACTGAAGGTAACTAATAAATTAAAGTCCCCACTGTGACAGTCTTGATTTTTTTTTCCACACTGGAGTTAGGCTGCTGAAGAATGTCACACACACACACACACACACACAGCCCCTGGTGCCTAAGTGGAACAGATCTGAAATCTTTTCAATTTCTTGAATATTCAGCTTAAATTTTTTATTTGATGCTGGAGGGAATTAAAAATCGTGATGTCAGTTTGGCAGTTTCCTTAGAAAGTTAAACCTACATGTACTGTAGGATCCAGCAAGTCCACTTGTAGGAGTATTGCCAACAGAAATGAAAACAGACATCCACACAAAGATACATACATGAATGTTCATAGCAGCGTAATTCACAGAAGTCCCCAAACTGGGAACAAGCCAGGTGTCCATCGACTAGGAATCCACCTAATGGGATGCCATGAGCAATGAAAAGGAATGAGCTATTGATATGTGTTAACGTTGCTGAACCTCAAAAAACACATCAGGCAAAAGAAGCCAGATGCAAAAGACTATCTACTCCATAAACTATTCAGAAAAGGCAAATCTCTAGAGATAGAAAGCAGATCAGCGGCTGCCTGGGGCTGGGGGTAGGACCGGGGATTTATAGCACACGGGCACAAGAGCATATTTTGGAGTGATGAAGAGATGGGAAAATTGGAAGAACGTGGTAGTTGTATAACTCTCCAAATCCTGGCGCCCTGGATATGAACTTGATAAGCTGTTACATCCCTATTCTGAGCCTTTACTTCTGCATCTGTAAAATGGGCACCCCAGTGCCTCCCTCACTGCCGCAGGATCCAGAGATAATGCCTGTACGTTGTTAAGCTGGGTGCCCGGGACAAAACAGGCATTGTCATTACTTATCCCTTGTCAGTATCCAAAATAGGCTTTTGCACGAGTTATTTGCAAGGCATTTTTTGTTTTTCTTTTTTTCCTTGGGACTTTTTAGACTGAGTTAAACCAATGAGCTAACATGTCTTCCTTTTCATCAGCTTGGCAAAAAACGAAAAAGTTTTCGACTCTCAAGGTTGTGACAAGGATCTGAACAATTAGGTGGCTTTGTTCATTGTTGAGTAATGAATAAGGAAACAGCTTTTTTGGAGTGCTCATTTTATTAAAATTGCAGATGTGAATAGCTTGTATGTAGAGTATTTTTGTAGGGTATGGATTGGTGGGGGAGGGAGAGAATAGATCATTCATTCATTTTTCTTTCTCTTTAAGCCAGGATGTAGAAATGTAACAGAAGAGGAGAGGCTCCCCTGTCTCAGGGCAGATGCAACACGTTTTTGGCCCTTTAGTCTCCTAGCAGGGTGAACAGCTGGGAGAAGCAAGGCAACAGCTCCCTACCTGCGGGTTTTTTTTTTTCTTCCCTGCTTTTCTAGGGGGCTTCCATCCACATCCCAGGAGAACTTCGCACTGGCAGTCCATAAGCTGCCCTTAAAAAGATGTTTACTAACTTCAGACTTTTCTTAGCCTCATGAAGCTCATCCTTTTCCCAGGGAGGAAGCCGGGCTGACACCCCCACCCCCATCCCCAGCTCCAGCTTCCCAGAACCCTGGGCAGCTTGTTTCCTCTCAGATCACCTTGATTTTGCTTTACCCCTCTTTTCTAAATTTTTTTTTTTTTTTTTTTTTTTTTTTTTTTAAATCCCAGTGGTTCTGAAACTGATCACGGGCTCACAAAGCCAGTTCTCTTGGTCCTCCCGAAACTCATACTGGGGGTTTACATAGTCGTTCTTTCTGAGTCCATTTGTCTCTTCGGAACCAAGCATGGATTCCTGGATTCATGTCAGCGAGGAGAATTTTTTTTTTTAAATGAATTTTATTTTTTATAAACATATAATGTATTTTTATCCCCAGGGGTACAGGTCTGTGAATCGCTAGGTTTACACACTTCACAGCACTCACTATAGCACATACCCTCCCCAATGTCCATAACCCCACCCTCCTCCCCCTTCCCCCCTCCCCCCTGCAACCCTCTGTTTGTTTTGTGAGATTAAGAGTCACTTATGGTTTGTCTCCCTCCCAATCCCATCTTGTTTCATTCATTCTTCTCCTACCCCCTTAACCCTTCATGTTGCATCTCCACTGGTGAGGAGAACTTTTATTTATTTATTTTTAATTTTTAATTTTTTTATTTTTTAAAGATTTTATTTATTTATCAGAGAGAGAGAGAGAGGGAGAGAGAGCGAGCACAGGAAGACAGAATGGCAGGCAGAGGCAGAGGGAGAAGCAGGCTCCCCGCCGAGCAAGGAGCCCTATGTGGGACTCAATCCCAGGACACTGGGATCATGACCTGAGCTGAAGGCAGCTGCTTAACCAACTGAGCCACCCAGGCGTCCCGCGAGGAGAACTTTTTAAAGAGAGTTTGATGTTAGATCATCAGGCACGAGCGGTCTTGGATGCTCCGGACTTGCTCTCGTTGACTGTAATGACGACTTGTTTTTGCTGTCACAGGTTGGTCAGAGGAACCCCCGTTGAACCAGATCCTTCTTCAGTGCTTCCGGAGGTCTTTGAGAGCGTCCTTATTTTTCTGTGACAACAAGCAGGCCCAGGCTCACCTCTAGGTTAGGTTTTCTGTCCCAATCATGTGGTCACTTATTTTTTATTTTAATGAGCTGTGGCTCCTTTTTGTGGAGACATCAGAGTCTGAGTTTTAGGGGAACTCTGGAAGAGAATGGAATAAAACAGGGGCGGGCAGTAATGTTAGGGATAGAAAGATATTTTAAATAGCATGCGTTTATTACTGCTTGTCTCTTAGATTTTTTTAGGGTTGCTTTGGGCATGAGACCTATTGATCTAATTAAAAATAATTTTGTCACTGTCACTGCTTAGAGTGTAGCCTTAAAGTTGATGCTAATGCTTCTTTTTTTCTTAAGGATCTCTCAGTCGGCCCCTGAGTGCCTGGATCCAGATGAATTCACCTGTCAGTGTTTCTTAGGTACCAACTTTGTGAAAAGAAAAAAAAAAAACCCCAAAAAACAAAAACAAAAAACAAAACAAAAACACCCCAGTCCCATGTCCCTCTAAGGGAACTGTGTTAGTTAGTTACCTCTGCTACGTAACAAGTTCCATCTCTCACCCTTTCTTGGAGGCGGGAATCTGGGTGTGGCCCAGCTGGCTTCTCTGGCTTTGGAGCTCTCCGCAGGCTGCGGACAGGCTGTTGGCTGGGGCTCCAGTCCACTCAGCTGAATGGAGAAGGCTCTGCTTCCAGCCTCACTGGCATGGTTGTGGTTGGAGTGACGGGCTCAGTTCCTCGTGCACTGCCAGCTAGAGGCTGCTCTGACTTCCTTGCTCTAGGAGCCCCTATCCTGTCGTGGTTGCCGGCTCCACCAGCGCAAGCAGTTGACAGGGCAGGTGGCAGCGTGAGCAACACAGAAGTCAGCCTTTTGTAACCTAATTTTGGAAGTGACATCCCTCACTTTTGCCAGCGACTGTGTGTCCAAGGTGAGTCCCTGGGTCTGGCCTCCTCGCAAGGGGAGGGAGTCAAATACGGGCTTGAAGGAAGTGGGGATCGTCAGGAATGGTTTCAGGAGCTGCCTACTCCAGGAACCTCAAAAAATAGATCCGTGCAGGAAACCTTGTATCTTGGAGGAAAATACAAATATAACTTTTAAAGTGTGTGCAAATATTAAAAAAAAAAAAAAAGTCAATTAGGAGCATCAGAAAGTAAAAATGAGGGGCGCCTGGGTGGCTCAGTGGATTAAGCCGCTGCCTTCGGCTCAGGTCATGATCTCAGGGTCCTGCAATGGAGCCCCGCATCGGGCTCTCTGCTCAGCAGGGGGCCTGCTTCCCTTCCTCTCTCTGCCTGATTCTATGCCTACTTGTGATCTCTGTCTGTCAAATAAATAAATTATAAAAAAAAAAAAAAGAAAGTAAAAATGAGTTAACATGAAGACCCGTCAGAAACTTCTCAAACTTTAAAGAGTTGAAGTACTATCAAGTTTTTGTAAGACTATAAAACTGTCACACTAGGATCTAGGTTGCACAAGAACCAATTTGTAGCAAACACCAATAGATTAGAGCTACAATTAAGTGGAAGTTTATATTTTTATTACATTTAGATATCCCAATTTTAAAAATTGGTACTTATTTTAGAACTTTTTGACCCACTTCCAGAGAGTTTTTTTTATTGTCACATAAAATAAGCATGGAGAATTTACTAAGTTACAGTGATTTAAAGATTTAATGTAAATATACTGATAATTTTATGGCTCAAAACACATCCTCCTGTACTCTAAG
Source organism: Mustela nivalis (assembly GCF_964662115.1). NCBI lineage: Eukaryota > Metazoa > Chordata > Mammalia > Carnivora > Mustelidae > Mustela > Mustela nivalis. The sequence goes on along the minus strand of NC_139027.1, from coordinate 128,186,266 downwards.
TTTTGACTGCTGTGGTAATAGTACGGTCATTTCAGAACGAATTCAGTCATAGTATGTTTTTCAGGGCAGTGGTGGTTTGGAACCATAAGATCTTCCAGTGAAGGATGGTTTTGTCGAAAATCAAAATGGGCTGATCAGACGTTGGACTTCCTGGTGGGGACCTGCTCCGGGAATTTCCCTGATTTTGTAGATGACCTGTTGCCTTGGCAGGTGGGAGGGATGGTGCCAAGGCCCCCATTGTGTTGGCCAAGGTGGCATCTGCTGTTAGGCAGGAGGGTCACTGGTTTACTGTGGCCCTGATTCCCAGCCCTCGTGGACTCATTTCCACGAAGTGGCCCTGGGGAAGGAGGAAGCTAAGACACCTTGAGTTCACCCTTCATCCCCGTGGGGAAAATGTTTGTCTAACACTTTCAGGGACTTGGATTTTTGAGTACATTCTCATTTATTAACTGTCCTCTTCAGTCCTGCTGGGTCAGGCTGTGCAGAGTTGGGTGGCCAGGTAGCCCAGTGTGAGGGAGGTGGGGGCCTAATTTCCCCAGGGGGTCTAGGTCACAGCTCCTGCACAGCCGCACTTATAGAGCAGGGTCACGGCCTTTGTGCCGGTCCACTTTGCCAGCGTTGATTGCACAGTCATTTCCATGTCCACCCCTCTCCTAGTTCCAGATCCGGACCACCTGCTGTTTTCACTGCTAGTTTTTTTTTCTTTTTTATTCATTGATTCTTCCCTGTGCTGACTGTTGTTCATATGCCATCTCTTCACCTGTTGCATTGTGTGTGTGTGTGTATGTATGTGTGTGTATACATATATATATATATAAATAAATTTAAATATATATAAATATAAACAATATAAAAATAAAAATATAAATATATAAATAAAATCTTTAAATATATATATATAAATAAATGAATAAGATCTAATAAATAAATAAAATCTTTAAATAAATATATATATATATATATTTAAGTTTATTTATTTGAGAGAGACAGTGTGCATGAGTTGAGGGGGAGTAGCAGAGGGAGACAGAGAAGTAGGCTCTCTGCTGAGCAGGGAGCCTGATGTGGGACTGATGTGGGACTTGATCCCAGGACCCTGAGACCATACCCTGAGCCATAAGGCATTCCTATTTTTTACTTTTTCTTCTCAGAAACATGTGTATGTTGAGGTGGAGGGAGTGATTTTTCAGTTCAGAAACTTCAGAACCCAAGATTTAAGCCAAGATTCTAACTTGTCTCAAACTAGGGATGGGGGGGGGGAGGGGGGTTCTGATCAGTTCTGTTCAGAAGCTGGGAGCGCTGCCAGCCTCTTCCCTTTATCCGTCTGGCTTAGAATGGTTATCGTCCTCTAAACAGCATTGTCTGGAACAAAGCAGAGGCCAGCTCTCTAATACTGGGGTTGTATTGCCTTGAGGCCATTTAAATTAGCTTTACAGAGGAACCGTGCAGCCTCCTGAAAAAGAGGAAACTTCACAGTTTCCAAATTCTGTGATGCTCAGCTCAAACATGTATGCCCTTTAGCCACACCCAGGCACCATCTTGCCGTTGCTTCAAACACAGGTTCAAAACACTTTTTTTGGGGGGGGGGCGTAATACCTATCGATGCAAATTTCCCATTTCAATTTAATCTTAAATTTTCTGCACAGAAGATGGGTGTTCCAAGTAGAACATTATTTCTGGGACTTGACCCTCTGAACATTATTTTTGGTGGAGGAGTACGATTAACCTGAACAAATCCCAGAGTTCCAAGATGTGACTCTTGTCCACATATGTTAAAACAGAGTTTTAGTGGAACTTAGGACTACTCCCCTCCTTGGTCACTTTTTTAGTGAAGGCTGATGAAGTCAGCTCTCTTACCTTTCTTATCTTTATCTCTTCCCACATATAAACATTTAGCGTACATTTAAATTCACTTGTGTGTGAAAGCATACTATTACTGCTTTTACCTGAGAACTGGCTTAGCAAGTACTGAAGCGTCTCTCGGTTCCATTCTCATTTCTTCTCACCTGCCAAACCTCAGCAGCTATCATTTGTCCCTGGAAAGTTGCTGCCCACCTGTTCCACCTGGAGCTCTAGGGGTCCTTGGTACCCACCCTATGCCACATTACCTTTTCAGATGTCTAACTAGGGGACTAATCTTTGTGATCCGTTGGTTTTGGCTCAAACTTCAGATGTTTCTGCTTTTTATGGTTTTAACTCCCTTTGGAGATCATTAGTCCTAGCCATTGTTTTGGGTCATATAGAAGATTCCAGGAGTTACGTCTTGAGCCATCTTTTATTATATGTCTGGTCCAAATGGTTGGAGGCAGAAGAACGGTGAATGAATACCACTTGACTGAACTCTCTCATGAAAATTCTTATGTTTCAGGCATGTTTTTACTTAATGTTTCCTGCTTTGGCATTTCTGATCTCTGACTAAATCTGGCCATCACAGTGAGCTAGTCATGCCTATCCCACTTCTGACACCAGTGGCATAGTTTGAGTTGGATTATGGATTATCTGGCAGAGACCTGGTATGTGCTCCAGAACTTCCATAATTATATTCCCTGTTTATTTAGTCAGAGACACAGGATATCGTGGAAGTGAGTTGACTACACAGAGGGGAGGCAGGTGTAGTATATCTTGGCCTGACCTTTTCTGGCTTCTCCAGTTCCTAGCAGGGTGCATAGTTGCTAGTGAATCAGGTAGAATCTTGCTTATGCACAGAAACAGCCCCATTTTTGATGTGCCACTGCCCTTTTATGTCAGCATCTTGGAAGATCTTATACTAAAAATCTGCATATCTATTAAGGCATATTTGCAAGTATTATTGGGCCCTTCTGGTTCATGAAGCAAATTCAGCATCTGGAAAGCCACATCCTCTTCTGTTGGAAGGAAAAAGAACCGATTTTCTAAGCATAACAGTCAACTATTATATTAATAACTGAACTATGCATGTTTATTTTAGTATAAAATGCAGAATGGAAGGCTATGCTTTGTAGAAGAGGTCTGGGGAGAAATGCAGCTGAAGTGGTAGATGAAGGGCATTTTGACTTTATCTGGAACATTCCAGTCCCTTTGGAAAGAGGAATATACTTAAAGAAAATTTGTTAAAGTTAGTTGATACTTCTTGATAGAGAAGAACATAGGTGTTAATTACACTTCTCTGTGTAATATTTCTGCATTTAAATTACTTCTATCAAAAGTGATCCCCTTGGAATTTAAAGTTTGCCAGTAAAGTGCAGATGATAAGGATTTTGAACATATGTGTTGCTTCCTTCAATCAATCTTTCAAAACAAATTTATGTATTGTTTTCTATATGGACTACTTTCTTTTAAAGTCTGTAATTAGGATTCCTGTGGGGAATTCTAAGACCCCTGCATCTGGTTAGAAAGAAAGAAATAGAGAATTGTGTCACAGATATAGGGAAAAACTGGAGCATGAATGATTGCAGACCTGAGGGAGGGGACCTTATTAGGTATCAGTGCCTTTCCCCTTGCAACACCCCCTTTCCCCTCCTGTTACCTCCATGGAGAAATCACAGAGATTCTGCCATGGGACAGCCTCTGCCCCTGGGTTTGTTTGGGACCCCAGAAAGGCACATTTGAGATAGAGGGGTCATGTTGCACAATCTTTTCAGTGCTAGGAGGTGCTGTGAACCTGGGCACAGTTTACTATATGTGAAATGACCTGATGATGTCTGCGTACGTTCGTTCATTCCTTCCTTCCTTTCTTCCTAAAGATTCTATTTATTTATTTATTTGTCAGAGAGAGAGGGAGAGCACAGACAGGGGGAGCGGCAGGTAGATGGAGAAGCAGACTCCCCACTGAGCAGGGAGCCCCTTGAGAGACTCTATCCCAGGACCCTGGGATCATGGCCCGAGTCGAAGGTAGCCGCTCAACTGTCTGAGCCACCTAGGTGCTTTGATGTCTGTGTTTTTTAAGGGCTCAAGTTCTGGTGCCTGACTTTAGTATTTTTATTTTTTCCCCTGATCAAATCATTTGAAATCTTTATAGAGGTTACATAATATAAAAATCTACCCCTTCCTGATCAATCGGTTTTATTATTTAATGCTATCCATAGTTTGTTTTCAAAAGGAATATGTGTTTGGAATCCCCACATCTAGGAGATGATACAAACAGAATCTTTTCCAGGATTGTTCATTTCAAACAGCAGCTCCATTAGAACAGTCTGGATTAGAATAAGACAGAAGGGATTTTCACTCCCCTGGGATGAAGATTTCTAATCCCTGAAGAGTATACAGAGGAGAGGAGCACTTGGCGTATGTTGGAATGGGAAGCAGAATATACAAGGAGATGACAAGTAATTTGGTGAGATGATGGATGATAGCAGAATAATAATAGGGAAACAGATTCTAAAGTTATGAAAATCAGAGGTGCAGTGGGGTATGTCTGCAGAGCAGGAAGGATTCAAACTGAACACCAGGGGAATCAATGCAGGAGAGGAAATGTCTACCAAATAGCAAACATGAATGTTACTGTATGCTTTAAATACTTACAACCAGCCGGACATTTTTCAAAGGCTTTACTCCTTGTCTCTTACAGAAACGTCCTAATAGCCCTATGATGTGGGTTCAGTTATCATCAAAAGTGAGGAACAAAGTGGTTAAGTAGCAAGGCCAAAGTCATCCAGCTAGCCAGGGGTAGAGTCAGGACCCGAACCCAAGTTAGACGACGTTGGAATCTGTGTTTTTAGCCACAACGTTCTGCGCTCTTTCTGGTTTACTTTGTGCCAGGTGCTGTGCTAAATTCACCTGTAGGGGGAAAACTTAGGTCTTCTTTGAAATTCCTGGGCAGAAAGCCTTTCTTCAAAATGTGCAATGAGAATTCCTTTCAGGGGTTTCCAAGGCTTTGTTAGATTCTCATGGTGATCCTATGAAGCACGTGTGGCAATCCCACGTATCAGAGAAGGGATTGTTTTTGTGGAGGTGTAAGGGCTTGGCCACAGTCACGCTCGTGGTCCTCTCATTTCAGAGTCCAGGGTCTTAACCACCACGTGATGTTGGATGTTAGAAGATTTTAATGGCAGGAAGAGGTATAGAAGAGAGGGGCTATCTTTCTGTGAGAGAAGGAAGCTCCATCGTCTTCCCCCAAATCAGTCTGTCTTAATCACCCCAGTCTTGAAAGGTGGTGATTCATAGGGGAGGACCCTCACTTGTCCTGGAACAAAGGTTGAGCCGCTGGAGGTGGCGGATGCTGATTCGACCTTGGGAACTTGAGCAGTGGAGGGTGCCAAAGCCCCCAGAATCTCAGATGGGACGAGGGGTTCATCCCAGACTCTGGACTTTGGACCTCTGGGTCTTCAGCAAACAAAGCATTTTAGGAAAACACTTTTTGGCTGGACACAGTTAATTGAGATCATTTAGCTCACAGGATAGCCCCCTGTAGATTTAAGGGAGTTGATTATTATTCTAGTCTTACATATGAGAGACTGAGGCTTAAGTCATCAGGTGGAACTGCCTTTGGATCTGTAGGATGTATCCAGTCTTAAATGTCACAGAGTTTGCTGCAGAAATCTCTGATTCTGAAATAGAAGGGCCTGTGTAATTTTCCAAAAGCACCAAGTACCTCCCCAGTGACTTTTTCATTGTGTGCCCTACACTGAAGAATGTGTAAATCCCCTCTTGGTTTTTTCTGCTCTTGTGACTGTAGTTTTCAAGCTTGGTCCTGAAAATGGCCCTTTGGTAGTTCTTGGTTATCTTTCTCATGGAATCAGATCTGGTGTAGGTGGACCCATCTGCTTCGTCATGACAGAAACCATAGCAATGAAAAGGGCAGGCTTTGATCTCAGACTGTGTGGGTTCAAGTCAGTGCTGTGCCACTTATAAGCCGCATGACCTCGAACAAGTTCTTTGAAACCTCTGAGCCTCAATTTTATCATCTGTGGAATGAGGCTAATAACCGTAACTTGCCTGTAGCGTGGTTTTGAGAAATCAATGAAGTGATGTGTGTAAGAAGCTCAGCATGGGGCCAGGCTCATGGAAAGTGCTCAGTAAATGTTAGCCATTTTTGATGGTGGTGCTGTTGCTGAAACAATCTTGCTGGGGCTCTTTGGCGTACAGGGTACATAGTTTGGGTGACCAGTTGTCCTGGTTTGTTCAGGGTGGAGGTATCAGCCAGGATATGGGACCTACAGCGCTAGAGGAAGGAGTGTACTGGGTAAACCAGGATGGGCTGCTTACTCCGATGTCTATCCAAGGCTCTGTTCAGAGTGAGCTCATTGCCTCAGCTGGGCAGATTCCTACCAGTTGCATATACAACTCACATTTTTGTAGCAAAGAAGGTGATCTGGTATTTGACCTGCATTTTATAGATGTTGGTGTAGGAAGAAATAGAATAGTTTTTGCCAGTTTCTGAAACTGTCATCACTAGAGGAGCTGTTTGGGGTCTGTGGTATATCCCTCTGGATCCTGACAGAAAACAGAATTCAACTGCAATGTGTCAGGCAGCTTTAGTGAAGGAACTATTTATGGGGTAGGTAGGGGTTAAGGGACCACAGAAGGGATGCTAAGACATCTAGAGATTCAGAACAGCAGAAGGCCATTAGTGCCCTTTAATTTGGAAAGGGGTAAGGGGAGGGAATTGCATTAATGGAGTCCTTCTTTTTACTGATCTGAGTTCTAGGAGGACACATGACCTTGACTCCTTTGCCCTCTGGTTTTTTATTGAGTTTAGCAGATGGGGAGCACTGAGAGGAGGTTGTAGGGCAGAGAGAGAAGGGTTGGGGTTCTCCCTTTCTACCTTGCCTCTTTCTCATATGGCTTTATTCCTCAACAATAATAGTTCTCCAAGTGTGGTCCCTGAACCAACAGCATCCCCTGGGAGCTTTTTGTAAACACAAAATCTTGAGCCCCACCACAGACCTACTGAATCATAAACTCTGTGGGTGGGACTTAGCCATCTGTGGTCTAAACAGGCCTGTTAGGTGATTCTGATGCATGAGAAAATTTGAGAGCTACTGGTCTAGAGAGCAAAGATGCACCACGAATCTCTTGTGGGGCCTTTGGCCTATTAAGTACCCTCTGGTTGGAGGTAACTTTCCTTACAAGCCAAATGGGAGGGGGCCTGGCTCTCTCCATTCATAGTACATGATTTTCTTAAAGGTTTTTCTTGTTTACTTAGGTGTTTATTTTCTGACATTTTTTTCTACTAGAATTTAAGCCCTGTGAAGGCAGGGAGTTTGCTTTGTTCACTGCTCATCTCCTGTGCTCAGCACAACACCTTACATAGTTGGTGCTCACTTAATGCTGGTGAATGAATGGATATTCAATGATTCCTAAGACCACTTCCAACATTTTTTTTTTTTAAGATTTTATTTATTTATTTGACAGAGAGAGATCACAAGTAGGCAGAGAGGCAGGCAGAGAAGGAGGGAAGCAGGCTCCCCGCTGAGCAGAGAGCCCGATGCGGGGCTTGATCCCAGGTTCTTGAGATCATGACCTGAGCTGAAGGCAGAGGCCTAACCCACTGAGCCACCCAGGTGCCCCACTCTTCCAACATTTTAACTATTGATTTGAAGATTCTGTATTTTTTATTATACAGTCATGGCTGGTTTATCCTAAATCGGTCACTCTGAAATTGAACCAGTTACCTCCTTTTTTTTTTTTTTTTTTTTTGTAAAGGAAAATAATAATTGATGTATTAAGGAAAGAGTAAAAACACTCCCTGTGGCAGGGACCATGGCACATGTAGTACAACCCATTATTCCTTTTACTTGTTTAAAAAAAGATTTTATTCATTTACAGAGTGTGAGCAGGGGGTGGGGGCAGAGGGAGAGGGAGAGAGGTAATCTCCACGCTGAGTGTGGAGCCTGACTTGGGGCTCAATCTCACAACCCCGCAATCTCAACCCGAGCTGAAATCAAGAGTCAGATGCTCAACCGACTGGGCAAAAGTTGCACAGCTGTTGATTGACTGCCCACGCCTGGGTTTTCACCAAGTTGTGTTGACTTCTGGGCCAATATTGCTTCAATTTCACAGCTGAAGCTGCAAGATTCAGAAGAAGCTATTGAATTGCAAAGATTGATTACATCAAAAAAGAATAGTGTGTGTTGAAAGAAATTTTATCGTGGGTCACTCAACACGTCAGAAAGAGAATTGGCGTGGAAGTCCAAGAGACCGGAATAAAAATCCTGGCTCTTGTCGCTTACTGGCTCTATGTCCTTGGGCAAATTATTGTACCTTTCTGAGACTAGCTTCCCCATATGTCGATGGAAAATGATTCTATCAGCCTGACAAGGGGGTTGTGATCATTTGACCTGATGCATATAAAATGCCTGGCAAGTGATAATAGCAATGGTGGTTTCTGAGAATTTTTTTGAGAGTTGGCAATTTATATACAAATCATGGTAAGTCTCAATTTGATGGGTGGATTTTAGAGTTTACTGCTCCTCATTTGGGAAAACTGATAATGTGACTTGAATTCCCAATGATCCCTGGAGATAATTTCATTCCCATCTGGACTAGCTATAGGGTCAGACTGCCTGGGATTCCTTGTTTTCTTGTTATTAGCTATATGTCCTCAGGCAGATTAGTTGGCTCTCTGAACCTGAGATTTCTTTATCAGAAATGGGGGATGGTTTTGCCTACCTCATCAGACTGTTGGGAGCATCATGTGAGATGACATATGTACACTGGTGAATCAATAGAGTGAACATTATTATCATTGTTAAGTGGGAATTTCTTCTCCCTCTCAAATATGTCCATGGTTTCATTACTGTTGAATATTACACAAGGACCCGTCTGTGCTTGTATATTGGCACCAAGTGAGGTCTTACGTAGAAACAGTGAATGGTAACCATAGACCAGACATTGTGTAAAAACTCCTTTCTTCTCCCGGACCCTTCTGTTTAGAAAGTGCACCTTCTAGTGTGTTGTGAAGATCCCAGAAAGAAGCCAAAGGGCCTCTGGGCCACGAAATCGATGTTAAAGCCACACAGAGCTCTTGTCCTTACTCCAAGGGGGAGCCCCCAGACTCTCCTCTAGGGGCCGTAGATCTTATTTTACACACAGTTCTAACAGGTTCTTATTTGATTTCTGAGCCAAGAGGATTTAGAAGGAAGGAGACTGGCCAGTCCAGGGAGACAGGCTCGCAATGGTGGTAAATAAAAGGGGTGATGGCCTGGTTGCTGGAGGAGAGGGAGGAGAACTCTCAGAAGCAGCACTGAGGTTTTATTAGACTCAGGAGGCGGAGCTGCTGGGCACGTGGGCAGGGGATACTGCACTCCCCACTCCCCGGAAGGCCTCCACGGCCGCATCTTGTTGCTTTGCGGAAGGTGTAGTGGCATTTGTGACAATTATGATGTCAGGAGGAAAAACAGGTGTGGGTTCCGAATACAATAACTGATCTTTTTTAGGGATAACCTTGAGTTATAAGAAAAGGCTAATTTGTTTTCTTTAATACCAGTGATTCTATTTTTATATTGCTTCATACAGTGTGTCCAAGTATGTGACTTCATTTCCACCCATGCTCTTAATAAATGTTACCACTTTTTTGCACATAAGAGGCTGAATCTTAGGGCCACCCAGGTATGGAGGGCTGGGCCAAGGTACCAAACTGTCTTTTCAGATTTTGAACCTGGGGTGCCTACCATGGCCCCATTGTATCATGTAAATGGGAAGGGGAATTTGTGGGATGTTTTTAAAGGCTTGGCAGACACAGCTCTTCAGGTGTGCTATGGTATTTAGCCTGATGTCTTCAATCAAATGAACCTTGGATTTACGTACTTGGAATAGTAAATTGAATTAAAGAGCAAACCTTAGGTAACTGGAAAGCTCCGTTATAACGACAAGTTTTCGTAGGACCAGACTGAGTGAAGGCTTAGTGGAAGGGGAGGCGTGGCAAGGAGGAAATGTATAAAGAGGAGAACAGCTAAAATGAAGGGAAAGGCGAGAGGGCCCGGAATAGCATTCAGAGGACAGTTGAGGGACAGGGCAATGATGTTTCCTTGGAGAAGCGTGCTTCTTCTCTCCTTTCTCTGACTCCTTTGATTTTGCTTGACCCGACTCTTCTCAGGCAGCAAGTTTACAGCCTAAGGCTCTTTGTTAAAAATAACTTATTTGCCAAGAGAAATTCATACTAGCATGGGAAAAAATGCTGTGGAATAGAGATTTTGATAACAAATAATGTGACAATAGCCGCCGAAGGATAGCCCACCTCTGGCTTCCTCGTGATGCCAGCTGTATCCAGATGGTCTGGGGAAGGGGGGAGCGGCCCATGACTCACAATCATCTGACTGCATTCGTGGTATGAGACAGGCCAGGCCAAGTGCCGTAATGCCTTCCTCCTAGACCCAGGGATGGCCATGCCAGGGTTTGATTTTCCTCTTTGTCACTTACATCAAAGAGGAAGATTTGGCAAATGATGTCCCTTTGTTGGAGGAAAGGGATCGAGATTGGTTTAATATAGAGGTTCTTTGAAAGAAATCAATGTCTAATCTACTCTTTTAAATTTGTGAAAGCTTTGCATAATGCAGCTGGAGGTATGTGGAGGGCTGATAGCATGTGAATTTTGGATTAGGATGAAGTTTAAACTGAAGTGGACCCTGTTAGTTAACCTTGGCTACATAAAAAATTACCACAAAGTTAGCTGCTTAGGAGAACCCTTACTCAAACACTTAAACCATTGAAAATGTTTATTGTCTCATGGCTTTTGTGGGTCAGGAGTCTGGGCACAGCTGAGCTGTGTCCTCTGGCTTGGGGTCTCTTACGAGACTGCAGTTCACATGGCTGCCATGGTTGTGGTCTCATCTGAAGGCTTGACTGGGGAAGGATCTGTTTCCAAGCTCACATAGCTGTTGGGAGTATTCAGTGTCTTGGAGGCTGCCAGACTGAGGGCCTTAGTTCCTTGTGGGCTGGTGGCCACAGTCACTTCCTTGCTACATGGGCTTCTCCAGCACAGTGTCTTGCTTCATCTCCCCAGCGAGGGAGAGAGTTTGCTAGCAAGACAGAAGCCACAAGCTTATGTAGCCTCATCACTGAAATGACGTCCCGTTATCTTTACTATATTCAGCTCATTAGAAGCTAGGCACTAGTCCAACTCACGCTCAGGAGGAGGGATTGATTACATAAGGGCATGAATGCCAGGAGGTGAGGATCACTGGCCGCCATCTTTGAGTCTGCCTGCCACAGCCTCACATCGCAAAGCCTCTTTTTTGTGTATTCTTCAGAACCCTGCCATAAAAGGTTTTGCTTCTGTGGGTCTGGGAGGGATTCAAATTTAACTAAGAGACTGAAAGACGTGAATGGAAAATTCTGATTGGATTTGCTCTGGTTACTTATTTACCTCGATTAACTTATCCATTGTCTTGCAGAGGGCTTCAAATACGTGAATTCCTTTCATCTTCAATGACCCTGAGAAGCAGGCAGACAAGGAACCAGGATGAGACGCAAACTGGAATCTTGTTCATCCTCATAGGGTTGAGAGCTCTTGGTTTTTTAAGAGGGCAGAGGGTGTCAAGAGGGAAGGCTTGATTGGGGTTGACCAACATGGGGGCACTTCTTCTCTGCAGGGGCAGGGTTAGCTGTGGCTGGGCTGCTGGGCTACGCAGAATATCAAGACACCAAGTCTGTGAGCCTGTTTGAAGGTCAGACAAGGCTCCAGAGGCAATGTTGGAAGTCAGGATTTGGGAAAGGCCATCAGAGACAAACAACAAAGCCTAAAAGGGCCAAGTCCTCTGACAGACAGCCTTTCCTTTCATATAAGTCAGAACCGAGGGGAGAAAGCTGCACTTTTTATCATGAGTTGTCATGCCCCCAGTGTAGAATTTGGACTTTACGAAACCAGTAGAAGCCATCGTACTCCGGTGGCTGTCAACCACGAGGCCAGTTTTTTCTCTCCTACCACCTTTGTCAGCACAGCTGTGACTGAATTTTTTTCCAGTTTTCTCTTACATTATAAAAATGAGTGGAAAATGGAAACGGGAAAATGCTGGTACTTACGGTAACACATCTGAGGCAAAGACCGAGCCTGTTAGCTGTACAGACAGTGTTGACTACTTAGCCTCGATTTGTTACTGGTCAGATGATTTCAGTCGTGCAAGAGATAAAAGGGAAAAACCTGCATGAACTGCTGGAGATGCATCCTTCAACATCGCATCTCTGAGGCCGTGTTTAGTGTTGGGGGAAAATGGGGTAATCTTCATTATTATGGATTGAGAATCCACAATAATGGGGGGGGGCAACCTTCGGTGATTCAAACAGCGAGAAATCAACAGATCCATAGAGCTTTGGGTAGAAGATGGCCTGCTCCAGACTCCTTAATCAAGAGGACAGCGTTCACTCCCTACTGACGCGTTTTTCAAGGAATTCGATGACACCATCAGAATCGCCACACAACTGCCAAAGTAATTTTTTAAAAACATAAATCAGACCAGGTCCCTCCTCTCTTTCAGATCACTTCACTTGCACTTAAGGTAAATAAAACACCCAACCCCAACTATTGTTTCTTGCCTGTAAAATCTAGAGTCCAGACAAGGGGTCAACCTACTTCCTCCCAGGGGCCAGATCTGGCCTGCCGCCCATGTCTATGCGGACTGTGAACTACAGATGGTTTTTCCATCTTTAAATGGTTGGTAACAAGATTGCATGAAATTCAAAATGAAAAGCTTGCAAGAAATTCAAATGTTAATACCCATGAAAGAAGTGATTTTGGAACACAGCCTTGCCGATTTGTTTGTAATGACTGTTTTGGTTTTTTATAGAAAAGGCTTGTGGACTCCCGCACTAGCCACATTGTCTTCTATTCTGACACCTCTCAAAGAGTCAGCACCTGTGCCCACCTCAGGGCCTTGGCACTTGCTGTGCTCTGTGCTTGGGATGCCTCTTTGTGACCTCTGCTCAAATATCATTCCTTCATTTCCTGTCCATATTTGCTCTGGCATGTTGATAATGTTAATAGCATCAACTACCCAAGGTGTTTCTTTCTTTCTTTGCTTATTTCATTGTTTCTCCCACTTGAGTGTAAGCTCTCGGAGGGAGCAGTTCTGGCTTGCTCACCACCTCGAAAGTGCCTGGTGCACACCGGGTGCTCTGTAAAGGTTTGTTGACAGGCTGCATGAATGAAAGGAAATCGGTGCCACATCTCTAGCTTGATCCTCTGCTACATTCATCCTTTTCAGTAAGCTGAGATAATTAGAATATAAGATAAGATATCCCCAAGTTAAATTTATTGTTTGTAATTTAATGTATTTTTTAACATTTTAAATAAACCTGAATAGTCAAGAGTACATTGTATGACACTTAAGGAATAAGGAAATGAAACATTTATACCATAATTTAGATTTCATAATTTTTTAAAATTCTCTCCCCACTTACACCCTCCTCTATTTCACTTCTTCTCTCTCTTTTTTTTTTCTTTTTGAGAGAGAGAGAGAGAGATTGAGCATAGGGGGCAGAGGGAGAGGGAGAGAAAGGTTAAGCCGGTTCCGTGCCCAGCGTGGAGCCCAACACGGGGCTTAATCCCACGATCCTGAGATTGTGACCCGAGCTGAAATCGAGTCAGATGCTTAACTGCCTGAACCACCGAGGCACCCCCCCGCCCCGCTTCGACTCCACTAACATGTAAAGATCTGTATATTCCAAATTTCAAAGTTTCCATTTGCATTGAATTTTTAGGAACGCGTTTTGTAAAAGAGAAGCAAAGAAACAGATGCATTTATGCCTGCTTCTCTCCCTGTCCTTTTTACACATCCTTAAGAGCACACAGGTGAGGCGCTGTGGGTGGACATCTGCGGACGGCTTTTCCCCAGAGGACACCAGTCCAGTGCAGGAGGCGCAGAACCGTCCACATAACACGTAAGGGTGGGCTCCTGCCTGCCACATGTGGCCTGTTCTTCACCTCACAGTGCATAGCCTGGACCACATGAACACTTAGATGTGCTCAAGGGCAAATGAGGTTGCTAGAATGCCAAGAAGTGAGCCGTGTTGACCACAGATGTGTAGTTTGGAGACTCAAAGGCAGCTAAGAGGCGAAGGCTGCTGTTTCGTGGCAAATCTTGGTCCGCGTGGCTACAGTTCTCAGCAGGGCACCCTTGTTGCTGTCAGATCATTCTCTGTTTTTTCTCTTTCCAGTTTTTCTGGTCCGCCAGGGTTCGCCGAGTTCCCTCTCTGGCCACTGTGGCTACCCCACCGGGAGAGACAGGATCACTCCTGTCCTCAAGATGCTCGCTGTCTGCATTGCGGAAACAGATGGGCCTTCCCATGGGCCGTCGTCACACAGAGACGCTAGACATAAGACACTGTTGCAAGGGGCAGCGTGGGGGACCGCTCACTTGGCGGGAGCCGGGGATGGTTGCTGGCAGGCAGAGATGCTTGGTGATGGCGAGGTGAACCTGGGGAGGCCGTGGGAGAACTGCCTCTGCTGAGTGAGTGCTCAGCAGGTCATTGCGGAAAGCGGAAAGCCGGAAAGCTGAGCCCTGTGGTGTGATTGGAACCACAGGAGGCCAGACTGGTGTGTGGAGGGGAGGGGGGAGGGAAGAGGCAGCCCCAGGCCCCATCTGAAGGCTTGACTCCTTGCTGCCTCCAGAGGCAAGGACCACGGAGACCTCTGTCCGCAGGGAGGCAATGTGACATTCGCCAGGGCTCATTGGAGTAGTTGTGGGCATCGGCAGTCGTGTGCTTCAGAGTAGGACAGCGCAGAGAGCTTTGCTTCTGTCGAAAGCCGTTACAGTTCTTGCTTTTTGGGCGACAGTTAATAGAACAAGGGCTTTGGAGCCAGATGCTGCCTTTGCCATTACATTCCTGGCCCTGGGAAGTTCCTCCATCCAGCCCTGCTTGAGTTTCGTCGTCTGTTAAAAGGATATAACAATAAAACGCACCTTATAGGGTTGTTCTGAGAATTAAATCGGGTCACACGTATATCAAGCATGTAGTAAGCACACATTCAATGCCATCTATTATTGTTGTTAACGTTTAATTGATGGTTCTCTCAGTCCCACAAAGGATATGCTGTGAAAAGTCTTAACTTTGGCCATCAAGTGTTAAGTGAAGAATAAAATCGCATAAGAGGTAGCAGTTTTAGTATGTGTTTGGTTTCTTTCGTGTTATCGAACCCCCCCCCCCAATATGCACCATGCTTGTTTAATTACATCTCCCTGCTTCCTGCCTTCCAGTTCCGAACGCAGGAATCACCATATTAGCATGGTAATGTCGCAGTGATAATCTACCGAGTCTATGTAAATAAGGAACATCTGTGCAATATTTATGACCCATAAAACACAGTTATACTCTAAAATGTTGTTCTAATCCCAAGTAGGTCATTGTGATGGAGCCATGAGCAGAGGACCCTCCTGGGGCCCTCTGCTCTGTTCACCAAGGTCTGTGCCAGCCAGCCCAGATGGGAACGGGCAGTGCCACATGGCAGTTGGCGAAAACTAGGCTCCTGAGGGTTTTTTTGCCCATCAGAGCAAAAAATGAGTTGTCTTTTTGCATGAAAAATGGGGTAAAGGTGCTTTTTTATCAGGAACAGCCAGCTTTCAGTTGTGTGCTGAGGTCTAGATACTTTCTGGACTGTGCAGGGGACGTTTTAAATCCTGGCTCGGTGTTCTGACATGGGGTACATTTGTGTTGTATTTGTTGCCGTTTTTGCTTGGGTGTCTGGGAAACTCAGCCACATTTGCAGCCCCATCTTAAACATCCTGTGAGACGTCTCTGTGGACGATTTCTTTAATAACCGCTCTTTCCCTCTGGTCTTGATTTTCCATTGGTTCTGGTTTCCTTATATCCTTATAGGATTGCATGTCTTTTTATAAGCTAACTTTTAAATTCTTCAATGGATATGTCACGCTAACGCTAACATTAAGCTCTTTTCCCTTGCCATTTGTTATGTTCTTAAAGTCTGCAAACTCATTTACATGATTGGCTTAGAAAAACACCAGCAGAAAGATGGATCTACCCTGCGCCCAAGTCCAGTTCACTTTTTGTGTATAGGTTACACTGGGCTTGGCGAGACTTCTCTACAAAGGGTCCATGTTGTAAATGAAGGAGTATGGCTGTTCCAATAAAACTTAATTTACAAAATAGGCAGTTGGCCTGCAGGCCATGATTTTCGGATCCCTGCATGAGAATAATACACAAAGAAAAAGTTTCTAGTCACCTTGAGGAATTGGCATCTTGAGATGATGCTCCCATGAAACCACCATTGAGGTCAGGATGTAGAAGAGGACCAGGGTCTTAAAGTCTCCTCCTACCTCTTCCCATGTATCACCTCTCGTTCTACCCCAGAGATAAGCAATGTCTTCTAAACATAATAAGTATGTTCTGTATTTCATTGAATCCTGCATACGAAAACACTATAGATTTTTAAAAAAAAAAAATTATTCTTGAGAGGCAGACTTGTTCCATGAATCAGCGTGGGCCAATCCTCAGCATTGCTGTTGACTGGCTCTATCCTCATGATCTAATTATTGAGAAACCCTTTGAGTTTCCATCCTTTGATCTGTGAAACGGGGATGTTGATGCTTGTTTCGGAGGGTACATAAGCAATCAGTCCGATGATATCCTGGAGGTCCTTCATTGTAGTCCTTGTGTAGAGAAACCACCTAATTTTATTCTTTCATCAACTGAATTGCCTTATCAACGTTGGCGAACCCTTCAGTAGGTATAGCAAGGTGCCGCTGTCTGGGGTCAGTTGCTAACTCTAAGTAGAGAGTGATTATTAATTAATCAGACTTATCTGTGTGTCAGTAACCAAACCCAGTCAACTTCTTTCAAATTTATTCTGGCTGTTGGATGCCTCCGTGAGGCCTCTGTTGGCATTCAGTTTTCCCAGAACACCAAACAAATAGCCGTTGTGGGGGTTTCCTGGCACGGAGACCTCCCTGCTCATTGGTATTCTGGTGGTTTCTTGCTCACACATGAGCACTTGTCTCCCGGGCTCAAGGCCGGCTCCCCTGTATGGGCTGCTGGGTTACATCGGGGAGGCCTGCTTCCTGGGGGGGCCCTTGCAAGATTGGTCTTTCTGGGGGGGAGGGTGGGCAGGATGGGTTGGCCCCCTTACGTCCCCATGCCAGAGTTTCTGTCAGCAGCCTGGCAGTGGACACGTGAAGGGTTACCAACGACTTTGTCTTCACTGATTTGCTTGGGAGCTCGGCGGCCGGGTTTTGTGGGTGCCATCAAAGGCAGCAACAGAAATGAAAATTCCCTTGGGGATGTGAGTTGCTGTCCTCGCTCTCAAAGCACTTCCACTTCCTCCCTCCAGAAAGGCTTATTTGGAGAGATCAGTATCGATGCCGGAGAGCCCATTTTAGGGAAGGAGGACTCTGCAGTCCGAGAGCAATGCCGTGAAACTGAAAGTGCCCTCTGGAAGGGCCTGTGTGGGCGGTGAGGAGGCTGGCCTTTTCCTTCAAGTGTGAAGGGGGTAACAGGAAGAAGCAGCAGAGAGGAAACTCAGTGCGAGGGGCTTTTACAAACGTTTTATAACCTCCTCAGGTCAACTCTGAGAGGCAGATGGCACCCCCCCCCCCATTTTATAGGGAGAAAAACTGAGGCTCAGAGGAGTTGGGTGGATTGGGGGCAGGAGACGGAGCGATATTAGTGATAATGCCACAGTGGGTCCTGCCAACACCGTTTGGGCCCTGCCACTGTGGTGTGTCCCAGCCAAAGCCAGATGTTCGTGCCCCCAGCCCCACCCCGCAAGCAGCCCTCCCCCCATTGCCCAGGGGTGGGCAGGAGTGAAGTATCATCCTCAGGATGGAGAACTTGTGGTTGTGTGTCCTACCCTGGATCCTAGAGCGCCCCCGTGGGATTAGGTAGCTGTTGGCCACAGTAGTCACTTACTTGAGGACACAGAATGTGTTGGTTTCTCTCCTTCCATTTGTCACATGCCTTCCCCTTGACCAGGGTTTCCTAGGATCACATTCCAAATAAACCATTTGTTCTCTAATCCTGGCCTTGAGAACTGCCTCTGGGGGAACCCACACTAAGTCCAGTGTTACTGATAATAACAGTAAAAACATGATAATGATCGCTGATGTTTTCTGAGCAGTTCTAAGCTGTTCAGATGGATTTTGTCACTAACCACTCACTAACAAACCTATGAGGTGAATAGCATTCCTGTCTCACATGTGAGGGAATGGAGGTTCAGAGATGTTGATTGGCTTGTCTAAGGTCACACAGCTAAAGAGTCACATTTTTTGTTGTTGTTGAAGATTTTATTTATTTGAGAGCGAGAGCGAGAGATTGAGAGAACAAGTTGGGGGAGGGGCAGAGGGAGAAGCAGACTCCCTGCTGAGCAGGGAGTCTGATGGAGGGTTTGACTTCAGGACCGTGGGATCACAACCTGAGCAGAAGGCAGACGCTTAACCGACTGAGCCACCCAGGCACCCTAGGATTCCTCTTCTAGGTTTTCTGACTCTGTGTCCCATGCTCTCCCCAGCTAGCTGCCTGCTTTTATACAAGTTGTCCTTGGTAACACTTGAACTGTCACGGGATGGAATTGTTTCAGGAGATGCTTACCTCTGGGCGTACCCTGCTGCTGTGACTGCTTGGGCCGTGTGTTTGGGGTCTGGCTGTATGTTCTGAGGTCATAAGCTTTAATGGGAGCATGGATAGGATGGGGGAGACAAAACATTACCATGTAATTCATCCTGCTTTGAATTGGACTAAAAGCCAGTTTTTTTTTTTTAATGATAAACTTGGTATTTATTTATTTGAAAGGTTCCGTTTATTTGAGAGAGAGACAGTGCATGTGAGAGAGCATGCTTCATGGGTGGGGGGAGGGTTGGGGAGGGGCAGAGGGAGCAGCAGCAGGAGAGGGAGAAGCATACTCCCCGCTGAGCAGGAGATGCGGGGACCCTGAGATCATGACTTGAGCCAAAAGCAGACGCTTAACGAACTGAGGCACCCAGGTGCCCAGATAAACATGGTTCTGAAGACCTTTTCCAATAAAACAACCCCCAAATTTATAGCTTGAGCCCTGAAGTGTCTCTAGATAACCTGACTCCGATAGCCAACTACATGACATTTACACTTGTGTGTCTAACAAGCATCTCACATCCAACTTGGCCGGCAGCGAGCTCCTGATTTTCTAAACCTCTCTCAGCCTTCCCAGCTTCAGCTGATGGAAGCCCCACAGTTGCAGTTTCCCAGGCCAGATCCCTTGAGTCTTTCTTGACTCCTCTCCTTCTCTCGTACCCAGCGTCTAATCCATCCACAAGTGCACCCTGCTGTCTTCCAAGTATGCCGGCATCCCGTACACTAACTGTACCCACTGCTCCTGCCAAGTGACTTGGCCCTCCTCACAGACGTGGAAGAGTCTTGTCCTGGCTGTTATATTTCTGAAGCGTGAGAAATTGATTTACATTTTTAAAGGGAGTCCAGCCATTTTGAGGAATATCTCTCCTGGAGGAGACTATTAATGGCTTTAACAGTCTGGCGTCTCCTTTCCCCAAAGACCCAAGGATGTAGAAGGTGTGTATCTTCTCACCTGGAAGGAACTTGCTGCCACTCTCTTTCCCGGGGGGGGGGAGGGATAGGGCCATCTCTTGGAGTTGCTCCACATGCCGCCTACTTCTGAAAGGCTTACTTGTGTTCTCTCATCTCTGTTGGGGGTGGGGTGGGTTAGGCGAACTGGGTCTCCAGGTAGGAATGGTGAGGGCAAGGGAGTTAGGGGATGAATGAACGAAGCCAAGATGCAGAATTCTGAGGCAGCACATGGGTTCAGGGAGCCCTGTGAGCGGCTGAGGCTGGTGAGGGGGAGTGAAGTGGTTTTGATGGGAAAAGACACTGGAAATCCTGGCAGGGCGGACTAGCCCAGGGCCCTACTGCTGGGAGACACCAAGGAGTTCTGGGGACAATGGGAAGCCATTGGCAGGTTCCAAGTAGGAGAGTGACATGATTAAATTTGCTTCGTAAAATAATTACTCTCATGGTTGGTAAAATGCTGAGTCAAAGGGCACAGGCCCAGAATCAGGGATAGAAGTGGGGAGAGGCTGGAATAGTTCAGGTTAAGGCTTATAAATTTTGTGCACGCACACACACACATTGTGGTAATTGATAAGGAAAGAATTTGACTTGACTTAGTGACCAAGCAGATGCTGAGGAAAAGGAACAATCTAGGAAACCTTACTAGCCTCCCTTTTAAAAAAAGAGATTTTATTTATTTGACACACACACACACACACACACACACACACACAGCGCATAAGCAGGGGGAGGGGCAGAGGGAGAAGCAGACTCCCTGTCCTATTTGGGGCTCCATCCCAAGACTCTGGGATCATGACCTGAGCGGAAGGCAGATGCTTGGCCGACTGAGCCCCTCTGTGCCCCCGCCCCCAGCATCCTTCACGCCGAATAGGGATGATAACGTGAACCCTTACTCTTGATGGCGTACCCAGCATTATTCACCCTTTCCTTCTGATTGTACGTAGTTTTTTTTTTTTTTTTTAAGATTTTATTTATTTATTTGACAGACGGAGATCACAAGCAGGCAGAGGCAGGCAGAGAGAGAGGAGGAAGCAGGCTCCCTGCTGAGCAGAGAGCCCGATGTGGGGTTCGATCCCAGGACTCTGAGATCATGACCTGAGCCGAAGGCAGCGGCTTAACCCACTGAGCCACCGTGGCGCCCCTGTACGTAGTTATTTATTCTCTTTCCCTAAGAGTGGCTCTCACGCCTAACAACGCCAACCCCACCCCTTCCCCCAATCTTATCCAATCAGAGATAATCCCTCTTTCCCACTCATGGTGATTGGCTGAGGCCTGGGTTCTTGAACCAAGTAGCTCCTGCGGTTCCTTGGGCACAGCAACTGGTGAATACGTGGCCATGGGACCATATCTGGGCCAATGAGGAGACGAAGGGGAAAGCGGGTTTTCCCTCCCCTCTGGATGTCAGATTCACTGTGGGTTTCGGAAGTGACCAGTGGCCCTGGCCGCTGAGGCTTTTGCTTAAGATGCCCCAGGGCATCCTAAGAATTTCAGAATTTCAGACCATTTGCTTCTGCTCTTGTTTCTCAGCGCTTCTTTGTTTATACGTTTTTTGTTTTGACACTGTGTTTTCACCTGAAGGTGGAGAACCGATCTTCACATAGACACACACTGTTGTGTATTTTTTTTTTTTAAAGATTTATTTATTTATTTATTTGACAGAGAGAGAGAGAGATCACAAGTAGGCAGAGAGGCAGGCAGAGAGAGAGAGGAGGAAGCAGGCTCCCCGCTGAGCAGAGAGCCCGATGCGGGACTCGATCCCAGGACTCCGAGATCATGACCTGAGCCGAAGGCAGCGGCTTAACCCACTGAGCCACCCAGGCGCCCTGTTGTGTAGTTTTTTATTGGGAAAAAAAGGAAGCGAAACACACACGTACGATCCTTCCATAATTCTGTCCCTTTATCTGAATTATGCTGAACAAGCGGTGAAAGTCTCTATCTTCCTTAGCCCACGGGCTTTTCCATTTCCGCCAGACAGGGCTAATTATTATTTCCTGTTTGTTGTGTGTCCTTTCTTTTTCCCGTGGGTGTGCAAACACATCCAACATACACACACGCGTGCTTTTTAGCAATGGTTCGATCATGTCATACACTGGGGTTTCCAAACTTAAGATGCTTCGCTTCACAGAGAGGGGTGCTCAGAGGAATGATTCTCTGGGTGTCTTCAGCATGCCTTTGCCTCAGTGTTCCTTCGTCTTTATATATGTGATGGCAACCAACTTCGCCATGTGCTTTGAGTGTATTCCTGTATTTGGCACTGGTTAAGTGTCCTTTAGCTCTTAGCCCGGACAATATAGTATCTGGGTTTGAACAACTAGGAAGCTGCCCCTAGATTCTCTTGGCCAGTATGAAAACCTGGGTGAGGGGTAAAAATGGGGAAGAAGTTAGTAAAAAAAAAAAAAAAAAAAATCAGAGAAATATTTAAGTCATACAATCCCCGTTTCAGGTTTTGGAATGGAATGCCAAGTACAGAATGTTAAATGGGACATTTTCAGAGCTTAGGAGAAGTTTGATATATGGTATGTAATTAAGAGGCTGAGGAGAGTGCCATTTTTTTATATCCTCTACTTGTCACTTGCGCAGGTTTGACTTCAAATATGATTTTTGAGGTTACAAGGGTAATTAATTGTACCGTCTCTTCCAGGAAGTATCATTCACCTGAGTAACATCCTCTAAATTGACAGACCCAGAGAAGGAGTGGGTAAAGGGAAATAAAAGACACTACGAATTTATTCACTTAACAAATATTTACTAGGTGTCTACTATGTGCCGTGGGCCTTGCTGCTTAGATTGGGGGATGCAGTCGGGATTGCAGGGCATTGAGGGGAACTTGCCTAGTCTAGCCAAGGACAGGGAAGACAAGAAGTGCAAGCTAAGCTCCACCAGGAGATCTGTTGGTCCCAGATCGGGACAAGATGCATGGCTCGGCTGTCTGACTTGAATGGGATTAATTCCTATGTTTTATTTTTCTTGTCCAGCTATAGATATTTTAAGATAAGCAAGACAGGCCCATTTAAGAAAACAAAGAGAAGAAAGGATAGGAGCAGAAACAGTGTCTCTGTGATCCTACTCTGTAGAACCAGCTACTTTAGTATTCTGGTAAATGTAAAAAAAAAAAAAAAAAAAAAGGAAAAAAAATTTTGTTTGGCTTAGTTTTAAAATGTAAATTTATTTAGTTGGTCTTTGAGGCCACGGTTCAACTTGAACATGAGAGACAGGCTTTTCCTGAGCAGTTCTCTTATTTGGCAAAACCATTGTCTCCCTGATGAGGAATGAATGCAGAATGAAATCTTTAAAGCTTCCTCAGGATGTCACTGTAAAAGGAAGCATCAAGTCATTCCTATTGCTGTTGACTCCCAGATGTGGTGGCTCCAGGCGGGTTTGCAGAGGTTTGCAGAGGTTGTCTTGCTACATGGTTGTCTTGCTACAAGAGGTGGACTCTTGGACTCCCTAGACTTCTAGTTTCTTGATTTCTTAGCTTTGATGCATCTATGGGTTGAATGGGGGTGTATCTTTAAGTAAACAGCAAAAGCAGGAGTACGTGTGTGCGGCTTGTTCATACAGATCTGGAATCTTGAGTTTCTGGATTTGGTTGCCAGTTTTCAGAGTTACTAAAGCTCTCCGAGACTCAGTTTTCTCATTGGCAGTTGGCCTTCTTGAAATTCTTTATTAGCTTTCCTTCTTAGAAGCTTTCTGTTCCTGTGCCTGGAGGCTATACCATTTTTTTTTTTTTTTTTTTGAGGCTATACCATCTTTTACGCCATTGAAGCACCAAGGCTAGAGACATATTCTTGAATATTTAGGTGGAGAATCCTCAGGGCATCTCAAGCCAACTCTGACCTGTCCATTCCCTTCTCACACATAAACATGGGGGCAGACCACCCACCCTTCATCTCTAGGAAGACTGAACATTTCACTATATGTGTGCTGTAGTTATTTTCTTCCGGAGTTCCTTCTCTCTCTGGGGTTGAGTGAGTTTCAGGCCTTGGAAGACCCTTGGCGGGGAGGGTACGGTCATGACAGCAGTTGCAATTATGGTTTCTGGGAAGAGAGCAATGGTAACTCCCCAAATAGGGGGCTCCAGGAAATGTGGAAGAACATTGGTGGGGTATGTAGACCTCAATCGTTTACGAGACATTTTCGTGTTGTTTGGAGATCCATTTGAGAGTTTCCATGCTTGTGTGTTCTAGGGGGTGCCTTAGTTTATGCAAATAAATGAACACAGGGGAGGATGGGTTTTAGGGTGTGACCCCATGGAGGGCAACACTCCTTGACTCTAGCCAGCTATTGCCATGAAGCATCTTGAGCTCAGTCTTGCCCATGTTTTTCATTTTTAAGAGAATATCTAAATATCCAACGTTTTTGCAGAATCTCCTGATGCTGAACATTGGGCACTTAAAAAAAAAAAAAAAGGATATTTGATTCTGTGGATCCAATAGAACCTAAGTGTGGGTCACTAATAGGATTAGAATTATCCTGAAATTCCCTTCTTAGTTTTTGCACTTGGGGATTCTGTATTTCCCCCCACATCTGCTCCTCCCAGCCCATGTCCAGGGTGTTCACACATTCCTTCCCTGAACCCTTCACAGTTCTCTTTCTTTGAATGAGCCCATTGCTGTCATTGAACTTCTACAAATGTAAGACTAGGAGACCCCAGTGCTGTGCAGCTCATCTCATGAAGTGTGGTCCTGCAAAGCAAAATGCAAAGCACTACATGAGGGTTGTGATTTATGCTGTCGCAGAAAGAACTGCCTAACCACTGGATGCACGTACGGGGCCTTTCACATACATTATCTCCTTAGATCCAGGTGGTGTGACCTCCACTGTACAGACGCTGGCGGAGTTTCATGTGCATCCGGTAAGGGACAGAGCCCAGTTTTCTCATCCATCTCCACCACTCCAGAATAGGGCTGCTTCTCTGGTTCTTGGAGATATTATTTCCTTCTACCCGAGGCCATAACAAATACATCCTTGAAGCATGCCTTGCACATAGTAGGTGCTCTATAATTACCTTTCTAAATAGTAGTGTTTGGCTGGCTTTTCTCCAGTGGGTAGCATTAGCCTAGGGGAAGCGGTTTTTTAGGGCCTATATAATGAGCCTTTATAAACTTGAATTTTCAAGATGAGGCTTATTTTGTTGAAATTCAAAAGAAAGGCAAATATTTACTAATTTTTACTTTATTAAAATGTAATACACAAGGGCATATTTTAGAAATGATAAATCGTTTCCTTCACAAAGGGATCTTGGGGAGAAAGAAATGTAGCACATTTAAAAATTATATACTATTCTATAATTGCACAAATCAAATATGTGTATTATTTGTAATTACACCAGTAATATATGTAATTACATGAGAAAACAATTAAAGCAAAGTGCATTCCAAGGGAACATGAATCAAGTTTTTTTTTTTTCCTCTTCCCCAGTTATTCTGTGGCATTAATTTGTCTTCCAGAAGCAAGAATATCACAAAGACATTTTAAAAACATCCCTGACCTATCTCAGGCACTTTAAAGATTTCTTGAACAGAAGATACTGGGGTTTTGCAGTCTTGGAGGTGAGAGTGAGATGCATCATACTGTTTTACTTCTGCTGGTGGGTTTTTTTTTTTTTTTTTTGGCCTATAAAAATGGTAGCAGAGAGTACATTTTTTAGGCATGCTAATTCTATACCACCACTGCACCCAAGCCTCCAAAGTGGTCCTGCTATGCATAATTTTTCTCCAGGAAAAAACAACCCACATGTTCTATATTTCTTCTGGGGAAAAAAAAAAAAGGCTGATTTGGGGGATAATGAGTAATGGTCCACTGGTCAGAAATGCACATCTTTTAAGAAATTCAGGGGTTATGTGGAACGGAATTTAAGCCTGTCATCTCAGGAGAGATTATTCATTGAACCATTCATTCATCAGACAGTTACAGAGACCTGCTGTGTGTATCAGTTGCTCTGTTGGGTGCTGGGGTTACGGAGATGAGCCAGCCAGTGCCTGTTCCATGGAGGTAGAGCTTGGTTTGCTGGGTGAAAGACGCATACACAAATAGAACCGGGGGGCTCCGAAGAAGAGGGTCCAAAAGGCCTCACAGGGTGGTGAGGGGTTTGGAAGAAATAGACAGAAATGATTGCATTGGATACCCCTCGCCCCGGAGATGGGATGGGGGGGTTGGTGCGAATGCTGTCCAGGCCGGAGTGACAGATGTGTGAGGGCAGTGGGGGGTGGGAACAAGTGTGGCACATTCTCAAACTACGGGTTTCCTGGAGCTGGGAGCCAGGGTCAGTTGTGACGAGTGAGGGTTCCCTATGGAGGCAGACCATACCTCCCATAGCCTGGGGGTGTGATGGCAGAAGGCTGTGTTGGGGAGGCCCCCCGGGAATTTTTATCCCACTTTCTCTGCAACTGCCACAGGCAGAGCTCTTGCTTTGCTCAAGGAGATCTTTTGCACGTTTAAACTCTTGTCTAGGGCTGTGGAGTTACCCACAGAGTCTGGTCCCATGGGAGGGAGATCTGGATGGGACGAACGG
Source organism: Mustela nivalis (assembly GCF_964662115.1). NCBI lineage: Eukaryota > Metazoa > Chordata > Mammalia > Carnivora > Mustelidae > Mustela > Mustela nivalis. The sequence goes on along the minus strand of NC_139027.1, from coordinate 128,160,333 downwards.
TGGCTGTACTTACTGTCAGGGGTGAGGGTACTAGGTTGTGTGGTCCTTTTGCTTTGACCAGTGTCTCCATTCATTTCAAGGCCCCTTGGAGGTCTGTCCACAGACCGAGGTACAGGGATAATGCGTGTCTTGAAGGAGTACTGGGTAGACCGCTAGCAGCCGTGGGATCTGCAGGTGCCTGATGGAGAAGGAGGACTTACAAACATGCAGAGAAACATCATACAGAGTTGCTTTCCTCCCCCTTCCTCTGGTTTTCTACTTTTCATCGCATTCTCCTATATAGACTCGAAATGTTAGCAAACAAGAGCCTGTGGGATGCATTATTGAATCCTACCTCCGTTGGTCAGAGCGTAAATATCACTCAATTCCTTCATGTGTTCGACACATATTTATGTGGTGCCGAGCTCTGTGCATGGGCTTCTGTCTCTGCTGTGGAGAAAGAGTCTTTGGTCTTGTGGGGCAAATGAACTCCTGAGGGATCTCTGAGGAGGGTGTAGAGTGAGGATGACGATGGTGGCTGGCATTTCTTTTCTGATCTTTTCTTTTTTTTTTTAAGATTTTATTTATTTATTTGACAGACAGAGATCGCAAGTAGGCAGAGAGGCAGGCAGAGAGAGACAGAGAGAAGGGAGGAAGCAGGCTCCCTGCTGAGCATAGAGCCCCATACAGGGCTCGATCCTGGGACCCTGGGATCATGACCTGAGCTGAAGGCAGAGGCTTTAACCCACTGAGCCACCCAGGCACCCCTGGCATTTATTTTCTGTTTTGCAACAAGAATTAGCCTCATGTCCATTCTTTGAGGGGGGTATATGTTGTCTTTCATTTCACTGGGGGGTTGGGGAACTGAGGCATGGGGGTGGGTTTCTGGTAAGTGAGAATTCAGGCTCAGGGTAGTTACTGAGCCCCTAGCTGGTGGGCACAGGAGAGGAGGTAGTCAGTTTGATTTGGGGGCCGCCAGAACATGTCTCCAAGCTGGTGCCCCTTCAGTGGCTCCTGAAGGACACATCCAGAGGTATGACACAGGGCTGAATGTGCTCGGCTCGAGTAAAGCTGGGATGAATTATCACTGGTGTTTCTGGCGGAAGGTGAGGGGCAGAGGGATTGGAGTCAGAGCGATGCTGCTGGGCAGCTCTGGGAGGGACTCCCGCACTGGCCAGCCATGCTCTTGTCTTCCCGTTCTGGGATTTCAGATGACCTGTGAACACAGTCTGTTCCTCCTGCCCGCTGAGGGCATGTCTGAAGGCCTGTTTAGAATCACTGTGACGCAGGGTCCCCAAGGCCAGGCCTGGGAGGTCTTGTAGAGGTGTACATACTTTAGGGGGCTACTTTAAGAAAAAAAAAAATAGGACAGTTTAAATTTAAGAATTAGGTACAGGGTCTTGAAAGGGGCATGTGCAAGTGAGGGCCCCGTCGCGTCAGCTTTGTCAGTGTCATGGCCAATTTCACCACCAGACTGTCTTTTCCATTGACATCATGCTTATTTCTGCATCAGGGCAGGAAAATGATGGGCCATGGTTGTGTGTTTGTTTTTGGTCCAGAACTGGAGAGTCTTCACTTTGTCACGACACCCACCAAGTCTGGAGGGTGACCTGCCCAGAATCTCTTTCCAGGGTGCCTCCCGGGATTGGCTAACTGTGGCTCTTCTGGTCCCAGAATCATTCTACACACTCACAGATGATCTCCTTGCACATCTAGTTTTTCCATTGAGGAGGTACTAGAGATGGTTGATATTCAGGACATAATTCCCAGAGTGTTCCTGCCTTGCTAAATTTCAGTTTGTATGTCTTTCGTCAAATATTTGGCTTAGCCGGGGCTGGTTGGCATATTGTGTTAGCTCAAAGTGATTTATTGTCTCAGTGTCGTCCATTCACTACAGAGAGGTAATATTTAGTGTGTCAGTGGGGATTATGTTGTAATCTCAAGAAAAATATAGGAAGTTGGGGAGAGAAAAAAAATTCAGGGAGAAGAACCAAGTGGTTATTAAAATAGGCTTTTCTAATATATGTTCATTCGTTGAGAGTTACATCCACAACTTCATTTCTCATCAAAAAGTCTCAAAGAGCCAATTTCCAGTAGTTCTTATCCCTCCTTGCAGCTGAATATTTGGGGATATTTTAAAGTGATATCATAAAATAGATGGAAAATGAAGTCCTATAAATGATCTTTAATCAACAGGCTCTGTTCCTTTATGAAATAGAAAACAGTGAACAAAAGACTATGATTTTAATTCAAGGAATGAGAGCTATTTATTTTAAGTATTTCTGCAGAATGGCAGAAGTAATTTATTCAGTTATAATTAGACACATTGTAAAATGGACGATTGTGAAGACAGTGATTCTTGCTGGCTTCTTTGAGTTGGGGAAGGCGTTTCTGTATGATTCTCTGCTATCTGGCCACAGATCCTGGTGCCAGAAATTAATCTGTGAACAAGGGCGGAACTAGAGAAAAATGGAAGCTGAAACTGTTCACGTTCCTTTTTCATCCTGAAAATGGGTTTTCCTTCTTTCTGTCTTGATAAGAAACTCCTGCAGCAAGTACTTAAATTGCGGAAATACCTGGGTGTGAAGTGAGGTAACCTGGTTTAGCAGTAGGTAATGGAAAAAGAATTTGAAGTATTCAATCAAGGGGGAAATTACATGTACATTTATAGTGAACTGTGGCAACTTAAAAAAAAAACTGATGTTATTTGGGGCTGCATTAATAGAAGTATAGGAAACAGACCATTGGAGGTGACTGACAGATGGAAATTCTTGTTTTCTTTCAACAAGTGTTTATAGAGGGCTTCTGATGTGTCAGGGCTAGGGAGACATTGGTGAGCAACACAGATATGTCTCCTGGGAGGTCAGAGACTTTGGAAGGAGGTAGATAAATGGACAGATAATTATGAAACAGGAAGAAAATGGAGGGGAAATCCAGCATTGCATGTAGAAGCAGGGGGCTAGGGATAAGGCAGAGGAAATAGTCTTTGCATTGGCTCAGAGGTGAACCAGCATGGCGCTTTGGGGGACAAAATGCTAAATGTGGTTGGAGCATAGGGTCGGACGGTGCTATAGAGTAAGGGGTGAAGCCAGAGAGGTGACCAGGCAGCTCTTACAGAGAAATATAGACCATGGGGGTGAGTTATGGCTGTATCCTCATGGTAGTGGGAGCCATTCATGAGTCCTAGGCAGTGACATGCTGTGATCAGCTTTGCCTTTTAAGGCATCACTTTCACTTCCAGGCCAGTAAAAGGGGTGAAGACAAGGTGTCAGACAGGAGATGAGTGATGCAACATCTTTGAGAGATAGTGGTGGCCTCGACTATGGTCATGGCAGTGAGGATGGAGGGTATTGGGTGGATGGACCAGAGAACCAGTTAGGAAGGAGAATCAACAGGCAGGTGATTAACTGGATATTTGAGGAGAGAAAGTCAAAGTTGATGCCCAGCTGGGAAAGAGTTAGGATCCATCATCCCATGCAGAGTGTTTGGTTTTGTGGGGACAAGATCACAAGGTCAGATACATGTGCATGCAGAGGACGAGTGCCCGTGGGGTTCTGCAGTGGGAGTATCCAGTAAACAGTGGAGTTTTTGAGTCTGGAGTTTGGAGAGAAGCTGGAATTTTAGATCTTGGAGCCATTGGTGCACAGATGGTCACTGACTCCTGGGAGTGATGGATACCTATGCAGTGGGAAGAGCCAAGGGTTTAATACCAGTGTTGGTTGCATGGAAGGTATGGTACGCCATCTTGGATCCTTGCTCTGTGTCGCTCTGGATGGCAGAACCAGAGTCCAAAAGTTCCAGTAGGCAGTTGATCTCTTGGCAGTAGGTGGAACTTTTCTCATGGATACAAATGCCCAGAAATTTGTGGGCTCCTTGAAAGGTGGTGAATTTTCTGTTACCCGATGTATTCATGGAGAGCCCCAGGATCATTTGCCTGGGATCGTATGGAAGGCATTCAAGCATTAGATGGGGTGGTTGCCAAGGTGATTTCTAGATATCACCCTGGTCTAATTGCTACAATTAGTGAAATTGCCCTTATGGATTGAGCTGCCTATGTCATGATTCATATGTTCAGTTTGGTGTCTATGTGCCTCCTTCTATGACATTTCTTTCCAAGTCTGCATGGATTCCATGTCTTCACATCTGCCATTCTCTTTCCTGGAACCGCAGTTGGGGCCCTACACTGAGCCCGACACCTGAACAAACTCAGCTCATTTTCTTGCATCCTTTTTATTAAGTGGCTAGATGCTGCTGGGAAAATTTCTCAAACCTTAAAAATGTGGTCTCCATAAATGTATGGTACCCAGCTTCATCTGGCCTGCATATTGGCTCTTTAACTATTCCCTGGGCCTGGTCAACATTTCCCCAGTCTCCTGCACACTGCCACATCTGTTTCCATGTCTGATGGGGTCTCTCCTCACAGAAAACATCAGGCAGCAGATGCAAGTCCTCTCTCTCTTCTGCTGCTGGCTGGGTGGACTGCTGGCCCCTGAAACCTAGAGCAAGATGCCCTCCCTGTTCTACAAGGCTTCCTTCCTGGCCCTGAGAACTGGGATTTCAGAAGTCTTTCCACCATTCCCAAACTGATAGGACCAGCTCACTGTGACTAAGTGTTTAGAACAAACAGTGTTTGTTGTTTTCTTTCCGAGAGCCTGAAATTTTGGAATGTACTGGGCAGGGGTGCCTGCATGAACAGCCCCCAGAAAAAACCCCGGGCACTGAGTCTCTAATGAACCCCCCTCTTAGACAACAACTTTATACATGTTGTCACAACTCATCGTTGGAGGAATTAAGTGCCTCTTGTGTGACTCCGCTGGGAGAGGACTCTGGGGACCTCGCACGTGGTTTCCTCCAGACTTCACCCCATGTGTCTTTTCTTTTTACCGACTTGCTCCATCACAGCTGTGGGTGGGACTCTATGCTGAGTCCTGTGTGTCCCTCAGCAAACCACTGAACCTAGGGTTGGTCTTGGGGACCCCCAAGACACCTTCCCATTGGCATGTATATATGTTCACGTAATTCATTTTAGCAAATGAAGAAGCACAGACCCCAGGTTTTCTCCCAGCCTTTGTCCCACTGTATTCAGTGCTATTGACCATTTGGTCTTCCTCCACTGACTTGTTTGGCGGTGGGGTTCTGGTAATGGCTTTCCAGCCTTCTCTGTGGGCTTGTTCTCTTGGTTGGAGTTGACTGGGGCTCTGACCTGTAGGTGGTTCTTGCTGGGCTGAGATGGGGAGATTGCATGGGGAATCTTTGCAAGCCGAAGTGCCCAGTTCCTGCCTTGGGCAGCAGAGCAGAATGTCTGGGGGAGAGAACCCTGCATACAGCTTCCCAAGGAGTCTGGATCAGATTTTGCCTTCATTGGAGAGTTGTCACCCTATGTGATAACAGCCACACCCATTCCATTTATGTGACAGGACCCCCCTAATCAGTATCTGTGGTCAGAACTCCTCTTCTAAGATTGGAACCCAAACCAGAATGGGTCTTGCCTGCTTTTCTCTGTTCCTGTCATTGCTGGCTTAGTTCAGGCTGACATCCCTCGGACCTCACCCACCCCCCACTCCCCATACTCTGACCTCCCTCAGGGGCCATGGTGACCTTTTTCACAAGTGTAACCCCATCACCCCACCCTGCATAAAACTTGCGAGCATCTTGGCGCTCTCACGCCGAGCCTGGCATTTAGTGGGTGCTTGGTGAGTTTTGTTGAATGAATGAGTGAATGCATGAATGTGTAAGTGTTAGATTTTATTCAAGTGCCGAGTTAGCAACCCCGTGAGCCCTTTAGGCAGATAAAGAGCCAGGGCTGAGATTTAGAGCCAGTGAGCTGTTGAATTTATATTAGATCAATTTGCTGAAGACTGTGGAAGAGTCCAAAAGAGGAGGGAGAGGAACCGCAGAAATGGGCAGCACTTGCCTTTGTCTGAGAGCCTTAGGAAGAGAAGATGGAGGGGATTGTTGAAGATAACCCACGGCGAGGGGGAGGGGAGGCTTCTGCTCCCAGCTGGGGCCCCTTGCTTGCTCCCCGAGACCGCCTCCTTACCGGGAGAGGAGGGGAGCTCTTGCTAAGGCACCCCCCACCCTAAAGTGTGATTCTCCCTGGTTTGAATCCAGCTCTGCCGCAGGCAGACTGTGTGCTTCTGGACAAGTTCCCTGTGCCTCAGTTCACTTACTTGTAATGTGCAGCTCCCAGTGCCTATCTCTAGTGGTATTCATGGGAGTCACTGAGGAAGCGTCTGTAAAGCTGGCCCGTGGTGATCAGAAAAGCTCGGTGCCTGGGGCGCCTGGGGGGCTCAGTGGGTTAAGCCACTGCCTTCAGCTCAGGTCATGATCTCAGGGTCCTGGGCTCTCGGCTCGGCAGGGAGCCTGCTTCCTCCTCTCTCTCTGCCTGCCTCTCTGCCTGCTTGTTGTGATCTATCTCTGTCAAATAAATAAATAAATAAATAATCTATTAAAAAAAAAGCTCGGCGCAGTCTTCTCTTGGTGGTGTGGTGGCGGCAGCACCTGTAGCATCGGTGACCGTGATCAGCCCTTAAGGCTCCATCGCATAGACGCTGTTCTGCCACATAGAATCGCTGCTTCCCCAGGCCCTCGTGTGCGGTCCTGCCCCCCGCGGGGACTCCGTGGACGCCACTGAGGGGATATTTGTGGTCCGAATGCTAGCGATTGAATGTAGGTGGATCGAATGGCAGGATCTGCCGTATGGTGGACAGTTAACAAGTCGTAGCAATTGCTCTGGTTATATACCTGGAAACACCAAAGTGGTTGTGGTGGGGAGTGTGTTTCCTTTTCTAGAGAGCAGGCAGCCTGGTTTCTTCAGGCCGGTAACGGAGCGCCCTGTATTCACGTACCTGTCTTTCATCATGGAGGGCTCTTTCCCCAGCAAGGACTCCTGGGGACTCACTCTCCTTTGGTCCAAGGGGCCTTTGGTCCAAGGCGTGGAGGGCACAGAGAACACATAGTTCTGCCCTCTTTAAAATTTTACATCACTGGCTGACCAGGGTGCAGCCCTGTGCCCCAGGGCCACACTTGTTCTGTTTCCCTTGAATGCCAGCTTATAGCCGTGGCCTTCTCTCCAGCCTCCTGCCCACACGGATTGTTTTTATTTGAGTAATCAAGTCCCTTTAGAACTTGGGGCCTAATTCACTGTTTGAAGGTCTTCTCCACGCAGCACTGGGCTCTCCCAGGTGCCTGGGGCCTAGGCACAAAGTTGTTTCATTTGCAGTCTCTCAGCAGTCCTCCTTACGTTGCTTCTGCCTCCCCTGTTGGCCAAGGAAGGAGGGAATGGCGCGTGGCACTGAAGCGTGCCCTTTCTTCTGCACCGTGGTCGCCTTCAGGAAAGCCCCTCCGAGGCCTGCCGCATCTGGATCGAGGCTATCCCGGGTGCTCGTCGTGGGATGACTTGGAGTGGTTCTGTTGACGTTGGAGATCTTTCCAGTGGCTGCTTTCTGTGGATCTTATTTTAGGAAACTATTCTAGGAATGAAGTCAGTGTGAGTGAGAGCAGTTCTAAATTGCAAAGCCTTACATAAATATCATTTAAGTTTGATGAGCTTATAAACAGTGGGTGTGGCCAGTTCTCCCCCTTACCTGCACCTGTGTCTTTGCCTTGTGACCTGAGGGCTCCTTCTGTGGAGAGGTAGTCTCTGTTCCTTCACCCTTGGAATCTGAACTTAGTCCTCTGACTCCTTTTGACCCGTGGGACAGTAGTAAATGTGTCACTACGCCAGGGTTTGAAAAGAACGTGTGCACAACTCGTGCACTGGGGCGTGTTCTCTTCTGCCCCCGGGATCAGCCTCTGTATGGGGAAGCCCATGTTGACCTGGTGGGGGATGACATATTCAGGACCCCGATTCCCCATCGCCTCAGCTAGTAACTAACCCACCCTAGAAGCAGAGCTCCTGAGCAGCTGCTAGTCACTCACTAGCTGAGATCGTTAGAAGAACCACCGACCTCAGCCTAGGTCAATGTTCTGACCCATAGTATCATGAGAGGTAAGTAAATGATGCTTGTTCAAAGCACTAAGTTTTAGGGGTTGTCTTTTTTTTTTTTTTTTTTTTTTGAGATTTTATTTATTTATTTGAGAGAGAGAGAAAGAGCACAAGCAGGGGGAGCAATCGGATGCGGGACTTGATCCCAGGACTCCAGGATCATGACCTGAACCGAAGACAGACGCTTAACCATTTGAGCCACTCAGGCACCGTAGGGGTTGTCTGTGCACAGGGAAAGCTGACTGATAGAGCTGAATTAATGGCCAGTGATTTTTTAAAGAAAATTATTAACCAAAAGGATTTAAGAAAAAAATTACAGATGGATTTGCTATAGGATTTCTTTCTTTTTTTTTAAGATTTTATTTATTTATTTGACAGACATAGATCACAAGTAGACAGAGAGGCAGGCAGACAGAGAGGAAGGGAAGCAGGCTCTCCACTGAGTAGAGAGCCCCATGTGGGACTCGATCCCAGGACCCTGAGATCATGATCCCAGCCAAAGGCAGAGGGTTAACCCACTGAGCCACCCAGGCGCCCCGCTACAGGATTTCTTAAAAGTTAACTGTGTGTCAGTAGCTGGGGAATATCATGCACTTTATCAGACTAGTATTTGTGCTAAAATTTCCCAGAACACCTGTGGCTTAGAAGTATGAATTTCCCAGTTTGAAGCAAATCTTTGCCCTGGGTGCGAGTCTGAATATATGGCCTCACCAGACACCAGGATTAGTGGTGTCTAAGAATTCATGATCCACGAAGAAATTTAGCCAGAAATGTTATCCTGAGCACAGCTCTGGCAGTTGGGAGTAATTGACTGAAAACTATAAACTGCTTGGATTCTGCATTGTAAAAGATAATTTCACACACGGCGGTTCTGTAAGGGTATTAAGCCTCAAGAAAGTAAACTGGATTAAGAAGACCCAGCGAATATGAAACGCTGAATGGGGGCATTAATATCCCAAAGTGTGGATGAAATTGAGGACCAACAGACCCAAAGGGAAGCAGATGAAATGAAACAGGATGAGTTCCAATGTAGCTTTGATGTTCTACAACCGCAAGGTCTCATCCCGTGGTATGGATAAACGCACATTCCCACCTGGAGAAGATTTGCTGATTCTCGTCCACTCACAAGTAGTTCCACTTCTAGAATTCCACCTGACGCATCACGGTGTGTGTTTGTGTGAGTGTTCACGTGCGGGGAAGGTACGTACTGGATGTTGGTTGCCGCTTTCTTCCTGCTTGTGGAAGACTGGACAGAAAGGCAGGTGTCCATAATCTGGACAGAAAGAGTAAGATGCCTGAGCATTAGCCCGGAGCAGTATCCAAGATGTATCAGTTGAAAAAAGCAAGGCATAGAACTTTGTCTAGGCGCTCATCAGTTCTATAACGAAGGATACACACAACACCCACATTTGTACACACAACACCCACATTTGTATAAACATGGGCTTATGCATAGATTACAGAAGAAGGAAACACAAGAAAGTGCTACTGTGTTCCCAGGGGAGGGAACAGGGTTGCTGCTGGTCCGGGAGGAGGGAGATTTTATTGTTTACGTTTGCTGTACATTTCACTCTATTTCTGGACTACCTTTATAGAAATCTCCCAAACCCCTAAAATGTTGCTTCTGTTCTATGTTAAGCGCTTTAAGTCTTTTGTGTCCTCATCTTGCCAGGAGCCCACCGCACTCTGTGTCCTAGAAAAGGTGGAGGACAAGGAGGAAGCCCCCCTCTGGCAGAGGAGCTGTCAACACCCCCTTTGGCATGTTTTCTGGGTTCTCGCCCTGGCCTGGCTGTTTTCTAACTTGGGTCACCCTGAATTTGCCAGCTTTGGTTTCCTCCTTAGTGAGTGGGCAGAGGAGGAACTTCCAATGCCCTGAGGGGAATGGGGTCAGATACAGCACGTGGCTCCTTGCTGGTTTGGTTCCAGGGCTTCTTGGGTGTCATCTCCTGTCACCACTTGGAAGCAGACAGGTGGCCAGCTGTGGAAGAGATCCTTGTGGTGGGGACAAGCTCCCAGGACAGGGGGTGAGCCCCCATGAGATGGGGAATGGGTTCAGGGGGCAAGGGCAGGCTTTCTGGGGTGGGGAATGAGCCCCACGTGGTAGGGTGAGCTTCACGTGGTGGGAGGGTGCTCCCAGGGGTAGGAGATGTGTCCTATGTGGCAGGGGATGCTCCACGGGGGCAGGGGTATGCCCCATGAGATGGGGAATGAGCCACGTGGGGCAGGAGTTTGCTCCGAGTGGCGGGAATGAGCCCCGCATGGTGGGGGGGGGGTGAGCCCTACGGGGTGGGGAAGGGGTCCGTGGAGCAGCGGGGGCGTGTTCCATGGGGTGGGGAAATGGCAGGGCCGAGCTCCACCAAGTGGTGAATGAGCCCCAGTAGCAGAGGTGTGCCCCATGTGGCAGGGATCAGCTCCACCTGGCGGGGATGAGTCAGCCCCACGTGGCGGGGAGGAGCTCCACCTGGCAGGGCGTGCTCCAAAGGGTGGGGGTGAGCCCCGAGTGAGTGAGTGAGTGAGTGGCAGGGGCATACTCTATGGGGTAGAGGATGAGCTCTATGGGGGGGGGGGGAAGGGGCAGGGGCGTGCCGCCATGAGGTGGGGAATGAGCTGCACTTGGCAGGGGTTTGTTCCCATGGCTGCAATAAGCCCCACGTGGTGGGGGCATGCAGTGGGGGCATGCCGCATGGGGTGGTGAATGAGCCCCACGTGTTGGAGGTGAGGCCCATCTGGTGGTGGTGTGCACACCGGCGTGCCAGACGCTGGCTCCCAGCTCATTCAGGGTCCCTGGAAGGAAGGGGCTGGGAGGGCCTCGGGGGAGCACTGTGGGTCCCTGCAAGCCAGCGCGGTGGGATCAAGCAGGACGGAGGATGCACGAGGACAGAGTATGAGTTCCACGGTGGCAGTGGTTCGGGGGTGGCTGGGTTCCCCGGAGTCCATCGCCTCTCCTGCCTGGAGAGAATGCTCCCGACTGTCCCACATTGGCTCTTAACTGGGGTAAGGATTTCTTGGGGGTGGAAAGGGTGTGGGAGTTGGCGACGAACACTGGCTGGCCGCCCCGGAGTCCGGGTAGGTGTCCGCCGTGCTTGCGGGGTGGGAGGGGGCAGGGGTTCATCCAGCCGCATGGGCTTCCCAGAGAACCGAGTCTGTGCCCAGATAGGGGAGCGGATTTCCCGCAGCCACGGAGGGAGGAACCTGGGGGGCCAGTGTGGGGCCTCAGCACGTCTGTTTTGCAGGACGGTGGCCCTGCGTCCACCGGTTGTGACTTGGTCTTGGGTTGGCATAACCGCCCCAGAGCGGGGTTGATGGTAAGGTGGGCTGCCAGGGTGTGTGAGGGTGCCCTGGGGAACAGAGGGTGGTCGAGTCGCTTGGGCACGGAAGGGAAGGAGGGTCCACTGTGATTGAGCTCAAGAGGACACTGTTAGTACCCAAGTCACAGCTCAGCGGGCTTTGTGTCCGGGACAGAGACCCAGGGGTGGTTGGACCGGGCAGCACGTTTCCAGGCTGAGCTCTTACTGGTCTAAATGACCGCAGCAGTCCTCACCTGAGCTCAGTACAAGGGCCCGCTTCCGTCCTCATGGTGGACTTGTGGGGTACAGGCTATTGTCCCCTACAAATGAGGAAACTGAGGCTCAAAGAGACCCACTGACTCCCCCAGCGCCATGTGGCTCCTTTGGGGAAAGGGGGAACTCAAGCCGGCTGGACTCCTATGTGTGCTTTGTCGGTCAGTGTGTTCCAGGCTAAACAGGGCGGCCAGTTCTGACCTCGAGGGTTTTTGTTTTGGTTTGCATTTGTGAGTGTTGCCCTTGGGATGGGAGAAGCTTGCACCAGCCCCTGGATGTCAGAGGCTCTTCTGGATCCTCGAATCTTGTATGTGTTACCGGGTTGTCCACATGTCTAAGGCAGTCGCCACAAGAGCTGTTTCCAGGCGCCCCGACTCAGCACCTGCTGGGTGGTCCACTGCTCTCCGAACCCCACGCTCAAGGCCTTAGTGAATCCTCCTCACAACTGATGAAGAGAAATAACCCCAGGTCTCCCAGCAGGTGAGGTGAGCCACAGGACTTGAATTGAGACAGCCTGACCCTCCATAAACCATGCATTTTCTCATGAACTGGAGACGTGTCCCATGTCTGCCTGCAGACGTGTCCCATGTCTGGGCCTTCCCTGTGTTGTGGGGCCGAGAGGCTCTTTAGTGCAGCCTGAAGCTAATATTCCGGACCTACTTGGGGAAGGCATGGTGCACTTGGAACTCAGCATATACGTGTGTGTGTGTTGGAGGGGACAGCCACGGGTGCCTGACCCCGGGCAGAGCTGCATCTCTGCAAAGGCATCTACTGAGATGCCCCAGGTGTGGGGAAGAGGTGTCCAATGACCTTCTGTCCTCACATTCCTCTCCTTTGAGGAGACTAGCAAGGGGTTCAGCTAGCATTCCACAGTCTGCATCTGCCTTTTCTCTCTCACTTCTTGTTCTTTTGAGCTCTGTTAGAGGTCAACTTTTTCCTTAAATGTTAAGATAGTACATAGTATAGCCTCTGTCACAGTCAGTTCCTGCTATTGTAACCCAAACGAGTCCTAGTCAATATGGAAATGAATGTGTGTGGCTGTGCTCTGATAAAACTTCATTTATTTAAAAAAAAAAAAAAAAAAAAGGCAGAGGGCTTAGCTTGCTGACTCCTGGAGAAAGAAAACTGGGCCCTGGGGGGGGGGGTCAAGAGACCCTTGGTGTCCCAGTCCCCGCACTGCCCCTCATGTTCCCCTTGACACGCTGCTTCAACTTCCTGAGCCTCAGTTTTCTTTTCTTCAGAGGAAGTTGGATTAGACCTTAAACGGGGGTGGTCAGGAGAGGATTTGGGGTGGGCAATGTGGCGATCCTGTGTGGTGGGTCTTACCAGAAGGCCAGAGAAAAGGAGTGGAAGCGTTTTGTTAGCTTAGTTGGCTTCGATTCTAGGATTTCATGTCTGTTCTCACACCAAACACTAGAGTGAGCTGAGCAGAAGATGTCCGGGTGTAGCAGAAAAATCTGCTGTGGGCTGCTGAGGAAGGCCATGGGGACAGGCCTTCAAATAAACTCAGGAGACACTGGGGGCCGAATAAAATCTGCAGCGAGAGGGAATATGTAACGTATGCTGCCTCGTGAATTTTAATTCTGGAGATCAGTTTTATTAGATAGAACACGATGAGATGGAGCGTGGACTGGCTGAGGCCCAGGGAGTCAATGGGCTGGGGTGTCGCAGAGTCGTGTGTGTGTGTGTGTGTGTGTGTGTGTAGTACAGGGAGGGACGCATGGGTCTGTTCACATCTTCGTTCATGCCTGGATCCCGAGGATAAGCAGCGTGGTAACGGAATCCGGGCCTGCTCATAATTCAGGCCATTTGGTAGTCCCAGGAATCCTGGATGTTTCCTGAGAAGGCCCCGTATCAGGAAAAAGGAGGGAAACACAAATTGTTTTTCAGCTGTTACTTTCCTGCATCTCCTATACCCCAGGCCCTCTGCTAGGCACTAGGGACACAGTACTGAAGAAGGCAAAGTCTTTGCTTTTTTTTTTTTTTTTAATTTCTTTTATAAACATATAATATATTTTTATCCCCAGGGATACGGGTCTGTGAATCGCCAGGTTTACATACTTCACAGCACTCACCATAGCACATACCCTCCCCAGTGTCCATAACCCCACCCCCCTTCTCCCCTCCCCCTCCCCCCAGCAACCCTCAGTTTGTTTTGTGAGATTGAGAGTCACTTATGGTTTAGTCCAAAGTCTTTGCTTTTAAGGGCTTTACCTTCTTGTGGAAGGGAATGGCCGTGAAAGTGGAGATGTCCAAGCAGAGCGTGGGAGGGTTAAAGACAGGGCTTGAAATTTAGTCCACATACCATGGAAGGAAACATAGCATTGGGAAATCTGGCTCACTGTTGTTTACTGGCACCAAAGTCAGACTGCAGCCACTTAGGCGAGCGGAACAGAGCAACAGGTGATTAAATTGCAAATAATTTGTTTGATGCTGAAAAGCAGAAGAGCAAAACCCCTGCTACCTAGAACCTTTGGGGGGCACGAGTCTAACTTAATAGTTGAGTTTTCCACTTTGGCTCTAGATTTAAGCACCAATGTGATCACTTAAAAAAAAACAAAACTCGAAATATCTGCCCGTCGGGGAAAATACCATATTTTGTTTCGAGAAAAGTCTAAAATTTATTCCATGTGACTCTGCCTTCTGAAATAGGGGAGATCAAATGGAATTCAGATGCCCGAGGTCAGTCTGAGGAAACACACCCCTCCCATCACATCCGCACATGTACATTACTGAATTTGCATGCTGTAATCAGTATTTGCTAAGGACTTTGAGATCTCTTTGCCTCTAAATTCAATGCCTCCTTGATTGTTGTACATTTTGAGATCTTGCGGTTGCTTTGAATAGTCTCTTTCTTTCATTCTTTCTCTTTCTTTCATTTCTTTCATTGCCCACAGTGTGTCTCTATAATGATACCTTTCTTTATTAGTTTTTGTTACATTTGTTTACATTGAATAATGTACATTTTATGGGGAAAGCTTTGAAAACTACCGACTGGAAGAAGAGAATGGTTAGGGTTTTACCACTTGGGGACTGTCAGTGTAAATGTTTGGATACCTTTCCTCTCTGAGGGTCTTTGTTTTATATCAGAAAGAGGTCACATGTTGCCTGGTGATCTGTGCCCCCCCCACACCCCCACCCCCGCATTAACATCACGAACATCTGTCAAAAATGTGTTTCTGCGGCATTTATGTATGCACATGTGTTTTTGTAAAACTTTATCAGACGTGTTCGAAGGTATGTAAAAGCATAAGGAGTAGAGTAATGATACCCGTGGACTTAATCACCCAGCTTCAGCGATCGCCTATATTCTGTGGTTCTAGAACATCTCACCTCCCTGTAGTTTTTCTGGACTATCTTAAAGAGCCTAGCCAGGGGGCTCCTGGGTAGCTCAGTGGATTAAAGCCTCTGCCTTCGGCTCAGGTCATGATCCTGGGGTCCTGGGATTGAGCTCTGCATCGGGCTCTCTGCTCAGCGGGGGAGCCTACTTCCCTTCCGATCTCTCTGCCTGCCTCTCTGCCTACTTGTGATCTGTCTTTCAAAAAAATAAATAAAATCTTAAAAAAAAAAAAAAAACCAGCCAGATCAGATCACCTGCAGGTTCTTCATAAGGTGTATCTAATGAGTGGATCTCAGCCAGGGGCCGCTTTGCCCTCCAGGAGGCGTGTGGCTGGACAGTTGTCCTACCTGGAAGTGGCTTCTGGTCTATGGATGCCAGAGATGTTGCCACATGTCCTCCAGTGCCCAGGACAGCCCTCAAAGATGATTACCTGGCCCAAAATGTCAACAGTGCCGAGGCCAAGAAACCCTTGCCTAAAAATCTAAGCAAATAGATGTAACAAAACTGATGCTAGTTCTTTAACTTTTCAATTAAAATAAAAAAAGGTAGCTGGTTGCAATCAGTACCCAAAAAGGTCTTTTAATTTCCTTTAACCCATGAGTTTCCCTTTCACTTTTCTTCATGGCATTTATTTGTTGAAGACTCTGGGTTGTCATTTTCTGTACATTTCCCCATATACTGGATTTGGTTGACTGCATCTTTCTGGTTATTATGGTATCCTGTCACTGTTCTCCTGTATCCTGTAAATTGAAGTTCAGCTTGATCAATAAGTTTAGGTGTTGTCAGCCTGATTTTATCTGTTGTAAATTTTCCGTCAACCTTTTGTCACATGTGTTGGTTTTCACAGCATGGTTCCCAGTCCCTTAACTTGTGGTACCATTTCCAACTGGGAAGTTGTGAGACATGCTAATTCTTGTGTCCCAGCTCAGGTCTATTGAATTGGAAACTCAAGGACCCAACAATTTGTATTTCGCTAGTGTGTACATACACACATATATGAAGAGGTATTTATGATAAAACATTGGCCCATATGATTAGGGAGGCCGGCAGACTGGAGACCCACAGAGCTGGTCTCACAGGTGGGCCTGAAGGCAATTGTCTGTAGAACCAGGAAGAGCCCACACTTGAGAGTTCCTCTTGCTTTAGAGGCGCAGTCAAGCCTTTAGTTGCATGCAGACCTTCACCTGATTGGATGAGGCCCACCCACGTTATACTTTACTTGCCTACCCACAATCTGCTTTACTTGCTCTGATGATTTAAATGTTAATCTCATCCAACAACACCCTTTGAGAAATTCCTAGGATAATGGTTAACCAAATACCTGAAGACTTTTTGTTGAATCAAGTAGACACAAAATTAACCATTCTACCAAGTGGGTCTGATGCATGTTTGAATTTGAGAACCACTGCCCTAATGGTGTTAATAGCCATTGTTGGACATTTTCTAGATCAGTTATTACAACATGACTTTATGATTCTTTTGTCCCTTTTGCATATATTAGCAGAAAAAAGTTAACTTTTGTACGAAGAATTTTCCCTTATTAAGTCTTTGCTTATAATAGTCTTTAGGAATGGTAGGATAAATGTTTGATTTATTCCCTTTTTTTTTTTAATGAAGTAAATGTTATACACAAAATACGCATGAATCTTAACGCTGAGGCTCAATGAATTTTACATACGCGTACATCCATGCAGCCATTATCCACACCAAGATACAGAGAATTTCCAGATTTTCCCCTTGTACACCCTTCCAACTGAGGCCCACTCTCTCTTCCCCAAGGTAAGCTGTTGTATTTAAACTGTATTTATGCCATCTCTGTGCATGTTTTATTTTTTTATAGAATCAAAGGAGTCATTTTATTCAGTTTCTGAACTTGGATTGGATAATGCTCTTCTTAGCATAAAACCAAGATGATAAAATTCCTTTTTCTCTAGCCTTTAATTTATATATATATATATATATGCTTTTCATACAAGTTTTCCAAACGACGAGCTGCTTGTATTACCATCATTTATTGAATCCTTCCTGTCCTCCTTACTGATTTGAAATGTCTCTTTTATCTTACATTAAATTTCCATATAAATTTGCATCTGTGTCTGGTATTCTATTCTGTTATATTTGTCTCTTGCACTGCAGCATTATAATATGTTTTACTATCTGGCAGGCCAACTCACCCCAAATCCTTAAAGTAATCACATTTTCAGATTTTTTTTTTTTTCCTGACTATTCTTACTGAGTTCATTCTTCCAGATGAATTTTGGAGTCATGTTGTCAAGGTTCATAAATTGGAATTTTTTTATTAGAATTACCTCTACAATATCACAAAATTGGCTATTACAAAGAATACAAGAAAACATATTCTGTGGATTCAGTAGTTCCTTTTTGTCCTCCACCAAAACCTTCCAAGGTTTTGTATGTTTTTGTAAAATTCATTTTTATGTATTTTTTTCCTTTTGTGAAGTAATCCCCCCTCCTTTCTGTCTATATAGTTATTCTTAGTGTGAAAGGCTATTGTTGTTTTTTTTGTTTTTCAATTTTGCTAAAAAATTTTTTTTTATTAGCTTCTCAGCTGATGTTGGGTTTTTCAAGTATGCAATCAGCTACAGATAAAGAGGATTTTACTCTCTGATATATACTGTTTACTTTGTTCTTTTATAATTGCATTGAATAGCACTTCGACTTCAATGTTAAGTAACATTGTTACTTACATTGGTGATAATGGGCATCCTTGTTCTTTCCTTTTTCTGATGGGAACACCTACAGGGTTTCTTCCTTGAGTGCTCTGCTGGTTCATTTGTGGTGTGGTGGTGTGTGGTGTGTGTGTGTGTTATGTGTGTTAATTTTTCATTGAATTAAGCAAGGGTTCTGTTTTAATTTCTTAACTCAGGCATGAGTGAGGAATTTGATTAAATGCTTTTTTGGTATCTACTGAGTTCATAAAATGTTCGCTCTTTATTAACATGGTAATTATTTGTCATAGGCTACGTTTTTGAGATGAACTTCATTAGAACATAGTTATTTTAAAAATGGTTTTCTAGTTTCTATTTGCTAAGTGCTTAATTAGGAATTTTGCTTATGTTCCTAAGTTAGATTGATTTCAAGTTCTTTTTTCTGGTCTTTGTCAAATTTTGTTATCATTTTTATGCCAGGTTTGTTTAAAAAACAAAAGCTTGTCTCAATAAATCCCCTCTACATCCATCTAGGTCTAAAATGTTTCTTTGAGAGAGATTTCTTTGACAAGTAGGATGTTTTTATTTTATTTTATTTATTTTTTTTTTTTAAGATTTTATTTATTTATTTGACAGAGAGAGATTACAAGTAGTCAGAGAGGCAGGCAGAGAGAGAGAGGAGGAAGCAGGCTCCCTGCCAAGCAGAGAGCCCGATGCGGGACTTGATCCCAGGACCCTGAGATCATGACCTGAGCCGAAGGCAGCGGCTTAACCCACTGAGCCACCCAGGCGCCCCGGATGTTTTTATTTTAAATAGAAAATAAGTTATTTTTAAAACCCTGAACTTTCCTTAAGGGAGAGTGTTTTATTTTCTGTCAGGGGTATTTTAAAAATTATTTCTAGAAACCATGCATAATCGTTAACGAACAACTTAAAAATTCTCAAAAGTGAAAAGAATATAAAAGGCACTTTACTAATGTCCAGAACATCCCAGAGAAAAGCAGGACCTCTTGGAATAAGCATAACACAGTGGAGATGGGCTGGGGTGCTGCTTCCAGTTTTGGCCTGAGTAACAGAGCGAGGTGAGCAGATCTAAAGATTTTATTTATTTATTTGACAGACAGAGATCACTAGTAGGCAGAGAGGCAGAGAGAGAGGGGAAGGGAGAAGGCTCTCCACGCAGCAGAGAGCCCCATGCAGGGCTCCATCCCAGGACTCTGGGATCATGCCCTGAGCCAAAGGCAGAGGCTTTAACCCACTGAGCCACCCAGGTGCCCCTGTTTTTTTTCTTTTTATTCTTCCACGAATGTGATGCACTCTGTTCAGATACCATGTTAAGAAACAGGAAGGGGCAAGTACATTACTCACGTGTGGAAGTTGAAAGTTCTCTTTACTTCTGTTGCTCTCAGGTCTGTAGCTTTAGTTTTTTTTTAAAGATTTCATGTATTTATTTGGCAGACAGAGATCACAAGTAGGCATAGAGGCAGGCAGAGACAGAGGCCGGGTAGTGGGGGGGAAGCAGGCTCCCCACCAAGCAGAGAGCCCAGATGTGGGGCTTGATCCCAGGACCCTGAGATTATGACCTGAGCTGAAAGCAGAGGCTTTAACCCAGTGAGCCTCCCAGACACCCCTGTAGCTTTAGTTTTAAAGCAATTTCCCTTGCACTGGTATCAGGCCTCGGCAAAATTTCTGCTTACCTGATGCTCTTTATTCCAGGATGGGGGATGGGCGGAGGGAGAAGGCAGTATATTCCCATGTTTTCCACCGCCAGTATCTGTCTCTTTTTCTGGGATGCACTGCGATCCCCACTTGGCTCTGTCAGTGAACGGTAACTCTTAAGAACCTGTAAGCCCATGTGGTTCAGTCTCTGAATGTTCTGGGAGCACAAAGATCATGAAAAGGACATTTTAGTTATTGACATCTATTAAAAACTACTATGGGAGTCCAAATACATGACAACTTTCTGTTCTGCTTTTTCTCCTGCCCTTGTAAAGTCTTTGTAACATAGCTCAGCTTTCTTTTTTCTTTTTTTTTTTTTTTCCGCCCTAAATTCTTTCCTTTTGTCTCTGTCCTCTCTATTTCTAGCTCTTTCTCTGTGTTCTCTTGATTCTGTATCACAAAATCCTTAAAAAAAACTCTTTGGAGTGGGGAAGGGGAAGTGGGGGTGGAGAGGAACGGCAGCTAACGGGCAGCTTTCTGTTTGGCAGGAAAGGGAAGGGAGGAAGTTGGCAGAGAATCAGTCCCTTTTCCCCATTAGAGTAGAAAGATAATGGGGTCAGAAAAGGCACGGGGGGCCGAGCTCAGCTAGTTGTGCGGTTGTGCAAAGGAGAAGGTGCTTCCTCTCTGCAGATGCAGCTCCTCACGGCTGAGCCTGAGGAGGGTTGGGGATTTCAGACCCTTTGCAGGGCACACCATGAAGAATCCCACGGAGAGGCTCTGACAGAAGGGGTTGGAATTCTGCCTTCCCTCCTTACACACTGAGGATTAATGCTTATTTGAAAGGCTGGGGAGGCCGCCTTACTACCTTCAAGCACTATACCCTTCCCCCTTTGCCAGATGCAAGGTCTAAAACCAAAGGTTCAGTCATTTATTGAATTAACTTATGAATGACCTGGCTAGGCTCAGGACAAGGTCAGTGTGAATAAAACCAGCAAAGAAGCAGGGTCCTCCTGGAGTTTACAGCTCTGTAGGGTGGATGGACAGAAAATTTAATACTATCTATACCCACGCATCCTGTATATATGCATATATAAACATGTGTATAATCTGTGTATGTGAATATGTAAATATGCAAGTTTAGAAAAATATATCAAGCTGGGGTGAGGGGGAGTTTATCCTGATATTACTGGTATGCATAGTTTGAAAAGGCTTTGGGGCACCTCTCCTAGGCTTATAGCATGGGAACTGTGGGGGTAAGAGCCAGACAACTCCCTAACTTTGGAACTCCTCGCCCAGCCTGGTGTGAATTTTAGACAGTGGGTTTATGGCTCATAGGCTGCAGGGTTTTTTTGTTGTTTGTTTGTTTTGTTTTGTTTTCCTTGAAATTTCCTGGAGGCCCCTGAAGTGAAGGGCTTGGCATTTCTGTTTTCTTAAAGCCCAGATCCGTTTATTCAGGTGCAGTAATAAAAATGGGGAGCCTGGTGAGAACCTACATCCTTTCTCCCACTTCTTGATATTTGAGAAGTCTTTTTTTTTGTGGCTGGAACTTTCTCCTCTGGTGTCCTCTCTAGTGAAGGTAACATTCTGTCCTTTTGTCCATTTCAACTGTTTTGGTACCCGGCCCAAACGGCTGTGCTGGGACAGGCTGAGAGGAGTGTTCTGGCAATCCAGAGACCGTCTGGAGTACAAACCGTGTGCTTGTGGTAGGAGCTCGACCAGGAGCTCGACCCTTTTTGCATTTTGTCATAGGATTGGTACAGCAGCACTTGGTCCAAGAGAAGACCAAAGGCCAATCAGTCAACAACTGGTCATTTCTTTATCGTCCTTTATAAAAAAAAATTCTCTGTTAGTTCAGAGCCTTTTTTGGATCTGTTTGTCCTTTTTTATGGTTGTCTGTGAAAGTGCCCTGTTGACCACCTCCCTGGCCCAGTGGAGGAGGTCAGGCCGTCTTCTTCAGCCTCTGAGGTGATTACCTGATACAGACTTGTGCCACTTCTCATGACTTGACGGTAGCCATCTTGGTCTTCTTCGTCCATCTCTAGCTGACATTGGCTTCCCTTGTTCGGTGCTTGTAAGCATAGTATAATTCTTAGCAAGACCAGCACTGCTGTTGTGAAAGGGTAAAACCCTTCCTAAGCTCCTGTTACTCCGTGGCCATTGTCGGCATGGAAGTGCCAGCAATATTTTGAAGACCCCAGCATCGTGGCTATGGGAAGAGAGTGGGGAAAAGCAATCAGTCAAGGCGGTGAGTCTCCAAAACCAAGAGGTGGAGGTTAGTGCCAATCTGGCTTGTGGAGAAGGGGCTTCCCCTGCCCTCAGAGAGCGACAGGTTCTGTTAGTTCAGACACTGCCTCCTTCCATAGGGAAATGCTCTTTGGAATGCCCAGCAAAAGGACATGTCCGTGATCCTCCACCTTGGACACTTTGACCTCTCTCTGGCCTAGGTTGGTGCCAGGAGGTCTGCACTGAATGGTCCCTTAGGGCAGTGGCCTGGCCTTTCACTTCCCTGGCTGACGTTCATGGCTGTGCTAACATGGCTGGGGATGCCTAAGAGGTGTGCTAGGAGGGACCAGTCCTCAGGGCTTCTTTGGCTTTTACTCATGCTGACAGGTGCAGTAGGGTATTGACGGGTCCTGCCTGTGTTTTGTGATGAGCCTTTTTTGTGATTGCAATCTTTTTCTCAGCTAGGGTTCAGGAGGAATCCAGAGGAAGGAGAAGTCGTTTGTAACCATAAGTAATTCTGTTCTGCCACCCATCCTTGCCATGTTTCATTTCCCATGGCATTGGGAAGAAGGAATGAAAATGATGATCATATGTCCCTTTTTTTTCTTTCGTTTTTTTTTTTTTTAAGATTTTATTTATTTATTTGGCAGAGAGAGAGAACATAACTAGGCAGAGAGGCAGGCAGAGAGAGAGAGAGAGGAGGAAGCAGGCTCCCTGCTGAATAGAGAGCCCGATATGGGGCTCAATCCCAGGACCCTGAGATCATAACCTGAGCCGAAGACAGAAGCTTAACCCACTGAGCCACCCTGGCACCCCCATAGGTCCCTTTCTTGTTCATGCAAACTCTAGTGCAGATGTCGCTGGTTGGGTGGCTCTCCTGGGCAGCCCTCCAGGTGACGATGAGGGACCCAGGCTCCGAAGCTGTTGTCTGTGATGTTTATTACTGCTAGTAAGTGCCACTACTATGTGTCCTAGTCCTATTCTTTCTGCTGCACTATTGCTGTTCCAGGATGCCCCCATCTCCTACCGAGAGTGGAAGGGAGCTTCAGGTTGTTGGAGGGGTTGGCGTCACTCTTAGAACAGAAGTTTGTTATGGGGTGTTTAAATAATACAGTGATTCTAACATCTGTGCTCTGACTTCAGAAACGCCTTTCCATATTGTTGGCGGGTGTTGGCATCTCTCTTGCAAGTGGGTAGCCCAGGCAGCATTCAGGTGACATCTTTTTCTCCTGTGAACTCCTCCAGGGAATGATAGGAAGAGAAGGATGGTTTGGGGGGGGGGGCTGTCCTCAGCAGGCAAGCCCACTTTACAAAACAACAGAACTTCCTATCAAATCTTCAGCTGCTTTCTTTTCCTCTTCAAGCAACATATAAATAGCAGGGATGCCATTTTCAGTTGTTTAAATCCATTTTTGACAGACCTTCTCCTAAATGCCTTTCAATTTTTAAATCAATTACCTTATCCAGAATGCCTTCCTAACCTATTTCCTTAAATTACCATCTTTCAATGGCTTTCCTTTTCAACAACATAATTTACCTTTAATAATTAATAGAAAAGCATTCAAAATGTAATCACTGAGCTCACTTGAAAGTTCTCTCATCAATTACCAGAATCTGTGGGTTTGTGACGGAGGTCTCCCCGGAGGTTTCAAAATCCTCTTTTTGCCAAGCTTCATTCCAATAGAAGCCAAATTCATAATGCATTCTCTTGTAGTTGGCCAGCCCGATGAAGACAAAGAACGGGTTTCGAATGAACAACGATGCACACGATTGCTTTACGTTTCTTTCGGAGTGGAAATAATGCCCCCCGTTTAGCACGTGGAAATTAAAATGGAAATTTTGCCCAAGCCGAGTCTAGATTGAAGCATGGTGGATGCTGAGAGGTGCTGGCATCCATCCGCTCTTCTCCAGGGCTCTCCTTTCATCTCAACCTTATTCCCACTCCCATCCCCCTAATCCCCCCTCCCCAACCCCAGAGTCTCTAAGGGACTTGGGGCGAGGGTGCTTACTCACAGGGATTTGTTCTGTTGGTCCCTGAGCTCTGAGGTCAGTTGCCTGTGGAAGGTTGGCGACTTACCCACCCATTTTGTGTTGGTGGCAGGATAAGGTTAGAATTTGGAATCTGAATTCACATCCCAAATCTGCTAGTTTCCGAGTTTGAGCAAGTTACTTCTCTTTGAAACCCACATATAGTTTCCTTATTTATAAAATTAGGATAACACTTAGCTTACGCACCTTCATAGTACTTATGGCCTCTTCGTACTCCCGGTTTGGGGACTTCCCATCCTTATTTCTAAAAGTCCGCCAATATGCAGCCCAGTTCGATTTGCTTATTTACGCTGTTCATTATTTATTGTCCATTGCTTCTTATTCTCACCTTCCAGAAGGGCAGGAGACTTTGTTTCCTACACTGATGCGCCTGGCATGTGGTAGGCGCTCGGTAGCTGTTTGTTGGACGGGCAAATGCATGAATGATTGTCTCTATTACCCACCCATTGTGCAGTGTCTGAGTTGGGTTGTGAGGTTTTCCTTCCAGGTGATTTATCGTCTGAGTTCTGTTTTGTGGGAGCGCTCATTAAGTCTAGCCTCAGCACAGCCTGACTGATGGGTGAACTGGGGTCCAGACACGGAGCCCGGGGAGGCCAGCTTGGGATTTATCCCCGGCCTCGGTTACTCCTTGGAAGAAGCAAAGCCTGTGTGGAGATGTTGCCAGATTGTTGTGTGTGCAGAATCTAATTTATAGTTGTCCAGGGTCTCCTGAGAACAACGCGCATTTATATCATTACTAAACAGTAATTGATTACAAAGCTCAGTTGTGAAATTTACAATTATTGAATTACTCGGTTAGCTCGTAAATTTCAAATCTTTATTTCTAAAAGTCAATTGATATTCAGCCCAATAAATATTTAATTTAGATGTAATAATGGTGTAGGAACAAAATTAAATTCTCATTTGAAAAATAAAGAATCACCTGGATGGGATCGGGAGAGATGACCTGGCAGAGATGAGAAGAGAACCTGCTGGTCTGATTAAGTTCCTTCTTCTTAATTAGAAGAGACGTCTCATACATGGGTTTCTTCTATTTCATTTTCTCTCTAAAAAAAAATAGTCTTGTTTGGAGGAAACAAAAGTCCTTTATATATTTGTAGGTCTTTGTGTTTCATAAAGCATATCTGAACTAGGTAATCGTGCTTCACAAAAGCCTTTTGAAGCAATTACAGCACACGGTTTTCTTCCTATTTAACCGCTGGGGAAACTGAGGTGACTATGGAGAGCTGAAGTGACTTGCTTACAACATAATATGAGAGAGTGGAGCGAAATTGGGTCCAGCGGTACTTCAACAGGCTCCTCAGGCCCTACCGACACATCTGTGTACTAATTAGGATTAGGTTCAGCGGCATAAAGAAACCTCAAAACAACTGTGCCTTAAGCAAGATGAAAGTAGAATCCCAGCTCTGGTAAAAGCTACAGAGGAGACAACCCAGCTGGTCTAGTGATACTACAAAATTGAAAGGGTCCTAAGCTCTTTCTATTTCACCTCTCTACCATTCACCTGAACCTCACAGTCTACGGTGGCTGCCCGAGTTCCAGCCATTGTTAGGTGGAGGAGCAGGATGAGAATAACCTATTCCCTCACTTTAAGAAGACTCCTTGGAAGGTCAACGTCTACTTACATTTTATTGTTCAGAACTTAGTTATGTAGGTATGTCTAAGAAAAAAAGTCTTTCATCTTGGCGACATGGTGCATGGCTAAAAACTGGGATGCCGTTACTTAGCAAGGAAGGGAAGAACAGATTTGAGTGGGCAATGGGCAAGTTCTGCCACAACATGCATTCCAGAAGAGCTGGTGGAGAAGTGTAGAATGTGCACCAAGCGGGAGTGTGGACATGCTTGCTTGAATACAGTTAGTTAGGACTGTCTCCAGTTACCAGCACCCTCCCAGATTCTGGAGGCATTGAATACCCAGTGCCTTCTGTGCCTGGGAACCACATGCAACACAGGAAACCATTTTATTCTTCTCATATGGGTTTACCTCTGTTGACTAAAAGGAGGTGAGGGAATCTGTGAAATCCCTTCCTCCCGCACGTTTGTGGACAGGCATTTCTGGAATAGAGCATTGTGGTCCTCACCAGGTGAGAAGGATTGTGGGGGTTGCTCACCTTAGTCTCTAGCAACCTGACAGGCTTGGCACGGGCACGCAAGAGTAGGAACCAATCGGTGACCATCTACGAGTCTGGTGTCTGCCAGTTTTTGTGGTTGGTGTTGTGTTTTGTCATTGTTTTAACTAAGAACCACAGGAAGAGTAAATGTTGAACCAAATTTTCTTTTTACTCAGCAGGGCTTGCACACAGGACTGGATTCATGTATATCTGTGCTCTCGGTGGGGGAGAGGGGGCGGTTTGGACCGAACATTCCAAGGACGCTTGCTTTAAGCCTTTTAAAGACCAGAGTGATAAACCTAGCTTGACATTGGTCCTTGCTGTTAAAGGTTGTGCCTAGGGGCACCTGGGTGGCTCAGTTAGTTAAGCGACTGCCTTTGGCTCTGGTCATGATCCTGGAGTCCCACGATTGAGTCCTGCGTTGGGCTCCCTGCTTGGCAGGGCTTCTGCTTCTCCCTCTGACCACTTCCCTCTCATGCTCTCTTTCTCTCTCATTCTCTCTCTTTCTCATATATAAAGACTTCAAAAAAAAAAAAATGGTTGTGCTAGGATTCTCCCATGAACTCCGACAGTGGAGTGGTTCCCTTTCAAACTTTTGTTTACAAACATCTTAAGAAAAGAAATAGAGAATAGAAGATAATTAGGGATAAATCTCTTTTAAAAACATCTGATTGTAAAAGCCAGAGATGTATATTGAATCAAGTTTGGCAAAACCCCAAAAGTTGGACGAATAAAATAACATTGCCTGCCATTTTCACACCAGGGAGAGCCAAGTGATCATAAACAATCAAAGTATTTCCTTTCAGAGCTTTTAATATGTATATATCCTTGCTAGGGAAGGGGGGTCATGATTTAGCCATTGTGTTGCTTTCTGTTCTTTTTTTTCCACCTGACATTTTTGTGAACATTTTCCAATATCGTTACACCTTCTTGTGAACATTATTTTCAGTGGCTGCTTCGTAATTTGCTCAGTCTTCCCTTTAATATTAGACATATAGATTGTTTCCAATTTTGTAATCCTGTGAAAAGGGATCTAATGAACCGCTTACTCATAAATTTGAGTTCATCACTGGTGACTTTCTTAGAAAAAAACTGGCATTTTCTGATCATTCTTCGTAACCCTTTTAGGCTCGGGGTGCATAATGGCAACACGTACTATGATGCTGGGAAATCACTGACCCAGAATTAACACAGACTTTGGTTGGAGTCCTGGCTCTACCACATCCTAGTTGTGGGATCTTAAGTGGATCGCTAAGCTCAGTGAGCCATGGTATCTTCATCTGTAAAATGGGAATACAGTTTCTCATCAGCTCAATCTATGAGGATTGAATGAGTACCTAGGGTTTTCAGAGGCATTGCTTAAATCAGACTCTACCAAAAAAATGATCTAAGTTGTATGCAGTTTTATTGTCTTCTTGGAGATACCAGTTTTCTAGAATTTTAGCCGTGTATTCTCATCCTTTTAGATCAACAAAATATGTGCCGAAGTCTTTTCACCTCCTGTTTTTGTGAATAAAGTTTTACCGGAACACAACCTTGCTTATGCCGCTGTGTATAGTCTGGTGGCTTTCATGCTACAGCAGTGGAGATGAGAATATTGTCTGGTTCTTTTAAAAGATTATTTAAAAAAAATTTTTTTAATAATCTGGTTTTTTACAGGAAAACTTTTGCTGACTTCTAAACAGCCACAAAATATTTATTTTTGAAGTCATGATAAGTAAGGGCATGCC
Organism: Mustela nivalis; assembly: GCF_964662115.1. Taxonomy (NCBI): domain Eukaryota; kingdom Metazoa; phylum Chordata; class Mammalia; order Carnivora; family Mustelidae; genus Mustela; species Mustela nivalis. Next base: position 128,133,026 of record NC_139027.1, on the reverse strand, counting down.
CTTAGAAAATCAGCATTTTTCTTTCATAGAGGATAGACCTAAGCTATGAATGAATGGCCAGGCTAACTCTGTTGAATATGGATGCTACTGAGTTACGAAAGGAACAAGAAGATGTGGGCCTCTAATTCTGATTGACACAGATCTTTTTCGATTTCCCTGGGAAAAAGCCAGGTTGACCTTACATGAGAGTAAGGTGCTTTTTTTTTTTTTATCTATAATGTGTCTGTGTTTTAGAGCAAAACCTGGCTCTACCCAACTTGAAGCCCCACCTGGAATATTTTGGAAGCATTTGTCCTAAGAGGGCAGGACAGGCTCTCGGCTCTTGCCACAAAAATGACCTATTTTTCTGAAATAGATTCTGGGTCAGAATGCCTGGGATCAAGCTCACAGACTGTCCGATGGTTTCTGTCACCTTGTCACTTTGCTGTGTGGATGGGGATCGAGCTTGGTGCTGTGGCCGAGTTCTCGAGTTCTCGAGGCTGGTCCTTGGCTCGCTCTTCCACCTCCTGTTCATCACACTGCTTCCAAAATATTTCCGAAGTTTGGGATGGAAAAACACGCTTGGAGCAGGGCAGCAGGGACCGTATCTTCTGCCTGGGTTGGGTTTTGTTGGGGAGTGGCAGCAGCGCGTGGTGGACTTCGGTGTCAGATCTCGGGTCGTGGAAATCCCCACTCCTTTCTGGTGGGGTGACCTTGGGCCAGTTGAAAACCAGGAGCTCCACAGTGCTGGATACTGTAATGGGAGAACATGGACACTAACTCCTGATGATGGGCGTCTGGGATAAATATTCCATAAATGCACAAGGACTCCCGCAGTATGTAAAAACCGCCTCCTCCTTTCCATGCAAGAGTTCTCCTGCTAGACTGTTGTTCTCCACATTTTCATCCCGTCCTCTAACCACATGATTTTTGCCCTTCCTCCTAGCAGAGATGGAGCCCATTTCTTGACCCAGTAGGATGGGCATCCTGCACGGGACTTGCTTCAGCCAGTAAAATAGAGGTGGGCATGTCTGTTGAAGCATCAAGAAGCACCACGTTTCTGTTGGCCTCTTTTGTGTTTGTTCATTTGCATGTTGAAGAGCAAGGGTGGCTGGTCCATGGGTCCAAGGCAGAGGAGAGGCCCGTGGAACAGACCTGGACCCCAGCCAAGCCCAGCGGAGTCATGCCAGCTCCCTGGTTACCCAGACAACTTACAGATGTGGGAGCACAGACTCACGGTTTTTGCCTTCACCCAGTGAGCGTGGGGCTGGTATTTCTAGGGCGAGAGCTATCTGATCCAGCTGTGTTGCAGCCCAGACAAAACCCACAATTGGCGGGTCTTCAGCCATGGCATGGAGGAGCCTTGTGCCCCAGGTCGCAGACGTAGACCCTGACAAAAATGTATTCTTGGCTATCAAGAGCCCACAAACACGGGGTGGAGAAAGGGACCCTTAGAGTAGAGCAGGAAGGCAGCTGTGGTGGAGGTGAGCCCAGCGACTACCAGAACACGGAGGGACTGCTAAACCTGGGGTGTGGGCCATCAAGCAGAGCTCCCTAGAGGGGATCGTGGGTAAGCTAAGACGTGTGAAGAGGCATCACGGGAGTAAATAAGGCAGGCGGGCGAACATTGCCTTTCTTCATTATCCCAGAAGTCTGGTAAAGTCTGCTAGGTTTTTGTGTCCTTCTGTTAGGTTATTAATTTGATATTAATTTAACATATAATGATGTGAGTTAATGAACACTAAGGCAAAGCCTTCAGTGTTTTGTTGGCCTGTGTTCTGGTTTATAATCCCCACGCAGACCGGGTGGTGCAGTGGGAATATTTGGGGGTTCAGTGTGGAAGCTGAGACCCCTGATTCCAGAGGGCAGGTCCTGTGCTTGATGTACTTGGCTTGTGCTGATTCAGCTGCTGAGCCTTAAGTGGAACAGCTCTTCCTCGTACCTTTGGCCAACTCCGTAGATTCTTACATGGTCCTAATGGGGCCAAAGTCAAGAGCTCAGTCCCCTGCAGGGATCAATTAGAATTATGAGTTCGGAACTCATTACCCAAAGTTAAGGTTTTCAGCGGAAACAGTATCCAGTACCGTTGGTACTGATACAGAAGAGATGACGTGAGTTCTTTGAGGACACATCCGTGATGACAATAGCCATAGTTTGCGGAGTGTGCAGTGCTGTGCTAGGGTATTTTCTTTTTTTCCTTTTTCTTTTCTTTTCTTTTTTTTTTTTTAAAGATTTTATTTATTTATTTGACAGAGAACACAAGTAGGCAGAGAAACAGGCAGAGAGAGAGCAGGCTCCCCGCTGAGCAGAGAGCCCGATGTGGGGCTCAATCCCAGGACCCTGGACTCATGACCTGAGCCGAAGGCAGAGGCTTTAACCCACTGAGCCACCCAGGTGCCCCTGGGGTATTTTCAAATGACTTTCTCAGGGTTTTGTTGTATAGATGGACAAGAGGAGGCTCAGGAACTGTCCCTTGCCCAAGGCTGTCCAGCTGCTTATGATGGAGCCATGGCCTGGCCTGTCTGGATCTAAAGGCTGTGCTGTTTGTAAGCTACTTGGTGGGGGTGGGGGTGGGGTGGGTTTCTCATTTTAGAAATTCTGAGAAACTTTCTCAGTTTCTCAGAAACTGAGAAAATTTCTCAGTTTAGAAATTGAGTTGTCCTTTTCACCTGGGCAGCCCTTTGTTGTGGGCAGTCCTGTGCCTCGGATGTTTAGCAGGATCCCTGACCACTCCCCAATAGAGCCGGTAAGAGCTCTTCCTTCCCCATTTGTGACAAGCAAAAATGTCTGTGGACATTTCTGGGAGTTCCTCGAGTGACAGAAATCAGCCCCGAGGGAGACCCACGCTCTATGGTATCAGTGATCGAGTAACTGGGGGAAAACCAGGATTTCTGTTTGGGAAACCTGGACAAAGTGGAGAATCCCCGGATAACATTCAGCGATGGGGCTTTGGATTTAAATGCTCGTGTGTTCTCTGACTTGACACATTGGATGTTCAGGTCCAGGGGAAGATCTTCGCTGGCCTCCAGCTTAAGGGCTAAACCAGGCTTCATTCATCTGCCTGGTATCCTCTGTCTCCTGGGAATGTTCTTAGCTCCTGCTTGGCCTTCTAGGACAGGGGTCCTGGAATTGGGCATCTCCTTCCAAATGGTCTTTTCAGGGTACTGGCTGTAGGGGGTGAGTAATCGGGAAAGGAGATAATGAGAGAGACAGAGAGAGAAAGGTAACCCATCTCATCTCTGTGCACACCTTCACATGAATGAGATGGTGCCCTTGACCTGCTGACCAGCACAGTGCCTGGCATGCGGGGGATGCTTAATAAATGCTGGCTATTATTCCTGTTACTATTAATACTATGTATAACTATGGATCTTTTTTTTGTAAAATAAATAACTAGTTTCCGGAACACACTCCCCCAGGCTTCCTGCTCCATCAATATTCAACTTACTTATTTAAATTTAATTTTTTTTCAAGGTCCTGTGTTTAATTTTTAAAAAACCTAGTGAATTATTAGCATCTTATTTTTTTATTTTTTGAGTTATTTGCATTTTAATAAATAAGGACATTTAATAAATAACATGAGTAAGGGATCAACATGTAAGCCATTTAGCACCCTACCTATGTGTTCTTTAAAAAGCGGGAAAAAAAATTGCTTCTAAGGAGTTCTACATATGACCAAACGTTCTCTGTAATTTGAGCTTCTGACCTTTTTCTTTTTCTTTTTTGTTTTATTTATTGCTGTTACCAGTGAGATAATGGCCTTGCAGATAATGGCCTTCCTAACTTTATATATTTTATACCAAGTGCTTAGCTGGAGTTAATCTTACTTAGAAATAACGGAGTGTATGCTTTGTACCAGGCACGTTGTTGTAAGAGCTTTAGAGATATTCATTTAATCCTAACAACCCTGTGAAGTAGGTACTTCTATTGTTCTTATTTGTTTAGATGAGTAAATGGAGGCACAGAGAGGTTCACTAACTTGCCCAAAGGCACACAGCCAGTAGGTTCAGGGAAGTTTGGCTCTAAATTTTTTTTTAAAGATTATTTTAAGCAGGGGGGAAGTATTGTATTTTTTAAAGCATTTACTCATTTTAGAGAGCAGAGGGGGAGGAGCAGAGGGAGAGGGACAAGCAGACTCCACACAGAAGACGGAGCTTGAGGTGAGGCTCTGTCCTACAATCCTGAGATCATGATCTGAGCTGATATCAAGAACTGGCTGCTCCACCAACGGAGGCACCCAGGTGCCCCTAGATTCTGTTTACTTAAACATGCATATTGTGTCTTTGTGTACCCAGGAGGGGATGTGGGAGATGGTAGAGGAACCCTCAGCCCATCTCCTCTTCCTCCTCAGATGTTAGGAGAAAGCTAGCGAATCTGCTACCTCCTTCCTCAGCTCTTTCTCCAGATAGTTCCCGACAGCGGTACTGCAAAATCAGCTTCTCTCTCACACAGTCTTGGAGAAGCAGAGAGAGGCACGTGGACCGTCTAATCTCCTACATTTTATAGGGAAGAGTAAAGCCTGTGTGTGGACACATTTTACATGGAGTTTGTGTCTGTGTGTGTCTTTACTTAGTCCCAGGTTGGGAGGAGAGAGCCCTTGACATGCTGTGTCTGTCCCTCTAGACTAAAGAGTACAGAAAAGCAGGTGATAAACTGCACAGGCGTGAAAAGATCACGTGCTATTTTTGCATTTTAGCACAGCAGTTATGGTAACAATTCTACACAGAAATGAGGTGTGATTCATTGTGTATGGTTTCCTAAGAGGCTCTGGAATGCTCTGTTGCATCAGTTATGAAAATTACGTTCCTGCTTCCCTCCCCTACCACATCCAACCCGATCGGTAGCCCCAGACCTTCCATCTTTCCCCTGGAAGTGTTGATTTGAGCTTTGTCTCTTGATTGAAAGTGACATGGGAAGGGCAGGGTTCCCCTTTCGTGCAGGGTTGGTCTTCTGGAGAGTCTTTCAAGGACAGGAGGGTGCACTGTCCTGGCCAGGCAGCCGACCCAGGATACTATTTCTGGGCGTTTCAGTGGTGACAGTTCCAAACCCGATCACGCAGCGATGGGAGAAGAGAGAGAGCACTTAATAGAAGTGTTATCAAATTAAAAACGAAGCAGGATCCAATGTGAGCTCTTCTATAAATAACTTATGAAAAGTGAAAAGATGTTTCTGTTAGCAAATTTAAAATAATCGTTAGAATCCTTCAACAGATTGCTGCTAATTGGATTGAGAATTAAACAGCTTTGTATGAGTGTAGAGTTAATTAATAGCTCATTACTTTTTTAATAAGCCAAATTCATTTGGAAACAGAAGAGAGACAGCAAAGTTCATCACGGATGAGATGTTAGATTGGGATTAGTCCTCCTTCTCTTGATGAGAGGAGTTTAATTAAAGCCCGAGACCTATTTGTCTCATGAATGAGTTGCATCTAGAACCCCAATGCTCAGAGGTGGAGAAAGCAGTATCTTTCCTTATTCTATGTATTTGGGCCATATGGGGTTAATAATAAGAGTTGTGCGTGAATCTCCCTAATTCAACCTTTGAGTTTCTGCTCCCTCATGAAACTGTCCTCTTTGAAGCTGTGTTGATCTTCCAAACTCGTGGAACTTCCTGGTAATCCATAACGGATTTTATTTTCATCCTTTTTCACTCCAGACACACTGGGAATCTTACCTTGAAAGCAGTCCTCCATTCTCCTGCCTCTGTCTTGTCTTGTCTTGTCTAGATCATTTATCTAGTTTCCTGAGCCTTGCATGCCCTTTGTATTACATAACCTGGAACAGAGTAGCATCAGAAGAAAGGAACAATTTTGAATTTTTAAGGTAAGTATATTCTCATTACCCCATATGGAAATTCTCCTGTTGGCTAGCCCGCAGGAGCCCCATTTCTACTCTGCAGCCTCCTACTGATAGTTCTTGGCACCCTTTGGTGTGTTGGATAGATTGAATTTATTTGTCTTTTGGGATGGGTACATGTTCATTGAAGTGTGGCTTGCAAGTGTTCCCGCCTTTTTTGCTTTCCAAGCAATCAAATAAAAAATCACCCACCCTTCTACTGCAGATGGTAGATGTTGTCTGATTGTATGTCTGGCCACTGGAGTGCACGGACTGGCCTTCTCTTATAAATGCTTAATCGATGGATGTCGTTTAGGTTTTGGTTGTATTGTCATCTGCATATGAGGACCTATTTCCATTTAAGTGGATTGGAGGCTTCCCACCTGGGTTGGGAGGGAGGTCAGAAGAGCATGTCTTCTTCAGGGAAATGTTGAATGTCCTGTCTGGTGAGGAGATGATGTCCCCGTCGGCACTGAACAGTGACATGCAAATGAGTTTTTATTTTTTAAACAGATGCTGTGGCTGACTCAGCTAAGCATGAAAGTCTGATAACTAACAGCTCATTTGAAGAGCTGTTTGCCCACTCCAGGAATAATTAGCATGACCTGTTTCTCAGAAGGTGATTAATTCTCAGAGTAATAATCCATTATACAAATTTCTTTCAAGATCAGTTTGTTCCTTCCCTTTCCAAATGAGGACTTGGGTTCTGCAGCTCTCTGCTATTGAGGTCTCACCAGATTATTCCTTTTTCTTGAAACAGTTTTTTTTTTTTTTTTTTTAAACAGAACACAGAACCTAGATTTTCAGCAAAAAACCCTTAAAGAAGTGGGTATATAAATCTCTGGCATAGAGCTAAAGAAGTCCTACGGAGGGACCGTTCCCGAGGTCCCATATGAGTAGTGTGAACAGGGATGTTTTTGTGGGGCTCGTGTGGGGACTCTGTATCCAGACTGCACGGAGGGCCTCAGCTGCCTGCTAGTGTCTGGGCTGCTTCTCTGCCCTTTACTCCTGACTCGCCCCATCCGCATTATAACTCGTGCTCCCCTGCGCTTCCCAGGCCCCCATCTTTCCTCTTCTAGCCATTCCCAACCACTGAGACCTACTCTGTGTTTCATAACTATTTGACAGGTTCATTATTGCTGGATAAACATCTGAGTCTCTGGTGTGACCCGAATTTCTCCCCTCCCTCCCACCTGGGCTTGATCTGGGTGATACCACCCTGTCCCCGGAGCTGGGGCTCCAGTCCCTGGGGCCGCGGTTCAGGATTGGAATGACTTTCCCAGATGCTGAGATGTGAGGTCAAAAGAGAGCCCTGCCCCATGTCAAGGCCGGAGTCTCTGACGCTTCTGTTTGTCTTCTCTGGTGCTCCCAGGCCCACCCAAACCGCCCCCTTCTTCTCTCCTCCAGGCATGTACCTGGGTTTCCTCACTGACTTCCCTCCCTCTTCCCTTGGTGCTCTAGAATCCATTTCCTGGGAGAAGCCTGAGAGGTTTTTAGTAAATGTTTTATTGAAATATACCACATATATACAAAGGGACATGTACCTTAAGTGTACAGCTTGATGAGTTTTCACAAACTGAAGGCAGCCACAAGAACAGTGCCCTGAAGAAGAAATAAGAAGTCATCAACCCTCTAGAAGCTCCCCTCTCTTTCTTCCCGGTCAATATTCCCCTCCTGAGGTCACCACTGTCCTAACTCTGGGACAGTTCTCAAAGTCATCAACCTGATTTAGTCATTTTCCTACTTAAAATCCTCTAATAACTTCCCTCTGTGCCTGAGGTAACAGTCAAGCTTTCCACTGTTCTCTGTCAAAACTTTGCCTTTATTGTCAGCTCCTTTCCCACCTTCCCCCTCCCTCCTGTCTCTCACCCAGCCTTTGGCGTCCCTCCTTAGCTTCCTTTTGGGCCTCAGGATCTTTGCACATGCTGAGCTTGCTGCCTGGAATGCTGTTTCTCCAAATCCCTTCTTTCAGGCCTTAGGTAAAAATGCAAACGTATCAGGGAGGTCGGTCTCTGCCACCTAACGTAAACTGACCTTTCTCATCTAGTCTTACTCTGTTGTATCTCCTGTTTTTTCCTGTGTTGACTTACTGTCTTTCTGTCGTTTTGCTTGTTACTTGTCTTTTCCACTCTAAAATCTAAGTGAAGGGGCACCTGGGTGGCTCAGTGGGTTGGGCCTCTGCCTTCGGCTCAGGTCCTGATCCCAGCATCCTGGGTTCGAGCCCTGTGTTGGGCTCTCTGTGCAGTGGAGGGCCTGCTTCCCCGTCCCTCTGCCTGCCTCTCTGCCTACATGTGATCTCTGCCTGTCGAATAAATAAATAAAAATCTTTAAAATCTAAGTGAAGAGAGAGGGGTCACGTCTGGCTGACTCATTACCATGTCCTCTGCCCCCAGGACGTTGGCGCTAAATACATTTTGGATGAAAAAGTTAACACAGAGTCAACTGATTTTAAATGTGAAATCTACAGGAACCAAAGGCAGGGAGTGAAGTCCGGTCCCAGAGCTAAGAGCTCAGGGTTGAGAACCAGGCTGATCTCCTGCCCTGGTGGAGGATCTTTGGAGATGCTTGAAACCTCTGTATCTGGCGAGTTCTGAATAGCACGGGCCACCGCTTTCCCACCAAGCAATCCAGAGGCCTGAGGAGTGGTGGGGGGGTGGGGGGGGGTTCATCTGGCTACTGTCTGCTGTGTGTATCCTCTTCCTGTCGCTGATGAATGCTGGTCCCTTTCCCACACTGTCCTGATACTACCATTTACACGACCACAGCACCTCCCTAGTGACACTTGCTTCCTACCTGTTGCTTTCTTGTGTACCAGAGAGTACGGAAAACAGCCGAGAAAGGGGGGGAACAAGAAAGGACAATTCAGCAAGGGCTTGACCTCCTTAGCCAGCTCTTCAGGTAAGTCCATCAAATTACTCTGGGGTCGTGGGCTCTGTCCTTGCAATTTAAGTGACTTTATTCTAGATCAGTGCTGGGGGCAATGCATGTGGCTAATGCATTTCTTATTACTTTAAGATCGAGACTTACAGAGGGAAAGGGTTATTTGCATTTTTAAAAGGCTTTTTGGATTTCAGACCTTCAAAGTTCAGATTTGCTTGTCCCATCGCATGGCTGAGAGCAGTGAGTTTAGCGACCTTAACACGGGGGGTCTGGTGAGGTGTTTATTTTGTCTTTCTTATTGCTGGCTTCAAGTGGTCCTTTTCCCCACGGGGATGTTGGGGATTTGGTGTGCTGGTTTTCCAAAAGGCCCTCAAGCAGGTAAGCACAGCTCTGATAGAAGATCCTCAAGAGGGGCACCTGGGTGGCTCAGTGGGTTAAACCTCTGCCTTCGGCTCAGGTCATGATCTCGGGGTCCTGGGATCGGGCCCTGCTTCGGGCTCTCTGCTCAGCGGGGAGCCTGCTTCCCCCCCTCTCTCTGCCTGCCTCTCTGCCTACTTGCGATCTCTCTGTCGAATAAATAAATAGACTCTTAAAAAAAAAAAGACTCTCTGCGCCCAGACTCCTCCTTGCAGTGTCTGTCCTCGCATGTTTTGGTTATCTCTCGCTGCTTCAGCAATGCCCCCCACATTAAGTGACTGGGCTAAACGTGTTACTGTCTCTCATGGGGGCGTCAGTTGACTGGACTCGGCCGGGCATTCGCTTCCTCGGGCGCGTGAGGACAGTGTGGGCGGGTGCTGTTGGGACCGCCATGTGGCTTCCTCACAGCGGGGACAGCCGGCACTGGGTATCTGCCTTGGGTCAACCAGAGTGCCCCCGAGCAGCTTCTCTGTTGGGGCTCGAGCGGCTCACGGTGGGGACGGCTGAGAGGACACGCATTCCGGGAAGCAAGAAACAGAGCTGCCAGACTGGTGACGAGCTGTCCTCGGACCCAGGGCGGCGTTCTTACTGCCCTGTCCTCTCCGTCAGCATCCTCAGAGGGCCCGCCTGGACTCGAGGGAGTGGAGGTACAGACTCTCTGGATCGGCGAGTGTCAAGGTCACATTGCCTAGGAACGCGTGCCTTGGGAGAGATGGAAGCCGCCGTCTTGGGAACAAAGAGTCGCCACATTTTCTCTTCCCATGGCTTCAGCTTTCCCTGTCTGCGCCCCAGATCCGTGCGCTTTGGGAATGACTCGCCATATGGAGCAGGGGCTTGACATGAATTCACTAATGACTTCTGATACTACCGTATTTACCTAAACAGAGAGACAAGGTGTCAGATCAAAATGCCCTTTCCCTCTGTGCTGTCTGGAATATTGTGACCCCCTTCTAGGGCCTGGGTTCCTCGAGCTTCTTCCCCACACTCCTGATTTTTGGATCACCCTCCCTGAGTAACTGTGTTGTAATTTGTGCTGGCGCCGTGTGATTGTGATATTGATCCTCCGGGTTGAGAACAAAGTGCGTGTGCACGCGCTCGGTTCCGTCTGTCTGCCGAGACATTTAACCACGAAGCCCGAACGTGCTATTGAAATGACGGTCGTTTTTAGATTTTTTTTCTGTGACATCATTTCTTCCAGCTTAAATAATGGAAGGTGCTGTCTTGTATTTTCTTTTCACCAGACGACACGAAATTCTTCAAACTGTATTGCCATGTTAGTTTTCGGGAGAGATTAGTCAAGCGCATGGGTAAATGCATGTTTTTCTTTGCTTCCTTTTGCTGCCTTTTCTTAGAGCAAACTTTTCTAAAGGTGATGAATGGCTGGGAAGATGAAATGCTCAGCCTGTGCAAACCAGCTGTCTCCTGCACGTCCTCCTACACGTCCCTCCTGCATCTCAATCTGAGACCTCCCCTTCCCCTCTCCCCTATCCTGACTCTCCTGGAGGGTTCTGAGTCCTGTTGGGCATCTTTGTTTCGCTTGAAAATTCTCTCTCTTTTTTTTTTTTAATATTTATTTATTTGAGAGGCAGAGATCACAAGTAGGCAGAGAGAGAGAGAGAGAGAGAGAGAGAGAGAGAGAGAAAGAAGCAGGCTTCCCGCTGAGCAGAGAGCCCGACTTGGGGCTTGAACCCAGGACCTTGGGATCATGACCCGAGCTGAATGCAGAGGCTTAATCCACTGAGCCACCCAGGCGCCCCTCACCCAGAAATTCTTTAAAGCATCTATACACCTTTCTTCCCTTTACGTGGAAACAAATAGAAAAGTTAAAAAATTTAAGAAATATTTATTTATCTTTAATTTTCACTTTCTTCACACGTCTGTCTCTTTCCAAACTGGAAGTCCTATGGGTGGGGGAACATTAACCCTTTACCTTCTTTTTGATGTTTTTTGGACTCAGGTGTATGGAGCTGAATGGGGTCTAGGGGGAACCGGTCTAAACCTTGATTTTTATTGAGGCGGCCTAGAGAGAGCAGGTGGTATGCTCAGGGCAGCCACGCGGTTTAGCGGCTGCACGAGGCTGCTGTTGGCTGTTGTCTTGTGTCGCGTCTGGGGCAGCCTCAGCTCATCCAGCCCCCCTGTGCCTGGAGCGGTCTCTCCCTGAGCCTGTTGCCTCCTTGTGGGTGAAGGGCCTTGGTGCCCACCGTGCCCTCCACGTTGGATGCTGGGACCTGGTCTGTTGATGGATGCTTTTGTTTGATGTTCAACTTTCTCAGCCACCCAAGAATGAAGCACTTTCCACCCAGGGTCAAAGAGAAAGGAACTGTTGATACCGAAACCCTGCCATGAGCCCTGGTTAGTATGTTCTCTTATTTAATATTTTGACTCAGCCCCCTTTGCATTATTTAGGATGCAGACGTGGAGATTTTGGCATCCTGCGAGCCCACACGAAAGGGCAGAGCAGAGCATGAATGACGCTGGTCTGTTAAGCTGTTGGCTCTGTTGAAGCAGGAAAGCGGGGATAGACGTGAAGCTGGAAGCTTCGGATTCCATTTGAACAGTCCAGTGGTGCAAACTTGGTGGGCCTTGGAAACATCTGGAGGGTTGGTGAAAGCACATGGGCTTCCTGAACTTGAGGTAGGGACTGAAAAGGTGCATTTCTGTCCTGCTTCTCTTGTAGGCCTCCCTAAAAGCCCCTTACCACGGCCTTGACCATGCTCTGCCTTCCTCTGGTCTTCTGGCCCTATGCTCAGGCTTTGGAGGCCTGGATAAGAACCAAGTTTTTCTCATCATGCTTAATTTTCTTTTTGGTAAGAGGGCCTTGGAAACCAGGGGTTCCTTTGATATTTTGCAACCCTGAATGACCAGGTACTTGAAAACAGGTTTGCGTGAGAAACAGAGGACATTTGGACATGGTATGTAAATAAGCCCAGGGCAGGCACTGCACGTTGGTGTCGGGCACCAGCCGTGAATGTTACATGTATTATCTATTCGGTACAACAGACTTGCAAGGTAGACGTTAGGTTACCCATGTTTTATGGAAGAGGAAAGTGGATTCTGCGAAGAATTGGCCTTACTCAGTGATGGGGCTGGGATGAGACTTTGCCAGGTCATGCTTTTCAGTGACCCTGTGCTACCGTTTGAGAAGGCCAGAGAGCAAGGACCTCCCCAGTCCATGATATCAGTCCGTGATATCAGCAATAATAGCAAGTCTCAGGGAGTCTGGGCGGCTTAGTCAGTAAGCATCTGACTCTTGGTTTCGACTCAATTCATGATCTCAGGGGTTGTGAGTTCAAGCCCTGCGGCGGGCTCTGTGCTTATTGTGGAGTCTGCTTGAGGTTCTCTCCCTCTGTTCTTCCCCCCTACCAAATAAATCTTAAAAAAAAAAAAAAAAAGTAATAGCACTTAATAGGTTGAGTGTCTGCTCTGTGGATTGATGCTGGGCAAATACTAAGCATTTTACATAAATCATTGTGCTTAAACCTTGGCCATATTATGCAAAGAAGGTGGCTTTGATAGATACTGTAGCTCAGAGAAGTTACTTGGCTTGCTGGAGTTGGTAAGTGGCAGAGCTGGGCTTCGAACCTGGCTGTAGCAGATTTCTAAGTCTGGACCCCTAGGCTGCTCTCATTACTGGCTGGGTGACACATACCCCAAGATTTTCACCTGGGGCCTTAGGAAATGGTTGATCTAGCTGTCGGCCTTGGGGTTTTGGGAAGCAGTAAGCTTGGCGGGGAGAGAGGTCCCATTTGGACATGCCGAGTTTAAGGAAGTGCACTAAAACCCTGTCAAAGGCCCCACGGCGGCCTGTGCCAGGAGCTGTGTTCGAGGGTGATGGCGGGAAAAGGGCAAGACTCCTGGTGTTGACATTTTCAGAACTTTGTTCTGTGACCCAGAATATGCCTTCTACATGGTGGGTGTTGGAATTGACTTCAAGATGACCATCATCTTTCCAGCTTTCTGTTGCCTCCCTATAAAGCGGAGGAAATGAAGATAATCTCTGGAATTTGAGAAAAGCACCAAGAAAGCCACAACGTGCGATGAGGTGTGGTGAACATGTGTACCATCTAAAAGCGCCTGCTCGCCATGGTTTTTCTGTGATGTTTGTTTTTCACAGGATATTAGATGAGAGGTAGAAGTCACATGCTTACCGGGGTGGGCTTAATTTTCCTAGAAGGAGTTGAAAGTGAGTCCAGAATAGGCTTTTCATCAATACATGGGTTTTCTTTAAGCTTTCCCCCCCATTATCGCTCTCCGATGGAGCCTTCACACATATAATGTATAATATTTATTTACTAAGTTCTCCTCTCCACGAGGTTAAGAGGAATACGATTTTGCCAGTTAGGGTGGAGCCACAAACCCTTGTAATATGTGACATTATTTTATCTCTACCCTTCCTTCCCCAAACAATCTTCTTCCTCTTTGTGGGGTTTGTTCCTCCATTGAGAACATAGGATTCATAAAAAGCTCTGGAAAGTCAGAGAATGATGTCCGAGGTGGGGTCTTAGGGACTTCCCTTCCTTTGGTTTCACCCAAAAAGGTGCTAAGCAAGGTTTTGAAACTTTACCTCTTGGTGTCCCATGTGACAACAGGACAACACATGTTTTGGGAAGGAGATTTGTTCCCACTGGGGGGTCTTCATCAGCCTTATGTTGCCATAGGAGACTCTCTCTCTCTCTCTCTCTTTTTTTTAATATTTTATTTATTTATTTGACAGAGAGAGATCACAAGTAGGCAGAGAGGCAGGCAGAGAGAGAGGAGGAAGCAGGCTCCCTGCTGAGCAGAGAGCGCGAAGCGGGGCTCGATCCCAGGACCCTGAGATCATGACCTGAGCTGAAGGCAGAGGCTTAAACCACTGAGCCACCCAGGTGCCCCACCATAGGAGACTCTTAAGGAGGGTTGCTGGAGGGGAGGCAGGTGGGAGGGATGGGGTGGTGGGTGATGGACACTGGGGAGGGCAGGTGCTGCCATGGTGAGTGCCGTGAACTGTGGAAGACGGATGAATCACAGACCTGTACCCCTGAAACAAATAATACATTAGATGTTAATTAAAAAAAAAAAAAAGCACAGGTTGCTGTTGCACCTGCATTCCTAGATGTGCCTAACCTCACCGGGTCAGTTGTCTGACCCAAGGTCTCCACCTGTACTTTTGGGGGACGGTGGGGCCAGACTCTGTTCTCTGCACTGGCTGGTGGACCCAGTGACAAGAGGCCAGTGTTGACCTCCACCGGTAAACCCCGCGATGTGTGAGCCTTTGGAGGGATGAATGAGCTTACGGGCTTGGCTCCTGGCCAGATTGGGTCAGGTGAGGCAGGGTGGTTGTAATTAGGGGCCAGGCCACTTGGTCGAGGCAGTAGCCATTTCCTGTCTGGTCTTTTCCCTTTCTTAGTTCTAGTCTCATCTTCCCTTTCCTTCCAGGTTTACCTGCCCCTTAGTTGTTTTCTTCTTGCTTTCATTCCCTCCTTCTGTATTTTCCTGTTTTTCCTGTTGTGTCTTGGTTTTGGTTCTTCTCTGCCCCCCTTCCACCCAGCATACCTTGAGACAAGGATTTGGGTGCATGTGGTTTATTCTAGAGGTTTATTCCCAGGAAGCACCTGTTAGAGGGGTTGTGGGACAGAGAGGTGAGGAAAACCCTCAAACACTAGGTTACTGAGCAGTCCTGCTGGGGACGTGCCCAGGTTTGTGTCCTACACACCGTAATTACCTGCCAAGGGACACGGAAGTGTGACTTCTGGTCCGCTCTGCCCTCGTGGTCAGGAAATGCCCTCACACTGAGACATCGGTCGTTTGCGGTATAGGCAGGAGATTTCTGCAAGTAGGGACCTTTGGGAAGCAGCAAAGGGATGGGGGCTGCTGATTGACACAGTCTGCCCTACTCTGTTTCTCTCTGACTCTTTACAACTTTGTGCTGAAATGGGATAAACAGTTTGTTGGATTTGCCGAAAACGTATTTATGTCTCTTATTCCCAATGTAAAAATTAGGTCGGTTGAATATTTCATTTCCCAACACTAGTTAAACACATTAAAAAATTGTCTGGAGTCTCCTATGTGGGCGGGGGGGGGGGGGGGAGGCCTGTGTGTGTGTGTGTGTGTGTGTGTGTGTGTATCTGTGACCTCCAATGAAAATCTAGTTTTCTTCCAAATTTAAGTACATTAGATATACAATCTGAGACCTTGAACACAACTTTTTTTTTTTCCCCTTTCTTTTTTTTTTCTTTCTTTGATCTTTCCTGAGAATCGTCCCTACTCTCATGTCCCTGCCAGGCTGTGAGGGACAGCAGTCACCCAGGTCAGGCCCAGGTAGGCAGTCATTTTGTATAATCATGAATCCGAATGTTTCTACTTTCTTCTATCATGCCCTCCCCCTGCTTCCACCACGTGGGTATCCATGAGTATGCAGATCGTGAATGTCCATTTTCTCAGCCACCTGCGAAACAGGCAAAATACTGGACAAAACTAACCTGTTACTAGCAATGCTTTATTGAGCATTTACTACCTGTACTGTGGTAAATGTTCCCTTATTTTTCATTAGAAATATACTTAGATACTTTATAGATATATATATATCTATATATATATCTAATATAAATATATTAGAAATATAATTAGAAAAATATTTCATTGGATAGAGGTGGAGCTGGGATTTGAACCCACAGTGGCAGACTCCAGTCTGGGTCATAAGATCGCTGGTTGATTGCCAACGTGAAAGCTAAAAGAGCAAGAGCCTGCTTTGTGCTTTTCATTGCCAAGAGTGTTTTGTGTCTCTTATGGACTCTATCCCCAGCAGATCCCATAAGGTCTGCCTTTTATCCTGGTAGTGAGGAAACAGTTTCAAGAACTTAAATTTTAAAAAAAAGATTTGAGAGAGAGCGAGCGAGCACAAGGGGGTGAAAGGGACAGAGGCAGAGGGAGAAGCAGACCCCCTACTGAGCAGGGAGCCAGACGTGGGGCTCCATCCCAAGACCCAGAAATCATGACCTGAGCTGAAGGCAGACAGTTAACCAGCTGAACCACCCAGGCACCCTGAGAACGTAAATGTTTTTATCTTTGTGTCCTTCAGGAGTAATCTGTAAATCAACTTAAATTTGGTAATGAGTGTGTGTACGTGGTATCCAAATGTTCTGATGAAAAGGCGAAGTTAACCACATGTTTTATCTCTCTGGCCCCAGGAATTCTTTTGACCATACATATTATCTGGACTTGGGGTAAAATAATTTGGATAATCGGTTGAATGTTTGGCTTAGGAATTTTAGTGTTCTACTACTTCATACTTTAATTGCTACTAATTCCATCCCGACACACAGTGTCCTAAGTATTTATACTTGCACAGGAAATGCTGTCTTCGTGGTGCAGCTCCTCTTCTCCTGTCCGGACACCTTGTTTTGTGCTCCTAGGACTGCCTGGGGACATGCCCCCTTAGAGTGTTTTTCTGTTGTTTTGTATTGGTTGTATATTTCTTTTCCCCACCAGGCTGTGAGCTCTGTCACAGCAGGGCCTGAGACAAGAGCCCCTTCTGTCCCTGACCCTAACTCAGGAATGAAAGAGAACTTTTGTGAAGGTTTTGGAATGAAAACCACATGGAATCAGCCCCGAGGCCTGGGGTGGGGGGGTGGGGGGGTGGCTCAGGCTGTATTTCACGGCCTAGTGTCTTGATGCATAAGCGTTCCTCCTCCGTGGCATTCTGTTTTTTTTTTTAAAGATTTTATTTATTTATTTGACAGACAGAGATCACAAGTAGGCAGAGAGGCAGGCAGAGAGAGAGAGAGAGAGAGAGAGAGAGAGAGAGAGGGAGAGGGAAGCAGGCTTCCTGCGGAGCAGAGAGCCCGATGCGGGGCTCGATCCCAGGACCCTGAGATCATGACCCGAGCCGAAGGCAGCAGCCCAAACCACTGAGCCACCCAGGCGCCCCGACATTCTGTTTTCATTCACAGACAGATTTGGGGGTTTCCTGAGTGTAAGGCGACTCTTCACTGACCCAGAGCAGTGACTGTACGTGCTGCCCCTATGGCTGAATTTCTCAAGGGGGCCGTTCTCGTGAAGGGAAACCTCTTTCTACCTTCAGACCTGCCTTTCAGGAAGCTAATGCCTAGACAGTGATTGCATCCGTGCTGGGTACCGGGCCCTGTGGGAGGCCTGTGGGACCTTGCAGGGCCAACCCACCACGGTTCCCGCTCTCTAGGCGCCTCCAGCCCAACGGCAGAGAAGTCCCAAGCCCAGAAATGGTGACCCAGTGAGGAAGAATCCAGTGCTGTGGAGGCCTTGGTGGTGGTGGGGGAGGTATGGGGAAGAGTGGCTTCTCCTGCGGCTGTCGCTCGCTGGGTGGGGGCATTCCGGGTGTGTCCTTGATGAGCTCCGTGGTGGCCTGGTAGGCAAGAATGGGAGTGAAACCTTTAGACTGAGGCGGGCCCCAGAGGTGCTGGGGGAAGGTGGGGTTGAGAAACACCGCCTGCAGAGGGGAAGGTTAAGGTTGGGAGGTAGGGATGGAATACTTGCTGCGGCAAACCAGATAGCTTTGGTGGGGTGGGGAGGCGAGGGGTCCTATCCGCGGAGGCCCCAGGTGCCGTGAGGGAGGGAGCCCAGAGCCAGGAGGGGAGGAAGGCCTCCAGGAGCGTCGGCCTAGGGTAGGCCGGGTGCTGTGCGGGTCCGGCGTTCTTCGAAGCTTTCTGTGTGTCTCTCACAAAGTTTCTTACCCTCTCTGATCCATGCTTCTTTCACCTACGGCTCACAGAATTTCACTCCCGACCTACCGGATCACACGAGGTGTCACAACACTCAGAGCGCATTGATAGGATGAAATTATTTTGTGTACTCTAAGATTCTGCATACATTGAGGAAATTGGAAATTGTTATTGTTTTTTTTTTTTTTTTTTTTTTTTTTTGGTCGTGGAGTACAGAGGGTAGATAGATTTAATCCCACTTCCCTGGTCATGGTGTAAAGACTTGTTACTGTTAAGGTGAAATGCCCAAGGGTACATGTGTGTGTTGGGGTGGGGGGTGGGGGGCCGAAAAGCCATCAGGCTGCCCGTACCCAGGACGCCCATGGCATGAAGACGAGGTGTGCGCACTGCTCCGCGGACCTTGTGCAAGGCTGGCATTAATACTGCTTCTGCCAGAACCCAGCCTGGTGAGGGCGAGTGTGGGAGGCAGTCCGTTAGGGGGAGGCAGCAGAAACACGGGTCAGGACGGCTGAAGCCAGCTCACACTGCAGACCGGCCACTGGGTAGGTGAGGGAAGTCAAAATACCAAACCATTTAAAAGTTTCTGCAAGCCGGCTCTGCGATTATGGAGCGATTAATGGGCTGCCACACCCAGGGGCCCGAGGCACCAAGTACTTAAAACATAGCCTTTGTAGACCGATGCTGTGCGGTAACATTTATGCTTGAAGTAATTTTTTTTTTTTTTTTTTGCTTTAACATATAATTTGGTTTGCCTCAAACTACGAGGTCGGCTCCCAGCAGTACTGGGTCCGTTCTTCATCCTTGTAAGGATGTACGCCATCAGGTTTAGGACAAATGCTGAGACTTCAGTGCAGTCCTTGAAGATCGTGCCCCATAGAGTGGGGAGCCCTCAAAAAAGAAAAAGAAGAGTCACTTATTTGGAGAGCGGACCGACAGATCACGGAGAGCTTTCTGTTCTATGCTTATGCAGTATTTGCCGGGGTCAGGGGTGAGCAGTAGTATTCTGTGTACCCCATTCAGAGGCTTCACAGTGACCCTCAGGAGTAGGTGCGGCTTCCTTCACTTGAGAGATGACACTGAGGCTCACTGGTGTGGCCGGGGGTTTCTAACCAAGATCAGAACCTGTGAGGGTCTGTGTGCCATGCTGACTCTCTGAGGCTTTCAGCAAAGGGAGTCTTTACCAATTGAACGGTTGATTTTGGTAATCATGGGGCTGTGATAAAGTTGGCACTCTCTGTTTCTCATCAGGCTCCTTGGGGCTGGTTTCTGTCACTGGGGATGGGTGGGCTGGCTGGCTCTGTCCCCTACCCCCAGAATCCCGGAGGGGACCCTACTGTCTGACCTCCCTCATGTGGCTGGTGGGTGGGCCGAGAGGGGTGGTCTGGGGAGGATAGCTTGTGGTCCTCTTCAGAAGCCCTACTTGGCAGACCCCCTGTGGCCACATTCCTCCTAGCATATGGATGAGAATGAGCTGATTCTTACAAAGGAAGAGCGATTTGGGGGCTGTCCAAGCCACGCAGAAGACACTTAGGATTATGGAGTCTCGTGCTTTTTGCTCTCGGGAGCCATAGGCAGGTTCGCTGTCTGTCACTGTCTGGCCGTGTGCCTGAGCTAGTCTCTTGCTATCTGGGCTCAGGTGTCTCTCTCTTTGGAACGAATGTGGGGGAAATGATCCTTGTTTTCCTTCTGGCTTTTAAATTCCAAAAGTCAGAGGAGTGCCCTATTTCCCACTCCAGAGGAGTCTGGCTGCCTGGGTTTGAATCCTAGCACCATCCACGACCAGCTGTGTGACGTTGAGCCAACGACTCGGCCTCTCTGTGCTTCCACTTCTCCATCTGCAAGCCCGACTCGAATGGCATCTCGTCACAGACTTTTGAGGACTGGAAGAATGGATTGTGCCTGGCACGGAGCGAGTGCCCTGTTTGCTCTCGTTAAGGTTCTGTGTCCGAGACTTTTACTTTACTCCGTCCTCACCAGTTTGGTTGTCATGGCTACCATTTTCGAGTGGTGCTTGTGGGACACATGCTTGTCATGACTCTGCAAGCCCCTTTGACTGGTCCCCATTTTTGGAGCTACAAAGGAGAGCTTAGGTGACCTGCCTGAAGTCCCACAGCCCGGAAGCCAAGCACGGAGATTTGCGGCGGCCTTTGTCTGACCCTGCGGCCCAGACAGCCCCATGGTCACAAGCTTTCTTTGCCGAGATACCCGTTTCTGGCTCCCTGCTGGGACGCCCTTGCAGAGGCCAGTGCTCATCAGTAACCTGGAGAAAGCTGGTTTGCCTCGTGCTCTGTGCACTCCTTCACAGGTAGATTTATGGCTGCCGGGCCTCCCGGGGCCTGGAAGCTGCGGCATTTTAATTTAATTTCCTCCAGACTTACCTTGGGTCTTCGTGCTGCCGGTTGCCCGCTGTGTGCTGGGTGGCAGGGAACTGTGAAGCCAGACCAGCTGATTTATGCCATCTGGAAAGGCAGCCTGGGGGCCCCCAGCCGCCTCCGCCAGCAGCCTTTCGCCCTCATTCCGTCCCCATGGGAGCAGGGGCCTTCTCTCGTCCCTGCTTACCAGCCGAAGCACGAGGAGCTGGCCTGCCCCACTGACACCCTGGACGCCCGCCCTGTCCAGCCAGCCTCTGGGGGCTGCGAGGGATTGTCTGGCTTCCTCTGTGCATCTGGAAGGGCCCTTGTTAATATTCTGGGCAGGCAGAGCCGTGGATGGGGGAGTCTGCTGGGCCGGGAGCTGGCCAAGAGTGGGGGAAGCCCTTCTGTCCAGAGCTCCTGGGAGGAGGAAGGGGAGCACACCGCTGGATGAGGATTAGGCCTCACTTATCACGAGGCTCTTTCCAGTGAGCCGGTTCCCCTGGGTTCTCTTTGTATGGTGTTGGGGGGTCGCAGTCCCTGTTCACCCAGGGAGTGGACAAGCCTTGCAGTTTGGATGCTGTCAAGAAGAGAAGGCAGTGATCCGGTCCCCGGTCTGAAGGCAGGTGCTGGGACGTCGTTTATCTAAAGAGCCCAAAAGCTTTGGAGAGCGTGGTGGCGGGGGGGAGGGCAGGAGGGAAAGGAAAGTGGGACTGGGTGGGGGAAGGAGAGAGAGGAAAGGAGTGACAGCTGGGAGATTTGGGGGGGCCTGGGGGTAGGGGAGCCACGTGGACTCATGCGGACTCCACAGGTCCTCCTGGCCCAAGTGCCCAGAATTATGAGGGCTGTGGGCCTTGTGTGTGACCACGGGCTCTGAATTCTGATCTCTTCCAGCTGCCAACTCTGTCACTTAATCTCCACAGTCCTCAGTTCTCAGCTGTAAAGCTGAAAAACTAATCACACTGACTTAGCCCTCCGAGCTGGCGGGAGAGATGACTCGTGGCAGTTGACCGGGCAGAAGACAAGGTATCCCTGGGTTGAAAAGTGCCTGATAGCAGGCCAGCCAGCGGGCCTGGAACCAGAGCCTCAAGCCCATGGGCCTGGCCCCTTTTGCGAAATGGGCTCTGACCCTCCCAAGGCAGAGGGGGCTTATGTGAAGGCTCTTCGCAGGTCCCGAGTAGGAGTGCGACTTAGTCTCCAAAATGCAGAGAGAGCGAGAGAGGGTGAGAAGGTGGGGGGTTTCTGGGCCTCTGGGCACCCCCTCTCCCCAGGCACTAGTTCTGCTTCCGTGGGCGGGCTCTTTCAGGCTGTGGGGCCTCTGCACACCCCGTTTCCCTTGCCTGTGGGTACCTAACTCCTGACTGTCCCTCAAGGCTCGGCTGCAGCATTGTCTTCTAGAAGTTTCTTTCAGGGAAGACCTGCTCGTGTCTTCCTCTGTGCTTGATGTGCCCTTCCCTTTGCCCTCTCAAGGTCAGGTATGCTGCCTGCTGCCATATTGCTTAGACAACAGGTAATCTACGCTTTCTTATACGGGCACTGTTCTAAATTCTGGTGATGCAGCCACGTACCAGATGAAGACCTCTGGCAACACACACCTGAACAGGTAACTGCAAGAGAGCTAGGATGGCAGCAGATTCTCTGCAAGGAAGGAACAGAACAATAGGAGGAGGACAAGGACTTCGAGGACCCCACAAGATGGGGCTCGTTCTGGATGGTAGCGTTTGGGGAAGGTTCCCCAGAAGAAGTGGTGTTCAGGCTGAAGACTGAGAAAGGAGGAGGCCTTACCAGAAGCCCTGAGAGTTATAGCATGGAAAGCGGGAACAGCCAAGCACAGAGGCCCTGAGGTGGGCAAATAGGTTGGTTGGTTCAAAGACCAAGAGAAAGATTATGGTTGGCGTGGAGCAGAGAACCTTGAATGCCGTGGTTGGGAACTTCGATTTCATTCCTTAAGTGCAGGGGGAAGCCACTGGAGTTAGGGAAGTTACGTGGACTGATGAACTTCCTAAGGATTGTTCTGGCTGCTGTTTGGAAAACAGGATTATGAGAGAAATTGGATGATGGGTCCCAGAACGGATTGAAGATGTTGACCTATCGTGGATGTACGTGTGGCTGGGAGAGTGCCTAAGTCCAGTGCGGTCCTCTTGATGAGTGTTGGAGACTGGATTTTCTTTTCTGTTTTTTTTTTTTCCCCAAAGATTTTTTTATGTCTTTATGTAACAGAGAGAGAGATCACAAGGAGGCAGAGAGGCAGGCAGAGAGAGAGGGGGAAGCAGGCTCCCTGCTAAGCAGAGAGCCCGATGTGGGGCTCGATCCCAGGACCCTGAGATCTTGACTTGAGCTGAAGGCAGAGGCTTTAACCCACTGAGCCACCCAGGCGCCCCAAGACTGGATTTTCTTTCTTTCTTTTTTTTTTTAAAGATTTTATTTATTTATTTGACAGAGATCACAGTAGACAGAGAGGCAGGCAGAGAGAGAAAGAGAGGGAAGCAGGCTCCCTGCCGAGCAGAGAGCCCGATGCGGGACTTGATCCCAGGACCCTGAGATCATGACCTGAGCCGAAGGCAGCGGCTTAACCCACTGAGCCACCCAGGTGCCCAAGACTGGATTTTCTAAGAGCCTTTTCTATTTGGGGGAAAAAGAATCCCTATTAGCAAAACCTGAACAAGTTCTTGGGGGATTTGGAAGCAGGGAGTGGAAACAGTCCACAGTACCTGAAAACATGACTGAATGTTGGGAAGGCTTTCAAGATAGGCGTATTGTAAAGGTGAAGTAAACTTCTGAGCATTTAGGACTCACTTGTCCTTCTGCTTGAAGAGATCTGTGTTATTTTATGAGGTGGAAAATCTACAGGAGTTTTCCTAGACGACAGCACTTTCCCTTGAGTTTTTCTTGTTTGTCTTCTACACATAATACATGCTTATTATGTGAAATTTGAAAAGAGAAATTGTAAGAACTTTTCTCGGAATTCTCTCAACTGAGCAGAAGCATTATTAGCACCTGGTGTGTTGTCATCCCTTTTCTTGGTTTCCCCTCAACACATCATCAGACATTTACTTGACCGAATCAGGATGGGCCAGTTTAGGCTGCAGTAACAAATAATCCCCACGTCTCAGTGGCTTGAAACAAAAGGTTATTTCTCTTACATTCTCAAGTTCATGAGGATGGGTTGGAGCCTCTGTGTTAGGTGCTTTTTTTCCTCGACAACTCGTGGAAATGGAAGAACTATTATCTGCAGTGTTGTTCACTGCAGCAGATGGAGAGAGCTTTGGAATGTCTTACATCAGTGTTTAAATGTCCTGAATGGAAGTGGGCTAGGACTCTCACTTCAGTGCATTGGCCAGAACGAACCACGTGGTCCCACTCAACCACAAGGGGCCAAAGAGTGTGATTCCTTCATACGCTGTGAAAGCTGAGAGCCAAAAATATTTAGGGAGCAGTGCTAATGTCTACATACTATTTGTGTCTCTCATTTACATAGTCATTATCACAAAGTATTACATGCACACAGAAAATACAATTTGAGGTCGTACACCGCGTTTCTCACTTTCTGCCCTGGGACTTGGCTGCTGCAGCATCTGGGAAGACCCCTGCTGAGCCATTCTGTTGCATAGACACCTCTGGAAATGCCAGGTCCCCAGGGCAGCCTTTGTTCAGTTGCGGGGTGGGGGAAGCCAGTAGGTAATAATCCCACTTCTTTCCCTGGGTGGATAATTTGTGGACGGTTCCGAGTGGGGGTGGACTCTGGGTTGCTCCCAGGGGAGATGAGCTCTGTATTGTCTGCTTCTATTGGTTTTCCTTTCTTCCCTGTCCCACTCCGCCCAGTCCTCACTCCTGCCCCCTGGGGGCAGTGGCCCAAGTGAAACTGACATGCCCCTGTCTTATGCTTTGTGTTTTGGGCAAGAGAGACGCGGATACCTCTGCCGTTAGAACTGTGTCCCTTGGGCACCAAGGTGCTTTCTTGACCATTCCATTAGTGGCTAGAATCCCAGCGTGTCACTTTTTGATTGTGTTGGCACCTGACTTTCTTGTGCAGCTTTTTGCTTTCCAATTGTCTTTCATTTTTCTTGGTGGTGGAGGAAGCAGATGCCTCCGTCACCGCATCCCTCCTGCCTCTTGACGGTTGAGTCATACTTTTTGTGACAGGCTCCCCTGCGTTCCGACTGCCTTGTGGGCCTGATGCTCTGTTGTCTTCCTGGGGCGGGGGGGGGGTCTGCTTTTTGCTCTCCTGCAACACTTCTCTTTCTGGAATTCTCCATCTTCTTTATTCCTTTCATTTTGTTTGACTGTATTCCTGATTAATATTTTATAAATGAATAGGTATATGGAACACTTCATGTTCTGGAGAACTGAAAAAAAAATTGTGAGTCAAAATAATTCTGTCCTTGACATTTCAGAACATGTTCAGTTTCCTCTAATATTCCATAGAATTAGGAATTAGTAATTCAGCTAGTTAGCTGGACACCTAAATTTCTAATTCTTCTATGAGTATTCTATTTTGTTTTGCCCACATGATGCCTCTAACATACATGTCCCTGGGAGAGTTTAGGATGTTTATCCTACAGGGCACTTGATGGGCCCTCTCAGTAGTTCCTGAGAGGAACTACTTTCTTCAGTTCTGTGAAATTTAAAAATTTCCGTGATAATTTCTTTCTCTCCACTTACGTTCTAGGAGCTCCTGGTAGATACTTACTTGATGGCGTGGCATTCTTTGTCTCTTAGTCCTTCATTTTTCAGATATCTCTCTTTTTGTTCTGTATTCTGAGAGATTCCCTTAAAATTTTCTGTTTTGTTTTTTGTTTTGTTTTGGTAGGCATCTTCTTAATTTCCATAAACTCTTTTTTGTTTGTTTTTTAATTCTTTTTTCTTTTACTTTTTTTGGGGGGGGGATGGGCAGAAGAAGAGGGAGAGAGAGAATCTTAAGCAGGCTCCACCCCAAGCACGGAGCCTGATGTGGGGCTCGATCTCATAACCCTGAGATTGTGACCTGAGCCAAAATCAAGACGCGGATGCTTAACCTACGGAGCCATCCAGGCCCCCTTGCTTTTTTCCTTTTTAAATGGTCACCCGTTGGTTGTGTGTGTGTGTGTGTGTGTGTGTGTGTGTCTGTGTGTGTGTGTGTGTTTAATATATTTTTCAGTATCTTGGAAGATATTAAGGGCACTTTGAAAGTTCTTGTCTGTCTTTGGGGTTATGTCTATTTTCCTTGGAGTCTGTTCTCGTAGTTTGTCTCACTTTTGTGTGATATTTTTCCCCCAAGTGTTTGATGGTTTTAGTTTATTCATAATAGCCATATGAGACGAAGGTGACCCTATAGCTAGCTGGAGTGGCTTTGTCTGTCCTCCACCAAGTCCATGGGCAGCTGAGCTGACTGGCAGTCTTCACTTGGGCATGGTTGGGGCCAAAGGAGATGAGCTGTGCCGCTCTCTTCCCCTCACGCTTAGGTGAAAAGTAACATATTCTGGGATGATGATCCTCACCCTGGAAGCTTACATAGCCCCTTGGGAGATCAAGTATCCTTAAAAATTTTATCTCCTATTTTGGCTTGGGAAAACTCATTGTTGCTCTTGGAGAAAGAGGTGAGGGGTGATGGTGGAGTTGATTGGGTTGGGGAGGGCAGCCAACACAGGTAACCTTCTTGTGGACAGTATTCCTCATTCCTGCCCTTCCACTCATTCCTGGTATCTGTATCTGCTCATACTGGGCCTTCAAAGATGAAGCAGCCTCTTCCTCCTGACGGTTCTAGCTGCTCCTCCTCTTCTCCATGTGTCCTGGTTCTTCTACTACACTACTGTGCCTGTTCTCTGGTTTGGGTCAGTTCACTAAAGGTTCTCAGTACTTGGATAACATGGTCCTGCTTGTACTTACTGTAATGTCAGTGGGCTTTGTGAAGGGGGAGGGCTGAACACCTCTCTTCAGCTGGCCTTCATAAATTATTCATTGTCATGATTCAAAACCCTGCAGATGGATGGTAGCGCTACCTGGTTCTTGGATGTCTAGTTTTTCCCCTGATTTTTCTCCTCTCAAACCATGAGGAACATCTTTATGAAACTTTAAAACCATTCACTATGACTTCTTTGGGACTGATGGTCAGAGTGGAATACGGATAAATGTAGTTGGCCGGAGAGAAGTTGACATCCTCACTGGACCACTCACCTGCTGGTCTTTTTGAGCAAGTTGCTCAGCATCTCTGATCTTTATTTTCCTTCTCTACTAGTTGGGGATAAGGATAGTCTACCTCCTGGGATTGGTTGAATGGATTAAAGTCAATAATGAAAGTAACACATATTTCACGGTATATGCTTTCAATTAATATCTGCTGTTATTATGCATTATTTCATTCTGGCAGCAGGGAGGGATTATTAACTCTATGGATGAGGAAAACCAGATTTAGAGAATTTGTCACTTTCCCAAGCTACTGTTCTCTTCTTGCATATGAGCAAGAGATTGGTTCTAGAATCCGGACTGCTTCAGGATGAGGTGTTCTTTCCCTAGATAGTGGGAGTTCTAGAACCAAACTGGTATTCGGAGGTGAAAATTTTGTCAGAGCTGTTTGAAAGTTGCCCCCCCCCCCCCGGACTCACTGGTACAAAGCTATGCCCCGAGCCCATGGGGATGAGCATAGCGGCATGGGCCTGGGTGGGTTGAGTGGAGTGAATGCCTGGTTTGAACACCTTCAGGTGTTCAGGCTTAGTCTTCAGGCTTTGTCTGGGTGAGCTTGCTAGGGAGTCAGTGGATGGTGGAAGGGCCTGAGTTAAAGGACCAAGAGGAGAAATTTGAACCCAGCACCACCTCCACTCAGATTCTGGGTTTTCTGGTTGGTTGCCTAGGATGTGAATCAGGCGTCCTGATGAGCTTGGTGTGGTCACTGGGGAGAGAGGGGCCCTCAGTAAATACTTGGAGCCTATGCGGGTGTAGGAATGTGCACACAATGATGGAAATGAGGATTCTAGAATGAAATCTCGCAGTGGTGGGTGGTGAGGGGAAGCGCCTGGCTGTCTCTGCTGGGAGCCTCAGCCTCCAGCTTTCTGGTAACCTGGGAAGGGGACCCAAGGGAACAATCTGACCACTGTCCTCCTATTTCTGCCTCACTTAGCAGAATACTTGCTGCCCTTTAAGAGTAACTTTAGGCTCCTGATGACACATTCAAAAAGAACTGCCTTTGCTCCGAGCTCTGTGGAAGTTCCACTTTTGGAAATGTTTCAGAACCAGTTTTAAACACCCCCCCCCCTCACACACACACGCAAACACACAAAATAAATTTTAAAAAAAAATTTTTTTTTCTTTAAAGGAATTTGCCCAGTAGGATTGTTTTATTTGGGAACTAAAATAGCATTATCCAAGTTGACCAGTCGGTCATTTCGCTGTTCAGGTGAGTTTACCCAGTGCGTTTTGGGTCCCTGCAGTGTTGGAGTCACTGAGGTCCATAGGGCCAGAATTTGTGTCCTTGAACAAAAGCTCAGGGCTTAGAGCTTTGCTCTTTGAAAGTATTGCCCTACTCTCGACATATGAAGATTTGTCCCACTTTTAATATTCAGAGAAGGTAGGAGGTTGTACAGAGGGCCCCTGAAAATGCATTTCACACCTTAGGAACAGTGACAGAGGACTTGGTGTGAGGCCGTCCGTACCCATGTGGATGTTCCAGCTCAAATTCAGCTGAAAAACAGAATCATTGCAACAACACAGAGAGCTCTGAAAAGATGATACTAAGTGAAAGAAGCCAGACTCAAAAAACTAAGTACTGTCCTCCACTTATGGGATGTTCTGGAAAATGTGCAATGATGGGAACAGAAGTTAGATTTTTGGGTTGCTTGGGACTAGGGGAAACGGGAAGAGGTTTACCATAAAGGGAATGAAGGAATTTTGGGGAGATGATGAACACATTCCCTGTCTTGATTGTAATGATTACATGGATTATGTAAAGTTGTCAAAATTTAGAGAACTGTGTACTGATAAAGGGTGAATTTTGCTTTATGCTATAAACCTGGAATAAATTTAGAGCAAAGTCAGTGACATTCTTTAATGGGGACATCTCCTATACCCAGTTCTGGTGTATACCCACATTTACTATTCGGGGAGCAATTCTTTTTAGCTTGCAACCAGGAGGATTAGTAATCTCTAAGCCTGCTGGGTTTTATTGAATAACTTTGTATGGATGTGACAACCTAAAGTCTGTGGTCCTTATTCACAAATTTAGAAGTGTTTCCAGGCATTCTGAATCCTCAAAGGAAGATTATGTTCGGAATAGTTTTAAGGTTGAATGTACTTTATTATTTTTTTGGTCTTTTGAAAATTAGTAATTCACGCTTGGTGGCTTGGCTGACTCCCTATTACCGAGTGCAAATTATTCATCAGGCCAAAAAACACAGTCCCCTCTAGTTGAAGGTTTTGCTTTTGGCTCTTGACGTTAAAGTCATTTACAAAATTCGTCAGCAAGGTATGGTCTTTAGCATAAAATGGTAGCATATGATGTTAAGTCATTCTTTGGTCACAGGTTGCATTCTTAAAAGGTTGTAGAGCTTGCAAGTGGCCTGTCCTAATGAGAATACAAACGACTCTGGTGGTTCTTCCGGGCTTGCCTCATTTTGGACAAGTTGAATTAGAGCGCCCCTGCCTGGTTGCATGTGGAATTGCAGTCGCCGAAGGCATTCATTCCTAGCAGGGCAGGCTGGGTACTGGCGCCTGCAGGGGGACAAGGCAGTTGGTGGTGATGGGGAATGAAGAGCAGAGAAGAAGCACTTGAGAGGGCACCTGGGTGCAAGGAGGGGGAGCTTTTCCTTTGGTCTTGCCTCTCCGATGCTTGTCTCTGGCCATTGTGCAATTCCTGGATCTCTGAGTTAACTGACACCCCAAACTCACCAGTGACTCTACCTGGAAACCTCTTTCATCTTGCGGCTAGAAAGAGAAAGATTGCTTTTCTAAACTCTCATTGGCCCTCTCTTTGTTCCTTAGGATCCTCCGTGCCCCGTACTTTGAAAGGTGCGTGGTTATTATTAGATTGTAAACTCAAGGCCATGGAGGAAAACACATTTCGCAGAGGAAAAAGGAAAGCTTTTCTCAGAGTTGGTGCTTAGTTAATGCTTGATGGATGAATTCAAGATCTCTAGTTGATGGGCTGAGACATAGCATTTACACTTCGTGTTTGATGAGACAGCCTTTGTGATCTCTAGCTAACAGAGCGACTTGAAGACCTCGTGTCTTGTAGAGGCCAAATGTGGGATGGGGTGAGCCTGGGCAAGCACAGGGTGCATGTCACGGAATGAGGTGTCTCTGAGTAGCCGAGGGTCCCCGAGTCGGCAAAGAAAGCATCGTGGGAGGGACAGCAGTGACAGCTGTTCATCCAGGCCTCTCAGCTGACTGGAGAGAGGGCCTGGGAGCCCTACAGTTCTCTGGAGCTTAATAAAACTAACAGCTACTCTGCAAGTTAATCTGGAGGTGGCATGGAAACGTTGGTATTTCATCGCCAGTGTCGGGGAATGCGTGTATGTAGGAAACACGAGGTTATATTAGCTGTAAAACACCTATTAAAGTTAATTTTTTGATTATAAAAGTAACTGCCTGTTCCTTATTGAGAAGAAAGCTACAGGAAGGTGGATAGGAGAAACACCCCTAACCCTGTCATCCAGAGGCAATAATGTTTATCATTTTGGTCTATTTCCTTCTAGTTGTTTTTGCCCCCCGCCCCCCAACTCCTTCTCTTCACTGGGAGATCACGGGACATAGACGTAATTTTCATATACTTTAAGTGCCTGTTTTTTCTAACTATAAAAATAATAAATGTACCCATAGAATGAGTGTAATAAAGCCAAAATAGCAAGTGTTGGCTGGGTTGTGGAGAACCTAGAACCCTCCTACGTGGCTGGTGGGCATCTGAAATGGTACAGCCACTTTGGAAGAAGAAGCCTGGCAGTTTCTTGCAGAAGTTCGACATAAATTTGTCCTGTAACCCAGCAATTCCACTCCCGAGTACCTCCCCAGGAGAAAGGAGGTCTGTGTTCACAGAAAGACTTCGATGAAAATGTTCACAGGGACGTGATTAAGAAAAGTCAAAAAATAGGAACCAGGCACATGTCCAGAAACTGGGATATGGATAAACAAAATGTGACCGACCCATCCTTCTCCTGCAGTTGTCCACAGCCGTAAAACATGTACCGCAGGAGGGATGGGCCTCAAGGACCTGATGCTAAGTGAAAGAAGCCAGGCAGAAAAAACCACCTCTTGGACGATTACATTTATGTGGAATGTCCAGAAAACAGCAAATTAGTGGATACAGACTGCAAATCGGTGGCTGTCTGGGCTGGAGGTGTGAGAACAAGGGTTGACGGCAAAGAGGCATGAGGGGTCTCTCGGGGTGATGGGAATGTTTGCAAGTGGAGTGTGGTGACGGGGGTGCCACTGGAAACATAGTCCTCACCAGTGAATCACACTTAAAATTGGTGAATTTTATGGTATGTAAATTACACCTTAGATCAAGCTGTTAAAACAAGAATATTCATAGAAGCACGATTCTGAATCATCCTACCAAAAAACAATAAGTGAACAGAAGAATTCTGGGTCTAATCAATGTGCCAAACAAAGTATGGTCTGCTGGCCTCTTTCTTTGCCCAAGGTTTTGGATATGTCAGGAACAGCAGTGGCAGGGGACCCATCACCAATCTGGAACTGAATTTCCAGATGATGCCAACGTGAAGAAAGGTGGGCATGAGTATATGTGGAAGGCCAGAGCTAGGGGCAGGCAGTGCATGTGTCTTAATGGTGGGGGAGGACGTGTTCATGGATAATCTTTACTAAGAGGAGAAAAGGATGAATATGGATCTTTTTAAGTTAGGGACAACCAAGAAAATTATATAGTTCCAACTACCCGTAGGAAAAAACCAGGGAAAATTGGATTGATTTAGCAAGAGATAAGAAAATAGGAAGAAAAAGCTCTGCAAATCGAAAACACAAAAAGGGACGAAGAAATCAATCCCCCAGAATCATTGATTACAGTATAAACAGGTTAATCTCACTGATTAAGACATGGGGACTCCAAACGGAGTTGCAAAAAAAGATCCAGCAACCTCTGGTTTTAAAGAGAATGACATAAAAGCACAGGGCCAGGTTGAAAATAAAGAGAGAAAAATGGCATTCCAGGAAAATAACCAAAATAACACTTGGCTCATGGTTTCAGTAGCAGATGAACTAGAATTTAAGGTGAACAACATGAAAGAGATGAAAAAAATGATGATTTATTCTGGAAGTGCCACAATATTCCAAGAAAATGTAATACTCATGAACAAATATAACCTATAGGACAGCTTTAAGCTATATAAAGAAATCATTGTCAGTTTTATAGTAATACATAGATAAATCTACCGTTGTAGGTAGAGATTTAAATGTACTCTTCTTGGAAACAGATTAGACAAAAATAAGCAGGAGTATAAAAGATTTGGATAACATGACTAATAAGCTTGTACCCAGAAAATACAAAATGCCTATTTTGGGGAGCACACATGGAATTTTCACAAAAGTGGATCACATTCTAGACCAGAAGGTCCCTGGGTTGTAAGAATTGACGACATTCTAACCACATTCTCTGACCCAGTGAAATCAGAAGGATTGAAATAGTGAAATGGGTAGAAATCCTTAAAAGAGGGCTGGAGAAAGTAACAATGATTCACAAAGCCAAATATTTTTCCAAAAGAATTAGAAAAATGGACAAGTCCCTGGTGAGTCTCATCAGAGATAAAAAGAGGAAGTTGCATATAAGATACAGATGCAGAAGCATCTTCGCTGTGGTAGGTGAATTGGTTATACACTGTACATAAATGTGAAATCCCTTATGAAATGAATAGATGGATGGAAAAAAGAGATTTCAGAGTTGGCTGCCTGATTAATGGTGGAAAAAAAAAAACTAGAACAGTGGCTGCTGAAGAAATTGGCACAGCTTTGAGAACTTTTCCCCTTCCCCAAATCCTAAGGCCTACCCAATTTAATATGAATAGATAGTCCCTGCATTGTGTATATTGTTCCAGAGACACAACAAGGGGAGAGCTGCTCTTGTTATCTGAAGCAGTCAATACTGATATCAAAACTAAAGATGGTACCAGAGAAAGGAACTTCTAAGTCTGTTTCAGTTAAAATCTAAAATACAACGTTAACGTTCTAAGTCTAACATCCTATTAAAGAAAATATGTGGTTGGATTTATTCCTGGAGGACAAGATAGTACAGCAGGGTAAGAGTAGTTACTCTAATAAGCTTCCTTATGCAACAGGGGTTTATTTCTTGCTTACAATATGGTGCAGTGGTTGGCAGGTGGCCATGGGTGGGTGACTCATGGACCGAGGCACCCTCCATCCTATGGTTCAACCATGACTAAGGCCCTGGAGTCCCAGGAGAGCGTGTGGAGAGTATCTGCCTGCTTTAGGACCGTGTTGGGTCTGCAAGGCATAGAGCATTTCTCTTGATGCAAGCGAGTTGCATGGCCATACTTAATGCTGCTAAGTGTTGTTCAGAGTGGGGCAGCTCCCTTCCAGCAACAGTGCTGTGCTGTGGAAGGAACAGCACTGAGTTCTTTGATGGAAGCTAATGTTGTGTTGGTTCACAACCCTCTCAGGGGCTTCCCAGGTGTAATGTGAAACCAGACCCTGTACTCAGAGGGCACGGAGAGACCAAAGAAAGAGGTGGCCACTTCAGGTTAGAAGGTGGCAGTTTTAATAAGAGCCAAAGGAGCTGACCTGTGAGGCTCGTCTTGGGCAGCAGCAAGATGAATGGACCCCTGCACCACCAAATCTAAAAAGAGTTTATAAATAGGCCCTACCTGGGCCCAGTCCCATATACCATTCAGGTGTTTTCACCCCCACATCACCATCTCAAGGCTGTGCCCTTGGAACGGTCTCTGGGAGTGGGAAAGGCAAGTAGAACCCACATTCTTCTTCTTTTCTTCTTCTTCTTCTTTTTTTTTTTTTTTTAAAGATTTTATTTATCTAACAGAGGGAGACACTTCGAGAGAGGGAACACAAGCAGGGGAGCAGCAGAGGGAGAGTTTGGAGAAGCAGGCTTCCTGCTGAGCAGAGAGCCCGATGTGGGGCTCGATCCCAGGACCCTGGGATTATGACCTGAATCGAAGGCAGATGCTTAATGACTAAGTCACCCAGGTGCCCCTAGAACCTACATTCTAAGGACAGGAGAGGGGCTGGGGAGAATGGGTGCCCAGATGCAGCTTACAGGTCAATTGGTGGTCATTTCTTTCTTTTTTTTTTAAATCTCCAGTAGTTTGCTATAGATTTTTTTTTTAACTTTTTATTTAAATTCAGTGAACATATAGTGTAGTATTAATTTCAGGGAAGAATTTAGTGATTCATCAGTTGGATATCACACCCAGTGTTCATTCCATCACAGTCCCTCCTTAATGCCCACCACCCAGTTACCCCATCCACCTACCCGCGTCCCTTCCAGCAACCCCCAGTTTGTTTCCTAGAGTTCGGAGTCTCTTATGGTTTGCCTTCCTCTCTGGTTTCATCTTATTTTATTTTTCCTTCCCTTCTTCTCTGTCCATCTGTTTTGTTTCTTAAATTCTATGTGTAAGTGAAATCCTCTCATAGTGTCTTTCTCTGACTTATTTCAGAGAAAGCATAATGTCCTCTAGCTCCATCCATGTCCTTGCAAATGGGAAGATTTTATTCTTTTTGATGGCAGAGTAATATTCCACTGTAGCTATCTGTATGCACACCACACGCGCACACACATATGTGCACCGCATCTTCTTTATCCATCATCTGTCAGTGGACATCTGGGCTCTTTACATAGTTTGGCTATTGCGGACTTTGCTGCTATAAACATTGGGGTACAGGTTCCTTTTCGATTACTATGTTTATATCCTTTGGGTAAATACCTAGTAGTGCCATTGCTGGGTCGTAGGGTAGCTCTATTTTTAACTTTTTGAGGAACCTCCGTGCTGTTTGACTGCACCAGATTGCATTCCCACCAACATGTAGGAGGGTTCCCCTTTCTCTGCATTCTCGCCAACATTTGTTGTTTCCTGAGTGGTTAATTTTAGCCATTCTGACCCATGTGAGGTGGTATCTCATTGTGGTTTTGATCTGTATTTTCCTGATGCTGGGTGATGTTGAGCACTTTTTCATGTGTCTGTTGGCCATCTGGATGTCCTCTTTGCAGAAGAGCCTGTTCATGTCCTCTGCCCACTTCTTGACCGGATTTTTTGTTTTTCAGGTGTTAAGCTCTTCGGACTTTGGATATAGCCCTTTACCTGAGAAGTCTTTTTTCCCAGTGGTCTGCTACAGAGAGAATCTGAGAAAACCTATTGGTAGAAATCATTGCATTAACATTAAAGGAAAATAACTATATGATGATCTCAAAGTATGTAGAAAAGGTATCTGTTTATGACGAAAGCCCAGAGACAGATAGGGACAGATGGCATACATTCATCTCTTGCTGAGTTACACTACAGTGACACCCCCCACATGTCAGTGGTTTATGACAACAGAGGTTGATTTCCTATTCGTGTTACGTGTAGGCCGTAGGCTGGCTGTGCGTCTGCTGTCATTCCGGAATGCAGGCTGGAGGAACAGCCGCTTTCTGGAATGTGGTGATCCAGGAGCAGAGGGGAAGGAGCTGTAGAAGCCCCTACGGTTGCAGGTGTCCCCTCGGATGTGGCTGGCATATGCTGCCTCCTTTCATAGTCCATTGGCCAAAGAAAGTCTTACGGTCAAGCCTGATGCCGTGTGATAGGATCTATTGTTTGCCCAAAGGAAGAGGCCCAGTGGAGATAGGCTTGGTAGAGAGGGGCAGCAAATAACTGGGAATAATAATAATACAGTTTTTATAGGAAGGCACGCCTTTAGTCTGATAAAGGCTTTCCCCCAAAAGCCTGTGGCAAACATTGTTTAATAGATAAATTTTAGAAGTATTATTTTCCAGGGTTAGAAAGAAGTGGGGTGCCTGGGTGACTCAGCCAGTTAAGCGGCTGCCTTCAGCTCTGGTCATGATCCCAGGGTCTTGGGATCAAGCCCAGCTTCGGGCTTCCCGCCTCTGCCTGATGCTCCCTCTTTGCGTGCGTGTGCTCTCTCTCTTGTCAGTAAAATAAATAAAATAAAATCTTAAAAAAGATACCTATGATTATTGTTGTTACATACGAAATGTTTAGGGTGATACAGTAAAACAAGTAAAAAGAACGTCCTAAGGATTAGGAAAGACAAATTGCCATTTTTTTTTTTTTTTTTTTTTTGCATGTAATACCACTTATTTGAAGAAAAGGGAATTACCAGACCTACTACTAGTAGTGAGGAGTTTAGTAAGTTTGTCAGATAATATGAACATACAAATAAGAGGTCTTCCTCTGTACTAGAATAATAAATTAATGCAGTAGAAGAAATCGTTCACAATAACAACAACTTCACAACATTTCCAAAGGTGGTGGGTCAGACACATCTCACCATTTGCATGGAAAGAAACCTTCTCATTAGTATCTATTTAAAGGAAAAGAACAGAAGATGTGGGGATTTGTCCTTTTCTCTGTATTTTGAGGGTTGCCTCTTAGAATTGATTGGTTAGACCTGCTACTGAACAGCATAGTCCATGGCTTCCCAAGTCTGCTGCATTCATTAGAAACTTCTAGTGTGAATAAAACCCTACTCTCTTCTGCATTAATTGAATGATTACTTTGTGCCAGCCATTGGGAAAACAGGAGTAAGGTTTGGATTTCTAGGGGCTCCCAGTTCAAGGGGTGAGGCAGGAGTATCCTGCGGCTTAGCAGGATGGGTTCTAGACTCCCCGTGGTGGAGTGGGGGAGGGGAAGAAAAGGCGGTAGAGACCGGATATGGGCAGTTGTGCTTAAGAAGGGGCTCTTCATTTCCCGGGGAGGTCTGTGCGAAGCATACAGAAATGGCACAAAGTGAAAAATGGGCCCAGAACGGAAGCGCACAGCACTCTGCCGTGATGGAAATACGATGTGGGGGAAGCTTAGTGACATGTGTATTTATGTGTGTCTGGTGTGAGCAGCAGGATGGCGGGAGAGCCGCCAGCGAGAAGAGCAGCTTTCCTTTGATCATTTGGAAGCATAGTTTATTTCCCGATTGTTGGCTCTGCCTTTTCTCTGCCACTCAAACTTTATTGGGAAATGGATTCTCTTGCCAAAGGAGTGTGATTAATACTGCAACTGGTTGTGGGCTTAACAACAGATTGATGGTTATATTTTTAAAGGGGCAGCCTGCTCACGGTCTGTGTCCGCGGGGTACGTCGCGTTCATCATCCCTAAGTGGGAGAGGCCTGCGGAAGTTAGAGTTTCATTCCTTTTTCACGTGGCGTTTGTTGTTCACCGGCCACCTTATTAGTTGTTTGATTTTGGAGAGTGCATAATGTGCTTGGAGCCGGAGCCATCATACCCAGGTTGGGGTCTGTAGCAATGTCTGGAAATAAGGCCGGCCCAGTTTTCTGGGAGCTAGAAATGCAATGGGATATGAGCGACCGGGACTGCCTACCTGCCCGCCCAAGCTGGGTGTCGGTCCTGTCCTCCATCTTCACGGGTTCCAGGGCCTCCAGAGATGTCTGTTTCAGGGAGGCTGGCTCCCTGATCATGTTCCCGAGATGCTGGTGCTAAAACCAGCTGCTGTTCTTACTAATTCATAAAAACAGATACAACTGAAGTTTTCTAAAGTTTTTAATTCATTCATCCATTTTCTTTTCCCAGTAAGACTATTGAGCACTTGCAAGAAGGTTAATGTAAGCTGGAAAAGTGGTTTAGCCACGTAATTAGGTCAGAGGATGGGGGTTGAGCAGTGTGAGAAGAGGGCACAGTGAGGACCTGGGCGCAGAGGTCTCCTGCCTCCTATGTATTCTCAACTGGGTAGGTTTTTCAGCCTGGGAAGAGCAGGGACCCATCCACAGAGTCAGTAGGACGGAGAACCCTTCCGTGTACTTGGCCCTGGGCATGTACTTGGGAATGATCGGGAGAGGCCATTGGAGCAGGTGTGTTGTAGGTGGCAGTGCATGGGCTGAGCCTGGCCCCTTCTCCTAGAGTTGGTACTCAAGACTTCGCGATGTCTTCTGGACCCTCTCTTAGCTTGAGCAAGGGGCTCCCTCTTGCACATTTAAGGGGTTTAGCCGAAGTGGGTATTGCAAGCAGTATCTGGGGGCTATCTACACCACCAGGTCCAAGTGACCTAGAGCATCCTTGTCGACAGCCTCTGGGGGCCATGCGGCACAGTGAGTGAGGATGTGGGCTCTGTCATTGCTCCTTGGGGTGAGGTT
Organism: Mustela nivalis; assembly: GCF_964662115.1. NCBI lineage: Eukaryota > Metazoa > Chordata > Mammalia > Carnivora > Mustelidae > Mustela > Mustela nivalis. The sequence continues at coordinate 128,095,645 of NC_139027.1, read as the reverse complement.
TGGCCTGAGCTGTGCAGCTGCTTTCCTGAATGACAAGTGGCGCAAAGAGGAAAGCCTGCCTTCTTGTTGAGAAGATTGAGATAATGCATATATTGCATTCGGTACCACTTCCCAGAGTAAGCATTTTGTACTGTTGGTTGAGATTGCTCTCATTATTTCTCCTTTTGTTCATTACCTAAATGTTTGATCAAGTCACACTGAACCTTACCATTAATTGAGGAGCTATGAAATCAGAAGGTGGGCTGGCTTACGTTGGCCCTCATAGTCCTGTTTGGCATTTTGAATCTCAGCCCCCCCCCCCCCCCCCCCCCGCAGTGAAGGCTGTGGCTTGGAGAGGAAGAGAGAGGAAGGGATGGCGTTTAGAAATGTTTAGGAGGTGAGGTCATGGAGACTCCAGTGATGTGGGAGGTGAGGGAAAGGAGGAGTTAGAGCTGTCCCCAGGACCTGTAACTTGGGTGACCAGCCCGAGGGGACTCCCATTGTGGAGTGGAGGAGTACAGTGGGTAAGAGGTGGTGGTGATGGGCGCCGTGTATTTTTTCTCCTTTTCATCTCTTCCTAGGTGGGTTGCTCAGGAGTTCTGGGATTGGGAATGTATTCCTTGGGATCCTTTTTGTGGGGGGCGGGACAGACCTGAGAAGACTTTTGAGGATATTTTTTCTCCTCTTCAATTAAGGACTACATATCTATAGCAAAAGGTCAGCTGAAGACCACACCAGAGTAAAAAGCAGGCTCATTCGCATTCTTTCCTGAGAGTGTTTTTGTTTTCGTTTAACTTAGTTTGTATTTAAAATCAAGAAAAATGAGATAAAAAATCCTATGAAAGATGTCACATGGTAACATTTTAATTTCATGTTGTGCATAGTTTAGGAGACTTATGGTATCCCAGATGACTCAGAGAATGTATGCGAGATTCCAGGACTTTGGGCACCAGACCCTCGAATCACAAGGAAATTGGGAAGATCGGGTTTTTTCTTGGAAAAACAGGAGGGAAAGGTGTGCATGGGGGGAAAAAAAAAGGCATTTGCTGATTTCCCCACCCAGCAGGAGAAAGAATTCAGTTCTGTTGTGGTGACCATTAGGTTAAAAAAATAATAATGATAATAACCCAATCTTATCCTTTTCCAATTGAAATAGTGAAAATTATTTTTAAATAGGGGCTTTATGTCCCTGACTGACAAGAATGTTTAGGAAATTTGCTGAAGGACCGATGAAATTCAGCCTCTGGTCAGAGGTTCTTCAGCTCTGTCATAGATGGGATTCTGCAGCTCTCGTGAGTGATAAAGGGGTTTCAACCCTTTGAGACCTGGGGATTCACATTTCCTGCTTTGAAAGTGAGCATTAAACTCTCAGTACTGCTTTCTACAGACAAAGGTTTGCAAAATTCTAACTGTGCGCACACCTGTTCCCGTAGCCGTTTTGGTTCTGCACATTTATTTTTCTTTCACTTTCAAAGACGTGCTTTCTGCTGCAGATTTGACTTGCTACTGGGTGTTCCTTGGGTCCAGGCAGACTTAGCCCACCCCATGGCTGTATAGGAGTCAGGGGAATGGTCCAAAGTGCCTAACCAAAGTCAGGGAGGATCGATTCTGCTTTTCCCTCTGAATTGAGACGTCCACGTGAGATCAGAATAATTTCCAGTTGGGCAGCACATTTTACCTGGGAGGCTGCAGGGCATAGCCACACAGGATCCCAGCTCCATCACAGACGCAAGAACCTGTGGGACAGAACCGGACAAATATTTAACAGAGCGTAGCCTGGCTGCATAATGAATCTCAGAAGAAACGTGACCGGCCGTTCGGCTTCTGCTCGTGTGCGTTGCCTTCCCAACATCTGGCTGTGCGTCTGGGCAGGAGAGCCCTCTTTGTGTTACTAGATAGATCAGCGGAGATGGAGGGAGCCGTGTGCACTTGAAATGATGCCCTCTGAGGATACCTTCTAAAATGTGTGTTCTCTCAGCTTAGAGATGCTCACACTTTGGTGAGGAATCCCAGGAGGGCTCCTACTTCTTAAAACTTTCTTTTAATTAGGCAGCGCTCTTATGATACTGATGCATCTCTGTAGTTTAGTGCTAAAAAGCAGGACAATGGCCTGGAGAAAAAACACTATTCATGGAGGGCTGGGTGTTTATCTTCTGCAGCCCTGCCGAGAGCTCTCCCCAGAGGCTCAGCCTTGGGAATGAGCCCGAGATAAAGCTCTGGGAAGGGGCAGGGTGGGATGTGTACTTTCAGAGTTGAAGTCAGCACATCCTTTCTGGAGAGCCTTGGCTCTGGGCTGCACCTTGGTAGCCAGGGTGTATCGCTTCCAAAATGTGGCAGAAGAAAAGGATGCTGCTCTTTGATTTTCTAGGGGCTTTGACATCCTGCGGTCTGACCCATGGCCCCACATACTTAGTCACTGGATGATGTGATTATATGGAAACCTAGAATTTCCAGCTCTGGTTAGAAATCTAGTCCAATCCTCTCATTTTACAGGTGAGGAACTAAGATCTGGAAAGTTCCAAGAGTGACTTCACTGCTGTTCTGGGGGAGGAGAGAAAGAGGACTGACTTTAGGACCAGATCTAGGCTCCGCCTCTGAGCAGATGTGTGACGTTGAGCAAGAACCTGAATAAAAGTTTGAACCAATGCACAAGCTTCCTGGTGTTCTGCCGGGGGTGATGTGTGAGCGCGTGTCCGGTGTCCTTTCCTTCCTCCCGAGCTGGGTCGAATGATGAACATATGGAACTTGGGAAGGCCAATGCACAGACTGCCAACGAACAGGCGGGCTTCATTTTCCCTGCTCTTAATGATTCAGATTGTTGGAGATCCAAACCATAGGGAAGCATATCTTTTCCTCTGAAAAAGAACATATGGTCATTAAGAGATATTAGAAAAGTTTGTTTAGTTTTTGCTCTTATTTAACAGTCGAATATCAAGCAGTAGCTTAAGTGTGTGTTGATAGGATTTTTATTAAAGGGATTGGTTAAGTCGATTATTTTACAGTCCTCCACTATACAGTTTCTCAGTTCCCCTCCCTTTTTTTTTTAACGATTGCCCCCTCAAGGAGTCTTTAGGACATTTTTTCCCCTAAAATTTTAATCCCATAAAATCCCATAAAATTTTAATACCCCAGATAAGCTGAATGTTTACACATTTGTGCTTTATACATAAAAAGAGTAAGATAGTCCGCACCCCCGTCCCTCCCCAAGATCTGAGAGCCCAGCAGGGGCGAAGGCAGCCTCGCCAAGTTCTTATTCTCCCTGGGACAAGAGACCCATACAAACAGTTTTGAATAATACAGGGAAATGTTACACTAAGTGGAGGAAATGAGAGGAATGGACACAAAGTATGATCTACAGTATAATGTATCTTGTATATTCAATATAAAAAAATGGAAGTGTTTGCCATCACTAGGTAGTTTATTTTTTTTCCCATCATACTATTCTGCATTTCCCCCTGCTTTCCTGCAATGGACACGGCTTCTCTTTACAACAAGACCACTATTATTTGCAAAGTAAGCAAGTGCTATTTGCTCCTGCCCTCTCTGTGGACTTGAAAGGACCTTCGTTGGTGGCAGAAAGGCTGCCTGAAACAGAAGGCAGTGGGCTGTTGCCTTTTTGAACACACAGATGGTCTTTTATTCCTCTTGACTTCTTCAAATCCGCTTCTGCCTTGATCTTATGGTAGGGGACCACACCTGGACCATTTTTTGAGCTTGGTGGAAACTTAAAAGGATGTGGGCTTAAGAAGATACAAATTCCAGAATTAAGTACTAATTAAGTTCTTGGACACAAATCACTTCACACACTCCACTTAGAGGATTTGTGTAATTGACTGAGGAAATAGTTTGAAGGGGAAGAGCATTTCTTTTCATTAGTGTTCAAATGAAGTGCAAATTATAGAACTTGGGCTCCATATTTCCTAAAGATAGAAGCTTTGGAGAAAGGAAGAAAAATTAGGAACGGAACTTAGTTTAAAATCAGAAACAAATGCAGTTTGGGTAGAAAAGTTTGGACAATTTTCTACATGGATAATTTGAGAGCAGCCAGCTAGTGCTGGGTTGGAAATGACTTCTTTTTTATTTCCTGAGCTCAGGTTTGCAGCCGGATTTTATTTTGTGTTTGTTTTATTTCATGTGCAGTTTGATAAAAAAAATGTGTCTCTAGGCTAGGGAGACTGCATGAGTATCTGGACCATGTGTCAGAGGCCTGCAAACCTACTTGGAGGGATTATTTGTTAAGTGAGTAGAGATGGCACCTGCGCTCAGGTGGGCAGGCTCAAATTACAGGGTTATTAATCTGCAGGTTTCAGGAATGAGGATCACGACCAGGTGAATCTGCAGCTAATCTCTCTAGCATATTACATCCTTGCATGATGAAAGCCAATGCATCACTATAATGTCTATGAGGTCATTATGTTAACTCGTTGCAGGAATTGTTTCTTGGGCTCTGAATTGCATGAATCTTTCTTCTGAGTCTCAGAAATGTTGGCCAATTTCAACAGAGTTGGCTCCGTTCATCTTAACTCTGTTGCAGTAGATGAGGGCCAGCTGTGTTCCAGGCTGTGAGGACACAGAGATGAGAAAGGCAAGCCCTGATCTCGGGGCACTTACAGTCTGGAGAACTGGAGCCAATGTCCAGACCAGTCCATGAGGACCGGGCCAGGATGTGCGAGCTAGGCTGGGTGTAAACCAGTGGAACCCATGGGATTGGTTTCAGTGGGGGCAGCAGTCCTTCTTCGTCAAGCTGATTGCTTCCCTATGGGAAATAAGCAGCTTCCAAGAGGAGCTAGGAAGAGAGGTTTGTATGTTGGTTTTTTAATTTGAACTTTCTTGTTATGGGTGGGTTCTCTGGAGGCAGAACTGGAATTGGGAGCCTGTGTGAAAGTACGTCATTCCACCGCAGGAGGACTTGGGTTGTGGTTCTCCGACTGAACCACACATAACAGTTACCCCGGTGGCTGGCTTGTTGAAACACCGCTCCCTGGGCTCTATTCGCAGTGTTTAGGGAATTCAGAAAGTCTGCCCTGGGGCTTGAGATTGGCATATGGAACTGGGTTCCCAGGAGAAGCCCATGTCATCCGTGGTGTGGGGACCCGTCTTTGGGAGGCACTGCTTTGAGGAGCAGGAAGGGAAAGGAAGTCAGACTGGCAGAGGAGGGACCTAAGCACGAATGTGGCCTTGGTTGGGGTCCAGGTTCAGCCGGAACTCAAAGGGAGGGTCTGTAGCACGAACTGCACCACGTTGGCCCCACCTTGAGGCAAGGCAGGGAGGGAGGGCTCCTGTCCCTTGTACTCCCTTGTGTTCATGCGTCACTGGCCACTGCTCTGTGGCGGAGACAGGTGGCCGTGGATTGGTGGAGGGCAGTTCTGTAGAGAGGACAGCTGCAAGTGACTCGCTCTGGGCACCAGTTGCTTTGGGGGGCTGTCCACCGGAAGCAATCACGACGTCTTTCAGGTTTGAAGGGTTGGGAGCAGGTTCACACACTAAAAGCAAGAACAAAACCCACAAAGGACCGAGGCAGGGCCGTTAAAATCCACCTGTGGGCCGAATCTGGCTCAGAGGCTGCCTGTTTGTCACTTCTGAGCTACAGGTTTTGCTAAAACCTTCTCTGAGAAGGCCTATGCATGGGTTGCTGGATTTCTTCCGAATAGTTACCTGGAGATCACTCGGTGTGCTCGCCTTAGGAGCCCCCAGGCCTCTGGGGAGCTTGGTTCTTCAGACCATTTTCCGTGGCGATATAGGATGCTTTTTCCAACATATATTGTATAAATCACAGGGAGGCTGTCCAGAGTCTCCCATTCTGGAGTAACCATTATGCAAGCTGTCATACATGACTAACCCATTATTACGGCCCCAGAAAAGCCGAGGGACTCCCACCTCATTTCTGGGGGAGCCCATTTCACACCTGAATAGCTCTTATTTTAAAAAGTCAGCCCAATACTCATTACACACTTGCCTTTGCTAAAAGACATCCTACTGCTTTTTGCAAAGCATCCCCCTCCCCCCTCAACAAAGTCCCTTCCTTGTCATACCAGAAATAATGCTTGCTCCTCCATGGTGCTTACCTCTTTAGTTAATATTATAAAGGAGAGATCAAGGTTGAATAAATAGAATGTGGCTATATTATTTATTATAGCCTTTTTGGATTCCCACTTACGGTAATAATGGTACTCAAATTCATGCTGATTCTTAGGAATCAGTATGCTATTATACACCAAATGTCATCATTTTGAAGTTAATGTAATATCGTAGAGGATTTATTGCAGCAAATAGAAATAGAGCACTGGCCAGTCGGTAGCCACTGGTGCCACCATGACTGTTCCATATACCAGCTGCAGTGACGTGTTCACGGAGGGGCTCAGGGCACGTCGAGCATGACTCTACCTTGGGAGTGAGCTCAGCTTTGGACCTGGGGCGGTGGTTGGGGACAAGTATGTGTTGGAGGCAGGGAATGGCAGAGGACCAGGGAGAACAGAGCTCCCAACTTTGGAGTCTTACTTCCTTTGGATGCTGAGCTACTTAGTCTCCATTTATTCTGTGCATGGCCCCACGTATCTAGGAACCTCAGATGCTCAGAGGACAAGTCGAGAACCAGGAGGTAGATTTTGAACTCTCCTGCTACCTACAACTCCAGCGACTTTGCTCTAGTCCCTCTGTCATTCCTTCTCACCTGTCCTCTTCCTGATCTTCTGCTCGTCTCTTCTTTGATATTCTTTCTGGCTGTACTTAATCTCCCTGCCCTGTAAAACTAGGGATTCCCCATTGTACATGACTACTCTTTCTCCGTTCATCTCTCATGGCAATACCACCAGCTTAAGGACCAACCCTGCAACTCTGCGGCCTTGATTTTCCTCTTAAATCCCAGTTCAGCATCAAAAACTTTCTGTTATTATTCCCCCCAGGTGTCCCACAGGTGGACAAAATGAACAGGTGGCAAACTGAATGCCCCCTTTCCTAATGTGATTTTTCTCCTTTATTTTAAATTTTTGTTGATGGTGACATTCTCCCCCAGATACCCAGGAGTAGTCCAAGGACTTCCCTTTTTGTAAGCAGTGCTAGGTTCTTTCCTGAAGGTGTATCTCAGATGGTGTTGCTTCCCTGTTCCAAAATCCCCAGAGATTGACTCCTTAAAAAAATGATATAATTTTTGAGTTGTAAAAAAAATTTGTTGAGGGGCACCTGGGTGGCTCAGTGGGTTAAGCCTGTGCCTTCAGCTCAGGTCATGATCTCAGGGTTCTGGGATTGAGCCCCGCATTGGGCTCTCTGCTCAGTGGGGAGCCTACTTCCTCCTCTCTTTGCCTGCCTCTCCGCCTACTTATGATCTCTCTCTCTGTCAAATAGATAAATAAAATCTTTAAAAAAATTGTTGAGGTGAAATTCACAACCTAAAGTAACCATATTAAAGGGGGCTGTCCAGTATTTAGTACAGTCACAGTGCTCTACAACCACCACCTCTGTCTAGTTCCAGAACTAGAAGTTCCAGAACCCTGGAAGGAAACGCTGTTCCATTAAGCAGGTTCTCCCCACTCTTCCCTTCCCCCAGCCCCTGGCAACCACCATTCTCTCTTGTCTCTGAGAATTTGCGTCTTCTGGGTATGTCATATAAATGGAACCGTGTCTGGCTGCTTTTATTTAGCATAACGTGTTTGAAGTTCCCCCGTGTTATAACATGTATCCATCAGTACTTGATTTCTTTCTGTGGCAGAGTAACACTCCTTTGTATGTGTATGCCACAATTTGTGTATCCGTGCATCCTTGGATGGACATCTGGGCTGGCTCCACGATTTGGCTGTTGTAACTAGTACTACTATGAACACGTGCGTATGAGTCTTTGCACAGAGACTGATTACTGATGGACAGCTCAATTTTATGGCTTAAAAAAATATTTCTCTAGAGGACCAGATTAGTAAATATTTTAGGTTTTCCAGACCACAGGGTGTCTGTCGCAACTCTGAACCCTGTCACTGTAGCACAAGGGTAGCCATAGGAACTGTGGAAACAAATGGGGTTGGCTGTATTCCAATAAAACTTTATAAAAAGATATGGTGGGCCTGATTTGGTCCATGGGTCGCAGTTTTCTGACCTCTGCTGTAGAACCAAACGAAGCTCCTCTCCGTAGAATTCAGCATCTTTCCCGATGGTGCCTCTCTCCCTGACTTGCCCCTGCTCTTGCCATGTCCCACAGATGACATGGGGTAGAGGTGACCACAGGCGGGGTGAGGAGAGCGGGTGGTGGAAATTGGTGCTGTGTGGGTGAAGAAGAAAGAGGGAAGTATGATTTGGTTGGAGTAGGAAGGAGAGAAGCCAAAAATAACCCTGGGGCGCAAACTCTGATCTCACAGCCTCTGTGCGCTCGAATGCGAGGTTGATAAATTCTTATGCATTGCACCTGTCTGCTATCCTTCAGGCAAATCTTGGGCTTCCAACCCCTCAGATTTAGGCAACAGTGTGGACATATTCCCACACCACTGTTAGGGGAACACTTATCATTGGAGCCTCTGCAGTGCTCTTGGGTTAATCTCGTTTTAAAAGACGGAAGAAGTTCATTGTCTGGAACATCCCCTCTGAAAGAGTTGTAATTCACAGAGCTTGCAGAGAAGTGCTCCTGCAGGTGACAGGAAGGCCTCCGGGGACAAATAAAGAAACATTTATGGATGAAAACGGAGCTGAGTCCTTCTTGCATGAGCAGGAAGCCATCTGGGTGACACAGACTGCGGTGGGTATGTGAATGCCTTCGTCCTTGTGCCTCACACGCGCACCTGCCGTTTGCACATTTATGTAAGTTTGGAAGGAGAGACTTGAGAAGAACAAAATGCCAGAATGGGAAACACGCTTTCCAGAAATCTTTTGTCTGAGAGAATACTCTGACTCGTCGCTGTTTTCTCTAAGGCCCACACTTGGGCAGAGAGAGGGATACCCACGTGACGTGGTGGACCAGGAGCGACAGAATCAGGGAACAGGGCTCGAGTCCTGGCTTTCCTGCTGGCTGCATGGGCAGCTTGCAAACGGTCGTCCCTCTCTGGACGGCTCTGCTGCCCCATCTGTCAAGTGAGAGGTCTCCTACTCTGAGCCCTTTGGCCACCTGTGGAAGTAGGAGTCTGCTTGTCTCAATCAGCACGAATCTAGGAGGCAACAGAAGCTTTTTCTTCCCTTAGGGCCTTCCTGGACCATCCCTTGCACACACAAATCTCCCATCTCTGGTACTTTGCTCCCAACTTGCGTGAGTTCCCGCCTCACCTTGGCCTTAGGCTGGTATACATTATCCTGGTTTATTGTGCAAAGGCTAACAGTTCTCTTCTGCATAGTTCTAGGAGGTTTCATTTTTTCGACCAACAGATCTTCGAATCTAGTCCATGAAAACCGAGCAGGATGCTTCCGGGAGACATTCTCTGTCCCCGCTAGGGGACATAGACCACTGTGTGATCACCAAAATCCATTTCTCCTTTCCTTCTGGGCCCTAGTGAGGATACATTCCTAGACCTTCTTGTCGGATACAGGTATATACTGATTTCTGGTCAGTGGAATGTGGGTGACTATCGTAATGTGTGTGTATTTACCACTTTAAGGTGTGGCCTGTAAGTCGCTATCACACGTGTTTTTATTTCCTTCTCTTGACTGTAGAAGACTCTGGGGCTGTGGGGTTCGGTGGAACTATAGGAACCTGGATCCATAAATCTGCGTTGGACTGTTGCATGAATGCATAGACAATGTTCATGGTTTCAGGCCATCAGAGTGTTGAAATTATTTGGTATATACCAGGTAGCCTATGCTGCCTCGTGTATCTACTCTGTGTAATGCAGAAGGGAAAGGCATGGTTTCTCCCTTTGGAGATGCTTCCAGTCTAGAGTGTAGCTCTTCAGAAGCATGGTATAGAGGAGAAAAAGTTTTGGCCATGGGCAGAAGGATCTTCTTCAACAGTGGGTCCAAGTCCTGTCAGCATGAGAGGAAAGGGCAAATCTGGGAACTGAAGGGGCCAGGACGGTATATGCTAGCTTTCAGAACCATGCCTGAGTCTAGAAATAACCTCTTCTAGTTTCTCAACTGAGCTCTGGGCTTTTCCTGCCTATTGGACCTTGACACTTCCCATTAACCTTTTCTTTGGGAGACCGTGGAAAAAGCTGTACTGAGAACCTCATGATAAGCAGGTGGTGGGTAATTGAAGTGTTACCGGCAGCAGCTAGAGACGTGTGGGCTTCCTGTTTGACACTAGCCTGTTCCTGTCAGCTCTTAACTTCTGGAAGACGTACTTGAACGTGATGGTTGTGGAAAGGAAGGGATGAGGACGCCCGTCAACAGTTCACAGCTTAAAGCAGGAGCTCTCAGGCTCACATACGGTGGGTTTTGATCAAGAAGTATTTATCCTGCATAAGCTAGATGTTGGTATCCCTTGGTTGCTTATCTAGCTGGAATCATTTAATGGATGTTTTGAGGGGGTAACTATATAGAAGGAAGGTCTGTTAGGACAGGTGAACTCTTGCACCAAACGGACTCAACATCTCAGAGTCTGAATACAATAACAATTTGTTTCCTTCGCCATGCCCTGTGTGGGTGACAGAGGAGCTGTGTTCCACAGTCATTCAGGTACATAGCTGTGCCTCACTGCCCAGCTCTAAGGGGTCCTGGGAAGTGTGGTCTCACTGGGTGCCCAGGAAAAGGAGGAAATGATGTGGGATGAACAGATAGCAATCTCTGCCCTAGAAGGGAAGTCATTTTTAAGAAAATTTGTTTGGGCCTCTTAAAATGCTGTTACTCATGATAAGATACCGGGAAAGGCAAATTATGAAACCATACTGCCATTAGCAAATTTTATTTCCTGAAAAGTCCAAGTGGGATAGTGAGCTAGTAAGTCTTTATTCCCAGAACCCTCTGGACTGTGAGGACCTGAGTTGGGCTGGGGGTGGAGTATAACACCTGGGAACTTGCAAAGCTTCCTCTGGGGTTCAAGAGTCCTGTTTCAGTGGCCCTGCCTTCGTATTGTTTTTCTGGAGCCTTCTATAGGTCTTTAGAAGACCCTGGATTCCCCAGCTGTCATTATGGAATAATAGCTCTGAGGCATTTCTTCCAGAAGGGAGACCGCTCCTGACACTGGGTTAATCTGTCCTAAGACGAAGAGCACACTGGGAGGAAACCAGTAGACGTTGGCTCTTTGGCTGGCTAAAAATGGGATAGGGATGCTCTCCAGTGAAGGCAGTTAGAGACATTTACTGAAAGAGGGGTTGACTAGCACCTCTGCAGCTTCGAGCCCGGCACGGCGCGGCTCCTTTTCATGTGTTGCACCTGGAATCCCCATTACGGTTCAGTGTTCGGCAGCCTCCCGCCGAGAGTCTCGGTTATACGAAGAACCTGGAAACTTTCTCAGTCACCCTTGCTCAGGCTCCGGAGAAATGATGTGTAAGCCTAAATAGAACTGAACAGTTTGCTGCAGTTTTCTGAATGTGGAAGGAGGTGACCAAAAAAGAGAGATGAGCTCAGAGATTATAGTTCTAAACACTATCCAAACCAGATGGCTATAGATGGAAAATTTGCCGTGATGACCCCTGTCTTCTCTCTAGAGAAAGATATTCTTAGGAGAATACTAATACAAAGGGATTACAGAGTCCAGAAGTCTTTTTCCCCCTATAATGACCTTATTAGAGAAATTATACTCTGGATAACAATATAGTAGAAAGCTCCCCATGGAGTTACTTAGACTGAAAAATCTGATTTTTTTTTTTTTTTTTTTTAAAGAAAATGGTAACTGTCAGCATTGCCCGGGTTTGAATTAGTCCAAGATTCCATGGCCCATATTCATATATAAACATGAATTCTTTAATCTACATACATTTGGTATTCATCCTTGATTATCTCTCTAGCATAACATTAAAATGATTGCACGCCACCCAAGAGTGTGTGTTGGTTTCCAGTGAGAGCTAATAGCAAGGAGCATTTAGCAGTTTGAGATCTGCCCAGCCAAGTGAGGTAGAGAATTGAAGGTGTTATTCAGATTATTATTTCTCATTATTATTAATTAACAGTAATAATAGAAGCTGCTGTTCATTGAAGGCCTACTCTTTTCCCAGGTGTTTGGCATGTATTATCTCCAGCCCCGACAACAGCCTGAAACCAAGGCTCAAGCCCCCCGGTCACCAGCCGGGAAGAGACAAAGCAAGATTCAAAGCAAGGGCTGTTGCTTCTGAGGGCTTTTTTCCTTGTTTTTGCATAAAAACACCAGCCATAGTCACATCCAGTAAAATGCACACTTTGTATGTGCATAGTTTGAATTTTGGTGAACGTGTACGTCCATGTGACCACCCCCGGGTGTCAAGGTATAGAAATTTCCCTCCTGCCCCTTAGCAATCCTGCATCTCACCCACAGCCCCAGGCAAGCAATGACCTGATTAGGGTCACCGTAGATTAGATTGGTCTCTTCGAGAGTTTCACAGAGACACAGTCCTGTACTACTTGCTCTTTTGTGTTTATATCCTTTTGTTCAGCGTCATGTTTTCTAAGCTTTACCTGGGTTGTTCTGTCTATCAGTTGTTTGTTCTTGCAGGGCTGCCCTATCAGGCTTTAAACTGAGCTCTTGTTCTGTATACATTGGGCAAGACTTGTTCTTCCCGAGTCCTGCCAGTTCCCTTACGGTGAAGGGTGGGACACTGGACGTGGAGAACAGATTTGCAGATGCGATTTCATGGGTCTGAAAAGACTAGGGTGAAGGGTACCTTAGTTCTGCAAGCTCATTCATGAAATGGTGCTAATGACAGACTTCATGTATTTATTGTGAGGACTAGAGGAATGGAAGTGCACAGGCTCTGTAACGGTGAGGGGCACACCGGAAGTGCTCAGTAGATGGGAGCAGTAACGGCATTCCAGACTGAAGGCTCAAGATGGCGGCCACCACTTCCTAGGAGCAGGGCTGCCTGGAGCCCGTTCGTGGAATGGAGCATCCAAACACATCCTCAACAGATGACATCTGGTGGCTCATCTGGGCTCGAGAGAAGATTTTTGAGGAGTTGAGTGTGATGAGTTACCTTGAAGGTCTCGGAGATAGCTCATCTGGACGCAGAACGAGTTTGATGGTTAAGACCTCTGACCTCTGTCATGAGGGTGTGAGATGTCCTCTGCCTGGTCCCTTGAAAGGGAATGTCAGGGACTGGGATTCAGGGACAGAGGAGGCACGTTCAGAACTGTTGGTGCCATCCCAAGGTAGAATGGGTTGTTTGTGAAAGAGAAACAGTAGGAATATTCATTTTGATACACGCATTCCAGAAGCGTACACGGAGCCCTTGGCAAGAACCACATGCTGCATCACGTGCTTCCATGGACTGCCTTCTCTCTCTCTCTCCTGCCCTTCTTTCCTAGCCATCTAATTACTAAGCTACCTAGCTATCTAGGATCTAGATATTTAGATTTTGCTTCATAATTAAAAATTTTTGACATATAATTTACATGAGTTTTGAGAAACAAAACCCACAACTTTACCAAGATACAAAATATTTCCACTGCCCCAGAGCACATTCCCTTGTGCTCTTTTCCACCTAGTCCTCCTCATAGGCAACCAGTAATCTGCTTTCTCTCAGCTACATTTTGTCTCTTTTGGAGCATCGTGTGAATGGAATCAGACATTGTGTACTATGTTGTGTCTAGCTTCTGGGGAGAACATGGAAGCCCTTGTTAAGGGTTAAATGCATGGTGGGCATTGTGCTGGCCACATTTGGAGTGAGTACTCGTTGAATCTTCACAATAATCTTGTGAAGTACGCAGAGCACCACCTGGCAGGCTAGTGGGAGTCAGGTCTGGAAGGGGCAGTGTACGTCACTTCCATTCCCTTTTGGTTGGCTAGAATACATTCTTGGAGCTGGACTCTGCTTCATGGTACTGGAGTGCCAGTGGTTGGAAGGATGGAAAGACGTAATTCCTGATGGTCGCCCCATCCCAGAGGCAGCACTATGCCATTGAAGAGGGAAACCATACTTCTTTGTCGGGCAGCTATCTCTACCTCTGTCCCTAATTAGACTCCATCTCAGGTTAATAGCATCAACAGCAGCATAATGGTTGGGGATCCCAAGAGTTCAATGTCTAGATCTGACACTTCTTGTTTGATTAAGGCAGGTCATTTGCCCGTTCTGCATCATTGTGAGTAAATTAGGTAACACCAAAGGCTCCCGTCTAACATTTAATGGTTTCAAGTATTGTTCTTGGACACATCGAAAAAATCCGAGATCTTGGCTGAAGGTAGGTTCTGTAACTCTGGGCTAGTCTCTTAAGCCAACCACATACTGACTGCTAACCACTCATCTTTAACCCAGTAGCTGAGAGAAACATAAGAAATCCTGGGACCATACAGCACAACTGTTGGAAATAGGAATATTTTTTTGATAGCTTAGTCATGAGAACAGTAAATTCAGCTTCTGATAAATAATTTACTTGGAGGACTGGGAAGCTAGTCTCACTGTTTACGTCCAGCTTGCTGCTTGAGAGAGACAGACAATTCTAGGCAGGCCAGGAAGGAAAGAAAAATAGAATTTATCTTCTTCGGTTCTTGACTGCCCATCCTCTGTTCTTCTACTCCTGTTTCAGAGAAAGCCACAGATCTCTGTTGGCTGGAGCAGTAAACGCGTAGCATTTCTAGTTGACCTGTCTCCGCACAGCCCACGATCCACACAGCCCACCATCATCCGTAATGCTGCCCATGGGGGTCACAGGAGACACTAATGTTTCACTAATGTTAGTGAAAACCGAGCAGCTGATACTGTTTGTATCTGGGTGACCGAGAAGGAAGAGAGAAGACCAAAAATGCCATCTCGGTAATGCCTTTTCCCTTAACTGGACAGGAACTGAAGGAGGCCCTGGCAAACCTGTGTGTTTCCAAATCTGGTTTCGTTCTAGGCTTTACATTGTGTAGCCTTCATGTCTTCTCTAAGGTTGCTTTTCTGCATGCCCAGGGAACAGAGTCGCCCGGCAACACATTTAGTTCTCTGTTGTCTGGGTTTTCTGGGGTCGAAGAAACTTGGGATGCTCATTAAGATTACTGAGCCTCATCATTTTTAATGTTAGGCCCAAGGTAATATTTAATGAGGCTGAAAAATATATTAATAAAATTGCTTGTAGTAATTAGCAGGAAATTATAATGGTCGGGTGATGGGGAGATTTTAGAAATCAGTTAGGAGTGATCAAAACCAATCTCGAATGTCACTACTTATTATTTTTTGCTTTCAATCATCATGAACTACACCTTTGCATTTTTATCTTTGAAAGGGAAGTCTTTGATTGGGCTCATGCATATTGCTATTATTTCATGTTGTTTTGTTCCCTACAGAGTATCAGAGAGAGCTCGAGCTAGCTGGGTCTTTAGAATTACTTGTAAACCATCCTGTTGACCCTAAGAGGCAGATGGGATATTTATGACTTCTATCTTTAGGGTGTTTATTTGAAGAGAGAGGCTGTCAGAGATCGGAGTCCACACGGGTTTCTCCGAACAGGAGACAGGAACAAGACACATCCATGGGTCTCACCAACCCAGAAAATACAAAATGCCGAACGCTCACAGATTTGGGAGGTACACATCTGGGACCAAGAGTTTAAGATCAAAGTCCTAAAACCTTGGCAACACCTCCAGGTTTGCCTCTTCTATGAATCCTTCTCCGTGATTCTAGGAAGGAAGAGCTTCTCGTTATAAACCCATTGAGACTTGAGCTGGGGGGTTGCGGAGGGTTTCCTGTGGCCACTGTTTTCACTCTGGTCTGTTATTCCTACTCAGACCTGGGGAATGTGGGGAAAAACCTGGAGGTGGCAGAAGCTTCCAGGATGAGAGACCGTAGTCGTTTGTTGACTCGTAAAATAGGTATCTAGGTTCTTGGGAGATGTGCATTCATGTTCTCCCTCTGTCCCTTCCTTGTTCTCTTCTTGCACGCATTTTCATTCCAGCCTGGGTGCTGCTTCCTGGGAACGGGAGGTACAGCTCCTGTCTTTCAGAGGTTTGCCCAGCAGTGAATGGGGGATGGCTGGTCTTCTTACGCCATGGGGACATGAAAGTCGTGAAGGTGTGGGACAGTTCAGTGTTGCGGGAGGAGCAGAGGGGCTCAAATAGTCTGGACGCTGGAGTGCTCCTTCTAGGTAAGAAAGCAAGGCAGGCATGCTAGGCAGGAGCACCAGCGTGAAAGAGTGCAAGTCCCGGGGGCTGCTCGGCTAAGTAGTCCTGGATCCCTGGGTGTCCGTCGTGGTGGCGGGTGATGTTAGCGGTTGCTTCAGTCTGGTTGGTAATGGGGCTGCAACTGAATGGTTTTAACCAGTCTGGCCAGCTGTCCCACTTAGAGACTCCCCCTCCTCACCTGTAGTGTGAGTCATAAAAGATTGGGAGGATGGGCTGAAATAACCCAATATAAGATGCTCATTGTAAAGCCAGTGGTGTAGCGGGAACTCCGTAAATATTAGGGATTCCTGTTACCCATAGCTATTGGCTCAGGGAGACTCCCTGATGGGTGCAGGTTCGTAGAAATCACATGGTGCCAAAACAGGTCCTTAGAGCCAAGTCTTACAGCTCCTGTCTCCTTGAGCTGTTAGCAGTGGGAGCTAACATCAGCTGGAGCCTGCTGCCACCCAAAGCCTATCTAGACCTGAAGGAAGGCGCCCTTTGCACCCAGGAGAGCAAAGAGCCCTTGTCAGATTTTCCCAGGAAACACTTGGGCAGGAATCCATGGAACACGAGACTCAAAAGCCTCATGTCAGCGGTATGATTCAGGGTTTAAACGTCGAGTCATTCCAGCCTTGATGACCTGTGGTCCTGCTGGCTCTGGCAGAAATTCACTTCCCCTTGAGGAGCAGGTTCTCCAGAGCCTCAGGCTTCCCTGTGGCTGAGATGTTTGGGTCCAACTTCGTAATCGGGCTACAAACGTTATAGTACTCTTTATGCTCCTATTACCTACCTAATGCCTCTTGGGAAATACATTGATTTTTTTTTAAGACCTTGACGTAGAGAGATGAATTTGTGTGTTCGTTTTGAAGCAAGTATATGTGTACGCATGTACTTGTCTAATTTTTACCAGGCCTTTCATGGATTCACGAATCCTACATTAGATGAATCAACAAACTCTTCCTTTCCAAAGATGATGAATCTTTCCTCAGTGCACCCCTGGCAGGAAGTTGAGACTCAAAAATTTGCATGTTGACCCCACAACCTGCTCCATGACTGTGGGGTTCTAGATCTAGGAGGGTGGGCGCAGAGGGGTGACTGGTTGTCTTTTCCCGTGTTCCGGGGCTTGAGAGGGAGATGAGGACGAGCACGGGGTGACGGCCTCTAAGGCAGAGCTGGCTGCTAAACATTCGAGCCTCGTTTCGTTCTCTTGGTGAGCTCTTCTGTGTCCGTGTTGGTGGCTGCCTCGGACACTCCTGCTGGTGTCTGGACTCGGAGGCAGGTGTCGTGGGACAGATGTGTTACCTGGGACAGGAGGGTGGTTGCCGGGCGGGTGCCTTAGCGAAGATCACCTGCTAGGAGACTGCGTTGGTCAGCACCCTTCCTCCCTCCGTGGGACCGAGGACGCGACCGGGCTTCTCGGCGTGTCACCAGCTTTGTCACTTTGTTGATCACATTTGCCTCTCTGTTGTAGAGCAGATGGCAGAATTTATTAGGAATTTACTGTCACCAGAAAAATGAAAGTAGAAACGTTTTTTTCCTGGGAGAATTTGGGAAGATGATGTCTAATATTCCTAGACGCCTCTGTGGGCATCACCACCCCCTGTCATTCTACCTCTTGAGCATCTCTTCAGTGTCTGCTTTTTCCTCCCCATGGCCGCTGCCTGGGGTTGGAGCCTTCACCGGCGCAGCCCTGCCAGACAGCCAGCAGACTGCCTCCCAGCGCTGTGCGGTGGGCATGCTGCCATCGCGGAGCTGCCTCTCTCTGACTGGCCATGCTACCCTCTTCCTGGCAAAGCCTGTTCTGGCTCTGTCCTGGCTCTCCATGACCCATTCTTAGCCTGCCTGCAGAGGGCCTCATGACCAGCTGGCCCCTGCCCCCCTCCAGCTGGGGCTCCTGGATGTCTACCCACCCTCCCCACCGCTGCTGCCTTTGCCTCTCTGCGTGCTCTTGTTCTCTGAGGCTGCCCATTCCCTCAGGCTGCCCTTCCCCACTCTCCTCCCTCTGTCTGGAACCCCCTTCTCTTCTGACCTCACCCCATCTGCCCAACCACCTCCAGGGAGCTCTTGACTTCGATCTGGATGGCTTCCTGCATGCTCTGCTGCCAGGCTGAGCCCAGGACCCTCCTCTCTATCCCTAGATTCTCTTTCCTGTTTTCACACCCAGTCCTCCCCAGTTGACTGGTCTGTTTTGCCCACCACACATGGCGAGTCCTTGCAGAAGGGAATACCCCTCGTCCACCTCGGTAGCCCTGGGCCAAGGGAGCAGCGTGTCTTGGCAGTGATGAGAGAGCTGCGTGTTCCAGGTCCGCTTGTGTCTGGGGGGACTTGGGGTCGTGCGAGTGTCCCCAGCATTTCTGCATGGGGACAGAATAGCGGCTCTTTGACAGAGTTTCTGTGGGGATTAATTGAGGTAGTTTTTGGAGGACTGTATATCCACAGAACACAGGAGCTGAATAAATGTTCGCTCCTATTATTGTTACTTGGTTCTGGAAAATCCTGGATTCTCGGTAAGCTCTTATTAAATAGAAGGACTAAGTGCTTGAATGAAACGCATCATTTTGTGGAATTCTGACATTCTGAAATGGAGTTAATAAAAGAACGTTAATTTTCTCTTGTCTCTTTTCTCTCTGAACTTTATTTTTCTTTCCCCCAAGAGCGAACAGTTTCTCAGACGTTAGCAGAACACTGTACTTGCTTAAGCGACCCAAGAATGCTTGGAAGAGAGCCATTTTGCCCAGTAAGCTAATAGTTAGAGTCAGGATTCACCTCCCTGCTGATTGAGTGACACCGCATTTCCCCCCTCTTAAAAGAACTAAATGGCCTATATTTCTTTTTTAAATTAAAGTGAATGAAAATGAATTTCACAACTCCCCTGGAGATGCGAAGACACACTGGGATGTCAAATAAAAAAGTTGGGAATTGCTGAGCTGAAGCGCAGTCATGGGATCCCAAGAAAGATGAAACCCCAGAAGCATCCAGAGTGGGGGAGGAGGACGGAGGGAGCATCAAGGACCACAGCTAGAGTATGAGGCGGAGACATGAGGGGTGTGGGGGGAGGGGCCCCTATTGAAAAGAAACTGTTAAGTGATTGGTCTTAAACTTCCATGAGAAGCAGCAAAACAGGTCTAAGACGTGCTGAATAATTGCCCAAGAATTATTCCTGGCCGCCCTATAAATGATCCCTTACTATGCAAAAATATTGAAAGCAGAAGGGAAATTATTGTTTTGAGCTCAGAAATTTCTCAGTTCTCTGACTTTGCTAACGAGATTTTGAGCCCATTATCCTTGTCTCACTGCGAGCTTCCGTCAATAGCAGAACTTGTATCTCCTCAGGGATTGTCTTCGGAGTTCATCTCAGTGTAACAAGTGTTTATGGAGACCGGAGATGTGTCTAGGGCTGGGATCGGAACCACCGGGCATGCTGGGGTTGTGATGGATGGTTGTCTGGACCTGAGGGGGTTCCTGTGGGATGAGGCGAAACCATTGGAGAATGGCTTCTGAAGGTGCTTGAGCCATCTCCATGGGAGATGGAAAAGCCACTGAGATGACCACCCCCCCCCCTTAGGTGTTCTGGTAGGATAAGATGAGGCAGGCCAACTCCTGTGGGCCCCCAGGTGCTTCTGTCTGCACCCTTGGCTCCTCCAGCCTTCCCTGTTTCCAACTGCATGATCATCTTAAATCATGAAACAACCCCTCACCCTGATGGCTCTGCCTTGCACCTGCTTTCCATTTGCACCTGGAATAAAATCCATACTTATTAGCATGGCCTGGGAGGTTCTGCATGACTTGGCCCTTACCAACCTCTTCACCTGATTCTTCCCATTTCTGGGCTTTGCGCTTGGCCTTCCTTCTCTTTGGAATAATCTTCCCTCATCTCCACATAGTGTGGTGCTCCTGAGCTCCTGGGCTTTGGCTCAGAAGACCTCTCTTAGCTGCAGAATCTAAATTCCCCTCTCCTGCCTGCTGCCTTCTTGTAGTCTGTCTGTCTGTGTCGTTTCTGCTTGCTGTTTGTCATTATCTGTTTTCTTACTCTTCCCTCACGCGATTGTGAGCTCAAGAGGGCAACGTCCTGTTTTTCTTCTCTCTTGTGTGTCCCAGGGGCCTGGCCCACGGTAGGTTCTTCATAAACCGTGCCTGACCTTTCCGTGCCTGGGTGGAGTCCGGGGTACCCAGCCCCAGGAATGGAGGAGGGAATTTAGGGACAAGAGACATGGTGGAAGGAGCGGTATTAACTCAGGAGATGGGGGCCAAGTCCTCTGGACCCCCGGGACGTGGATAGCCTTGTCTGTAAAAAGAAATTGTGCTCAAGGATCCTCCCTCCTGGCTCTCAAAATTCTTTGAGTGTAAAAGCTCTGAGACAGAACGGTTTATTGATTGACAGCTCTTTGGCCTAAGCCTGCCCCAGAAATGTTTTCATGAAGAGACGTTGCTCACTGCCTGCCTATCTCAGGTTGACGTTTTCAAGCTTAATTAGAGGCTGTTACCCTTCTTAAGTAGTCACACACCAGACACGCCAAATAACCTTAGCACCGAGTGCTGAGATAGGAGAGCGGAATAACAATTTGATTTCGGGTAGTTAAAAGCCGAAGGCCTCTCCACCACGGTTGTTCATTTCCTTGATTTAACAAGTTAAGTGACTTCTCTATGAGTTTTTCTAATTTGTTCTGTAACATTTTATTGAGTCGTCTACACCGGCTCCAAAGCGGTGGGAGGCGCGTCCTGTTGAAAAGGCTCCCCGCCACTTGGAGCAACTGTCGAGGACGTCGTGCCGAGCCTTTTGACGCACCGTGCTGCACTTCACCGTCCCCGCGGCTCTGTGGGGTCCATGCTATCAGCACCTGAGCCCCGCAGGGCCGAGGCCCCCGCTCAGACAGGCCCCTTTGTGGGGGGGGTTCGTCGTGTGGCGGCCAGCAGGTGCCCAGGCAGGACTCCGTTCCAGGCTCTGATCCTGGTGTTGACAACTGTTAGAAAGAGGGAGTTGTTGGATTTGGTGTTGGCTCCCGGGGAGCTGGAAATGTGCGGGTGGTAGGAGAAGCAGCGCACTGGAGAGGATCAGGGGCCACATCGCCCCTCTTCATGACGCCGTGCATGTCTTCCTCTGGCTTCCCAGGCCAGTCTCACTGGCAGGTGCTGTCCCTCCCACCTGCAGGGACCACCTGCGGGGACCACCCGCTCCCTAAGTCGGCATGTGGTCTCCTCTGGTCGCCTGCCTTCTGTCGGTTCTGCCCTCTCTTAGCCCCCGTCTGCCTGCGGACTCGCCTTGTGCTGGCCTCCCTGGGCGGGTTTGCTTGGCCGATCTCCTGCCAGGCCCGGAGGCTGGGCTGGGGGCCCCGGATTCTGCTGCAGCCTTCTTGCGCTCTGGCTCCAGGGATCGGGCTTCTGCTGCCTTGGGGGCGCCAGCTCAGGCATTCCTGTTGGCTGTCCTGTTGGGGCCTGTTGAAAAGGTCCCTAGGATCCCCCCAGCCTGGCACCAAAATAGGCCAGACTCGGACATGTGAGTAGTTCCTGGTGGTGGAATTAGTGGAGGGAGGAAGGCACTGGTCCAAAAACACGAGACCCCATGAGCCTGACTAATCTTACCCACCTTGCAGCCCCGTGACGGGAAAGCGCTCTCACAAAAATTGCACTTATTATATTACTTGGGCCACTCTCTCACCAATGACCTTGGGAAGGTGAGGTTCCTTCCTGCCTGGACCTTAGTTTACCCATTTGGTAAATGGGAAAACTGGACTGGATCGTTCCACAGCTCTGTGGCTTGAGATCTCCATGACAGTTCTTGGGTTTGACCTTGAAGTTGCACACACACACACACACTCACAGTGTGTGAACCGTGGTGTGGTTGAGACCATGGACCTTGGAGGCAGGGAGACTTGAGATAGGGTTGGCTGCCTGGAGGCTATGTGACTTGGGGCAAACTGGTTATAAGCTTGCTATACCTCAGTTTCCCCATTTGTAAAACGGGGCCAACACTAGAACCGTCCTCACCAGTGGAGTACAGGCAAAATGGGAGAGACCAGCAAAACTAGGCACAAAACGCCTCACTGAGCAGGTCTGATAGGATAGAAGCTCAGGCTGGGAGGAGGAAGGGAGTGGCCTGGACCCCTGGAGCTTGGGAGACATGGCATGTCGGCATGTCGGAGGTATGGGCAGTTGGGGGTTGTGAGAGAATCTCCTCCCCACTCCCTCATCCCAACGCAGCTCTCCTTGTGTGGTCGTTCCTGTATTTGACTGAGAAGAGAGGCAGATTTAGTTCTCCCTGCTGAGGGAGCTGGAGGATTCTAAAACCTAAGGTCACCGAAGGGGACTCTTCCTGCCGCGGAGGTCTGTGAGGACGAGTGCTCTGTCGTGAGCCCTTTCCTTCCTGCAGCCCAGAATCTGCTGTCCCCGGGAGCCCATTTTTCATTTCCAGCGCAGAGGCAACTGTTGGCTCTGGCAGGCAGGTTTGGGTTCTGGAGATGACGTATGGTACCTAGATGCGCTGCCTGGTTAGTAAATTATCCTCCATATCACCGGACAGTGAGACATTTTAAACGGGAGCCTCCAGGCTTTGTGGAGCCTCTGCATTCTGAATTTGCAGTGGGAACCGGCCATGAAGGAATGGACGGTGACCCTCCTGCGTGCCAGAGCTGTGACCCTGACGGGTCTTGAGGAACGTCTCTACCTGAAGAGGGAAAGGGAGGAAACCTTTCAGGGGCACATACTGTCAGGACTTTAACATGTTATGCTCCATTTCATCCTCTCCCCAGCCCTTGGAGCGATTGTTGTTTAAATGAGGAAACTGAGGCTTAGGGAGGTTAAGGGTCTTATTGGAGGTTAAGACTCTGGTATAGGACAGACCTAGACTTTGAACCTCGGGAACGACTGACTGCAAAAATCTCTTCTCTCTCAGCGGAGTGACCAATGTTTGGAGCAGGGATTGGCAGTTGTTTTCTGTAAAGGGCCAAGACAGTAAACATTTTAGGCTTTGTGGGACATAAGGTTTCTGTCACCTTGCTCTCATAGCATGAAGGCAGCCATTGATAATTCATGAATATGCTTAGGCATGTTTTCAGTAAAACTTTATTTACGAAAACAGCGAGGGCACCCGGTTTGGCCCACGGGCTGCAGTTCACCGACCCTGGCTTTAGAAAAGAGCCAGGATGGCCTTGAGCGAGGACTGCATTTGCCCAGGTAACCACAGGGCAGTCAGGTTTCTTTCCAGAACAGAAATGATTCTCTTAGACCTTGTGAAGCGGTCTAAGGGCCAGAGGAGGCAGGTAGCATGTTAACTACCATCCCTCCAGGTGACGAGGTTCTTTTAGGTTCTTTCCAACAACTAGATGCTGCTGCTCTGGGGAAACGGGAGGCTTGTCCCTGTGGTCAAAACAGGAGGCCGGTGGTATAGGTGGAATCAAATGAGAGAGAGAGCAGGATGAGCATAATTTTCTGCTCCGTTGTCACCTTCATCAATTTTGAAAAGTCAATTCTAAAGCTAATCGTAGCAACATTTTAAGAACAGTGCATTTTAAAAAGAAAACTTATATTCACTGCATTAGTACCACCGGCAACGCGTCAGGAAGAGCAGAGTCTAGTGTTTTAAGAACGTGGCTTTGTAACGAGAAAGACCTTCAGATTCCAGCCCAGCAACACACTAGCTTGCAGGGTCCTAGCAGGTCACTGAAACTCTTGAACCTTGATTTCCTCAGCTGGTTAGTGGTTAGAGTGAGGTTTGTAATCTTTTCTGCAGATTAGAATCACCTGGAGGGTTTGGTCTGGCGCACAGGGCTGGGCTCTATGTGGGCTTCTTGCCCAGAGGTTCTGATTAAGATGGTCTGGGTTGGAGCCAAGAGTGTGCATTTCTTTTATTTAAAGATTTTATTTATTTATTTGACAAAGATCACAAGTAGGCAGAGAGGCAAGCAGAGAGAGAGAGAGGAGGAAGCAGGCTCCCTGCTGAGCAGAGAGCCCGATGCGGGACTCGATCCCAGGAACCTGAGATCATGACCTGAGCCGAAGGTAGCGGCTTAACCCACTAGGCCACCCAGGCGCCCCAAGAGTGTGCATTTCTGTTAAGTTCCTCGGTGATGCTGCTGGCTGCTGGCCCAGGGAACACACTTTGAGAACCACAGGGTAAGAGCATGCTGAGTGTTCCAGGTCCTATTTTCCAGCAGACACAAATTGTGGGAAGAGGATGTGAGTGGAATGGGGAAACAGGGAGTCCTTCCCTGCCTCCCCCCTCCCGCCCCCCCACCCGGTGTCCTCAGGAGGCACAATTAAGGGCATCGAGACTCTTCCAGTTTTCAAAGCAAAGTAAAACCACCCGTGGCTACTTGGAGGTGGCCTTGGGGTAGGTCTCGCTCTCAGTAGTTCCATGAGAAGTTTCTGGAAGGGTTGGGCAAGAGAATGAAGGAAGGACAGGGGTTTCCTCTTCCACCTTCTCCTGAGAGCTGGGGGAAGTGAGTGGAAAGATAATGATGGGAACATTTTACTCTCTGCAGCACCCAACCACAGGGCTTGTGGGAGGATGCGAGTAGGGCAGGGAAAGGGCTTTATACCCTGTGAGCAGCCAAGAAGTATCAGCTGTTGTTATTTTGTATATTGTAAAAACAAAACAAAAACCCACTGTTGTTTCGAAAGTGTTAGATCATGAAGGATCCTCTCTCCCTTCTTCCCAGTCCTGTTCTCTGGTGGTAACTAGCGCTGGGTGTTTGAGGAGTATCTTTCTGGCATTTTTAAAAAAATGACATTCCTACTTCTAAACAATGACACACTGCCTCGGAGAGGGTGAGCATTTTTACGTTCCCTTCCCACCGTGCTCATCATCCGTCTTTTTGACCTTTGTATTGCATAGATGAAAAAACACTTTTGAAAAAAATTTTTTCTTATTTATTTATTTTTTTAAATTTAAAGATTTTATTTATTTATTTGACAGAGATCACAAGCAGGCAGAGAGGCGGGCCGAGAGAGAGAAGGGGAAGCAGGCTCCCCGCTGAGCAGAGAGCCCCACAAGGGGCTCGATCCCAGGACCCCGGGATCACGACCTGAGCTGAAGGCAGAGGCTTTAACCCACTGAGCCACCCAGGCACCCCAAAATTTTATTTTATTAAAAATTTTATTTTTAAGAAAGATTTTATTTATTTATTTGATAGAAAGAGATCACAGGTAGGCAGAGAAGCAGGTGGGGTAGTGGGGGGAAGCAGGTTTCCCGCTGAGCAGAGAGCCTGATGAGGGGCTCGATCCCAGGACCCTGAGATCATGACCTGAGCCGAAGGCAGAGGCTTAACCCACTGAGCCACCCAGGTGCCCCCAAAAAACACTTTTAATTAGTATTCATTCCGTTATTAGTGAGCTAGAAAAATATTGTCAAATGTTTATTGGTGTTTTGCTTCATACCGTTCACATGTTTCTCTTTCAGGAGCTTTTCTTCTTCCTCATTTGGAAGTGCTCCGTGGGTACCGCAAATAGTTCTTCCTCGGTCCTGACATGTTGTGTTATCTTCTAAGACTTATTTTCTTTTTACCTGTTGACAGGTTTTGTTGGTTTTTGGTTTCATGCCACTCAGAAAGACTTAATCCTCACTCTCCATGAAACAGTTTCCTTTTTTTTTTTTAACACACCCTAGTGATTTCTTCTAACCTTCATCCTTCCTATTTGTTTATCTATCTATCTATCTATCTATCTATCTATTGCATTTTAATTATTTTATTCCAAGATGGCAGCTACTTGTCTCTCTGATTGAATAACCTGTGTGTTTCCTGCTTACAGGCAGTGCAGCCTAAACAACATATTCCCATGTATTTGGGGGGTCTCATTAGCTTCTGTTTGTCTACTTAGTGGTATCGTCTTGCTTTATTGGTGCAGCTGTATGCTTTAACATCAAAGAGGATCATAACACCCCTCCCCCCAGAACCTTAAATTTTAGAAGTTCCCCAGGTGTTTCTGTGTGTTTATCTCCCAGACAAATTTTAGAATAATTTTGTCAGATGATCCCTGAAATATCTGGTTTGGATTTTGGTCAGCTCCGCGTTACAGATTAGAGACCGCAGACATTTTTATGACGTTCACAAGATGAGTTGTTGCCCATTTACTCTGCTGTCTTGCACTACAAGCCTTAGTTGGGGCTTCATCGTTCTCTCTTTTAGGTCTCAGTCATGTCTTGTTTATTATTACATCTTGTTTCTTTTGTGTATATATGCATGCGTGTTTCTGTTCAGTTTTCTTGTAGGCTATTGCTTATTGATATATACTGGTATGCATCTGGTATAAAAAGATGTGGTTTTTAGGCATGTATTTTCTGTCTGGATCCCATACTAAAACTCTTCTACCAGTTTTGCTAGTTTGCAGTTATGCCTTTGGGTTTACAGGTAGATAATGATGTCATCTACAAATAATGGTACTTCTGTCTTCTCCCTTCTAATACTTTATTGCTCTGATTTTTAATGTTTTTTTTATTTGCTTGAGTTAGAAATTCCAGAATCAGGTTAAATAATAGTAATGATAGTCAATATCCTTTTTCTTCCTGATTCAGTTATAACATTTCTAGAGCTAAGTATGATGACAGTTTTTGGAAATAGATGTTAATATTTATCATTTTAAGGAACCAGAATTCTTATTATTAAGAGTTTTTTTTTAATATAAGGAATAAATGTTGAGATCATCTGTAGCTTTTACCCCATTGACCTATTATTTTAAAAAATTATATGCCTAAATTTTCAAATTTGAAACCATTATTATAATTAACTTTAATTGGTTATGGTTTATTATTCCTTTAATACAGTACTGGATTTGATTTGCTAGTATTTTATACAGCTCCATAATCCCTTATCTAAAACCCTTTGGGTGAAATGTGTTTGCAGTTGGTATTTTATTAGATTTTAGGAAGGTGGTATGATACAGACACTGTGAATGATGTATAATAACCCCAGTGGAGTCTGGGGAGGTACACCTTGATCAAACACATTAATATTTATGCAGCCAAACACAGGAATGCAAAGCAGATAGATGAATGCTAGAGAGAGTCTCAGGCCTGGGGTGGTGGCTGAAGGTAAGGTCAGGTTTTCTGCCTTAGGATGGGTCCCAGAGCAGGAGGGTTCGTGAACCACCAGATTAGGGTTCATGGGACAATAATTGATGATGAAGTGCTCCCCAGAAGAACGGGGGGAAAGATGCGACTAAGAAAAGGAGGAGGAGGCCAGCAGAGTCCCAGGGAGGGTAATGGCTCCATTTCTCAGGAGGGTTCTAGAAACCATGACTCTCAAGCTGCCCTCATTGGGAGAGGGGGGCTGGAGAGTCTTTGCCCCTGCATTCCTCAGGTATCAGCGTACCCACCAATGATGGGGGTCTTTTTTTTTTTTTTTTTTTTTAAAGATTTTATTTATTTATTTATTTATTTGACAGAGAGAGAGATCACAAGTAGGCAGAGAGGCAGGCAGAGAGAGAGAGAGAGATGAGGAAGCAGGCTCCCCGCTGAGCAGAGAGCCCGATGCGGGACTCGATCCCAGGACCCCGAGATCATGACCTGAGCCGAAGGCAGCGGCTTAACCCACTGAGCCACCCAGGCGCCCAATGATGGGGGTCTTGAGGAAAGGAGGGAGCTTTGACAGTGCATGTCACTGCCCTACGTGAGCTAAACCCAGGTTTCAGAGTTTTTCACTTTCAGAATTTGGTATAAGAGATTGTAGACTTTCGTTTTGGCCTCTGTATCTCCCAAGTGATGATTTTTTTTTTTTTAATATTTATTTGAGAGAGAGGGATAGTGAGAGACCAGAAAGTGGGGGGAGGGGTGTTGGCAAGAGAGAAGACAACTTCCCGCTGAGCAAGGAGCCTGCCGTGGGTCTCAGTCCCAGGACCCAGGATCATGACATGACCCCAGCCAAAAGCAGATGCTTAACCCATTGAGCCCCCCAGAGGACCCCAGGTGATGCTGTTCTATTGTTTCCCTTGTCACACTGCGGTGAAGCTTGGTAGTGAGGTCTTCTTAGCTGCTTAAGATGCACAGGGAACCCTTCTCCCTCTCTCTTGGCTGTGGGGTTGTTGATAAAAGCACCAGAATTATCAGTTCTCTAAAGATTTTTCAGAACTCGCCTGAAAAGCCACCTGTCATGGCACAATTTCTGGAGGCAAATTTTGACAGATAGTTAAGTTTTAAAATAGGCATTATTGATTTAAAGTAGCTCTTGACTTTATATTTTCCTGAAAAATAGCACTTTTCCTTGTAATGTAGTTTTCTGGCTTAGTTTCACAGAGTAGTCGTTCATAAAATTTGCATATTTTCATAACACACCATAAATGCAACTACTTATCTTTTCTCCTTTAAAGTGAGTTAAGTTAAAGATTTTGTCTAATCCATTATTGTGTCACCAATTCCTGACACTTAAAAGTACTCACTGAATATTTGCTGAATGAAAGAACCCATGAATGTGACACATTCACTTTCTCAGTTCCTAATTTTGCGTATTTATCTTTTTTCCTCTTGCCAAAGATTTGTCTATTTTAGGGTCTTTTGAAAAGAACCAGATATTACATTTATCAATCCTATCTTTTAAAAAATGTCTAATTCATTAAGTACTTCTTTTAGCTTATTAATTGACTTCATTTTCTTTAAAAAAAAAAAACTTGAAAGTTGATTGCTCAGTTCATTTATTTTCATTCTAACTTAATTGGAAAAATCAAGGTATGCTTTTTCATTTGAATACAGCTTTGGCCTCACCCTGAAAGTTTTAGCTGGTAGTTACTTCTTTTCTGTGTTTCGGATTAGTCTGTCATGTTATTTTTCTTCTTTACTACAATCGGTTAGGATATTCTCCTAAAGTTTTTGAGTAGCTGAGTTTTTAAGTATTTCTTTCCTGATGAATTTCACATTTTATTTCATTGAGATCACAGCCTGTGAGTTGTAGGATTTAATCTTTGCGATTTAGGTTTCGTTTTTGTAAATTGTTAAAAACAGAATTAATTCAATCTTTTTTCTCTTTTTCTGTCTTCACCACACGCCCACCAAATTTTATGAGAAATTTGAGAAGAGTAATTCTTCCCACCAAAATGGAATAATATAGATTATTTAATTATGTGTCAGATCCTGGTTTTTTTTTGGGGGGGGGTGTAATATAAAACTAATGGGTGATCCCACCTGACCAGCTCATTCAATTTTATAATACAGGTCTTAGCATAAAATGTCATTTTTCCTTTGTGGAACTGGGAAAAGAGTACCCTAAGAGGAGCTTCTACTCCCAGCCCCATATGCCCTTGTCCTCCTGTTAGGCCATTAATCAGGACTTCGGGGATAGACTCATTGGAATCCAAAGGCTTGAGAATGGCTGGCTTGTAGTTGCTGCTTTGGGGGAGTGCCTATTGTACATTGATGGTTCCGAGCAGACCTTTTCTATCCTCGGCTTCTAGAAACGAGTGTGAATACTACTCTTTTATTTTATTTATTTATTTATTTATTTTTAAAGATTTTATTTATTTATTTGACAGAGAGAGAGACCACAAGTAGGCAGTGAGGCGGGCAGAGAGAGAGGGGGAAGCAGGCTCCACACCGAGCAGAGAGCCTGATACGGGGCTCGATCCCAGGACCCTGAGATCATGACCTGAGCTGAAGGCAGAGGCTTAAACCACTGAGCCACCCAGGCACCTCGAATACTACTCTTTTAAATTACCGTGGTGCCATGTAAATTTTCTCCCTTCCTTCCTTATTTATTTATTTTAATTATTTATTTTTTAAAGACTTCGCTTATTTATTTGACAGAGATCACAAGTAGGCAAAGAGGCAGGCAGAAAGAGAGAGGGAGAAGCAAGCTCTCGGTGAGCAGAGAGCCCGATGCGGGGCTGGATCCCAGGACCCTGAGATCATGACCTGAGTCGAAGGCAGAGGCTTATTAACCCACTGAGCCATCAAGGCACCCCTCTTTTTTTTTTTTTTTAAATATCTTATTATTCAGCAGAGACAGAGACACAGTGAGATAGGGAACACCAACGTGGGGAGTGGGAGAGGGAGAAGCAGGCTTCCCACTGAGCAGGGAGTCTGATGCGGGGCCTGATCCCAGGACCCTGGGGTCAGTACCTGAGCTGAAGGCAGATGCTTCATAGACTGACCTGCCCAGGCGCCCTGCCAGGTAAATTGTCAGTAAATTTGTCTTATCTGGAATTTCCCTCAACTGGGTGGCCTGCTGTTAGTGTGGAAAAGAGAGATTTGACACCGGACGGCAATTACATTTGTTCAGCGGATTCCAAGTTCAGGTTTCTTAGACTGGTAGGAGCTTCTTTGCCCTTCATCATTTGGCTCCAGCATCCAGGCATCTCAGGATGCCTCAGGCCTGAGCAGTTTTTCTTCATTCACTCGTTTACTCACTTACTTATATAATCTACCTATTAATAGGAATATCAGGTATTCTAACAGTAATTAATCTTTAAATTTGTAAAAAAAAAAAATCTTTTAATCAGTTTAAGCAGTTCTCCATAATCATCTGGTTTTTGAGCATGGACAAAAGATCCTGGATGTTGGTGGGCAGAAACAAGTGCATCCCACAGAACCCTTCTTGGAGCCCAGGCCTGAAAATGAGAGACCGGTGGCCAGACCCAGCCTTGTGGTCATAGTGGCTTACCGCCTGTTTCTATAAACATTTTTTGGGAACACATCTGTTCTTTTGTGTATTGTCTTTCTCTTTTGGGCTACAATAGCAGAGTCCAATAGTTTCTGTACTGACTATAAGTCCCACAGACTGAAATAAACAAACAAACAAATAAATAAATTTAAAGATTTTATTTATTTATTTGACAGAGAGAGAGTTTACAAGTTGGCAGAGAGGCAGGCAGACTCGGGGGGCGGGGAGCAGGCTCCCTGCTGAGCAGATAGCCCATTGCAGGATTTGATCCCAGGACCCTAAGATCATGACTGAAGGCAGAGGCTTAACCCACTGGTCCTTTCTGGAAACAGTTTGTTGACCCCTGATGAAGAAAGGCAAGGTCTAGGCCTGGAGCACTTGCAGACCCCCAGACACGCTAACGTACCTTGAAACTTGAAAGTGCTCATGGTGAGGCTTTGGCCCATTTCCTGGATGGTGTTGAGGAAGATGGTGGTCTTGTTGCCTCTCGGGTTCTACTTACAAGAAGAAATACTGAAACGGCCTGCTGCGGTCTGCACAGCAGAGGGGCAGGGACGTGGAAGGTCCTGGTCTGACTTTGTACCGGTTTCAGGGCTGGAGTTGGGTGCCCAAGCCCAGCCCCCCAGAGAGTGGCATTTGGGCTTACTTGGCCTTTTGTGATACCTACAAAATGCTTAGAACAGTGCCTTAGAAAACTATGTGGAATAAGTGAAAGCCTTTGAGGCCCCTGGGGGCCATGGTCGAGGCCAGTGGCGGCGGCGAGTGTCCCCTTTCTTGCGCAAACTTAGGGGATTTCTTCTAGTGAACCCTACCCTTGATCAGGCATGTGAACCTCCCCTAGTGTTGAGGGCCTGTGACATGGTTGGTGACCAGCTGTCACTCCCCTTCCTCCTAATCTGCTTCTCTAGCTATGGGGCTGGGTCCAAATGCCTCTTGAAGCTGGTTGACCTTGAACAGTAGTCGTGGTAGTACTGAGCATAATTACCTGCGACATAGTTCTCATTCGTTGAGACATAGCCTTTGCCGCTTACTTTGCCTAAATCAGGGGTTGGCTTGCAGGCCACACCTAGCCTGTTGCCCATTTTTTCTGTAATACTCTACTGGAGCCCAGCCATGTGTTGGCTTGGCTGCTCTCGCGTAGCCAGGACAAAGTTGAGTCGTCGTGACAGAGACCAGAGTCTGCCAGGTCTGAAGCGGCCTTTGACTAGGCGAGTTTACTGACCGCTGGCTGACATGATCTCCTTTATCCTCGGACACTGAACATGAGGTCGTCCTGCCATAAGCCCATTTTACAGATAGGAATGTGAGGTGCAGAGGTTGAAAGGCTAGCACACCTAGCAGGAACTCAGGGTCCTTGGTTCTAACTTCCTCTCTTCTCCTTTCCAAGTGGTTCCAAATTGTGGGTGTGGGGTATTATTGGAGTGGAGTGGCACAGGTCTGAGGGTCGCGGGGGCTGGGGATGTGGAGAAGCCTCGGGACATATGTGATCCTGTTTAGCCATACGTGTTGGACTGGTGGGTGGGCCAGATGTGGGGCTCTCTAAGGATCTTCTAACTCTGAGGGCTGGAGTTGAAAGACAAGGTTCCAGGGCCAGGGGAAGAGTTTCAGCCAAGCAGAAGCAGATAGAAAGATGGCGTGGTGGGTGTGCCTTCTGCAGTGTGGTGTGTGGGGGGGGGGAGGCGGGGTGGGCAGAGCTCACGAAGCCTTGCCTTGACTCGCCGCTTCCCTCCTCCAGCCATGATGTCCTGGCGTGTTTGCCATTTCCTCCCGTGAGCCTGCTTTACAAATGCTTTGTAAAACGGGGAGAAAGCGGTCATTTCTGTCCCTGGCCTTGTGCAGGTACTGAGAGAGCTTAGTCCTTCACGCAGGCAGGTGCCCTGAATCCTGCCGCGTCACAAGGATGTGTCCCTGGAGGTGGCAGAAGTGTGTGTGGGGGGCGCTGCACTGTGGGATGGTGAGTGTGAGGGGTGACCCTAGGATCCTGTCCCGGGCCCAGCCGGTGAGATGGTGCCCTCGCCCGGTACTTGTCCCAGCACCTCGCCCTCAGCCACTGGGACAACTGGAGATCAGGAGGGAAATCCAGACCCCCTCCCTCCACCTTCCCTTCTATTTGCTCCATCTGCTGAGCTCTTTGTAGATTTGGGGGCAAAATTACCTTATTAATCTTTCTTTTGTAAATACCACGGTGAAAGAAGGGGATTTTGCATTCACTCTTCTTTTCATTATTATGGTAATAGCTTTTAATTTATAACTAATTAATGTTGCTCCTTCCTAACCTGGCCTTTATTAGGAGAAGCCAGGGAGGAATCTAGGAGCGGATACACAGCAGGTGGGCTTCTGTGTGGGGGATGGAGCCCTTCCCTAAGGTCCCGGGCAGCTTCTGAGGGCGTTGTCTCCACTGCCTGTGTTTTGTTTCCGGATTCTGGTGGTGAAGAGGCCCATTCCCCACCTGCAGGCTGAGTGGGGAGGCAGCCCGGGGAAAGGAAGTGTCCAGAAGCCACTCCTTGAGAGGACCGGGAGAGAGATCCAGAGACCTTGTAAGTGGAAAAAGGAAGGCTCAAGAGGACATGACTCTCTCTCTCTCTCCTTTTTTTTTTTTTTTTTTTAAGATTTTATTTATTTATTTGACAGACAGAGATCACAAGTAGGCAGAGAGGCAGGCAGAGAGAGAGGAAGGGAAGCTCCCCGCCGAACAGAGAGCCTGATGCGGGGCTGAATCCCAGGACCCTGGGATCACAACCTGAGTCCAAGGCAGAGGCTTAACCCACTGAGCCATCCAGGTGCCCCTCTTTTTTTTTTTAAGATTTTATTTATTTATCTGACAGAGAAAGACACAGTGAGAGAGGGAGGGAACATGAGCACGAGCAGGAGTGGGATAAACAGACTCTGCACTGAGCAGGGAGCCCAAAGTGGGCCTGAAGCCCAAGGCGGGGCTCGATTCCAGGACCCCTGGATCATGACCTGAGCTGAAGGCAGAGGCTTAACGACTGAGCCACCCAGGTGCCCCTTCTTGTCTTTAAAATAGCTGTCTAGTGAATCTGGACTTGTTCTCTGAGTCCCAAAGGAGTGACCCAAGAGAAATAGGCAGTGGTTACAAAATGGCGAATTTAGATACAATATGAGAAATGTGCCCATGGTTCTGACTTACAGAAGTATCTGAAAATAGAGCTCTCTTCCTTGAGAGGTGGTCTCAGCTGCTGGTGTGCCCCCTGCCTCCCAAAACATTCCAGTTAAGTCAAGTGTGAAGACAGTGGATTGGCCTGAATTTTGTAGATGGGAAGTTGGACCAGAGAACCTCCAAGGCCCCTGTGGTTTTTGTACTGCCCTCCAGAATTTGTGTTTGGGGGAAGGTACCTGGAAAGGGAGCGTGTATCTAGCTGCTGCTCCTTTGCTTTTATTTATTAGTGTTGTTGGGGGAATAAAAGCCTCTCTCTTCACCAGCAGGCTAATGTAGGCCAGTCTCTGGAAATCTGGGGACTTGGAAACCTACTAGGAGGGAAAAGGAGGAAATTCGATAATGACATGCACAGATCCCCTTTGATCTTAGGCACGATTCAGAGCACAGGCCCTCCTTCTCTGCAGGGGGCTCAGATTAGAGATTCCATTTTCCCTGTGGACTTTTCAGGAACTACAGAGTCATTAGCTTCTCCCTGTTTATCAAGTGAACATAAACAGGTACAAAAGTGGTTTGCCTTTTCCCTTCTGGATTAATTACATACATTCCCTGCTCTCCTCAGATCATTAGATTTGCCAGTGTTTTTTCTGCAAAAAGATTTGGGGCAGTGGGTGAGGGGCTTGGAGAAAATCCGGATCATCATCACAGAGGCAGTGTGGTTTCCTCCAGGACTCCAAAGCGGCCTCTGCATTGATGCAAGCGTTCCATGCTTGATCTGCCCTGTGTGGTGGCCAGGAGAGCTGCTGGCCACGTGGAGCCACTTGAGCACTTGAAATGTGGACCGTGCAACCGAGGAACTGGATTTTTAGTTCTAATTAAGTCTGCACTGGTGAGTGTCCAGGAGGAAAGGATAAAATCCTGGAGTGACCGTATACAGGTTGTGCACTCTCAGAGAGGGACTCCCGCTTTCTGAGCCTTCCTTTTCTTAAGTGTAAGAAAGATGCCAGTTAGTCACGGGGCTGGCACGTAGTTCTCATGCAAGGTGCCCAGGATGAATTTTGACCGGTCCTCTTCTAGCCTAATGTCACCTGCTGGCCACTGCGCTGAGCCAAATTTTTGCTTCCCTCCAAGGCGAGCTCGGCTTTCGCCCTGGCAGAGAAAGAGGGGCAAGAAGGAAGAGCCTTAGGAGCTGCGGAGCCGAGCAACCTGGTGCACAGACTGACCTCAGTGTCCTGCTCCTCGGAGGCCAGGTGTGTTTGAGAACCCCCGAGAAGGCACATGAGGTTTCCTTCTGCAGAGAAAGTCTGTGGGTTGTCCCTTTGATCAGTTGTCTGGCGGCATTCAGATTTTCCCCACGTAAACACTAGACTGCCCCGCAAGCTGATGGACTCTAGAGGCACACACAGCTGAAGTTGAGTGTCTGTCTGTCTGTCAGCCCTGTCTCTGGAGCAGATAACTGAACTTCTCTGAGCCTCTTTTCTTGTCTGTCATAATAGAACCTACTACAAAGAGTCATGCACAGATTAAAAGATAGACTACAGACAGATTAGCGCAATTCCTGGCCCGCAGTAGGTGCTTGGTAAATGTCGTCAGTCCCCTGTGATGGTTTGTAGCCGGTGTCGGCTGTGTGTTCTGCTGGAATCTCCCAGTTCCCACTTTAGAACTCAGACATTCAACCCCCAGCGGCTGAGAGTGTTTGCTGCTTAAGTTAACAGCTGAGTCCTTTCCCCATCATTGCCTTCTGTGGAAGGGAGGTACCACCCCTTTCCTGGGGCAGCTCGGATCCACGATCTGATGGTCCAGCACGAGGATCTGATACCCTTTTCTCAATTCCCAAAACTCAGATGGGCCGTCTGTGGTTTGGAGTTCCCTATATGATGAACTGAGGCCTCTCTCGGGACTGTCCAGTATCTCGTCATCTTCCTCTGCTCCACCCTGCTTCCTTCATTCCTTTACAGGTGACACAGTCAAGACCCTGCCACATCAGCCATCTTGCTTGCAAATTTCATCTCCTTCGGCATTTGTTTCCCAGGGAAGCTGACCTAAGATGGAGAACGTGCTTTTCCCTTCTTCCATTTGAGATTTGCTCTTGTAATCTTGTTTCACCCAGACTAAAGTCTGTTCTTTCTGACTCCCAAACCGGGTCCCATGTCCTAGCCACACCGCCTCTCATGGCAGGAAGACCACTTTAGTTTCCTTCCTGAAAGCTTCCCATTTGTTGCTCTGTAACCCCCAAAGTTTAAGTCACACCTCCTTGGTATGGTCTTCCATGTTCTTTCTAAGCTGATACCGGTGGATCTTTCTGGAATCATTTTATATTATTCTTTATCTGTCTTTCCTGAGTCCCATCTTCATTGAACAACAGTGGTATGTGTCATGTCCTAGCATATGCTATTTTTCTCTGTCTGGAATGTACTTTCCTCATTTTCTGCTATTAGAATGCCATTTCCTTTTTCCTGGTTAGAACCCCCCCCCCCTTATTCCTCTCAAATTCAGAGTCAGTCAGTCAACCTCCATATTTATAGTGCACTGTATATGTTGGTTATCTCTGTAGTCTTCCCTCACCCCGGGGCAGAGGAGGTGGAACTAGACGCCCCCCCTCCCCATCTCCTGATGCATCTTGTTACAACACAGGCCACAGTATATCAAAATGTATCAGTGTAACATCACCACCTTCCCAGCCTGCCTCTCTTATTTTTACTTCCTGCTCAAGCTGGTGCCTGCCACATCCTCGTTGCTCAGTTCATGGAAGGTTCTCCATTCATATTATGAATTCTCCTGAATTCATAATAGGGGCTCTATATACGGTAGTGGAGGAAAAAAAAGAGAAGGAAGACGGTGTTTCAGTGAAGCTGTACTAGGCTATAGTTCAGTAATAAACAATCCCCAGTAATAAATGAGCCCCAGATCACTGTAAACGGCAGCCACAATGGTTTGTTTCCATCCATGTTACGTAGCCATCAGGGACTGACTGTGGCTTCACACTCCATGGCCTTTAATCGGCTACGTAAGCTAATGGAACAGCCTTGACCTGGGAAATGGGTGGTCCGCGGAATAGAGAAAACCATGAGCTTAAACCATAGATCTTAGACTTTCTCCTGGAGATGACCCATGACTGTCCACATTGAAGGGAACACAGCAAATCCCATCACTATTCCCGAGTTCAGTAGGATGCAGGGGTACCTAACCCCTTCTGTCTAACAGGCTGCCAGAAATCAAGCTTCCTGTCACGAGGATGGGGATGTCTAATCTTCCTCCAGGGAGAAGCACCCCAAGTCACGTGGCCAAGCCTCATGTCCACGGGGTGGGGATGAATTAGACCTGTACCAGTACTTTGACCAATAATACGAAATAGCACAGAACGCGATGGAGAGCACAGGTGGTATCCCTGGCTCCCTGCCCAAGGGCCCCTAGGAGCCCGCTCATGGAACGCGTGGCCATCGAAGGTATGAGAATGAAGTTCTGCATGGTCCATTTGCTTTGTCTCTGGAAGCGGTCCTCCTTGGGTGTGAGGCCAAAATCTCCGCCGCTGATCCTAGTGATGAAAGCCAGAGCCCTTCCAGTCAGGCCCATCGGTGGCGTGTATGCACGACTGAACTCTGCCTCCCAGGCAGCCAGTGGACCATCGCGACAGCTGATGGACGGCCGCTCCATGTAATTTGTGGGCCCGTGACTTGTTTGGAACTGTCAGTGCCAGACAGGATGACTACGGTACCATCATAGCTCTGAAAAATGCCCTTTTAAAGCCTTGTTCCAATCAGTCATGGGATGGAATACATTGTGAAAGGAGCTGAGAATTACGGCAAGGCAGAGCTCGTGGTTTGGAGATGGGATCCAAAGCTTGCACCTGTGTGCAGGCAGCTGCGAGGAGACGCTGACGGACGGCTGGCCCCTTCTCAGCCTTTCCCCGCTCTGACCTGAGGAAGCACAGCTTTGCTGGGCAGAGGAATCAAAGG
The DNA here is from genome assembly GCF_964662115.1 of Mustela nivalis. Classification (NCBI taxonomy): domain Eukaryota; kingdom Metazoa; phylum Chordata; class Mammalia; order Carnivora; family Mustelidae; genus Mustela; species Mustela nivalis. Next base: position 128,057,902 of record NC_139027.1, on the reverse strand, counting down.
GTGGTACCCAGGGAAACGGCAGCGAGAAGCCTGATGCTGTGTCTTCCTGAATGTCTGGATTCTTGTATCCCATCCACCGCCTCTCTCTCATTCTAGTGCCCCTACTCCCTCTGGCCTGGCTTCCGATTTCAGGAACTCTCAGCACCTCTCGGATTTGGATCCCATTGGATTCTCTTTGCCTTCAGCCTGTAGGGATGTGTGCCTTGTGTCCCTTTCCTTAGTCTGGAGGCTGCTTCAGGCCAAAGGCAGTAGCACTCAGCATCTCCTTTGGTGGCCTCAGACCTCTGACTGCCCTTTGTCCTTGGGCTACTTCATGACCGCAGTGTGTCTCCCCTGAGAGAGCTGACCTCTGGAGGCTGGGGCATTCAAGTCATTTTAGAAAGAGATCCATTTTTGTAACATTCAGTTCCTCCTTTCAGGACCGGGGTAAACCATGGGTGATGATAATGCAAGATGGTAGAAGCTTCCAGAATGATATTGAATAAGAGAGGGTATTTCACCTTAGAGAGATGTGGGTGTAGGTTTTGTTTCTGGGGAGATAATTGCTGTATATCAAGTTCAGCAAGCAAAGCAAGGGCAGAAGGGACATCCAACAAATCCAAGAAGGAATGCCTGGACCCTGCAGCATCTGAAGGAGCCCAAGTCTGTGTGTGGTGACCATGGGGCGTGACCTCTGTTCTCTGTCTGGTTCGTGGGTGCTGCAGGCCCAGGAAGGGGAGTTGAAGGGACATGAGCTATGCCTCTTGCCACTTGAGAATTGGCTGCTTTTGCTTCCCTTCATCTTTCATTAAAAACAAAGACGTTAAGTCAGACAGTTCTGGCCTGTATCATGTAAGGGACATTCACTGTCCTTTTAATAGAGAAATTGCTGTTTCTTTGAGAAGGACAGTATTGGGCCGGAAGTGATGATGGGGCTGAATGTGACATTCTTTGAGTTCAGAGAAGGAGCAGACTGGCTCAGAGATTTATTTTAGGAAGTATCTTGTCACTCCTCTCTTGACCAGAAATTGGTAGCTTGCATGCTGTCGGGGCTGTGTAGACAATACAAACAAGTTATGTATGTAGTTGGTGCAAAATGCCCTTTTAAAATGCCTCGGGTTGCCATGACCAAATACCACAGATGGGGTGGCTTAAACCATTCTGGAGGATGAGGATAGAAGTCCAAGGTCAAGGTGTAGGCAGGTTTGGTTTCTTCTGAGGCCTCTCCATGGTTGTTGACCAACGACCACCCTCTTACTGTATCTTCACATGGTCTTTCCTCTGTGTACACACAGCACACATCTCTTTTCATGTCCAGATTTTTTTTTTTTTTGTCTTCTAAGGACGCCAATCAGATAGATTAGGGCCCATTGTAATGGACTTCTTTTAATTTAGGGCCTTTATAGAAGTGACTCTCTCCACATACAGTCACGTTCTGAGGTCCTGCGAGTTATAGTCTCTGCATAGAAATTTTGGGGGACACAGTTCAGTCCCTATCAGTGAGGCCATGTAGAGCTGCATTCTGGAGGACTGAAATACCCAACTGGAATGACACCTGTTCTCCTGGAGAGGCACCTGCTGTCTACAGTCTCCTCTTCATTGTTGGCATCCGTCATAGGCAGCGCACAGTCCTCCCAGGGAGGGGTGTTCCCAGAGGGGTGAGGGGACTGAGATCCGAGTCAGGGTTGGGGGTACTGAGTACTGGGGATGGGTCACTTCAAGGATTAAACACTGGAAAGGACACTCTTGTTGTCAATAGCATTTTGACAGGCTGCCATGAGAAAGTTTTGTGTGTTCCTGCAAGTTATTCTGGACTGATCCGTAAAACACCTTGGAAGCAGATATTAAGTCACCATAAGAAGGGAACCTTTAAATGGTCAGAAACCTCTGAAAATATTAATGATGGTTTTAGAAGATGGGACTCTCTTGGGCACAGAGTATATTTAGGCAAGAGGTTGGAGGACCTCTGAATGGGGGTTTTGAACAGGGGCTTCCTGTCTCACCAGGGGAATTAGACCAAGACACTTTGAAAATGTCTCCCAATCCTGGGAACCTCTCCATTTCCAAGTACTTTGTAAACTGTTGAGTACCATACAAGTCAATGTGTCGCTAAGATTTTCACCTTTGGTGGAAAAGGATGGGCTATTTTCTGAAAGTTAGGTTCCTTTGCTTATTGAACCTTTTTTTTGGAGGGGGGTGGGCAGAGGCAGAAGAAGAAGGGAAGAAAGAATCCCAAGCATGTTCCATGCCCAGGGTAGAGCCTGATGTGGAACTTGATCTCATGACCCTGAGATCATGACCTGCATTGAAATCAAGTCTGAGACTTAACCAACTGAGCCATCCAGGCACTGTGGCTTATTGAACTTTTTGATACAGTTCTATTTTCTAGCTTGGTGTTGTATTCAAATATCTAGTAGAAGGGTGTATGTGGGCATGAGTGGGTGTATGCACACATGCGTACATCAAGCGACATGTATCTACGATGCTTATTTTCATTAAGAAAGCATGGATCCGGTATGTAGTGTGAGGTGTGACGAGCTCATGATGTCTTCCAGCAGAGAATCACTGTCCGGTGGGAGCCCGGGTCCCCCTGTAGGGGAGGTGTTTGCACATAGGTGCCAGTGAAAGTTCGGAGATCACAGAAAGTTCTGGTTATATTTGCAGTGGTCAGGGGAGGTGGTGTTGAGGAGGTCTTCAAAAAAGTTGAAAAATGTTAAGGGAGGCGAAGAAGAGCAAGAGGCCAGCATGCGCAGAAGGTCAGGGAGGAGAAGATCCACATGAGCTTCTGAACCCCTAGAGGAGCCCTGTGAGGCTGTAGCATCAGTTTTTGGGGACCAGGAGCTGGGGCCTTGGTGACAAGCCTTGGATGTGCCAACCTGAGGAATGACACGGCAGATGAGCTGAGAGAGACCTCCTCCCAGCTGTGAGGGTCTGATTCTGGACGCAGGGAGGACAGCATTTCTATTAAAACCTCTGATGGTGTTATTGCTACTGTCCCACAGAAGGCTTTTCGGTTGCATATCCGATTCGCTTGGGAGTGGTTTGGAGGCATTGTTTACGACCTCCAGGACTCCCGTTAAACACTGCCAGCCCTGTATTTGCGTGCCGAGCACTGCGGTTTGCGTGACCCATGCTTCCTCTTGTAACCCTCACCACGGCCCTGTAAGCCAAGCACGACGCCCCATCATGCAGAGGTGAAGTACTTGCACAGGAGCTTGCGGCGGCCTGGGTCAGAGCCGGGCATGTCCCTGCATGCTGGAGCCCATGGTCATGACCACTGTACTCGCTCCCTGGCTCCCTGCCTGCAGCGTGAGCCTGCAAAGATGGACTTGGGGAGCCTGCTGCTCTTTGGAGCTGCCTCTGGGGACAGGCAGCAGGGCTGAGATGCCAAGGGATTCAGGGGCATCAAGCATCCCCTCGAACAAAAGGTGAAGGAAAATAACCTGTATTTACCGCGGGAAGCAACACTTTGATGGGGGTGCCGAGTGAGGCCACGAGGCAATCTCAGTTAGGAAAAAAGCAGCCTTTAAGGCTGCCTTTTAAGGAGAGGGGTCAGAGCAATTGTGGGGCTCTGCTGTGGAGAAAGGAATGCGAGTTTGGGCTGGGGCCAAGGTGCACAGGAGGGGAGGGGTGAGGCGTGGAGAGGCAGCTTGCAGCCACTAGGTCATTGCTCTGCTTCTCCTTTACATAAACTTTGTCAAATGTTTAAAGAACATCCATTCGAAGAGGTGCCAAGTAACCAGTCAGCCTGGGGTGCCCACATGTCTCATTTTCTCTTGGGAAGGCAGTTGATGAAACTGGGAAGTAAAACGGGTTTCCTGTGGCTGGGGTGAGCTGGAAAGCAGGCCGGTGTGGGTACTCCGTTCGGCTCTTGGAGGAGCATCCCTTGGTGTGCTTGTTGGAAGGGGACAGGCCCTGGGTTTTTCTCCAGGTGGCTCTGCCGTCGACCTGGTGCCCCTTCCCTGCTCACAGGCGGTGCTCGGAGCAGCGTGAGCCGGGGCCTGCCGCCGCCCCTCTGTGGGGTGACTGCTGTTCTCCATCTGGAGCGTGCGGCCGACGCACGCCGGAGAGGATGCTTTCGGTCACATCAAAGTCGTGATGTAAAATAGGTCAGAGTTATTCAAGCAGCAGAAGCTGAGAAATAAACCTTGTTTGGGAAGCTGGCTCCGCTGCGAGGTGTAGGGCCGTCTTCAGACAGGGCCGGGACTGGTCCTGCAGACTCGACTTTGTGGAGCTCCCAGTAATCACGGGGGGCAGAAGCGCTTGTTCTCAGCTTGAAGCTGTGGACGTCAAGGTCAAAGTGTCATTTCTCCTTTCAGAAGAAAGAGACTGCAAAGTTGCGGGGACCCTCCCTCTGCTGTGATGGCCTTTGCTTTGTGTCTTGTTGCCATGGCTGGGCATTCTCCGTACCCTTGGGCATCAAAGAGTTCAGTTATCCCGGTCTTAGCTTTAAGAAACCCCCTCCTGCGTCCAGTATAGCTACATTACCAGCTCTTCAAAAACAGGTCCTAGGAAGGCAGAAGTCAGACTCTGGAACTGCTCACCTCCTGGCATCTTTGCCTCCCATTACCTGGCCTGCTCCTGTCCTTTGTCACCCAGACTGAGACTCACCCCATTTGGGACTTGATGACAAGACTATCTGGGGACACCATGGAAGGCCCTAAGTGCGAGTTTTATTTGCCTGCCTTGTGTGGGAAGACTCTTAGGAGAATCTTCCTGCAGTGCAAACACTGGGTCCATTGCCCCCAGTTCCAGAATTTTCCAAACTCGTGTGCCACCCTCTGTCTCATTAGTGCCTCGAGGAGTTCAGCTTATTTTCATAAAATGTCTCCTACGATCGACCGTTCGTTGCTTGCCCAATGTCCATTCTTCTTCCTCGCTAAAAAGTCCTGAATTTGTTGGAGAATGTGTCAAGCTTCAAAGCTGCTAGCCTTTGTGGGGTGAGGGACCATGTGACTTAGCTCTGGCTGGTGAGATGGCAGAAGACGTTGTTGGCTTCAGATCCCCCAAAGGGAGGCCCCCTTGGTTAGGTCACACGTCTTCTGTCCTGTGGCCTGCTGCTGCTTTCTTACCGGAGAAAGGCTCCCATATTGGAGGTGGAGCAGCCAGTCACCCGTGACAATGAGCAGACCCTGAGGAAGAGAGAATTGCGAGATCTCAGCCTGAAGTCTCTGACCCCCTGCCAGCAGCCATCTTTCCCTGTATCCCTCCTGTTAGGTGAGAAAAGTAAAACCCCGGCTCTTCAGGGCACATTCTACTGGTTTCTGTTAAAAGTTGAGTTGCTGGGGCACCTGGGTGGCTCAGTGGGTTAAGCCGCTGCCTTCGGCTCAGGTCATGATCTCAGGGTCCTGGGATGGAGCCCCGCATCGGGCTCTCTGCTCAGCAGGGAGCCTGCTTCCCTCTCTCTCTCTGCCTGCCTCTCTGCCTACTTGTGATCTATCTCTGTCAAATAAATAAATAAAATCTTAAAAAAAAAAAAAAGAGTTGTTGGGGCGCCTGGGTGGCTCAGTTATTAATAAGCATCTGCCTTTGGCTCAGGGAATGATCCCAGGGTCTCCTGGGATCGAGACCCTCATAGAGCTCTCTGCTCAGCGGGAGGCCGGCTTCTCCCTTTCTCACGTCCCCTGCTGTTCCCTCTCTTGCTGTGTCTCTCTCTCTGTCAAATAAAGAGATAAAATCTTAAAAAAAAAAAAAAAAGTTGTTTAAGGTTTCTGTCTAGTAACACTGCTTCTCGTACCTGAACCCCCTACCTGTCTGCATCTCCTCTATTAGGTGCTAGCCTGAAAGGATGCTGCCTGGGCTCCCAAAACTCTCCCAGCCTAGTCTTGTCCCATTTAGGAGGGCCCAAGGAGAACTGACCAGGGCACCTGTCCCATGGCCCTGGTCACCTATCTTTCTGGGAGGGCAACCTACTTCATTCAACTGCATTCAGATCCATTGTTGGCCTGCAAGGGTGGAGTGGGTTCCAGGGCGGGCCTTAGGCAAGAGGAACAAGGTTTTACCTTGGAGGGAAAAGTACAGAATATCCTCTGGGCCTCATGCTCAGCTGTGATGTTGTAGTGCCTGCAAGAGATAGGCGTGTTCAGGGCGCGTCCTATAGGCCTCTCTCCCTAGCTTCTTGAATCTGGACCTGGCAAAGGTGAGGCTCTCCTGAAAGGAGTGTCCCTTCTCTGTTGGCTCACTGCATCAGGCTCCTAGGATTTCCTTTGAGTGGATACTTACCACGTGTTCTCAGTTTTAGTAGTGCTCGGAATAAGTCTCTGCCCCATATCTGTTGGGTCTGGTTTGGTGGGTGGCGGTCAGCTACCCGCCTGGTGTGGGAATGGACGTGAGCCGAGCTGCCCCACAAACATGGGGTGAGAGCTCAGCTCTGTCATTTAACCCCGAGGGGGTGCTGATGATGGAGTCGTCAGTGGAACTGACCTGGATGTCTTTAACAGGGCTGTTGCCTTGAGAGGGCACAGAACAGGAAGGAGGCATCCTATCCAGAAGTGGCAAGCCATTCGAGCTTTCATTCAGAATGTGTCATGGTTCCTTGAAAATCCCAAAACATCACTAGGTTTAATTTAATTGCAAATAAGCGTATGCTCCATGGCTCCTCCAGGAGAGAAGTGTCTCCGATTTGCAGCACCCTTAGGGCAAGCTGGTTTTGCTGATCAGAGGGGATGGTGGGGAACGGAGGGGGAGAAGGGGAAGGGTGCTTTCCATGTTCACAGCTGTCCTATTTCAAATGCTGGATGCTTTTCTTTTTTGTTCCAGAAATAGCTTCTCTTCTATGAATATAAAAGTAACAGGTACTCATGGTACAAATATAAATAGTAGGTTGGTGCCCGAAGGGAAGAACAGATCGTCTGTAATCCTCCCTCTCCGGTCCAACCACTGTGGCCTGTTTCTCTCTCTGCTTTCAGGCCTCTTCCTGTGGATAAACGGGACCACATGCTCCTGTCCGCTCACGCATACTCACAGACACACGTATTCTTAAAAGGGATCATGGAATCTATAGTTTCTACATTTGTTTTCTTTTGAATACCTTTCCACAATGGTTCTAAGGATGTTTAGAATGTTGTCTTTCCCTCCCTCTTTCACACAATGTGGGGATGAATAGCCTTTGCCCGTGTGCGTGGGTGTGCCTGTCTGCCTGTGGGGCTATTTCCTAAAAGTGGATGTAATGGGTTAAGGGTCCTGTGCATTTCAAATTTTGATAAATACTGCCAAATTTCTCAGGAGAAGGTGAGAGCAATGTCCACTCTCACCAATGCTTTAAGAGATCCCAGCTCTTTAAGCTCTTGAGAATAGTACTTAATTTTTACTAATCCGGTGGTTGATAAATGATGTCTTATACTTTTAATTGAAATTTTGAAAGTTTCTGAGGTTTTTTTTTTTTTCAATTTTTCTTGTTTATTTGCCTTGTGTATGCACTTTTCAATAATTTGCTTGTTGGAAGTCCTTCGAATTTTCTTTTAGGTTATTAGACTTTTTTGTTGATTTGTAGGCACTCTTTGTATTTGAAGGGTATTAACTTTTTGTCTTATAGATTGCACTTCCATTTGTCTTTCAGTCTTGTTTATGGTATGTTTTGCTATACAAAACCTACATTTTTTAAAAAATGAAACTAGCCAACATTTCCATGTTTGTTTCACAGCATACTCAAAGTGGCCTTACCACCTGTGAACAAGTCACACTCCTGCATTTTCCCCCAGAAGTTTTATGTTTCCTTTTTTGCATATAATTATTTACTCCATTTGTAATTAATTCTGAGTGTGGTGTAATCTGGGGATCTGACTTTATGGTTTCTAAATCATTTAGACAATGGCAAATGTTTTTTCCTGATGAAGAAATGATTGTGGAAATGATTGTGTGTTTCTTACTCCTTGCCATGTGTGAGAGCAAGTTAGTTCTCTAAATAGGTAAGAGGGTTGAAGGAAAGGACTCTGGGCTGGGAGTTAGATGTCCTACACTTGAATCAGGCTGTGAGCCCTTGGACAAATCACTCAACCTCTCTGAACTGTAGTTCCTTCGGTTGCAGAAATAATCACACCTAAGGGGGAATGTAGGATTATGCGTGAAAAATCATGGCCCCTGGTATGCCAGGGATAGTAGGCAAATCCTTGTTGCTTCGGTTTTTTCCACTGCTGTCCTAAGAAGGCCACGTGAAGAGTTAATTGCCCTGTCCTGAGAATCTGGGTCCTCTACAGCCTCACTGTCTCCAGTTCCTGCCAGCGGACTCTCTCTGCTGGGGTTTGCCCCTGTGTTCCTGTCTGCATCCATGCTCCGGGACTCTGGCATCCGCCAGCTGCCTGCTCACCTACCTCTGGGACACAGGGCATTTATTGCTCTAGATGAGTTTGACGGGAAGGCTGGCAGATGGTCGCCGATCTGAGGTCTGAGACAGGACTGAGTTTGGAGCTCTTCCCTCTGAGTCTGGCTTCTCTGCCCTCTGAGTCTTGCTTCTCTGCCAGGAGGAATCCTATCTGTCCTTGCTTTGTACCCTTGGCAATGCTCAAGTCTGGTGGGTTGGCCGCACAGTGCAGGCAAGATGTGAAGAGACCCGAGGGTGACAAGGGAGGGAGAGCAAGAGAAACTCAGTCACGGGGGAGAGCAGAAAGATAAGGAGACCAGAGGGGAAAGACAGACTTGGGGTGTGTGTGCACGGTGCGTGCGTGGTTCTCCCCTCACCGCAACAGGTACAAGGACTAGCAGAAATGGAGAGTGGAAGAGGAGTGGAGAGGCCATAAATGGGGAAAGGGGAAGAAGGAGCAGAAAGGGAAACGCATTGCAAGGGCTCAGGACACTCATGGAGACCCCCAGGCCCCTAGTGCAAATTTTTTTTTTTTTTTTTTTTTTGCAAGGTTTTATTTATTTATTTGAGAGGGAGAGAATGAGAGAGACAGAGCACACAGGGGGAAAGTCAGAGAGAGAAGCAGACTTCCTGCCGAGCAGGGAGCCCAATGCGGGACTCGATTCCAGGACTCCAGTATCATGACCTGAGCCGAAGGCTGTCCCTTAACCAACTGAGCCAACCAGGCACCCCCCTCCCCCGCACCCCCCACCTGCCAGTGCAAAATGTAAGGGAATGTCAGAAACTTGATAATCAAGATAAAAATTTTAACGCCATTAAAGCTCTGGCAGCTAGTGTCTGTAAAAAAGAGTTTTAGAGCAGTGACGGATTGGGGTGCAGCGAGGGAGAGGAGTTCAAGTGCAGGGTCCTTCCTGCCTTAATGCAAGTTTTTGATTTTTTGTTCATCACGTTTTTTTGGTTTTTTGGTTTTTTTGGCATTACTTTTGTTTTTAAAACGACTACATGAAAACATATTAATTCTGATACCTGTGTTTTTGGCTCCTCCTTAAATTTGTGCCTTGCTGACCTTACCTGTTCCTCAAAGGAGAAACAGAGGCAAATACACTCGGGGCGGGGGGGAGAGGGAGTGGAGGGGTGAGAGGTTGATAGGAGAGGAGCTGGATGGAGAGAGAAATCAAGTGGTCAGAGAGTAGGAGAGAGAATGGGGGGCGGGTAGGGGGAGATGGAGACCAGACAGATAGGAGATGAGCCCAAGGCAGAGCGGTGCGGTGGGAGCTGTGTCCGACACCGACGGGGAGGCTGATGAAGGCCGAGGGAGTAGAGAAGAGAGGTTGACGGTCCAGAGGGAAAGGAGCCAGGAGGTGGGGACACAGTGAGTGAGTGGGACAGAAGAGAGAGGGGGCCCATGAGCACCAGGGCAGGGAGCACCCGTTTCCACCTCACGCAGAGGAAAGGGGCAGAGCCAGAAACCTTGACCTGGGCAGTGTGGTCCGCCAGCCTGAGGTTTTCAGGGAGATGCTGGCTAGCGAGAGGGGACCTTGTGAATTTGGTTCTCTCCCCCAAGTCTCAGACATATCTGCAGACCCCTTGGAAAGGAACGAAGTGAACTGGCAGTCCTCCGTAGGGAACGGGGGACACCTGGAGCTTGGGGCTAGACCTGCCAGACTCCGGCAGAGGGGAGGTCTCTCCGTGCTGGCGTGGAATGGCTGCTTTTCTTGAACTGGGGGATATTTAGTATACGTTTACTTGCTCCGTGAATCTCTCTGATGAGGGGTAATTCCCCAGGCCTGTTCCTTTGTCAGGGGCTTGTGTCTCTAAAGGAGTCTACGGACAGGGGACTTCTAAAAGTCGCCAAGTTAGGGAGGTATGTACAATGGTTGTCCCTAGCAACAGGTGAGAAGACGGAGCCCTGGAAGGGATGTGACTTGCACAGAGTCTGTTGTATGTGGAAGCACCTGGAGACCACCCAGGTCTGACTCACAGCCCCCAGCCTCATTTCTTCTTCAGCACTGGGGGGCTGCCAGGCTTAGCACCTGCCGTATGCGGATGACGGCAAGCCCAAGAGCACCGCATTTCTATCCCGCCACATTCTAGTGTCCACCCTGCCCCTCAATCCCTGCTCTGGGATTTTTTTTATCATTTGTGTTTTTCCTTTTCTGCAGATGTAGACCACAGGATGTTGGGTGTTGGTTAATCGTTGAATTATAACCTCCCTGAGCTACTGCTTGTCCTTCCCGGATTTAATACTGCTCCAAAGAGGAGCAAGGAGAATGGAGGAAACATTTTCGAACACCCACTCTGTTCTGCTACATACGTTTGACCTCAGAGGTAGGAATTAGCACCGCATCTTACAGATGTAGAAAGCGAGGCTTAGGAGAGTGTAAGTAATTTGCAGTTGGTGAGAGGTGGGACTGGGATTTGAACTCGGGGCCATCTGATGCTGCATCCAGTCTTGGTTTCCCTCTCTTTCTCGGTCTCCTAAGAACTAGGCAGTCCTGGGCCTTCGTGTACGTGTTCTAAGACCATCTCCCTTATGGCACTTAGCACTCAAGTGATAGTATTATAGTGGGACCAGCCAAGGAAAAGTTACACAGGTCGTAAAGGAGAAAGATTCTATGGCCAGAGTGGAACCCATCATTGTTTCCTCACTGAGGAGGACACGGGTGACTATAGGGGGGTGTGTGCCATAAAGGTCTTAAATAGAACATGGAATGTGCTGTTTTCCCTTTAAAAGGTCTTCTGCCCCATAACTTGTGTGCAAATGCTTTAAAATGCCTGCCTAGCCCCCATTTCTACATCCCCTGTACTATTTGACATGCAAAGTGTCATATTCAAAAGCAAATTAGTCTGAAATGAATCCTCTTTTAAACCCTTTTTATTTCCAAAATCCAGATTTAGAATTTAGGTTCATTAATATGCACAAACACTGCTCGGTTAAGCCTGTTTTAATTTCTCTGTGTGCTTTGTAAATAGGGATTACAAAGACATTTGAATTTTCATGGCAGATTTTGGAGTAGTGTATACATTCGGGCCATTATCACATAATAAATAAATAACCCCCTGAAACTCAGTGTTGATGGTGCCATCCCTGGAATGTTGATTTTTATTCTCTTCTCATCGTGCCAGCTATGTGACTTTGGTCTCAGAAGTTACCGGGGGTCTGAATGTGGCTGAGAAATACCGCCCTGCCTCTTGGTGTCCATTTGGTGGGCACGTGCCAGCCTTAACACGGAGGGGAATGAAACCTCAGCTTGGCTTGTGAAGCTGGACTTGGAAGAACACCCCGTTTATTAAATCTTTCACTAAACGGTGACAGTTGTAGGCATTAGTTACTCAGTGTTTGCCAAATGAGCTGGAAGTACAGGCTTTCTTGTTGTATGCAGATAACAGAGCACCAGGACTTGCGGAGGAAGGTTCCAGCCATCAGAGTGAGTGGCTAGGAGTCAAAGCGGGGCAGTGCCACGAGGCAACTGGGTCCTCCAGACCAGAGCTCCATGACTAAACACGAGGGACAAGCTGCATTTTCCCATGATGCACCAAGGCACTCTGCTTTAATCATGATCCCTGCACCAGGTTCTTGAAGGAAGGACCTGTGTCCGGTTGGTCATGAAAGAAACAATGATTACGAGTAAGTATTGAGCATTTAAAAAAAAAGATTTTATTTATTTGACAGAGATCATGAGTAGGCAGAGAGGCAGGCAGAGAGAGAGAAAGGATGGGAAGCAGGCTCCCTGCTGAGCAGAGAGCCGGATGTGGGGCTCAATTCCAGGACTCTGGGATCATGACCCAAGCTGAAGGCAGAGACTTAACCCACTGAGCCACCCAGGCGCCCCTGTATTGGGCATTTTCATTATCTTTCACAATCTACACAACTACCCTGTGAGACACTCGCTTGTTAACCTCAATGTCACAGAAAAGGAAAACAGTGTCTAAGGAACTCACCCCAGATGACAGAGCCATCTGTCAGAGAAGAGTTCAACCCCAGATCGGACTGGGTCAAGTCAGTGATTCCAGTTCTCTCTCCTCTCCTTTATTGATGTTGTATCCCAAGGGCTAGCGCTATGCAGAGATTAGAGTTTGTGCCCAGAAATGGTTGCTGAGTGAATGAATGAATGAATGAATGAACCCGTGAGTAAAAGCAGTAGCTCTCCCTTCTCTTCTTCAGCTCATGCTTACCCTGTGAGAGCTCACTGAAGTGCTGTCTCTGTAGAGGGTGTAGAGGCTCCAAAAAGGTGGGGTCTCTGAGCAGCATGGCTCACTCCTGGATTTGTGCGCTCACCTTGCTTTGTTCTTTCTCTGAGCTGTGGCAGAACCTGTTTATTTGTTTACTCTTCTCTGGAAGGCAGGCAGACTCAAGATGCTAACTTATTCATTGTTTTATCTATCTCCAGGGTCTAGCATAGCTCCTGGGCACAGAGAAGGTGGCAGATTTTATATTTTCTTGCACTGGCTGGTTTGAGAGTTGCTTGTTTTGAATAAAATGCATTAATGGCAGCAGAAATCATTTCAAAGCTCTCAGTGCTTTGGAGGAGAATTCTGTATCCCACATGTGAGTCACTTAGGCATAGCCACACTGTGTTAGGTCAGGATCTTTAGAACATGCATTCTCAGTGGGGGCGACAGTGCCTCCAAGAGGCAGAAATGGGTTATTGGGGAGGGAAAAGTTCTTAGTTCTTTTATATAGAAAGCATAGAGAGACACATTTACAAAACCAGACACACGGGTAGCTCAGTCTGTTGAGCTTCCTTCCCAACTCTTGATTTCAGCTCAGGTCATGATCTCGGGGTCGTTGGACGGAGCCCTGCATCAGGCTCTGCACTTAGTGGGGAGTCAGCTTGATGATTCGTTCTCTTCCCTTCACTCCCTTGTGCGCTCTCTCTCTCTGAAATAAATAAATGTTAAAAAAGAAAAAACCCAGACATACATTTGTTATATTAAAATATAATGGGGGTGATTGGGAAAAGGGTCTAGAAAGGCCCTTTGGTGGGGGACAGTAATGGCAAAAAGATTGAGAAACAGTGTTTTAATGCAGAGCCTGAGACAGGGATTCATGTGAAAGTTATTTATTGAGGGAACACTCTCAGGAGAAGACTGGGGGAAACAGGACAGGACAGTGGAAGAATGTTAAGCCAAGAAGCATTCTTAGCTGGAGACCAGCTGCAGCTTTGATTCCATTGGTTACCCTGGAGCCTTCATTAGACCGTGGAGATGGTTCCATCTTGAGGCAAGTGACTTTCATACTACCATGTTCCCCCCCACCATTGGCTGCCCACAAGGCAATGAGTGGAGGAGTGGCCTCCCAGGTGGCTCCTGTTGACCATGAAAATTTCTCTGGAGAAGGCAGCGGTAGCCACAGTTCTTCAGCAGCTGTCCACCTGGTGACTGGGGTAGGATGCAGCCACCCAGTGAAGGGGATTTGGGTGGGTGCCATGAGCATCCTCTCCAGCACAGAACCTTCCTCCAGTTGCTTTGGAGAAGTCCTCTGATTTTTATTTTCCCCCATTGTAACATATGCAACAGAAACTTTACCATTTTAGTCACTTTTTTTAAAATAAAGATTTTATATATTTATTTGACAGAGATCACAAGTAAGCAGAGCAGCGGGCGGAGAGAGGGGAGCGAAGCAGGCTCCCTACTGAGCAGAGAGCCCAATGCGGGGCTCGATCCCAGGACCCTGGGATCATGACCCAAGCCTAAGGCAGAGGCTTTAACCCACTGAGCCACCCAGGTGCCCCCCATTTTGGTCATTTTTCAGTGGCTTTAAGTCCATTCACAATGTTGTGTAACCATCACTACCATCCATCTCCAGAGCTTTTCTCATCATCCCAAACTGACATTTTGTACCCACGAAAAATCATCTGTCCTTTCCTCCCTCCCCCAAGCTTCTGGCAACTGCCCTTCTACGTTCCATCTTTACGAACTTGACTACTCTTGGTACCTCAAGTGAGTAGAATCATAAAGTATTTTCCTTATTTCACTTAGCATAATGTCTTAAGGCTCATTCATGTTGTAGCATGTGTTAGGATTTCCTTCCTTTTTAAGGCCGAATGATGGTCTGTTGTATGTACCTACTACATTTTGTTTATCCATTCATTAGCTGATGGGCACCTGGGTTGCTTATACCTTTTGGCTATTGTGAATACTGCTGGTATGAACATGCTAGTGCAGATACCTGTTTCCTCTGATTTTATGCTCGGATGCATTTTAGTCCTGGGGAGGGTAGAGTGGGAGGCTCTGATTCATTGGTGTGTCCTCACTCCCGGCTTAGACCTTAGTCTGTCATTGGTATATTTGGTTGAGGAGCACAATGGCTTCAGCAGAGGTGGAAGGGGGTCTTGCATTTGGACAGGGAAGACTCTCTTGTTTGGGAGAATTAGGTTCTTCCAGAAGTATTTCTAGAAATTGAGTTGAATTTTTTGGTTCATTCTATAAAAAAATTATGAGAGGAAAATGATAATCAGTGAGGTTTTAGAAGCGTTCTGCCTTCTCATCAGTAGACAGGACAGATTGGCCATTTGTAGCTTAGGGTGTTTTCTTTGGGGTCTGACCTTTGTCATTCTCCATAGCCTGCTCAATACTTATAGAGTATGGCAGGCACATAGGCTTAGCAAGAGATTTTAAATGAATGAATAAGGGAATGTGTGCGTTCAAGGGCATTTGGAATCTGCCTTGGATTTGAACCACTTACTGGCAACATGCACCCTTTTTTCTGATTATGGAAAGGACATCTGCCTAAGGAATAAGCAGGAGGGTGTTCCTGAAGACCCAGACCTGGAGAGAAGGCAGCCTTCTCCTCTAGGGATGGCCACTTTGCTTCTTGTCTCTGTCCTGACACACCTGAGGACAATGGAGAAGCAATGCTTACCTGTTGCCTCTCTCTCGGGGGATTTGTGAAGCCGAGTGCAATGAGATCTTCCCAGCTCTTTAATCTCTTAGGAAGAAAGGAGTTTTAGGAGGATAATAATATGCTGTCCTTGATACGTGAAGAACGTGCTTTGTGCTCATGGTTACTGGGGGCATTAATTTTGAAGAGTGTTTTTTTGTTCCCTTTTTCCCCCCCGCTTGTAAGTGGTGAATTCATGCAACTCCTAGCTGATGCAAGGTATTTGGAAAAAAAATTGGATGATGATGGTGTGATGATGTTACAACCAGTAATCTTGAGTGTCACTAAGTGTATGACTTTTGCTAAGTGCTTTACCTGTGTTATCCATCCCTTCTGACCCTGTAAAGGCTGTGAGTGCTGTAGTTGTACCAATCGTGTAGATGGGAAAACCGAGGTCCAAATAGATGCTGTGATTTGCTCAAGGTCACGCAGCTGACAGGTCACGCACCAACAGCAGAGTTGGTGGTTGTGGTATAGCTCACAGTAAGCAGACCCTGCTGTAGATGGACTCCAAGCCCAAACCAGTCATAAAGGAAGAGAGTAGATTTCCAGTGGCATTGTGATGGAGCAAGACCTTTGGTAGAGGGTGCCCTTGAGTGGGCCTTGAAGGGCTAGAAGAATTTTAGGGGGTGGGAACTGGGGAAGGGCATTCCGGCAGTTTATCTGGGATTCAGGTGTAGCTGGACTTTCAGCTGGGTGAAGATGGACGGGAGGGTTAGGCACAGTGGGCGGGGTGAGGAGGATATGTGTAGAATCCATGTAGAAGGGGAGGTCGGGGTCATGTGTCGGAGAGTTTGAGTGCTATGTATCGGCCTCCACTGGTGACCAAGGGTACATATTCGGGAAGTGGTGGCTGGGATTAGGATGGAAGCTTGTGACCATAAAATGAAACAATAACTGCCCTTTAAGGAGAGGAACCGGTCCCTCTGAGTAGCCCTCATTTTTAAGAGGGAAAAAACAGGAAGCTCATCAGTTGGTAATTAGTGATTTGAGGTGACTGAACTTGGGATAATGGCCTCTGGAATGCAGAGCTTCCATAAACATGGGACCATAAGACATGGCAACGTATTTATTGGAAAAATGGCCTCCTGCAGGTGGGTGAGGAGTTTGAGCTAGTTCTTTGGAGGACGCCTCCTCGGACAGCCGGAGGACTGAGCACTGAGTGTACTAGGGGATGGTACGAGGCACCGTGTATCCATTTCCTAGGGCTGTCATAACAAAATGCCAAATCTGGGTGGCTTAACACAAGAAAAATGTGTTCTCTCCTAGTTCTGGAGGATGAAAGTCTGAAATCAAGGTGTTGGCAGAAGAGGTTCCTTCTGGAAGCCCTGAGGGAGAATCTGTTTCATACCTCTCTGCTAACTTCTGGTGGTTGCTGGCAGCCCTTGGCATGCTTGGGTTTTCGCCACATGGCTCCAGTCTGTATCTCCCTGTCACATGACTGTTTTCTCCTCAGGTGGCTTTGTTTCTGTTTCCTTTCAAGGATACCGGTCATGGCATTAGGACCCATTTTAATTCAGTATAAGCTTATCTTAACTATAATTCATCTGCAAACACCCTATTTCAAATAAGGTCACGTCCCGAGGTTTGGGGGGGGCATAAATTCCTGGCAAATGCTGTTTGACCCAGGACAGACTGTGAGCAGAAGCCAGAGGAAGAGATATATAAGGTGGGTTGGGTGATTTGTTCAACAGGAAGGACTTAGCAAGGGGAGTGTGAGGAACGAGATCCTGGTGGGAATCCTCTGAGGGATCCAACTCCCTTGAGTCTGAATATCTTACAGTTATCAGCTCCATATTGTTGGGAGCTTGGAGTCTGCCAGCTTTCTCGGGAAGTAATTTGAAAGTGGGAAGATGGGCTGAGGAGGAGGAGGTCTTGTGAGACAGAGAGCCCAGGTGGGTCAGTATGGAAAGGGTTCCCTGGAGAGGTCATTGTGGTCTGAATGAGGGTGGGGGCAGTGGGATTGGGAAGCAAGTGGGGGAAATGGGGTCGTTTTTGAAGGAAGATACACAACACATCAGGCCTTGGTAAGAGGTAAGGTGTGGCAAGGAGAGAAAAGGAACATCTGAACCTGGGTGACTAGAATAGGAAGGAAGAAAGCCCTGGTTTGGGGGCAGGATGGTGAGTTTGACCTTGGACGTGAGGAGTTTGTGCTGCCTCAGGGAGGGCAGATGGGAGAGGTGTGTCAGGCAGCTGGAAATGTGATCTGTTGCCGGGAGATGCTTGTCTTCTCTGCTCAGCCTGAGTAAGCCTGTAGGGTACTGAGGGGAGGTGAGGAGCCCCTGCTCTCTCAGGGGGCCGGATGGTCAGAATTTTGGTAATTATAGCCATAGTCACAGATGCCCAGTGAGTGAAATGAGTCAAGGGTGCTCAAGAGGCTAAGATGGCAGGAGGGTCTTTCTAAAACGCAAATCAGAGTGTGTCACTCTTGTGCCAACCCTTCAGCATGAGATACCCCTTACCCTCAGGGCGAGATCCAGCTCCTTAACTCGGGCACAAGTCCGTCCAGGCCTGGATCACATTCTACACCATTCTTTCATCCCCTCCTCCCTTCAAGACTTTCTGAACCTCATACAGTTGGAAGAATACCTGGTCCCCGTCCCCCCCACCCCCCACCTGCCACTCCTCTTCCCTGGAACCTCTCCTTTGCTTCTCTCTCTCATTTCCTTCAACATCCCAGCCCAGTATCTCATGGCCTGTAACACTCTGGGCTATATGTGCTTCTTGGCACACCTTTCGGCCAGTGGCCTGTCGGCTCCCCAAGGACAAGGGCTGCCTCTTGGGCATCTCTGTGTCCCCCTTTTCTCTCACAGGGCTGGACACAGCATATGCAAGAATCATTGGATGAGTAAGGCAATGAATGCATGGATAGAAAAATGAAATGCCGTCTACATGTAGTCCTTTTTCAGGGGCAACACTTCTCAACTTATGTCTGTGTGTATGTGTTTGGAGAAACAATGGAGCTGCTGGAGAAGAAAACGTTCATTGACCTTAAGGTGATCTCCACCTTCCCCTTGCCTCTTGGTCTGCCTTGCCATAAGCTGCCTACCGCTCCTGTCTTTTGCTCTCCAATGTATCATGGTCATTAGGTCAACCACAAGAGGCTCGTGCGCCACCACATTCTGGTGAAGCATAAGGACTACCAGAATGTTCTCAGAAGGAAACTGTTGGCAAGTGAAATCAGGCAGAGGGCCCCAGGGTGGCACCTGGCTGGGGCCTGAGAGGAGTAGCTTTGTGTTCACGTGGACAGTCACACAGTACAGCAGATGGATGAGGAAGGGGAGCATGCATGGTCAAGAGAGATGTCAATCTTGGCTTCTTTGTTTGGTTTTAGCCACACATTGACCCTGACCTCATGATGAGACTCTATGGCCCTCCCTCCGTCTTCAAGAAGAGCAGTTCCTTAACTCTTAATATGACAAAGCTGTTATGGCAACATTCTGCCCAAGGAGCAATTATCTGCTACTTTATCAACATTTATTGAGTACTTACCATGTGCTAGGTGCTGGGCTAAGGCAGCCCTTTTACTTGGATTTTTGCATTTCATACTTGGGGCAAGTTCTGTTTCTTTGCCCGTTTCACGGTTAAGGAAACCCAGCCAAAGGGGGGTTATAACTTGGCCAAACCTGCGCAGCTGGTAAGTGCAGATAATGCCTCAAGTATCAACTCCTATGCTTAGTACTTTTCTGAGCCCATAGACTCAGAACTTTTCAGATTGGGCTGAAGAATGATTCTGTCTGCATTTTTAAACAGAAAATTCGATCATGGTTTTAAAATTGATGGACAGTGTGCTGTGATGACAAGCTGAGAAGCCCTTTGGAGAGGAAATCCTTGGTTGGTAGGTTTGGATTCTAAGTGGTCTCAAAAGTCTATATAAAGTTCTGTTCGGGTTTTCCCTACGTGGTTGAAATTGGGTGGTTCCAATGGATTCAGTTGGATAAGCAAAATCCATAATGAGAAATATTAGTGTTTCTGGATCTTTATCTAAAATCATAGCGTTTGGTACATTGGCTTTAATTTACATATCAAAGTTATTGAAAGTGAAATGATAAATAAATCATGAAGGCAAAATGGCTAAAGGTAGAAGAAGAACAAGACCTGATGCCGCCTGTATTTAAAGTCAGAAGACAATATAGCCATTCTGAGGACCGTTCAAACCAAATATGTGTTTCTATTTCCAAGTAAAAATACTGGAACCAAAAAATACTCTGTGAGAGTTTGTTGTTCCCTCTGAACCCTTTAAATTGTCAAAAGAAAGAACAACACTGCTTAGCTAACAGACAGCTTTCACTTCTCACTCTGCTGGGTACCTGATTTTCTACTTCAGCGATGATGTTTCTGATCTTGTGTAAATCTTTTGATTGACCGTGTGAGCTCATGAGCCGTAATCTCTCTTACTGGACTTCTCTTGCCGCTGTTCTTGATTTCAGATGGTTCCGAGTGCTGTGATTGTTCTGGGCAGGGCTCATCTGGGTTCGGTTCATGCCGATGTATTAGGGATTTGTCCTCCTGAATTAGAATGAGATGCTACTTTTATGACCTCTTAGGAGCTTCACGCTTCCTGGGGTCTGTAGATTTCTGGGTAGACTCCAAATTGCCAAGCCATGCCTTGCCTTACATCTTTTTTTCAGTTTTAAAAATCAGCTTGTTCTCCATGTCTGCTTATATGCTGAAGTGCTAGACTTCTCAGCAAGAGTATGTTTTTCTCCCCGGGGGCCTCTCGTGGGAGGTGCTGATGGACTCCATAAGGTGGGTGACCTCCAGAACCATAAATAATTGAATTGAATTCTTTAAGAGAATCGTAAGTGGATGATTTCACTTGTGATTTTATATTAATGGAGGATGGAACCAAGACAGTTCAATAAATACTTCTCACACATTTTCAGATTATGGCCAGTAAAGGAGAAGGAGGCAACGTACTGGAGAATAAGGTCAACAAGGGTGTCAAGTTTAAAAGGAAGTTTAACAGGAAGTCGGGGGAAGTGGAGTGTGAAACATACAAGCAAAAAGAGATCTGGACAGAGAAGCCAGAACACGGTGAGGGGATCATCCAGAGTAGCCAGGCAAAGGGGCAGAGAGACACAGGACAGAGGCCTGGAGGACGTTGTGCATTTCTGTAGACTCTGAGGCGGTGAAGGAGCCCATATTAATGATTTTTTTTCTTTGGAGCTTGGGAAGCAGAATAAATTATCCTCTGCTATTACTGTGCTGTACATGCGGGTAGAGTCGCAGTTTTAGCTAGAGCAATTGTTGTCCTTGATTGGGTATAGCCATTCTGCCTTATTTTTAAGTTTGAAAACGTATTTCAAAATGCATTTGAAAATAAAAGTTTTCTTTACTATGAGATCTAAAGATGAGAGTCACAGGGAAGGAGAGTCTGTTTTTAAAAACATTTTAAAAAATTGTTTTGCATTTGTTTTAAAAATGTCATTGTTGGGGCGCCTAGGTGACTCAGTGGGTTAAAGCCTCTGCCTTCGGCTCAAGTCATGATCCCAGGGTCCTGGGATCAGCCCCACCTCTGGCTCTCTCCTCCAAGGGGAGCCTGCTTCCTCCTCTCTCTCTCTCTCCCCGCTTGCCTTTCTGCCTACCTGTGATCTCTGTCAAATAAATAAATAAAATCTTAAAAAAAAAAGTCATTGTCAAAAATGAGAAAATAGATAAAAATGGAAAATGTAGGAAGTATATGGAAGAAACCAAAAAGCTTTGATTCCTATTTGGAATCCCCTCTACATATACAACTGTCTGCTCTGTTTGTGTTAATGTCGGGTTCAATGGTGCAGTGTTGCTTACCACCTCTTATTAAAGATTTTCCACACTGCCATATACTTCATAGTCGACTGTTTCATTTCATGTATTAACTTATTTAAGCATTTCTTTCTTGTTGGGCATGCAGGTTGCGTCCAATTTTTGCTCTTCGACAGATGTTGTAATGAACATCTTTGGATATTAATTTTCATGTATTTCTCTGATTATTTCCTTAGGGCCGAGTCCCGGAAAGAGGAAAGATGATCAAAAATATTTTTTTTAAACGTGTTTAAGGTTCTCGATGCCCTGTTCAAAAGTGTGCTCACAATCATGTATTCATTCGTCAGCATTTGAATGCTCTGGGGATGGTAGGTTCAAAGCTAGATTATTGTGGATTCTGAGAAGAGCAAAACAGACCTAGGATCTGCTTTCTGGAACATGCCTTCCACCAGAGGGGACAGTGAATCCAAGTGAGGTAATAATTTAAGAAAGTGCAGCAATATATTCCCTACCCCCATCCCACCCCCAAAATTGTGATGAGTGCAACACAGGGGCTAGGGAGTGGCATCTAATAACAAAGGGGCTGGTTAGTGGGTGCTCTTCTGAGGAGATGATATTTAAGTCAAGCTCTGAGAAAAATGGGGAAGGGAACTATCTCCGTAGTGCGGAAGATCTTGTGCAAAGGTCTTGAGGTGGGGCAGAGCTTGGAATGATCTAGAAATTGTTAGAAGGCCCTTATGAAAGGAAGGAAGGAATGAGAGGGGCATGGAAGGTGAGCAGTGGTTGGTCGTTGTCTTGCAGGGTTTGTGGGCTATTACTGTCGGTGAGTTTGCGTTTTCATGGCAAGAGTACTGAAAAGCTTGTGGGCGGAGAGCTAGGGTTTAAGTCGGATTAAAAAAGAAAAAGAAAAAAAAAAAGGCCTCCTGATTGTTGTGTGCAGAGTGGATGCCCAGGAAGGGATGTGAGCATCTGGGGAAACTATACCCAGTGCCCTGGGTATTAGGGTATCCTTCTGAGGACTGCTGGACTCAGCTCTTAGAGGCACCTAGGCAGCCTTCGGCCCTCTCTTTCAGAAAGCTCTGAGCGGGGCGTCCCTCCCTTAAACCTGTGTATTTTACATTCAGGACAAAATCCTCCCATGGTCTCCCAAAAATGTATTAAGATTCCTACAGCCTCTCACTATCTTTGCTTTGGATCTGAATGGCTGCGAAATAAATATTTCAAAATAGCTATCTCAGCCCGCTATTGATATGATTTGGAAAATAATACATGAACGGACAATAAGAGATCGGGAACCGTTACTTGATATTTTCATGCCATTCTTCTCTTGATGGACATTTCGGTTATGATGTCTGTTGTAAATAAGGCGGCGATGAAGCTCTTTTTCACATAGACATAGTGGTCTATTTCTTGTGGATATATTCTGTCAGAAAGGATGCTTTACAAGAATTGTTTACCAGATTGACTGCCAGCACAATTGCATACCGGTTTAAACTACTACGTTGGAGGTGTCTGTTTCCTGGCATCCTTTTCAACCCAGAATATGAATCTATTAAATCTTTGTTAATTGGCTGAATACATGTTAAGTGGCACTTCTCTGATAATTATTCATTCATCTTCCCTTACAGGGAATCACTTCATTTTCTTGGCTAGAACAGAACTGTGAACCTAATGCTTGAAGTATAGTAAATGCTCATTTAAAGCGTGTTGCTTGACCAAATGAAACATTGGTCTATTTATTGACCATTTGCCTGCCTTCTGTGATTTGGTTAATACCCTTCGTTTGTTGGAGCAGTTGTCTTTTTCTTGGTGAGTTTTAGTAGCTTTTTATAATAAATTATAGTAAATAACCCCATCTCAGGACCTCCAAATGTGTTTTCCGAGTTAGCCATTTTTCTTTAACTTTTGTTCATAGGTTGAATGACTTTTGCAATAGAGATTTTTAAAAACTTTGAAGTATTTCAACCATGACCTTTATGGTTAGAAACCATACTCAGAAGAGCCTTCCCTGAAACTATTATTTTTATATGAATCTACTTCTATTTTTCATTCTTTTTTTTTTTAAAGATTTTATTGATTTATTTGATAGCACAACAAGGGGAGCAGCAGGCAGAGGGAGAAGCAGGCTTCCCGCTGAGCAGGGATCCTGATGTGGGGCTCGATCCCAGGATCCTGAGATCATGACTAGAGCCAAAGACAGACGCTTAATGACTGAGCCACCCAGGCACCCTGCTTTACCTATATTTTTCTATTAATAGACTTACTATGAACTATTGCCACATTCCTTGAACAAACTCCACTTCTTTGTTGCATGGTGTTTCTGTAACAAGGTGTGGGACTCTTTTTGTTAGAAATTTTATTTTAGAATTTTACGTAAATCTGTAGTGTGTTTTCCCCCTCATACTATCTTAAAGAATTTTCCTCTTTAGATTGAAAACCATGCTTCTCAAACTTTCACTTGCCTCTGAGTCACCTGGGAAGCTTGTTAAAATGCGGGTTCAGTAGGTGCCCAGTGGGGTGAGAAGGTCGGCCTTTCCAGCAAGTTCCTAGCTGAGGGCCAACACCTGAGGGCTGTTGACATGTGCCCACATTTGAGTAGCAAGTTCCCAAGCGACTTCAAATACCACCTGAATTACTACCTTAGATGGTGTTCGGATCCACTGCTCTTTTAAGAGAGAGAGAGAGAGAGAGGGAGAGAGAGTGTGTGTGTGTGTGTGTCTGTGTGTGTGTGTCTGTCTGTGTATACACACACACACGCCTGTATTATATATATTCAATTTTATTTAAGTTCTCAAGTCTGTTGGCCGACAAAGGAGTCTTTGAATTTTTTTCTGAATATTTTCTCAGTCTTTGAATTTATTTCCTCTATCTCCTCAGATATTTCTATTTTCTCTTTGAGACTCCTTCATGATTTATGTAGCTTACAGTCTTTTTCTCAAAGAACCAGTCTTGGCTTTATTTATTAGTTTTGGTGTTTTTCTATTTTTTAATGAATCGATTTTTGTGCTCTTATCTTTATTAAACCCCTTTTCCTGTTTCATTCAATGTTTCATTTTCTAGCTTCTTGAGTTGATTTCTTAAATAATTGATTTGTTTTATTTCTTACTCCATTATTAAAGTATTTAAGGCTATGAAATTTACTTTTAGTACACTTTGGCCACTTTCCATGTATTTTGATATGTGTTGGTTTCATTATTGCTATTCTCCAAAAAAATCTGTAATTGCTGTTTTGGTTTTATTTTTGACCCAAGAATTATTTCCAAGCTGTTGGAATAATTATTTTGTTCTACTTTTGAAATTAATTTCTCATTTATTGTAGTGTGAGTGGAGAATATATTCTATGTTATTAATTTCCTTTTGGGGCATTTAATGGGATTTTCTTGGTTGTTTAATATTGGTAGATTTATAACTATTTAGTGGGCCTTAGAAAAGGAACTTAAATTCTTTGCAGTATACAAAGTATGAATAAAGCTTTTACAATGGCTTTAATAATATTAATCAAATCCCCTACTTGAATACTTACTATCTTCCTGATTAGCCACTGCAATGGTCTTTCATTCCCCCTTCCCCCTGACACCCCACGTTGTATTTTCCACATTTTTTTCTTTAGTGTTTGACACGATGTTACTCAGACCAGGGATATTTTGACAGATCTCAGTTGTGGCTTGTGCCACCTGTCAGTTTTAAAAAGGACCTCTTTTGGCAAAAGTTAATACTGTTCTCTGCGGAGTCGACCTAATCATCTGTAAATAGAGGAACGTCTGCTTTTATCTTCTTTGAATTTTTTTTGCTGGCATATTTTTGCCTTTTGGTATTTTTTGTCTTTATATTTTTGTCAGGCATCACTCCCATCTTTGCATTACAGCTTTAGTCTTTTTCCTGATAAACATCATACCCTTGTTTTTATTGGTTTTGGATTTGGTTTGTGGATCTCTTAACTGCCGAGTTTATCTTTTGTCTGCCTCTTGTTTTTAATTGATATTTTTGCCTTTAAATCTGTTCTCTGTTCAGGAGTATTGATTTTGGTGACAGGGAAAACCTTCAATCTACTTTTTTTTTTTTTTTTAAGATTTATTATTTATTTATTTCAGAGAGAGAAAGAGAGAACAAGCAGGCAGATTAGCAGGGAGTGGGAGAGGGAGAAGCAGGCTCCCCACTGACCAAGGAGCCAGATGTGGGGCTCCATCTCAGGACCCTGGGAACATGACCTAAGTTAAAGGCAGTCACTTAGCCAACTGAGTCACCTAGGCACCCAGTCTACTTTTATTTCCAACTAGGTTTTTATTTTTTTGTATTTTGAAAATGATAAGGTTTTATGGTTTAAATATTTATTTTCATTTATTTTTCTCTGGGGGCTGCAGGCGAGAGAGAGAGAGAGAGAGAGAGAGAGAATGAATCTTAAGCAGACTCCATGCCCAGCATGTGGCCTGACGTGGGGCTTGATCTCACAACTCTGAGATCCTGACCTGAGCCACAATCAAGAGTCAGAGAGTGCTCAACCGACTGAGCCACCCAGATGCCCCCGCGGTTTAAAATTTCTTATAACTGTACGTACCACCATTTTATCAAGAATATAAACTTTATCAAGAATATAAAATACTTTGCTATCACTGTTTATTCCTGATGGAGCATTTGGGGACGAACAATGTGGCTGGACATTGTTGCTTCATCCGTGGTGCTTCAGCATCTGCTGCCTTGAGTCCTTCATGCTGGAGAGTACCATGACTGCCGTCCTGGCCTCTGTGTTGGCTTCTCCTTTCCTGTCTTTCCCCCTTATCCTACTCTTTGTCCTTTGACATCCGAATGACTGGCTGGGTGCGGAAGAATGCCTCTGCCTCAAACCCCCATGGGCGTTGCTCTGTTGTCTCTTGGAATCCAAGAAGACTTAACTCTACTCTGCAACATTGACTTTGGCCTAGGGGCTGGCACCAGTTCTGTCTTCATCCTTGATACTTAAGGACTTCACTAGCATTTCTCCATGCTGTTCACTTTTCTTTCTTTCTTTTTTGTTTCTGATGCCTGCAAATCCCGTCACAGATTTTTTGGCTGATACACATTTTCTTCAGCCAGATCCCTGAATATAGTTTCTATTTGGCTTTCTCAGTTCTTTCTTTGGGCCCACCCATTCTAGATGCTGGGGTGTTCTAGCTGTTACTTCTAACATCTCCCCAGTTGCTTGGGTCAGGGCACCAGGCGCTTTTGGCATTCTGTGTCCGTAAAGATCTCAAGCTTGTTTTTATTGTTGACTTGGTTCGTTATGCTATCTTGAATTCTTCAGTGGACTTGTTTCTTTAACTCTTTTCTCCCCGCTCTGTCATGTCACTTTTTTGTCTTATTTCAGATTTTTAGATCTTGATTTATTGCCTCAATAATCTTTTCAACTTCTTGGAGAGTTCAATCCATTGCTGTTAGAACATTTTTTCCCCTGACTTAGTAAATCTTTATAAGGTATATGCTTTTAGAGATGCACACTTCTAATCCATTTTAAAAATTGATTTACTTTTTTTTTTCCCCTGCAGTAGGGCTGCATAAGTCTCTCCTCCATCTTTTGCTGCCTTTTAACTCTTTTTGAATCAGGACTCTTTATTTTCAGGTCTCCTACTTACCCTAAAATTGTGTGGTTAGTTTTCCTTGGGTATGCAACTTGTTTTCCTAGGCACCATCAAATCCTATTATGGAGTCAGGGCCAATGGCTGTGTCTGACATTAGTTTTCTGAGTTGTTTAGTTCTTTGTGAGGCTGGACAAGAGGAGGGAGCTAGGTCTGTGGTTTATTGCCACTAGAGAGATTTGCCTTTGCGGGCTTTTCAATTTTTTTCTTCTCCTTTTCCCCAATTATTTCATAATACATCAGAGCCATTGATTTGAGGGCATATTCTGTCTCATTGTGGGATGAGATTCCAAATTATTCCCTATTCCATGCCTCCTTAATATTTAGCCATATTGTTAAGTGATTCCCTTAAAACAAGCAAGCAAAACAAGCACTGAAATATTTATGGCTTCTAATAGATGTGGGCTCAGAAGCATTTTATTCCCCACCCTCCCACTGCAGTTTGCCTTACTTTTGAAATAACAATTTCAATTACAGAAGTAATACATTCTCATTGTATAAATCTCCAGGAGTCTTTGAAAATACCCAAAGAGAGAAACAAAAATTCCTTATAATCCCACCGTATGGAAATAACCAGTGTTTGCTTTTCGACGCATGCTTTTAGCCTTCCCTGTGTATGTATGTGTTGTATGGAAACCTTTTTGCTTAGCAGTATATCGTGGAAATTTTCCCATGTGGCTCAATATTCTTCTTCATCATTAATTTTAATGGCTGTGTAGTACTTTTATTTTCCTCTGGCTTACCTTTGGTTCTTAAAAGAGCCTGTAAAGAGATGCTATGTCTGTAACTCAACAAAAGGTGAAAATGGTGGGAGGTCCATATGAACTCGAAGTACATTTAGAATTGATTTATGATGGTAAGTGGTTGGGGAAGTGGTGGGGGCCTATAGCGTTCCTCTCTCCACACACTCTTACTCCTGTAGATCCAAATACTCCCATAAGCGGGGTTTGGAGGGTGGGAAATGCACCATATGTCGGGAATCCCAAGACAAGTCTGGGCTCTTCTCATCCCAGCTGTATGACTGGGGGCAGGCCATTTAGCCTTTTTGCTTTATTTTCCTTAGTTGTCAAACGGGGAATGGTAATACTTACCTAGCCTACCTTACATAGCCATTTTATTCTTAAATGAGATTGAAATGAGAAAATATCTGTGCAGTTGCTTCTTGAACAAGTAATTCTATGTACTGCAGAGGGATATCTTGGTGGCAAAATCCTTGTGATTCCACTAACATTTATTGAGCACCTACTGCATTCAGAGGCCAGTACAGCTCATCAGTATAAGAGGAGGCACCATCCTTCGCCAGAATGGCATTGTTATGAATGTTTCATTTTCCTCAAATCAATGATCTTCTGGGTGACAGTGCTGGCTTCTTCTCATCACTCTGATATGATTAATTCATTCATCATGTTAGACTGATTTAATTATTTATTATGTCGTTTTGTTTATTTAATTTGCATATCAATTGCCGGGGTGCTGCCGATCCCCGCTTACTGCACAATCCTATTAAGAAAGGTTTTGATGCTGAGGCAGGTTCCAGTGGTCTCCCCAGGGGCAAAAACTTTCCTGTAATTGAATACTTAGGTGCTGGGATGTAACAGCTCGAATTTTTTTTCTGACCTGAAGTTCAAGCTACTCCTTCCTGCTTGGGTCCGGGGAGACAGCTGGTTGTGAATTATGCATTCCCGTCTATCCTCTGGTCAATGTTTGCATATTTTACTTTTCCATCGAGGGGACAGCCTTTCCCTTGAGGAACAGGTATCTCAAACTCTTCGAAGTTGGCTTAAAGGAAAATAAAGAAGGCTAGTCACTCTTCTCTTACCCACTGTCTCCTGATTCTCTTTTTTTCAGCCCAGCCTCCAGTGGAGAGGCCTCAAAGAGGCATTGCTTCTGTTCTCATCGTTGTATTATTTTAGCCTTTCAGCGGGGAGCAGTGAGAGAAGCAGCAGCACTTGAATCCTTGGACATTGGATTTCCTTATGCTCCTGTGAAGTGAGACTGAGGTTTTGGGATTGAGTTCCTGGTCATGATCTGTGTTAGCCAAGTGATTCTGGGGGGTTACTGAGCAATACTGACAATGATCATATACCTAAAGAGCTTTTTTTTTTTTTAATTTCTTTTTTAAGATTTTTAATTTATTTATTTGATAGAGACACAGCGAGAGCAGGAACACAAGCAGGGGGAGTGGGAGAGGCAAAGCAGGCTTCCCACCTAGCAGGGAGCCCAATGTGGGGCTCGATCGCAGGACCCCGGTATCATGACCTGAGATGAAGGCAGACACCCAATGACTGAACCACCCAGGCACCCCCCCCCCCCAAAGAGCTTTTAATATGTCCTCAGGACTAAGCTAGGTACTTAGTTTATTATCACATAAAACTCTCCCCAGAGTTCCTTTTCTGGTTACTGTTGCCACATAACAAGCCACCTCAAATCTCAGTGCCTCCGAACAGTCAAAATCCTTTATTTTGTTTGTGCATGTGCATGTTGGGCAAGTCTCTGTGGAAGAAGCAGTCTCTGTTCTTGCAGTATTGGCTGTACAGGCTGGGGCTGGAGAATGGCTCGCTTACCTGCCTACCAAGCCTGGTCGGGGGTTGGCGGGGTCTCCGTTTCTCCCCATGTATCACCTCATCCTGAATTGCTTGGGCTTCCTGATGGCATGGAGCCTGGGTTCCCAGGGTAGGCGTCCTCAGAAAGCCAAGAAGAAGCTACATGGTTTTGGCTAATCTGTTCTTAGAAGTCACAAAGCATCACTTCTAGTACCTCTCACTGTGGCAGAGTTCACAGACCTTCCAGAATCAAGGGGAGGGGACTTTGTGTTCACACGTTGATGGGGTAGTGGTAAAGTCAGTGTAGAAGACCATGTGGATGGAGACACTGTTGCTGCCATCTATAGAAAATGCAGTCTGTCCGAACTCCTCCAAGATGGAACATTCTCCCTCCATTGACAGGAAGGTTATGTAAGTAGTCTGTGGTCACAAGCTTGTGGAATGATTGATTGGGACTTGAATGCTGGCGCTCTGGCTCTAGACTGTGTCCTCTCACCGCTAACAGTCACAACGGCAAGCGTGTATCGAGCTGTTGCTGGGTGTGCCATTTACTCTTGTAAGCGCTTGAAATGTTTTCACTTAACTCTTCTAACGAACTTCAGGAATGGCTGTTATTTTTATCCCCATTTTACAAATGGTGACATGAGGCTACTAGGCTGTTAAGAGTCCTGCTCCAGGTCACATGGGTAAAGTGTTAGAGCTGGGGTTCAGACTCTGGCTCCAGAGCCCCCATGATTAACAATGGATGGACTCTTCTGGTTCTCAAGGAGCGATGCAAATTGGTTGTAATGACCATTCTGCCCCCCCCCCCACTCCCACTTCTTTCCTTCCACGCTAAAGACAGATGAGATCTTTTTCTCATCGCCTCCCTCACACACACGTTCTGAGGATGAGTTGGAGTCATTCCGTCTCGGTACTAGTGGGAGGAGCTCATGTGCCCAGAGGTTATCTAGCTCGGCATACCATCAACACATCCCATCAGGAAGGGCCGGGAAGGTTCTTGTCCTGGTCTTGAACGAAACACTCATGGGTACGGCTTCCCAGTGCTTCTCCCTCCCTGTCTCCTTCCTTCCTTTTCATTAGCCCCGCTAGGTTTTGAGGTTTTTGGCACTTCATTCCAACCGTGCCTCTCACTCTCTCACATTCACTGAGTGAATGGGCCAAGGAAGCTGCTCAGCCCGGAGCCCCGCCGTTCTCCCTTATAACACGTGGTGCTAATAGCCCCTCCTCCTTAGGGTAGCTGTAAGCATTTAAAAACGGCACGTGCAAGGAGTTCTACCTATAGAAGTTGCTCCCATGGGCGCTGACTTTCCTCCCTCCTTCCCTCCCTGGTATTCCTTGAAGCACACTTCCTGCTGGGGACTGTTCCCCTGATGGTTGCCCTAGCAGCAACCCCCTCCTCCCCCCCCCCCGCCCCCCCCCCCCCCGGGAAGCGAGAGGGCTTGAACTGCCTCAAGTGGGTGGCAGTGAG
The DNA here is from genome assembly GCF_964662115.1 of Mustela nivalis. Taxonomy (NCBI): domain Eukaryota; kingdom Metazoa; phylum Chordata; class Mammalia; order Carnivora; family Mustelidae; genus Mustela; species Mustela nivalis. Next base: position 128,027,373 of record NC_139027.1, on the reverse strand, counting down.
TTGAGTTGGATTGGGGTCATGACAGAAATAGACTTACCCCAAAAAACCCACACACACAAAAAAATCCTCAAATCGAAGACTCGCCCTTTGAGGAATGGGATTTCTGCCCTGTGTGGAAATACAGTGGATTGGAAGCATGATGGTGTTTCCTGGGGGTGTGGGAAGAAGATGAGAGTCGCGGTCCTTCCTGGGGAATCTCAGGGGAGCCTGTTGGCTGCCCTCTGTACAGGGGACTCTTCTGCCCGCATCTCTTGGGCTCAGTGTCTTGGGATGGCCAGTTGGGCCCCAGAACCCCAGAACCCCAGGACACCAGGGTTCCAGGGCTGAGAGAGTTTTAAGAATGATCTGAGTCCTCAGGCGGACACCCAAACTGGGTGAACCACATAGGTTCACACAAGGTTTATATATTTATTTATTTTTAGAGGGGAAGGGGGGCAGAGGGAAAGGGAGAAAGAGAATCCCAAGTAGGCTCCACGCTCAGTGCCGAGCCCAACGTGGGGCTGAACCCCAAGATCACCATCTGAGCTGAAATGAAGAGTTGGATGCTTAACCGACTGAGCCACCCAGGCACCCTGGTTCATACAAGTTTTAAGGCTAGAGATGACTCTAGAACTGGGGTCTCTGGACTCCCCCAGCTCCGAGTCCCTCTCCTTTTCTCTAATATGTTCAATATAAGCTCTGACTTAGAATCAGTGCCTTCACTTCTACTTGTCACCCTTTACTCATTAATCTTGACTGTATCCTCACAAGGAACCCTACACTGGAACCACCCAGCAACACTGCTCCTGACTTCGTGATAAGCAGAAAATGTGAGAAAAATGATTGTTTGCCTGAAGCTGCTAAGTCTTGAGGTGCTTTGTGAGGGAGCAGTTGAGGACCAGTACAGTGGGGGAACTCCCACTGGCTAGGATCCTTTTAGGATCTGGTCTCTTTATGCATTCCTGTCTCTCCTTTCTCAGCCCTTCTATCCATCTGTCCTTTAAGGACCCTTTCAGGAGATTGCTGGGCCCACCACAATTCTGGATGTTGATCCTAATGAACAATTTTACTACTATCACAAAAATCTTAATTTCTCTCTCATCTTGGCCACGTCTGGGTAGGCCTTATCTTTTATAAGCACATTCAGATATTGCCCTAAATAAAGGGCTCTTACTTCTCCATGAGAAATGCTGCCATTCTTCTAGGCCAGCTGGCCCAGATGGTAACCAACTTACCCAATTCCAGTCGTTTCCATGTCTCATAATTTGAGACTCCGAGAATGAGTGGGAGCGAGTTAGTGATTCCGTTATGAAGTAACAGAGCTCGGTTTCGTTGAGCTCTGGAGATTTTTCATGCCAAATGCCTTAGGATAATTTTCAGATATTTCCACTGAAGTTTCACTACCCGCAGAAGAATAAATGTGTGTGTGGTGTGTGTTCCTGGGAGGTCTGGGGCCTAGCCACAGTAGGCCGCCTCATGCAGGACGTTCTTTTAAAGTTCCATGTTTTAACTTAAAAAATTCATGTGAATTTTAAGTTCTTCTCATTAATATATTCATGTTTTAACATAATGTTAGGTTAGTCAGGCTAGTCTCCATTACATGGCAGTAACAAACTCCGAAGTCTCAGTGGCTTGCTTGAGAGGGGAGTATGCCCGGCATCTGGTGTTCTGTCATGGGGTGAGATGGTTTAGGTTTAAAAAAAAAAAAAAAAAAAAGTTGCCCCAACTGTACACCTCAGTTTGGGGTCTCTCTCTCTCTCTCTTTTTTTTAATTTTAAAGAAGATTTTATTTATTTATTTGACAGAGATCACAAGTAGGCAGTGAGAGAGAGAGAGAGGAGGAAGCAGGCTCTCAGCTGAGCAGAGAGCCCGACGCGGGATTTGATCCCAGGACCCTGAGATCATGACCCGAGCCGAAGGCAGAGGCCTAACCACTGAGCCACCCAGGCGCCCCAGTTTGGGGTTTCTTAATTTGACTCTTTGCTTTGAGATAAGAAAGAAGACCATGAAGTTGTCTTTAAACGGCTAATTTGGGAGTGATTTTTTTTTTTTTTTTTTTTTTAAAGCAGAGCAACAGGTAACCAGAACAAGTCTCTCTAATAGGCTCTAACCTAATCCAATCTGCCAACCTACTTTTGTTGATCTGCCATCCTGACATTTTTGACCAGAATGCTAAGCATTTTGTCTTGATGGCTGGACAAAGATGTTCATTTCCTTTTCTTCTGGAGGGGCAGGAAGGGACGGGTATGCAGGACAGCTAGAATTCTGACCCTAGACCAATTTACACAGAACACCAAGGACTTGAGTTTTCTCTTCCCCCACATCTTTTGTGAGGAAACAGGTAAGGCAACACGGATATGCATGAACTTCATTTATGACCTGCAGCCACTTTTCTAGAATTAACTCGGGCTGATTCTTCCTGTCCTGGTCCAATGTAATCCTTTTACCCAGACCTCAGATTCTTTCCCTTTTGACCTCATTCTTGATGTGCCACTTGCCAGACTACCCTAGAGTTTTCTCCAAAAGTTAACTAGCACAGGGGAAATGGCAGAACTATGATCTGGGGACTAAATGATGGTCTTTTTAAAAAAAAAATTGTTGACTTTTATTTACCTCTTAAATACTAATGATAAATGGTCAATTGTGCCATGTATGTTAGAGTTAATGGGAAACCAAGGCAGAATAATTTCTGTTGCTGTTCTCATCCCAATAGGAGAAAAAAATTGCCAGTATTGGAAGCTGGTTGGCCCTATTTGAAAGAGTTCTTAACCTGCTAATAAGCCTAAGAAGTTGGATAGGATGAAGTTGTTTGAATTTGGCTGTAAAGCTGTTGTGTGGGACTTTTTAGTAACTGGAAGATTCCCCCCGGAGTCCCAATGGTAAGACTTAGCCATTTCCAAGAAGGAATCCTATCTGTGTGTGTAACTGTATTTACATTTATGTGAATTTATTTATTAAATACATTTATGTAAATGTACTAAAAATTTTTTTGTGGCTGAAATACATATATAGCACAGTATTTACCATGTTAGCCATTTTTAAATATGCAATTCTGTGTCATTAAGTACATTAAAAAATTTATTTTAGAGAGCATAGGGGTGACGGGCAGAAGGAGAAGGAGAGGGAGAGAGACTCTCACGCCAGCTCCCTGGTTGAGCTTGTAGCCAGGCATGGGGCTTGATCCCATGACCCTGAGATCATGACCTGAGCTGAAATGCAGTCAGGCACTCAACTGACTGAGCCCCGCAGACCTCCCAGGTACATTTGTAATGCTGTGTAACCATCACCACTTTCTATTTCCAGAACATTTTCGTCATCCCCAAAGAAACACTAACTCTCCATTTTTCCCTCTCTCTAGCCCCTGGGACTGCTGTTCTACTTGCTGTTTCTATGACTTTGCCTGTTGTAGGTACCTCCTAGAGTGGAATCCTAAGGAGAATTATCCATTATTTTAGATAGCAGTTTTTAAAAAATAAGTTTTATTGGAACGCAGCCGTGGCATTTGTTTATATATTGTCTGGCTGCTTTTTGCACTTGTGCAGCAGAGATAAGTAGCTGTACTAAATACTGTCTGGCCTGAGAGCTGGAAATGCACTGTTTAGTGCTTTAGAGGGAAAGTGTGTAGACCCTTGAACTGGACGGGGTTGGCTGACCTCTATGATTATTTCATTAGCATGGGAAAGGAGCTCTTCCCACTGCCTGAGGGTGTATTTCTACAGTAGAAAAATACCAAAGAACATTTAGCTCTGCTTGGTTGAATTCCTACTCTGTTTTTAGCCTTCCTCATTTTGAAGAATGCAAACCATTTTAGGGTGCTGCCTGCTTTGTCTTAGGGTGTTGTCCTTCATACAAGCTCTAACTGACCTGGAAAGTGCTTCCTCTACCATTGAACTAATGCAGTACCCTTTGTTTCTCCTAAATCATCCCCTCTGCATCATAGAAACCCCTTGTAGTCAATACTGCCCCTGGTCGACATAGTTGTTTCCTTAGTTATGAAACAGTGTTTGCTAAATAAACTGATGTTACAAACTTCCCTTCTCATTTGGGTAACACAGTCCTTCTCCTTATTTAGATTTTGGTCTCTGGGTTTTTATTTTATCCCATGAATAAAAACAAGATTTCGACCCAGTGTTCTAAAACTGTCCTAGTGCTTGGGTTTGCAAAGTCATTTTTCATTTTACTGTGTGTATGGTGGAAAAATTCATATTACCACTTTGCTTTATTTGTTCAAGATGTATCATTCTGACCATCCTGTTGAACCTGTTTTGATGGGAGGCGGGAGCTGTGAATGCTGCAGAAATTTCTAGGGGATCGGGTTTCCTCTGGTCAAGCCTTGAGTAACAGGGTGGTTTCTTTACAGTGTTGTCCATTACTGATTTGGGCTCACTTATGTATAAGTTCACACATTAAGAAAAAAAAAATCACTTTGCTCTCCTCAAACAAAACCAACCAAAATTCTATGTACCAGATGATTTTTCTATCAGTCACTTATAAATAACTTCATAAATATCAATATTATAAATACACTGAAGAAAGCCTCAGTGAACTATCCTAGTCAGGGCTTGGCAAGCATTTCTATAAAGGGCCAGCTAGTAAATACATTTCCATGAATTTTTTCCAGTAGAAATTTATATAAAAAACAACCAGCAGGTCATACTTTACCAACCCCTGTTCTCTGTTATTCACAATTGCACGTTTTTTTTTTTTTTTTTAACCTTTAAAATGTCTTTTAAAGTGCATGTTGTTCTTAAGTTCTCTTTGAGGAAAGTGTTGACCTCACAAGGTGATATTTTGTGCCTAGGATCAGAATACTTGGGGACATTTTTCTTCTCTGTAATACTCTGTAATAACCCATCTATAATACCCAAGCTCCTAAGTGTGACCTCCCCCTGCCCCTTTATACTATGACTTGGTGCCGCTTCTGTTTCTCCCACAGCCCCCGGCGGGGCTCCTGCTGTCCTGGAGAGCCCCAGGGACAAGACTGCAGGGTGACCTTCTGTGATCTGAACTTCTCCTGTCTTCCTCTCATTAACTTTCAAATTCTCAGTGGTGTCAAGTTGACACCTCACGATTTCACTTTTTAATCACCCAATTTTTCCAGTTGAAAAGATACTTAAGCTAAATGAAGAGTGAGCAAAATCACAAAATACAGGAATCTTCTAGGCTTCTGCTGTTGAGAAATTCAGGGTGGGGAGGAAGAGCTGGTTGGGAAGGAGGCACCCGATTTTGCAAAGGAAAAGCTGGGTGGGGAGAATTTGAATTGATTTGTGGGAGCCAGTGAAGTTTTGTGTAATAAGAAACCAGTTCTGGCTCTCTCTAGAGGAGGCGTACCACTCCTGGCATTCCAGCTGGTGGTCTCTGTTCAGCCTCCCTGGGAAAGCTGCCTCCCAGCTCACCTGCTCTGACTTGGAAGGGCACCACCCACTCGGACCTTGAGTACTCGCAGGAGTGGTGGAGGGGATAGCCCTGGGTCCTCCCAAACTGAACCGCAGAGATGGCAAATTGTCTCACCTTTCGCAGCCCATGGATGATTCGTGGTCTCTGTGTTTTCATGAAGACACATGCTGTTGCATGGAAATGGATAGCATTCTACAAGTGTGTTTGTGTACCCTTGTGTGAAATATTGAAGGGTTTGGTGTAACATGAAAAGGGTCTTGGATATGAAGAAGTAGAAAGCTTAAACCTGGCTTTACTCAGTACAACCCACATGGCTTTGAGCAGATCCATAACCTAAGTTTTCTATTCTGTAAACTGGGCGTAATATTGGCCTCTGTGAAATGAACAAAACTAATGCATTCGACTAGGGATTGTGCCTATTGTGTACCAGGCACTGTGAGACCTTATGACATGTGACGGATATGGACCTACTAATAGGTGTTACGAGAATTAGGGGCATAGTAGGTACTTACTGCATGGTAGCTGTTACTAGTCTACCGTGATTTTGCTCACCGGTGTTGGTAATCCCAGGTCACAAGGCACATGGTTATCTTGTCAGATGATTGCCCTCATTCCTAGCAGGCCCTGCCGGTTGACCCTTGGAAACCTGTGTCAAGACTTGGCCCTCATCTGTGCTCCAGCGATGGACCCAGTCACAGGTTCTGACCAGCGGCTTCTTTTTTTCTGCCGCCACTGTGTCTCCCTGTTTAGTGCCGGAGAGAAGCAGCTAATAAAAAGTCAGTGGCTCTGCTGGTCCTTCGTGAGTGTGTGCATGGGAAGTATAATTTCATGGACTGCCACGAACCTGTCAGTTCCTGTGTGATGTAAGGCAGAGTCATTTGAAGCATGTGGGGGTTGGGAACCCTGGATTAAACTGAAGTTGGAGGTAAAAGACCAAAAAAACCCAAAACAAAACCACCCTCCCCCTCCAAATAAAAAAACCTACCAAAGTCAGATGGAGGGAGGCCTTGGATATCTCTCTCCCACCCGAGACTTTGTTCCTGGGAGAGAGGAGCCCCATGGACTATAGCTCCACCCCCGCCCCCCTTCATTTCCAGGTTACTGGTTGAAGATCAAGATAAGTACAGAGACTGTGTCATCCAAATGGGCCAAAGGTTATTGTGGATGGGAAGAGCATTGGGTATTTCCAGGCCCGACTCCTTGGTTTCATAGAAGAGGTAAGAGAAGGACAATCATACTTCGTTTCAACAATACATATGGAGGACTTAATCTGGTCCCAGCACTCTGAGGACACAGTGACAATGAGGACAAGCCAGCCCGAGGTAACCAGTGTCTAAGATGGCTTCTGAGGCCCCCAGCTCCTGGTCTTCACAACCCCATGAAGTCCCCTCTGACCCTGACCCAGGCCTGGTGTGTGTGATCCCCGATGGAATTCTGCAGGAGTAGCGATAAGACCCGTCCAAGGTGTAGCTTGCATCTTCATGTTCCTTGTGTTGAGGAAAGCCAGCTGCTGTGTCATTGAGCAGGCTCATGAGGAGGCCCATGTGACCTGTAGACAACAGCCGCATGAGTGAGCTGGGAAGAAGAGTCCCAGCACTTGTCAGGCTTTCAGATGGCTGCTGCCTTGAGACGTTTCCAACTTGACGTGCCATGAGAGGCAGGACAGGCAGCAATGAGGAGATGAACTGCTGGCATTCCTGGCTGTAGGTCTATTTAGGTTCAGGAAGAGTCAAGAAGACACCTTGCTGGGAAGTTTGAAGTGACTCCTGAGGGGTCTGGAGGAGTTAGTCTGAGGTAACAGGAGGAGGAGGGTGGTCTCCAAGGTGGGCAAGAACTTGGTATGTTTGAGGACCTAAAGGAAGGGCAGGAAGCTGGAGCGTGACAAGTATTCGATGGCAGGAGCCCGGATGTGTGACAAGGAGCAAAACCCTATGGGCCTTGTAGGCCACAGTAGGACACTGGGACTTCATCCTCTTCGTTCTGCCAGGAAAGAACCTTCTTTGGCAATGGCAGTATTCTCCCTCTGCGCTGTCCAGTAGGATAGCCGCCAACCACAGGTGGCCCTTTTGCACTTGAAATGTGGGTACTGCAGTTGAGGCACTGAATTCTAGTTAATACCATTGGATTTAAATTTAAAAAGCCACATGGGGCAGCTGTGTACTCTATGGGATGGTGTACAAAGTGCAAATGGAGCTGGAGAGGCGTTCAGTGGGTAGTGAGAGTATTGGAGAGGAATCTGGAGGAGGGTCTTCTTGGCTGCAGTGTAGAGAATGGATGGAGGGTAGGCAGGGAGGGAGGAGGCTGGAGCACTGGTCTAGCTGGGGGATGGTGACTTGCCCTCCACCCCCAGCTCCCTGTGCCCTCTTGTGGCCCTGGGGACATGTGGCTGTCATAGATGCTGAGGCTGGGGTATCTGTACGGCATCATTCCTGCCTGGTCTACTTGGATGCCTGGGCATGGTCTCCAAGGACAGCTGTTTCCTGGCAGCAGAGGGTGGTGGGATTCCCCTCTTGGCTGTTGCAGAAGGGCCCTGTTGTACAGCTCCCTCTGGAAGGCTCCGGTGCAGGGACGTCTCCGCACGGTCCTTCATTCAGGTTACTTACTGTCTGTGCTTTCGTTTCTTCATGTGCACAATTGGGTAATAGGACCATCTACCTTTAGCAGTTTTAGGAGGCTCCAATGAGAGCTAATCCATCCAAACTGCTTCCCACGGTGAGTGGTATATGGTAGAATTGGTAACTATTTGCCGTTGTTTCCTTTATCATGATCACCAACAGCATTTCGGAGCTAAGATTCTCTGCTCCACGAGCTAACCGCATCTTGAGCTGTGGGAGCCACAGGGCTATTATCGGACTGTTTCCAGAAATTGTTTCTTGAGCTCTTACTAAGGGGAATTCCAGGATTGGATTCACTGGTCTGCTGGGGAGGGGAGCCGATGGTCCAGGACGAGCTCAGGTGGAGGGAGGTACCAGAATGTTCTGGTCTGTTTTCATCTCACGCAAGTCATTGTCCTGAAATGGACAGGTGGGAGTCCCAGGAAGCTGACTGGCTTTGGGGACAGCGCTCCCTGCAAATCAGTGGAGCTGGGAATAACCCAGATCTTGCCTTCACAGCCAGTGGTACTCTGGACTAACTCCTTCAGTTAAACAAGGAAATCTGGCTTGAGGGTCCTGTCCTTGGCGGTGGAGTCAGGAAGGTAGCATATGTACGATGAAATATGAGTTTCAGATGGTGATCTTCATGCTATGTCTTCTTGCTAATGTCTTCTTGCTAATGTCAAATATTAGTTGAATATCCTATCGCTACACTCTCTTCTTCCTGCTGCTCATTTCATGGAATGAATGGTTTCACAGATGAATCAAATAACCACCAGTAAGACCAGCCTCTCTACACCAGCATACTCCTTGCTCTCTCATCCCACATTTTGAAGCGCCCATGGTTCACAGGGGCAAACTAGTCCATCAGGTCCTTCCTTTCTCACTGTCACTCACTTGGCTTCAGCCACATGGGTACCTTCCTGGAGCTCAGAGATACCCCTCTGCCATGGGGCTTTTATTTTGGCTGGTTCTGGATACCCACAGCAGCCTCCCTTGCTTCCCCCAGAGAACGGTGGGGTCATTCTCTCACCTCCTTTGTGCAGTATCACCTTGTCTCTTCGCTCTGCTCTCCTTCCTTCCCCACACTGTTCACCACTGCATTCTACACCGTTTCCTCTTTAATCCCCAGCCCCCGAAAAAGTGTGTTCTGCAAGGGTAGAGATCTGGGTTCTCTTCTGCTTTGTTCACTGCTGCGTCCCCATTTTCTGGAACAGGGCCAGGCATGACATAGTCCCTGAGCCACAAAAATGTTGCGTGAATAAGCAAACATCTAGACTCTGGTCTGCTGTTCAAGGCTCTGATCTCCAGTGTGTACTTCATTCCATTCTTTCCATATGCATCTTGCTCTGCTCTCCAACTGGATCGTGTTCACTCGTCTTTCCTGTGGTTCTCCTCATCACTCGTCCTTCCTGAATTGCCCGCTGTCTTACTCTTCTCATCTCCACCCAGCTCTTCTGTCTACCCTGCAGGCCTCCTCAGGCTCCCCCAGCCCCCCAGCCAACCCCTCGATGGCGCTCATTGGCTCTGCTTGTCTTGTGATAGTCATTCCTTTAATGTTGACAATTCTTAGGCAGCGTGTTCTTTAGTAACACTTTCTGCTTATGCTTGACGTTGCACAAGGAGAATGGACTTTGGTGTCTGACAAACCGAGTCTCCTTCTGCTCCCTGTTGGACTGGATCAATTTAAATAATGTCTTGGAGCCTATTATGTCCAAAAATAGGAATAAGGAAACAACCTACCTGGGAAGTTCCTGTGAGAATGAAAAAAAAAAAAAAAAAGATAATGTGGCCCAAAGCATATAGTAGCTGCTCAAGAAAATTGGCATAGCTGTTGAGTGAGTTTGGGGTCCTGGGGTGGGGGTGGGTAGCTGTCGCATTAACCAAAGATGTTTTATTCCATTGTGCCAGTTCTGGAATGGGATTGTTTTGTTCCATGTTAGAATAATGAGAAAGCTCTTATCTTTTTCGGAATCCTTCTACAGATAGAGGAGAGCTGTATTTGTGTCAGAGATAATGCGGCCTTTTTACAAGCTTCTGTGGGACAGACAGCAGCCGGGAGCTTTTAACTGGTGTTCAGGGCTTTTTCTGTTTGTTTCTTTACATGGTCTGTCAATTGTAGTCCTTACTTGGCTTTTGAATGACTCGTGTGGTGTTTGATCACACGAGTGCCTGTGCATGTGGGCACACCTACTTGTCCAGAGGGAGCTGAGTGCTTGTGCACACGTCCATAAGGGCGTGTCTGTTGACACACATGCATGGGTGATTTCGTGGTGCCTTTGTGTGCATGTGTGTGATTGTGAGTGAACCTGGTGTTTTACTGTAGACAACCCAGATGGGAGTGGCAGGGCTGCGGAGATCCAAGTGGAGTTGTCTGAGTGGGGTGGTGGGCTTGGCAAGCCTCCTTGATGGTGGACTTGACAGCTTGGGGGGTGTGGGGGGGGGCTTCATGTTGGTGAGTGCCTGGACCTTGGGAAGTTGCTCAGCCGGGTTGATAAGGGATTCAATAGCCTGATGTTGTAAATAGAGGTCTTAGGAGAGAGAGACACTCACTCAAGAAGCACCCGATCTTTTCAACTCCTTTTCATTGCTATTTCCACCTCTGAGATTTCAGGCCATTTGGCAGCCAGCGTGGCTCTGGATGGCTCCCAAGTGGTCTGAATGTAACTTAGGGAAGCAAGAGGGAGAAGCTTAAAGGCCTCCCTTTGGGCTCCAGGAAATGACCGCCACTGCCTGCAGACGACCAGATCTTGAAATGAGCAGGAACTAAAGAGACAAAGCCCCTGGGGGGCCGAGTGACCTCAGTCCCGAGGAGCAAAGAGCCAGGAGCCAGCAGGGACACCATGGAGTCTGGGCTTGTGAAAAGAGAATAGGCCCAGATTCTAGCGCTGGCACCAGTGTGCTGCCCCTGGTTGGTGTGTGGCCTTGGGCAGGTGATCTAACCTCTCTGGGTATGCGGGGGTAGTGAATGTATTTACCTCATAGGTTATGGGACAGTAGTGCCTGGTGCTGAGCCCCTAAGTGAGAGCAATGGTAAAAGCCTGGGACATGTCCTCAGGAGGGCGGGTGTGAGAGAGCATGGGAGGGATGGAGGTGGTTCACCCTGGGGAAGCCAAGCTCATCTGAATCCATCTGCACTGGCTGCCTCTGACTTCTCAGAGGTCCTTGCTGCCTCAGGGCCTTTGCACAGTTCTCTTTGCCTGGTACTTGTTAAATTTTGTAAATTGCTGGTTTTGTCACACCCTTTGACCTGATGTGAGATCTCTCTTTCTCAGGAAGGTCTTCCCTTACCATCTTTAAGTGGGTGCTCATGGTCCCTGGCTCAGTCCTTCTTTGCCAAGCCCTGTACTTACTTCTTTCATAACGTTTATCACCTGATAGGATCATGTTGCTTTCTTGTTTGCTCCTTTTGTGACCTCCCTCCCACACCAGACGGTGAGCTCGACAAGGGCAGGTGGATGGCTCCTCAGTGACCGTCTCTCCATCACTGAGCTCAGTGCTCGCTCCAAACTGGTGCTGGGGAAATGTCAATAGAGGGGCACTAACCTTCCAAGGGTAGACCTGGGTGGCCTCTCTGGGTCTGCCTGAAGAAAGTGTTTTGCTTCTATAAGGATTGAGTGTCCCTTTACCAGGGTACCCAAGCCAAAAGCAAGGTGTTGCTGATGCTAGGTAGGTTGGTCGGAAATTCACATCTCTTTGCAAAAGAGTTCAGGGCCTCGGTGACAACTGCCTTCCTCCGTGATTTGTAAGAAGCACAGAGCATAGGCTGCACTTCAGAGGTAAATCTGTTACCATGTAGGGGCAGTTTGGGTAGCTTCCTCTGAAGAATTTGTCTTATTTGAATAAGAAAATGCACTTGACCCCTTGATGGTTCCAATACAGTTACAGATGCAACATATAGAAAAAGTTGATCTTAAAATAAGCTGTGGAATTCAGAACCACAGTGTCAGAACCCAAAGGCTTCCAAACCAAGGTCATATATTCCCCTGGCTGCACAGGCGTGAGACAAGGTCTTGCCCGAGGTCTTGCCCAGAGGTCACGCCCAAGGTTGGAGAGTGAGCTGGGGTCAGACTTGGACTGTGCCCAGAGCTTCACACTCCTAGTTGCCAAGGGCTGAGTAATCCTTCTACCCCATCCTCCAAAGCTTTGCACAAGGGACTTCTCTGTAGTTTTTTTCCCCCCTTTCTTTTCTTTTTAAAGACTCACTGGCAGCTACAGCTCCGAGGCAGAAAATGTATTCATTTAAATGACTCCGTTTGGAAATAGAAGCTTGAATAATGATGTTACCATTTATAATTGCTCTGATTAACCACACCACGTTTTGCAGTTTAGAATAAAAAAAGCCTCATTCCTTTTGTGATGGGAATTTTAATTGCTTTCTCTCAGGAAGACCCCCTCCAGGCATACCTGCAAGTTTCCCAGCCCTTGGAACCTCAGAAAGACCCCTCTGGGCATGTCTGTGTGCTCCCTGGGTTCTCTGATGGAGATATGGGGCTGGGCACTGGGCGGCTGTTCTGGGAATACCAGGTCGGTTAGAGATCTTGGGACAGAAACTACCTGCTTTGACCGTGGACCACGGTTTCACACTCCCGAGGGGCAGATCACAGCATTAGGGGCCCCACAAGACCCAGACCGAAGACCTGGGTTAAGGAAGTTTTTCTAATGGTGTTTGATGCTCACTGTACTTGTCATCTCGAGATTACAAAGGGGGCAGATTCATCCATAATTTATCTGCCAGTGAATGTGTCTTCTCAGATGGATTTACTTTTTTTTTTTTTTTAACCTTAAGGATATTTTCAGTTATTTTTTCTGTTCTTCTTTGACATTTCACCCATATGAAATAAGAATCAGCGCAGTGCAGTAGAAAAGGCAAGAGTTTAAGAAAATATAGGTGAATGTTTATTTGATTTTAGTAGGAGCAAAGGCTTTCCAAGCTAAAAGCCAAGAAACAAACTATAAGGGAAGAAAGATGCAGTTGGTCACATAAAAATCGTTAACTTTTGTAGGTAAAAATAAAAGGACAAAAAAGTTCAAAGATAACCTGGGGAAAATATTTACAACATACGTGATTGACCATGGTTAATTATCCTTAAAGAACAGTAATAATTAAAAAAAAATGTCTTGATAGAAAAAGAAAAGGAGAGGAATAGTCAATTTATGTAAGAAAAATTGCCACAGTCAATAAAAATCTGGGGGAAAATCGGTTTTACTTACAGTTACTGAAATATAAATTGATAAAGAATAAAGGTCCAGTTCTTTATTTACATTTACAACAGTTTCAGCAATGATATTGGTGAGGATCAGGTGATGTGTTTGTGAAGAGTGTAAATTTCTGCAATTTTTTTCTGGAGGGCACTTTGATACATGGTTTGAGAACCTCAAAATTATCCCCTTTGGCCTTGTAATTCTATTCCCAAAAACTTATTCTGGAGAAATAGAGATGTACATAAAAGATAAAATTATTTTTATCAGAACGTTATTTAGGACAGAGAAAAATGAGGAAAACAAACTGGAGTGCCTCGTAGCAGACAGTAGCTAAAGCAATTACGTGGCTTTTATATAATGAAATTATCTGCAGACATACAAAATTATAGTTTCAAGTATTATGAATGCCCTGTGAAAATTCTCTCATGGTGTTGAGTTTAAAAATTAGTAAATCTTCATATGCAGTCTTACTCATCTTATTTAAATTATATAACCTATATAAATATAAACATGTATGAATTAATGGGTGGGAATGAACCAAAGTGTTAGCAGTTCCTATCTTTGGGTGGTAGACCATGGGCAGTTCTTGGTTTCCTTTTTAAAGGGACGTTCAATCTGTTTTTCATATTTATGTAAATATGTCTTTTAAAATCTGAGAACCTAATAAAGGATACTGAAATAAAACACGAGAACAAGAACCGAACGAGACCGAATCAAGAAGCTTGGGATAGATGAATCTGGGTTTAGATCTGAACTTGGCGTTCAGCAGCTGGTTGATCTTCATGGTTTTTTTCAATTAAGGTTTTCTCTTAGTTCTAGTATAATTAGCAGTGTCGTACTCGTTTGAGGTGTACAATATGGTGATTGAAAAATCCCTACATCTCCCAGTGCTCATCAGGACAGGTGCCCTTCTTAATCCCCATCACCTGGTTCACCCATTCCTTGCTTCTCTCCTTTCCAGTAACCATCCGTTTGTTCTCTATAGTTATGAATCTGTTTCTTGGTTTTTTTCTTTTTTCCTTTGTTCCTTAAATTTTACATATGAGTGAAATCATATGGTATTTGTCTTTCTCTGACTAGTTTCACTTTGTGTTATATACTCTAGCTCCATTCATATCAGTGCAGATGGTAAAATTTTATTATTTTTTTATGGCCAAATACTATTCCTCTGTGTGCATTGCATTTGTGTGTGTGTGTGTGTGTGTGTGTTTTTGGGTGTCTTCCCATTTTTTTTTTCTTTTTTTTTTTTTGGTGCCATCATCTCTTTCTTTCATGAGTGTTTCATACTTTTCAGACGATAGGTCTTTCACCTCTTTGGCAAGGCCCATTCCTTGGTGTCTTCTTATTTTGGGGGCAGGTGTAAATGGACTTGTTAGTTTCTCTGCCGGCCACTTCATTATTGGTGTCTGGAAATGCAACGGGTTTCTGTACATTGTTTTCGTAGGCTGCAACTTTACGGAACTCGTTGATCAGTTCTAGCAGTGTTTTGGTGGGGTCCCTTGGGTTTTCTCTACAGAGTATCATGTCCTCTGTAAATCGTGGAAGTTCTCCTTCCTTACCAATTTGGTTGCCTTTTATTTCTCTTTGTTGTGATGGCTGTGGCTGAGACTACCAGCACTACGTTGAATAACAGTGGTCAGAGTGGATATCCTTGTCTACTTCCTGACCTTAGGAGAAAAGCGCTCATCCTCCCCCACTGAGGATGATGTTAGCTGTAGGTTTTTCATATAAGGCCTTTATTATGTTGATGTGTGTTCTCTAAACCTACTTTCTAGAGGGTTTTTTATCATGAATGGTTGTTGTACTTCATCAAATGCTTTTTCTGCATCTGTGGAAATGATCATATGGTTATTATCCCTAATGCTGTGATGTATCATGCTAATTGACTTGCAAATATCAAATCACCCTTGCATCCTGGGGATAAATCCCACTTGATCATGGTGAATGATTTTTTTTTTTTTTTTTAAACGTACTGTTGAATTTGGCTTGCTAATATTTTGTTGAGGATTTTTGCTTCTATGTTCGTGAGAGAGATTGGCCCGTAGTTGTCTTTTTTTGTGGTGTTTTTGTCTAGTTTTTGTATCAGGGTAATACTGGTGGATTTCTGTACATTCATTCATCATTGAAAGAATTTGGAAGTTTTCCTTCCTTTTTCATTTTTTTTTTGGAATAGTTTGAGAAGAGTAGGTATTCTTTAAACGTTTGGTAGAATTCCCCTGTGAGGCCGTCTGGTCCTGGACTTTTGTTTGTTGAAAATTTTTTTTGTTACCGATTCAATTTCCTTGCTGGTAATTGGTCTGTTCCAATGTTGTTTCTTCCTACTTCAGTTTTGGAGGGTTCTGTGTTTCCAGGTGTTTACCCATTTCTTGTAGGTTGTCCAATTTGTTGGCATTTAATTTTTAACAATATTCTCATAAAATTTATATTTTTGTGGTGTTGGCTATTCTTTTTTTTTTTAATTTTAAAAGATTTTATTTATTTATTTGACAGACAGATATCACAAGATAGGCAGAGAGGCAGGCAGAGGGAGAGGGGGAAGCAGGCTTCCTGCTGAGCAGAGAGACCGATTGTGGGGCTCAATCCCAGGCTGCTGGGATCATGACCTGAGCCAAAGGCAGAGGCTTAACCCACTGAGCCACCCAGGCGCCCCTCAGCTATTCTTTTTCCATTTGTGATTTTCGACTTGGTAAGTCTCTTGAGGGATTTATCAATTTTGTTGATCTTTTCAAAGAACCAGCTCCAGGTTTCATTAACTATTGTGGTTCTTAGTTTGCATATCATTTGCTTCTGCTCCAGTATTTATTATTTCCTTTCTTGTCCTGGTTTGGGGTATTGTTTGTTTTTGTTGTTGTTAGCTCCTTCGAGTATGAGGTTGAGTTGATTGTTTGAGATTTTTTTTCCTTTTTGAAGCAGGCCGGTATTGCTTCTACACTTCACTCTTAAAACTGCTTTTGCTGCATCCCAGTGATTTTTGGCCTATTGTGTTTTCATTTTCATTTGTGTCCGTGAACTTTTTGATTTCTTTCTTGATTGCTTGGTTGGCTCCCTCCTTGTTTAGGGGCACGTTATTTAACCTCCATGTATTTGTGCTCTTTCCAGATTTTTCCCCGGTGGTTGATTGGTTTCATAGTGTGGTGGTCAGCAAAGATGCATGGTGTGACTTCGGGCTCTTTGAATTCACTGAGACTTGTTTTTGGCCTAATACGTGATGTAAGTCTAGAGAACCGTTGAAAAGAATGTGTATTCTGCTGTTTGGGGATGGAATATTCTGAATATATCTGCTAAACCCCTCTGGTCTAGTGTGTGCTTCAAGGCCACCATGGCCTCGTTGATTTTCTGTTTGGACAGTCCATCCTTCAGTGTAAGTGGGTGTTCAAGTCCTTGACTGTTACTGTATTATTACTGATTAGTTCCTTTATGTTTGTTTTTAACTTTTATGCCTCTGGGTGCTTACGTGTTTGGTGCCTAAGTACTTTTATTTTCTTTTGGATTGTTCCCTTTATTATTATATCGTGTTCTTCTTTGACTCTTGTTCGTTTTTGTTTAAAATCTATTTCCTTAACGTAAGTATGGCTACCCTACCTTCCTTTTGACATCCATTTCCATAATGGATGTTTCTCTATTTACTTATTTCTAATCTGCAGATGTCTTTAGGCTGGAAATGAGTCTCTTGTAGGCAGCATATACACTGGTCTTTTTAAAAAAAAAATTCTCTGTCACCCTTAGTCTTCTGGTTGGAACACTTAGTCCATTTACATTCAAAGTCATTATTGAAAGATACGTACTTGTCCTTTGGTTACTTGTTTTGTGGTCTTTTCTATAGATTTTCTTTGGTCCTTCTTGCTCTCTTTCATGGTTTGCTGGTTTCTTTAGTGATCCACTTAGATTCGTTTCTCTTTCTTTGCTAATCTATTCCTGGTTTTTGATTTGTGGTTACCATTCGGTTAGTATATGTTGTCTTCTGCTTATAGTGGTCTATATTTAAGTTGATTGCATACATTCGAACACGTTTGTTACTCCTCTGCCCCCTGCGCTTTAGGTCTGTGGTATCATATTTTATATCCTTTTATTTCGTGAATCTCTGGACTGATTTGTATGGATATACTTACCTTTCATACTCTCATTTGTGGTCTTTTCTTTCCACTCAGAGAGTCCCCTTTCATATTTCTTGTAGGGCTGGTTTAGTATTTATAACTCCTTTGGTTTTTGCTTGGAACTTGATGTTTTTGAACCTTCTGTCCGTAAAACAAAGGCAAGTGGAGCTCTGTACAAGGTTGTTACAAGGGTTGGGACGGCTGGGTGGCTCAGTTGGTTAAGCAGCTGCCTTCGGCTCAGGTCATGATCCTAGCATCCTGGGATTGAGTCCCACATTGGGCTCCTTGCTCAGTGGGGAGTCTGCTTCTCCCTCTGCCTCTGCTGCCACTCTGCCTGCCTGTGTTCTCTCTCTCTCTCTCTCTCTCTGACAAATAAATAAATAAAATCTTTAAAAAAATATTAAACAAGGTTGTTACAAGGGCTAATTCAGAATAAAAAGAATGCGGTACTGAATACATTTCTGGTAAATGTTAACTAGGGTCCTCCATTCTCTCTGTTGGTCTGGCATTTGGACTTGGAAGCTTGGTCAGTATTGAAATCTCTTCTGTGATTTTGTGCTTCTTTGGGTATTTCCTAATTATTTAACCACAGCCCTTTTTCCATTTTCCCCAAAGAGGGTTAAGTCAGCCTTAACCTTGCTGTTTTGAATGGCCTTGTCATGCTATAGACTCTTGTTTTGTGGCCCAATACGTGTTCTATTCTAGAGAATAGGTACGGGATGGGATATGGACTCTTATATTTCTTTCTCTTGTTAGTCTGACAATAATATTGTAATACCTTAGTGGTGGTGAAGATGTGAGTAAATTGGCACTGGTATACCCTGTTCATGGACCCAGAAACTCATACAACTTTTTAAAAAAATTTCAAACATTTTAAAATTTAAATTCAATTAATTAACATATATTATTGATCTCGGAAATACAGGCCTGTGAGTCATCAGTCTTTTTTTTTTTTTTTTAAGATTTTATTTATTTATTTGACACACAGAGAGAGGTAGTGAGAGACAGAGTGCAAGGAGGGGGAGCGGCTGGCAGACGGGTAGAGGGAGAGGGAGAAGCAGGCTCCCCGCTGAGCAAGAAGTCTGATGCAGGGCTCGATCCCAGGACTCTGGGATCATGACCTGAGCCAAAGGCAGACACTTAACCAACTGAGCCACCCAGGTGCCCCCATCAGTCTTATATAATACCCAGTGCTTATTATATCACATGCTCTCCTTAATGTCCATCACCTAGTTATCCCATCTCTCTACCCCAATTCCCTCCAGCAACCCTCAGTTTCATACAACCTTTTTAAAGGGAAGTTTAGAAATATGTATGGGCTTTTTAAAGTACTTTCGTATCTTTGGATTACGTAAACTCATGTCTGGGAGATAATGTGTTACAATAGTGAACAGCTACACATCATAATTTACCTACAATTTCAATCTTTTGTCCATTTAAGTCATACATGTTATTGCTTGGGACTGTGAAACTCTTAGAATTAGGGTTCCTTTGGCAGGAGGCCAAAGTCTGCAGGTCTGTCCAGATGAGGGTGATGATGAGTAGGGCACCACATCAGACACAGTTCTCTCGGTCATTGTGTAGATAAAAGAAGCCATGTAGGGTAATAGAAAGATCTGATCATGGCATCAGCAAACATTTGTTTGTATTTGCATCCAGACATTGATAGCTGACGACTTGTGATCTTGAGCAGATGCCTCCCTTCTCTATGTACCCGTCGCCTCATCTGTAAAATGGGTATGGTAATGCTGGTCTTGCCGTGACTTTGTGTATAGAGGAGGCAAGCATGCCAAGGACTAGCAGTGTAATCCCAGGTCATCGTTCCTTTTTTCAGTGAATTGTACTGATAACTGTGGATACTTCAGCCTTCTATTTTCTCCTGGACTCCTCCAGAAGAGTCAGAGCTACCAGACTCCCTATACATCCATAGTGCCCAGAAATACTGATCCATAGCCAGCTCCCCTAGAGACTGGGGGTGAGTATGGGCATGGGAGCAATGACTTGTTTCCCCAAACATCATCATGCCATGAGGTCACCTGAAGATAGAGGCCTTTGCAGAAAATGTCTTCATAAAAGTTTGCAAATTGAAGGTAAACCTTACTTTAAAAATAAAAATTCACGGAATGAAAAGATTTTATTAAAATATAATGGGTACCTGCAGCATAAAGTTTGGTGTAGAGAAGTAGGTAGATTAGAGGAACAAGGACGCATGTTTTCTGGTGACCCAAAAATAACCGTTATTGGTTTTCCCATGTATTTCCCTTTAGGGTTGTCTGTGCAATTTCAAATAATTGAAATGATGCGGTATATACTGCCATGCATGTTCCTTTTTTAAAGATTTGGCCACCTCATATGCACTTTTCTCACATTATTAAAAACTCTTTGTAAAAATGGCTCTGGATAGCTGCACGTTACTCTGTTTAGTGGTTATTAGATAGTTATTCATTTCAATTATCTTCTGATACTTTCTGTCTTGTATCCTTTATATCACATATTCCTCAAATTATTCCCTTGTTCATAATGTCTATATATCAGGCTAGGGCTGGCAGAATTACACCTTCTCTCAATGCCTGTAATGACTCACGGTTAAATCTTTAATGCATTCTTGCTTTTTTTTTTTTTAGTGTTGTCTATAATTTCCATTGGTTTTGATGAGAAACGATGCTTCAAAAAGTGGAGAGAGTGGCGCATTCCTGACTTGGAGTGACTGTTCGTGGCAAATAGAAAATGTGCTTTTGGGGTGGAGCCGGCAATAGCTTTTGTTTTAATTTTTGTTAAGGACTGGGATTACTTGGGGGGTTGGAAATGAGAGGCGTGTTTCGTTTTGCGAGTGATGTGAATACAGTGGAAATTGAACAGATTTTTCTTCTCTCTGTCTCTAGCCTTAGTGGAACTTGTACTAATTTTCTGGAGTTGTTCACCCAGCGCTTACAATTGCTTTCACCAGAAACGATCTCATTTCGGGAGCCTGTGAAGAGGAAAGGGAAATGTGTCTCATGACTGTGAGTCAGTGTAGAGTGAAGGAAGCCACAGAGAGCTCTGCATGTGTCTGTGGGTGTGGAATTGGGCGAAAGAAAGAGAGTATGTGTTTTGGGGCAGGGCATTGACAGAATTAAGTCGGAGAGGAGACTGTGGGGGATAATGGCAAACTTGTGCACGGCTCCCGCCTGATAGGCTCAAGTGAGTAAATGGGAAGATCTGCTCTGGGGCTCCGGAGTTTTGGGGTGATAGGGTTTACCTGTAATTTGTGAGAAAATGGCCGAGATCCTGGTTGGCAGGTTGTGCAGGGTGACCTGATGTATGCAGGACAGGCTGGTTGGGAGTGGAGACCAGAGAGGCTCCCGGACTTAGCCAGGATTGCACAGCTCAGTTCCAGTCCATATCTGTGTGACGGCAAAGCTCCTCCTCCTCGCACCCCGCCACGCAGCGTCTGTTCAAGGGGAATATGATCCGACGCTGGTCCGCAGCTGGATGTGAGTGGTCGATGGTCGTGTGCGGCTCCTAACTAAAGGCGGGTAACACTCAAAGACGCCTGGAACTTTAAAAAACCATAGCCCAGGATTTACCTTGTTTGCATTTCACATATCCTCGGCTCTGTCCCCCAAAATTCTTGGAGAGAAACGGGATTGCAGAGCTGGGAACCATGTTCCGCTTTGCGTTTCACTTGTGCACCTGTCAGGTGGGTCAGATCATTAACCGGAAATTACACTCTGTTTCTCTATCAAAGAAATACTGGTAAATAACCCCACACAGAATTTATCCATTTATACCTGGGGCAGGTGTGCGAGCACACTTTGTTTTCCACTATTTGATACTGTACCAGTTTACACTGGAAGCCTACCCTTTGAGGCTTCAGCCCTATTTTTTTTTTGTTGTTTGTTTTGCAAGGTATTTATACCTGTTTCCTTAGTTCAGCACATATTTGAATACCTGCCATTTACCAGCTACCCTTCCAGGCACGTGTGTGGGTGTGTGTGTGGCACAAGGACCCCATATGGAGAGAGTATACAGCTCAGAGAAGAGGGAGGCCATGCCCTCATGATCAAAAATTTGCAGAACCTAAATGCAGGCCCCATGGGGGAGAGGGAGGAGGCCTGGGGTGGATAACACGCCCGGCCTCCTAGGAAGTGATGTTCGAGCGGACAGTTGAGGCCCAGATGTCCAGAATAACGGCCATGTGAAGAATTTGGGAGAAGCAAGTTCTCGTGTTTCGTGTCCCCCTACCCCCACCCCAAGACAGGCATCTCCCTCTGTCTTCTCTGTATCAGAATGATGCCACCATCCACTTAGCGCCTGAGTCAGAAGTCAACGAGTCCTCTGATTCTCATTTTCCCTTCCTCTCCCCCACTCTCCTGTCACCACCTTCGAAAGGTATTCTCCGCTGTCTCCATCTCTCCATCTCTGCTTCCAGCTGTCATCATCTCTCCCCTGAACCGCTGGGATAGCTTCCTGATTAATCTTCTGCTTGCACCCTTGACCTCCTCCCGTACCTCCTAATTATTCTTCAGCCAGCAGTTAGGGGGCTTGGACCAAACGGGAGCTACCAGTCACGTGCAGGTCTTCAAATTTAAAATGACTAAAATAGACTAAAACAGAATAAAAATAAAAATTCCATTTCTCAGTCCCATCAGCCACATCTCAAGGGCTCGTTAGTCACATGTGGCCAGGGGTTTATTGCATTTGACAGTGTAGATAACAGGGTATTTCCATTATTGTGGCAAGTTCTTCTGGAGAGCTCTTGAGTTAGAGAAATGGTTCTGAAATACACAGCCGGTCATGGTACTCTCTGCCTGGAACCGCAGATGGTTTTACAGCTGAGGGGGAGTGAAATCCAAACCTCACTCTTAGAGTCCCACGTGGTCTGACCTTTCCCACCAATCCAGCCTCATCGCACTTCTGTCCCCTCTTTGACCACTATATTCCAAATGAACGTTGGCTTCTTGTTGCTAGAACAAACAGCTTGTTTACTCCTTGGGGCCTTCAAAAGAGCTCACTCACATCTGGGTTCCCTCTGCATGAAATGCCCTGTCTTCCACTCCCCAACCCAAACAAATTCTTTGTGTTGATGCCTCCTTATGGTCCTTTAGCTATGAGAATAAGCGCCAGCACTTCCAGATGCCTTCCTTGATGACCTAGTCTAAAGCAGCTATCCAGTGGCTATCAGACACCTGAGCTATAATGTCTTCCCACTGTTGTTATTATCTGATGTTCTGCTTGTTTATGGCTGGACTGTCTGTGCGTGTCTCAGCCTCCTACTGCGTGGGCTCCTTGATGGCAGAGAGCCATCTCTCTAGTTCAAGGCTACAACCCCAGTACCTAGAACAGCGCCTGACTTATAGCAGATGCTCAATTAATAGCTTTTGTAGGAATGAATGAATTCTCCCCGGGAGGAAGGACGGCTGCTAGCCCGGATGGTTGCTTTGTATGGATTAGAAAAAGGGACCCTTTGCCCTGGTTGACCTTGTATTGTATCCACCCTGCATGACAGCCTCATAGTCCTGGGAAGGGAGGTGATTTCTCCAGGCAGGAGGCAGAGCAGGTACAGAGAACCTGAAGGAGGAATATGCTTGATGTGTTTGAGAAAAAAGTCTGTGGAGCATAGCATGTAAAGGGGAGCAGAGAATGAGAAAAATCAGGAGCTACAGTTGGGGGTGGGTCACATGGAGCCTGGAAGGCTGTGGTAAGACAGTTTTATTCGTGTTCTATGTACAGTCGGAGGTCGTTGGAGGGAGAGACATCTGATTTACAATTTGTTCTTCGTTTTATTTCCTTGTCTTAATGGGTAAATCTGTTCTAACATTTTTCTCAGGTATATGATTAGGGGAAACTTTTAGTTTCAAGACTAGTTTTCCCAAGGGTTGGGGACTTACTTCTCTGAAGACTGAAAAATCCTCAGACAACACTTTCAGGCACAGCAATTAGATCCCAGACGCACCTCGACTCTTCTTTGAAATGCTTTCTGACATGCACTGCTGCTAATTTTGAAGGTTAAAAAATTTTCAGCTTCCTCCTAAAGGTAACAGAGGCGCAGAGTAAAACTAATTAGGAAAAATCCCAAGTAGTTCATTGTGGCCCTTTGTTAGAGTTTTGAAATGCAAATAGGAAAGCGGGTACAGCTCTTCCTTTGGAATGGAAGCACCTCTTCAGCCCGGTGGTTTGGTTTCAGAATCCGTCTGCCTGGGAAAGGGAAGTGTGACCTCCGTGCATAGACACAGGTGAGCTCAGCTGGAATCTATAACTTGCTCCTGTCTCCATTTCTTCCCTTGAGACCGAAGGGAAAAATACATCCTGTTTTTCCCAAAGTATCATTTATCATAGTCTCTCAATTCTGAGATGCTAAAGAAAAAAGAGACACCCTTGGTTAAAATGCTGCTTTTTTGAGAACAGGAACATAAATGTGATCTTCAAAGCACATCTCGTTGGCAAGGAGGAGTCCAGTTTCAGGAAGGTTAAATGGGAAGCAATGTGTCTGCTAGCTCCCATTATCGACTTAGGAATCAAAGGCTAGTATAGGACTTGCTATATCCTAAGCACCTTGAATACAGACTCATGTAGTCCTCATGGTAGCTGTTGAGGTTGGCGCCATTATTATCTCCAGGTTCCAGGGACAGAAACCAAGGTACAGAGAGATTAAGTAACTTGTTTGAGGTACACAGCCATAAGGTTGCAGAGTCAGGATTTGAAAACAAGCTTTCTGGTTCAGGGTCTGACCTAATCGCGGTAATGTGAGATGGTGGACAGCCTGACCATCAGCAGATTGATAGATGTCTGTTTCTCAGCATAAAAACGCAAGTGTGGATGCAGATTGACAGGTAGTTTTCTATGACTGACGCTGTCACTGCTTTTCACTCTAGATGGGAAACCTAGGTCAGTATGGCAAGATTTGTTTTAATAATGCAGTGTAATTAGGGTCCTGTTGCTCTTGGAGTCGTCTCAGACCCGAAATGTCTAGGAGGGCCAGTCCTGCCTTCCTGCTAACGAGTGAGTAGGGAATGAACTGCTGGGCTCCAAGGGTTAGGGTCAGCCCGAGAGCAGCTGGAAGGGTCATGTGTCAAAGGCAGGGGAGCTCAGTGGTTGATGAGACCCGCTGTGGAGAGAGGCTACAGAGTCTAAGCTCAAACATTTGCTGCTTCTGTGTGTCGACCTCTTGGAATCTGTTTTCTCATCCATAAAATGGGTTGAACAAGTTCTCAACCCCTTACCTGCTGCCTTTGGGGCCAAATGTGTTACTATTTTTTTGGCAGCTGAAAGTGTGGCTATTAACACTAAGGAGGTGATATAAAAACCACCACAAGTCTGTGTGGGTTTAACTCAAGTCTCAGCACCAAGGAAGTTTATACCAAACTTAGGAAAAAATCTTCTGGTTTTCAGAGATTTTGAGAATTCGGAATTCTTAGATCAGGGTTTGTGGACCTGTATGTACCTTGAAGGGTAATTGAAAGAAAAGAGTTTATACATTTCATCGTCCATCATGACGTGCTCAGTATTGTTTTCCATTATTATTTAGAGATGTATCTTCAGTCATTTTGGTTGAGCAGAGGGGAGCCCAGCTTGGCAAAGAGTCTGGGGGTCCTGCCTGGACTCTGAAAACCTCGTAGCTTGACGGTTGGATTCTGGAGTTCTGACCTAGAGCTCGGAGCATTTGGCTGCTCTCAGAACCCAGGACCACCCTCTGGCTTCATTTTGACTGGCTTTTGGTGGTTCCATTCAAGAAAGAAGGAACTATACTCAATTAAAAAAAAAAAGAAAAAAGGTAATAAATTAGAAGATTGAGAATGCCTTCCCCATTTCACCCCTAGGTAGAGTCATCCTTTCTGCTGGATCTCTCTCTCTCTCTCTCTTTTTATGGCTGTAAAATGAGGGGGAAATTGAGAACAACAACAACAACCAAAAGAGCATTTTCCTTTAGGCAAACATATGTGTGACACTCCATTAACGATAAGTGACATCTTTTTCCATCTAGTGGGAAGCGGCACAATGTTCACGTTAACCAGTCATCGATGGTGCCAGAAGCAGATGACGACTTGTCACTTTCCATCCTATCAGTCATTTTCGGGCAAACAGCCTGTGTCTCTTGGTTCCACATGGACACAGTTGAATGTTTGCAGCACTGCTTGTTTTTTTCTCTGTGAGTGCTCGATGATGGAGGGTCTGGGGCTTACAGCAGAAGGAGCATAGACTGGAGGGCTGGGCAAACCGAGGTCCTGGAGTCTTTACCTGCCACTTCCTCAGCTTTTATCCCCTAACTCTGAACCTTGGCTTCCTTCCTCGTGAATAGAAGAAACAGTAATTCTTTATGTCACCGGGTCATTGTGAGAAGTCAATGGCTTCGAGCCTGGGGAACTGATTTATAAACTGGAAAGCTCTAGGAAATACCAGGCTTGTGATGTGTTTGTGTTCGGTCAGCTTTGGATCTGCCACCTAGGGTTGACTTGCGTAACCCCAGGTACTGCTGTCGTGTCCCGGGATCCATGTACACGTCATTCTTCATTCTACAGTAGCCTGCTTGTGAGTCCCTACTGGGCTTGCCCGTTTGTGAGTTCATCCACACATCTGTGTCTCCACCCACCCAACCTACTGAATTCCTCTTGTGTGCCAGGTACTAGACTAGGTTCTGGAATACAGAGATGACTCCGGTAAGGATGGACATGCCCCTAATGAAGGTCATAGGCTAATGGGGAAATGGATGTGTCCCCAGATGCATATAATCAGGTGTGTTGGTGTCCTAGCTCAGGAGCTGGCTGCAGACGATGGGGACACAAGGGGAGAGCTCAGTTCTGCTGGGGCTGGTGGTAGACGTAGAGGGCAAGGCTAACTGAAGTTCTTGAAAAGGAGATGACGCTTGAAGACCGTCTTGAAAGGTATTTCCTTTGTCAAGTAAGGGGGAAGGGCATAAGTGACATAGCATGTAAGAGCCTTGCACACTCAGGAGACTGACCGTAGAGTCCTGCCTTGAGAAGAGAATGTTGAATGAGTCTTGGCAGGTGCAAGGTCTGAGAGGCATGCTGGAGCCACGTAGCCAGACCAAGCATCTTGGGTTATCCCGGTGTGCAGTGGTGGGTTGCCAGCCACTTAGTGAAGGTTTTAGTAGGCAAGTGTCGGTCTTTGGTTGGAGTGTTGGAGATTCTTCCTGACTTCTATCATGTGGGCGGGGGGTGGATTGGCTTGCGGGGGGTGAGGCTGAAGGCAGGAGAGTAAGGAGAGGCTGCTGTTATGGTCCGAATAATAGTCTAGGAGAGAAGAGTTTCCGAAGCAGGTGAATTGGGTCAGCCACTGTCTAGATTCCTAGGGCTGCTGTAGCAAATGACCACGTCTTGGGACCTCAGAGTAACCGAAACTTATTGTCTCAAAGTTCTGGAGGCCAGAGGCTGAGATCAAGGTGTCAGCAGGGTCATGCTTCCTCTGAAGACTCCAGGGGACAATTTTTCCCTTGTCTGGTTGTTTCTGGGGGCTGTTGGTGCTCTTTGTAGCCACATTGCTCCGGGCTCTCTCTTGCTCTCCACACAGTCATGTGTCTATGTCTTTTCCTCTTCTGTTTCTTATAAGGACACTTGTCACTTGGAATTAGGACCCACCTGGGCAATTCAGGATAATCTCATTTCAAGATCCTTAAAAGAATCCCATCTTTCAAATCACATGGTAAAGACCTGCTTCCCAAACAAGGTCATCATCACAGTTTTGAGAGATTAGGGTATAGACCCAGCTTTTGGGGAGCATTGTTCAACCCACTACAGGTACCAAATGGATGGAGCTGTGTCTGCTCTCAGGGTCTCTGTAAGTGGCTGTAGAAGGAAGGCTTGGCATCTTGCACAAATATCCTAGCAAACAAACTTGGATAAACCCATCACCTGCGCAAATGCCACAGCATCTCCCCACAGTGTCTTTCCAGTATCTGATGAGCAGATCATGGCAGACCAGCCGCCTCTCAGAAAGGGGGCGTTGTGAAGACACAGCGAATAGATATTCAGGTGGGGAGCTCTTTCGAAATAAAGTAGAAATTCAAGTGACTGTTATTTGTGGAGAATCAGATTTTCTCTGACAGTTCTGCAAGCTCGCTGCAACAGTCTCTTAAGCAAAATGTATTTTCTAAAGACTCTTCTCCTTGAACTTTACAAACTTTCCCCAGCTTGATGATCAGGTACAATAGGATGGAT
This sequence comes from Mustela nivalis, assembly GCF_964662115.1. Classification (NCBI taxonomy): domain Eukaryota; kingdom Metazoa; phylum Chordata; class Mammalia; order Carnivora; family Mustelidae; genus Mustela; species Mustela nivalis. Next base: position 127,999,950 of record NC_139027.1, on the reverse strand, counting down.
GGCAGCAGTGCTCTATTTTCGTTTTTCCCCTTGTTTGTGCCCAGTTGCTGTTAGTAATGCGGCACAGCCGTGTCTCTGGAAAGGCAGTACCATTTTTATGTGCCTGCAACGCGGCCCCTGCCGGCGCCCAAGACAAACAGCCTCAAGTGCTCTACCAGCCCGTGTCTCGCTTGTTTGGCAGGTGCTCTCAGAGCACCTACTCTAAGTAGGCCAGTGTCTTCCGCTGCAGGTACAGGGAGAGACCAGACACAGTCCCTGTTCCTGACTTGTCTTGTGGGGAACACAGACGTACACACAGCCATGGCCTGGTGGAGGGAGGACTTGGATAAGATGGCAAGGGCGGCCAAGAGGGAGCACAGAGGAGGGATGGGTTTCCACTAAAGTAGAAGTAGAAACATCCAATAAATAGAGGAAATGCGGGCGCCTGGGTGGCTCAATGGGTTAAGCCGCTGCCTTCGGCTCAGGTCATGATCTCAGGGTCCTGGGATCGAGTCCCACATCGGGCTCTCTGCTCAGCAGGGAGCCTGCTTCCTCCTCTCTCTCTCTCTGTTTGCCTCTCTGCCTACTTGTGATCTCTCTCTCTCTCTGTCAAATAAATAAATAAATAAATAAATAAATAAATAAAATCTTAAAAAAAAAAAATAGAGGAAATGCTACCAGCCTCATTAGATGCTGGGTTTGCTACTTAAGACAAGGTAGCATTTTCACCTGTCAAACTTGGCCAGATAAAGGAAGAATGGAGAGATGCTATGTGTTGGCAAGCCCCAAGAAGCCGTCTCATGCCCTGGCGGTGGGAATGTGAATTGGTACAAGTGTCCCGGAAAGCAATTTGACGAAAGGTTCTAAAGACTGAAAAAGGCGAATCTGTCCCAGATGTCACTCCTTTTCCGTGACATTCACAGGCTCCTTGTCTCCCCCACATCCTCTTGGCTGTTTCTGTCATGGCACCTGCCACATGGGGTTGGGATGATCTGTTCGGGTATCTTTCCACCGCGCTAGACTGAGACCCAGGGTTTCTGTTTTTCTAGTACTTAGCACCGTGCTTTTCTAAATACTCTAAACTTGAAATACCTTAGGATCAAGTGCTGCCTGAATGTTGTGGCCTCGGTGGAATTTTCCTAGATTTTCTTGCACGTATACTTTTACGGATCAAATTTAAGATTGCTTTGTCAGGCTCCACCTTCTGCTGTCCCTAAAGAAAAATAAAATGGGTATTGTTTGGGATTTCTTCAATGTATAGTCGAATTGAACGAGTATTAACATCTTTACCATATTATGTTCTCTCAGCTATGAGCGTGATGACCATCTGTTTGCTGAAGTTTTATTTTATGATTCTCAGAGAAGTTGAGCGATATTTTTACAAGTGCAGAATCTTTCTGGTTGAGATTATTAGGATCTTCAGACTGTGATGTGCTGGAGTCCGTCTGTACCTGCTTGCAAGAGCCGATTATTAAATTTTCAGAACATCTGGGAGGTGGTTGTGAAACATAGGCATCCTTAGAACTTAAATAAACTTGCAACTGTATATATTATCAGAGGTAATAAATACTCAGAACTCATGACTTCCTAATTGTTCTGTTGCATTTTGTTATCATCAGTGGCCTTGAGGTTATTTATGTCTGGGGTATGTCTGTAAGCAAGGCAGTCCTGTGTCACCATGGACCGTTGTACATTTCTTCCCAGCCCTATGTGCAGTGGTACTGTGTTGGGCATTTCTAACCTGCCATGGTGGGAGTATTGAAATTGTGGAAATCAGAAATGCTATAAGTGCTATAAATTAGGCCTTTCCCCCCAGAGGATGCGTTAAAAATTGACAAGCACACTATTGATGAGTTTGTACATGTATAGGTGTATACATGTGTATACATGTGTATATGGCAAATGGAAGGTCTTCTGCCTAGCTTTATATTTTCTTATTGGCTGATAACATTATATGAAAAAACAAAGAGTTTATTCATTTACTTCTACACTAGAGGTCTGAATCTGATGATAAGTTACAGTCGTTTTCCTGTTGATTACCTTGGCTTTTTTAGATAGATACAAATCGCATTAATAATTAAACTATTTTGGGGCGCCTGGGTGGCTCAGTGGGTTAAGCCGCTGCCTTCGGCTCAGGTCATGATCTCAGGGTCCTGGGATCGAGTCCCGCATCGGGCTCTCTGCTGAGCAGGGAGCCTGCTTCCCTCTTTCTCTCTCTACCTGACTCTTCATCTACTTGTGATCTCTCTCTGTCAAATAAATAAATAAAATCTTAAAAAAAATAATTAAACTATTTTACTAAGAGTTGAAGTCAAGAATGAATATTTATTTGAATCCAATATTGTTTGGCATCTATGGGTACACTTGTATGATGTTAAATTTAAGAAGTATTTTTCTTTGAATTAAATATATTAGGTTATTAATGCTGACATCATTTTTCTGGAATGAAATTTATTAGCTCATGTTACTTTATTTTTTTCATATGTAACAGGGCTTTCCTCATTTTCTTTTGGATTTTTATTTATACACCTTCTGGCTTATAGGTTTATAATTTTGCAACTTTGGTCAGATCTTGGTGTCATGATTATAACAGAAATGCTTGAAAAATGGTGACTGAAATGTTTGCTCTTTTAAAATGTATCACTTGTTAAATGTTGCTTAACCTTTGGCTGTGAGATCTATGCAACAAAGCTTATAAAGCATTTAAAAATGATCTGTTGAGGTTCTTTTGTGGCATAATATTAAGGATTCTTTGTAGGAAAAGAAAGTTTTGTATATATTTTTGTAGTCTTCAGTTAATTTGGAAGTTTTCCTTTCTTTCCTAATTTTTTGGAATAGTTTGGGAAGAATAAGTATTTAACTGTTCTTCAAATGTTTGGTAGAATTCTCCTCTGGGGGGGGGCACCTGGGTGGCTCAGTCAGTTGAGTGGCTGCCTTTGGCTCAGGTCATTCCGTTCCAGGGTCTGGGGCTCGAGCCCTACATCTGGCTCAGCAGAGAGCCTGCTTCTCCCTCCCTCTGCCTGCTGCTCTGCTTCCTTGTGCTCTTTCTCTATTTCTCTGTCAAATAAATAAATTAAAAAAAAAAAAAAAAGAATTCTCCTGTGAGGCCATCTGTGTCCTGGACTTCTGTTTGTTGGGATTTTTTTTTTATTTTTTAAAATTTTTATTTATTTATTTATTTTTGGTTACTGATTCAGTTTCCTTGCTAGTAATTAGTCTGTTCAAATGTTCTATTTCTTTGTGCTTCAGTTTTGGAAGGTTATATATTTCTAGATATTAATTTTTTTCTAAGTTATCCAATTTGTTCTCATGCAGTTGTTCATAATAATCTCTTTCCCTTTATTTCTCTGGTGTTAATTGTTATTTCTCTTTAATTTGTGATTTTGTGTGAGTCCTTTTTTTTTTTTTGGATGAGTCTGGGTAGAGGTTTATCAATTTTGATGATTTGATGACCTTTTCAAATAATCGGTTCCTGGTTTCATTATTTTATACACACACACACACACATTTCTGTTTTGTTTATTTCTGCTCTGATCTTTATTATTTCTTTTTAAAAGATTATTTATTTATTTGACAGAGTGGGGGAGGGGACACGCAGGGGGAGTGGTGGGCTAAGGGAGACAGAGAAGCAAGGAGCCTGATGTGGGGCTTGATCTCAGGACCCTGGGATCATGACCTGAGCCAAAGGCAGACACTTAATTGATGGAGCCACCCAGGTCCTCCTGATTTTTATTATTTCTTTCCTTTATTGGCTTTTTAAAAAAAAATTTAAATTTTATTTATTTTATTTAGTCAGAGGAGCATGGGACTCTTCATCTTGTGGTCATGAGTTCAGTTGTGTGTAACAATAAATAACAACAACAAAAGCCTTAAAAAAAAAAAAGAAAAATTTTTTTAAAAAGTGTTTTCCTAGCTCCTTTAGGTTAACGTGGGCTTGAGAATTTTCTTCTTGAGGTGGGGCTGCGTTGCTATAACTTTGCCTCTTAGAACAGCTTTTGCTACATCCTAAAGGGTTTGGATGGTTCCTTTTTCTTAAATTTTCCTTTTTGGATTAGTTAGGACTCAGAAGGAGGCTAAATTTATTTACTGTGTTTCTGTTGATTTGTTTTACAACAGTTTATTTACCGATTTAGTGCAGTGTTCCTTGTTGCAGAAATTGTCATAATAGGATTCTTTTGTGAATTACAGCTTTTATTAATGTAAAGTCGCTTTCTTTGTACTATTTAATATTGTTTAATTCTGGTTTGATGGGTATTGGTAAGCCTGCATTTTTCCCACTGATAGTTGCCTGTTAAACCCGTTCATTCTTTCACATTTCACCTTTGTTGAATTAAGGTTTTGTTGGATGGCACTTCGTTCTACTTGATTCTTTGAATCTGTGAGTCGTCGTCTTTTCCTAGAGTAGTCAAGGCCATTTATATCGTCATAACTGTTATATATTTCTTTCTGATGTTCATTATCTATAATTAATGCTTTGTATTTCTTCTTACTTTTAGATTTTTCTTCCTTAATCCCTTTCTTTTCACGCCAAATGCAATGGTTGGCAACCTGAGGCCCGTTTTCTTGGATGCCCAGGCTAAGAGTAGCTTTTACATTTTTAAATGGTTGGTAAACAATACAAAATCAATAAGAATATGTGGCCACAACTATATGGGACTCAGAAACCTGGTCCTTACAAAGGAGTTGGCTGATTCTTCACTAAATCAATAGGTGTTTGTATTACCTCTTGCACTCAATTTCACTGTTGTGAACATGTTTTGTGCTGTTATTTAACAATGAATTCTGGAACACTGAAAAGAAATTTAAAAAATGATTAAAAATATATATAAGTAATTTTAACTTTTTCTAAAACTTATTTCTAATTGCCTTCAGAATGCAAAGGATGTTCTTGTTCTTCTCCTGCATGGGATGGGGCAGGTTAGTGTAGTTTTATAAACCATCCTGTGATCTTTATTTGATGTCCTCACTTGCTGAGGGTGTAGTGTGGGATTTTTTTTTTAAATCCACATTTGTAATTTAATCATCGTTATTTAAAATTATAGAATATAGAATTATAGGTCTAACCCTTTATTCTATTCTTTTTTAATTATTAATTTTATTTATTTATTTATATTTATTTATTTTTACAAAGATTTTATTTATTTATTTGACAGAGAGAGAGATCACAAGTAAGCAGAGGAGCAGGCAGAGAGAGGGGGGAAGCAGGCTCCCCGCTGAGCAGAGAGCCCAATGTAGGGCTTGATCCCAGGACCCTGAGATCATGACCTGAGCCAAAGGCTGAGGCTTAACTCATTAAGCTACCCAGGCGCCCTGTGTATCTTTTTTTTTTTTAAAGAACCATTAATGATATATTGTTGGTAGCTGTGGTACTGGAAATACTGTGCAGGATGTTTAGGACATTCTATATAGCTTATTTTTATATGTGTGATCTAATCTCTTTCTTGGAAATTCTCATTATATATCTCTTATCTTTAAGATTGCTGATTTTTTTGTCATTTTGTTTCTGAGAGCTGTCTTGTCTGCACTAGCTCCTGTTGTAATGGGGTCACCCAATATGCCAGAATTTCCAGGACTCTTTGAATTCTCTTGATGGGCTTTCCACATTTATTTCACATTCAATATTAGTACTTCAACTAATAATAGGAAAGCATCAATACTGCGTTAGGTACAAGATACAGAAGCGGAGGGTTAATTTCTGTATCCTTTCCTTTCTGTAGCAAAACACCTATTTTAGTTTCCTATTGGGCTATAACAAATTTTCACAGACTTGAAACAACACAGGTTTATTCTCTTACAGCTCTGGAGGTTGGAAGTCTAAATCAAAGGGTCAGCAGGTCTGTGTTCCTTTGTTGGAGGCTCTTGTGGGAGAATCTGTTTCCTTGCCTTTTTCAGGCAAGGTGGCATCTCTGGGGCACCTGTATTACTTGGTTTGTGGCCCGAAATTATTCAGACCTCTTTGCATCTGACCTCCCGTCTCTTTCTCTGACTATTCTTCTGTCTTTTACTTACAGGAACTCTTGTGATGACATGGGACCTGCTGGATAATCTCTGGATAATCCAGAGAATCTCTCACTGTCAAAATCCTTAACTTCTTTAAATCTACAAAGTCCCTTTTGCCCTGTAAGGTAACATGTTCAGAGATTCAGGGCATTTTGAGGATGTAGGCTTTTTGGGGGATCATGATTCATTCACTGAAGTACCCTCCCTGATGCATGCAGAACTCTGCATCCGTGCTCCCCTTTAGAAGGCAGTCAGGTGAGTCTCTCTTCCCTGCTCTGTCCCCTGTCCCATGTGCACATCTTTGCTGACTTCTGTAAAATGTCTGCTCTGTGGAGGCCTGTTGGGCTAACCCTTTATTCTATTCCGGGACACTGTTCTACTTCCTTCCAGCTGAATGTAACTCTAGCCTTTCTTAGAAACTTCTTATTTAGGGTTGCCTGGCTGGCGCAGTTGGTCAAGTGTCGACTCATGTTTTCAGCTCGGGTCATGATCTCAGGGTCGTGAGATGGAGCCCTACATCAGGCTCCACACACAGCACAGCGTCTGCTTGAGATGTTTTCTCTTCCTCTCCTATCCCTCCCCCTGCCCATGCACTCTCGCTCCCTCTCATCAGTAAATACGTCTTGAAAAAATGTAAAGAAGCAGCTTCCTATTTATTTTCCCTTTCATCCAGTGCCGTATTGTACCCAGTAGCCAAAATATCCAGCATTTAAAAAAAAATATTGATTTATTTATTAGAGAGAGGGAGTGTGTGCGAGCAAGTGCGGGGAGGGGATGGCTGGTGGGCTGGGCAGAGGGAGATGGAGAGAGAGTCGTGGGACCTGGTGTGAGCCTCGTCTCATGACCCTGAGACCGTGACCTGAGCTGAAATCAGGAGTTCGATGCTCAACCGACTGAGCCATCCAGGTGCCCCTCAAGCATTTCTAAGCAAGGGTATTATAGTGTATGGAGATTTGCTTTTAATGGGGCATAAAATAAGGTTCTATGTTTCAAGAAGACCAGCAACACTGTGACAGTCTTCATTGCCTTCTTCTGTTCTTCATTCCGGCATGATTCTACATATCACTGCGTCAGTACTCAGCAGCATCAGTTTTGTTCCTGACGCTATTACATGCATTAATGTTATCTTACCAACTATTGAATTTTAAAACATTTCTATTTTAATTACCTATCTTTAATTTTTTGTAGCCTCTTAACTAAATCCCTTTTAAAAAATCTCTTTTGATCTCATTTTTTAAAATTCCTTTTTTTTTCCCCCAAAGAAACCAGGTTTTCTCGAACTTAGGGAGAACACAAAGGATATAGTATGAAACTTAATGACATTTCATGCAATGAATCATTTTAGAAAAGTATATTTTCCCTGAATACTTGATTCTGTCTTGTTTGGTTTACAAAACATCTTTCTAGGCTCTCTCTTGGTTGTATTTTTCTTTTGTGGTCTTTTTAGAAGTGGGGACACTTCTACGTGTCTGGGTATGTTCTCCAGAAGTAGGGAAATGCAGTTATTTGGGGTGCTGTTTGCTCAGATAGTATTTGGAACATTGTATTACCCTAGCAGCCATGGTCACTGTATCAGCTCCTTGCCAGTTTTTCAAGGGGGTGTCTATCTGTCTGTGGGTATGTGCGTATGTGCACATTACTGTTGGTGTGTAGGGGAGCAGTGACAAGTGTTGTTTGATGACTAACTCTACATAGGAGATGATTCAATTGATTTGGCGGAACACAATATTTCACTAACCTTTATCAGAATACACAGGAATCTATGTTAAATATCCATGTGACCTGGTTGGTGACTGTATCTGAGCTGGCTCCTGGTAGCTCCTGGTAGGTGGCAGTCCCCTGGGGATGGCACTCTTTATTAATGGAGGGTAGGGAGGGACTAGGTGCCGGGCAGTGGACCAGCCATTCCAGGTGAGAGAGGTGCTGGGCCAGCTCTCCGGCATTGGAGTAGGATAGACTGGGAGTGGGATAGACTGGGAAGGTCCAGGACTGAACTCCCTGGGGAGGATGGAGCCCTGTTCACTCTTAGCTGTCCTGGTTTTCTACCTCTGTGCTTGTTCCGTTTTGGTTCTCACTCAGGACCCAGGACATCTTTCTGGAAGTTCTAGCTGGTGTCAGCCATTCATAGAGCCTAGGGTCCTGGCTTTGAAGAGGGGGGAACGGGGCCCTCTGGGCATAGGTGTTAGTGGACACTAGAAAGGAAGAAAGTCCCAGCAGAAGGAGAAAGTCAACTTGCTGCTCAGGTTGAGGTGGGTGGTTTTTTTCCCCCTCTGTTTCCCCATCAGGGCTCAATTCTTGGGGGATTTAGTTTTGCAGGATGGGGGAGACCAGTCCCTGCATCTGAACCTCTGTTTCCTCCTCTGTAAAATGGGGATAATAGCAACTCCTACCTTCCTGAGCTGTTGTGGTTTAAATGAGGTGATGCTCTTAAACTACTTCCTTCCTTCCCTGGCACAGAAAGCTGTGCTCAGCCAAATGTTTTCAGTAACATTTTATAAAATAACAGTTGGTTGAATAAACAAGATGAAAAAAAAGATACTGGGCGAACTAAAAAAAATCTAATTTAAGATGGAAAATGGGATTGCTTTGAATTTTCCTGATGACTGGTAATATCAGCCTCCTTTCATATACTTTTTTGGCTACGTGTATGTCTTTGGAGAAATGTCTGTTCAAATCCTTTATCCATTTTTAAATCAGGTGCTTTTTTTTGCTGTTGACTTACTGGAAGGAATTCCTTATATATTTTGGATGTAAATCCCTTATCAGATGTATGGTTTCCAAATATTTTTTTCATTCTGTAGATTGCCTTTTCACTCAGTTAATTGTTTCCTTTGCTCTGCAGAAGCTTTTCAGTTTGATGTAGTCTCACTTACCTAATTTTGCAATAAAGCTTGTGCTTTTGGTGTCCTCGCCAAGATACGATCAGTACGAGCACCATCAAGGTGGAGTTTTACATTCTAGGTCTTATGTTTAAATTTTCAATCCATTTTGAGTTGACTCTGGTGTATAAGGTAAAATGAGGTCCAACTTCATTTTCTTGCATCTGGATATCCGGTTTTCCCAGCACCATTTGTTGAGAAGACCATTGTTTCCCATTGAGGTATCACCTTAAGCTCTTTAGGATGGCTATTATTAAAAGAAAAAAAAATTGGAAAGATAGTTAAGTGTAGGCAAGGATGGGGAGGAAATAGAACCCTTGTCCATTGCTGACTGGGATATAAAATCATCTACCTGCTAGGGAAAACAGTATGATGGTTCCTCAAAAAAATTAATGACCACATCTGAAGAATTGAATTCAGCATCTCGAAGAGACGTGTGCACACCCATGTTCATTGCAGCATTATTCACAAGAGCCAGGGTATGGCTTGGAAGCAACCTGAATGTCCATTGCCAGATGAAAGGGTACAGAAAAGCTGGTACATACATACAAGGACGTGTTACTCATTTTTCAAAAAGAATGAAACCCCACTATGCATAACAACAGGGTTGATCTGTAGTGGGCGTTATGCTAAGTGATAGAAGCCAGTCACAGACCAATGGCTCATGACTCCACTTCCATGGGGTACCTAAAATACTATAGTTCGAATCTCTAGAAACAGAGTTGAGAATGGCAGCTGCCAGAGACTGGAGGTGGGTCAGGAGGGGAGTACGAGAAGCTGCTCTCCAACAGGTGTAAAGTCCCAGTTATGCAAGATGCATGAATTCTCAAGATCTGTTAGGTTGTACAGCATGGTATCATTTACGATACTGCATTGTCCCCTGAAATTTTGTTAAAGAGTGTAGATCTCATGTAAAGTATTCTTTTATTTATTTATTTGTTTGTTCATCTATTTATATTAACATATAATGTATTATTTGTTTCAGGGATACAGGTCTGTGATTCTTCAGTCTTAACACAATTCATGGCACTCACCATAGCACGTGCCCTCCCCGGTGTCCATCACCCAGCCACCCTGTCCTCACCCCCCTCCAGCAACCTTCAGTTTATTTCCTGAGATTAAGAGTCTCTTACAGTTTGTCTCTTTCTGGTTTCATCTTATTTCAGTTTTCCCTCCCTTCCCCAATGATCCTCTGTCTTGTTTCTCAAATTCCTATCAGTGAGATCGTATGAAAATTGTCTGTCTCTGGTTCACTTATTTCGCTCAGCATAATACCCTCCAGTTCCATCCACGTCATTGCAAATGGCAAGATTTTGGTTTTTTTTTATGGCTGCATAATATTCCATTGTATGTATGTATGTGTATATATATACACATACACACACCACATCTTCTTTATCCATTCATCCTTTGATGGACATCTAGGTTCTTTCCATAGTTGAGCTATTGTAGACATTGCTGCTGTAAACATTCAGGGGCATGTGCCCCTCCAGATCACTACATTTGTATCTTTAGGGTAAATACCCTATAGTGCGATTGCTGGGTCATAGGGTAGCTCTATTTTCAACTTCTTGAGGAACCTCCACACTGTTTCCCAGAGTGGCTATACCAGCTTGCATTTCCACCAACAGTGTAGAAGGGTTCCCCTTTTTCCACATCCTTGACAGCATCTGTTGTTTCCTCATATAAAGTGTTCTTACCATACAAGAAATCAACAGAAAGTAGGAATAGTAAGAGTTGAGGAGATAGAGATTATATTATTACCATTTATTGATGCGTATTGGTTTTTCAGGCATAGATTGGGCTGTAATAAGGAAGCAAAAGCAGAGTTGCATCCGTGAAGGAATGATTCTCAGGAGGTCCTCAAGCTAGCATCCAAGGGAAGATGGAGCTCGCATGGCAGTGATGGATTGGGACCCTTCATCCCGGTGTGGTGGACAGTCCTGGTGTATGTCTCGTGTTCCCCACTATAATGATGGACAGCAGTTCTTTTCTTGGTCTGAAGTGTCCTGGAAGAGAGGATAAATTCCATAGTCATCTTAGTCATGATGGTGGGAGAGAGGCAGGGAGCAAGGAGGTGTTGTAGACGGGCCATCAGAGAGATTGGTGGGGACGCCTCCCCTTTCGGACATCAGTTCCTTATCTGCAAGGGAGTTGTTGGGTCTGTTCTTCTTTCTTCCATTTTATTCCTGGTTTGCTGTACTCTCACAATACACATTTTGGGGTGAGGTGCCCCCAAAAGATGATGTGTAATTTGCATGGGAGACCCAGAGCCTGTATGTAGTAGAGCTAGTTCTGCTGAGCTCTTCCTGGGCCCCCTTGCTTGACTGATTACAGTAAATGAGGTGTCCTTGAAGAGCAGGTGATGTGGAGATAGCAAGTATTGGGTCTAAAGTACAAAATATTAATTGATAAAAAAAAAAGTAATTAATGAAAACCTAATTAAAGCAGACATCCTGAGCGGGGTGCTCCTGGAATCCTGGGACAGTCTCAATTACCAGCTTTCCTCCGAGCTTATAATGTGTAATTGGGAGGTATTAGGTTCTAATGGATGAGATTAATGCAAAAATTAATTAATGAAAAAGGAAATTAAATGTGAGTTTGTTAAAAATTTCCAGAGGTGGGTACATTATGCAGGTGCTCAAAGATTTATTAATGACAGTCTTTGCGAGTGACAAAGTCTCGCGGGCGTGACTGACACCGGAGGCCCCTTTGGTCTGCCCGGCCTCACCCTGTGTCATTTGTCTCCATTAAGGAGCATCTGATGTCAGCGAGGGCTGCGGGAACCAAGGGGAAGCCTTGACGTGGAAGCATCAGAAGGTGTTCATTATGCTGGAGGAGACGGGGTGCGGCTTCACTCACACAGAAAAGGGCGAACAGACAGAGTCTTCCGGTCGCTCAGAAAGAAATTTCAGAATAACATATCGATGCCGAGTCAGATATGAAAAGCAAATTTACTTCTCCTACAGCTGCATGAAAAATGAACTTTCTTTCCTATCCAGGAGAGCCGTTTTTGTAAATGTTTAGGCGCAAGCGACTCCGTCGAGGGCCCCTAATGACGTTGGCTTGCTGCGCACGCAGTCTCTCTCGTGCTCCCCGGCGCTGCAACTTGACCTTCGGCGCGATTCATCATTCTGTTCTATTGATCTGTAGGTAATCACTTCTGGGTTTCGATTCCTCCCCCTCGACATGAGTCGGGGAGCGGAGGCGTGCTCAGGGCAGCTGGTGACACAGCCCGAGCTGTTCCTACAATTCAGTGCGCACCGAAGTCACCCGGGGAGCTTGTTAAAAACAGGCGGATTCTGTGGTTGCGTCCCTGCGTGAGGCTGCTGCTGTAGCTCCCTGGGCCATGGCCCGGGAACCTGCATTTCCAGTGGGTGGTTTAGATTCCACTGCCTTGGACAGTGGGACCTTGGAGTGGAATGCTTTTTGCCACTGGATGAAGGAGCCCTGACTTTTAATTCAAACACGCAGTGTGGGGGACTGAATGTGTACCCCTGCGATAAGTTAAATCCTAATGTCCAGAGTGACGGTGGTTGGGAGGTGATGAGGTCCCCGTCATGAAGAGGTTAGTGCCCTTCGGAAGAGGCTCCAGGGAAGCTCCTTGCCCCTCTGCCTTGTGCTCTTACAGTGAAAAGTCCAACGTCTAGGAAGCAGATTCTCACCACGTAGGGGATCTGTCTGTGCTTTGCTCATGAACTTCTACCATCTGGAACTATGAGGAGGAGCTTTCTGCTGCTACGTCACCCAGTCTGCGGCAGTCTGTGAGAGCTGCCTGCACGGTCTAAGACAGAGGGGGACTCGGCGTATGTGCTCCCCCCCTTCTTCTGGCCTTTTCTCCCCTCTTGGCCCTGACTTCTGTCTCCGTGCGTACGCTCACGCACACCCACTGTCCCCTTAGCTCCTAAGAACACTTGAGTCTTATTTTCCACGTGGAGGGAGAACTCGGCTTTGGTGAGAACTGCAGGTCTTTGGTGCCCAGATTGGAGCAAAAGAGGACTTGGACGAGGCGGAGGTGGGACCTGCCTCTTCTATGGGCTGCCCGGCGGAGCGTGGGTCGCGTGACCTGTACGTGCAGGAGTTGGGACTGTGTGCGGGATACGCTTGACCCAGATTGCTGGGATCAAGGGCAGCAGATACATTGCTCTCCCTTCCTTTCCTGGAAGGCGAGTTCACACAGCTGTGCCCAGGCACCTGGCTTGCTTGTGAGGCTGTGACCAGCTGACGAGTGCGCTGTTCTCTTGTGGAACGGCTTTTCCCTTCCCCCGGCTCTGCCCTGGCATGGCCTCTCACACCCGGTCTTGGCAGGAATGCTTTGTTTTGGCCTCAGCCTTTATGCCTGGGCTGTGACTAGAGCTCGTTGGCTGGGATTCCTTAGCAGGTCTGGTAATCTTAGGTAGTCTTCATCTGGTAAATGGGTACAACAATCTTAGTACTTTCCTCCCGGGGACACTTTAAAGCTCCATGATACTTTATAGTTTAATTTGTTACAGACAGTACCAAGACTTTTTCAGTTATGCTGTATAGAACATAACATAGAATGTCAGTTATATATATATATATATATTTTTTTTTTTTTTTTTTAAAGATTTTATTTATTTATTTGACAGAGAGATCACAAGTAGGCAGAGAGGCAGGCAGAGAGAGAGGAGGAAGCAGGCTCCCTGCTGAGCAGAGAGTCCGATGTGGGGCTTGATCTCAGGACCCTGGGATCATGACCTGAGCTGAAGGCAGAGGCTTTAACCCACTGAGCCACCCAGGCGCCCCTGTCAGTTATATTTTAACTTTAATATAAACCTTAATTATAACGTATCATTAAAAGTATACATTCAAAACATACTCATAAATACAAATTTTAAATTTATAATTTCCATAATAATAGGATGATACAATACTGAAATCATACTAATTGTGTCGTACGAATTATAGCTTTTAAGTTGTGACAACTTGGGCTCATTTTCTACAGGCACCGGATACAGAGTTAGGGTGAACCGCCCTGTGTTCTGGAAGTGTGCTTTCTAGAATGTGGTCTACCGCCTGCCAGAAGATGCTGCTTGTGGGGCACCTGGGTGGCTCAGTGGGTGAAGCCCCCAACGCTTGATTTCAGCTCAGGTCATGATTGCAGGGTCTTGAGATGGGACCCGCATCAGGCTTTGCTCAGCAGGGAGTCTGCTTGAGATGCTCTCTCCGTCCCCCTCTTCTCCTCCCACTTGGGCTCTCGGTCTCTCTGTCTCTCTCTAAAATAAATAAATACATCTTAAACAAAAAGCTGCTTGAAAAAAATAGCAGCCACAAAAGCAACCACTGAGCAGACCTAGAAAAGCAACTGTGGGGGCCTCATAGGCTTTTGAGACAGGACTTCTCAGCGTCTCTGAATTGCCTTGTTTGCCACTGTGCAACTTTACTAATTGACTAGTAACCTCGAGTAACCAGGTGCTTTCTTGGCTCTTTGCATCCTAGGCTTGTGGTGCGGGTGGACGGCGGTCACACAGCTCCGCATGTCGAGCAGTGTCTGGTACACAGTGGAAGCTCGGTCCGTGTAGAGGATGATCACTCATCTGATGTTTCCAGAGAGGACAATGTGGGTTGTGATTACGGAGGGGGGAGGGTGGTCAGCGTTTCTGGAACTCCTGCTGTGCATGGAGAATGAGCTCTGGTGTGTGTCGTTCTTCCTCTGCTTTCCTCTGTTCCCGTCTCCTCCTCTGCTTGTCTCTCTTCTTCTCCCAATACGGTGACTCCAAGGTCTCCTTGGACAACAGGGAGCTAGAAGGCAGTGGCTGGCTGATGTCATTTGAAGCCTTGACATGTCGCCCAGCTCAGGCCAGATGTGAGGGCGATGTGACGTCATAGCCTCTGCAGAGTCTCTTTCGTCTCCTGTAGCAGGAGGTCTCTCTCGCCTCCTTCCTTCCTCCTCTCCCCGCACACCCCTTCATTCAAGAAGGTGACACCCCATAAGGGAGGAAGTGCGTGCCAGTGGACCGTGCAGTTTTAGAAGGTGGTAGATACCACACAGCTCTTGCTTTCTTGGGGCTCGCAGGCTGGCAGAAGTGTTCAGTGGGTACTTGCCGCCCGGTCATCCTTTGACAAGAGAAGATGTAGAAATGAAGATGGCATGCCTGGGTGCTTGCTCCCATCCCCCGCCCGTGGAGGGAGATCCGGCCCAGGAATGCTCCCCTGTGCCTGCCCTCACGTTCTCACCGAGCACAGTTCTGTGTCCCCGTAGTTGGCTCCAGGAAAGCTTCTGTGGACCAGATAGAATGAAACCTGGGCTCCTGGAAGGCTCAGTTTCTCCTGGGAGAGCAGGACCTTGGAATCCGTAGTACACATCAGCCTCTTGGGAGCCGAGTCTACTGAGTTAGTCCCCCTGAGGCCAGTCAGGTCTGGTAGGCTTGAGTTCATAGTGTGCAGTGCTGGGGTCTTGCTGTACCATGGGGTAGCCATCCTATTCTGGGGGAGAGGTCTTGGAGACACCCCGTTCCATGAACCGCCCCCCTCCCTGTGATCTCTCTCTGGCCTGTCTGTTATCTTTAGAGTGTAATCCATCCATCCAGGGCTGTCGTTCTCCATAGGGGGCCCTTTTGTCCCCCAGGAGACATTGGGCAATGTCTGGAGATCCACTTGGTTATCACAACCGAGAGAGGTACTAATAGGATCAAGTGGGTAGAGGACAGGCAGGCCGCTCCCCACCACCCAGAGCTCAGGCCTCCACAGAAAAGAATTACCCACCCCAAATGCTGATGATGCCAGGATTGAGAAATCCTGGTCTAGATGGGCTCTGTCCTCTAGGGTCTCTCTTTGGGGGGACAGTACAGAGGCATTGAGGGGGTGTCTGTTGTCTCCCCATAAGCCAGAAGGTTTGGCTTCTCTACTGTCTGGCAGCCTCAAATTGATGACCTGACTCCGGGGCTGGAGTCTGTGTTAGGATTGTGGGAGACACTATCCATCAGTCCATAGTAGAAGGTGGAGATGAGAAGCCACCCTCCTAAAGGGCCGAGGTCCCTCACATTCTCCTGCAAACAATCAAACTGTGGGTTAGGGGCTGTCGCACTGATGATTCTATGTGGCATGATCCATTTGGGGATGGTGGTGAGTGTCACGGCGAGGGCACGAGGAGTTTGTGAGACCTGCTTTCAAATCCGGGCCTCCCCTCTTACGAGCTGTGTGACCATGCGTAAGTTTCTTAACCTCTCTGAACCTTAGTCTTTACTGGAGACAGTTACGCCTGCCTCACTGTATGCTTGCTAGGTGAGAGCTTGGCACTGGTGGAGGGGACAGCTCTGTCCACCCATTTCTACCTCCATGCAGCCATGCCCCTCTGCTGACTCCCAGGTGAGGGAACTGCTGTTCGGTTTGGATTTGCTTTGTTCTCCTCCACCTTCTTACTTTGGCTTGGGCCCTGGTCCAGTTTTCTCTGCAGGATCTACAGAGGAGGGAGTGGTATTAGCAAGGGGAAAGTTGGCGGAGAAGGGGCCCGTTTCAATCAGGAACAGAAGAAGGGCATGAAAATGGCTGCAAAGGCTCATTTAATTAATCCAGCCCAAGATTTTAAAGAAGTATTCATTTAAAAAAAGCTCATTCTGTCCTCACTTGCTGTAGTGAGGGCTCTTGTATCCATTTTGCAGGTAAGGGAAAGAAGAGCCTCAGACAGGTTCATTGTCTACTCAAGATCACACAGCAAGGTGCCAGCAGATCCGTGTCCAAACCCTTTGAACTATAACCCACCCTCAGGAGGTCCTGTGGACCTGAACTAGGACAGCTGCGGTGTGCTTTGCGGGTCCGTGAAAACAACAAGAAAGTTCTGACGGAGCCGGGCATACGTCCTCTTATTTGTGCAGCCTCCTGATTCCAGATCCTTGGGTGTTCTAGTTGGGTGACTGCCCCAGGTGGGGGAGGGGGAGACCCAGGCTCCTGCAAAGGTTTCCCTGGTCAGGGAGGGTGGTGTGATGTGTGGACTCAGCTGTGTGTGAAGTGGGTTCGTGGCAGGAAGCTGGCTGGAGTCTGGTGGGGGAGGGGTAGGCTGGCCGCCGAGTGGTCACAGCCCCACCCTGCCATGTCCTTGAGTCCTTCCTCTGGAACTTCCGTCTCCTCTCTCACCCTGACAGCTGCCAGCATTCAGGGTGGCTTACAAAGGGTGAGGACCGCAGTCTGGGCGTCTTTCCCTAAAATAGACAGTTTTGGTCTTAAAAACCTTTTTGTGGCCAGGCCCTGTGTCTGGCTCTTTGACGTGCTTCCCCTGATTGACCCCTCACAGTGCAGGGGTTCGCGATCTGCAGCTGAGGCGAGGAGTCTCACACGGCCTGTGAAGGGGGTGAACTGAGAGTGGGACTCAAGGCCGTGACTCTGTTGGTTGCCAAGGCCGGCTGATGGCGCCCGACCTACTCCTGCCTCTCTGTGTTCCACTGCTGTTGGCCTAGGCCAAAGCCCCATCCGTTGTTCCCTGGAGATAGACTCTCCCCTGGAGATATCTCTCCCCTGGAGACAGACTCCGTGGTGCTTTCCCGGAAGTCACTCTTGCTTCCTCTCCATCCACTTCCCATTCCAAAGATACTGAAATGTTAGCTCCTGGAGGGTTGGTTCCGACCTTACCTCAGGTCTCTACGGCTTCATCCCCTCCACTGCGCGTCACGTCATGCTGGAACGTGGTAGGCACCCAGAAATGTGTGTGAACACGTGGGCAGGGGATTAGATTTGCATTTTAGGAGAATTACTCTGGTGGATGTGATTAGCCCATCCAGCCAGCCATCCATCCGCCATCTTCCTGTCCATCTACTCATGCCTCCGTCCAACCCTCCCTCCCTTATCGCCTCAGACATCCCTCTCTTTCTTCCTGTTTATCCCGTCCGTCACACACCGGAGCAGGCAAAAGGCAAAACACATTTAGTGCTGTGATGTCAGACTCAAATACATATTAGTAAAGGCCTCTTGGACGTCATATCATTTCTTTAAGAATGAAACAAGATAAAAGCAGTCACTTTTCGTGAATTAGCATGTGTCTCAAAATTCAGACCTTCATCTAAAATATTAAAATACAACCTGCGCCTTTTCTAATTTTGTCCACAGATGATGAAGAGACAGCACGAGGGATTCAGGGACAAGCTAAGTTCTAAATAACTTGCCTGTTAGGAAGCCACTTGCCCTTGGCGGTGCAAAACAGAGATTGCAGACGTGTTAATATTTAAGAGCTTGGAGACCGGCTGAGCTAAGGGATAGGCTTGTAAAACAAGTACCTGACTACAGAGCAGGTTTTTATAATGTCCAGTCAAGGGGCCATCGATCCTCACCTCGAGGGGCCCCGGCCGCCCTCCCGGGGGCTGCCCAGAGCACCAGCCGTCTGCGGTTGGCGCCCCAAGGGGAGAGCTGGGGATTCCACAGACTTCCGCCTGTGGTCATCGTTAACAAAGGCAGCCAGCGAGGCGAGCAGGGACGAGATTCCCAGTGCAGGAGCCTTATAAATATGAGATGAGACAGCTCGGATGGAAATGAAAGCTGAGATGTTCAGGAATAAAGCGTGAAAGAGTCCTGGCCCCGTATAAGAACAGGATTGATCTCTGCACGCTGACAGAATGTACGATTTCCCTTCGCTTTACTACATCGCTTCTGTTTCTATAGAAACCACCAATTTTATAGACAGATCGGCTCCCCGAGAAGGCGCGGGGAGTTCAGTTTGAAGCCAAGTGCCATCAGGGCACCGGCACTCCCAACCCCAGGGAGGGGGCTTACTTCTTTGCCAGCTAACTAGCTCTCCTGGGGACGGTTAATGATTACCAGGCTTGGAGCCTGTCACTGTTATTATAATAACGCTTGCAATGCATCTTCCCTGCCACGGAGCCCCCCCGAAGACACGGCTAGTTGTAGGGCCCTCGGAGCGCCCTCGCAGAGGGCAGTGGCGCACGGCTCTTCTCTCTTTCACTCATTTGTTCATCAGATACATACTGATATCTTAGCGCAAGACACGGTGCTGAGCCCCGGAGGAGTCCATGCCGCGGGGAGGGAGACGGACAGGCAAATCGATAACTTCATTTCAGTTCTGCGAGAGAGGTTTTTCTGGCCAGGGCTCCGAGAGAGAGAGAGAGAGAGAGAGAGAGAAATGCCCAGTGTTTTCTGGATTCCAGGGATGGTCTGGCCCAGGAAAGCACGTTCCGAGTGCCACAGTTACATTTGCTGTGTCCCAAGCTACCCCCAAACCCAGGAGTGTCAAGCACGGACTGTCGTATCTATAGACACGTGATCCCATGGGTAAGAAGCTCGGACAGGACATGGTGGAACGTTTTGGGTCTTCTCCGTGATGTTTGGGACCTCAGCTACCTGTGGTGGCTCCCCTACGAGAGATGGAGGGCACGGCCCAAATGTCTTCATGGGTTTTGAGGGTTGGTTCTTCTGGATGTGCCATCAGCGGGGGCTGCGGTGTCCAAGCGTGACTCCTCGACTCACGTGACTAGCACCGGGCTGGGGTGGCTAGAATGCCTGGGGCCTCATTGGTGTCACACTCTCTGTCCACTAGCTTGGGTTTCCCCTTATGCCACGGCCTTCTAGGGAGAGTTGTCCATGGCCATGGATGCTGCGAGGCTTTCTGTGACCACCAGGATTTCCAGAGCATCGCTAGCATGGCGTTCTATTGGGAAAACAAACCACTAAGGCTAGAGCAGATTTGAGGGGAGGGCAGGAATAGGCCCCTCCTTTTCTTTTTTTTTTTTTTCTTTTTTCTCCTTTTGTATTAACTGTAGCCACCTCCATGGGGGCAGTGGACCACCCAAATTGTCAAAGGCAAAAAGGAAATAGAATCATGTAACTGAAAACTCCTGGGGGGCAGGTAAGCCTCACTGGACTCCAGGTCTCAACCGATGTCATCAGTTCCTGGTCTCTGTCTCATCCTCTTTCTTGGCTTTTTTGTGAACTAATGCAACTCGAAGGCCCGGGTTCCCCTTACGGAGTCAAAGATGGTCACAGCTCAGAGCTCTAAGCTCAGTGGAGAGCGGAAATTTCCCATCACCACCTGGTCAAAGCCTGGCCCAGACTTGCTTTGGCTTGTGTGGGTCCTGTGAACATCTCTGAACCACTCACTCTGGCCAGTGCCAGGCACTGTTCTAGCCCCGGGGATACAAGAGCCGACAACACAGACAGAAGTCCCTGCCCTCAGGGACCTTGTATCCTGCGTAAGGATGAAGGGCGGTCACTCGACCAGTGACACAGGAACACTTGGTGACCTTGGTGAGACCCTTTCAACGCAGCGCTGGGGGCTGGAGAGTGAGTGGAAGGCGAGATGGTGGGAAGCTCAATGAGAACAACTCTTAAAGTTGTTCAGTTGTCAAAGGGAGGAGAGGAGAAGATCAAGGGCCGGACGAGAAGAGACCTTTTCAGTTCAGTTTTGTACCATGGGAGTTGGGCTCTCCTTCTCTGTGCGCATGCTGGTTAATCTCCTGTTGTGATACTGTGTGTGGTCTGCTCCCCCAGAGCGAGGACTCTCCTGCTTGTTCGCTTGCCTGGCACCTAGTAGGCGCTCGGTATCTATCTACTCAATGGATGACTCTCACTTGACTTCTGTAAGGCATCGCTAACGTTGACCACTCCTTCCTTCTTGAAGGGCTTGCGTCTCTTGGTTTCCAGGATTTTCCCTGCCAGAGGGAGAAGGGCAGGGAGCTCCTGACATCCAGAGAGGACAGGAAGGGACTCCCATCCCCGTCCCTCTTAGTGCCCCTGCTGCGGGGGTGGTGGGGCTGGGCTTGGGCTGGGCAGCCGTAAAGTACTCGGGGTGCAAGGAGAGGACGCCTTTCACCCTCCCATCCCTCCATCCTAAACCAAACCGAACAAGTAACCCAAACTCCCCGTGTGTTTTCAGTCTTCTTCTTCCTTTTTTTTTTTTTTTTTTAAGATTTTATTTATTCATTTGTCAGACAGAGATCACAAGTAGTTAGAGAGGCAGGCAGAGAGAGAGAGAGGAGGAAGCAGGCTCCCTGCGGAGCAGAGAGCCCGACGCGGGACTTGATCCCAAGACCTTGAGATCATGACCCCAGCCAAAGGCAGAGGCTCAACCCACTCCCACCTCCGTGCGTTTGCATTCTTGATTTGAAATTCCTCTTTCTCCCCTACAGTACCAGCTACTTGTGAGTGGTGAACTGGGGAGACCTCAGGTAGTGTTGGTTGGGGGCTGGGCTAATGTGGATAATTGGCCCCTGGATGATTTAGAGTTGATTGTAATTAACCTGATTTTGGAAGCACCGCCCAAGATCCTGTCCCTGTGGTTCTCAGGCAGCAGGTGAGAAAGCACATCCTAGTTGCTTCCTCACACCTGACTTTGACATCCGTGGTTCGCTGCCACGGTCCATCTTGCCCCTTGGGTGACATTTGGCCAAGTCTAGAGACGTTTTTGGCTGTCCCTACCAGGGAGGGGCGCCAGCAGTGTCTGGTGGGCGGAGGCCAGCATGCTGCTCAGCATTTTAGGGTGCACATGGCTGCTCCCCCCAACCCCCACCCCAGCACAAAGAACAACCTGCTGAAAATGTCAGTAGTGCCAAGGCCCAGGAGCCCTGCTGTTCCTGTAGCTGAGGGGAGTGCCCGCGATGGTGAGTGAGGAAAGGAAGGAACACTCGGTACTAGGACTGTACAAGTACAGGCTGAGAATGATTCTGACACTCCAGCTAGAAGGTAATGGATATTCAGTCCTGGGACTGATTTTTTTTTTTTTTTAAGAGAATTCAACAGTTGCATTTATATTCACCACTCAGGGCCCTTGTCTAAGGAACTGATAACATTCTGACCCATTCTCTGCTGATTCCACAGTGGGGTCAGACCACAATCTACTGTCCTCACAGCTAAAATACTGTTTTTGAAAGTCTCCGGGTTGCTTTGTTCTTGGGATTTTGCCTGGTTTTGTTTTCTTCAGCGAAAGCATGCAGGCCTTCAATACTAATGTGTCCCTTCCTCTTGAGGAGCATAGGAGCTCGCAGGGCAGGGTGGGACCCTGGGGTCTCTAACAGGTCTGGCCCAGACTCTGCCTGTGGTGCTCCCCTGGGCAAGGCATTGGCAGGGCCTGTAATCTCCCCTGAGGGGCTCCAAGGAGGGAACATTTTCACAGGAGTAGCATTCTGATTCTCCTACTTGTTCGTGGGCCTGGGTAGATGGAGGGATGACCGGTTGTCAGGGGTGCAGTCTCTGTTTGTGCCCCTCACCCAAGGCTTTGGTGTCTCTAACCGGCAACTGGTCAAAACCCCGCTGGCCGTCCTGATCTGGGCTACGTGCACGAGCCTCTGGGGCATTATGCTAAGTGAAAGCCAGACAGGGTGGTCACGTAGAGTCCCTTTATGGGAAATGCCTAGGATGGGCAAATCCCTAGAGACAGGAAACAGATGAGTGGTTAGCCCCCGGGAAGGGGGAATGGGGCATGCCGGCTTTATGAGCGGTCTTCTTCGGAAATGATGACATGTTTTGGAACCTGATACGGGTGGTGGTTATATAATATGGTGAGTGTATTAAAAAAGGCCTCCCAGTTGTATGTTTTGAATGATTCCTTTTGTTAGGTGAATTGCAGCTCAAAAGGAAAAAATAACTTCTTACGGACAAGAGAGGCTGAGCTGGCCCATCTTCAGACCCCACATCCCTGGGGCCTCCCCCCTGCTGCAGTGCCTGGGTGGGCACCAGGAGACAGAGGCTGTCCTTGAGGGGAGCCGGCCCCCCCCAGAAGCCTCGATACCAGGGGCCCCGGTCCTGTTGGACACTGGCGGCCCGGAGTGTCGGCTGGGGTTTTTGTCTCTTTCATGTTCCATTGGAAGTGATAAATGAAGCTTTGCATCTGCTTCACGGCAGATTAGTCCCGGGAGAGGTAGCAGACGCTCTGGCAGACACGTTTAAATCCTCCTCAGTAGCCGGCTTCCTGCAGGATATAAAATAGAGCTGGGGAGGGAGAGCAGGGAGTGTTTTGCCGGCGGCCACCGCAGGCGCAGAGCGGGCGGGAGTGAGCCGTCCCCCTGGCCTTGGCCCCTGCACTCCTGAGCAGATGCAGGAGTGCAGAAAACAGCCCTTTCCTCTCACCACAGCCCCCTTGGGCTCCCCCCTAGGGTGCGTGATGCTTGTGTGGAGTCCCAGACCTGAGAACCGCTATCCGTGAGGGACGGAGAGTGGTGACAGAAATCAGACAGCTGCTGTTTATTAGCTGTCTGATGTTGGATGAGGGATTTAACCTCTCTGTGCTCCAGTTTCTTCATCTACAGAATAGTGATGGTCATGCCTAGCCCACAGGAAGCTGCGAAACTTAGATGAACAGATACAAATACAAATATGTGACCTTAAATTTGTATCAGTTCTGTATGTCATAATGTACGACATATATGTAGTATGGGATATGCATAGGGCCTTCTGCAATGTCTGGCCCACAAAGGATGCTGGCAAACACTCATTTCATCTATAAAATGGTGGCGTGGACTCATTCTTTTCTTCCTTGGTTTGTTCAGGGACTTGAGCTCCTTCTATGTTCCAGGCACAGGGACTAAACAGTGCCTAAGGTGAACACCTTCTCTGCCCTCATGAAACTTCTCTGCCAGTGGAGAGAG
Organism: Mustela nivalis; assembly: GCF_964662115.1. Lineage (NCBI taxonomy): Eukaryota > Metazoa > Chordata > Mammalia > Carnivora > Mustelidae > Mustela > Mustela nivalis. The sequence goes on along the minus strand of NC_139027.1, from coordinate 127,976,549 downwards.
GAAACAAGACATCAGGGACCAACAGAAACGTAAATTATAATAAATCCTGTGACTGAGAACGCGCAAGTGCAGAAGGTGGGAAACAGCCCGGTGTGGCCTGTGTGGGTGGGGGCTGGGAAAGTCTTCTCTGAGGAGATACTGTTTGCACTGGGAGCCGGCAGAAACAAAGTGGGGAGCCTTCTGGGGAGGAGGTTGCAGTGCAGGTGCAAAGGCTCTACCCGTTGGAGGAACTGAAGGGAGTCCTGTGAGGCTGGGGTGTGGCGAGTGAGGAGTGAGGCTCTGGAGCACGTTGGAGGAGAAGGGGGTAGACCCAGTGGAGGGCCTGGAGGGCTATATACAGCAATGTGGATTTTGCTGGGAGTTGGAGGCTAAGCCGGTGTGGTGCAGTGGGAGCAGAGTTCTGTTCTAGTAGGCCACGTGACTGTTGTGAGGGAGAATGGTGTGCAGAGCTCATAAGCACTGTTGGAAGAGCAACTTCTAGGTTCTTGTGAGGGCATCAGCTCTTGCTTCCCTTGTGTGCTTGGCAAGACAAGAAATTCCAGCTGAAGCTATTTTGGGTCCCCTAGCACCAAGATCCTGGATGGACATCTCTGCTCTCCGGTATATCTTAGACGTCCCCGTGACACAGTGGTGGGCTAGTGCACGGAGTAGTGTGGAGGGTGTTAGTGGCTCCCTATTTTGACTGCTGTCTTCACCTGTGAGTTCGCCATACTGAAGGATGTTCTCCGTGGGACCAGCCTCTCCTGGAACCCCAGGGAGCTTAAGGGATTTCAAGGAGGTTTATATGGTGGGGAGCCATGCATCGGGAGAGATCGGTCTGTTGGCTTCATATTCTTTGCGCAAGGAGAAGGCAGTGAAGGGATGCAGCAGGAGGGAAATGCAAGATTCTGGTCCTGGCAGAGGTTGGGTTTTCCTTTTCCTCTGATTTGCATTATTCCAGACAACTGAAGCCACTTCTCAGTTGGGATACCCTAGGAGGGACTTGCTGTCCAGTGCCTGGTGCCTGCAAGAGGAAAAGTGAGTTGCTGGGTCTTCAGTGGGTAACCCTTCTCACGAGGCCAGGCCTCCCTAGACGTGCGCCGCTCCAGGCACTGGGGAAATATTTCTAACCTCCAGGCTGCGCACATCGGGCCACGAGCAAATCCCCAAAGGGCTGGCTTGGGACAAGTGGAGTTGTCCGAGCAGCTGGTGAGCTCTGATCTGACTGCTCGGGGCTGATCCCCGTGGGCTATCTGGGGACTCCTTGGGACACCTACTGCACTGGGACATTTTCCTGAGAGTAGCCTATTGGAGCTTCTGTCTGCATGTCCTTGGAATAGGAATCTCGGCTGAGCTGTGAAACACTGTTGAGAGATCTCTTTTCCCCCCTCAAGTCCCATCTGGGTTTTGTTGTGAATAAACGGAGGCTTGAAATTCATGCCACGGAAAGATGTCAAGCAACAAGAAGTCATGAGCCCCGCCCCCGCCTCGTGAAGAGTGTAAGTGCTAAATATTAAAATCTGAGGGGTGTCAAAGCCCCGTTGCAAAGTTTAATATGCAATTAATGTAGGTCTTTCTCCTTTCGGCAAGCATTTATGGACCCCTGGCCAAGGCAGGAAAGTAGTAACAGACACTTAATGAGCGTGTCTTCCATGCCAATGAGCCCCAAACTCTTGGATGTGCATTATCTCTTGCAATTCTCCATCACCTTCACGAGGATGATTGCTGTCCAGTCTCCTTTTTGGGGATAAAATCACTGAGACTTAAGGGGGCTGGCCCCTAGCTGAAGGCCATTTAGCTGCAGGTGGGGAAGGTACTGAGGACTAGGGAAAGGAGAGAGAACAAGAAGAGGTCACCACTCACCTTTGGAGAGAGGCCCATTTCGGGCAAACGCTCAGACAAGTCTAAGAACGAGAAAGTGTGAAAGCAGAGTCCAGGAAGAGAGTCGTGGTAGGGTGCCCACCTGTTCTGCTGTTGGTTGGGGCGGGTCAGGGAAAGCTTCTCCAGGGCCAAGTCTTGTAAGCCTCAGTACCTACCCTGTCTCAAAATACCATACCTGGGTTCTTCCATCGGCTTGCACACGCTCTTCTTAGGGAGCTGTGACTGGGGTGGGTGAGGAGATGACCCCTCTTTGCTCTCATTGGCTGAGTGCCTGCGTGATTCTCTTGTCCCTCCCGAGCCAGCGTGGACATATCCTACCCATTTCCGTTCGCAGGGTGTCGTGGGGCTGGGCATCTGCACGTGCTCCAGAGCCCCTTTGTTCTCTGGTCTCCGTACACGGACTTCTCAGGACAGTGGCTCCCGTGAGTGGCCTGCGTTTCACCCGTGGTCACAGTGTTTCTGCAGCCCCAGGGTTCTTCCTCATGGGCTCGGCCCTTCATTCCTACCCCCGTTCTTTGTAGACCGTAGTCTTTTGTTGTTTGGGGTGGGAAGGGTGGCTTCTCAACTGCGCTGTGTTAAAGAAGGGTTGCTTTCGTGGGGTCTCTTCTTAGGCATCCCCTGGATGGTGCCTTTTAGTGTTCCAACCACAGGGGGCCGTGGAAGGCGGTGCTGTTGGAGTATGTCATGCCTAGGCTCGTGTGGCCTCCTCCTCGTGATAGCCACATGGCCTTTTCCAACGTCAGCATAATTTTTCACTCAGAGAAGCATTATTGCCAACCGTGCCCTCTCTAAGCTCAAAGAGTTCATAGCCAAGCAGAGCACAGGAGAATAGCCTGTGAGGTTTAAGTCCTTTCCTGCTCTCTCAGGGAGTGACTTCTTCACAGGGCGTTTCATGAAGACTTGGAGGGACTGGAGAGTTACAAACGTGAAGCGTGGAGACTGGTTAAGAACTCACAGCAGTCAACCAGGTCCTGAAGCGACTTTTAGCCTCTGTTCCTCATTGGTAGACCTAAAGTGATAAGTACTATCCCCTGGGAAGGTGATATTTGGGGTTAAGTCACCTTATTATGTATTAAGGTCTTGGCGTCATGGCTGACACCTAGTAGATGCTTAATAAATGCTAGTGTATCCTTATTTGTGGTCTTCAGAGAGACACACAGAAGTGGTGTTGGGAGGGGAAGTCATGGACTTTACCTTCATCTCTCTGTCCAACACACACTCCCTGAATGGGTAAGAAGCTACTCAGTGAGCTTTCTTTGGACAGAGAGATGGAGGTAAAGTCAATGATCTTGCCTTCCAGTTCTCTGTCACTCTCTATCACTTCACCTGTCTCCTCCTCCTCCTCCTTTTTTTTCCCTCCCAGCGTTATTAGTGAAATAATTTACTAATTTATTACCTTTCTCTTACTAGAAGGTGAGCCTTTTGAAAATCAAAACCTTCCCCGATTCATTGCCATGGCCCCAGCTCTCCATTGAAAATGTAGCTCATCGTTAAGTATCAAGGAAATAGTTGATGACTGCACGAGAAGTCTAATGGGGAGATTTAGCTCAGTTGGATGAATAACCATCGTCTCAGCATCAACTTTGGGCCAAGTACTAAGCTAGACCCTAGACAGATGAACAGGGCAGACCCTATTCTTGAGAAGGAAGGGAGGAGAAAAGAGAAGAAGGTATCCAGCGTTTCCAATTTCTGAGCCCATGTTGGCAGAAATGTGAGCGGACATGGAAGGAGTGGGAAGGAGCGACACCTGGAATCAGGGCCTTCTCTATTCAGAGTCACACTCTGCTGTGGACTTGGTTCCCTCCTTCACCCCAGATTAGCCTAGAAGGTCATCTTGCCTGGCAGGAGAAATTGACATCCCATTGAAATTGATGAAATATTTAAGCATTTGCCATCAGAGTACACTAAGCATCGCCATTTGGGGAAAACTCATTTAATAAGAGGTCTGACCCATGCAAACGTACGAGAGCTGCTTGGTGTGTCTTCTCTTTCTATGGATTTTACAGAAACCAGCGATGATTAAGGGGGCAAGCGAGTTGATAAAAGCATCTCTGGAGAACAAGTACTAAATGGTTTCTTTATTGCTCACCTCTCAAGGAACCTTCTGTTTAAACTGCCGGCAGTAAGTGCGGGTTAAACCTGTGTGAAGTTATTATAAATGCTGTTCTTACACTTCAGAACTTTATTTTTTAATTGGTATCTTTTCTTTCTTTCTCCCCCCCCCCCAAACTAATGCAGTAGGAAGAATGAAAATTTGTAATTTCTTAAGACACAGGAACTATTGAGAGAGAGAGAGAGAACAAAGAGGCTATTGAATCACCATAGACTTTGTGAAAAACTCCAACCAGCAAGAACCTCCTCACCTCCTTTGGCTGCACAATGGAGGCCTCTCTGAGCGGCCGGGGGGCAGGGCAGCAGGCTGCTAACCCCTAGCCCATGTTACTGCATGAGAAGTAGGCTGCAGGGCAAATGCACAGAGCCAGAGGCTGAGTGTTCCTGCTGGTCTTTCTCCTTCAGAGCCCTCTGCTCCCTCTCTCACATCCTGCCAGCAATTTAAGTTCTCACTGTTTTATGGCTGGGGCTTCAGCAGCATCAGGGTCAGCGAATGTTTGAAACAGCTTTCCTTAGAGAGGACTTTGAGGAAGTGGAAAGAATCATCAAGAACCAAGTTCACGGATCCTGGCTGGGCTAGGATGGAAAGGAAATTGGGGCCTGGGTAGGAAATGGTAGTTGCCTGGGCTCTTGGTTCTAGAAGACACCCCTCTGGGCCATCTGATTTTGATTGTATGGAACCTAGTTGATAATCTTTGAGTTTTAAGTAACCAGTAATGCACATTCTGTTGTATCAGGGAGGTTCCCTCGACCCACGCAACCTCCCCAAAGGCACTTTGACCTTCACGTGCACGTACATGTGAATATTTCTCAGTCTGTGGCTGTGGCTTTACTTTGGGTTTCCTTTTGAGCCAGTTGCAGTGTCTTCGTATTCTTTACTGATTAGTGATAGAAGAAATCAAAATTAATGACAGGGCAAAGAATTGAGAAGAAAAGAAGAAAACCAAAATCCGTGGTAGAATAAAACATCATCACAGGTTCATTCTCTGTATGAGAGTCATGATTTTGCCACTTTTCTGAAAAATTAATCTCTTAACACTAGTTATTGATCTCTTTATGTAGCTTAACCTTTTTGAGCCTCAGCATGCTCATCTGCAGAATGGGAATAATAATACAGAGCGACATCCCCACAGATTTTACTAAGGGTTTTCCCATTCATTGCCTTGTTCGGTACTGACCGTTACATAATATGTAATGATTAATTTCTAGCCATTAAGGATGGTCAATGGGTAATGTTTGTGAAAACACTTTTATCAAGTGCGGTTCATAATATGTGATTCAGATTTTTTAGCTGGAGCTGCTATTGTTGGCATCAGATGATGCTTTAAGAGTTGCTCTCAACTCTCTGAAAGCTTGTGATTTGGAAGGGGGAGGAAATTGTTCCCTGGTGGCTCCAGGAGGTGAAATGGGGCCAGTGAATAGAAACTGTGGGATCAGAGTTTGGCTGATAATAATAGAGAGGGCTTTCTAACAACTTGCTGTAATGATGGCGTGGGCTGCCTCATGGGGTAGTGAGGTTCCTGTCACGGAAAGTATGCCAGCAGAGCCTGGGTTGCTCATGGTAACTGGAGTACTCAGGAGCATCCCAGACTTGGCTCCCATTTCTGGGAAGCTTAATGTAGAGCAACACAGGCATACGTGGGAAAAGCGGTCACAGTCCACTGCCAGGGAACCCAAAAGCCACGGAAACTGTGAGCCAGGGGAAAGCCTGTGAGCCCTGGGCCTATGTATATATGTGGATAACATAGCAAGGCCTGGGATGGTGCCTTGCACATAGGTGATGCATCGCGTGTGCGACTCTGAGTAGCCTATCCTCTTGGAATAGTTTTTTTCCATTTACCTGTGCAGTAATAGACAGTGAGTTTTTATATAGGAGCTTGATAGGCACATATAATATGTAAAGCACGGGGTCAGGTTGCTGGCTAAGCGCGCGGCTCGTCAGGGGTTGGGCATTTGCAGGTTAAGGCGAGACTCCGGAGGCCAGTGTGCTGTGTGAACCATGCAGAGTCACTCAGATGGGGCTGAGCCTCACTCTCAGGGACTCTGACTCCATTCAGATCTCATTGTCTCCTTTGTTTTTAGTGTGTTGTGTTTTTTTTTCCATACCCAAAATTGAGGTCTTAACCTTCATTACTTCTCCTCCTCCTCCTTCTTTTTCTTTTTAAGATTTTATTTATTTGTTTTAGAAAGTGAGAATTGGGGAAGGAACAGAGGGAGAGGGAACAAAAGAGGGGCAAAGAATCTCAAACAGACTACCTGCTGAGTTGGGAGCTCTTCACGGGGCTCGATCTCCCCACCCTGAGATCCCGACCTGAGCCCAAACCAAGAGCTGGACCCTCAACTGCCTGAGCCGCCCAGGCGTCCCCTGACCTTCACTTTTAAACTTGTTCTTCCTTCAATATTCAGTCCCATTCTTGTTATTATTAGGACCCAAACCTAACAGTTATGGCTAATTTTTTTCTTTCCATAATATCCAGAATCCAACCTTCTCATCCCTGTTGCCACCACCCTCGATGAAACTGTCATCAGCTCTCATGTAGACTAGAGTGGAGAGGCCCTTAACTGACTTTTTTCCTCTTTCTGCCCATTGCCACTCTACTAAAATTTGTTTCTGCCCACTAGTCAGAGGAGGTCTGTTAAGCTACAAGGCACTTTTATGTTGCTCCTCTGTCCCAAGCTCTCCAGGAGCCCCTTATCTACTTAAGCATAAAAGCCAAAGTTCTTAAAAATGCCTGCAAGGCTTCACCTGATTTGGCCCTCACACTGTTCTTCCATCATCCCTACAACGCTTTCTCATTTGCTTTCACGCATGCCGCTGCAGCCCCACTGGTTTATATTCGTGCCTCAGGACCTTTGCACCTGCAACTTCTGTCTGGCATGCTCTTCTCCCAGGTAGCCAGGTGGTTTGTTTCTTGATCCTTTTCATGATTCTTCTCAAATGTCACCTTTTCACTGGGGCCTTTCCTGCATGCTGTTTATCTCAGCCTGCAGACCTCACCCCTTTCCAGCATTCCCTTCCCTGCTCTGTTTGATGCACCACAGTTAGCACCATCCAGCACGTTGGTTTCATTGTTTACTGTCTTTCTCCTTCCATTAGAAAATAAGCTGTGCAAGAGCAGGGATTTTTTTGATGTTTTATTCACCTGCCTTTGAGAGCAGTGCTGGGCGTAGAGTGGGTACTCATTAAATATTTGTTAAAACATGTATCAGTGAGTTTCCCAAATACTCCTTTGTGGCAGGTTTTGGACAAGAGCCTGGAATTCTACTTTTCTGGGGTTTTGCTGGGCATTTCTGTGGTAGGCAGGCTTTGCCATCGTTCCCAATAATCCCTATCTCCTTGCATTCATACCCTTGTGTGTAACCCCTTTCCTTCTAGGGTAGGCTGGATCTAGAGCCTTGCTTCTAAAGAATAAAAATAAGGCAGAAGTTCTGGGATGTCACTTCTTTAGATCGGTGAAAAAAGACTGTTTTAACTTCCATCTTGGTAGCGGTCTCTCGTTGCTGGCACTTTTTCTTGGTCCCTTCCTTATTCACTCTGATGAAGCAGGCTGACTTGTGCGATCTTCTGTGGAGTGGACCACGGGGCAGGGAGCTAGGGGAGGCCTCCAAGCCCCGACACGTGAAGAACTAAGACCTTGGTCCAAGAGCCCTTGAGAGAATCTTGCCAACAGCCATATGAGTGAGCTTAGAAGCAGATCCTTCTCTGGCCAAGTCTTCAGATGAAGACCATAGCCCCAGCCAACATCTTGATTGCAGGCATATGAGATGAGATGATACTAAAGCAGAGGACCCACTTAGGCTGTGCCTAGATTCTTGAAACACCGAAACTGTGAGATAAGAAATGCGTGTTATTTTAAACTGCTAAGTTTTGGGGTAATTTGTTACAGAGCAAAATATAACTAAGGCACATCTGTTTTTTCTTGATCTGTTGGGAACTGGATTCCTTTATTGGAGGAGTCCAATTCTCCTTCCTGTTTCCTTCCTCAGCTACACAAAAGCAAACACACACACACACACACACACACACGGACACACACACACACTTGTTTTAGTCTGAGGCATTCTGGACATTGGTATTGACACGACTTCAGGCCCACCAGAAACTGCCCAAGACCCCGTTAGCAATGCCATAATAAGATGGGTAAATTCTCAGTACCTCTGACACCGCTCAAGGCAGAATCATAAGCGATGCTTGTTTGATAACGCTGACGCTGTGTCACCGCCCGGAAGGCCATCTGGTATTTATAGGAAGCCGAAAGTTAGGCACTGGGGAAAAATGAGTTCCAGACTGTTGCACTTATTTTCAGATAGAATCATATTCTCTGAAAAATTGCGTAGGATGTTGAACTGATAGGGAATTCACCATGATTGTATGGCTCACTGGGCTTGTATTATGGTGGAGAAAAATCAGGTTGGGAAGACGACAGTCACATTCTCCTCCGCCGGCCGGTGATCGATGTTCGAGGACAGGCTGGAGACGCGGCCGCATCCTTCTTCCAACTAGAAGGCACGCCGCTGCATTTCAAAGTAAATCCGCAGTAGGAAAGCTGCTTTGACAGACACGGTGTGAGGCTCATGCCACTGGTGGCACGCACTGCTAGATGAAACTGGAAGCTTTGAGATAAGCATTTGGCAATTCAAAGAGGCATCCTGTCTGTCGTTTGTAATGGCTAAACCCTTGGAGGAAAATACAGTCTCACATGGAAGGGTTTGGGGGAAGTAGGCTTGGTCAGTCAATCAGTTGGCCAGCAAATGCCTCTTGTATGCCTACTGGGTGCCCAGAACCATGCTCTTGATGGGAAGATAGAGTTAAATTAGATTCCATCCTGTTACCAGATAGGCCATGGAATAACACAAGTTGCAACACATGTGAACATAATTGTAATACAGTGAATGGGGGGTGTGGGCTTTGTGGGAGGCCATGTAGAGTGATTGGTCCTACCCACAGGGAACAGGGAAGGAAAAAATAAAGGCTTTCCTGAGTAGGCAAATAATTTGAGTAGGTAAGTGGCAGGGTAAGGATCTAGGGGAGCCCGGGGCATTTGAGGTTGAAGGACCAGCCCGTGCAGAGGCCTGGAGGTGTGAGTGAGCATGGCCGGGTTGGGGAATTGAGACGGCCATCACAGAGGACATGTGTACAAGGTGAGAGGAGGCCAGAGGGACTGCCGAGGCTGGTCTCAGAAGGCCTTGAGGGCCAAGCCGAAGGTTAGGTTCGGTTTCAAGGGCAACAGGGAGCATGTAGCAGAAGGCATAGGCAGATTTGGGGTTTGGGAGGGTCACTCATAGGTCCCAGAGGAAGATGGGTTGGAAGAAGTGAGCATAGGGGCAGATAGAGCAATGAGATTAGAAACAAGGACACGGTTTTTCTGCCGCTCTGAACCATTCCTAACTATTTGCTGTTCTGCTTTTTTTCCCTTTGGATTAACCATGGTCATCGCCAACTGGTGGTAGACACCTGATGGGGAGGTGATGCAGGTACAGGTAGTTATTTCAGAAATCCTCCACGTGTCTAGGAAGGGAGGGAGATTTCCAAGGCCCGTCTCAAAGAGCACCGTGGGGCCCTAGGCAGAAGGTGGTCTGGCCGTGGGGAGGCTGACTGTTCTGGTTTGCCAGGATGCATGAGTTTCAGTGCTAAAACCAGGAATGTCCTGGGCAACCGAGGACAGTGTGGTCACCTGACTCAACAGGGTAATGCCGGCCAGGTTCCCCTCCCTTCTCAGCCAGATGTTCCCATACCTCCCCACTCTCTATTTTTGAGTTTCCGGGTCTGCGTCTCCCCTCAGTTCTCTGACCTTTCTATCTGGGATGTACATTGACCACCTTCTGAAGACGAGAGGCCTGCCCGCACTCCCTCAGCTGTAGCCGGGCCCAGGGCTCCTTGCGCAGACCAGGCAGGTGTCCCATGGGCAGGTGCCACCTGCTTCACCGGAGCCGCCCCCCGTGCAGGACCCTTGCGTGGCTGGTCCCCATGTCCCTAAGGCTGGTTCTGGCCTCCTTCTTCTGCATCTTAGGAAGTGGGCCTGCGTTCCCCAGCTCCAGGTACCTTTACTGGCCCCGTGTTCTTCTCCAAGCCACTCCATCCTTGAGTTTGCCTCTGCCCCGGGTTTTTTGCTCTCTAAAAGGATGGGCTTGGTGAGGCTTAGGCCCAGGCCAGTCCTGTGTGTGCCATTCATAGGACTAGGAGGACGCTGTTGCCTCAGACAGTAGTTGCCATGTTGCATGTGAGAGCTGAGAGGAATGCAGTCAGGAGCAGCGTTGGCACGATGTTTTTCCGTGCTTTGTAGCTAAAACGAAAGCCACCGGAAGTGACCTTTGCTCCACGCATCAAGGCCATGGCTCATCTGCCTGAGTTTTTTTTTTTTTTTTAAATATTTTATTTATTTATTTGACAGACAGAGATCACAAGTAGGCAGAGAGGCAGGCAGAGAGAGAGAGAGGAGGAAGCAGGCTCCCCGCTGGGCAGAGAGCCCAATGCGGGGCTCGATCCCAGGACCCTGGGATCATGACCTGAGCCGAAGGCAGAGGCTTTAACCCACTGAGCCACCCAGGCGCCCAGGGTTGTTGTTGTTGTTTTTTTTTTAAATTATGTTAGTCACCATAAAGTACGTCATTAGATTTTGATGTAGTGTTCTAGGATTCATTGCGTGTTACATGCACTGCTCCATGCAATCTGTGCCCTCCTTAATACCCATCACCGGGCTAACCTGTCCCCCAGCCCCTCCCTTCTAAAACCCTCCGTTTGTTTCTCAGAGTCCACAGTCTCTCATGGTTTGTCTCCCCCTCTGATTTCCCCCAATTTTCCTGTCCTTCTCCTGATGTCTGTTCCCACCCTCTCCCTGCTAGATAGCTGTGAATCCTCTCTGTGCCTGGTTTCCAATGAGAGGGGAAACATGTCACTTCTTCCACAAAGATTTGTTGAGTGTCCATGCTGTGGCTCTGCAGTTGGCTCTCCACCGCGGGGGTATGTATCCATAATGGTGCCCGCCATGTCCTTCCCCTTCCAGGAGTCTGTGCAGTGCCTGTTCTCCCCCTTCTGGGAGAGGCTTCTCCATCATTCTGAGCAGAATGGTCTCCTTATACGGTTTCCACATACAGGTTTCATTTCTACCCTCCAGAACCTTAGTAATTCCTCCGCTTTTAGGAAGCAATGGCTCCCCCATCTTGGAATCTGCTCATCTTAGTTGGCTTGGGCATTGTAACAAAATACCATGCTGCAGGGGTTCAACAGGAGACTTTTTTTGCCTTCACAGTTCTGGAGGCTACAGGTACCAGGTCTAATAGGGCCGTTTTCTGGCAAGGGCTCCCTTCTGGACTTGCAGGTGGGCTGCCTTCTCATGTGTCCTCACATGGTGGCGTGGGGGGTGGCCGTGCCTGAGTGCTCTTTGGTGTCTCTTCCTATGGAATACTAGTCCTGTCAGACCAGGGCCTCACCCTTAGGACCTCAGTGAACCATCATAACCTCTTCAGACTCCTTACGTTGGGGATTAGGGCTTCAATGTACCCATTTCTCAGAGGGGGACAGAGTTCAGTCCCCAACAGTGCGCTCTTCCATGGCTGACTCCTTACCCCCCTCCTGGTCAGAGAGCTTGGCTGTCTGCTTGAGGGCCCTCCCGGGACTGGTGGTGGTAGCTGAGGTGGGGGAGGCATGGGTGGAGGGAGAGCTCGTTCAAATGGCATCAAGAGGAGGAAGTGGAAGGAAAAAAGAAGAAGCTTCTGTGTTCTAGATGCCAGTCACAACCGTTCTCCTAGGATGAGCTCAGTTATTTGGCAGCGATAGCACGCTGTCGCCAGAAGGTGAATTTTGTGGTTGCCATGTGTGAGCTCTGTTTCCTAGCGAGGGAAGGCAGGTCCTGGCAGGTGTCGGGAAAGGGAGGAAGGGGAGGGCAGTGGGACCAGGACTTCACTGCTTCCCACCATGCTGCTGGTGCTCTCGGGGGAGTTTGGTTTAGTGCAGAATGTGAGGCCCAATAACTGGGTTTGTGTGGCTGGTTCCTCCAGCAAAAGCAGATGTTTGGTTGATGGGCAGGTATCTGGTTCCCAGAGACGGACGACTGCATCAGACATCAGATGAGAACAGAATTTGGCCCACATCTTCTAGAATGGAGACTTGCAGGGGTAGTGGTCTGGCCCTCTGGGCTGATGATGAGCATGGCCTCGGGAGAGATGCCTCAGAGGGCAGGGGGATGGTTTGTGATCGCCCCAGATGCCCTTCGGGTGCTCCTTGCCATCAACAAGCACCACTCAGGCCTCCCCCCTCCCCCAGCTGATTAGAAACAAGTCTGGTAGATAATGGGTAAACGTTGCCCAAATGACTGCTTTCTTGAATGGGTACCAAGTATGCAGCCTAGAGCCAGGCTTCCTCATTCGGGGATCCTCTCTGTAGTTCGATCAGGCACAGATACAGAGACACCGAACTAGCAGCGGCAAAAGCGACACGGTCATTCCAATACGCATTTGCTGATCAATAGTGGAGGAGAAATTTCAGGTACTTAACAAATTGTTGGCGGACACATTGCCATGGCAACTGCTAATTCTTGTGAGCCCATTCAGTCACAGGTTCTTGAGGCCCTCTCTCTGACATATGCTTGCTAGGGCTGAGAACACTTGTCTTCCTGTAAACACCGGAGTAAATACTTTCTTGAAATTAAGGGGGAAAAGAAAACCCTGTCCCTGTCCTTTTGGCTTCAAGGGTGTGAGAGCGGAGAAAGGTTTGCTCCCACACAGGTCTCCAGCCCTATCATGTTTGAGTGCCATCTCTCCTAGCCTAATCTTCTTTAGACTTTTTTTTTTTTTTTTAGATTTTTTTTTTAATTTATTCACTTGATAGACAGAGAGAGATCACAAGTAGGCAGAGAGGCAGGCAGAGAGAGAAGGGGAAGCAGGCTCCCCGCTGAGGAGAGAGCCCGATGTGGGGCTCGATCCCAGGACCCTGAGATCATGACCCGAGCTGAAGGCAGAGGCTTAAACCACTGAGCCACCCAGGTGCCCCTAGACTTTTTTTTTTAATTAAAAGAAAATTGTCAGGTTTGTATGCAATGGCTCTTTTCTGTAGAAAATACAGAAAAAAGGGAAGAGCACAGAGAAGAAATAAACCCCCCACATGCAGAAGAACAGTGGGGATTTAATGTTCTCTTTGGCGTACTTCCTTCCCAGGCTTTTTAAAATATTCACGTTTCCGTATTTGTGTATTTTAAACACAATTGGAGTCATTATCTATGTGACCGCTGATTTCATATCCTGCTTTATCACTTAACGTTTATCATCCGTCACGTCCCCACTTTGGGTGACGGGGGCATCCGAAGGCTGGAGAGCAGCAGGGGCTTCAAGTGCGCGAGCGTGCCGGCGCGTACTCACCCGCGCCCGCGCTGTTTTCGAATGCTTATGGGTCCCTTCACATTCATAGAAGTTAACACTCAACCCAGAATCTGTGCATGCAAGTCAGAAATTATGTCCCCGGGAGAGAATGACTCTCTCCAGCTCCAAGGCTGTTAACGGTGACCCACACAGGTGCGCGGCGTGTCTCGCCGGCATGTGGTCGCAGCCTCGGTGCCCGGTGCCGCAACTCGTCTGCTGCCCCGCTGCCCCGTTGATGGGCAAAGCAAGACGGAGGATGGATGGTCTGTTATCCCGGCTGTTTGGTTACTCTAGTATTTCCAGCTTGGCGTTCTCCCGTGTCCCTGGAAGGGAAGGTGTCAGATACCAGAAAAATCGAAAGATGGGTCTGACGAGGTCCGTCTTCAGGGAAGGGGATGTGTTTTTCTTGTGCATTGGAGCAAGCGAGGAAGGGTTTTGTGTCGCGTGCCGGGACCCACCCTGGAATTAGTTGTGAAGTGAGGAGGTGTCTCCCCTTGGGGAGGAGGAAGTGGGAGGGGTGGGTAGAGGCTCGAGGACTGATACATTAGAGTTCCTACCACATCGGAGGCTTCGAGCCCCTTGTTGTGTGCTGGCTCTGGCACCTGCTTCCTGTCCCACCGAGCCCTTCCTGGCCCCCGGGACAGCAGTCCCCATAACCCTGTCCTACCCACGGGAAGCACCATGGCAGGACATCCCCAGAGCCCCTGCTGTCATCCCTCCCAAGTTGTCACCTCCACAGAACACAAGCCAGTTGCTCACGCTCTGTGGTGCGAGGACAGGTGCACCCCAGAGGTTCCCTCCTCTCCTTGCCCGATTTCTGTCCATTTCACCCCCCCCCACCCCCATCTTGCAGGTGCTGGGGCTCCCCAGACAGCTGCAGTCGCCCGCGTCCTGTCTGGGCTCTGTCCTACCTTCCCCTTCCCCCCGCCCCTCTCTGGGCATCTCTGAGGGCCGCCTTGCTGGGAGCAGCTGTTGATTCAGATTTTCATCAGGACTTTGATAATTAAAACTCGAAGCTCTTCAGACACTCGCGTTCCATTACATTGACGGAGCAGCTGTTTAAATTTGGGGCCGGGAACCAGAGCCTTGTGTGGTGAGCTTGGGTTTGGATTAATCAAGTCTGCAGATTCACTCTCCTTAGCACCCAGAGAGAGAGGCTTTGGGAAAGCAGACCCCCCCCCATCTCCCGTATATATGAACAACCGCTCTGTGTGGGCGTCGTGATGTGCTTCTTGTGGCTAATAGTGTGTGCGGCTTGGAGGGAGACCATGTGGCTTTGGATCTCACCTCTGCCCTTTATTGGCTGTGTGATCTTGACCTTCACTCACAAGAATTGCTAGTGTTGGTCATGGAGGGTTTGAGGACCAAGTGAAACTGAGCACAGCATCAGTGCTTAATGATCGTATTTATGGAATTTTATATCCTGCCCCCGAGGGTTCATCCTGTCTTATCCTATGTACGGAAGAGGAAACGGAGCCTCGCAGGGGTGAAGTCGCGTATGTGAGCCCACGCAGGTGGCCAGTCGGGTACTGAACTTTGAGCTCCAGTCTGCCCGCCCGCCGGCATGGGTCTATCCCACTCTGTGTCTGCTTCCGTCTCTGCCTTCTTTACTTGCCGTCTTTGTGCCTTTTGTTCCCGTCCTTGACTTGCAAGGCAGTGGCCTTGGCTCTGGGATATGCCACACTCTCCCCATTTTGAGTGGACAGGTAGGAATTTCTGGATGAATGGAGTTTCTTCATTTTTTTTTCTTGGCCCCGAGTTTTCCTACCCTCCCTTCGTGTAGACATTGACACAGCAACCTTAAAAACACCCCCTACCTCATAACCCATGTTGTGGTGTCCAGCGCTGTGGGGACCTGGCAGGGGAGAGAGGGAGAGCATCAAGCTGTGCACAGCGGACACACACATGTGCACGCACTAGCAGGGAAGCCTCCTCTTCCTGGTGTTACCAGTCTCGGAAGGGGGGCAGGCTGGAGTGGGAGCTGGAGATAGCCCCTCCAGGAGTGGCCGTTCCATCAGTAATGGTGGGAGTTTTGGCAGCAGCTCCGTCCTTTGCCGGGGACATCTTGTAAGTGTGGCTGTCACCCTGCTGGAGCCTGACTTGTGTGATTTAATTCCCGTCCCCCCGCAACCCTGCAGGTAAGTATGATTTCCTCTGTGTTGCAGGTAGAGCAGTGGGACCTGGAGCGTTTCCAACAGAGGCCCCAGGACCCGCGGGGAGTAAGTTGGAGGCTGGAGTTAGAACATTAGAACCCGCCTGCGTAGACCTTGGAGCCTGCATGCCCGTGCCCATGGCGCAGGTTCTGACACAGCCCGTCAGTTTCCCCTCAGACGCCATCCTGTTGGGGTAGAGAAGTGGAGTCCAGGCTCAGGTTTCTCTGGGAAGTGCTTCCAGTGGGAGATTTCTCTCCTCTGTGAAACATGTTTCTTTGATCCCTTATTTGATACCGTAAGCTCCTTAAAAGCATCAGGGGCAGTGGAGTGAATTGCAATGAGTTGCTTTGAGAAAATATTTGTTCTTGGCTACTTGAACCGAATGGTCACTGGAGAAGAGCCAGGAGTGGGGTTAGAGCTAACACAGCTCATTGCTGGCATCTGTGACCTGAGGAAGGGCAGTGCAGGGGGCGGGGGGGGGGGGCGGGCAGGTTTAGGAAGTGAGGAGAGGAGGAGGGGTGGGGGGCAGGCCCCAGGAGTGGGTGAGTCCTCCTCTGTGTGGGGTCTAGGGAGCTTGTAGATGTCGGAATGTGGCTCACACTCGATCAGGGATTGGGGGGCACACCAGAAATGGTGCCAGGGGCAGGTGCAGAAGCCCCATCATGGAAATAACAGAGTCTGAAGGAGACACACTGCCTTCCAGAAGTCTAGCTCACAGGCTGGTTTGATCTCATGCTGCTGCTCCAGGAGTCAGTGGGCAACAAACTAGCCAGACTTCCTGCTCCTTCCACCAGCCAGGAGTTACCATGAGAAGAGAAAGCCCACCTAAAAGACCTAGCTGGTGGGGTCTAACCCCTCTAACCCCCGGAGGCATTTGGAAGAACACTGTAGCAAGGCAATTTCTGAAGGCCTTACGTGAAGCTGGGGCTTTGGGGTAACGGGATGTCTGATGCTGGGAATCTTCAAAGGGACTCTGGCAATAACAGACACCAGGTGATAACACACAGTTGACAGTCCCCTCCAGATCCAGGGCAGTGCTGGGAATCAAGCTTCCTTTGCTCATCTGCTCTGCTCTTCTTTGGCTGGTGGCCCTCAGAGTGTTCCTAGAGCAGAGCCTGCAGTGGTCTCTGGAAAACTGTTAAAAGTTCAGCTCCATGGGCCCTGCCCCAAGCCTGCTGAATCAGAAACGGAAGCAACCCCTGTGACTGCCCAGGTGATTGCGATTCACCATCATGTCTGCAAACCACCGCTGCAGGCCAGTGAGACCCCAAACATGGCAGGTCGCCATCGGTGGTTCACGAATCCTTTGGTGGGATGTGGACCGGGTGTTCACAGGCATTGAAACACCTAGAGAAATGGCTTCCCTTTTCTTCCTTTTACTGTCCCTCCAAAAGGGGACCTCTCAGTTTTGGGGTGTCTGATGCCTTGCCTTTTAACACACCTGCCTGCTTTTCTCTGGGAGAAAGGAGGCCTCAGGATGAGAACCCAGGTGAGCAACCGCATCTTGTTAATGTTTCCGTGCTTTGTTTGTTGTTAATTTTGCTTTTAGCCTCTTTATGTGTTCATGGCACACGAGAAATGGGCTTCCAGGTGTGGTAGGAATACAGTTTCCTTTTAAAGAAAGTTAAGAAAAGAGTCACTTAGAAAATACTCGTGCAGGGGGAACTAGGATCTGTCGCTGCTGGTGCTGGCGGCCTGGGAGAGTCTAGGAGGCATGGTTAGAAGCCAGCACTGCTGGGAAGAGAGGGTTTATGGACCTGAGGGTGGTCACAGCGATTCTTCTGTTGTGGACAAGGAGGCAGCTGCACTGCATGCAGTCACCTGGGAGGCTCTTTTAAAATACGGGCGCTTGGGTCCCACCCCTGAACTCCTGATGGAGCCTGGTCCAGGAATCTGCATCGAACAAGTCCCCAGGGTCTTGCCAGATCAGCCCATCTTGTGGAAGCCCATTCCTTATGTGTAAAGAGAGGTCAGTGGCGGTTGTGTTTTGGGATTGGTGTAAGACACAGGTAGTCGGCCAGCTGTGATGTTCTCCGCCTATATGCACCATTTTGTGTGAGCTCAGCTCTCGTCACCTGGAGGATGTAATACTCTGTCACGGCACGGAGGTTACGAAGGAGTTCAGGACCAAGATGAGGCCAGGTGTCTATGGGGTTTTAAGACACGTTTTTGGTCCTCTTGGCAGCTGTGCTCCTTGCAAGGCATACTTTCGGACTTCAGGTGCTTTTCCCCATGAGGCTTACACGTGTGGCCTCGGATCCTGGCCAGCGCCACTCAACCTGTTTATCAGACCATGGCTGCTCCTTTTACCAGAATGGAAGGCTGTTTTACGTGCAGATGCCACCCCTTCCTCAGCCAGCTCTATGTTGTTTGAACCCAGAGATGCTGAGGGGCTTTGCGGCACAGGCTATGACGGGGAAGGGAAAAAAAGGGCTAAAAAGGTAGGTTTAAAGTGGCGGTAAAGGGGATTCTTGTGAGAGTCCGCAGCCTGTAGCAGAATGCATGTTCCGCTGGAAACGCGCTGGGTTTCTGCGACATTGGAGAGTGTTGGCCGGAGGAAACCAGGGCCGTCCCTCAGTGTGTGAAGCATCCTTGGGCCCGGCAAGACATGTGGACACTGGAGACGGGTGCCAGGGCTTCTGACTCCTGTATGTCCTCCTTGTGTGACCTTGTTAAATCATCTGCTCCCTCCAGACTTGAGTTTTCCCAAAGGAAAAATGGGGGTAATAATGAATTTGCCTCCTGGGGCTATTATGAGGGGAAGGGCTAAGAGGAGCGAACAGGAGAGGGTTTTGTCACCTAGACGGTGATGTGCGGGTGTTGGCTGCCCGTCGGTCACTGGGAGAGTTATGTGTGGGCATTTCCGGTCAGGAAGCCCTAATTGAGTTTTAATCCCCGTGGTCTTGCACATTTAGGGAATTTGTATGTCATTTGGCTCAGAGGTGGCAAATTCATGGACCATGAGCCCAGCTCCACGCACAGGCAGGGACTCTTCTGAGTACATAATGTTCTTTAACAATTGCTTCGGGACACCTTCAGATGGCATCTGGAGTCTTGGATTTGTTGAACATCTGCCCCTCTGTATTGCCCAGTCCGTGGCTTTGTGCATTTATATCACCTGTGGGCCCAGAGATCCTTGGAAGTGACCTCTGAAGTTCTGGGTTTCCAGGTGTGGTTCCTAGGTGCAGTGGAGGGACTGCTGCGTGCACGATCGGCTCTCCTGCCGTCATGATTTGGCGTGAGTAGTGTGGGGCTGGGGCCAGGGCAGGGTTATTACTGAATGTCACCTGTCAACCGACATCAGGTGGAGGGCCCTTCCCCAAACAGCCATGAGTGAGGTGGTGGGAACCTCGAGATGGGTGGGAGGGGTGGTCCGGGAGCCCTTCCCTGAGGAAGCCTTGACGCTTGAAGGACATTTCCAAGGGCAGTGAGACTGTAAGAAGAGAGTGGTCTAGGCCTCACCTGTCTGCCAGGGGACGGACACGAATGGATGACCCACAGTTAAGCTAGGCTGAGATGTGGATTATCTCCTTCCGAAGGCAGACACCCTAGATGGATCTGTCCGTGTTCTTACGTGGAGAACTGTGAGAAAACACAGTTCTGCTCAGAAGTGTGCAACAAAAGAGAATTTCATGAAGCAACTCCTAAAATGCCCACTCCTAGAGGCTACGGAAGGCCCCGAGGGGTGCTGAGGCACCCAGGGGAGACTCGGAGGAACAGGCTCGCAGGAGGGTGGTCGTGGAGGGTTGCCATACCTGTCGGTCATCCGTGTGGATGTGTCCATTCAGGCAGTCTGAGCTACAAGTTTCAGAGTCCAGGGAACACAGGTCTGGAATAAAGATGTAAAATTGGGAGCCGTCAGAGTACAGCTGCTATTTATAGTCCTGGGCCTGCAGTGAGATCCTCAGGGAAGCAGAGAGAGGAAATGCACCGACTGAACCCTGAGCACTCCGGCATCTCGCAGCCAGGAAGGTGAGCGAGAGGCTGGCCTGGAGGCTGAGAAGGAGTGAGGCGGAGGGGCAGGCCAACAAGACCAAGCTGTGTCTGAATCCAGGAGGAGGCAGCAGCCAGTCAAGTCCACACTGACGATGTCTGAGAGGTGACCTTTGGATTCAGCAACAGGAAAGTCACAGTGTCACCTTCCTGGTGGCAGTGAGGGCCTGATCGTCACGGGTGCCGGGTAGATTGGCTTCCGATGGAATACAGTGACTGCAGAGGGTCCTTTCCTGTTTGGTCTCCTTCTAAGGGGAGGAGTCAAGAGATGATGAACACGTACCCTTTTATGGGCCCACAGTAGTTTTCTATTTTGAAATGAAAATAACGAGTTTTTGGAAAATGGGGAAGATGAAAACGGTACCCTAGACCCACCTCCCTTGTATCACCCCTGATAGAACACATTGTAGTTTTCAGCCCCCAACCCCCTCCAGACGTCTAATTTTTTTTTTTTTTTTTAAAGATTTTATTTATTTATCAGAGAGAGAAGGGGGGAGAGAGCAAGCACAGACAGGCAGAATGGTAGGCAGAGGCAGAGGGAGAAGCAGGCTCCCCGCTGAGCAAGGAGCCCGATGTGGGACTCGATCCCAGGACGCTGGGATCATGACCTGAGCCGAAGGCAGCTGCTTAACCAACTGAGCCACCCAGGTGTCCCCAGACGTCTAATTTTTAAACCACTTACAAATGTTAACGCAGGATCAATCCTCTTCCAGCTTAACATTTCATCACCAGCAGTCTTCCGTGCTGTCTCTTTGCCACGGTAACCTGGGTAGTTAAAACTTGCATGATCTCATTAGGACCCGTGCCCAACCTCCGTATTTCCTGTGGAGTCTGAGACTAATGAAGGGGATGAAGAAAACGTCTGTAAATATTTTGTTGGTTTGCAAACATAAGCACTCTTAAATCCAGCTTAATGATCGCTCAGTTTAATTAAACACTCTTGGTCTAACTCGTTACCCACTTCTTTGCACTGATTACTGCCCTGATATGAAAGGAAAGATCCAAATGTGCCTTGGAGGTTCTTTTTGAATCCCCTACCCCTTGTTTCTCTTCTCTCTTTGCACAAAGGTGAAGGGAGGAATCTGGTTCTGCTCTATACATTCTTCTTCCTCTTCTTTTTTTTTTTTTTTAAGATTTTATTTATTTATTTGACAGGCAGAGATCACAAGTAGGCAGAGAGGCAGGCAGAGAGAGAGGAAGAAGCAGGCTCCCTGCTGAGCAGAGAGCCCGATGCGGGGCTCGATCCCAGGACCCTGGGATCATGACCTGAGCCGAAGGCAGCGGCTTTAACCCACTGAGCCACCCAGGCGCCCCAGCTCTGTACATTCTTCTTACCCAGCTTTTTGTTTAGGAAAAAGTTCTCTAATTTTTTTTTTTTTTTTTTTTGGTCTGTGACCACAACTCCCCTCCCCTCCCCACCCCTGTAAAAAATGTATGAAGATTTGTTTTTTCCAGACTGGAAGTGCTAGCAGTGTAGGGATCATTGATCAATGTGTGTAAGTAACTACCATCTCCTTCAGGTGCAGAATTGTTCCCTCCCCCTAAAAGTTTCCCCGCCTTTTCCTTCCCCCTTCTCTGCTTCTCACTCCCCACCCCCCACCCCCCTGCGCACCTTGCCCCAGGCAGCCACTTACCTGCTTTTTGACACGATAGTTTTTCCATTTCTACAATTTTATATAAAAGGAATAAAATGGAATACAGTCTTTTGTACTTGACTCTTTCACTTAGTCTGTCTTCTTTGCATGTCTTAATATTTCATGCCGAGTGGTCTTCCATGGTTCGGACCTCCCCCAGTTTGTTAATCCATTCACTTTTTCTTCGCTGCTTCTGACTCCACTCACTCACTTCATTCATCCTTAAATTGCAAGTGACAGAGACGGTCAGAAAGCTTCTTGTAAGGTTTTTGATCCGGGCCTTCAAAATGCTGAGTGCTTTACCTGGGCTCACTGCCCTCCTTTTGCGTGATGAGCATGAATTATAACAGAGCCCGCTGGAATCCTGGGTGGGGATTGGGTTCTGAAATCAACAGATAGGTTGGGAATTGCATACCGTCACAGTGATCCTCGGACAATGCCCTACATCACTCGTGATGAAGTATTTTGGAGTGAGTAATTTTTCCGCCTGCTCCAGTTGAACATTAGTTGAGCTAGACTGAAGGACTGAACAACAGAGGATGCAGATGAGTAGACAAGAAAGGCATTCCTGAATTTAATGCGTGGGAATTCTGAGGTCTTCATGCTCTATTTTAAGTCTCTAACTTTCACTCAAATAATTTTATGTATTCGTTTTCACAGAGTGGGGATTTTTAAAAGATTTTATTTATTTAGAGAGAGTGTGCAAGTATGCATGAGCAGGGGAAAGAGGGAGAGGAAGAGGGAGAATGTTGGACTCTGTGCTGAGCATGGAGTCCAAGGTGGGGCTCGATCCCAGGAACACGTACATCATGACCTGAGCTGGAATCAAGAGTTGGATGCTTAACCTACTGAATGATGCAAGTGCCCCAGATAGTGGGGATTTAATGAGACAACACTTGTAAAAAACAATGAACCCATGGTTTGACCCATGGCGTGTATGGTGATATGATCTCATGGATTTAAAGTTACCTCTCGCCAGATATAGACCCTAGTTTTTGAAAAGTTGTTCAAAACTTGGTGACTTGGTCTCCGACTTTTTTAGCTGCTGATCTTTGGTATGACCCCACAGACTGGTCGTCACTCTCATGCCATTGAGCATTGGCCTTATAAACCCCTTGTCATACATCTGTACATGAGTATTCAGTACTGAAAGGGATTTTAGATGGTGGGGTCTGGCCACCCTCAGTCACAGAATGGGGAAAAAGCACATCTAGCTTTCCTGGTGTACAAAGCCCCAGCAGCTGTGTGTCTTAAGACATATGCTATTTAAATTCTTAGCTGCTTGCCCAAATCAGAAGTGTCCCTTGATATCTTCTTTGGGTGTACATTAGCACTGAAGGGTGCCCTGTGTTTTATTCATAAAAGAGGCATCAGCTTCCATTAGCCCTCTTTGTTGCCTGGTGTCAGCCCTTAGTCCTTGAGAAATGGGAACAATTGTTGTCCTTTACTTTCTGAAACCTGTTTTACTTTTTTTTTTTTTTTTTTTAGATTTATTTAGAGAGCAAGCATGCACACATTTGGTTGGGGAGGGGCAGAGGGAGAAGAAGGAGGCAGAGAATCCTTAAGCAAACTTCCTACTGAGCATGGAGACCAATGTGGGGCTTGATCCCAGGATCCAGAGACCATGACCTGAGCTGAAATCAAGCATCAGCTGTTTAACTGACTGAGCCACCCAGGCACCCCATCTGTCCTAGGGAGTCGTATAGTTGGTGTGGTATCGGGGAGGAAAAGTTTTATATAGCTTTCACCGTTCTTCTAGTTTGTCTCAGGATGCAATTGACATGAGACAGATACACAGGAGAAAGACTAACAAAGTTTAATAACATGTATGCTGGGAGAGACCCAGGAAAGCTGAGTAACTCCCCGAAATGGCTGAAGCCATCACCTTAAACACGGTCTTTAGCCAAAGACAAAAGATGCGGGGTTGGGAAGTCAGTTATGGGAGGTCACCAGGAAAAACAGAGTGAACAGGGGTTAAGAGTCTTGTGCAGATTAAAGTCCTCGCCTTCTCTTTTGATAATAGTTTCTAGAGATTTAGAGTCTTCCCCTTCTTCCTGTACAGCAGAGAGAGACACCCTTACAGGTGGAGGTGTCCTTTATACATGTAACTATCTCTTCAAAAAGGTAACTTGTACTTGCTTCTCACAGTGACTCCTCTGTTTGCGGTTTCTTAAAAATAACCAGCTTAAATAATATATCAAAGAGGTAGAGTTTTTAGTGGCAAAATTTGTTCCCCTAAAGTAGCATGAGCCAAGACAGCTCATGGTGTTAAGGGGTGGAAGAGACCAGAAGAGGGGGAACAGGTGGAGTGGGATATTGAGGTCACCAGGGTTCTTCTTGCCCACCATTTCCTTGAAAGACTAAACTGATGGAATACACACACCAAAACCTGAACGCAAATACCGGTACCAGTTCTTTTAATCTGGCAGAAGGTCTCTACCCCCAATCATGTGAAAGTTAGGTTTTACTTCCCTTCCTCCTGAGGGCGGTGGTGAAGAAAACATTGCAAGCAGTCAGTAGAAAGTATGGTTTATGAAGGAGGTGATTGTGTTGGTGGGAGGAGGGCTGTGCCCTGGTAGGACTGGTTGTGGTGGTGGGTGGGGTGAGCAGGTGGTCTGGGTCTGATTCACTGAACAGGAATTGGATTTCATGGCAGTTAGCCAGTCCTTGGAAAGGGCATGTGGGGAGGAGACACACCCTACTAACATTTGGTTAAGTTAGTTGCTAATTTGTTGGGATTGGTCAAGAGAGACATGGTTCAAGTGATCATTTCTGAGACACAGAAGGAGAATACGGGGGACTGGTTTCTGACCTTGTCGTAGGTAATCGAAGGGGACATCCCAGGTCTCACTGAAGCCTTATGGGGGAAATGGTGGATCTTTCCAGTAAGCTGATGGCTAAATACAGAAGTGGGGGTGGTTTCTTAACCCTTCACTGTTATCCAGGAACCGAGGGCTCAGGTGACATTCAGCATTTTCACCAGCAAGCTGTGTCCTGACTTACCACTCACCCCATCGCACACGTGGGCAGCAGAATGGTGGTGCTGGGTGCTGCCCGGTTGCACCTGAACTAGAAGGAAGAACGAACCTGGAAGTGGGAGGGGAAGGAGCGGACCAGAGGACTTGGCACTTGAGCTCAGTGGGGCACGGAGCTTGTAGAAGCAGAGAATTGTACCTCGGTGACACTATGATTGTGCTCCCTAGTCAGATGGGGCCCCAGGAATGGCAGGCTTACCAGCCAGATGAGTGGTTGCCCCATCCTCAGAGTGCGACGGAGGGGGGAACCGTTCTCGCCCACCCACCCCAACCAGTGTCAAACTTCAGCTCTGTCCCTCACTGGCTGTATGAGTTCTGGAAGCGATTTCCTTATCACTACAATGGGCGCAGCGGTACCTGACTCTGGCAAGCTACCTCTTGGGCAAGCCGCTGTGTGTGTGTGTGTGTGTGTGTGTGTGTGTGTGTGTGTGTGTGTCTGTGTGTGTCTGTGTCTGTGTCTTGCCCTCCATCCTGGGCTGGTGGGAAGGCAGGATCCGTGTGATTTCCCTGGTTCGTTGTTTAACTTTGCTGAGCTCTTCCTTTGGTAAAAAGTCAGCTCCAGTGAGGGAAATGGCTTTTGAAAACAATAGCAATTTATCTGTCTCCTTCAGTAAAGCTGCAGACACGTCGGGAGGGAGGGGTGTTCTTATGGTGGCTGCCTGTGCTACTTAACATCACAGCGATCCAAGACACATCAACACCTCATTGCTGTAGGGAGCGGGCGTCACCTCCCCAGCCAGCCTGTCCTGCTCGGGAGCAGCCAGTCCTGAAACACGAAGTTGCCGTGCCGACTGGAAGGCAGTTTGCAGAGGCCCTTCAGGCTCAAAGGTCTGCTGGCAGGGCAGGAGATCTGTACACCTTCCCTGTAGCCAGGCCGGGCCTGAGAGGGTGTTCCCAGGGGCCCTGCTGTGTGTGTGGGGGTGGGTCTCTTAGCTGTGCCAGGACCTTTTTTTTTTTTTTTTAATATTTTATTTATTTATTTGACAGACAGAAATCACAGGTAGGCAGAGAGAGGGGGAGGCAGGCTCCCTGCCAAGCAGAGAGCCCGATGTGGGGCTCTATCCCAGGATCCTGGGACCACGGCCGGAGCCAAAGGCAGAGGCTCTAACCCACTGAGCCACCCGCACCCCTGCCAGGAGCTTTTTAATAGAAGCTCTGATTTTAAAGCACATGGTACATCATAGTGGACTCCCAGAGAGACCCCGAAATGACAAAGGCAATAATCCTGGGAGCCGTGTTTTTCTCTCCTCTGACCGCAAGACATTAACAAAGATATTAGTGTAGCCATCCACTTGGAGGGGCCACAGTTGGGAATGCTTCTGTTTCCTTAATTGTGTCTCTCGTCTTTTCCTCTTTATCTCTCGGTTTATTGAGTCACTGGCCAGCACACTCATGAGCTAGGACATTTAGGGAGGGTAGGGAAGGGCTCCCCAAGGCCATGTTTTCTAGGTCCCTGCCTCCCGCAAATTCGGTGTTATGCTTTAGCCGCTTTTTCTTTTTTCCCCTAACTGTATGTTTTGTAAGACCTCCAATATGTGCCAGGGAAGTACACGGGATAAAACAGCGAGCCCTCATCACCGGGCTTCAAGGATGATCACATCATGGCCAATTTCACGGTCCTCATGTACTCCTCCTACGCACTTACCTCTCCAGTATTGTTACTACAATACTGTTTTTCCACCATTGCCAGAATTCCTCATGTTTTTGTTTTGTCAAACCCTTCCCTCACCCTCAGTTCCTGGTAACCACTGATTTGTTTGATCTTCCTGTAGCTCTGATGTTTTGAGAATCTTAGGTAAATGAGATCATGTAGCAGGTAGCTTTAGGAGCCTGGCTACTTTCCGTTAACATAAAACATTTGATTCTTGTCTGTGACGTAGCATTGATCATTAGTTGGTTCCTTTTTATTGCTAAGTAGCATCCCCTATTTGACGTTTGAACCGGGTTCTAAGGATCCAAGGACTTGCAGAATCAATGGTGTTGCCTTCGTGGGTGATTCATTCAAGAGGCTGGGGATGGGAACACAGGTCTCTAACATTCTGTTTTCCTTCAGGTGAACTGATGTGACAGAAGAATGTTAGGCTAGGAGCTAGAAAAGGTGCCATCTTTCTGACTCAGACTTAAGAGAATTTTACTTGGTCCAGTGGTGGGATTAGATTGAAGATGTTATCTTAGGGTTGATCTGGAAATGTCTTTCCTAAGAAAGCAAAAACAATCCTGGTTGTGAAATCTGTCAAGTGGGGAGTATATAGGACATTTTCGTAAACAAAGATGGATGCAACCATCATAGCTAAAGACCAAAACGAAAACTTGCAAAGTCCAGTAGTATGTGTCAAAGGTATAAGACAATGCTATATGACAGGATTTACCCTGGAAATGTAGGGAAAATTCAACAGGAGGAAATGAAATATTATTTGTTATAGTGATAAATCAAAATAGAACAACCCTATGATTAATTCAGTGGTCTCAAAAAGGCGTTTGATAAAATCCAACGCCTATTCTGATTTAAAAATTAACGAGCAACCCAACACACCAAATGCTTTGGTCTACTAGAAATTGAGAGGAAAGCACTTATGATACTAAAACAATGGGGGAAAAAACCCCAAACTTTTTCTGAATATATTTTCTGGGAGGACACCTGGGTGGCTCAGTTGGTTAAGCATCTACCTTCAGCTCAGGTCATGATCCCAGGGTCCTGTGTTGGGCTTCTTGCTCAGTGGGAAGCCTGCTTCTCCCTCTGCCTGCCACTTCCCCTGGTGTTCTTTTCCCCTCTCTCTCTCAAATAAGTAAATATAATCTTTAAAAAAAACCACACATTTTTTAAAAAAAGATTTGAGAGAGTGTGAGTGCAGTGGGAGAGGGGCAGAGAGAGAGAACCTTTTTAAAAATTTTTTATTTTTTTACTAACATATAATGTATTATTAGCCCCAGGGGTACAGGTCTCTGAATCGCCAGGCTTACACACTTCACAGCACTCACCATAGCACATACCTTCTCCAGTGTCCATAAAGAGAGAGAGAATCTTAAACAGACTCCTGCCCTAAGCACAGAGCCTAATGTGGGGCTTAATCTCATGACCCTGAGATCATGACCAGAGCTAAGACCAAGAGTTGGAACCCTAATCGAGTGTGCCACCCAGGTGCACCAACTTTTTCTAAGTCTGAAGCTAATGTCATCATTTGCGCTGGAATTTTAGAAGCATCGGCATTGAAATTGTTAGTGAGACTAAATTGCTTAGTACCTCTGTCCTTCAATGGAAAAGGTAATAATAAATCATGGCTATTAAAGGCTGAATTGTGTTCTCCGGAAGGATATATGTTGAAGTCCTAACTCTCAGTACCTCAGAATGTCACCTTGTTTGGAAATAGGGCCTTTGGAGATTTTACCAAGTGAAGATGAGGTCCTTAGGGTGGGCCCTGACACGTCAAGAGTGGGGCCCTTAGAAAAAGGCAAATTCTGACCCTGAGACGTGCACAGAGACAACATGGTGTGAAGAAATAAGAGAATGCTGTGAACATGATGGCAGAGGTTGGAGTTGTGCACTTTGAAGCCAAGAGGCACTATAGATTTCCAGCAAACCACCAGCAGCTGGAGAGAGCTTCTCCCATGACCCTCAGGAGGAACCAACCCTACATACCCACCTACCCACCTGCTGGTTTCTGATTTCTCGCCTGCAGAGCCATGAGGCAGGACATCATGTCGGTATTTTAGAGCAGCTCTGGGAAACTCTGAAGTAGCTAATATTGGGCACCCACTCTATGCCACATGCTACTCCAGGCATGTCCTATCCGTAAAGGCATTGTAACTTTCACAACAATTTTATGAAGAAGAGGTGATGATTACTGATGTTTTGTTGACCAAGAAACTGAAGCACCAAGTCATGAGCAAAAACTGTCTCAAGGCCATGTAGCTGGGAAGAGATAGGACAGCAATTTAAACTCCGTCTATTTCCTGAACTGATCTCCAGCATTACCACTAATTATGCCCTGCTCAGATCCATAATAATTACAGTTTGTTGGTACTGATATATTTAGACACCTAGATCAATGGAACAGCTAGAAACTCAGAAATAGACTCATGTCTATGTAAGCATTTAACGTACAGCAGTTATCAAGGAGTAGCTGGATTATGCAGTCATGTTCGAACAATAACGAAAATACTTTAAAAAGTAAAATAGAGTTAGACTCATATGCCACATTATACATTAAAATTATTTCTCGACGAATTAAAGATTTAAATGTATTCATAATTTAACAAGAGAATCAAAAGCTGGTACAGGTGAATATTTATTTCTTCCGCAGCATCAAATACCAGAGTATCAGATAGTCTCTGTGGGCAGTCCTGCCAGAACGGGGGATGATTTGCAGATTTTACTTGATACTCAGCTATGTCCATATGGCAGAAAAGACTCACAGGTGAAAAGGAACTAGAGAAGTGTTTAAGGATACAGAAAAGAGTTAATGTCTTTACTATGTTAAGAGCGCTCGCAAGTTAGGATACTTACCAGCTCACATGCTGATAAGCAGCTTGATCATAAAATGACTAAAGTATTTGAACAGGTAATTACAGATGAAGAAATACCAGTGGCCAGTCGAGCTGATGAAAAACCTTCAATTTTCCTACGTTAGTAACTTTAAAATAAAAACCTCTGTGTTTCACCAGTTAAACTGGCAAAGATGAAAAACAGTGAGGTGCGCCTGGGTGGCTCAGATGGGTAGGTGTCTGCCTTGAGTTCAGGTCATGATTTCCAGGTCCTGTTACCGAACCTCATGGCCAGCTCCCAGCTCAGTGGAGAGTCTGCTTCTCCTCTCTCTGCTTCTCCCCCTGCTTGTGCTTTCTCTGTCTCTCTCTCTCAAATGAATAAATAAAATCTTACAAAAGTTAAAACTGTAATACTCAGCAGCGGCGAGGATGCAGAAGAAATGAGCCATGTCACGCATTGCAGATAGGGAGTATTAATGGGAACAACTATTCTGGAAGGTTGATTGGATGATCTCTGTATAAAATTAGCATGTCCTTTGACCTTAGAGATTGAACTTTCAAAATTTTTCCAGGGGAAACCAATGTAGAGATATTCTGAAGCTTATCTCCTTGCCTTATGAATAGTAAATTAAGGAAACAAGAAAAATAAAAGGGGATTCAGTTTAGTAAATTATTGGCATACAGGATGGCAGCCATTAAAATCAGATTTTAGAACATTTTGCAAAAAACACTCCTCATGTACTAATGCACTTTAAAAGCAGGTTGCAAAGCTTTATGTTCACTTTGGTTCCAATTTTTCTTAGAAAATAAATTTATATATCAGTGGAAAAAATTTATGTATATATGCCAGTGGGGAAAAAACTCAAAATCCGTAGATCTGTGGTGCCTCTTGGAGAGGTGAGTTTGGAGGGGATTGTGTTCTTAAATTTTTAAAAAAATTATTTGCTGTAGAAATGTATTATTTTATGATTAGAATAAAGCTAATAATCCTGACCTATATATGCACATAGAGTTTTATGAATAAGTAAATGTGGATTGGGTACCCCTATAGGATGAACACACCTTCCAGATGTTAATGACACCAAAAAAGCCATGTTGTCAAATGTACTGGTGCTAATAGGAATTTTGAATAGATGTGACTTATGGGTGAGTAGAATAGTCACTGGTTAATATCTATCAACAGCTGTAACTTCAAAATGTGTGGTGTTATGAGTCCATTTTACAGGCACTCAACTCCTAATAACAATATAGTAGCTAATACATATTTAGCTCTTAACATGTGCCAGACTTTTTTCTAGGTTCTGTGTGTTTATTGTTCCTGCTAACTCCCCTAAGAAATTCTATGAGGTTGTGTATGTATGTGTATGTGTACACCAAGATTCGCCAAGTGCCTAAGATAAATAGGGGAGATTTTTTTGGAGGGGCACCATGATTTAAGAAAACGTTCTTTTGTGATTAATTTCAAAGAAGTCTTTGTGCTCGGTAATCCCCTCCACCTCCGTGAATTTGAATTTATTTCGGGCGGTGTTTTCTTACTGTGCTCTCGAATCTCTCGTGGGTACCAAGGGAGTTCTCCAGGGGCTCAGCACCGTGTGGAGACTCAGCATGTTACTCTCAGTGATCTGTTGGGTTTGAGGCTGGTGCGAACTGTAGGCTCCTTGGGGAGGAGAAGGAACGAAGGTCCTTTAAGCCCACCTTCCATCAACATCCTTCCTCTAGTCTGTATTCAGTTAAAAAGCCGATGGAGTCTCCCTGTCTTGCCTTGTAACATTGATCATTTCCAAAATAACGAGGACATGATAAAGGAGGATGTGAGAATTGCCACCGGGTCCAGGATGGAGTGCGTTGCTGTGTCCCTGCAAGTTCCTGGTATAACGAGGTGGCTGGCTAGAGTAGAGCTCTGTTTCTTGAGGTTTGCCTTGAGGTTTGTCTCCCAGGACTATTGAGAAGCAGCCGAGAGAAATCTATGGAAAAGTTAATTGACGGAGGGGCACCTGGGTGGCTCAGTCGTTAAGCATCTGCCATCAGCTCGGGTCATGATCCTGGGGTCCTGGGATTGAGCTCTGCATCGGGCTCCATGCTGGGCAGGAAGCCTGCTTCTCCCTCTCCCACTGCCCCTGCTTGTGTTCCCTCTCTTGCTGTTTCTCTATCAAATAAATAAATAAAAGAAATAAAATCTTAAAAAAAAATAAAAAAGCTAATTGACGGAGATGTGGGTGATTGTCCTGAAAAGTGAATCAGAGCAGTTCCAAACTCTCAGGTGTGCAGCAGGACTCCTAGGGGCTGTGGGCTGGGGCGTGTCACGTGATGTAGCCTGGGGCTTCTGGTGAGAAACGCCTTCAGCCACACAACCTGCAGGGAATGAAGGGGATAAAGGTAACCAGCTTTAAGGTATCCCGGAGCAGCTTACAGCTTCAAGGCTGTGATGGACGCATGGAAGGAGCTGCCAGGGAGAAGGGAAGGGAGGAGGACTGGGAAAATTTCTAAGAGTCTGAAATACCTGTTGGTCTCAGCATGGTTTAGCCAACCAGGCAAATGTCTGAATTATGGTATTTTGCCAGAGCCGTGGATAATAGCAGTGTTTTCTAGCATAGTTGCTGAATGTTATTCTCCCCAAGATAAAAAAAAAAAAAAAATCCGAAATGCATGAGAGTAACCGTGTTGGTGACTGGTACAGATCTTGCCCCCCGTCTCTGCCTGAGATCTGTTAAGTGAGAAAGGTGAGCGGTGCAGCTGTGCGGGGGGCTGTAGAGGGTTGTCAATTGCAGACCGCGGGGTGGCCCTGCAGCATGTGAGGACATTGATGGCTTCTGGGGCTGGATCCTGCTCCTTGCCCCCTTCCTGCATCCTGTGAGCTAGTTTCAGGGCCCTCCACCTGTGCAGCCGCTGTCACAGTACCTTCCCAAGGCCTGGGCAGTGGA
Source organism: Mustela nivalis (assembly GCF_964662115.1). Lineage (NCBI taxonomy): Eukaryota > Metazoa > Chordata > Mammalia > Carnivora > Mustelidae > Mustela > Mustela nivalis. Next base: position 127,945,005 of record NC_139027.1, on the reverse strand, counting down.
TTAAGATTGGCAGATATTTTATCAAATTATCAAAAGTAAAATAGGTCCCCCCCCCCTTTTTTTCTTAAAGTGAGTTTTAACCACTTTAACAACTGCTATAGGACTCCCAACTTTTCCTTCATCGTAATTTCCTTCTGGGGGTTGGAGGTGGGGCTTTTGGCGTAGTCAGGGACATTTTAGGGATCTAGACAGTGGAAGTTGAAATGTAGTTTGGGTTCATGGGATATTTATATCTGTAAATATATATGTTAAAGTACGCATAGTGTACAGTGTCTGTACACAAACCAAGTGTGAATACAGTGTTATCTTCTTACGGAGGAGGAAATGGAAGCCCCAAGAGGTGAACTGGCTTGTCCAAGGTCCCATGGCCATGGGCTGGCCCCCAAGATGCTTGTCATCCCTGGGTTACAGTGTGCTCAGGTGGCGGCTTTGCTTCTCTAATGGCCGGCGCTCCAGAGGCCGCGGGAGGACTCTCTGCCGCCAGCTCCCTCTGCCCACTTTTTTTTGGTCACAGTGCCTGGGGGACATGTTCCCGTGCTTGCTGGTGGCATGTGGGAGCTTCTCTCAGCTGGCTTCAGGTGAGGAGAAGTTGGGCAGTCCTCACTCATGATCGCTTTGGCTTCCGTGGCGGCTCTCGGTCCTCACCTGGAAAATCATTTTGTCCAGACTCATTGCTTTCACTCTACCCTCAGCTCTTACCTGCTCAAGTTTGGGGGCGCTCCCAGGTGAGAGAAGGTCCCAGGACCTCTAGGGAGAATGGGTTGGGCTGTAGACACTGGAAACTGCTGAGGCCTTGGAATGCTGTTGATGGAAGCCGCAGCAGGTGCTCCTGTCCGGTGTCTTCCGTCTTTCCCACGGCCCGTGACATTCCACCGGCAGAGTGTCCTTGGTTTCCCAGGGTTTCAGCCACTTCCCCTCACACCCCGCCATCTTCTCAAGACTGGGTTCTATGGTGTGTAAAACGCTGGGCACTTTGGGTGGGCCCCAGCCATCTCCCATCCTCTTAAGTCTGTGAGAAAAAGTCCTAGCACCGTGGCCTCAAACTTTACTGTTTCTCTGCTACTTTTGCATTGTTTTCTTCATTTCGGTCGGTGTTAAGGTTGGAGGGTTTGATAAATTTACATTTATGCCCACCATCTTTCTCACTGATGCTGGTTTCCATGCTGCATTTTGCATTTCCGCTTTGCGTGAAGTCCTTCATTAAGCGACTAGTCCCTGCTGGTGGCTTTATCTTCCTGTTTCAAGGGCTGGGTCTCTTTGAATCGGATTCAGGATGCTGACATTTTCTGAAGCATATTTCACATTCCCGTGGTAGATCATTTTTAGAGGTCTACTCTTTAAGTTTTCACAATGATTTCTTTTGCTTTTTCCTTTTTTTAAAAATCTGCTCATAATATTTTTTTTTTCCCCCTGAAGATTTCATTTTGTGACTACGGGTAAGAGATAGCAAAGAAGAGAGACTTCCAAGGGTCTCAAACAAGGTCTTACCCACTAGGGGGCCAGAGACTCGGTTTTCTACCTGGTAGATACCGTGTGTTTCTGATCTGCGGGTTGGCAGTGTGCAGAGAACACATGACCAACCCACTTAATTCCAGGCACATAAGGTTCAACTTCCTTCCCCCAGATGCTAACAAGTGTCGATCTGCCATTTGCATTTAAATCCATTTCAGTGTCCGCCAGATGCCTGTGATAGTTTTATTATGAGCCCTTGATTTCAGTCCGGTTGAAGTTTTCACCTTTTCTGGTGTTGTCACAGGCATCACTGTGAGGTCCTGTGAGAGACCCTAAGGGGCTTTAAGCCAGATCAGTTTCAAGTGGAACGTGACTCAGGCAAGGTCACATAGCCAGCTGGTGGCAGGGCCCAGTCTAATGTGGGGGTTCCTGTCTTGTAGGCAGATCTTCAGTCTTCGAGACCATCTGCCACTCTCGTCCTGTCAGAGGCTGAGCTGTGATGTGATTCAGCAAGTGGCAGCTTTGTTAGAAGTTCATTTCTGTTCCGCAGAACTGGAGCCTGGGGTGGAGTCCGTGCTGTTGGGGCCGCCCTCAGAGGACCGTGTGCCTTGGGCATTTTCAGATCGTTGCCGTGTGCCTGAGCCAAGGATGAGAGAAGTGTTCATGGGTCCTGGACAGGATCTCCCGGTCAGTGGAGAGGCGGAGCTGGGGCCGCTCTGAGGTCCTTGGGTCTCTTTCTTGTGCTAAGGAATTTTAGTGACTGTCCTGCTCTGTCTTTGTAAAATGTTCATCAGAAGCCACTTCCTTGCCGACTGGGAGAGCGCCCTGCTGCACGTTTGTGGGTGCCCCTCTTGGTGAGATTTGCCTCTCTGGGGAATTAAAGGGTCAGCCCTGGAGAGAAGGGGAGAGTGGGCCGGCTTAGTACTGAGCAGCGAGTTTTGCCCGCACAGCCCTAACTGCTCTTACCCGGGGCGCCATCACAGTTCCCGACTGGACGGACCCAACCGTGCCTTCCCGGTAACTGGGGCTTTCCCTTACTCGAGGCCCCTTCATGCTGTGCCCTCAAAACCCCTCCATCCTCCATTTAACGCACATTTAATGCCCTGTGGTAGATGAGGCCCAGCTGGTGGGTTTGCCCAGCTTAACTCTTTTGAGGGAGCTTCTCACACCCAGTATACTTACTGTAGCACTCAGACCTCAGGAAATATTTTATCTTTACAATTAGCAGTTTGGTGATTTATGTAATACCAGATGCTATTATTGAGTTTAATGGACTATATGGAACTTTACGTCATTAAATACCAATATACTTCTATCAAGCGAGTACATACACCGGTATCTGCCAAGTGGTCCTCAATGTGTCTGAGGCTTCTGCGTGCACGGCCTCATGCGACAGAGAAATGATGACCTTAAGGAAGCAGAGTCAAAATCCACAAGTGAAGGGAACTTGGACCGGGTTCTTACAGGCCTCTCAGTGCCTTTGTCTTTACAGTGAGAATGAGTAATTCCTGCACCGTAGGATGGCTGCGGGGATTAAGCGAGATGGCGCAGAATGGCTGGCCTGTTGCCCAGCAAGGAGTAGCTGCTCAGTGAGACTCTCTCTGTCTCCGTACCTTGCAGATGTATTTATGGAGAGCCCGTCACATTCAAGACACGATGACAGATGAACACAGCGGCGGGGGGGGGTGGGGCTTACGTGCTTTATTTCTCCGTGTTTTCATTGTCAGGCTCCCCACCTCGAACATGAGCTCCGTCAAGGAGGGGCGCACGGCTGGGTATCCCTGCTCTCTCTCTGGGGCCTCGAATGAGGTCTGGCACCCAGTAGATAATCGGTGTAGGGTTAATGGATGACCTGCAGGCGTGGGCTGAATGAATTCGGAGACGATAAGAAGGAAGAGTAAGAATTGCCAGACTGGAGATGTGTAGTGTGGTTTCTTCATGTAAGAGACAGGATGCAGCTGAGAAGGCTTGCGCTGTGGGGTCAGACTGAAAGTCCTTCTCTTCCTTACTCTGCCTTTTACTACCTGTGTGGCCTTGAGGAAGTTACTTCTCTGAGCCTCAGGTTCCAACTTTGCAAAATGACATGCTGAATCCCAATGAACTCTGGTATGCTCTAAGGGGAAATTGGATAGTGCTTGTAAAGTGCCCGGAACTTCATTATTCAGAGTCAGAGAGTGGGCACAGAAGGCTGATTTTATTTTATTTTAGTTTTTAAGCAAAGTAAAAAAATTGTAAAGCCCTGGAAAGCTTTATATGACCTGCAGATGTCCCCTCTCAGGCATTCTCGATGTCTCAGAAGAGAATATTACAAGGGTGTGCTCCTTGCTGGGCCAGGTGGGAGAACTTGGCCACGGTCTCTCCTGAGGATCTGTGAGCTAGGTCACTAATGGAGCTGAGGTCTGGAATCGGGTCAAAGGGAGCACCAGAGTCGCAAAGAGAGCCCCATGTGGATCAGGTGATTGCACATGACCCTGAACACTAGGACAGTGAGGGGAGACTCAGAAAGCTGGCCTTGCTAGGGAGGTCTTGTCAATGGAGGCTTACAAAATATGGCTGCTTCTCTCTTTTTTTTCCCCCCTTCTGAATAAATTATATGTTAGAAATAAATTACTTTGGGGTGCCTGGGTGGCTTGTGGGTTAAAACCTCTGCCTTTGGCTCAGGTCATGATCTCAGGGTCCTGGGATGGAGCCCTGCATCAGGCTCTCTGCTCAGCGGGGAGCCTGCTTCCCTCTCTATCTCTGCCTGCTGCTCTGCCTACTTGCGATCTCTGTCTGTCAAATAAATAAATAAAATCTTAAAAAAAAAAAAAAAAACTTATTTGTGGAAGAGGTTTTTCGAAAGCTAGGAATTCCTGTAGTGCTAACAATGTTCGTGGTCACTTGGGTGGTGCCCCCCGGGGGCTAAGAATGTGGTGTTTGGGATAGGAGTTCTTTGGTTCAAATCCCAGCCCTGCCATTTCCTAACTTGGAGATTTGGGGCAAGTTATCTAATTGGTTCTCTGTTTCATCATGCATAAAGTGTGGGTAGTGATAGTAGGTGTCTCATGGGGCCCTTTGAGGATACAATGAAATATCTATCGAAATGCCTTAGCACAGTGCACAGCCCATGGAAGTACTCAGTAAATGCTAGCCTCTTTACCGATGGAGGTGTGGAGGCTCAGAGATTTTTCTCTGCTCCACTGATGGTCACAAAGAAAGTGCCAGAACCAAGCCACACATCATCTTCTGATGGTGAGTCATTCAGTCTTGAGGCTTGACCATACTTGGCTTCATTCATTCATTCATTCATTCACTTGGTGTTCACCGACTTTTCCTCAAACTCTTAAACATCAAGGTGCTCAGCTCTTTGAACAGTCCTGAAGATGCAGCGGCAAATAAAACAGATGCCTGCCTCCCACCCTGGTGCACCTAGGTCCACCTTAGGAAAGTAGAAAATAAATAAGTGAATGAGTAAGTAATTTCTGAGTTATTAAGGGGTGAGTCACAACCGCACGGCACACAAAAAAGGTGATACAGTAATCGTGAACTGGAGACGGGAGGGGGCCAGTTCCTTCCCAGATGTTCAGAGGTGGTGTTTTGATGTGGGCGGTGCCCACAACCAGCCTTGTGAAGCCACACGAAGTGCTAATGGCGAGAGCGTGGCAGGCAGGGAAGGAGGAAATGCAGAGACCTCGAGGCCCCCAAGAGCTTGGTGTGGGTTTCAGAGGCTGTCAGAAGTTGGCACAGTGCCTGCCAGGGAGCCCTGTAAGCCCATCCTTCTGTGTAGAGGAAACCTTGACTCACCTTCTCCTGACAGATAAAAAAGTTTGCCAGACCCATGGCCATCTCTTTCCTTCCCTGCTCCTGCAGAAATAAACATGAAAAAGACATCTCCGTTGTGTCAGAGAAGATGAAAGATGCTATTCTGGCTTCTGAGTAGGCAGAGCTCTGGCCCCAGGCCAGGAGAGCGGGGTTCCATCCCATCTCTGCACCCCTCTCTGCAGCTTTGTGCTTTTCGTGGTTAGCCCACCTGTAAAATTAGGAGCTGGGCCAGATGATCTGTGCCCTCCCCCACTTAAATGGGGGAGAGCAGTGCAATCCCTGGATCTGACCCCAGGCTGTTTTGGATGGTGGGGCACGGGGAGGAAGATGTGCCCAGTTGGGTGGAGCTACTTTTCACGCTGGTGGACTGTGCAGCCGGTCACCAGATTGAGCTGCCTTCACTCTTAACCGAAGGTGCCCAATCTCTCCCCTGCTCTCTGATCTTTCCCTTGACTGGTTGAAGCTGAGCGCTGACCCCACACATGGGCTTCTCCTTTGCTCTTTTCTCTTGGACACACTACATGGCACTGTCCCTGCGACATTGCCACCTCTCCTGCATGCTGTCTCTCGGGTCTGCTTGGACACTGGTGCCAGGGAGGGCTGGGGTGTGTGCGAAGATGGAGATGTGCCTGCCACATTGGCCACCATGTTCTAGTACCCACACGGACCAGACTGAGCGCTGTGGCAGACCACACAGAGACGCTGGTCTGGATGGAGACCTCTAGCTCCTGGGGATGCCTGACAGTGTGTATCTTAGCAAATTGCACTCTGTCATCATGATAGAAGATACAGTCACCATTTCACAGGGTATCAGGATTTCAAGTGCCATTAGAGAGAGTTTAACTTCTTGCCTTCTCTTACGGGGGTAGACACTCTAGCCTGAGAGATTAGGTGATTTGCCCAGGGTCTCACAGCAGTAAGTGGAGAATGAAACTTGGACTTAGAGTACGGAGCACTCGCTTATCACAATCGATGCTGCTGATCTGTACAGGAAATGAAGGGCCAACTCAGGTACTTTCTTTAAAGTATTGTTTATGAGATTGTGTCACCTGAATATAATACATAACATAGCTCTCTTCCCCATGTCTAATTCATTCATTGGGACTGAACATTAGTGAGTACTCATTTGGTACCTATTTGCCAGGCACTAGTCCACGTCTTGGTGGGTAAATATTAAATTGACCCAATGCCTGTAACAACCCTCAGAGATAGGTACTGCTATCATCCTCGTTTTACAGATGGGGAAATTGAGGAACACAGGAGTTGAATAACTTGGCCAAGGTCACAAAGCTAATTACTGCCCCAAATAGCAGAGCTGGATTGCTTGTTCCAGACTCCACACTTTGGATCCCCATCTGTGTATGTCTCAGTGGACAAAGAACACCATCCACTGCCCAAAGTGGGCGTGCCTGAGGACACCAAGCTTGCTGACCTCTCCAGTTGATAGGTGGACTCTACATGGCATGGGAGTGCTGAATCAGGTTCGGGAACACCACTGTTTTCCATCAGCCCTGTCTTTTCCTGCTGTCCTGAGCTGCCTTTGGAAGTCCAAACACGTCTCTGGTCTAGAAGACCCAGCAGCAAGTTCATTACTCTCCCTTGAAGTCCCTTTGCTAACTTCCACCTTTGTTGTTTTTGTTCCTGGATTTATTATAATGGGCCAGATTAACCTGCGCTGCCTCATGAAGTCTTTGGGAGAAAGAAACAAATGAACAGATCAGACACTTTCTATAGTCCTTGGGGAAAGCTCAAGCCATCAGAGAGACATCATCTTATTTATAATAAATTCACTGTTCAAAAAGCTTTAAAACATTTTTTTTTTCCTATTAGTAGTATTGTTTCTATCTGTTGAGTCCATGAGTGTTTGACATTGGATGACTTTATAAAACATTCTACTAATTGGATTTATTAAAGCAAATAAATCAAACACTAATTGGAACGTGCCCTGCCATTATTTTTGCTTACTGAATTAGATATAATGGTGTGAAGGCCTTCTTATCATATTTGTGCACTTATTTAAACACCCCCCTGGCACACACTTCTGCAAATTCAATTAGATATTCAAAAAAAAAGGAATTCAATTTATGCAAGGCTGGTTTACATTCATTCCAGGGGCAAGGCTGACCTACTCGGGATAGGCTGCTCACCATTCTAAGCCCCACTTAGATATCGCCCAGCCTTCAAAGCATTTGTCAGCCAGTGGATGGGATCTTGAAGGCTTGGAGGTTGGGTGTTTTATTGATAGAATACGGCTGTCCACAGAGCGGGGCCAGCTTTGTGGGGGTATGATCTGTGCAGTCTCCTGGAGCCTGGTCCTTGGAGATTTTCCCATTCTTTATTTTAAGCTCTGCTGGGGCCGTGTTGAAATTCTTAATTTTTTTAGCAGGAGGCTCTGTATTTTAGTTAGCTACGGAGCCCCACCAATTTTGTAGCTTAATCTACCTTGGATGTTGCCCTGGTTTTCAAAGCTGACTCAGGAGGAAGTCTCTGGCTTGAGTCTCAGCCCTGCCCCTGTGTGGTGCTGAGAAGGTCATGTGCTCTGGTCTTGTTTTCTTGGTCCCCGAGACCACACGCTGGGATGTAGGGGACATGCTGATTTAAATATGGGGAGCTCTTGTGCAACTCTCAGCCCTTATCCCAGGGGTCAGGAATGTAGCTTTGGAAGACAAGACAACAGGGGACACATTCTCCTCCACTCCCCAAAGGAAGGAAGAAACATTCTACGTCTGGGAACTGGGAAGGAGGTGTTAAGAAGCCCATGACCTCATACAGACAACAAACACTCAAATGGTGAAACATGGTCCTTCTCTGGGACTGGGTTAAAATTAGACATTTTTATGACATTAAAGTGAATGTCCACACAGAGCAGCCTGCAGACCAGTTCTAGACCTTCACTGGTTTTGATGCGGCCCGCCAGTGAAGAATGGTTTTTACGTTCTGAAATGCTTAGACAAATCAAAAGAAGAGTATTGTTTTGTGACATGTGCAGATCCTAATGCAATTCAAAGTGCAATGTCAGTAAACATTGAATTTCTCTATTGAAGGCAACTCTGCTCATGCTTCTTTTCTTATTGATGGCCGCTTCTGTGCCGCAGTGGTTTGGCTGTGCCATGGTGACACACACTGGGTGACCCACTGAAGTGAGCAGAATTCTGGAAGAGCCTCCAATACCTCTAGCCCCTGGCATGCCTGCCCTGTGTAATCCCCATTCCTTGGGTGGGACTGTGATTAGGATGGACTTCATTGCCATGATCAGGTCATCTTAGTGATGAAGGTCAAGGAATTTTGCAGACGTAATGAAGGCCCCAAATCAGCTGGTTTAATTAAGTTAATCAAAAAGGAGATGGTCTTGGATGGAGCTGACGGAATTGGACAAGCCCTCAGAAAGGACTGTGCTCTGTCCAGAGCAGAAAATTTGGAGCATGAGAGCCAGGAACCGTGGACAGCATCTAGGGGCTTGAGAGTATCCCAGGGATGGGAGCCAAGCAGAGGATATGGACCTCCGTCCTATAACCAGGAACTGAATTCTGCCCCATACCATCTGAGTTCCAAACAGGACTTAAACCCCAGAAAGAAATGGCAGTTGCCTGACACCTTGTGAGGCCCTGAGAAGAGACACTAGCCTGAGACCCCACCTCCATTTCTTCTTCTCCCCAGCACACTGTGGCCTCCACTCTACATTGAAGAGATGCCTGTCTCCCTGCCTTGACCTCCAGGACTGCAGACCGGCATCTTGAGCCGAGGCAGTGACTGGGGCCCCAAGACTTGGAGGATGGCTCAATGTTCCTCTCATGGGGATTAGAGAATTGCTGTATAGCTGCCCATTTGTCTCAGCCAGAACTTCCTTTGAAGGCCAAGCTTGCCTTCCAAGTTCATGGTCATGACAACCTGGTGTAATGGGTAAGAATGCAGACTGACCTTGTCAGTCTGGGTTCAAAGCCTCCTCTGGCACTTGTGATTTCTGTGATCTTGGGGGAGTTGTGTTTTTTTTAAAGAATTCTAGTCTTTATTCCTGACTTGTTTAATGGCTCTAGTGTGTTGATCACTTATTCCTAATTACTCTTTAATTCTTAAATTTAATTTCTTTTCAGTGTTCCAAGATTCATTGTTTATGTACCACATCCAGTGCTCCATCCAGGGTAATACATGCCCTCCATAATACCCACCACCAGGCTCACCCAACCCCCCCACCCAAAACCCTCAGTTTGTTTCTGAGTCCACAGTCTCTCATGGTTCGTCTCCCCCTCCGATTTCCCCCAATTCACTTTTCCATTCCTTCTCTTACTGTCCTCCATGTTATTCCTTATGCTCCACAAGTAAGTGAAGCCATATGATCATTGACTCTCTCTGCTTGACTTGGGCTAGTGTTGATTTCCTCATCTCTACAACAGGCCTGTATGTATGTGTGATGTGTCTCATGGGGTGATTGGGATAATTAAATGGGCTACTATTGGTGAGCACTTAGAATAGTGTCTGGCCTATAGTTCAGCACCCGACATGGGGTGTTGGTTGTTACTTTTACTCAAATTTACTTGGGACTTGTGTCTGCCCAGTAGCTTTGTGTCCACATCTCTGACCTTAAGCCATGATTACCAAGCTCTGCTAGCATTGTGCTCTTTAGTCCCGCTCAGACCCTGCTCACCGGGTAACCTTGAGCAGCCGGCTTCTCTTTCTGGGTCTGCTGCTGGCGCTCTCATTTCTCCTCTTAGGACTCCTTGGTCCGCACGTGTCTCACCTCACTCTTCCCCTTGTTCGATGGCCTGAATGGTTTCACCTGGGCTCATCCCTTGTCCTCCCTTCACACTCTGGGTTCCGACTTTCCCTCTGTCCTGGGCATTTGCAGGACCAGGGTAAATGCTCTTAAAAGGTTTAGTCTCAGGGTGAGTTCCAGATCCCTACCATGCTCCAATGCCTCCACTGGGTTCATCTTGGCCCCCAAGGGAAGCCCAGTGGAAGATGCACCAGAGTCCCCCTTGTGGGGTCTCAGCCTGGCTCCCCTGCCGCCATGTAGTCAGCCATTCATGGAACAATGAGGTCAGGCAGAGACGGTGGACTGGATGCTGAGCGAAGAGATATAGGGTGTTCCCCTGCTTTCATGGAGCTTTGGGTCTTGGAGTTGGAGGGACACAGTCCTGTGGTCCCATTTCTCCCTTTCCTGGGGTCCCCAGTGCTGGATGTACCCTTAGAGCACCTGGAGAGGAGGATATTTAGTGGGCTATGAGAGTTTTGATTTTTTGGTCTATACTTGCCACGGGATGGGGTGTGACGGTTTCATCTTCCTCATGGCCCGTCACCTTGGTGGTTCATGCTTATGTTTGTCAGTCAAAGTCATGAGCTTTACTGGAAGGGGCACTGGCCATGTAGAGCAAGTGAAGGCAAATTTCTGCCATTTTTTAAGATGTTTTGTCCAGTTTTCTCTCTTTTCATGCTCCGCCACTGGATGTTACAGGCACAGCTTTTTTTTTTTTTTTTTTCCTTTTCCTTTTTCTCCCCTGGTAACAGCAGGATGAAACTTGGATTTTCTGAACACACACAGTGTTCTAAGAGCAGCAGGGCCGAAGCAATGGAAAATATTCAGACTTTGGTACCATTAAAGCCTGAGACTAATGTCTTGACTTTACTACTTCATGCAGGTTAGTTTACTTCTCTGTAAAATGGGTACACACAAGATGGCCTGACCTGCGGGGACGGGTATATGCACAGTGGCCAATAAGAGGAGATGATAGTATTGTTACTGCTTTTTGTGGGGTCATTTCTTTCTCCCTGAAATTCCTAGTTGGGCACATCCCTTAGTAGCTCTGAGGACAAGTTTTCATGTGTAAAATGGAGAAAGCAACACTTCTTTCTTAGAGGAGGTGTTGGCATACAACAGTCCTTAGGTAAGAGGGGGCCTACCACCTGTTTTTGTAAATAAAGTTTTATTGGAACACAGCTACATCCATTTGTTCATGTATTGTCTCATGGCTCCTTTGACTTTATGACGCCTGAGTTGAGTGGTTGTGACCGAGACTATGGCTATAAAGTTGAAAATTTTTACTGTTGAGCTTTTTGCAGAGAAAGCGTGTTGATCCCTGTCTTAGAGAGTGGTGGTAGTTGGACTTACCTCCATTCGTGTACACACATCTATAAATCCATACTTACTCAGCTCAAGTGCAGTGCCTGGCATATAGCAGAAGCTCAGGAAATCTTTAGTTCTTTTTCAGAACTTAATTCTGTTCAAGAAAATACAGGATCATATCTGAGAAATGCAGAGGCAGACACATTTATGTTTTTATTGAATTCTATTCCTTTCTCATTTTCAAAAGAAGAGCTCATGTTTAAAAAAAAATTCTGATTGGCACTATAAACTTTATTTATGCTTTAATGTATCTTAAAGTATGTATCCTGCACTATTTTTACTTCCCTTACAGATGCTGATATGCGATACATTACCAAACCCAAATGGGTTTTCGGAATCCAATTTCCTAGCTACAGTTTTCCATTTCTCTGTTGACTTTTTATGTTTGACTCACATCAGTGCATCTGGGGCCTTTGCCACATTCCGACCTCAACCTATCCGGGGAAATCGCTCGTCTGCCTGGGTGCCGGGAGGTAGGGCTGGGTCCTTTGCCTGCGGCTGCACTGCCCCGTCCTTCCACGCATGATGTGGGTCTTCTCCAAACCAGGCTCTGTGCTCTGGAGGCTGAGCCTGATTCCTGGAGTGGGAGTAGGCTATGGGGTTTTTTTGTTCCCCTCCCCCTACGGATGACTGTGGTGAGGTTGACCTCAGTTAAATGGGTCTGCCTGTTCTTCAGAATTGCATGAGGTGAGCATCCAGATGGGAGTCTTTTGGGGAGCTTTCCAATCATTAGTCTTTTTTAAGTAGCCTGCTACAACCACCTGCAGAGAGACGGCCAGGAACCTTCTTTGGTCAGGCATTAAGGACCTAAGGAGTTGCACCAGGAGAGTAAACCCCATTTTTGAGAGTAAGAGGACCAGCAGTGAGACTCAAAAATTATCAGGTGTTCGCATGTCTCATGCCACGGGTCCGGGGACAGCTGGGCTCTCCCTTCTCCTCTTCTTGCTGGCTCTCAGGAGCCAGTGCCTGGCTGGCGGCATGACTCTGCATCTCTGTGGCTCCTAACAGTTCCCAGGTCTCGCTGAGTCTCTGGAATCCTTAACCCTTCCCACTGCAGAGTTTCCTGGGGATCCGTGATGCACACCAGAAAGCGGAGGCCCCGAAGCGAGGAGGAGATGCGAGCTGGGGGGGCTGTCCCAGCTGCAGTGTGGGCTGCTGTCAGGATGTTTCATCTTGAGCTCATAACCACTCTTCCTCAATCTGTTGGTAGAGAGGAAGAAAATTCAGGGAGGATTGCTTAAAAAAAAAAAAAAAAACACCAAAAAACCCAAGAAAACCCCTGAAGTATATTTTTTCTCTTAGATAGCTTTTAAAACTTGTCCCTGGGTCAAGCCAGATGACTCTACATTGAATCCTATGGAGTCCCAGTGAGCTTTCCCCCTGCTTGTATGTCTGGGTCATATTCCCGATTTATGTTGAGAATGGCTGTGAGGATCAGACTCATGTCATTGGCCATGCACTCCTTGCGTGGATTTTGTTTCCGACACTGTTCTTGATGGGGAAAGGGATTTCTGCTGCCATTGGTCTGGGTGGAGAAGTTCTTGTGTGGGCTAAGCACCTGGAATGGTTGCAATTTCCGTGTGTGATTTGGCTTTTATCTTATGAACACGGAGTGTCCAACATCGGAACAGATTTTTCCTTTTTCTTGTGGCCTTTGGAAGCTCAGAACCAAATACCTAACTCCCTTTTAGCAGGCAGACATGTAGGAAACTTTTTTTTCTTTCCCTGTTCTCGATTGTTTTTTGCTGTCAGGCTTGACGTGCTGGACTTCCAGCTTCTGTGTTCATCGAGCCACCGCGGGACTGTGAGCGGCGTTCGGGGATCGGGCAGACCCCCTCCTTTGAATGGGATCTTAGGGCTTCAGCACGTCCCTGTGAAGGTGTTCCTCGCATTTTTGCACCTTAAGTGTATGTTGGTGGGACCAGCTTTCCCTGCGCTCTGCCAACCACACGAGCATGAGAATTCTCTATGTCGATTCTGTGCCTCTACACAGTACACATAAAATAAACAAACAAAACCCACATACAACCCCCCCCCCCCAAAAAAAAAACCCTTGTTAAATGTTTCTAGAATAAGCAAAGGAATGCATTCTAATGGAGAGACCCAACCACCTTGGAAGCCCTTTGTCTGCATGATCCTCTCTTGTAACCTTCTAAGTGAAAGGCTTGGTCCTTGCTTTGGGGGAATACATTCTTTCTTTGGTCTTTTAGAGCATGGGTTGTGCGGTTAGGTCACCACAGAATTAATCTTGGCTCTAACACTCCCTTCTATGTGAGTTGAGAAGGCCACTTAACCCCCTCTGTACATTAATTACCTTGTACTTATAATAGGGATAATAACCTGCCTCATCAGGTTGCAAGCATTAAGTGAAAGCAAATGAGATAAAATATGTAGTCAGTGTCTAGTGTAGGGCCTGGCATGGAGCAGGTGCTTGAGGGAGAACGTGCTTCTTGCATTTGAGAGGGTGCAAAAGCTTCTGCTGGGGTCATGCTTAACCCCTGATCCCCCTGAGGGATAAGACAAGTTGTTATTCTGCTCTTGGAAGGTTAATACTAGTACGGCTGCCCAGGTGACTGGTTGGCTCTCTTCCAGCGCGTGTCTCAGGGATCTACACATCATTTTTCTTTTGATGCCACTGCCTTCCCCTATAGTTTTGAAGGTCCTCACAGCAGGGGCAGATGAGGAAGGGTTTTTGTAAGAATCATTTTTATGGGCCAGTCATGCCACATGCAAATGGTGGATATCACTTTGTTACATGCAGTTCTAGGGCTTCCTACCTGGTCTTCCCCAGATGGAAGTGGCTTGGAGACACAGTGCTCTTTTTTTTTTTTTTCTTTTTTCTTTTTTTTAAAAATAGAGGTAGGGAGGAGCAAAGGGAGAGGGGGAGAGAGAGAATCTTTTTTTTTTTTTTTTTTAAGATTTGATTTATTTGAGAAAGAGCGCACAAAGAGTAGGGGGAGGGGCAGAGGAAGAGGGAGACTCAGACTCTGCAAGCAGGTAGCCCAACATGGGGTGCTGTCCCAGGTCCCTAGGGTCATGACCTGAGCTGATGGCATATGCCCAACCACCTGAGTCACCCAGGTGCCCCATCTAATGTGTGCACAAAAGAGAAGACCTAAGCAGTTTGCCATACAGGTAGCGTGGTCTTGGCCAATCTTTCCTTCTCTAACCCTGGGGGCTGGTCTCCGTTTAGGATGCAGAAGTTTCTCGTGGACACTGAAGATTCTGCATGTGCTCCTTGCTTAGCAATTCCAGCACGTCAGGATCTGTTGTCCGTGGCACTGACCTGATTCATTTGTCTCTCCAGGCTGGGCTCCTGGCAGGTGATGGCAGGGAGATCGTAGAGGAAGAAGGTTGGCTTTCTGGAGAGCAGCCCACCTGCTGCCCTCACCGTTTTAAAATTGTAAGCGTAGTGGGTCTGGGGCATTCACACTCTACTGCAGTTTGGGAAGTTTGTAGGGATTTGGGAGGATCACTTGGGGGTTGCCACACAGACCACGTAGGGAGGGAGCTTCCTAGTTGGGATGGGAGAGAGACTGAGCACAGGGGGCTCTGTGCTCACTGTTACTGTTACTTCGAAGCAGAGCTTTGTCTGTGTCAGGTGTCCCATTGCATTATTGGTTCAGTCACTCAACAGATACTGAAGCCCTACTATGTGCCAGAGCTGTTCCCAGCCGTTCTGATGCATACTGTCTAGTGGAAGCTGATCCGTTACCTTCCTCCTTGCCTTACAGAGGCCCTCCTCCTCCACTGTACCCGGGCTGATGTGTCCTCTCCTACCCTTTCCTCTCATGGCCTGGGCCTCCTGTCCTTGCTTGTTGACTTTTGTCCATGCGCACTGGTCACCGCCCTTCTTCCCTGGATTACTAGCTGCCCATGGCTGCTCTGTGTGGCCAGCTCTTTCCCAGGAGCTGGGTGGAGTGGAGGGACAGGAGAGCCTAGGACAAGAAACTGTTTCTGGAACCCCAAGCCCGTGGTCCCCTCTCACGCACCCCAGCCACAGCAGCCTCTGTGGCCCGATGCTGAAATGTGTGCGGGTTTCTTTATTGACTTGTTGACTGTTAGTCTGTCTTGCTGAAGAGTGATAGCAGGCTGCTTCTACGGATCGCTGGATAGCCAGGGTCTTGGGCTCTGTTGGATCTGCACTAAACAGTTGTTGAAAGGGGGCACCTGGGGGGCTCATTCCGTTAAGCGTCTGAATCTTGATTTCAGCTGAAGTCACCATCTCCAGGTTGTGAGACGGAGCCCTGCGGTGGGCTCCGCACTGGGCGTGGATCCCGCCTGAGACTCTCTTTCTCCTCCTCGGTCCTCCCCACTCCCTGCTTGTGCTCCTGGGCTCTCTCGAATCAATGCATCTTGAAACAACTACGATTGTTGAATTGAAGGATGAATAAACTAAGTTCTATATTTTAGTTCCTACCAAGGCATCAGCCAGTTTCCTCACAGGAAATTTCTTTTTTTTTTTTTTTAAAGATTTTATTTATTTATTTGTCAGAGAGAGAGGGAGAGAGAGCGAGTACAGGCAGACAGAATGGCAGGCAGAGGCAGAGGGAGAAGCAGGCTCCCTGCCGAGCAAGGAGCCCGATGCGGGACTCGATCCCAGGACGCTGGGATCATGACCTGAGCCGAAGGCAGCTGCTCAACCAACTGAGCCACCCAGGCGTTCCGCCTCACAGGAAATTTCTTACTGGCTGTCACCTTCTGTGCGTTTCTGCTTTTTATTGTTTCTTGCATTCCTCTCTCCCTCTCCTCTGCTTTTTAATCTAGATATCTACACAAGACACCCCAAATTCCTGTGACCTTTTTGGACTAAGTTATTGAATACTCTCCACTCAAGCCCAAAGCCCTGTATTAACAAAGTAGATCCAGCTTTCCTTAACCCAGCCAAGACTCCAAATTGGGGTGCTAAGGGCCAGCTCTGCCGCATTCTCATTCACAGCAAGGAGGAAAACTGGAGAAAGCCTTTGGAGCCTTTGACAATGTAGTTTTTTTTTTTTTTTTTAAAGTGGTGTTGTGACTGTCTTCCATATTATACCTATCAACGGGACTTCCACCCCACTAAGCAGAGGACATCCCAGGCCTGGGTGCAGAGAAGGGCTTTCGTCCTTGACAGCTGGTGGAGAAGGTGGTATGATGTTAGGGGAGGTTGTAGACACCGGCTGCGGCTAGTGAGGGATGGCTTCTGCATGTGGATCAGAACCATGTGTGCCTGGGTGATGGGGAAGCAGAAGTGTGGAAAGGAGGGAGATGGTGTTGTGATGAGACCTGAGCAGCAAGGAGATGGGGAGGCAGCGGCAGAGCTGGATTGGGTGTGAAACTGGGCCTGGGAGACGAGTCCAGAAGCTGCGGTAGAATGCTGTGTCCCGCCAGCTCACCCTGGGTGTGCTTCCTCCCCCTCGGACCCCTCCTGCTGGGTCTGCCAGAGCCCTGATCAGTCCTCATTCGGGATGTCACGGCCCCTGTTTCTCCAGGCCAATCAGCAGTTCCTCCTTGGAGCCCTGGTTCTGTGCCCTGCATCTTTGTCAGCGTCCCGTGGAGGGGACCTCCGGCCCCCTGAGCATATGCTTAATAAATCCTTGTCGGAATTGAATTGATACAACTTCCTATTAAAATGGTGGATGACTTTAAGCACTGTGAACGTTGGCTTTACTATCTTCCCAGGGCACGATTGTCTGATTCTTCCACAAATTTGATTTTTGTGCCATGAAACAGGAGTTTTCACCAACTGCTCTCATAGGGCAGGGGACAGATGTGGGGGATTTATTCTGTGCCACTTACTCTTGGCTTTGTTACTCCATGTCATCCTCATGGTGTTTCTGTCCAGTGGCTCTTTCCCTCCATGTCACAGGTGAGGAGACTGGGATGCGCGTGGGCTGCCGCTGGCCCACATCTGCACGGCTGAGATCTGAGGCTGGTCTGGCCGGGCTCTGGAGCTGGTGTTCTCTCTGCTGTCCCCAGGGTCTCTCCCTGTGGCAGGAAGCAATCACAGAGGCATGCCCTGGCATTCATTTTTCCTGCTTAGAATGAGACATCGCTGTTTACTTTCTCAGGAAGGAAGATTGAAATCAATGTAACTGGCCTTATTAACTTTTTTAAATGGGGGGGGGTGCGCCTGCAGATACCAGCACCTTTCTCGAGAGCACCAAAGCAAATATAAAAATCCAATTTGCTTGCCTTTTTTTTTTCTTTGTTTTTTTTAAAATCTCCTCCGGAGTTTAACATTCAGAGCTGTAAATGAAGAGCTGATGAGACGGGGGTAACGAACCAAGTCTCAGACACAAGGATGTATTTACCCATATCTCTTTTTGTCTGTAGGCGGCTGTTCCTTTGATGAGCACTACAGCAACTGTGGTTATAGCGTGGCCCTGGGGACCAATGGATTTACGTGGGAGCAGATTAACACGTGGGAGAAACCAATGCTGGACCCAGCGGTGCCCACAGGTACGTGACCCACGGGGTTGGAGGCTGTGTTGACGATGACTCACTTTTGGGATGACTTGTGGGGACAGACTTTCTTAGGGGGTCTGAGAGGGCGATACACTGTTTCATTGGTAGTACGTTTCTCATCCCCAGGGGTATTCAAACCAAGGCTGAGTGAATTCTTAAGGTAGGGGGTAGGACTCACATGTCACGGGGATTCAGGAACCTTTAGCATTTCTTTTAGTTCAAGATCCTAAGACTTAGCTACAAGTTAGGGCGTCCCTAGGTTTTGCTTAGGAACCTAAGAGTAGTTGGATTTTGTGGGAGAGAAACTCTGAAGAATGAGGTCATTCCTTTTCTTCCAGGACAGGCACATAGCTTGTATATATCTAGGGAAACTGGCCCAGTCAGAATATTGCTCACAAAGTTAATGTTCTGACATCCCGAATGCCCAGCTTATCCTTGACCAGCGGAGCTAAAGGGCTAATGTACTTTCCTGATGGATAGCTGCTTGCGACAGGCGTATGAGAGTGAAAGCTGATGTATTCTACGGGAGATATGCTGGGAGAGGAATGCTCAGAGTACATTTGGGGTGGGTTGGGCTTGGGTGAGCGGACTCTTGGAAAGGCTTACCTAGGGACCTGAGCTGGGAAGTGTTGCCACTCTGGGAACACGAGGGTCATCTCTTTGAATGTGTGATCCCAGGGTCAGCGGTAAAGATGCCAGGTTATTGGAGAAGCAGCGTCATGTCTGTGGTTCCTCCCTGTGCAAGTGCTCCCTCTAACCCATGTTTGTCTTATTTTTTCCCCAAGATCTTCTGGCACTCTTCCTCACTTTGGCCGCTAAATATGGGAGATCTCAGACTTGTTCTATACTGTTTGCATGTGTATTAAGTTCTGCAGAGAAACAGAATGACTAGGACATAGAGAGAGATACATTTAAGAGCAGATTTAGTACGGGCATTGGTTCAGACTGCTGAGCAGTGCCGTGCTCTGTGGTCTGCGAGCTGGAGAACCAGGAAAACTGGTGGTCCCTGAAGTCCTGAGAATCCAGGGCTGATGGTATACACCTGATAGGAGTTCGAAATCCCAAGAATCAGGAGCACTGATGTTTGAGGGCGGGAGGAGATGGGTGCCCTTAGTTCAAGGAGACAGAACGAATTCACCCTACCTTCCCCTTTTTGTTCTGTTTGGGCCCACAAGGGAGTGGATGATGCCTCCTGAGTTGGGGAGGGCCCGGCTGCCTTACTCAGTTTGCCGATTCAAATGCTAATCTATTCTGGAAATCCCTCCTGGACACTCCCAGAAATAATGTTCTAGCAGCAATTTGAGCATCTCGTAGCCCAGGGAAGTTGACATACAAGAATAACCATCACACTCTGGCTGGCCTTCCCCTGCTCCTGTGCCTTCATTTGCCATCAGACCTCTTGTATGAACTCTAGACCTGCACCTGCACTGCCTGGCTGCCGCGTCTTCTTGCCATGCTCTGGGGAGGGGGTCGAACAGGAGGCCACTAAGCTGGAGACAGAGAAGGTGCTCCGGAAGGTGCAGGTTAGGGTGTGGCCTGCGTGGCCTCAGTGACTGTGAGTTTGGCTCCAAAGCAGGTTACTGGATGGTTCTGTATAGTTCGAGTTAAAGGTGTAAATTGTCTAAATTTTTCATGAGTATAGATACCAGCCCCAGGTGAAGTAAATCAGTGTGAAGGTACAGAATTGAGCTTTGCATATCTGATAGGATCTTGCTTGGCCGTGAGCAGAGTCGCCAACCACGACACGTGCCCCGTCGTAAGGTGACCGCGGGACAACCTGTATGCCTGTCGCCCCATCGTCATTTTTAACACGGCTGACTTTATTCTCAGAAGTGTCTTGGTTTAGATGATAGAATCGCTCATTCTGTTAGGGACCCACAGAAACCAGAACACTCTGCTGAAACGTACCACATGCTCCGTTTTGCCTGGCCATCTTTGTGGTTGGCGGGATACCTCCAGATCTTCTGGTATGTGCATGTGCTTTGCATGCACACATAATTTCTTCCTGCCTCTCCTTAGCCCACCTGTAGGGTCTTGTAGGCTCTCCAAACTCAACAGCTCCAGCACTGAGCTCCTGATTCCCATCTCCCACTCCCTGTGCGCTTGCTTTGCCTTGTTCCTTGTCAGGAAAGACCACTCTCCATAGAACCTTCTACTCCACCTCATTCCCTTGTTCTACCCCTTGGTGTCTCAGCATCATCACGGTTTTCTTGCGATAGCATTTCCGAGATACTTCGGCTTGGGTCCGTTCTTTCTGCTAATACTCCCATTGCGTCCGACGCTTTTTCTCAACAAGCATGTTACAGCAATGCACGTCACAGTGGATGTTGTTCGTACCGTGTATGTTTTACCCCCAGATGAGACATTCTTTGTGCCTGGGGACCATGACAGTCCTGTCCATAGCTTTATCTTAGTGCTTCATACAGTGCATCCTACCTGTTATGAACAAAATAACATTTCTTTGGATGGATGCATGGATGGATGGTCAAATAGCCTTTATCAAGTGTATTTTGCCTTTTTTTTTTATTTTTTTAATTTAAAGATTTTGTTTGTTCTCTGTTCCTTATTATTTCTTTTTTGAATTGAGGTACAGTTGACATACAATGTTGTATTAATTGTGGGTATGCTACGTAGTGACTGAACAAGTCTGTATGCTCTGCTCTGCTCACCCCAAGTGTAGCCGTCATCTGTCTCCGTACACTGCTCTTATAACACCATTAATACTCCCCGGGCTGTGCCTTTCATCCTCGCGAGCCGGTCTCATTCCATTACTGGATTTCCGTTATCTCCCACCCCCCCTTCACCTGTTTTGCGCATACCCCTATTTTTCTTCCCTCTGGCAACCATCGATTTATTCTCTGGACTTACGGATTTGATTCTGCTGTTTGTCTCTTCATTTGTTTTTTCGACTCCATGTGTAACTGATGTCAGATGTTATTTGTCTTTCTCGGACTGATTTCACTATCGATTGTTTCTTTAAATGGAGAAATGCATGATAAACTGCTGGCAATGCCTCTGGGCCCTCTATTACCTGATGAAATTTTCATCTTTCATCATTCAAGGTGAATTCATTCAAGATGCATTTTTCATCTTTCCTATAATCTTTCCATTTTACAGATCGGGAAACCAAGGGTCTGAAAAGCTGAGAGACATTGCTTTTCCCACCGTGCCAATCTCTCTTCCCAAAGGAGTGACTCCTGCTTCTAATCTTGATGTTCTCAGCCCCTCATTATGGCAGAGCGTCATTTCATAAATATTGGATTGTGCTAATACAATCTTCTGAGCTTTTCTAAATAAAGGCATTTGATAATGATCACTGAAATTATTCTGTCATGATGCGCCGGTGGATTTCCACGGCTCTGTGTGCTTCTTAAGCAGAGAGGCATGAAAGTGAATTTGGATTAGGCAAATTGTTTGTTCTTCTCCTGGGCAAAAACTGAAATCTTACTTTCCTTCTATATAACCAGCAGTTTCCATCCTTTGGAAGTCTGGTTCAAGTCTGTTTTTTCAGATGTTCCACAACCTTTGACGGATCCCCTTCTGTGTGACAGACCGTGCTGGGGTATGGATGGATCACACACTGTCATTCTGGCACTTAGTCCCTCTGCTGGCTTCTCCTGGCACATGGGTCGAAATCTGAACTCCTTGCTACAACCTGCATGATCTAGTGTCCTCTCCAAGGCCTTTTTCTTCTCTGAATGCCCCCAGACACACTGGCTCCTGTCGGTTCCTTGGAGACTGAACAACTGCTGCATCCTTTCCTGGCTCAGGACATTTGCACATGCTGTTCCCTTTCACTGGAATGGTCTTCTTCGCTTTCTGCTTGGCCAGTTTCTTCAGGCCTCAGCTCAAATGACTCTTCAGGGGGATGGTCCCTTGCCAGTCGGTGTAAAGAAGGAGCCCCTCCTTGTTCTTCCCATAGTATTTTATTCTTGACTTTCAGAGTTCTTGATGTAAACATATTTCCAGACCAGCTTATCCATTCCTATGCTATAGATCAGTAACTCTGAGCCCTTAACCCCACTACCTCAGTTTCGTCTTCTTTAGCCTGGGAACCAGTAGAAGAGTTAAACAGAATGATGCCTATGTGAGTGTGAAGTGTCTACACATAGTAAGGTTTCATCGGTCCTGGTTGCCCAGTGTTCGGTTCTGGTTCTTACAGTCTCTGGAACTGTAAGTCTAAGTTCTCCTTAGAGAACCTGCCCCTTCCTTCAAGTTCTCCTGACCCCAGATGCTGTTTTACCCCAGTGCACTACCCAGCAGGTGGTCTGCACGGGTTCCCTGAGGGACCAGAGAGGCTTTTCAGCACCCAGGGTACTTGCTGCCCCGAGGACTTGCACACCTCCTCTGTCTGAGAGTAGATAGTTAATTCAGTGCTGCACACAGTCACTCTCAGAGTCTTTTCCTCATCCCTTTCCGTGGGCAGAGCCCTTGGCCTAGCATTCCAGACCTCAAAGCTGGTTTGGCCCTGACCTCATCTTCATTGGGGCTCCCCCAGAGGTGTGGGGGTTGCTGCACCCATAGAGCCTCCCTGGAAACCTAGGTCTGGTCCCTGGCACTTCCTGCAGGTGCCTCTGGTTTCCTGCCTTCCCCAGCCTTGGCATAGTGTCCATGTGTCCACCCTGGGAGACAGCCTGAGGCCCAGTCGGGGTGGGGAGCTCCTTGGGAGCTGGAGAGAGATTCAGGACCATAAGTGTCCTTTCGAAAGGGCTGAAGCCAGAGGCAATGGGGTTTGGGAGGCGTCCCTCAGTTTCTTCTGCTCATAGGCTGTTTGGGTGTCGGTATGAGGTAAGGCTGACTCTCAGGCTGAAAACTCACGTGTGCTAGACATGCTGCCTTTGTATCAACTTATATGTCCCCCTTCCTTAGGGGGTTGCAGATTTCCTGGGGACTTTAACAGGCCAGGCTGTTGTGGTTTCCTCTTAGAAGCCCACTGTCCCATTCCCATGGTCCCTTTGGGTCTAGTAATTCTCCTGCTCCTCTCCAGGCTTGGCTCCCTTGTGTGGGTCCAGCCAGCCCAGGGGCATCACCGAGCATCCTTTCAAGAGCTGGTGCCACAGAGCAGTACGAGACCAGCGGGACCCATCCCTCACCCTCCTCACTGTGGAAGAGTCTCTCCTCACTTTGGAAACCCCAAAGGCACGACTTTGTTGGCCTGACCCTTGTTGAATGCCTCATCTCTTGAGTATGTGTAAGCATTCAAACAAGAGAGGAAAGAAGGAGCCCTTGACTTCAGACTCCTCCTTCTCTGCATCTTGCACAGATTTCTAGAGCAGAGACATGCCAAGATCCTCGTTAGTTGTCTGACTGGAAGGGGCAGATGTTAAGAAACATCAGAGAAAACACACACAAGCATTCGCACAGATGGGTGTACTGCAGCCAGTTGGCGTGCCGCAGAGGCGGGTGCGGTCTCCAGGTTGTGGTGCTGTTTCCCTTTATGCCACTGGTCCCGGGCGGCCCTCACACAGTAGGCTTGGTGGAGGGAGAGAGACACAGACACACGGGGGAGGTGGCCCCGTGAAGACAGAGGCAGAGATCGGAGTCATGCATCTATAGGCCATGGAATGCCTCAGACTACCAGCAGACATCAGAAGCCTCCTTCCCTGGAGCCTTCGGAGAGAACAGATCCCTGCCAGCCCTGTGATTTAAGACTTGTCGACCCCTATTTCTCCGAGAGGATACGTTTCTGTTGTCTTGAGCTGCCCAGTTCGTGGCAGTTTGTTATGGCAGCCCTAGGACACTGATCCTGGGGCCGTCACATACCTGTATCCTGATCCCATCACCTTGTCGACAGTAGGACTCACAGAGTGCTGAAGGGTTGAAGCCTTTCCTTCCCTTAAAGAGAACTGACATTCTTCTCTGTTGATTCTAACCAAGAATTCGATTAGATGAAACGTGTAGGAAAGTCCTTCATGGGCCACCAACCTGTGAGTTCAGGGACCGTGTCTCCTCTTTCTTTGGAGAAAACGAAGCCCCAGAAGGATAAAGCGATTGGTCCAACCTCATGCAAGTTCTGTATGAAAGAGGAGTGAGGCTTCAAATCCAGGGTAAACATATGTTGGATATGTGGCAGTGTCCCCAACTAAACATTTTTTCAAGTTGTTTCTGTTTAAAGTCGTGATCTGTGATTGCAAAAATAGTGTATATTCATTGTAAAGAATGATCACAGTAGAGGTAGCGATGAGGCACAAAGTAAAAGCCATATAGGCACACACACTTACATAAATCTATATTTTTCTCCTTCCTGCTATTTTTAAGCCTTTCCCCATGTCCTTAAATATTCCTCAAAAGCATACTTTCTAAAGGCTTCATAGTTTTCCATTACAGTGATGTTTCTTGATTTATTCAAGCACGCTATAGTGTTGCATATATAAGTTCTTTGCAGAGTTACCCACTCCTGAATCACGTTGCAGCGAATGTTCTCATACATCTATCTCCGTGCTCCTCTCGCACAGAAGTGCTCCCATTCGCCTTCATATGTATGGATTTCTGTAGTCCCTGGTGTACCATGCACAGAGTGACTGTGTATTACTTTTGACATCTGAGAGAAGAATATCATCTGTGTGTCAAACATGGAGTCCTGGATACTTAGCTATGAATTCATGTAGGGAACCTCCGTGGTACGTTCTGAAGCCATCGACACAAGTCAGGAGATGGTCACGGTCCCCTTGAGTGCGCCGTGTTCCAGCCCTTCAGGCACTGGTTGAAGACGTTCTGAGGATTAGCAGGAATGATGCTCAAAATAGTAATCAGCCAGAGAGCCGTCCAGGCGCTGACAGGGCAAGGTGGACACCGGCTGTAAGAGCAAATTGGGCTCCCCAGTGCTTCTTTGCCGGATAATGAGCTGCTTTGTTGTCTGCTGTTCACCTAGCTTCTGTTCTTCTGGGAGGTGGGGCAGGTGGACGTTTGCCCCCGCAAACATTTGAATTGTTCTTGTTAATAATTGAACTTTCTCGTGATCGGATCCTGGCATCTGTCTCCAGCCTCAGCCTCCCCGTCTGCCCTCTCTGCTTCCCATTCTCCTTCTATATAATCATGTGAGGGAGGCCTTTGTGTTCTTGTTTTGGGAGTCCAGCCTCCAATTCTCCCTGATTTTGAGAATCTCCCACTATGGGGCATCTTGGTGTGGAATGTGGAACTTGCTGGAAGGTGAAGTTGCCAGGCATTTACTGCACCTGGCAGCCTGGGTGTGGTTGGACATGCGGTCTGGAGGCAACCTGTTGCCCATTCCTGCCCAGGACTTTCCATCTAGGGAGAATAGGCCAGAGGCCAGAAACCTGTGCCGTGGGGTGTCCAGTGATAGGCGTGTTGTCTGAGCCACAAGAGATACTGAATGAGGTTGGCACACTGCCTTCTTCTTGGTTCCCTAGAACTCCCTTAATTTTTGCTTATTTTTCAAGGCTGTCTCTAGCTTCCTGTTCATGACGAGCCTCCCAGTCTTCTTCTAGAACATTCCATTTTGGGAAAGATTGTCCTAGTTAACTTTTCTTGTTTTCAGCCCCAAACCTTGCAGGTCACACCATCATGCCTTTGACTAGAAAGGCGTTTTCCTCTCTCCCTTCCTCTTACATCAAAATGCTGGACATGGTGAGTGCTGTGAAATGTGTAAGCCTGAGGATTCACAGACCTGTACCCCTGGGGCAAATGATACATTTTATGTTAATAAAAATAAAAACAACAACAACAAATGCTAAACAGATTTCACCTCCTCCAGGAGGGCCTCCCTGATTCTACCCACACGGAATAGCCTCTTCTCTGTCCTCCTGTGGCCGAGTTTTTATGCCGGTGATTCCTCCTTGAAGCTGTGAGCTACTTGAGGGCCTGGGCTGCTTCTCAGGGCTGCGTTCTCTGTGTTCTGCATGGGGCTTGACACAGGGAATGTGATCCATTTACAGACTAAATTATCATTAGGGGTAAGCGTTGGGAAAGTCGAGAGCTAGCGGCTGTCAGGGAAGTTTTGGGAGAGCCCTGGATGGGCTGCTGCTGCTTTCTCTGGCATGTTCGCGGTGCTTGGAGCATCTGCAGCTTTCCAATCTGGAGTGACGCCTCTCAGCCTGGGGAGGCTGCCATCATGATAGGCCGTTTGGTCCCAGGGTCTGGCTTGTCGAGCCTCTTTTGCTCTAGAGTTGATCCTTGGGGCAAATGAAAGGATCTTGGGGATTATCCCTTCCTTCACTCTGGGGCCTGGCAGAGACCCAGGAGTGTGCAGATCTGCTTGTGGCACATGTAAGAGGCTCCCCATTGTGTGGGGAGTATGATATGTCCCCAAACCGCCCTACTGTTTCTTTAATGCAGTGCTTACATTGCAACGATCGGGAAGTGGAGGCCTTTAACCATCCTTAATCACTTCTGATATTATTATTGATTGGCTTAAAGCTGTGAGCTCTTAAGTTCCCATTTAGCCACTGTTAAGTCAATACATTTTTTCTTCCCTATTTAATGATAAATATTATACATTCATTTTTAAAGAAATGCTGAGCCTATCCATATACGTTAACTCTCTCTGTCACCATCTCCATTCCCTCAAATATCACGATTAACAGGTCGATGTGTATCGAGAAAGAGAAGGAAGAGGAGGAGGGGAGAGGCGGGGAGGGAGGGAGTATATGGATGTGGTATTAGTCATGACGATAGGAGGGAAGCAGTATTTATGTGGTGCTTCTGATGTGGCAGGTACTATCCTAAGTATCTTAAATGTATTCCTTAATCCACTAAGAGTGCTCTGCTGCAAATACTATGATCTGTATGTTACAGATTAGGGAGCTAGTGTCACAAAAAGCTTCTGTGACTTGCCCAAGGTCATAGTTAGCCTGTGGTGGAGCCAGGATTTGCCTGCAGGCAGTCTGTGCCCATAGTCCCTACTCTGGACCACCTCACTCTAGTACCTCCTGGGAATGCCAACCATGAATCAGGTTGTGGTTTCCAACAGCTGTGTCATTACCTTCATAGCACCCACTTGGATCTGGCGTTCACCTGCCAGGGCTGCATGGTCTTTCGCCAGAGGGAGGCACCATGTTTATTTAACATCCAGGAAATGGCAGTGGGAGAAGAGAAGGAAAAGCCAAAATGTACCCACATGTCCAAATAAAAGACAAGATCTTTGTCTCCAGACAGCTCTTGGAAAAGTTCTTATAGGGCATTTTTATATTATGGGACGGTCTTTTGTATACTTTGGAACCATAAAATTAATTAGGGAAACTACATTAACCTAGAGTGACCCCAATCAGGGCGAGTTTGGGATGTTTACAGTGATAACAGAATTGCTAGGGGCAAAAAAGACAAGAAAATTGAAGACAGGCTTAGTGTATTATTCTGGAGGATATGAGCACATGAGAAGAAGTGATAAGCATGGCTTGGAAAAACAGCAGAAGGGATCTTTTTGATGATGAAAATATACATGGGTTAGTAACTGGGAAAATAGTCCTGTTCTAATATCCACATGGATGCTCGCCTTGATACCCAGCTTTCTGTGATATCCAACCTCAATTCAAAAGTCAGCAAAACATAAAGACAACCTACCGAATGGGAGAAGATATTTGCAAATGATCCTATCTGGTAAGGGGTTAATAGCCAAAATACATAAAGAACTTATACCTCAACACTAGAAAAGCCAAATAATTTAATTAAAAAATAGGCAGAGAACTTGAATAGACATTCTTCCACAGATGACCTACAGCTGACCAATAGACACATGAGAAAATGCTCGAACTCACTAATCATCTGGGAAATACAAATTCCAGCCACAGTGAGAAATTTCTTTACATTGGTCAGAATGGCTAAAATCAAAACCGTAAGAAATAATGTGTTGGCAAGGACGTGGAGACAATAGGAACCTTTGGGCACTGTTAGTGGTAATGCAAATCGGTGCTGCCATTGTGGAAAACAGTATGGAGCCTCAGAAAGTTAAAATAGAATTACATGATCCAGTAATGCCACTACTGGATATTTACCCAAAGAAAACAAAAGCACTAATTCAAAAAGATACAGGAACCCCCTTACTGTAGCAGTATTTACAATAGTCAAGATATGGAAACAACGCAAGTGTCCATCAGTACGGGAATGGATAAGGAAAGTGTGTGTACACACACATACACACATACACGCTCACATTGAACTATTACTCAGCCATAAAAAAGAAGGAAGTCTTGCCATTTGTAACAACATGGGTGGAACTTGGGGATGTTGTGCTAAGTGAATAAGTCACAGAAAGACAAATATTCTATGATTTCACTCAGATGGAATTAAGCAACAATAACAACAAAAATGAACAAAGGAAAACACAAACAAAAAACCAGATTCTTAAAAACAGAGAAGAAACTGGGAGTTGCTGGGGGCAGGGAGGTGGGAGAATGGATGAAATAAAGGAGATTAGAATACGCTTATCATGATAGAAATGTATAGAATTGTTGGGTCACTATATTGTACACCTGAGACCGTTATAACATGGTATGTTAATTATACTAAAATAAAAAAAAATGTCCAAAGCATTGTGAACTTGTACTTATAAACAAAATACCTGAACTATGTTTTCTGGACTATAAAAAATGTAATACATCTATGGTATATGTACACAATGGAATACTATGCAGCCATCAAAAGAAATGAAATCTTGCCATTTGTGACAACGTGGATGGAACTAGAGGGTATCATGCTTAGCGAAGTAAGTCAATCGGAGAGAGACAACTATCATAGGATCTCCCTGATATGAGGAAGTGGAGATGCAACATGGGGGGTTAAGGGGGTAGGAGAAGAATAAATGAAACAAGATGGGATTTGGAGGGAGACAAACCATAAGTGATTCTTAATCTCACAAAACAAACTGAGGGTTGCCGGGGGGAGGGGAGTTGGGAGAAGGGGAGTGGAGTTATGGACATTGGGGAGGGTATGTGCTATGGTGAGTGCTGTGAAGTGTGTAAACCTGGCGATTCACAGATCTGTACCCCTGGTGATAAAAATATATAATTTGTTGATAAAAAACAAATAAAATAAAATAAAAGTATTATGGATTGAAAAAGAAATTCAGTAGTATTCAAAACCAACTTATTTCATCCATTGTCTTAAAATATTGTCTTAACTATCTAGCAGAACATCTTTGAAATATAAAATATCACTGGGGACTTGATGTTTCAACAGTGGCAAATTCCTCATAATGATATATTAATATTCTGATAAATAAAAATGAGTTGTAGTAAAAAAAATGTAATACATCTAAATGTTATAATCAGAGGTAAAGGTGATGTATATAGGTGTCCTTCAGTCTAAGAAGTGCTTATTCCAAGGACAAACCCAGATTCCGGTGGTGCAGGTGACAAATGCAAGGGAGAATATGTGGGAATGGATCATAAACCAGTATTTTGTGACTGAACACACTTACTGGGTGGTGTTCTAGTTCTACTAGCTCTAGTTCTACTAGTGGCTGTTACTTTTTTTTTTTTTCCACCAGTTTAATACTTGTACAGAGTGGTACTATGAACTATCCCTATTTTACACACAAGGAGACTGAGGCTTAGAATGTGGAGTAACTCACCCAAAAGTTAGTCGTAAATGGAGGAGCTGAGATCTGAACCCAGGCACTTGTTCTCCAGAATCTGTGCTCTGAACCGCTCTGTTTTTAACACAATATACCATTTTACGACATGATTTTAAGTATGTGTCCTAACATCATATCCCAGGCATCTTAAGTAGACATCTGACTGACTCATCTACATGCTGAATATTTCATGTATTAAAAAAGCCTGAAAACTTTTTGTGGGGTCTTCAGCCTCGGAAATAAGGGAAATGTCCTACTTTTGGGCATTGGGGATTGACCATCCTATGAGTTTGTTGAATGGAGTAAGCCATCATTGGCCACCTCAATGCAGACAGAGTAAGCCTGTGGATTGTTCTGGATAATTTGTCACAGACCTCAATCTGGACAGCAGAGGTGACTTGCACCATGACTTTCAATGTTTTGCTGTGTCTACTTCAGCTCCTCCTGAGACCAACAGGCCAAGAGGAAGATACTTCCCAGAATCCCCACAATCCTAGTGATGCCAGCTCAGTGGAGAGGGTGAGGTTTCCATGGACTGTTGGTCTGGTTTAGCTGCTGTTCTGGGGTTGGGCTCCACCAAGCGAACACCTTGTTGAGTATATGGATTGTCTTGTCCTTAGGAAAAGGATTTTCTTTATGCGTTGAATACTACAGTAATTTGGATTATACTTACACATTATGAGAGGTTTGATAAGAAAAGTATGGTTTAGCAAAAATATAGTTTATTCAATTCAGTGCAAATAAGATGGCTCTTGTGTGACTCCATAAAATAGGGTCCAATAATCTGGAAAATCCCAAGAACCCATTGTAGTCCCATTTGGGAAAGTCCCAGAACAGTCGTGTCCAGCATGGTGACCACTGGACACATGAGGCTATTGGGCGCTTTACATGTGGCTACTTCTATACGTGTAAAATGCACACCAGATTTTTGAAGACTTCGTATGAAAAAAAGAATGTCAAGCATCAATTAATGCTTTATATATTGGTTGTCTGTCAAAATGATTATATCTTAGATATTATAGATTATATGTTAGATATATCTTAGATTATACTTTAGATCTATATCATTATATATAGATTATATTTATTTGTATCTTAGATTATATCTTAGATATATTTTAGCTATAACTAAGATTATATCTTAGGTAAAATCATTAAGATTTAATCACCTTTCCTTTTTTTTTTTAATCTTTTAAAATGTGGCTACTAGAAAATTAGAAATTAACCTGTGTGGCTCGCATTATGTTTCTATTGTTTAGCACCATCCTAGATTGTCAGATTTTTATTGTGTCGGTTGTACCAGTTAGGAATGTCTCTTTCATAATAATAGTTAGCATTTATTGAGCACTTACTATGTGCCAGGCACTTTAAATGTCTTTACTCCTGAATGGTTAACAACAGACCAATGTGCTCCCTATTTTGCTTATGGGGAAACTGAGGCACAAAGAGATTAAGTTGCTCCTAGTCACAGAGGTACTAAGTGGCAGAAAGTGGACTGGAATGAAATCAAGCCCAGTTCAGTGTCTCACAGTGATGTTCTCAGGCTTGCCACCTTTTGACACATGGACATGGGACTGTGTTCACTTGACCCTTTGCACCTCAGTTTCCCTGGTGGGGAGGAAGTTGGAACATCTCTGAGGCCCCTCCAGTGCTGCTCTTCCTGTGGTTTCTTTGTGCTGCCGTGGGAGCCTTCGGAAAAAGGTGGGGCTGGGGTAGACACTCTGTCTTCTACCAGGCTGTTCAGTTAGCCTGGCCCTCCTTACCTGGTGGGGAGGGAGATAGTCCTCAGTGCCTGTCCCAGCTCTGCCACTAATCTGGGACTTGGCAGGTCAGCTCCTTTTCTCTGTGCTTCCCTGCATCTTTTTCTGTGAAATAAGTAATAAGTAAGGAATCCTGGATTTTGGTCCTTGCTCTGCCATGAACATGCTCTATGGCCTTGGACCAAGCATCATCCCTTCCTAGGTCTTATTTACCTTATACATAAAATCAGGAGTTAATTTCTTCTGACTCTGGTGGTCTTTGATTTGTAATTTATGATTCAAGAAGGAAAGGATACTTTTTAAAAGATTTTATTTATTTGAGAGCGAGAGTGAGAGAAAGAGTGAGCGTGAGCAGGGAGAGGAACAGGCAGAGGGAGAAGCAGGCTTTCCATTGAGCAGGAGCCCGACTTGGGGCTCGATCCCAGGACCCTGGAATCATGACCTGAGCTGAAGGCAGGCGCTTCACTGACTGAGCCACTCAGACACCCCAAAAAGGATACATTTTTAAAGGGAGAAATTTAGTGACACATTTATAAAATACAACGTCTGTAAAAAAATCCTTTGGTCTTATCCCCTCATCTGTCTGTCTGTCTTTCTGTCAATCACGGTAGCTGGGAGGAATCAGCTTGACAGGGGAGTTTGTCTTCATGAGTGTGCACAGATGGGCCGAGGAAGATAAACCTCCCTGTCTACCTTCCTCCGTTCTCAGAGCTGCAGTGATCTACCCCAAGCCTTAAGATCTTGTGTTACACATCTTCAGATTTTATTTTCCTGTGGTCGCCAATCAGTGAAACATTTGGTCACTTTAGAGAAATTTCCCCATTCTCTAAGAAAAGACTTGCTCTCCTCCTGCATCACGCCCAGTCCGTACAGTGTTGCTGCTATGCTCTGTGCTGATACATGCCGCTTCAGTTTCGGAAAACAACCCTTACTGTAGCGAGCTGGTTTTTTTTTTTTTTTAATATTTTATTTTTATTTATTTGACACAGAGAGATCACAAGTAGGCAGAGAGGCAGGCAGAGAGAGGAAGGGAAGCAGGCTGCCTGCTGAGCAAAGAGCCGGATGCGGGGCTCGATCCCATGACCCTGAGATCATGACCTGAGCTGAAAGCAGAGGCTTTAACCCACTGAGCCACTCAGGCACCCCAGCAAGCTGGTTTTTAAACTTTGCTAGAATCTGCCAGGGTCTTTTAAAAATGCGTCCTCTCCCAAGCGTTGTGTTCCTCATCAAGAAAGCCAGGGTATATTTTCTCAGAATTCTCAAAGCATTACTTGTCACTAGTGAAGCAATTAAAAAAACTATGGATGAACCAAAAGCCTGTATTCTTTGTTAAGAGTCCTGAGAGTTCCTATGGTCAAAATAAGATTTAGAGCTTCTAGAAACCTTCTCAGCTATAGCTGCTGTCATGGACTGGCATGAGGAATCTGTCATTTGGGGTTTAAGTAAGAACGCAGAAACCGCTCTAGGTATTTGAATCAGGAAGGTATTTAATGTAGGGCGTTAGAGGCCTAAACCTTTGGAAACCCATATAGGGCTAAGTGACTTTGAACAAGGGTGCTAGGACCACACAGTGAGGAAAGAAAGAATGGTCTCTTCAACAGGTTGTATTGGGAAAACCAGAGGGAAGGACACAGTTGGACTCTTATACCATACCATCCACAAAAATAAACTCAAAATGGATTAAAGACCTCAACCTAAGACTGAAACTATGAAAGTCCTAGGAGAAAACAAGAGAAAAGCTTCATGATGGATTTGGCAGTGATTTTTTTAGATAAGACAACAAAAGCAGAGACAAAACAAAAATAGACAAGTGGGACTACATCCAACTTCAAAACTGCAAATCCAAGGAAATAGAGTGAAAAGGCAACCTGTAGAAAGGGTGAAAAATACTTGCAAATCATGCACCTGTGAAAGGGTTAATATCCTGACTGTATAAAGAACTCTTAAAACGCAACAGCAAAACACCCAAATAACTGGGTTAAAAAAAAAATGGGTAACAGGGCACCTGGGTGGCTCAGTGGGTTAAAGCGTCTGCCTTCGGCTCAGGTCATGATTTCAGGGTCCGGGGATTGAGCCCCACATTGGGCTCTCTGCTCGGCAGTGAGCCTGTTCCCCCCCCCCCACCTGCCTCTCTGCCTGCTTGTGATCTCTGTCTGTCAAATAAATAAATAAAATCTTTTTTAAAAAAAGGCAAAGGATTTGAGTAGACATTTCTGCAAAGAAGTTATAAAATAGCCAACAAGCTTATGAGAAAGTGTTCAACATCACTAATCATTAGGGAAATGCAAGTCAAACTAACTGAGCTATTGCCCAGCATACAGTAGGATGGTAGTAGTAGTAACAACGGGAATAATCAAGAGAAAATAATAGACACTGGGGAAGATTCCAGAAAGCCAGAACTCTTGTGCTTTGTTGGTGGGGATATAACACGATGGAGTCACTATGGAAGACTGTATGAAGTTCCGTCAAAAAATTAAAGATCACTATATGATCTAGCAATTCTACCCAAAGCAGGATCTCCAAGAGAGGGACCCACACCCATGTTCCTTGCGGCAGCATTCATGATAGTGAAGGAGTGGAAGCAACCAAATGTCCCATCCACAGATGAACGGAATAAAGACGATTTGGTCTATACACACAATGGAATAATACTCAGCCTTAAAAAAGGAAAGACTGTCACATGCTACAATGTGGAGGAACCTTGTCGGCTTTAGAATCCTGATTTTAAGACTTTATGTTAAATTTTTAAATTGTGCAAAATGGAAAATGGTAACAGAAAGGTTGTTTGCTTGGATGGAAAGGCTACTTTCCTGCAATTGAAAGGAAACTTCTAGAACCACGGTCCTTGGTTCTCTGTGTAGCTGATTTTTGGAAAGGTTGCTGGAAGCTTATACACGTACAGAGTTCATGGACACTACAGCCCAGAAGGACATGTCTGAAGGACCTAAAGCTATTTAGTTTCTCTCTGTCTCAGGGTTTTCTTTAATCTAGTGCGTAAAGGTAATGTGATTGGAGGATGTGGAGATTAAATGAGATAATATGAGAACATGGGACAAAATGCTTGGTGCATGGGTACGTGGTAGGTCCTCTCCAATGTCCGCTTGCACCTCCTCCTTGTTCTGCTCAGCTGGGGCTCACTGTGGGGGTGCAGTGTTAACTTGTCTCTACTGAAGGGAAACTCTGAGGCCTTATCAGTCTGAATTGTGTGTCTGTGTTTGTGTGTGAGACTAGGCAGTATGGCTGTGACCCTGGTCCCTCCCAGCTGGCCACCTTTGCAGACCTGAGCCCATTTATACTAAGAGCAGCTGTTGGAGGCCTTTTGTCCAGGGCTCATGTGGGACCCTTGTTGAGCCCTGGCCTGGGGTGGGACAGGAGGGCCAGACCCTGCTTGGGAAGGGGTTTTGACCGTAGGGAAGGGACAGGAACCAAGAGGAGGGGAGGCATCGCCTGGAGACAGGAGCACCTTGGCCAGGTGGCTGGAGGGACTTTTCTGAACCTACTCAAGCCCTGAGCCTTCAGATCCTGTGGTGATCCCCTAGCCCATCTTCCCCACCTCAGAGAAAGCTGGAGAGGTGGGGCTTGAACCCAGAAGATGCCTCGCTCTATGGAAGAAGTCACCTATGACTCAGACCTGAGGTTTTACATTGCTTACCCTGCCCCACTCAGATCCTTTAGGCAAACCCAGCTCTTGGCTTTTTTCTCTCTGGCTTGTTTGTTATCATCAGCGGATAGAAGAGGAGCTGGGTCTTGCCACCTGTGATATGTCTACTGCCTTCATCCTATTTAGGAAACGAGTTTAACAAATCTGGAAACTCTTAGGGTGGGGTCCTCTTGATCACTTATAAAATTAATCATTAATTCATAAGCAATTGTGCCTTCAAGTCAATGCCCCTGTGGGTTTTGCTTCTCTCTTCAAGGGGTAATAAATACTGTGGAGGGTGATTCCCACACGCAAGGCCAAAATGTGCTTCCCCACTCTCACATGCAGATAGTCGCAGACAGAGCTAGCTGCACCTGGACATGGACGGGGCAGTGGGGGTGTGAATCCCGAAAGTCAGCATCTGCAGCGTAGACTTGGGGAGTTAGAGCTCCTCAGGAGTCCCAACGATGGCAAGCACTTTGGATTTACACGATTTCAAGATTGTGCCTACTTCTTTCTGTAGGACCTCAGGCCTTGCCGGAGCGCAGGCCCTGCCGCGTGTCGCCGGGGTTCCTAGCCCACCTGTGCGTGTTGGAGGCCTGGCTCTTGGCCAGCCCGTCCCTGGGGATGACTGAGGACCTCTCTTGGAATCTCAGTCTTTCTGTGTGTCACATGGGAATACATGGCTGCTGTCAAGATAGCGGAGGTGAACATACCTGGAGAACTCTGTGAAGTCCTCTGGGTTACTTGTCGCCACGGTCACTGTGCCCTTGACTGGCTGGGACCAGGCTTCCTGTCGCA
Organism: Mustela nivalis; assembly: GCF_964662115.1. Lineage (NCBI taxonomy): Eukaryota > Metazoa > Chordata > Mammalia > Carnivora > Mustelidae > Mustela > Mustela nivalis. The sequence continues at coordinate 127,909,456 of NC_139027.1, read as the reverse complement.
AACACGTGTAGTGTTCTCAGCTAGGAAGACCACCCCCTACTTACTCAGCCAGCCCATCTGAGGGCGGATTAGAACTGTTGTGGCTGTAAACCCAGCCAATATGGGTTGTAATACAGTAAATTATCACTTGTTTTGCAGTCTCGACGAGAAAAATAAATGCAATTACACTCATGAATGTTGAAAAATGAAGCAAAGCAATGTGGATCGGCACATTCGAGGTGCTTTTCCAAATGAAAAGCTGTGTACAATGAATGCTAATGGGCTCCCTCTCTCCCACTCTCTAGCATATGGTGTAAAGCGATCTTTCTGAATGAAAACAGTAGCTGTGCCAAGTGCCCCAGGCACAGGAGAGGGCGCTGAATGGCCCCCACCAGAGGAGACCCAGCAAGCAGACCTCAGTTTCCTCTCCTGGCTGAGGACACAGAATAGACCCAGTTTCCCAAAGCAGGTACTTGAGTGATCTCGGTGATGCCTCTCTACTTATGGAACCTGCCATGTCCTCTGTAGTTCTTCCATCACTGTGTCCAGCAAGCATTCTCTGAGCACCTACTGTGTGCCAGGCATGATGCTGATAGCAGTCGAAATGAATCTCATGTGCCCTGTCCCTCCTCCTCAACCTCCCCTGTCACCAAGGACGGATGGGCCCGAGGTAGCTCTGTGGTGGCCACCAGCCACATGGGATGGTTAGGCCCTTGGAAGGTGGCCAGTCCAACTTGAGATGTGCTTAAATGTAAAATGCACACTACCTCTCAAAAACTAAGAACAAGAAATATGTAAAATATCTTTTTAATTTTTTATATTATTCAGATGTTGAAAAGATAGTATTTTAGATATATTGGGTTAAGTAAACTACATTAAAATGAATTTAACTGATTTTACCATTTTAAAGACGGATACCAGAAAAAGGAAATCTACAAATATGTGGCTTACACTGTAGTTCTGTTGCACGGCACTGATCTAGCCCCTGCCTACCTGTTTCTGCATGTTTTCTACCACACCCACTGCCCCCTTGCTGGTAGCAGTCCTGCCAGTTCTTCAGCCACACCAAGTTCTTTCATGCCTCAGGGCCTTTGCACTTGCCATCATCCCTTCCTAGAAGATTCTTCTTCAGCTCTTTCTCCAGTGTTACCTTTTGCGAGAAATACTCTCTGACCATCCTTACTAAATATATCTCTTTTGTTACTTAGTAAAACACTTGTTCTTTTCATTGTAATATTTAACTATTTTTATTTGCGTATCTGTTTCTTCGAAGAATGTTAGGGCAGAGAGCTCATCCTTCTTGTTTTCTTTCCTTCTGTACTAATCTCAGTGCCTACCACAATGATTAGCAGGAAGTAGGCACTCAGTTTTTCTTCTTAATGAAGTGAATGTGTAAATGTCACAAAGGACAAAATATTTTGATCATACGGAGATGTTGAAAGACATTTGAAAACACTTAACGGCATGTCCTAATTTATCAGTCAGTCAGAGAAGGGCTGGGTGAGAAGCATATGGTATATGAAGAGTTTAAGTGGAGAGAGTTTGATGAAATAGAGATGGGATCAGATTAAAGGCATTTTTAAGGGGTTGGGAATTACCCAAGGGCTGTCAACAGTGGGGAGCTGTTACTATGCCCAGGACTAAAGGGCAGTGGTAGGGAATGGTATTGTAAGATTGCCAGGCAGGCTGTAGAGGAACATAGCTCATTACTTCTACTCTCTGGTATTCCACCAGTCAAACTCAGCTGGAGAAAGCAGAGCGTAAGGGAGGTTGGAAGATGTAGACCACAGAAGTCAGACTTTCAGAGAGCGGGGTGGGGATGGGTCTGGATTGGGGATGGGGTACACAGAGAAGAACCGTCATCCCTCAAAGTCACGGAAAGCTGTTTTCTCAGTGTGCTTGTGCATGTCTGCTCCAGACCAACAGCCTATATCCTAGAGATGCAAGGGTGCTAATGATCACTATGTTTAACATTCACTTAGGGATTTCCAGTAACGGAATTGAAAGTATAATTGTGGGAGAGGAAAAAATAAAGTCGTTATTTGCAGAGGATATTATAATCTCCTAAATACCAAGAGAAATAAGTGAAAAAATATCGGAACAGGTTAAGAGTCCAGCAAGGTGACTAGTTAGGGAATAAATATACAAAATCAACATTTTTCTAAATCCTAGCAATAGCCAGTTAGAAAGTATATTTTTAAAAGGCTTCATTCTGTAAAAGGAGCAAAAAAAATATAAAAGGCTGAGGAATTAACTCAAGAGGCACTATGAAAGACCTTTAGAAGGAAGCTGTAACGCAAAACTGAGAACATAAGTAATTGGGTGTATCTTATTCCTGGATGGGAAGATTTGATATTTTTAAAGCTTGTCAGTTTAATTTAAAACCTATAATGTGACTTAAAATAGAAATTTACAAGCAGCGTTGAAAAATTGTTTTAGAGTATAACTGGAAAAATGTCACAGATCGCAAAGCAGGTATCAAAAGAGAATGAAATGGTGGGGGAAGACTTCTAAGTTTTAGAAATAGACCCTGGAGTAAAAGCCATCCAATAACATATACCAATCCGAGAAGAGACAGATACATTCTGGGTCTGTGACCTATGACGTGACACTTGAGCTCTAGACTGTCCATTTTTCCATCCATAAGTATCACTTCCGTGATTAGGTTAGCTATGAGGGCCATTTGGGAAAACTGGCCTGGAGAAGCCTTGGAGCTATGGAATCCTGGGAAGATGGTATACATTTTTGTTTAATCTGGGGCTTCGGCACATTTTGCTGCCTTCCTCCCTACCTGAGGCCCTTGTACACTGTCTGCTGGGGCACTTTCACTTGCTATTTCAGCTCAAGGAGTAATAAAGGAGAGAGCTTTGAATGTTTGCTGAGGATGGATGCTCAGCTTTTCCAGGACAGGATTTGTGCCAGTTTGGGGGGAGTGACAAACATCTTTCCTTGACCAAACGTCAGTTAGGTTCCTCTAAACCCGCTTCTTGATTGGGCCTCAAATTTGCCTCCATATCCTAAAACTCCCATCTCCTATCTGTTCTTTGGCCTACTTAACCTGGTGGTAGCAAGACTCCCCCAGCCCTTGAGATTGGATCACTCTGGCTTGCCTTCAACATGATCCCTATTAAGTCAATTTACCAAGATTCCCCTATATCCTTGATGTCTCTTCTTAGATTTTTGTCATCCCCTGACCCCCTCACTCTGTTCCTTAGCCACAAATCCCCAGTTGTCTTTGCTATATTCAGAGTTGAACCTTTTCTCTCTCTCCGTTGCCATATCTCTATTACAATAGTCTCGATTAAATTCCTCTTTACCATTGTAACAAGTGTCAGAGTAATTCTTTCTTTAACAGTGGTTACCATGGTGAGTAAATCCCAGCCTGCCCAAGGGGAGTTTTGGGTTTAATGGATAGACAGATAGGCAGCTAACCCAGGATGAGTAGCAAGGAAGAGAAGCTCACTCATTCATTCATTCAACAAACGTGTGGAAAACCGATGATATATCAGATGCCGAGGCCAATGTGAATGAGATACTCCAGGTCCCACATTCATGAGGCCATGACCTAATGAGACAGATGATAAGAACAAACATAAACAGAAGAAGCACGGGAGGGTTGGTTGGTCAGTTTCCTTGTCCCTAGGGTTCTGCAGGGAGAGGGGTTCAGGTGAACAGAAAAAGCTTCCTGCAGAAGATGACATTTGAGCTGGGTCTCTGTTGAGTTTAACCTATTGCTTCTGTCCACATGTTTCGAGCCTTTTAAGCACATTTGTGAATAAGTATGACGTTGGGTGTCTCAGGATGTAGTCTATGATGTGCAGACTGTGGGAAGGAAGACAACTGAGGTTTCCAGAGGCAGCCCATCTGAGACGTGGACGGAGATTATCCTAATAGGATTTCACAAAGACCACTTAGCAGTCGCTGGGCTTGAGGGAAAATAGTTATGAGCTGCGGGTGGGGAAATAGCCAAGAATCTCATAACTCTGTGAAAGCTTGTAGAGAAAAGCTGACAGCCAACAGACAGAACAAGATGATGCTTGCAAAAAGGTTAGAAGAATAGACAAGGGGGGGGGGAGAAGTATACTGAGAGATACTAATGGAAGTGGAAGTGCATTATTATAATTTGGGAACTTGCATTAAGATAATTCCAGCTCTAAGAAGAAGAACTGGGATTTATTTACTATAGCACTTCACACTGTTGAGGAACCCCTGGGGGATGTGGGCAGTGGAAGGTCAGAACTGGCTGGGAAGAAAGCATGTGTGACTATCCAACACTGCGAGCAGAGGCAGGGTAGCTAGGCTAACCCCTCCTCTTACAAATGGGGAAAGAGGCATGGAGGAATGACATGACTTAGCCAAAGTTGCAGAGCATAGTGCTAGAGCTGAGAAATTGGAACCTTTATCAGTGCTGCTGGGAATGCAGAGTTTTGCAGTCGTGCCTTCAGAAACTGAGCATGGAGTTAGTGTGTGACCCAGCCCTTCTACTCCTAGGAGTATACCCAGGAGAACAGAAAACATCCTCAGATTTGATCCACAGTGTGTTTGCTGGCTACTAAGCCAGGGCTCATATGTTGCACCCTAGCTACTGTTTCTAACGTAGATTCTTTCTAACCCTCTTCTCCCTTCACAATCTCACCTCTTTCCTATTTATAGATACTGGGAAGAGTTAGGATGTAGGTTGTGGCTCTGCCATTTATTAAATATATGACCTTGGTTTTCACTGTCTTGTCCCTGATTGGGACTAGATGAGTGTCCTTCCACCCCACCCCACCCCCCATAGTGTGTCCCTTCTTCACACACTGCCCCAGCATATGTGCAGGAACTGCGGGTCTGGTATCCATGAGAGGACAGTCCCCTACCAAACACGTAGACCTGGAGGTTGTCTGGAAACCGCTCATACCCAGTCTGGAAACAGCCTTCGTGTTCTCTCACCTCTTCATTGCTTGTCTCCGAGAATTCTTGGGCTCTTCAATTTCCCTAGGATTCCAAAGCACTTGTTTATGTCTCCTGGAGCACCTCTTCTTCAAGAGAGAGGTTTTTTCTTTTGTAACCATTTTTTGCATATCAGACCTACATTGGGGTGACACAATATTCATTTAAGTCTTAGCCTGTTTTAGATTTTTTTTTCTACTTGACTGTAAATATAAATGGGGCCAGTTTTACATGATAGTGTTAATTTGATCCAGATTGAGAATACCGAATTTTCTTTTGCTACTCTATTGGGGCACAGTTTGACCCTTTCCCTTATGGGGGAGGAAATCAGTGGGGACTTGGGGGGGCCTTATCTCTGGTCTTTGTCTCTCTCTGAAGTTTTACACTGGGTCTAGTTCTGCTGGGTTGTTAAGGGAGACTGTGTCTGGAGGATGGTGGTGGTGGTGGGGCCCTAAAGCTAATATTGCTTGTAAGTCAGGAGCAGCCTTTCTGTTTCATAAGCTTTTTTATTTGTTTGTTTGTTCTTGTTTTTCTAGGCTTATTCATTCTCTGTTTTTGCCCGTTTGAGCCTTGATACAATATAACTGGTTTCTGCCTGACAGACCATTCTGGGGAGGGGTTTAGGGAAAGATGTAAATCTTTAGTGGGGAAAACAAACTTCGCTTGGGATGGTTAGCATATATCCCACGGTCTGGCAATACTTTCCAACTGATTCCCTTCAAATTGGGAGCTATCCCTGAGCTTTTCTGTTGATCCAACATTTATTCCCTCCAACAGCCCTGTTCCATTTGGAAAGGGAAGATGGGCATGGATTCTTCTCCAGCATGACGTTAGGGCTCTCTCTCCGGATTGCAGCAGGAACAGTATGTTCTTTGCTCTTTTCCCTTCTTCTTATTCATTTCAGTCAACTTTGAAGATGGAGTTTCTGTGAAACAGTACTTAAGCCACCATATTTTCTGGAAGACCCAGCATTCTTTCCACGCTGCCATGCTGTGTGATTATAAATACATTCTTGCACAGCCGGGATGACATACTCTTATTAGAAAAGGTTTTCAATGACCGTTTCACCGAAATGGCCCATTTATATGTCAAGTACATTATCGGATATGTGTTTCTAGAAGAATAGAATAGCAACAAAAGACCAAGCTGTTGGCTGCCAGGAGGGGCTGCAGGGCCTTCCTGAAGTCCCTTCCCCCGCGTGTTTATGTTTCATCATTCATAGAAGGTCTCCATGGTATGCACCGAAACTGGGCAGTGGGATTAGGTTTTCAGAAGCTAATGCCCTTGTTTTCAATTCAAGATCTTAATTTTATTGAAGGTGCTGCTGCTGTTGTTGGTACTGGTAGAAATGATCTAATTTAATTTAATTTGCTTCCTTGCAAAGAAGGCGATCTCTTGCCCAGCTGCTGCTCTGGGCAGAGAGGGAGCAAGCAGGCTTGGAGATAAGCTCTGAACTTTATCAGACCTCTCCAAGGTTTATGCTAATGAACAATGCTTAGAGAGTTCAGAAACTTTTTTTGCTTGAACTACCATGCTGCTTGCTAAGCAGCAAAATACCCTCCTGAGACTGTCTGAGCGGAGGTGAGGGAGAGGGGCGGGTGGGGGAAGTGGGTGTGGGCAGATCCCTTCCGGCTGGTCTGTTGCTTTGCTTCAAGGTGTGGGGCTTGGGATGGATGGGAGGCACATGTCAGGTGGCAGCATTAGGAATTCTGTCACTTGGTACCATGGGAAACTTTGTGATGTGAATTCTGTGGGATGGTGGGTGTAGAAGGGCCAGGCGGTTCTTGATTAAACTGTTTTTCCTTGACCAGTTGGCTTCTTTTCGTGAGTTGTTCAAACTTTGCCGAGTCTTGGCTTCCTTCAGCCAAGTGCGAAGCTGGGTAGGTGCCTCCGAGATAGGGAGTCTCATTCCTATCTGTATTCTCAGCACCGAATGAGCCTGCCAGATAGCAGGCGTGATGGGTGTTTGCCAGATGAATGAAGAGATGAATGTATGAATGAATGAAAGGAAACAGAAGGGGAGATGGAATGTCTCCATTGTGTCTCCAGCCAGATTCAATCCTCTGATGACCACGATCATTTGAGTATAAGAGGATTCAAAATCCTTCTATGACCAAGGAGCTGTGACCAGTGATGGCACAGCACGCCTCCCCACCTCTCCTCTCGTGGTTAGATATGGGAGGTTGGAAGGGATTTGCTGTCACTTATGTAGACATGTGCACACTTGAGAAGAGGGGGTATGGGGTCGTCCTATTTTTCTTCTCGTCCTGTGTGCATTTCCTTGGCCACGGGTTCAGTCTCCTCGGATATTTGACTCAGCTTAGTTGTGTTTTAGGATCCTGTCCTTCAAGATGGTGGAGAGATGAGATTGAAATCAGACTGCTGGTCACTCCTGGCATACATCTCTCTTTGGGGTAAACCTGCACCCCAGTCAGTCTTGATACAAAACTGTTTTATTCCAGGTCTTTATATGGAGCTCTATAGATGCCAGAACGTAAGCTGACAGGTCAAGTTAGAGGTTCTGTAAGATAGAGGAGGCATTCTAGGCAGCCCATGGTGGGGTTAGAATCCCTGTGTAAAGGACGAACTTCCAGAATGAGCCAGTGGAGATGAATCCTTACGCCACTGAAAAGTGCTGAACCCCTGAAAATCGAAGTTCATAGCTCCTTGAACAAGTGTGATCTGCATACTTCTGGACATATGTAAATATGTCAGTTCTCCCCCTAATTGATTATGCACTTATGTGATTTCAATCAAAATCCTTAAGGAATTGCTGTTTAGAACAGGATAAAATTTATTCTGAGGTTTATATAGAAGCTTAAACCCATAAAAGTAGCAAAAAAAATAACGTTTTAAAGAATGAGATTTACACAGTAAAAATTACAAAGGGTTATAAAAATAATTTAACACTACAAGCAATTTAGTTTAGTGGCTGGTGAAATGAAATATAATTGGAACAGAACAGAAAATAAAATAATAAGGTTTGAGTGTATGTAAATATTTATTATGTGATAATAGTGGATTTCAGATCAGAAGGGGGAAAAACTAGATCATTTAATTAATGCTGCTAGAAAAATTGGCTATTTGGGAGGGGGGAGTTAGATCATTCACTCAGTTTGCATGTGAAAATAGATTGCTAGCGTGTTAAATATAGAAAAGAAACACATCATGCCCTTGAACTTCGTGTGATGTTGAAGGGAGAATATTTTAAGGGACCCCATCAAAGATGGAAATGATCTTGACTGGTTGTATCATATGTGAAAATGAATGTTAAAAGTATCAGAAAAGTAAAATAAAAAATAAAGTTTCTCTTTGCAGCATGGCTCCCCCAAAGAACTTAGGCTCCGGCTTCCTGCCATTTGGTCTCTGCTGAAGCTGCTGTCTCCCCCACCGGTACCCCAACACAACTGTTAGAGTCCAGCTCCCCACTGGTGGTGTCCACACTGATGATCGCTGTGCCCCTTGACCTGCTGGCGTCATTTGATCCAGCTGGTCTTCTCTTCTCCTGGAAACTTGCTCATCATTTGGCTTCTAATCCCAGCTCTCTTCGTGGTCCTCCTCCCACGGTGGTTTTCTCTGTTCTCCTTTGCTGGTTCCAGGCCCTCTTAGGGTGGAGTCGCCCCTAAACATTTTCTCTTCTCCAGCTACACAGGCTCCTTTGATGGTTTTCATTCAAGTCAGTGGCTTAAAGACCATCTCTAGGCTGATGACGTCCCCCATTTTTTTTTTTTTTTTAATTTTTCCTGACTTCCATCCGGGGCCTCTCTCAGATCCTAGCTTGGTATGTCTACCTGCTAGCAGGATCTGTTCGTTTGGTTGGGTGATGGGTTTCTCCCGTGTAGCAGGTATGCCAAACTTGTGATCTCCCCCCATTACCGTCCCCAACGTAGGCCTCCCATGTTCTTTATAAACTGGGGGAAAATCTCATCCTCATTATCAAAGAACACAAATGCAAATTAAATACCATTTTCTACTATCACAGGAGTTAGCCAGCAGTGGGCTACAGGCCAAATCTGGTTGGCTGCTCCTTTCTGTAAGTGAAATTGATGCACAACCACACCCACTCACTGACATATTGTTGGGGGCTGATTGGGGGATGGGGAGGTGGGATTAAGACGTTGCAGCAGTAACAGTGTGATCTACAGAACTGAAAATATTTTCTATCCGGATCTTTACAGAAAGTGTTTTCTGACCCCTCCTTTGTCCCACGGACAGCAAGAACTTGAGGTGAATCTGTGGCAGATAAGTGGAAAGCATCTTGTCCTCTGTGCTTGGGTGACCATATGTATTGTCCCATTTGAGACACTTGGAGAGTGAAAGGGATGCTCAAGGCAGGCAGGGAGGTGTTAGAATGGAGGGACATGTAAATACTCATAATGGATTTTTAATATTTGATTGAAAAAGGAGAAAGGCAAGACCGTGATAATTAGGGCTGAGTAACATTAGCCTTAATGGTTAAGTGAGAATAACAGAAGTCGGATCTTGGTAAAAGCACAAGGTCTTCGAACAGCAGAGAAGAGTTTTAAGGCTTTAAGGTTATCTTTGGATAATTTTAGTAGAAAAGAGTAAATCAAGCAGTTATTTTCAATCTCACACCAGACAGAATGCTGTTTATTAGGTAATATTTATGAGGTAAGAAGGGAGAGACAAAAACTCACGTACTTCTTAAGCTGTCCATGAGACAGCAGGTGTAAGTCCAGAACAAAATATTCAACTCTAATGAATTCACAGGAGGACGTCAGGGGACCAGTAACCCGGATGTCGGAAATCGTGGAGAGTGGCCGGCGGGAAGGAGCAACTGTGATTTAAGGGCCCATCCAGGGAAGTGGCAGGACACCGTGCTTTGCAAATTTGACTTAACATTGAGTCAGTCCCGAGGGTTCTCGGGGGACCACAGAGTGAAGGTGTTTGTGGCTAATGAAATCCAGGCAACCAGCGTGTTCCTTCCCATCTGTGAGTCATCCATGGGATGGAAAGAAAGGGACTCAGCAGCTAGGTGGGCCTCCGGGCTGCTCTGTGAGGACAACTGATCCCACATCATTTCTGCACGGTCGGTGGGGGGTGCTCTGAGGTAAGCTCCTGAATAACTATGTTGTGGGTTGAAGCTCCTGAAGGAAAGTGAGAGTGTGGGTGGCCTCGGGCCTCACCCCAGGGCAGTGAGTATTTAGCCACTGAATACAAGGGGCATTGGCTTCTACTGGGTGGGGGTGGGAGCGGGAGCGGGGGTGGGGGTGACAGGTTTGCCTGGGGGAAGATAAACTCACAGCACTGCATCATGGTGGGTGCTCAGGCTTTTTTTTTTTTTTTTTTTAAGATTTTATTTATTTATGACAAAGAGAGATAGCGAGAGAGGGAACACAAGCCATGGGGCAGATGGAGAGGGAAAAGCAGGCTTCCCGCAGAGCAGACAGCCCTATATGGGGTTCAGTCCCAGAACCCTGGGATCATGACCCGAGCCAAAGGCAGGCGCTTAACCACTGAGCCACCCAGGTGCCCTGGCTCTCAGCCTTCTAATGGAAGCCCCGCCCCTTCACCCTTGGGAGTCTGTCCTTTGCCACTTGAGCCCCACACTGTCTCGTGCTAGCAGGTACCTTTCCGGGGTCTGCCTGGTCTTCCTTAGTGATTCCAGCTGGGGTCTCAGGATGGCGGTGGTGGAGGTCTTCTTGGGGATTACCTACTGCCGTGTTTCTCTGCTTGAGGAGAGGGGAAGCTGGGAAGGAGACATGCCGGTACTTGAACTGCTTTCAGGATTTCAAGATACTTGTGTGATGGTGTGTCTGAGCCCCACAGGTTCAAAGAAATCTCAGGGTGTTTTGGGTTAGGCTTTGAGTAGAGTCAATCCAGTGGACAAGGTTGGGGAACCCTTCTGCTACCCAAGGGCCCTAAGGGGGCAGTTATGTTTTGCTTTGATTAAGAGGAAATGGAGGGAGAGGTAACTTTTACTTTGGAAATCCTATGTATGTGGTGGACTTTCTAAAGTCTTTCAAAATGTGGGGCCCAGGGAGAAGTATACTCACAGCAAAGGCTGAGAACCACTTCTCTAGTCCCTTCTGTAACCCGCATTGCTCTGTTTGGTTGTTGATGGGATGTGGATCCAGAAAGAAATGAGACAAAGTGAAGCAGCCCGAGTTTCAGGACACAGAAACAGAGGGATTTGGCAGCCCTGCCTGCTATTTTAAGGGAGGGCGTGGGAAACACTAACTCGGGTGTCTGGAGCCTGGGAGGCTGCTTTTCTGATGAAGAGCTGATGTTCTTGAGGACCTACTGTGCGCTAGGTACTGTTCTAGGAGATTCACATGCATCTCTCATTTAATCTCAGTGCTCCTGTGAGTTAGGGGTTGTTACCCAAGGGGTTCAGATGAGGAAGACAGGGTCCAGGGACCCTAAGGGACTTGCCCAAGGTTGTATACCAAGAAGAGACGGAGCTGGGGTTCAGAGTGGATACGGTGGCCCCACAGTTGACGCTTTGTCCACCACTTCACCCTTCCTCGAAGAATGCGCTGCTTCCGGTTTGGATTGATTTAGGGACATGTGAAGAGGATGGTCATTTTGGGAAAGAGAAACCAGGGACAGTGCCTTGAATGCCTCTGAGCTGTTTCAGTGTGCGCTGGAAGCAGCAACCGGCCCAGGTCTCCGTAATTACGCGATTCATTGATTTGGTTTATCAGATTGTCTGTCCAGCGAGCTTTTCTGTGGAAGAGAGACTTCCGTTGTTCTGCAGAGCTCTGAATTCATTAGAGCAGGTGGGAAAGTCTTAGCAAGGAGGCTGGTGGTGATTTAAGAGAAGGTAGGACTTGCTGTTCATTAGAGGAACGGACTTCTTTCAATTAACAAGTTCCGCTGACTCACTAAAAGGCCAAATCCTCTTGGCTGCGAGACACACCTCTGTTTTCTGATCTGAGGATGCAGACCTCCCTGTCTCTTGCCCCAGGCCATTTCCAAAGCCTACACATCCCTAAGGTGAACTTGGTAGGTCCAGGGAGGGGCTGGAGGGGCTGTGCCACCTGAAGGTGGTCCTCCCAACACATAGCAACTCACCTAGCAGGGGCAGCTGAGAGACATTGGTGGCTGTGGCATTGGGCTCTAAATCCCCATGGAGTCTTCCAGGGGCCTGGCCTGGACCCACTTGTCCTCTGGTAGCACAGCGTCTCCTGTGTCTTGGGTGCCATGCTGGTGTCTCCCTCGTGACCCCCTCAATCTATGCTCTGCCCTCTCCACCCTGCTCGGGAAGGCTGACCTGGAGGGACCTCAGCAATGCCCGCTGGCTTCTGCATGCCCAGAGATTGAAGGGAGGGAGGGATAGGGGAGTGTGTGGTCCAGATACTCATTCCCTAGATGCCTCTCTGTGTGCTTGCTTGAGGCCAGCTGTGTCCCTGGACTGAAGGTCACTACTCCTCTCCAGAGAGCCTTCTCACCCCTGTTCCCTGTATTTTCTTGCTCAAAAAGTAACTGCCCCCTTCCTGCCCCCCCCAACCTCCTGAGAGGTGGAGACCACTCTGTAGTGCTTGCCCGTGTCCTTGCCCTGTCTGTACCTTTGTGAATGGTCTCCTTATTTTAACTTTTCTTCTCGTTTGAACATTCCAGGTGTGACCCTGACGGATACGTCTGCATTATCTAAATGGATCTTCATAAAAACTGGAGGAGATGCAGACTGTTATTACCAGTGTCCTCATTAAATGAGGAAACAAACTGAGGCACAGAATGGCTCGGTCATTTTTCCTGGTGTCACGTTGTTCGCAAGGGTTAGACGGGTTGCATCCAGGCTGCCTGTTTTCTCTCCATCACACGAGGGTACCCACTTCTAAGCAGGAGACACAGGAGCAGAGAAGGGAGAAGCAAGGCTGTGCAGCCTTCCTGGAGCCTGTCCCGAGATCCAAGCCCTCAGCTGACTCTCCAGGGCTTCCTGCTGCCGCGGGTGGGGACGGGCCAGCCACGAGGGGCTCCGTGCTCCTAAGGGACGCGGTAAGGGAGCCTTAGAGATCTGGTTTCCCAGAGCCCTGAGCTGTTAACCTCGTGAGTTAAACTAAAACTTGATTGCTTTTGAGTTTGAGCCTCAGCAAAGGTCTGCCTCCTTCACCCAGCTTTCTCCTCTGCCACGAGGTCTCTCTTGTGCCCCCTAGAGGCCACGAGATGCGGGGTGGTTACTGTGGTTCTCTGAATTGACCCTGAAGGGTTAGCCCACAGAACTGGGGGACATGTGGTGAGGACAGGGCCAGCCCCAGTCCCTCCCCGCATGGCTTTTGTGCTTTGGAAGAGTTTGCCCTCCTGCCCCCCCACCCCCAACCTGACATCTGCTTCTGGGATGCATTTTGCTGAGCTCCTCAGAGGGGGGCGGTCACCCCAAGGTGTTTCATTAGGTGTGTTAATAAGCCTTGTAACTGCAGCCTGCCCCCCCCACCCCCCCGTGGAGCTGCTTTCAGCATGAGGCAGGGGAGGCTGGATGGTTGGACATAATTTGCATTGGCAGCAGGAATATTATTTTTGCATTATAAAGCACGGTGGGTGACCTTATAAGCATGGGGAGAAGGGAGCAGGCCGCAAGCTGGTCTGCAGCTCTGGGTGGGTGACTCCTGGAGGCTGGCAGGCTGAGGGGTGGGGTGGGCAGGTGTTAACTCTCTCAGCGGCCTGGCTCCATCCCTGGGGGCTGCTGGCTGCCCAGCTCCCCTACAGACCCCAAAGAAGTCTGTGTGTACGGAGAGGTGCCCCGCACGCAGCAGGCATGGCTGCCTCATGACTGGGGACAAGGACTGTGTGCGCTCTTTGCCAGCACCCCTGGATTGAACCCTGAGTTCTGGCCCAGCTGGAGGTTTGCTGCTTCTCCTGCCCTGATCTTCCCTGTCCTCATTTCCCAGAGGCTGACCTGTCTCTGATTTCCCGAGGGGTTCTGGCATCATCTCGCTTGCCCTTGAGCACACGCTCCGTACTTGTCCATTTCTCCAGACTGGACCCGGCTCGCACTTGCCTTGGATTCCTGCAGGCAGCCCTAGCTCTTCCCTCAGGCGTGGGTCCATCCTTGCTTAGTACAGGCTTTGTGTGACCGCTGTACGGGGACCACACTCACTGCAGGGGTTCTTTTTTTTTTTTTTTTTAATATTTTTATTTATTTGACAGAGAGAAATCACAACCAGGCAGAGAGAGAGGAGGAAGCGGGCTTCCCGCCAAGCAGAGAGCCCGATGCGGGGCTTGATCCCAGGACCCTGGGATCACGACCCGAGCTGAAGGCAGAGGCCTCAACCCACTGAGCCACCCAGGCACCCCACTGCAGGGGTTCTTGATTGTCCATGGGACAGTCTGGGATTATAGACTTTTTAAAGTAGTCTCGGGGTTATTCGGCAGGAAGCCAGAGTCAGACTCACAGGCCACATTCACACGTGTGTGCACACTTCAGTTTATGATAGGAGGGGAAATAGATTTATATAAAATCATGAACCATCAGACCTGGGAAGGACAGCCTTGGTCATTCAAACCATACAGCACCCCCCTCACCCATTTTGCAGATGAAGCAACTGAGATCCAGGGGGAATGACTTGGCTGATGCCGCAGGAGTTAGCTCTTTGCACTTTCCTCAGGCTGACCCTCTTTCCACTAAAGTGATCGTACGGGGAAAACCAAACAGAAACAATGTGTGGCTTGGAATAAGGTACGTGCTTGACCCCAGCGATGATCTTGAGAAGGTTCACACACTCAGGCAAGGGATGGATTCCGTGCTGAGCGGTGTCCAGGCCCATTGTCCTTATAGAACACCGCTCCTTTATGGAGACATCTCCATCCTCACCTCACCGGCGTAGTACCAGGGGTGGCAGTTTATATTTTTTTAATTTTTAAAAAATTTTATTTACATTCCAGTTAACACACAGTGTAATACCAGTTTCAGGGGTACCGTATAGTGACCCATCATCACCCAGTGTCCATCACAACAAGTGTGCTCCTTAGCCCCATCACCCCTATAACCCATCCAGGGGTTGGCAGTTTAATGTCATGGCTGATCCAAGGTCAAGCAGAACACCAGCTCTTCTCAGAAGGCTGTGTCTCAGAGACCCCAAGCTCAGAGCTTAAACACACTAGCAGAAAGGACGGAGAGAAAGTGCCTGGATGGGAGGCTGAATGGAGTTGTGCGTGGGCAGGCAGGGAGCAAAAGGAGGGAAGGAGTAGATAGCATGTCAAAGCCTGGTAAACCTATTTCATAGGATGGGTATGAGCCTAAAGGGGGAGCTCAAACAGATGGGTGGATGGATGCACGGACGGACAGACGGATGGATGGTTAGATGGATGGATGGATGCATGGATGGATGCATGGATGCCAGAGCAGTAGAAATGGACTCTGGATGGACAGAGGTACTCAAGGACAGTGTGTTTTGGTGACTTTGGAGAGGGCACAAGGGGTTAGAAGGGAAGTGTTAGCAGCTCTACCCAGCCCTTTGTCATAATGAGTGAGCGGTCAGCGTGGACGCCCTCCGCGAGTCCCAGCCAGGCATCCTGCTGCCACTTTAGGTAATCAAGTGGGTTTTCTGACCACAAATATTCTGAACCACAAAGGAAGGAAGTGAACCATTTGTGTTTTTGAAAACACTGGTCCTGGGGACATTCTCCATACCTTGAAGTCATCTGGTCAAAGGAACCTCTAACTCAGGGGTTAAGGTAGGACACTGACAGCAGGAGCTGTGGCATCAGGCCGGTCTCAAGATGAGTTTATAAGAGTTCTTGCTTTTTCCTTCTCGATTTTTGAATTTTACAGACTTCCTACCGTGAACCTATGAGGTTTTTCATGACAAAAATGTTTAGAAACACTCCTTCTACTAGCATTTTCCCTATTATTCCTGCTACTTTAGCTGCCAAAGCCATTTCATACATTTTATGAGACTGAAGGGCAATCATGAATTTAAAGGGCCTAGCACAGTGCCTGGTACATAATTGGTCCTCAGAAAAAGACCCTTCCCTCTCTCTTAAAAAAAAAAAAAAAAAAGATTTTATTTATTTATTTATTTCACAGACAGAGATTACAAGTAGGCAGAGAGGCAGGCAGAGAGAGGAGGAAGCAGGCTTCACTGCTGAGCAGACAGCCTGATGCGGGGCTCGATCCCATGACCCTGGGATCATGACCTGAGCCGAAGGCAGAGGCTTTAACCCACTGAGCCACCTAGGAAAGGTCTTGTGACCCTTCCCTCTCTTAAGCTCGTCGACATAAATGCTGTCCCAACATGTATATTTAACGTGATCATGTTGAGTTTTGAAGTTCAGGGTTTTTTCCTCATTATCTTCCATTGTTCTGACAAATTTCCTTCAGGTTATTGATCTTGCCATTTTCTTGACTGGGCTTCTACGATTTCACATGCACGTTCCTCACATTTATTTTTTCCTGGCCCGTTACAGAATTTCCTTCCTAAGGAAGGGGATGTACTTTCTGAGGTCACTGTAGTGTGATGATAGCTGGCCACGTCTTCACCCCTTACTTCACTCCGATAAGAGTGTGACCTCCGGAATTGAACACAGGGGTGGCATTCATCCCAGGCGGGAGCCCCCCCGTGCTCTCTCCTCACCACGGGCCCAGCCCCTTTCTCCACACCTCTCAGGCAGCACTCTGCCCTCAGTCCACCCCCTTGCCCCGACAAGTACCTGTTACACCTGCGGCATGATTTATATTCCTCATCTTTGGATTCTGGCCACCAGAGGTTGTCACCCTTGCCAGTTTTCTTCGGAGAAGTGACAACTTGAGATGCAGCCATCTGCCACATTTACCTGAATTACTTCCAATTCTGGAGTTTGTGCTTCCAAAAAGAAGTAATTCCTTGGGTTGATGTCTGACAGGTCCCTGCTTGCGGCAGCTGCTGGAGCAGGGGCCGTGGTGGGAGCGGCCGGGCCGCGGGGGAGTGAGGGGCAGAGCTCCTGGGGCTGCGGCCGAGCCACACTAATACTGCGATGCCGTCAGCACACGAAGGCAGCATGTCTTCCCGCGTGATGTGTGCTGTGTAATTGCTTATTTACCTCCTGCCTGCGATCGCCTATCGGAAGCTATCAATAGCTGCGGTTTATTTCTCAGATCTCCTTAGGGAACCCGAGTTTATCTCCACGGCGAGAATCCTCATCGCGGAGGTTTTAAACCAAAGGTCCTGTGGAGGGAACGCAAGCCACATGCTTCTTTGGCAAGTGGAGACCTTGAGACCCAGGAAGTGAACTAGTTTCTCCAAGGTCGTGCTAAGCCTGACGAGAGATGAGGCTTTCCTAACCTTGGCCTTGTTGAATCTGGCTGCTCGGCTCTCTCCGAGGGGCAGCCCAGGGTTTGCAGACCCCAGACTCTTTGCCTGGTGGGGCAATAGAGCTTTGGCCGTGTTCGCCATGCGTTCTCTGGGGAAACCGCTGCCAGCGTGAGGGGGCACCGGGGCATCTGTGTCCGGCTGCTTCTCCTGACACCAGGCAGCTGTTGCAGAATACGGGAGTCTCTGATACTGAGGATTTTTCTATTACTGGGTCTTGTTGCCACAGTGATTTATGCCAAATCTTGGTGCTAGAATTAAAAGGGGAAACTCACTGTGATGGTTAGAATGAACGTGGCTTCTGTGATGTGCTGACACCTCGGTGTGGTGCTGGGGGTGAAACGGGCAGCAGCGGGGGTTGGGGGGGACGCCGGGCCCTGTAGTCGCTTAGAATATGGAAGTAGGGGGGGGCCTTTGGCCCAAATTATAGTGTTTTAAGGAGTGTGGCAATTCTGGCTTGAGCTGGATTAAAGCCTTTTTTTTTTTTTTTTTTTCCTATTCTTTCCCAGAGTCACAAGTATTTAATTAAGTCTGAACTAGCTCTCCTGCAAGGTGACTGCACATACCCGTGCTCTTGGAATACTCACCCCAGGCCTTGAACTAGATTCTCTTACCCAGAGTCCAGAAATCCAAGAAGCTATTAAACTGGAAAGTGCTTATTTGTTTGTTGTTGCATTTTTAAGTTCCGCACTAAATTCTTCTGGCTGCCGAATCTGACCCAAAGTGAAGCTCTTTGTAGTTTTTTACTTATCTCCCCATGTGTGTGTTTTCCTGTAGAAACATTTCTGCGTTGAGCAGAGAATGTTGCCCCAGATCCCACCGGGGATGTTATATGTGTGCCGTTACTATCTTTCTACAAATCTGGACCATTCTGAATTCTGACGTGGACCTTATCCTGGAAGCTGTAGATCAGGGATGTGGGCACAGATGACAGTCCGCATTTTACAGTGAGGGAAGCAGAGCCTCAGGGAGGTTAAGTGACACTCAAGGACACTCAGCTCCTGAAGGGTGCAGGTGGGTACGAGCAGTGCGGATTTTGAAGGGGCTTTGACTCACCGGTGGAGAGGTTGTCCTCGGATCCATGGTCCTCCCCAGCAGAGGGCAGGTGCCGGACCCGTAGATGATGGCCTCGTCATCTCATCTGAGATTCTGCTTTGGGGTTAGGCTGCAGGCGGAAGTGGGATTTGGGGGGACAGGGTACAATATATCTCTCCTGGAACGAGGTCTTGCCAGGCAGCTTAAAGTTCAGGACCCAGAAGCCAGAGGCAAAGGCTTTGAGTCAAGTAGCACGGATACCTCCATGGCCATTAATGAGAAAGGCAGAATCTCTGTGGACAGGAAGGCCACTGGGGGATCCCCTCCAGTGTTTGGGTGTATTAGGGCTCCAAATAGCCACCTCTGCTATGAGCACGGACGTCAGGTAGTGGACAGGCAGAGGCTGCGGGCCGAGCTGACAGGGCTGCATAAGCTGGGACTGAAACCCTTTGTTACGGGTGGATTTGTTCCATGTGAATATCCTTGTCCCTGTCCCTGAGGATGTGACCTTATTTGGAAATAGGGTCATTGCAGATGTAATTGGCAGAGTCCTGCTGGAGTAGGTGGGCCTCCAATCCAGTATGATTGTTGTCCTTTTAAGAAGGTGACCGTGGGGGACGCCTGGGTGGCTCAGTTGGTTGGACAACTGCCTTCGGCTCAGGTCATGATCCCAGAGGCCCGGGATCGAGTCCTGCATAGGGCTCCCAGCTCCCTGGGGAGTCTGCTTCTCTCTCTGCCCTTCTCCTCACTCATGCTCTCTCTCACTGTCAATCTCTCAAATAAATAAATAAAATCTTTAAAAAAAAAAAAAAAAGAAGGTGACCATTGGGGGCGCCTGGGTGGCTCAGTGGGTTGAGGCCTCTGCCTTCGGCTTGAGTCATGGTCCTGGGGTTCTGGGATCGGGCCCCGTGTCGGGCTCTCTGCTCGGTGGGGAGCCCGCTTCCCTTCCTCTCTCACTGCCTGCCTCTCTGCCTGCTTTTGATCTCTCTTTCTGTCAAGTTAATGAATGACATCTTTAAAGAAAAAAAAAAAAAAAAGGTGCCCATGGAAAGACATAGACACACGGGGGAGAACACGAAGGAGAGGAATAGGTTTCTGTAGCTGTGAGCTAGGGAGTGCCAAGGATGGCTGGCAGGCCCCCCGGGAGCCAGGAGGACGTGATGCAGGATTGTCCCTTACAGGTGTCCAAGGGAGCATGGCCTAGCCAACACTTTGATTTTAGACGTCAACTCCCAGAATGATGAGATGATAAATCTCTGTCATTTTGAGTCCCCCAGTTCGAGGTGCTTTGCTACGGCAGCCCTAGGAAACGGAGCCACCTCCGTATGCTGCTGGGCACTGGCACGCCACCTTGGCTGATGTGCGGGCCTCCTGGGGCTCTTTTTAAAGAGTCCTGCTGCCCGGCTGTACCCCAGTTCAGCTTCACTGGAATCTCTGGGCATAGGTCCCAGGCATCAGGGGTTTTAGAGCTCCCCAGGGGGTTTCATAAATGTTGACATTAAATGTCAACTCCTAGAATTGAGATAAAAATTCGGAACAAATGAAAATTGAGCTGCGTTGGGGAACCACAGCCTAGAGGGCATGCTCTGTGCGGGTTCCGGACAGCGTGTCTGGGTCCCTTGTAGTGACTGAGCTTGGGGCCGAGGGGCCCTGAACTGGGCATCCCCCTGACCCTCAGGACCATGTCATACCTATAACAGGAGTTCCTGGGTCATTCTCCGTCACCCTGCCTTTTTTTTCGCCCCTTCTCTTCCCAGCTTTCTGCCAGCAGGGTACAGGGAAATAGCTACTGTCCTTTATACGGAACACATTTAGAACGGAGCCCGGCCCACGGCAAGCTCTTCCCAGAGTTTGCTGTTGTGATTTCTCAAGCTGCCTTTATCAAAAACCCTTTTTTCCCTTAATCCTCACTTCCTGGAGGATGGCCCCAGAGTGGTCGGATTTTATTGTCCTGGCTCAAAGGGCCTTGTTTCTTGTTAGGCTTTACTTTCTTTTAATTAAAACCTTTTCTTTTCTTTTCTTTTTTTTTTCCTCCAATTTGCCTGAGAGCTAGATCATGTGAAGGGCACTTTTTTTTTTTTTTTTTTAAAGAGAAAGAACAAAGAATAAGTGTAGTTGAGATTCAGAGCGACATTGACTTGGCTTTTCGCTCCCAAGGTTAGATGGAGCCACAGATTAGAACCGCACCTCCAGTGGGAAGGGCTGACAGGGTCAGGGAGATTGTGTGGAGCATAATCTCTCAGCAGGCATGCGGGGGACCACCTCCTGCTGCCCGACAGAGCCCATTGGAGCCATCCCTCCTCATCCTGGTCTCAGGGGGGAGAGACAGATGCTTAAAGTAGCCAGTGCTATGTAGATGTGCTAGTCCAGTGACCTGGATTGATCTGGGGGCCAGAGACGTGGGAGCCAAAACTGCTGTCCGTTCAGCCTAAAGAATGTGGCTTCAGCCTCTCCGCCCAAAGCAGGGCCTCCCCGCAGGAGCCTAGGAAGGGCGAAGGGGAATGGATGCCAAATAGGCAGCTGACGTTGACCACTACGCTGGGCACTGGTATAGAAGCAGCAAAGGGGTGTCGGCACCCATTTGTGTTGGACCATGAATCCCTTGCCAGAGAGGTCGATGCCCTGCCCAGGGCAGTGGGCAAGCATTGCATGTGGTCAGAGAAAGGGGCATGATGGGTTTTTAGCATTGATTCCAGTCCAGCTCTTCACCAGGTAATAACAAGGCCATGGAGCTTTGAGGTCACGTTGTAGGGCCTTTGATCAAGGCAGCTGTGCAGTGCAGTGACGGGCAGCTGGGCGTGTGGTTGTCCGTGATCTCAGAGCGGACCTCCCTTCTTCTGGCTCCAGCATCGCAGACCGCAGTCCCAGGCTGGCTGGCTCAGCCGGCGCTCCCTAATTAAGAGGGTACAGAGCGGGATGAGGACGCCTAACATGGGGTGCCCCAGGCAGCAGGCTGACCTTGTATTTGTGGCCATATTATTGAGCGCCCAGTATTCCCGAATTTCTCTCCCGAATGGAAAGTGTATTCATAGTTCGTGGAGAGGTCAGATGTATCACCCATCCCAGTTACACAGGAGACCCAGAGGCACGCCTGACTCCTCCCTTCCCTCAGCCCTCAGTCCTGCCCACTTTTCTTCCTAAATATCCCTTACATCTGTTCTCTTTACTCCTTTGCCACCAGCGTGCTGCCGTGTCTCCTTGTAGTCTCTTTATTCTGCACATAACGACTAACGTTAAACTTAACTTAAACTTAAAAAAACAACTAAAAAAAACCTAAAATCAAACTCTGATCATGTCACTTCTGTGCCTAACAGCCTTCACGGCTCTCCATTGCTCCTCGACTGGACATGCTTCTCTTCAAGTTCCATTGAGTTTTTTCGATGCCCTCAATGTGCTGTATGTTGTGTTCTGCCCCAGGACTTTTGCACATGCTGCTTCCTCGCTGATATTACTCGTTTTCCTCCTCCTGCCTGGCAATCCCCCACCTCTGTCTCATTCTTTATCTTACAGCTCAAATGTTTCCTCCTTGGGATCAGGCCCTAAGGGTGACAGGCCCTGTCAGGGGATGCTGCAGTCTTCCTTTGTGGCACATACCACAATTCGTCAATGTACGTTTATTGGGCTGGTTATTGATGAAGACCTATCTCTTGCCCCCCTCCCCAAGTGCCCCAAGCCATTTTCCTGATGCTCATATTCTGGTGCCTAGTCCGGTGCCTGGTACACAGTTGGGACTGAATAACTGTCTTTTGAATGCATTGATGGCCGGTAAAGGAATGTGTTGAAAAACCACCCAAGCTCATACAGCCTACATGTGACAAAGCTGGGACTAAAATCCACGCTGGCCCCTCCCAAGCCCTCTGTCTTTTCTGCTGCCCCACCTGGTGGGAACTGGTGAGCATGTCTTCTGGAAGCGCTGGCCTCGACAGAGGGGATCTGATGTCCCTTTTTCCAGAACCTGGGATGGGGGAGGAGGGCTGCCCCAGTCAGAATCACTCTTGTGTGGAGGGTGACCTGGAGGCTTCTTTGTGGCAGATCCTGATTCTGCTCTATCCTAGCCTTTTAGCTGTTAGAGACTGATGTGGGGGATTTGCTGATGTATTGACAAGGATGTCAATGTGAAGAGCCACTTTACTCCCAATTCCTTTCGAAAGTGATTTTTAAAAGACAGGCTAGTTGGGTCATTCAGGGAAAAACATCCTCGGCCAAGACAGTTAGTCTGTTGTGCTCTGACCTGGGTTTGTCTTCTTGAGGCAGCATCCCAGAGAGTCGGGAGGCATGAGAGGGACTCATCGGTCCCTCCAGATTAAGTGTGACGATGGGGATGAAGGGTAGAGCCCTACAGTTTATTCTGTCCCTCGGCAGATGTGAGTGGCCTCTTACTTGTTGCTGGGCTCCGTCCTAGGTTCAGAGGATCCAGCTGTGATGACTTTATGGTCCCTGAGTAAACAAACCGCGCACACTGAGTGAGTGGTCGTGTTAGGAGGGAGAGAAATCACCTACCATGAGGGGCGCCTGGGAGGCTTGGGTTGTGATCTCAGTGCCTGGGATTGAGGCCCACGTTGGGCTCCCCACCAGCAGTGAGTCTCCTTCTTCCTCTCCCTCTGTGATCTCTCTCACTTTCACTTTCTCTCTATAAATAAATAAAATCTTTTTAAAAACTCACTTGCCACAGTATGCATGAGCTGTCTGCACAGTCTAGAGGGTCTGGACCCCAGTGGACCTGGTGAAGCTGGGCCCTGGGCTGTGTCTGTCTCTTAGCCTTGGTGGCAGGCGTGGGCTCTTGGTGAGCACGGGAAGGGAGTTGACAGCTTGAGGAGGACGGCTAAGGGCAGGTGTCTTGATAGGACAGCAAGCCTTCCGGGTGTGGCTGAAGGTGGCTGGACCCAGACTTGCTTTGCCAACTGAAGACGGTGTGCCTGTCAGAACCAGGTGAGGGAACTGTGGGTGGGCCAGGTGGTGGGTGGCCTGAGGCAGCAGGGTGCTGGGCGTGGTCACAGTGGGTGCCTTGGCAGGGGCATCCTCTACGTGTGCTCCTGCGGGCTCCACTCTGTGACCGTGTCTCAATGAAGGACATGCATCCTGGCCGTCATCTCGCCCCTGTATGGCTGCTGGGTCCTGGCTTTGGCACTTGGTCTCCCTCATCTGTGATGTGGGCTGGTGACCCTCCAGCCTGAGCAACGCCCGTCACTCTGCAGGTGCAGAGACTGCCGGTAAGTCTGACCTTGGACTGCCCGGTCTCACACCCCGGCTCGAACACTTCCATGCTGAATGACACGGGCCGAGTCACTTCGTCTTTCTGTGCCTCCATTTGTTTATTTTTAACATGGGGATGGTAGTACTTAATGTGGGAGGTAGTGCCTAATATGTGAGGATGAGCTGAAAATGTGCATAAAATGCCTGGCACGGAGCCACAGGCATGGGTAGGTGCTCAGTGAACGTTAGCTCTTTTCATACCATACTGTTAGATATTTTACCTATAAAGTACAACTATTAAAAATGAGACTTTAAAAATTAAATTGACAAGAAAATTGTCCCAGTTTTATAGGTGATGAATTGACCGAAAAGTGTCTAACTTCGGGCCAGGAAGTGAGCGGCCAGTTAGGGATTCACACCGAGGCTGTTTTGTTCAAAACTCAGCTCATCGCCTTTCTGTTTTGTTTGTTTTTCTGACTTGTGAGCTCTGAAAACCAGAGGTTGGCCCTTACCTGGGTCTTAGAGCTTGCGGACCCGGCTTTCACCGAAGACGGGGTCTTTCTTTTCGTGTCTGAATGCTCTGCATGGCTCTGCATTGCTGGGTTTGCAAGGAGTCCTGAGGGAATCTCCTCTAATCTTGGAGGGCTTTGCAGGAAATAGGAATGTCCAAGGAGTTACTATTTATTCAGCAGCTGGGAAGGCACAAATCATGTGGGGACACCGAAGTCCCAGTAGCCATTTTTCATTGGTTTGGGGAACTTGTCTCCTGGGAAATGGCAATTTAGAGAAGACCTAAATCTGCTGGGAATCTTGGTTGGGGTGTCTGGTGTAGGACTATGCTTGGTCCTGCACGGACAGTGGGCAGAAAAGCGCTCCTGATCTCCATGCCTGGGCAGCAGGGGCGACTCGTTCTTGGCAGGTTTGTTGGTTAAAGCTTCTCAGAGTCAAGTTCTTGAGCTGCAGAGAGCTGGCTGGAACCACGATCTTGTCTTACAGCGCAGATGGGAAAATGGGGTTGGGAGGGGGACAAGTGGAGCGGCTCATGTGGTCTGAACCCCACTTGTGTGCCAGGCACCAAGACACCCACTTTCCCAATTGTCTTTTCATGGAAAACGGTATGCCCTGAAATCCTCACTCTCTAAAATGCAGGATTCCTTTCATAAAACATGGATTTTCATTAGCTTTGCCTGAATAAGGAAGAGGGAGAAGTATTTTCTGCTCTTGAATCACATTTATGTAAACTCTCTCTCCCTCTTACTCTGTATTTCTCTCTTTCTCTCGTCTCCCTCTTTGCCTCCTTCCAAATTTTTACGATAGAAAGTTGGGAAATCTAGGAAGAAAATGAAAACGACCTACAGACCCACTATCTAGAGATAAACATGGCTAATAAGTTGATATCTGTCTTGGCTATCTGTTCTTTTTTCTTACTTTGTTATCAGAAACATTATCTTTGTTTAGAATGGCTTTGAAAGTAATTTTGAAAGTAATGTATTCTATGAGGCTTAGAGTGAAAAGCAGCAGTCCCCCTCCCCCCACCACCTTGATTCTCTACTTACCCCTACATACCACCCCCCCCCCAACCTCTGACCCAGGCAACCAATTTCATCCCTCCTAGCTATTGTTTTTCCCTTGCATTTAACACTGCGTTTCTAAGGAACATACAGATTCTGCTCTTCCTTGTTTGCATATTATTTACTGATTTCTCTGGAAGCTTTCTTAAACTTCTTTCCTACCATATGCCTTCACATATCCCAGCACACTGCCTTCCTGCATCTCCTTGCTATGGCATATCCTACCTTGGAGGGGTAGCTGTTTTCAGGGTTGGCCTCACTGTAACCTTACTAATGTTATTTACATCTGGGGGATGTAGTATCTTGTCAGTATATTTCTTTCCTCATTTCTCTTGTCACAGAGTTTAGTAACTGCCTTTTAAAATTGATCTGTTTTCTTTTTATTAACATATAATGTATTTGTATCAGGGGTACAGGTCTGTGATTCATCAGTCTTACACAATTCACAGCACTCACCATAGCACATACCCTCCCCAATGTCTGTCACCCAACCCTCAGACCACTCTCCCCTCCAGCAACCCTCAGTTTGTTTCCTGAGATTAAGAGTCTCTTATGGTTTGTCTCCCTCTATGGTTTTGTCTTTTTTCAGTTTTCCTTCCCTTCCCCTATGATCCTCTGTCTTGTTTCTCAAATTCCTCATATCAGGGAGAGTATATGATACTTGTCTCTCTCTGATTGACTTATTTTGTGCAGCATAATACCTCTAGTTCCATCCACATCATTGCAGATGGCAAGATTTCATTTTTCATGGCGGCATAGTATTCCATTGTATATACATATACACCACATCTCCTTTGTTCTTGATCCATTTTCTTTTAACTAATCTCTAGGTTTTTCTGCCTCTCCTCTGGGAGTGTTCATCTGATGTCATTATGTTTAGACTCACCGGTGTATCTGTTGGTTTCATTTTCTCTCCCATGGTACTCCTATTCCCAGAGCCCTCTAACTTCGTGGTTGACTCTGGTCTGCATACTCTCGAGACCCTGAGTGCACCAGTTGTCCTGAGGTTTCATGTTAGCTCTCTCCTTTTTACAAGTCCCATGAATTGTTGTTGTTGGTCCCCCCCCCCATTATTTCCTTGTTCTATTAGATCACTATATGTAGGAGCTTCCAGAGAAGGGTTAAGAAAAGTAAAATTTTAAAAATATATATATCGTGTGGTTAACAAAAATTTTATTGTTTTCACCTTTGATAGTTTGGCTGGGTATAGAATTCTAATAGGATGTAATTTTCTTTCAGAATAAATTTTTTAATTGACATCTAGTAAAACTCACTCATTTTGGTATGTAGTTCTATGGGTTTTGATGAATGCATAGAATCATGGAGGCATTACCTTAGTACTATGATACAGAAAAGACCCATCTCTTTAAAAAGAAAAAAATGATGTTATATGGACCCTTTGTAGTCAGCCCCTCCCTTCCCTTCTTTCTGCCCCTAGTAACCACTGGGGCAGAAGGAAGATGTTTTCTGTCCCTGTGGTTTTACCTTGTTCATAATGCTGTATCAGTGGGCTCATATATGTAACCTTTGGAGTCTGACTTCTTAAATGAACATAATGCTCTTGAGGATAATCCGTATCATGTATATTAATATCATGTATATTGCTGAATGGTATGCCATTGCATGGATTTACTACAGTTTATCTTTTCATCACTCGAAGGATATTTGCATTGTTTCTGGGTTTTGGTGACTCTGAGCATAATTACTATAAACATTAGCACACAGAATTTTTTATCAGTGTAAGTTTTGATTTCTTTTAGGTGAACATTAGGACTGGGGTTGCTGGGTTATATGATAAATGTATATTTAACCTTATAAGAGATTGCCTGTTTTTGGAAATAGCTGTCCCCTTTTGAATACTCATGAGCAGGGTGAGGATTCTGCTTCTTCTCAGTAGCACTTGGTATTTTTTAAAAATTAAGTTTAGGCATTCTAGTAAGAGTATAGTGGTGTCTTACAGTGATTTCAATGTGCATTCACCTAATGAGCAATGATGCTGAGCATCTTTTCATATGCTTCTTTGCCTTTTTTTTTTTTAAGATTTTATTTATTTATTTGAGAGAGAGAGAGAATGAGAAAGAGAGAGCATGATAGGGGGAAAGTCAGAGGGAGAAGCAGACCCCTGCTGAGCAGGGAGCTTGATGCAAGACTTGATCCCGGGACTCTAGGATCATGACCTGACTGAAGGCAGTTGCTTCACCGACTGAGCCACCCAGGCGCCTGTGCTTCTTTGCTTTTTATATATATTTTTTGAGTGATGTATTTCTCTTTAGTCCAGTCAAAAAAAAAAAAAGGGTTGTTTGGTTTCTTACAGAGTTTTGAGAGTTTTGTTTTTGGGTTTTGTTTGTTTGTGTTTTTGTGTTTTTGGTTTTTACTTTTTAGTTAATTTATCTTTCAGTAGGCTTCATACCCAGCATGGAGCCCAACATGGGGCTTGAAATCAGAACACTGAGATGAAGACCCGAGCTGAGATCAAGAGTCAGATACTTACCTCACTGAGTCCTCCAGATGCCCCAAGAGTTGTTAAATATAGTATGAACATAAGTATTTTGTCATATGTATGATTTTTAAGTATTTTCTTCTAATCTTATGGGTCATCTTTTTCATTCTCTTACCAGTATCTTTTACACAGTGAAAGTTTTTAATTTTGTTACTGTCTAACTTGTCAGTTTTTTTCTTTTATGGATGATGTTTCGGTATAATTTCTAAGAATTTCTAGCCTAAATCAAGGTTATAAAGATTTTCTCCTGTTTTATGATTTTGTATTTTGTATGCTTATATTTTTTATGCTTAAGGTCCATTTCAAATTAACTTTTATATCTGGTGTGAGGTATGGGTCAAGTTTCTTTCTTTCTTTCTTTCTTTTTTTTAACAAATGTCCAATTGTTCCATCACTTCTTATTGAAAAGACTCTCCTTTCTCCATTGAATTATCTTTGTACTTTGTAAAGCCCTTAGAATTTTTTTCATGGTGTAAACCTTTAGGGTCTCTTTCTCTCTCTTAATCCCAATGATTTTAGGGATTCATAATGCTTTGGAGTAGATATTATTTATTCATTGCAGTGCTTTTTGGTAAGTTTCCGTCTACAACTTCATTGTCTTTGATTCTGGGAATTTTTGTGTTTTTTTCTTTTTTGTTAGTATACTCTGTTTTCTTTTGTCTTTTTTTTTTTTTTTTTTTTAACAGATCTTAATAGCTTTTGGACTTTGTAGGCCAGTCCTCTAATTATCCTATCCTCTTCTGTTTTCCTTCTTTTGTACTACTTCATGGACACTTTTCTCAACTTTACCTTCTAAGCCAACTTCAGTAATTTCAATTTCAGCTTTCCATATTTTTTACATCTGAGAGTTCTCTTTTGGTTCTCTGAATGCTCCTTTTTTGTGGCATTCTACTCTTGGGTGAAATATCCTTTAGGTTTGTTAAAATGCTTTTTTGTTTTTGTTTTTGTTTTCTTTTTGATTTCTGTCTGTTTTTCTCCCGCCTCCCTCCCCCCGCCCCCTACTTTGGACCTTTTTCACTCATGTTATAAGTTTCTTCAAATGCTGGTGATCATTGGTTATCTATTCATATTTAAGAGAAGGGAGCTAAAATGTTGAACACATCGATTGGGTCACAGGAAGCCTGTTCACTGATGGACTGGACTGTACAGAGAAAGGGCAGTAAACTGGCTTTTTCATTGATGACCCTTAGAATGTTTGCATCTAAGGTCTCTTCTTTATTTGGTCAGTTTTCCCTAAGATAGAAACTCTCTGTTCCTGTGAAGGGCAGTGAATATAAAGCCTGGCTCCTGGTGTTCTCAGAGCTAAGTGAGGGATATTTTCTCCACACCATGTGTTGGCTTCCCAGGATGACACCCAGTTTTATATGTCTCCTTAAGCATCTTACATAGGTCATGAAATCCTACAAGGCAGATTTTCTCTGTTTGATCAGTTACCATTTGTCCAACTGTTTTTCTCTTCGAGATATTGTTGATATCTCTCAATTGCTGTCATTTATTTCCCCATTCTCTTGGTATTTGTGTG
The DNA here is from genome assembly GCF_964662115.1 of Mustela nivalis. NCBI lineage: Eukaryota > Metazoa > Chordata > Mammalia > Carnivora > Mustelidae > Mustela > Mustela nivalis. Next base: position 127,880,473 of record NC_139027.1, on the reverse strand, counting down.
TTTATGTCTTTTTAATTCCTACACTGTCATTTTGGTGAGGCTTGGGAAGAAAGAAAATGGAGGTTAATGCATGTGCTTCATCTATTATGTCAAAAACAAGTTCTCCTCAACTCTTTTTTTCTGTAGAGATTAATGTTGAAACACACACATATTTGCTAGTTATATATAGACCCTTGACTTACAATGGACTTACATTCTGATAACCTCCTTGTAAGTGGAAAATATTTTGATTAAAAAATGCATTAATTGCTCCTAACCTACTGAACGTCACAGCTTAGCCTAGCCTGCCTTAAATATACTCAGAACACTTACATTAGCCCACGGTTGGGCAAAATCATCTAACCCAAAGCCTATTTTCTATTAAAGTCTTGAATACCCCCATGCAATTTATTGATCACTATAGTGAAAGTGAAAAAGGAGGTGGTTGTATGGGCGCAGAATGGTTGGAAGAACATGGGTTGTTGACCTTCAGGATTGCATGGCTGACTGGATGTGTGCCACCTCCTTCTGCCTTGCACCGGGACGAGAGCACAAGAGGGTATGACACTGCATATCACTGGCCTGGGAAAAGATCAAAATTGAGAATTCGTAATAGAGTTTCTATTAAACATGTATTGATTAAGCACCATTGTAAAGCTGAAAAATTATGAACTGAACCATCGTAAGTCAGGAACCATTTGTACATTTAAATTTACAAAATTGGAATAGTTTTTTTTCTCATTTAAATTTAATGAATTACATTTAATGAATGAGCTTTTACATTTTAAAGGATATCATACTGATGCATTGCTTACTTAATCATGTTTTTACCCTTGGGCATTGAAGTTGCTTCCAAATTTTCAAGTATTATAAATACTACTGTTGTGACATTTTTTCATGTAAATCTTGGGATTTGTAATTATTTCTTCTAGATTGGGATTACTCATTTGGTGGGATGGGTATTTGAATGTGACACGTGATTTATATTGTAGTATGTGATACACAATATGACAATGTGATACATCCTGTCAAATTGCCCTTAAGAAAAATCTTGCTAATAATATTAGGAATTGACACTGTTTTAAAATCTTTGTTTTTGTGATAGGAGGAAATGACACTGCACACATTCGGATTTTCTTTTATTACTTGTGCAGCTGAACATATTTTGTTTTGTCCTCTGTGAATTACCTGCTCATGAATATTTTTATACTTGCTATATATGTTTATGGGATCTTTATAGAATAAGTTTAGCTGCTACTTATATTAAAATATATTTTCCCATTTTTTCCTTTCTTTCAGAATTTTTGATGTTCTGATGAATAGTTTTAATTTTTATGTTGTCAGTTATAGAAAACTTTATATCCTCTTTGGCTTTGAGGATTTAAAAATTATTTCCCCATCCCCAATGAGATAAATAGAGTTTTTAAAACCTCTATATTTATTTGAGAGAGAGAGAGAGGGAGAGACAGAAGTTGTAGAGGGTTTTTTTTTTTTTTTAAAGATTTTATTTATTTATTTGACACACAGAGATCAAGTAGGCAGAGGCAGGCAGAGAGAGAGGAAGGGAAGCAGGCTCCCTGCTGAGCAGAGAGCTTGATGTGGGGCTTGATCCCAGGACCCTGGGATCATGACCTGAGCTGAAGGCAGAGGCTTAACCCACAGAGCCACCCAGGCACCCCAAGGTGTAGAGTCTTAAGCATAGTCTACTGAGCACAGATCCTGACCCAGGGCTCACTCTCGTGACCTTGAGATCATGACCTGAGCTGAAACTGAGTTGGATGTATTACCAACCGTGCCAGCCTGGCACCCTAAGATATTTTTTTTTTTTTTTAAAGATTTTATTTATTTATTTGACAGACAGAAATCACAAGTAGGCAGAGAGGCAGGCAGAGAGAGAGGGGGAAGCAGGCTCCCCGCTGAGCAGAGAGCCCGATGTGGGGCTCGATCCCAGGACCCTGGGATCATGACCTGAACTGAAGGCAGGCAGAGGCTTTAACCCACTGAGCTACCCAGGCGCCCCGCTCTAAGATATTTTCTTAAATATATCTTTTAGATCCTTAAGGATTTGATTTTGTCATTTTTCATGTTCAACTCTTTATATTTGTGTGTAACATTTATGTATGTTTGCTCATACTGGTGAATATATATATATATACACACAGATATATATATATATGTACACACACACACACTCACATGTATATAAATACATAAATAAATACATACATATATCTGGACCACATACATGCACACACACATCTGTTTTGGTTCATCATGTGGACAGGAACTCAGTCTGTTGTTTTCCAAACAGTTAACCAGTATCTTAGGACCCCAAATTTATAGTCTAAACTTTGTCATCAAACACATTCTTGTATAGAGTCTGTTGGTGATCTTTCTACTTGGTGCCATTAGTTTTTGGTTTTATGTCAGTATAATACCCTTTTACTTATGGTAGCTTTATCACGTTATTTAATACTTAATAGGGTCTTACCTTGTCCTTCCCCTTTAAAAAAAAAAAAAGTGTGACCTTTTGTGTTTACTTTAAGGTGATCTTTAGAATTACCCGATCTCGTTCCAAAAAAACAAAAAAAACAAAACTCTTGGGTTTTATTAGAATTGCAAATATTGTACCAATTATTTTTTGTGAGAATTTCCGTTTTTATTGAGTCTTCAGATTCGGAATCATTACATGTATCTTCACATTTTCGAGGAATCTTTTATGTCCCTCAGTAAAGTTTTATGGGTTTCTTCATCTGGCCCTCACACATTCCTGTTTAAATTGATTCCTAGGTATTTGCTACTATTGTGATTTAATTTATTTCCTGTTAGAGCTTCCAAATGGTTATTGCTGCTATATAAGAAAGCTGTTGTGTTTTATCTATTTATTTTTTAACCATTCACCTTACTGAACCCTTTTATCTGTCAGTCCTCCAGATTTTTTAGTTGATGGCTCGGGTTTTCTAGGTGTTCAGTCATATTACCAGGCAAATCATGGTCATTTGGTCTAACTTTTTAATCACGTATTCCTTTTTGTTTCCCTCACTCCTTCTTTTTCTCCTTCCTCTTCCTTCCTGTTTTCATTTCATTAGGCAGGACTTGCAAATAAACATTGAATAATATCTCTGTAGTCTTGTTTCATTCTTAAATTTAGTAGAAATGATTGTGGTGTTTCTTACATGTGATGCTGTCTTTAGTTTCAGAGGGCACTCTGTTGTTCTTAGGAAATGTTCTTCAATGTCTAGAATGCTGACCATTTTTGTTGTTGTTGTTATATTTTATTTATTTATTTGACAGACAGAGATCATAGATAGGCAGAGAGACAGGCATAGAGAGAAGGGGGAAGCAGGCTCCCTGCTGAGCAGAGAGCCCAACGTGGGGCTCCATCCCAGGACCCTGAGATCATGACCCGAATGAAGGCAGAGGCTTAACCCATTGAGCCACCCAGGGACCCTAGAATACTGACCTTTTTAAAGCCAAGAATGTATCCAAAGTCTCTTGAGGAACAATAGGTTGAAGAGTGTTTTTCTCACCGTTATCCAGCTAAAAGGGTGACCCATGAATGCATTTCACATTTGCACATGGTCTTTCCCAGCCTGGACTAAGCCTATTGTTCCTGAATATGCATATATTTCTTTTTCATATGGTGATGAATTATGATTAATTCAGGAAGCAAGTTTTGGTGTACATATTTGTAAATGAGATTGTCATATAGTTTTAAGTTTAATTTTTTAAAAAATGTGAAGTGTTTGTTCAGTCTGAAAAATAAACATGGTGGATGTATCAAATAGCTTCAGAAGGGTGCCTGTCTGCCTCAGTTGGTAGAACACGCAACTCTTGATCTCAGGGTTATGAGTTCAAGCCCCATGTTGGGGATAGAGTTTACTTAAAAAGAAAAGTAATTAAAGAGTGGGCTCATGTTGAAAAGCCACCATATGCTATTTGGGTCCTCTGCCTTCCAGATCCCACTCTCCCTCCTAAGCATCCACTACTGTTTTTGTTTCTTCTGGTGGTTATGTCTACAGGTGTGAATACTTGGCTTAAATTGTTTTTCTTGACTTACTAACTTCGAGCATTATTTACTGGCTTCCTGTTGAGGGAAGTAAGGATTGCCCTCTTGAGTAACCCTCTGTTTCTCATTATAGTTAGATTTTACTTTCTGTGTCATTCACTGGTAATCATTGCCAGTCCAGACAATATGCATGAACCTCCACTTCTCATACCAGGCTCCATCAGTAGTGTCTTCTGGATAAGATGAGGAGGTCATCAATGCTTTCTCCTTTCTCCCACTCATCTTCTTTTCCAACTCTCAGCCTTGTCTTTCCTCTTCTGTGGTCAGGGTTGGTGACTTTGAGACTTTTTTCTGTACCTGTTCTTGCTTTTCATGATTAACCAGTTGCATAATTATAAAAGTTGAAGATTGATAAATTGCATTTGTGACCATGCATACTTCTCATTGCAAAGTGAATTGTTGTACTAAGATCGTATTTTTGTTTCTTCTGGCCTCAGGCATATCTTTTGTATCTCTCATAGGAAAATGCTCCTAGCTTCAAGATTGAATGGATTATCTCTTCCATTTGCATTCTGCTTTTCTGTCATACCCTCTAAACTAATGAGTCTTTCTATTCTTTTGAAGACTTCACTTGATTCTAGAGCTACGTGTCCTACTACCCAAATCATTGCTTGATACTCCTTGTGGCCATCATCTGGGTTGGCTTTCAGAACTCATATCACTGGCTTCAGGCCAACAAGGAAGATTGTTTTTTCTTTCTGTCAGTCCCAAGCCTGGAAATTTATTTGCTTCCAGATACATTTCAGAGTTTCATATAAGCCCAGTACTCAAGTAAAAAAAGAGAGCACAAAAATTAATATTTTCAGTCCAAACAGTACTGCCTTCTCATATAACTTCCTAATAAAGAGTTTATAAGAAGTATTGTTTTTTGAGGCTTTACATAATTCAAATGTCTGGGTCAGATATAATTGATAGTTTTGCTGGGTATACAATTTTTCACTGAAAACCACTTTGCCTAAAAAAATTTAAGCTATGGTGACATTATTCCTCCTAGGATACAAAAGTGGTTGATAAGATCTGTTGACTGAGATTCCCTCTTGTGTGTGTGTGTGTGTGTGTGTGTGTAAGTAAACAGGCATTTATTTGGGTAATCAGAATTTTAATTCAGGAAACAGGTTCAGGTGGAAACCTGACTCATGTTCCTTGTTTCTGTAGTTTTGAAGCTTAAATACTAGAAAAAAGCCCATTTATCATTTCAGAGAGACCTTAGGAAATAATTATTAACAGTCAGTTTGCTGTATTTATTTAAATTTTGTGAGCTCTTTGATTTAGTTTTAGTATCAGGCTTTTCAGATCTCCTAGAATGTGCTGGGAAGCAGATGATAACTACTAGGTTTGGACTGGCAGAAAGTTCTTCTTTGTTGGCTGAAGCAGATGGTACAAGTTTGGTTTGCTACCTTCCTCCCTTTGACGTGTATTGGAATCTCTGATTTCCATCATGGTTTGGGCTTGGCTTCCCCCCTAGGTGTTGACTGTCCATTCAACTTTAGGTTAAAATTCTTCTTTCCACTCAGTCACTTGACAAGCCGTGAGCCCTTGGACCAGCCCTTCTCACCCCATCCTCTGCCCCAGGGCTGTGTTTGAACACAGGAAGATAAAACTGACCGACATACATACACTCCAGCAGGTCTCAAGTCTTTAGCTTCTGCAAGTGAATGTGTCTGCTTGCTCTCTACTCAGATCTAAATGTATTCAGGCATGCAGCTTCCAACGAACCTACTACAAAAGCATCTGTGAATCATGTGGGCTTTAGTAAATATTCTTTGTATGAGATGAGGAAAATATACACTACAGAGGAAACAACTGAAAATTGCATCAAACCTGAATTTTCTGGGTGCCCTGGTGGCTCAGTTGGTTAAGCGTTGGCCTTCCGTTCAGGTCATGATCCTGAAGTCATGGGATCCAGCCCCACATTGGGCTCCTTGCTCAGTGGGGAGCCTGCTTCTCCCTCTCTCTTGGCTGTTATCCCTGTTTTTCCTTTCTTTCTCTCTCTGTCAAAATAAAAATAGATAAAATCTTAAAAAAAAAAAAACCTTAATTTTCAATGCCCATTCTCTTCTATAGTTACACCGATTTTATTTAGTTATTCCTTTCTCATCTTTTTTTTTTTTCTCTTCTGTTGTCTTTTTTCTGCCCTCAATTTATGGAAAGCAATTAAGTTTCGTTCCCAGTGTCTACCCACAAGCTTGCATATCTACGCCGATCTTGGTGTTAAGTGAAGGCAAGGGGCCCAGTGAAGGGGAAGACCTTCCTCCTAAGAAATACATGCAAATATTTTTCTCAAATATAAGGATTATTCTGAAGAAGAATTATTAAGAGTTACTTGCTTGCCATTAGATTACAGATAGTTGAATTTTTGTGTCGCCCACCTCTGGATGAAACACAGCACTATAGACAATAGCGTGGCATTCGTTTCCTTATGTATGAAATAAATGGGATGGGCTATATGATTCCTAGGATTCCCTTAAGTTCTAACATTTTATAATCCCATGAATTAGAGAGCTAGGTTCATTTCCACAGAGTAGTAACAGCTCATTCATTCACAAATATACTTATTGAATACTCTTCATATAAAATTTGGGAGCTTGCAAAGCAATTTACATATATTATCTAATTTAGTACAACTAAAAAAAATTCATGGATTCAGTATGAGTATTATTATCTCAACTTACATATGGGAAATGTGACTCAGATGCTCAGGTGAAGATCGTGGACAGAAATACTGTGTTACAGAATTCTGCTTGCCTAATACCTGTCGAACTGAGCAAACAAAACTACAGCAGCAATAAATAAAATTCATGACAGCATCTAAACAAGGCAAATGGCATAATCAAATTTAGTAAACTTTATAAAATGATAAATAAGGAAAGAAACAAAATACTATTGTGATATAGAGAGAGATAGTTGGACTTCTCTTTCCCCACCCACGAGAAAGCCAATCTCTGAGGTTTCTCACTAATACCCACACATCTGGATGAAAGCAAATTTTTCTTGTCATTAACATCTAATGTATTATTTGTTTCAGGGGTACAGGTCTGTGATTCATCAGTCTTACGCAGTTCATGGCTCTCCCCATAGCACATACCCTCCCCGGTGTCCATCACCCGCCACCCCATCCCTCCCACCTTTACCCCTCCAGCAACCCTCAGTTTGTTTCCTGAGATTAAGAGCCTCTGTGGTTTGTCTCCTTCTCTGGTTTTGTCTTGTTTCATTTTTTCCCTCTCTTCCCTTATAATCCTCTGCCTTGTTTCTTAACTTCTACATATCACTGAGATCATATGATAATTGTCTTTCTCTGACTGACTTATTTTGCTTAGCATAATACCCTCTAGTTCTACCCACATGGTAGCAAATGGCAAGTTTTTATTTTTGATGGCTGCACAATAGTCCATTTTGTGTGTGTGTGTGTGTATCACATGTTTTTTTTTTAAAGATTTTATTTATTTGACACAGAGAGAACACAAGTAGGCAGAGAGGCAGGCAGAGAGAGAGGAGGAAGCAGGCTCCCTGCTGAGCAGAGAGCCCGATGCGGGACTCGATCCCAGGACCCTGAGTTCATGACCTGAGCCGAAGGCAGCGGCTTAACCCACTCAGCCACCAGGCGCATGTATCAGATGTTCTTTATCCATTCATAGTTTGGGGATTGTGGACATTGCTTCTATAAACATTGGGGCGCACATGTCCCTTCAGATCACTACATTTGTATCTTTAGGGTAAATACCCAGTGGTGTGATTGCTAGGTCGTAGGGTAGCTCTATTGCCAACTTTTTGAGGAACCTCCAGAGTGGCTGCACCAGGCAAGTTGGTGGAGGAAAGTGAGTTTGAGTAACATTAACCTCACTGGTGTTTGGCAAAGGAATAAGAAAGATGGCCTGGGGGCAAATATGGCAGTAGAGACAAGGGGAAGGAGAAAGGTTAGTTACATCGGTGGTTAACCTTCCCTGACGGTAGCCAAAGCTGCAGGACCACACATTGCTTTGGAGAAATGATACAATAGAAATAGAGAATCTGGGACAGCGGTTAAGCCGCTGTCTTCGGCTCAGGTCATGATCTCAGTGTCCTGGGATTGAGCCCCGCATCGGGCTCTCTGCTCAGCAGGGAGCCTGCTTCCCTCTCTTTCTCTCTGCCTGCCTCTCTGCCTACTTGTGATCTATCTCTGTCAAATAAATAAATAAAATTAAAAAAAAAAAAAGAAATAGAGAATCTCTCCTCATAGGAAGAGTGTCTTATCTGCAAATAGCTGGAATCAGATTACAGCCTATTTCACAAAATCTGAGACAAAGGAGAGTAGATCTCCAGTATCCTAACCATGACAGAACATCACCCAGGCCCAGCTCTCTCCTTCCCATCACTGGTCCATTCAGTTACAGAAATCACCAAGGCAGCACAAAGAATACTCCGTCTTCAAACTTGAGCTCCAAGGGGAAAACAAGCTGTTCCTTGCTATGTGGGAAGAGGGGCAGATGTCACCTCTGCTATATATCATGGCAAATAGAGTGTCAGGACAGAGCCACCCAAGCAGAGCCGAAGGAAAGAAACGGCACGGCAGCTTTCGAGCATAGTAAAAAAAATAGTAATAATCTAAATAAATAAATAAATGGAAGGCCCAGAAGATTGCACACCAACAGAGGACTGTACCATGCAAGAGCTGTATTTCCAGCCTAAGAAGAGGTATTAATGGAGGAGCAGAAGTAGATTATTCACAATTGCTCTTCCATATGGAACAACCTGACGGGAGCATGAAGACAGTAAGGGAAGAGTTCAAGGTTGAGGTGATAAATTTATGGGAAGGGATTAATAGGGACAAAAGGAAACATGTGGAGGCCCAAAATGCCGTTCATAGTATTAAAGAGCCCCCAGATAACTTAGGAATGGCAAAAAATGAAACAAGAGCAAAGTAGAATATACAGTGCTGGAAACAAACATATGGGGGAAAGTCTTGACAAGCGTATGGAAGCAGGTGAGAGTGATGGAAATAGTCCACGGAAGATGAATATGAAGGTAGCTAGAAGGAAATGAAGAATTAAAAAAGATGTATTCCAAGGCATAGATATTTAGGTTTATATATATATATGAAACATGATTTATTCAAATAGATGACATAACAGATTAGTTTAGTTTAATAAGAACAAATCCTTTTTGGATTGACTTTGCACGAGACACTTCATTATAGAGGTTTACATGTCTTAATTAATTTTTCACAGGAGTATGAGGTCAATACTATTAGTATTCTCAAATTATAGATGAAGAAATTAAGACCCAACAAGTCCCTTGCCTGAGTTCACAGTTAGTATATATAGCAGAACTGTGATCCAAAAGAGTGGAATTATGCTATTCTGCCTCTGAATAGAAAAAAAAAAATTCCTGAAATGAATGCATAACTCAATCTGTAGTTCCGAAGATGGTGTGTTGTAAGCAGGGCCATCATTTCTCATTCCCATCAGCAGTGTGTGAGGTTTCTGATCTGTCCACGTCTCCCTAACACGTTTTATTGTCTGGGTTTGTTTGTTTGTTTGTTTTTAAGTATTTTATTATTTATTTGACAGACAGAGATCACAAGTAGGCAGAGAGGCAGGCAGAGAGAGAGGAAGGGAAGCAGGCTCCCTGCCAAGGAGAGCCTGATGCGGGGCTTGATCCCAGGACCCTAGGATCATGACCTGAGCCGAAGGCAGAGACTTTAACCCACTGAGCCACCCAGGTGCCCCTGTTTGTTTGTTTTTATTATAGGACTCCACTTATAAGATAATTTATCGTGGGGTCTTCTCTCCTAGGGGTTCCAGAATTTCCCTTTAGGGGGAGGAAATGTTTTGGAAATGGATGGTGGTGATGGTGGTTGCCCAGTGTTGTGAGGTAATTAATGCCCCTGAATTGCAAACCTACAAATGGGCAAAATGGCAAATTTTATGTTCTATGTGTTACCACGGTAAGAAAAATGAGTTCCGGGAATATTTGGTACAGAATGTTGAACATCAAGGTATATGCTAGTAAAGCTGTTCAGCCTTAGGATAAAGAGAGAAGTTCCCCAGTTTTCAGAGTCAGGAACATCTTTTACAGGAAGAGCACAAAATTAAGCTGGCCTCAGCACTCAGTGTTGGAGAGTCCACGGAAGATCGTACTGTAGATCTCATGGCAAGAGAACAGCCCAAGAACATCTCAGGATATAAAGCCCACAAACCCTTGTCCTCAAGAATACATATACTCAAATTAAGTATAACTTCCATGAGCTCTTGGGGGGAAAAAAGTACTGAATCACAAAATCCAGCTAATTAAGAGTGAATAAAAATAAAAGATTCATGAATGCAGAACTCATGGTATAAGGATTGATGATGAGGAGCGCCTCCCTAGAAATGTAGAGTTAACAGTAAATAACTCTGACAAGTACAGTCATCGATCAGGATACGAAGATTTCTAACCCAGGCTGCTTCATGGCAGCAGCCACCAACGATTAAATCAGAGAAGTCGGCAGACAGGGAGAGGGGAGTTGTGAGGACGTGCGAGAGAAGAATCGCGCCATTTTTCACAGCGCGGAGTCATTAAACAGTGCCTAAAATGAAAATAAACAGTTAAAAAAACAATGCAGTCACTCCAGACTCTTAATGTTGGCTTCACCATCTGTATCCCTCACCTCACAGGGATCTTTTGGCAAATCTCTCATGGTGAAGAAACATTGGAAGGTCTAGATGTCTTTCAATTTTGTTTTCCTTTTCCTGTGGAAGACTAGTCAAAATAAATGACATGTAGGCGATTTAAAATAGCATAGAATGTTTTTCCCCCCACATTTGGTAGTGTTTCTCTCTAGTGGCTCTTCTGTCCATCGAGTCACGCTCAGCCATCTTTTCTGTCTCTGTATATGTACCACGAGGCATTTACTATGATGTTTGCCATATGGTAACCATAGCTATTTCTGGGTGGTGAGACTTGGGACTTTTTTTAAACTTGCATCTCTACGTTTCTGTAGTTTCTTCCGTTCTTCAAAATGTGTATCGTTTTCACCATAACAATAAAGTGATTTTTTTTTTTTTTTAAATAAAAAGGCAGAGCACATCTGTCAAGATGTTAACTGTGGCCCACTCTGGAAAGTGGAGCTCAGGGATGTTTATTATTTTATTCTTTGTAGGCTTTTCTATTTTGTGCCACTTTAAAGAGCATAAAAGAAAAAAAAAAGGTGGAAAGGGGCTTGTTCTGGGTCCTGTGGTTAGAAAGTGGTGGAGCTGTGGACTCCACCTTGAGCCTAGAGGACAGGAAGTTCTAAGACAGAGTGGGCAACCCCATGGGGCAGAAGCATTGAAAACCCCGCTCTGGGTAGAGGTGATCCCTCTTGAATCTGATTTTCCCCCTGTGGGTGGAGTGGGGAGCAGTATTTTAGTTCTTGAGTTCCTTGTCATCTATCGAATGCCCAAACTTTTTTTCTTTTTTTTTTTTAAATTTGATAGAGATCACAAGTAGGCAGAGAGGCAGGCAGGGAGAGAGAGAGGAGGAAGCAGGCTCCCTGCTGAGCAGAGAGCCCAATACGGGGCCCGATCGATCCCAGGACTCTGGGATCATGACCTGAGCCGAAGGCAGAGGCTTTAACCCACTGAGCCACCCAGGTGCCCCCGAATGCCCAGACTTTTATACGAATCCTTAAACCCTAGGTTGTGAGAGCTGGAAGGACTCTGGAAATCATTCTGTCTTCCCTGCCCATTTAATAAATGAAGGACTGGAGGCACCAGGTGCTGTTGCACAGAGCACTGGCTTTAGACCTGGAAAATACTGAGGCAATCGAGCACAGTCGTCAGTGCGAATTGGGCCAAATGCTTTGTCTCAGCTCTCCGTGAGCAGAGTCCATCTCCAACTCCTAACCAACCCTAGGGGAGCACTCTGTGGCCTTGGTGTGGGTGCCTGATTCAGGTCCAGTGAATTTTTATTTTTTATTTTTTTTTAAGATTTTTTAAAAAAATTTGTTTGGCAGAGATCACAAGTAGGCAGAGAGACAGGCAGAGAGAGAGAGAGAGAGAGGAGGAAGCAGGTTCCCCAAGGAGCAGAGAGCTCGATGTGAGACTCGATCCCAGGACCCTGGGATCATGACCTGAGCTGAAGGCAGAGGCTTTAGCTCACTGAGCCACCCAGGCACCCCGAGACGTTAATCTTCTTGAGAGGGATGTTTTATCGTGTCTCATTTCTTCTTAAAGACAGCAAAGCAGAGATTAACCATTCGTGTAAGTGATGAAGGAAAAACTCAGTCCTGAAAAGTGAATAAAGAATTGGGAGCCACATGTTTGGAGTGAGACAGAGGGTGCGGAGGAGAGCCCAGGGCCTAGCAATGCTACTCCAGACACTCAGAGTCCAGGGTAGAACTAAGTGCTGAGATCCTTTAGAATCTGACCTTCTGCACCTTCCCACAAAAATTCCCATGAGGACTCCATGAGAGGCAAAGGCCATTGCAGGTAGGACAGACATCTCTTTGACAGAATCTGGCAGGGCCATCCCCCAACTCTAAGCCTAAATGAATGGCCAAGAAGAACATTAAGGGGTGCCTGGGTGGCTCCGTAGGTTAAGCGTCAGTACTCTTGGTTTTGGCTCAGGTCACGATCTCAGGGTTGTGAGATCGAGCCCTGCATCAGAACCTGCTTAAGATTCTCTCTCCCTCTTCCCTTGCCACCCCCTCCTCCATAAGCAAACAAACATTAAATCGGGCACTTATGCTATGCCCCCAGCAAAATTGAAATAAGCCTTTAATTCTTCCCTGTCTCTCTAGTAGAACCTAAAATAGGACAGACATCCCTTTATAGCCAAAACAGGACTTTCTCAAAGTTCTGTTGTTTTCCTCCTGCCCCTTCTTTTTCCATCTTGGTGGAGGCTGAAATTCACCAATACAATAAGACAAAAATTAGCAGGGAAATTACGATGGCAAGCTGCATCTTGGAAGGTATAGTTTTCACCAGTAGAGTGCCATAGGTGGGCTGGGGTGCTTCTCTGGATGGGGGTTTTTCCACGTACACCATCTGTTCATGGTGTCCGAGAACCAGACAGTAAGCCTAGGAGATCATCCAACCTCCATCCTCCTGAGTCTAATCACCACTCATAATAATAACAACTAACATTTACTGAGAGCTTAGTTTTCTGGGCATTCCTCTAAGTCAGGGGTCTGCAAATTACCGCCTGAGGGCTGCCTCTGCCACCTGTTTTTGTCAAGTTTTATTGGAGCACAGACCCATTCATTTATTGTCTGTGGTCGAGTCACCGTGACAAAGACTGTATGGCCTGCAAAGTCTAAAATGTCGGTTACCTGGCCTTGCATGGGAGAATCCTGCCAGCCTCTCTTCTGAGCCATTGCATAAAATAACTCAGTTAATACTGATGGTGATCTTGAGAGGCTGGCATTTTTGTTGCCCCCATCTCGCAGATGGGGAAACAGAGACATGGTGAGTCTAAGTAATACACCTTGCAATGCACCATAGGCACTGGCAGAGCTGGGGTTATCCTGCAGGTGGTCTGAATCCGGGCCCAGCATCTTCATCATTCTGCTGCGCTCCCAAGCATGAATGCGTACGGTCAAAGAATCTTCTGTACATTAGAAAGTAGGGTGGGAACTGTGCCCATCCAGGTGCTTCCCAAGCAGAGGACTGTCCACGCCAGGGCCTCTGACAGGCAAGGCACCATCCCGCTGCCCTTGTTCCACCAGGAAAGTGTGTGAAATGTGAGTCTGGGTTGTTCAGAAGGGAATAGCTTGAGACCGTAGAGATGTCGATGCAGCCTCACGACCTATGCTGTAAAAATGACACAGTGCCAGAAATGCACGGGCTCAGAAAATATACCATTCATAGGTTCTTCCTGGGGAAATAATCACTGAAAAGGCACTTCAGAGCAGGGAAAGATGAGCTAAAAATCAGGAACTCAAAATGAGGAAATTGTGGGATGAAAGGCTGCTGAGCCTTCCTGGGGGGCCATCTCCAGAAGTCCTATTCAACTTGTTCCAAGGCTCTTGAGGAGAATTTTCATCTCGGCAAACTGTCTCTGATTAAGTATCTTGACTGTTTTGTTCACAGCTGTATTCCCAGGGCCTACAACAGTGCCTGGCGCGTCACCCGCTCAATAGACATTTGTTGTAGAACAACCCGGCGACATCAGTGCACAGTGAATCCCACGGAAGGGATGCTTGGGACTTTCCCAGTGGCCTCACCGGTGCAGCTTTGGGGCAGACAAGCTCCCTATAAACCGCAGTCCCTCATTAAGACTTTCCTTCAGGAAGAGTTTACCAAGTGAAGTCCCAAGCCCAATTAGATGCCACAATTCCGTAGAAGGCAACTAACCTCATGCCAGGAAGTTTGACTATAAAGATATACCTCAGGGTCTCCTGTGGTTGTCTTTCTGTAGTGGATAATTTTTACACTTGGTTCTACTTGCCTGTTTCCCTCCCCCTCCTGATATCACTTTATAATGAAAAACAATACAAAAGCACATCTCCAAGTTTAATGTTTTATTATTTCTACAGAAATCCTCCTAGGTGACAGTCTGAGGCTCCTCTTTGAGTCCTGAGCCCAGTAAGGCTGTGCTAGGCTAAGTTGTATCTGCCCGTCCACCTTCACACATTGGATGTTCTAACCCATGAGTACCTCAGAATGTGACCTGATTTGGAAATGGGGCCATTGCAGATGTAAGTGGGCCCGTAATCCTGTCTGGTGTCTTTATGAAGAGGAAATGGGGAGTCAGATGCACTTAGAGGGAGAATGCCCGGTGAACCTGAAGACAGAGATTGAAGAAGAGGCCGGCAAGACACCAGAAGCCGGGGGAGGGCCACGGCGTGTGTTCCTCCTCACCGTGCTCAGAAGATAGGGAGCATCACCTGCCAGCACATTGGGCTCAGACTGCAGCCTTTGGGACAGTGAGGCTAGAAATTTCTACTGTGGGAGCCACTCTGTTGGTGGCACTTTGCAGTACTTAGTTACTACAGCCCCGGCAAGGAGCCTGGAGCAGGTGCTAGGAGACAGGGACGGCAGAAGTAGGAAATCAGACCTGCAGCTGACAGAGTTGGAAATAGGCTGAGAAGGAAAGGGTGAGTGGAGAGTGAGCAGTTAGGATGAAGGCATCGAAGACTCTCGGGGGTTCTGGGATGTGATCTGAAGATGGCCCAGTTGACAACGATGGGGACATGTGGAGGGCTTCAAGTTTGCAAGTGCAACTGAGAGACTATATGTCTATTTGTACGGGGCAGAGTTTTCTCTGCCTTGTGAGCCGCAGAGGAAGCTACGTCCCCTCTCAGGGCAGTGAGTGCCTCTTCCAGGCTGGTCTGCGGAGGGGGGCGGTGCTCACAGGTCTTCCCAGAAGTGGGGATGGAAAGGCAGGTGCGTGTGAGATGGTTGAGGGCTGCGGTCCAGAGCCTGTGCTCTGGACCTGTGGTACAGTGTTGTGACTCCACCGGATGCCCGTCCTTTTGTGGGGAATATTGGGAACATCCAGGACACAGAAGCTGGCACGTATCTCCCCAAATAGGCTGAAGCCCTGGAAACCCGTTTGCAAAGAAAGTACTTCTCAGACTTGAGTGTGCATTGGCATCCCGGGCTCCGTCTCCTCCCTGACTGGGTTCCACTCTGGAACTTCTGCCCCAGGACATCTGGGTGGGACCTGAGATATTGGCTTTTCTGTCAGGTTTCCAGGTGGTGCTGCTTTGCTGGTTTGGGGACCACGTTTGGAAAACCACCGGCAAAGGGGGATGCTCCTTGGGGTAAACTGCCAAGAGCTCTGGTTTCCTGCTGCCTCCTGGAGTCTTCCCATGGGTGGAGAGTGAAACTGGGACCTCCCTGATCTTGCCGGTTTGTAGGGCCACCTGTCTCACCCTCCACTGTAGTCAGAGATCTACAGAAGGGCTTAGGTGCTGCCATGGATGCTGACCTTGACTGCTAACGTTTGCATAGATCTCACAACGTGCTGGGCTCTTCCACAAACATGTCAAGTTCTCGTAACAAACCTCCAAGGCAGGTACCATCATTCCCACCACTCTCCTCTCATTTTATAGCTCAGAGAGGTTAAGTAACTATCCCGGGGTCACACAGCTGGTAGCTGGGAGAGCTGGGGTATGCTGAGGCAGTCTGGACCCAGAGTCTGCGTTCTCCAGTATTCCACTGTCCCTGCAGAAAAAAAGAGGCAGGAAATGACCGTAGTGATATTGGCCGTGTGACTTGGCCTTTCTTGGCCCTCACTCTCACCTCAGAAAAGGAAATCACTTTTCCTGTCGTAGGTGAACGAAATACCTTTACATTAAAAAAAATGCTGTCAGGATTAATTGGTTAACAGCTGTCAAGTTCTTGTATCTCCTTAGAGGATGGTGGAAGAGGAGGAATAATTATTGTGCTATTTTCTATGCACACCCTAGTACATTTGGGGGAGTCAGTAAGTGGCTAATGATATTCGTGGTAATTGGCAGTGATTGAAGGGGGGTTTCAGAGGAGAGGCCTTGCTGAGGTGGGGCAGTGGAGAGCCTCATGGTTGATGGTCAGTGGCTGGAGCCCTCCTACTCTTGAGATTGGGGAGCAGCGTGTGGCCCAGGGTCGGAGGGAACCCGTTCCAGCAGATTAGCATCACTGCCTGCTCCATAGCCCCAGAGGGAGAGTGGGGCGGCACTGCTTGTCAGCTGGCCCCAGTTTACAGACCGTGGCCCCCCGAGGGCTGGCCAGTAGAGACCCAGTTAGACCAGTGGTTCTCCAAGTGTGGCCCACGGATCAGCTGCCTCAGTTTCTCTCAGAAACCTGTTAAAAGTGCAAATTCTTGGCCCCACCCCAGACTACTGGGGGTGGAATCCAGTGATCCTTCAGGAAGCTTTCTGGGTGATTTCTGATGGGTGCTGCAATGTGAGAAACACTGTTTCAGAAGGAAATAGCCCTGACCTTGGAGTCAGATGCACCAATCTCTGAGTCTTGGCGCTACCACCTGTTGGCTGTGTGGCTTTGGGCATGTCATTGTGAACCTCTCTGGAGATCAAGTTCTTTGTCTATAAAACAAGGGTGGGAGACTCAAGAGGCGGTCTGTAAGGTACGTGCTCTGTTAGCCACATTTTGTTCTCGGATCTCTACGGGTTACGGATGGTCTTAGTCTTCTTGGCTTTGAAATGGGCCGTTTCAACTGCAGAGAACTTTTTTGCCACTCCTTCTCTACCTGCCTGGCTCCCGAATTACGAAGGCCTCAGTGTGGAGTCTGAACTCTGCACTGTGTTCTAGGAAGTTGTTGTTTTTCTTTTTATACCGCTCCCCAAATCAAGTCTGGGTTAGATCTCTCTCCATGTCCACGCCCGCATCCCAGAGCCCCCACATCCTTCTCATGGCTGCTCACTTGTCTGTAACTGGCACCGGGGCAAGGACTATCGTGCTGATGACTGTTTCTCTGGAAAAGGTCCAGCACATCATGCATGTGTAAGTCACATCTGAGGTTAGAACCGATTTCCTTCGGTTTATAGACAGCTTGGTTCCAGTGGACTTTGGGAGAAAATGTGTGGAGGGGATAGTCTTCATGCTTCGATCCAGATGGGGGAAACAGAGGCATAGAGAGGTACGAGCGAGCTGACTTAGGGAGGCAGTGGCAGGGAGAACGCATGGAAAAGAAGACCCCAGTGGGAGAGGATTGGAGGGGAGGGTGCTGTAGGGTTGGGGTACAGACCATCTGTAGCATGTCTCTGTGGGGGCAGAGAGCCCCACCTGATGGTGGCATCAGAGAGTGTAATACCCTGACCCAGCCGAGCACGAGGTGGTCAGCCAGTGGAGAGCAAAAGAACATGATGGCATCTTTTAGCCAGCGTTCCCTGTGAGAGATCTATCCTGGCACCACCAGGGTAGGCCTTTTGCAGGGCTCAGAGGGGCTCAGAACCTTTATTTAGAGATTTATTTATGACGGACAGGGTTAAGGACCTCCTTGAGAAAGAGATGGACACTCTCTCCAGAAAAAAGGCAGATCTGTTGATCTCGCCTTTCAGCAGGTGCGTGATCAGGTTGCTGTCCGAGTCAGACCCCGTCGTTAGGAGGGGAGGTGGAGGTGTCAGGTGAGGAGAAGGCAGGCTTGAGTCCCGCATGCTTCTCCGAGCCCTGGTATTTTAAAGCTTGTGAAATAATAGCAGTGACCCAATTTAGTAACGTGAAGGCAAGACAGCACTATTTTAACAGGCTTAGTCATCTCTCCGCTTCGCTTCGCCTTTTTTTTTTTTTTTTCCTCTCCCCTCCACTTCCATTTGTGTCTTTTCCCATTGCAAATATACGAGGGTAATAATCCCGTATTTTCCATGGAGCATGGCAAACATGCTATATATAAGACACAGTTGAACATTCTGTGAGTGTAATTGGAGCATAAATGTAACTAATCAAAATATTATCATGCCAATGGATGTGTGAAGAGTTTGGAGATTTAAAAAATATATATATTTTAGTTCCATGTCATTTCAATTTAAGAGATTTAGAGCTGCAGAAGCAAAGGACTCAGCCCAATGACTGTCAGGAACGATTTGGGGTCTGACAATGTTACAGGCAGCCCTGTTGTTCGCTTTACTCTTAACATGGCTGCAGCCTGACAGCTGATTTCCTTTTTGTTCTTTCCTCCTACACCTTGCCCCTCTTCCTGCCTGCCCTCTGCTCCCCGTGGCACTGGCAGCTAACCCCGGGGAGCTGGAGATCCCTCCTTGCCTCGGAGCCAAGCGCACCGCCCCCCTCACGTGCAGGAGCCCAGAGCTAAAGGAGGAGCAGGATTTCCTGCGTTTGCATCTTGGCTCTGCTACTGGCTGTGTGGCTTTGGGAGAGTTACCTCATCTCTCTGTGCCCCAGTTTCTTCATTTGTATGAGGAAGATGAGAACAGCAGCTAGGCAGAGGGCTGGTATTCGAATTGAATGCACATAAGTAACCTGTAAGAGTGTGTGTGTGTGGCTGTTAATTAGTGGGCATGGTATGGATGGAAAGGAGCTCTTGGGGGGACATAAAAATCACTGGGTTTCTCCAGAAGCAGGACCCAAGGTAAAGGGTCTTTCCTTTTCACCCCCACCACCCCGAAGGAGCCTCGATAGAAAATCCAAGCCAGTCCTGACTGCTTGCCCACCACTGACTAGTTCTGTGACCATACAACTTGGGAACCACAGGCTTTGCTAGCTGCACACGTCTGATGCAGGTGAAGAAACGGAGCGAGAATTCTTGGCTCCCAGAGGCACTGTGTTTCTGAAACAGGTTCACAGGAGAGGGTGGGAGTCCAAAGGGAGAGTGGCATCTGCCCTTCAATTCTGTCTTGACCTTGTCTGAGGAGTTGTGATATTTCCCACCTCAAAGAGCCACTAGAACAAGCCTTATGTCTCCCCTGCCGTCCATGCTGGGTGTTGCAGAGTTCTCACTTGGGTCATGCGTTGGGTTGCGTCGTCTTCCCGGTGATAACACGGATTTTTTCCTGCCGGGATGTTGAGCTACGCTGGGATGCTGGGGGAGGCGAGCCGTGGAGTTGTGAAGAGGGTAGCCCAGGTCCTGGGGTGTCCTATAGGGTTGTGTGTGGGGGCTTTTCTCATCACAGCATCATAGTAAGTTCTAGAAGAGGAGCGTTGGGTGGAGGACTTTTGTTTTTGTTCGGGGAGTGGAGGGGATGAGAAGTAACTAAGGGGTGGCCCAGGGCTTCCACTGTATTCTGCTTTGTCGCCATCTCCTCCCTCTCTCCCTGCTCAGTGTCCTTCTCCTCATCTGTGTTTCTCCTTCGGTACCGCCCCCTCCGCTGCCCTGCCTCTTCCCGGCTGTGTGCTCCTCTGCTTTCTCTTTTCTTTCCTTCCTTCCGCCTCCTCTCCCTCCCTGCTACTCTTTCTCCTTCCCTCTTCCCCTCTGCTGTCATCATTTTCTCAGGAATGGGGAAGGAGCGCAGGCAGCCCAGGGGCCTGGTCTCCGGGCACACATGCCCGTGGACAGACCCCCTTCCAATAGCACCTTCAAACCAAATTGCCTGGGGTTAATTCCGTTTTTAAACGACCTCATCCATACCTACGTGGGTTATCAGATAGTGTTTCTTGGAAACGTGCCTTTAACACATTTGCATATGAAATGTTTAAACCCCAACTTATTGGTCTGAATGAATGATTACAGAAATGGTTATGACTTGTTCACACAAATTGACTCTGACAAAATGTCCACAATGCTCAGTTCCTTTGAAACTTCAGGAGGTATTTTCCTTGTTTTAAATAGATATTATATATCCATTAAGCCATAATTAATCCCTCCTCCCCATTTTCTGGTGTATTAGAAAAGAAGGAAATTTCTTTTCTTTTTTATTTTTTTGGATACATGATAATTAGAGTGCTTTCATTGATACTATGGATAATGTTGAATGATAATATTTGTTATTCTGGCTATTTTAAACTGTTGTGTTTATGAGTGGCTTTTAGTGATGGTTAGTTTTCCTGATACCGTTGGTGGAAGTGTGCGTCTTTTCTATGTTCATTTTCTTACTTTATAGTGCCTTGTGTTTTGGGGTACTTTTGGTGCCCCCTCCTCTTTATATTGCTACCAGAGAGCTAAACGTCAACATTCTGGACTGCTAAACATAGCCTTGTCCAGAATAGATAGGATCAGCAGCGTGGGAATATGTAATCTCTGGGCCTTAGCGAAAGCCAGTGACGGTAAGTGGCATTTAAGTAGTTTAATGAAGGACCCTGGCTGGGCTGGGCTGGGGGGATTTCAGGAGTTAGCAGAAACCCAGAAGCACGGAAGTGTGCTGTGTATTAGTTTCCTGTTGTTGCTATAACAAATCTTGACAACTTCAGGGGCTAAAAGTAACACAGATTTTTTTATTGTATAGTTCAGGAGGGCAGAGATCCTGAATGGTTTGCCCTGGGCAAAAATCAAGGTGTCTGTGGGTCTGTGTTCATTCCCAGAGGCCCTAGGGTAACAATCTGTTTTCTTGCCTTTTCTGGAAAGTTCTTGGAGGCCCTCCTGGATTTCTCGGCTCATGGCTCTCCCTTCATCTTCAATGCCAGTGGCAGAGCCTCTTCCAGTCCCTCCCTGATCTTGCCTCTTCTGTCTCTCTTGCCTGGAGTAATCCACCCCCATCCTGGGGTCCTCTGGTTGGCAACCTGAACTCTGATTCCCCTTTGCCATGTTAAGGTCTCATTTTCACTGGTTCTGGAGGCCAGAACATGGACATCTTTGGGAGGCTGGACGACCACTATGCAGGCAAAACCTCCTCGTCCTCCGTGTTCCTGGCTTTAAAACAGGGATAGCATGGTGCCGCCTCACCGGGGTGCCCAGAGATACATACATCAGTGCCTGGCCTATTCTGCGTTCTCAATAAACATGAGTAATGTTCAACATCAAGGGCACTGGGCCCATGGACCTCTGCTACTGGCCATTTCTTATTAAGAAATGAGTCAAGTCCAGTTTTTCACTTAAGAGTCACTGAAAACAGTCACAAAATTAAAAGTTTGATGTGGAGCTTTCATTGTCCCATTTTTCTAGATGAGAACACTGAGGCCCAGTGAGTTTTACTGACTTGCTTGTTCCAAGTTGCACAGCTGAGAAACCGCAGCAGCCGCACTGAAAGCCGCCAGCTCTCCCGGCTGCGGCGCCAGCCCTCGCTCCGTGCCATCCCAGCTGCCTTGGCTTGGGGCGGCGCCGGGGTCCCTGCCGCCATCCGCTCCCTGCGCGTCGGTGCTGGCGCTGGGAGCTGGCAGGGCCACCTGTCTGCAGGGATGGCTCTGAGCTCTTGGAGCTCCAGGCCCTCAGCTGCCAGTTGCCTGAGCACACTCATGTAATCTTAATGAACAATGTGCAAAGCCATTAAAAACTCAATTAGGGCTTTCTTTTTACTGCCGACGTGAGGAAAGGCAATCCTGAGGTGCTCATGTGTAAACACAATAGCCGCCATCTGCCACAGAGAAGCGTTTCCCCTCCAAAAAGGGGGTCTGTGTTGCAGACGCATCAATAACGGGGCGCGTATCAAGGCGTTATTATGCACGGAGGGAAAGAATGCAAAATTTATGGCTAGCCAGAGAGTACTTCCTGGTTTAATTCCACAATTTTCGGTGCTATGTATAATAACTATGAGGATACTAATGCTTTTTTATGTTCCTTATCACGTCAGTGGATTTTGGGGGGAAGAAAAGGAGATGGGAAAAGAATATATTTACAGTCTTCCTCTTTCTTGTTTCTGACTGATCTTGGCGCAATGACTGGCTTATTTTTGATCTCCAGGAAACTGACAGCCCTGGGATGATATTAATTAAGCCAACCTGTTGATCAAAGAGGGCCCCACTGAGCTGCTGGTAGATGAAGGATCTCACGTCTTAACCATCTCCAAACGGCAGGCCTGGGCTCCACTCAGAGATCCGGCTTCCTTCCTTTACGGAGGATGTGGCCGGACCTCTACAAGGTGCATGTTGGGGCAGTGGGGAGTATAGATCCCACTCTCCCCAAAGACACTATGCTTGCGTGGCTGAATGTTCTGGCTTTCAGTGTCTGGGCCTTTGCACATGCTGTTCCCTCTCTTTGAAATGCTATCTCAGATTACCACCAGACGCACATCCAGGAAAGGAATCCCGATGGGGAAAGAGGAGAGGCTCACCTAGACCCTACTGTGGGGATTTAAGCTGTAAACCTTCTAGGATCTCTTCATATCCAGTGATGTACACTAACCAACTGAGGATATTCCTGGGGAAGGGGTGCTGGGAGAGAGGCAAACTGGACCATGTGCCGTTAGGATATCCTAGTACACACTCAGTTGTGTCCTGCAGACAGGACAGGGACCTGTTGTAGGGGGTGACTACAGGGCCACAGCGGAGGAGAAAGTTTGTCTCAGAGGGCAATGCCTAGTGGAGTTCAAGGGGCAGTGGCCCTGCATGAGCTGAGCCTGCCCCATGATGGAGGAGCGGAAAACAGACCTTGTAAGTTGGCAGAAGGAACTGTCTCTTGAACCTTACTGACTTTGGGGCCAGAGCAGGTCTGTTGCGTGTCCCTGAGGGTGTATCTCAGCAGATAGATGCTGGCAAGGACCCTCCCCGTCCCTGAGAAACCACAGCTGAAAATGAGTGCCCTCGGGGGCTCTAGGCTGGAAGTGCCTGGAGGACTGCAGGCTTGACATTGTTAATTCAGCCGCCAGGGAGCACGTGCCTGGGGGACTCGGAGCAACACCTGCGGCAACACATGCGGAAGATTGCTGGGAGCTGGAGTTTGTGCCGGGACACGAACAGGGTGGCAAGCTGGCCAGATCCCACCACTGGGGCTTCTCATTCTGCGCTCGCTGGCTGGAGACTTCTGCTGTCTATGCGTTCTTCATACCCTGGCTCCATGTCACCTGTGCCTAGGAGATGCCCTAACCCCCCCCCCCCACCCTGGTCAAGTTCATCACCCTTCTCTCTGTGATGTCATCCCGTCTGTGCTCTACTCCAAAGCTGTCCTTTCGGATGCATGAGGCCAGATCCTGTTTGGTCTGCTGTGATTTGAGGCCTTGTCTCTGCTGCTGCCCTCTCCATAGTGGGCTCTCTCAGGCTGGGCCCCTGATCCCTGGGTCAGTGACTCACGGGCTTCTAGTTCAGAAATGGGAGTCAGGTGCTCCTGCTTTGTGGAACCCAGAACGTGTGTCTGAGTCTTACCCACAGAGCGGGCTGGGAAAGAGGGCATCTGGCCTCTTCTGTTTCTGTGGGGGAAGGGAGGTCCTACTTCAAAGTAGGGGAGTTCCCAAATGCAAGGAGGTAGTTCACATACTGGGTGACCAGACCACCAGGACACTTTCTCTGGGTCATCAGTCTGATTAACCTGGGGTGGGGGTAACCATGCAGACGTCATATGTGGGGAGCAGTGTGTGACTGATGTTCACAGTGGCCAGCAGCCCTGAGGAGTTTCTACTGCTGAAGGGTGGACCTCCCCTACTTGGAACCCTAAAACTTTCTCGTTTTTTTTCTCCAAATTGAGAGCCAAATGAGAGGACCCTGCCTTTCATTTTCATTCATGCCCACTTCCAAGGCTTTGGTGATGAGCAGATCTCATGGTGCAAGGAATCTTCTACACTCATGGGCGAGCACTCATATTCTCCCAGGCTACCTGCAGTCGACAGCCTCTACCAGCCGCTTTGATTGGGCCTTGTGCCTCTGGTCCACTGGCTTGGGAATCCATATGTGTTTATGTTAATATGAGTGTCTGATGACCGAGTAACAGTCCTCCAAAGATGACCATGTCCTTGTCCCTGGAACCTCTGCACGTTACTTTATGGGGCAAAGGGATTTGCAGAAGTGATTCAGTTAAGGATATTGCAACAGGGAGATCATTCTGGATTCTCATGGTGGACCCAGTGTGTATGAGTCCTTCTGAGAGGGAGGCAGGATGACCAAAGTCAGAAACAAGAGAGTTGACAGTGGAGCTTGAGGTTGGAGTGAGGTCCTTTCGAGAAGGAGGAAGGGGCCAGGAGCCAGGGCATGTTGGCAGCCTCTAAAGCTGGACAAGGAAATCGAACATCTTCTGAAGCCTCTAGAATGAAAACAGCTCTACCAACACCTTAATTTTAGGCTTCTGACCTACAGAACCATGTAAGAATAAATTTCAAAAGTTCTGTTAAGCCTCTGCACTTGTGGTAATTAGTTATAGCAGTCACAGGTCACCAAACGAGTACCTAAATCTTGTATCCCCTGAGCTTTTACCTGCTTGACTTTTGGGCCTCTGTCTGCTCTCAGAAGGCTCTCCCTTGTCCTGAGTGATGAGATCAGTTGCATTGGATGTTTCATGTCGAGAAGGAGCCCTTTCTGGACTCGTTGGGAAGCCCACTCCCACAAGCTGCTTCTTGGAGAGCATCAGCAGGCTGCTGCTAAGTCCTCTCCCCAGGGCTGCAGTACCCCTGCCCTCCCGCTGGGGGTGCCACCTGCTGATGCTGACTTTTCACCCTGTCACCTTGTGTCAGCAGCAGCACTGCTTATTCCTCTGGTTTCACCAAGACATTCCTGAGCAGGACTCTGTCCTGCTGTACCTTTTTGGCCTGCACCCTGCCCTCCATTGTGGGTAGGTGCACGGGAGCGGTGGGCTGGGCAGTCATCATTTTGTGTCCTTTTTTTTTTTATGTTTCCAATGATCTTGCCTATTCTCTCTGAGCTGTGCCCCAAAGCACATACCTTTCTGTCTAGTCTAAAGGCTGCGACATGCGTATCAAATCACCCAGATAGACATGAAGGGCCAGGGTGGTGGTGGTGGTCATAGTAGTATTATGACCTTGACCCCACCTAGTGCTGGCCACCGAAGACAGGTAATCTTAATGAAGATCTAAGATATTTCTTGCTTTTTCAAGAGTTCATGCTCAGAGTGCGTGATTTTCCTTTTCTTCTTTCCTTCTGCTTCTCTTTACACTAGGACACTGCTCTTAGCAATGTCCCTCCTTGGAGCGTCTTGCGGCTTTGCTTAGTAACTATCATTTTTCATCTTATCCCCTTAAGTAAAGGGACTAGGAGGAAGCAAGGGCTCTGTGGGGGTGCCAGAACAATAACGCTAGCTGCGGAAATCAACGTCATAATTTCAGTGTCTTAATAACCCAGTAACAGTTTATTCCTGGTTTACTTAAAGCCAAAATAAGCATTCCTAATGGGCGAGTGGCCTATTCTCATGGTCATGGTCATTCAGGGAACCAGGCTCCTTTGATTGTGTTCCATTTCTCTTGGAATCCTGGGCTTTCAGCTTGCTGGTGCATGAGAAAGACAATGGCACAGTGATTCTCACACCTCAGTGCGCATACAAATCCCTGGGGATCTTGAAAAAAAAAAAAAGAACATTTGGATTTAGTAGACCTGGAGTGGGCCCTGAGATGCTGCATTTCTTCCCAACTCCCAGGTGATGCTGATGCTGCCAGTTCAAAGATGATCCTTTGAGAGACAAGATAACGGAAGGTGGAGGAATGGGGGTAGGGGTGAGGAGAGGGAGATAGCTTTTATGAACCAAGCCTAGAAGTGGCACACTTTCCTACTCAGGCTCCCTTGGCTAGAACCCAGTGGCATGGCCCCACCAACCTCTAAGAGGCGGCCACGGAACGTAATCAGCGATGTGCCCTGAACAGCAAAGAGGACCCGTCTGTTCATCAACCTGCCATTTCTCCAAATGGAGGGTAGATGGAGGGCCAAGCACTGTGTCTCACCAGCTTTGTCTCCAGAGAGATGGAGCATCCTTGGCCAACACTGGGGCAGCAAGACAGAGAGCCGCCCTAAACATCTGTGCGTGGCTCTAGGTTATGTGGCTCTGCCTTCCCTGGGAGCTTGCCTCAAAACTGGAGCTGGGATGAAAAGAAGTAGGAGCCTGAACTGGTGGGAGGGAAACCCTCCTGATTGTGCTGCGGAGTCTCGGCAGCCCGGTGTGGACTGCCGGGAGGACAGGAGCTGAAATGTCCATGGGGCGCCATGGGAGTGTGAGTGGAGAGAGCCCGGCACAGCTCGCTTCTCCGGCTGCCTTCTCTTCCCATAGCTGTGCCACACTTCTGCGGCTGGGACAGTCACATTTCTCATGTCTTCCCAGGAAACCTGGAACCCTGTGGAATATAAAGCAGCAGATACAGGCATGGATGCTAGCTCAGTCTTCTTTCTGTACTATTTTCCCCGTGCAGTGGTTCTTTCCTCGCTGCCTCATGGGGGAGGTTATGGTAGCTAAGATACTACATCTGACAAGGGGCATCTCTCCACTTACCGCGTGTTTCTGCCAGGCCATCAACAAGGAGACTTGATTCTCTTGGAAACGTGGAGGGGGAGCTGCTTTCGGTGGCTCTTAGCCTAGGTGGAGGAAAGTTTTCTGACAGGTGGGGTGGCGAACGTCTGAGAGCCTAGGTCCCTGTTTCTCTTAGTCCCCTTGCTTCTTGTGGGCTCATTTTGGGGATGGGTCTCCTCAGGGGTCCTCCGTGGCCATCCCTGGAGGATAGCTCTGGCCCTGGGGATCTGGATGGAGTCAGAAGGAGGGAGCCCCATGACCATTTTGATGCTGAGTGTGCGGGTGCAGAGAAGAAAAGACGGGAAGCCTAATTAGGCCTCAAATCCAAGATACTTTCTCTAATCCAGTTTTGTGAATAATGAAATAGAGAGTTTTGAACTCTCTCTCTCTCTCTCATATATCTATATTTTTTAAGGTTTTTATTTATTATTTATTTATGTTTTTTGAGAGAGAGACAGACAAAGAGAGTGGCGCGGCGGGGGGCACTGGGAGAGAGACTCTGAAGCAGGTTCCGTACTGAGCATGGAGCCTGACTCAGGGCTCGATCCCACAACTGAGAGATCACGACCTGAACCAAAATCAAAAGCCGGATGTATGACTGACTGAGCCACCCAGGCACCCCCCTCCCGTGTCTGTCCTTAAATTCGTTCAGAACCCAGGGAGGATGGGCTGTGGATGCCTGGTACCTTCTAGAACCCCAGCGAGCAGCAGATTGCCCAGCTCTTCTTAGCTGGCTGCTTTAGTCTTCCGGGTATTAGGGTGAATAAATGAGGCTACTTTCTGAAGTGGCTCATCTCGACTGAGGATAAGCAGTCTTAAGGTTTCCTTCCGAATGGAAGATTTTAGTGGTTAAAATAAGATTTCAAAGCAACAGTGTTATTCTAGGTGGTAATATTCATCCCTGGATCCCCTGAGTTTATCGACTGTGTTTTATGATGCAATTTGTTTCCTAGCATCGTAGGGCTCTAAGTCACAGAGTTCGGCCCTCACAGTTGACTGTGGAATTTCCTTAGATGTCTCTTCCATCATTCAGGTTCTGCTGAGCCACCTGTCACGGCAGGGAACTAACTCACTGTGTCTCCAGGCCATTGTTAGAAGGCCCTTTGAATGGAAATAGGTCTCCTGTGGTTTCTTTCCCTGGGTCTGCCTCCGTGGCAAACAGCAGTGAGCTTTTATTCTCCTACTCATGGGTCTGAGCATGGATGGTGGACTGGAACATTGGAGTTGGGCGTGTTGACCGCGTGGCTGTGCTCCGGGCTCTGTGGTGGGGATGGCCTGGTCCTTCAGCACTGGCTGAGCTCCCTTCTCCACCATGCACGTCTCCCCTTGATCCCCAGCTGAAAGGGGCAGCTCGCCAGGGCACGTTCTCCTCATCAAAGGTGATGGGAGAGCCAGAGGGCAAGCCCAGCTGGGGGTACATCTGTCACGCCTCTCGGTTCATCCTGTTGACGTCCTGTTGACCAAAGCAAGTGCAGTCCAACGTCAAGAGATGGAGACACGCCCTCTGCCTCTTCGGGGAGGCCCAGGACATGGACCGGGGAAGGTTGAAGAACTAGAAACAGCCATCGAATCTGTCAAAGCAACTCCAACCACGCTCGTTTCCTTTCTTTGGGCAGGCAACCTACTTAATGCTTGAAAAACGGTAGTCATGTTTGCTGTAGAGTGATAGTGTAAACGCTGAGTTGAAGAGAATCTGGGGTTCCTCCCTCCTTTCCTGGCTCAGTGGCCCAGGGCAAGCCATTCAGTCTTTAAAGAAAATGAAAATCCTCTACCTCCCAGGGTCATTCTGAAGATTAAACTGAAAATAGTATATTAAAAAGACACCTAGCGTCACACTGGTACTCCTTAAGTGCTTAGTAAGTGTTACTTACCGTCCATTCCAGGCCGACCATCTTCCAGCTGGTTCTCACATTTCGCCAGAGTCTTCCTTGCTTACTTGAATATATTCTACTTTTTATATGTCCTCCTATGATACATAAACTCATGCCCTGTGCTGAATGCGGTATTAATGGATAGTTTGGAATTACTCCTCAGCCTGAGTGCAAGGGTCCTTGTGGAATGTGTTGGAACGATACCTCCTTATTACAGAGGATCTGCTTCTGAGACAACCCAAGCCCGCGTGAGCTTATATGTCACATTTTACCCTTAGAGGCTGCAGTTAGCTGTGCTCCTGGAGTTTTGCTCTATGTTTCCTTTAGGACCTGCTGGATAGAATGCTTCTTCTGTAAATGTTTATAGACTGTCTACTTTGTAAAAATACTAGTACATGTTGCTGTCCCTTAATTTCAAGTTTGATTTTTTTTAAAAGATTTTCTTTTTTTTAATTTTGGAGAGAGAAAGAAAAACAAAAAGCCACGAGTGGGAGAAGGGCAGAGGAAGAGAGAGAATCCCAAGCCAACTCTGTGCCGAGCAGGCAGCCAGATGTGGGCTCGACCCTAGGAACCCGAGATTTATGACTTGAGCTGAAATCAAGAGTTGAATGCTTAACTGACTGAGCCACCCAGGCACCCTGATCTCTTAATTTTTAAACTGCCTGTTGAGCAGGTTTTAGAATTCCCACTCTTTCTTCTTCTGTAACTGGGATGTGGCTTCCTCAGGATCAGCTGGGCCCTCGTAGAGTGACTTGATTTCCGGCCCCCACGTTGATGGATATGACTGATGATCAGAAGGATTTTCTTTCTTTCTTTGTCTCTATTTTCCATCCCTTTTGTGGCTCTCCAGGCTCCTTCATGATGGTGAACAGCTCTGGGAGGGCCTCTGGCCAGAAGGCCCACCTTCTCCTGCCGACCCTGAAGGAGAATGACACCCACTGTATCGATTTCCATTACTACTTCTCCAGCCGCGACAGGTCCAGCCCGGGAGCCTTGAATGTCTATGTGAAGGTGAACGGCGGGCCGCAGGGGAACCCTGTCTGGAACGTGTCTGGGGTCGTCACCGAGGGCTGGGTGAAGGCAGAGCTTGCCATCAGCACCTTCTGGCCACATTTCTACCAGGTATGGTGTTCTTTGGTTTGATTTTTTTTTAAAAAAAGTGATCCTAAATCTATAGACCTCTTGCCCTACCTAGAGTTTGTTAGTCAAGAAAGGACTTCATTTACTTACTCACCATGCATCTTGTGTTTACTGAGCCTCTCCTGGCCGGGCCTGTGGGCGCAGAGATGGTCCAGCATGGCCCTTGCCTCCCTGGAGATCCTGCTCAGGAAGAGGAGACCCTCACTAAACACCCAGTTACTGTACAGTGGGACACAGCGGGCTCCACAGGATGCTGGGGGAACAGAGGCATTGACGCCTTTTACAAACTAATTGCTTACAACAGCCTGATGGGTGAAGTACTATTGTTAATTCCTATTTTATGGATGAGAAATGTGAGGTTCTGAGAGCTGGGATAACTAGTCAAAAGATCACCACTCCCTCCCAGAGGAAGAGGGTATTTGGGGGAAGGCAATTAGGAAGGCTTCCAGGCAGAGGTGGCAGCTAGGCTAAGTCTTGAAGGATGAGTAAGTGATTATTGAGCAAGGAGGGAAAAGGCATGTGATTTGTCAGGGCTGGTGCATGCCAGGGGCTGGAGGAGCAAGGGAGAGAGTTTTTGCAGAGTTTGGAAGCTGCCGCTTGTTTAAGGCTGAGACACAAAGGAGGTACGCAGGTGCCTAAGCTTGCCGAGGTGAGTAGGTTGTGGCTGGCTTTGAATGCCAGGCCACGGAGAGGAAGTGTGAGCCCTCCCCGAGAGCAGTGCTCCTCAAACTGTTGGGAAAGACCAGTGTTTTCCGTTCAACTCCTTGTGGACCAGCACTTTCATAACTGTAGTAAAAATGTCTCAGCAATGCCACCTCCTTGCTCTGGCTTCTAAACACATCTCCCACTTGGCCACCTTCTCTCCGTGTGGACGGAGAACACACGCGGCACAAGCTGTAGTCAGTCCCCGGAGGGCGCCCAGGGAAGCCCAGCTGCGGGCCCACTTGGCCTGGGACTCTTGAAAGCTTTTCTTTTTTAAAAACCGCTTTATGTATTTATGTACGTTTCAGAGAATTTACCCATGTAAGTGTGCAATCCGGTGATTTTTAGTAAATCTACAAAGTCGTGCAATCAGAGCCATCGGCCAGTTTTAGAACATTCTCATCATCCCAATAAATCCTTTTTGCCTATTTTGCAGTTATTGCCATGCCTACTGTTGAAAGGGTTTAAGTCAGGAGGTGACATAGTCAGACGTGCATTTGGGGGATATTTCCCTAGAGTCTGTCTGAGCTTTGTGGCAAGAAAGTGGACCGGAGGCTGTCAAGGTTAGTGGTGGGAACTGCTGAGACATCCTTCAGTTCAGCGTCTGTGGACTGTGTTCAACAGGGGGACTGTGCAGACAGCCACAGATAATGTATAAACGAGTGGAAGCATGCAGCTGTGTTCCAATAAAACTTTATGTATAAAAACAAGAGGTGGGCCAGATTTGACCTCCAGGCCATAGTTTACTGAACCTTGAAGTAAGTAGTAAAACTGAGGTCTAGAGACGGGTACTGAAGTCCAAGAGCACACAGCAAATCATTGGGAAAGCTGAGACCAGAACCCGGATGCCTAAACCCAAGACTTCCCCTCCATATAGCTGAGTATAAATAAAGTAAGTGTGTCTGTAAGTCTATGGATACCCCCAGTGAAGCCATAGGGCTCCAGTTAGAAAACCCCTATCTAGGGCCTGACACAAAAGGATTATAGGATAGGGACACAGGTACACATGTAATGAGCAGGAAAAGTGATGCAGGACAGGGACAGTGTCAGTGTTGGCCCTGGTCTTTGAAGGGATACAGAGGGGAAAGAGGACATCTCTTGGGCATCCCCTTTGTCCCAGATCTGTGGTAACCTTATTGCCTTTCATTGACCTGCGTAGTAACTCCTTGTGTTGGAGAGCAACATGTCTTGTGTTCTAGAATAGGGCATGCCCTCGGTAGACTGGACGTTCCCATAATCCTCCCTAGGTCCTCTGGCACCAAGCTCAGTTTTCTGCTTTGGGGCGGGGGGGGAAAGCACATTATAAGAATCTTCCACTCACTAGCCGTGTCATGTTGGATGTGTCCTGTCATCATTCTGAATCAGTTCCCACATTTGTAAAATGGAGAAGGAAATAGGTATGGTGAAGAGTTCTGCAGTCTGAAGGAGATAGCATATGTATTAACCAATGTGTCAGGCTGGTGGCGGGCCTCAGCGACTGTTGGAAGAAAGGGAGGAGGAACAGAGGGAGGAACAGGAGATAGAGGAAGGGAGAAGGATGTCTTCTGTGAAGAAATCGCCACCGTGATTGAGCTGTCCTCTGTAAGTTCTGTATCATTCCCTGTGATGAGCAGCCTCATCTGGGAGAATTTTCCGATTCCTAACTTGTTGGGCCCTTCCAACATCATTCCATTACATTGTATCCTCTGCTTTGAGCTGGTGGGGAGAAAGCCACTAATGTACTAAAAGTAACAGTTTAGGACAGAAACTTCTCTCTTTCTGTGACACACACACACACACACACACACACACACACAGCCACTAGTGCATAGTCTGGCCACACACCCAGAGGGGCACACACAGGTGCACCTGCACGCTCCAGGAGTCACTACCCACGCATACATCGTGGGGGGGGGGGGGCAGAAGAAGGGACTGTCAGGAGAGTCAAAGACGCTTGCAGAGCGGTTTTGAAAATTCATCAGCCCCTGAGCTCTGGTCCTGTATGTATGATTCTGTGGACTAAACACAGTTTCAGTTTTCAGCCGTGCTGGGACGCAGATCCTGTTGGCTTATGTATTCATTTATTAAAGTCATATTTCATAGTTCCAAAATTGACTTTTAGTTCCATAACGAACAGGGAAATTTCATCTCTCCTATTAGGGTTTCTGTGGCACCAGGGTTTCAGCAGGGCCGGGGATGAATGGCCCCTGACCGTATACCCCCACACCTGCCTCCTCCCGGAAGAGCAGGGCCTTATTAAAACCGCTTAAGCTCTGCTTTAGATCTGGGCCCTCTTGCAGGTGATATTAAGTCTGTTTTATGTTTTTAATGATTCTGAACTGTTCTGTCCCAAGATTTAGGAAAAAACAAGAGGAGTTTTCACTGGTTTGCGGCCACCTGTTTACTCCGTGTTCCAGCACCTGCCTGGTTGAAGTTGCCCTTTATTTAGTGCTTGTAATTTCTATGTAGACCCATGAAATCTAGGGCCTGCCAGGCTTGGATTCCTCTAGGCTTGAGGTCCCGTCCTTTTCTCAAGGATGGGGCACTAGCTTCCAGCACTCTGGAGGCTTAGTGACCCCCATGTAATTTGGGGGGGGTGCATCTCACACCCTTCACATCCCCCCATCTCCTCTCTTTCACCTCCCCTTTCTGCTGAGCAGCGAGCTCTCCTCATTGTATTCCGGCCTCCTGGGGCTAGGGTAGGGGAGAGGCGCTCTTGATTTCACCCTGAGCAACCCCTCTCCATGGAAATACGTAGTCCTCTTCCTAAGAGAGGTGCTGGCGAGCCAACATTTTTCTCTCTTTGGAGAAGATGTTTGCAGCCCTTCAGACTTTGGCTGTACAGATTCTCTGCTCAAGGACTACAGAAGGTGAGGAAAGAGTACCCACTCCTCTAAACCGTGTCCTGACCTATCCGTTCCTTCCCCCGACATGCATACAAGCTGCTTTTTGGAGAGGTTGAGGGTGACTCATCTCTGAGCCTCTCTTGGGAAAAAATAATTCCTGACTTCATTCATGCTCATGCCTGGGGAGAGGTTTGTGCCCCTCCATGCAAGCATTAGGAGGTCTCTAAGGTTCTACAGGCTGGGCACTTGTAACTGATCCGAGGTCCGTGTGGTGGCCTTCGGGTTGAAGAATGTCCTGCAGAGCTGGTAGCTTTCCCTGCCTAGGCCTTCTGTCCCATCCCCATCCTGTCTGGGCCCTTACCTCCTTATACTGACCTGGAGTATCCCTGGGTGTTGGCACGGGCTACTTCTGCCCTCCCTGCCCTGCCTGCCGCCTGTAACCAGCACTCAAGTAGCCTCTACAATTCTCTACCCACCTTGGTGCCAGCCTCATCGAGAAAGTTCGGTGTTGGGGGGACCCGCCTCAGCAGGTGAGTCCAGGCAGGCCTTCTTCCTTTCCTTTCCCTTCTGGCCCTATTTCTCATACATCCACTCTTGTGTCTCTGTTGTGGATGCCTCACTCCCCAGGCACTGAGGGCTCTATCTCATGGCAGCTTGCATGATTTTTATTAAAAAAAAAAAAAAAAAAATCTAGTTCTGGAGTGGCAAACCCAAGACAAGGCTCTCTTGGCTCCTGCGTGATTTGTGAGCATTTTGCTGTGAGTGATCTGGCAGTGAAGGGGAGGACTTGTTCCAGTTCTGTCCCGGGAAGTACTGTATTCTCAGCTGTATCCCCAGCCTGCCCTGTGGTGGAAATGTCCCGTGGACCCTAGTTTTAGGATCTTAGGAGTCTGGAGAGTTCATCAAGGAATTCGTGGGCTGCCATGGTCTTTTTCTCTGTGCCTCTGTACTTACTCCCCATCACCGTTCCCATCTTCCTTGGTTCCTGCAAGCACATGTGGCTCTTTATTTCCATGTAACCCCATGTAGACCCAAAGTCTAGCCTGGGCCAGTTTCTGACCTATCAAAGACTCCGTTGAGTGTAGGAATTTCAGTGGAAGCTTGAGGTGGAGACTAGATTGGATGGTTATGTTGGGTGGTCCATTAGCTTCTTCCTTTCCCCAGACCTAGCATCGTTCCCTGGGATTGCTCCTCTTACTGTCCATCCCTCTACCCAGACTAAGAACAACAATAATAGTAACATTTATCAATATCTTACCATGTATATTGCAAACCCTTTACAATTCTTTCCCTTGTTTCTTATGGCATATGTTTCTCCCATGTTTGAGAAACCCAAGTCTAACCGACCCTGAGACTTCACACACACACACACACACACACACACACTCCCTTTCTGCAGAGGAAGGGAGAGAGAACAGTGAACAAATGTGTTTTCCTCTTACCCATCCTCCCATGACCAGCCTTGTGTCCATTAATGGAAACCTTGTTAATAATTACGATACGGGTTAGACACTGGGTCATGATTGCGAGAAACAGTCCGAATGTTAGCAGAGTTTAAGTTGTCCTTTGATTAACTGGAAAAAAAAAATAGAATTCTGCTTGACCAAGTGTTTTGGTTAAATGAGAATTGGACTGCTTTCCACTGAAGCCCAGTAATGGGTATGGTGGTGCACTATGTGCTGGGAGCCCCGGCCCTCAGCTCTCAGTCTACCTCTGGCTCTGCCTTTGAGCTTTGGTAACACAGCTGGCCCCATGTTTTAGGACTTTTGAGAGACTGGATTAAGACCGTGAAATAAATGGTAAATCTGGCCAACCTTTATTATTGTGGTTCTATTTCAGCTTTTATTATTTTTATTATCGTTCAGCCTCAGTTGATGAAGTGTCCTTTCTGATCAATACCAATACCTCACTGCAGTCCTAACCCCAGTTCACTCCTTCTAGAAGCTTGTTTCATTGATCCCCTCACCCCCTTGCATGCTATCCTGTTCCCTTGATTCATTTCTCTCTACCTAACATCATGCTTCAGTCTCTACCATCCTGTTGTGCTTTTAGCACTTGACCTTGGGCCCTAGCTCTCTTCTCTGAACTACCTACTCTGCCTTCCATGGTGACCTCATCCAGTTCTTGAGCTCAGAATGACATTTAGATGCCAAAGCTACCGTATTTGTAATTCTGGTCCTAAATCACCTGTGAGCTCCAGAAGCAGAAAGCCAGGGTCCCACTCAACATATCCATTAAGATGTTTACTTGGCATCTCAAGCTTAGCATGGCCAAAAAGAAAACCTGCCTGTGTGCCCATCACACACATTCATTATGTCATCTTCCCATGTCAGTAAATGACACCAGACTCCACCTAGAGGCTCAAGCCCCAAGTTGAAGAGTCATCACTGAGTCTTCTCTTTCCTTCACTTCTCCCCTCTTGCTCCAACAGCAATTATTTCATCTCTACCTCCAAAATACCTCTCCAGCCATTAATGTCTGTGCTGACCACCACCTTCATTAGAGTCATCCTTATTCTTTGAATTGGATGACTACACTTTCCGCAGCACAGCCAGGAGGATCTTTGTAGAATGCAGATTGGATTATGTCACATCCCAGCTTCAGAACTTTTGGTGACTTAGAGGAAAATTCAGGCTCCCTGCCATGCCTTGTAAGATTCCACTTCGTCTGAACCCCCAGCTAATGCTCAGCCTCACCTTGCGCCTCTCTAGCTTACTCACTGTATCCCAGCCACATCAGTCTCATTCCTGGGCTCCCAGATCATCCCCAACTCTTTCCTGCCTCATGGCCTTAGCCCTTACCCCGACACTTTTCTTAACAGGTCACTTTCGTCCTTCTGGTCTCATCTTAAGTATCAGCTCCTAGAGTTCTCTCCTGACCACTCTGAGTAGATCCTCTTCCCCTTAGTTAATCACAATATTCTATTTATTTCTTTCATAACACCAATTACAAAATGAGTTTAATATTATATATTTATTTAATCTCCATTTCCATTTGCTAGAATGTGAAGTTCATCAGAGTTAGGACCTTTAATTGTCTCATTCACTTTTATAGCCCTAACATGTGTCCCAGTTTGGGGTACAGAGGAGGGTCTCTATAAATGATGAATGAAGGGATGAATGAAGACACTCTTTCTGTTCCCAGTGGGTTTAGAGTTTAGGGAGCGAAATGATTTGGGAACAAGCAATTACAATATGGTGTGATAGTCTGATAGGTGCTGTAGTGGAATTAATTGTGCCATGGTATATGACATAGTGATAATACAGCATGAAGAGAGATACAAAAATGTAATGCACCGTAAAGCAATTAATTTTTTTTGCAAATGTAAGGTAGCTCATTCTTTCGCAGAAAATTTAGAAAACCTAGAAGAGTACAAAGAAAATCTGCCTTAATCTTCCTGGTATCATTTAAAAGATACATTCATAGATTGTTACCACTCCTACTTTATGTTTTGTGAATTATCATTTAAAAGATACATTCATAGATTGTTACCACTCCTACTTTATGTTTTGTGAATTATCTGTTGAAGTCACTTGTCAGCTTTTCTTTTGGGGGATTTATTTTGTTGATTCTTCAGAATTCTTGACCCAAAACAGGTTATTTATCTTTTAGCCGACCTAGATGTTTCAGATTCTGTTCTCAACTTGCCATTTGGCTTTAAATTTTGTTTCAGACTTCTGTTAACATACAGAACATACTTTGAAATCATAGTTATTATGGAAGGCATTACATATTTAAGAAATACATTTCAATTTTAAGAAATTTATTTTTAAGCTTTTGTCATTAAATTTTCGCCTTAGAAAACATAGAAAATACATAGGCCCAAATGTATACAGTTTGTTCTTTAAGAGACTTTTTGAAGTTAATCTTCAACCTATAATCTGACATTTGAATTAAATAATATGTGTTTAGTAAAGGCATTTTTATTCATATTCATTATTATTTATGTCATCTTATTATTCATATATTCATAAGATATAAGCACATACTTCTAATTCTTTTTTTCTATTTGGCCCGAGTCTAAGATATGAGTTAAAGTTTTCAAATTTTGTTTTTATTCCTCTTCATTTTCTCTTTTTAAATCTATTAACTTATGCATTTAAAGAATGACATTTTAATTCACTTAATGTTTTTTTTCCAGTTTAAATTATACTTTGACACTTTTACATTATTTTTACAACAACTGTTTTCTGTTTATTTGCATTTTTCCATTATGCATTTGTTCAACTTGTTACTTTTAAGTTAACTGGATCATTTTGTTTATCTTGTAGTGTACAATTAGATTTTGTTTATTTAGACAGTCTGAGACCTTTTCTCTATTTTAACCCATTTATATTTATTGTCACAACAGAAATGTTTTTTCTTTTGTCATTTTTTATTACACAGTTTGAATGCTTTCTTGTTTTTAAATGTGTTTTCTGTGTTCTATTTTATTTTTTTCCCCTATGGCCTTTGCTTTTGTTTTTCTTTCAGTTATTGAAAATGTAAGTAGATACTTAATTTTTTTATAGTAATGTCTTTGGTTGACTTACTTCTTTGCAGGATATAGCATTTATCCTTTATTTATCCTTTATTTCTGCTGACTTTCCCCCACTCCCTACACATTTTTGTTTCTCTGTCTCTGAAGGACCCTGTTACCTTAGTAAACTCGTCTTCCAGGGTGGTTGTCATACTAGAGTCGGTTGCTCTATGTTTGGTGTAACTGTCATTCCTAAGTAATTTTCCACAATCCTCAGGCAGCCATGTGTGGCCTTAATGATAGATCTTACCACCCAAGTATGTTGCCTCTTGGCAACCATCACCAGCCTCTCTACCAGGTCCCTGCTCTCTCATTATAGCTGTTTGAGCTCTGGGCCCCCCCTGAGAACAGTGGCCTCTTAATCCATTAACCTGGAGTGACCACATGGGCCACAAAAAGTTTCCATTTGAAGGTTTTCCTCTTGGTCTCATCATCCGTCTTACATTTTGTCCACAGGCTTGAAGTGAGGAGTGAAAGATAGGAGAGAGAAGGGTCCATTGTATAGGCTGACAAGGTTAAAGATGAAGAACAATGGATATTTGAACCAGAGCTGTTGGACTGGAATTGAACTGGCTTTGACTTACAAAATAGTTGCTTCGTATGGTTCAATTTAATAGCAAAAATGGAAAGACATGGCCAGATTTAGAAATACTAAGAAGCAAAAAGAAAATGAGAAGCAAGGCAGAAGGAGAAGCCCCAGTAGATGCCCAAATCGCAGTCTTCAGTGACTGGACAGGTCATAGGATAACCCACTGAGGCCCATATTTAGGAAGGACAATGGGGCTGTAGGGGAGACAACTTGATAGAGATGCTGTTTAGATATGTTGCATACAGATTGTGTTTGAGGCATCTGTGTATAATGTCTTCATGAAATGTAGATCTCTTAGTTGGGGGAGACTACTGTTCAGTGAAAATTATGGAGTAGTGCTGGACTTGGGATTGCCAGTGAATTGCCAGTCATTGGAGGAAGAGTGTGCTCAGTAAAAACATGAATAGAGGAACCTCACATTTGAGGGGTAAATTTAGGAGGACAAGTGCTTACAAAGAAACCTATGGCAGTATAGTCCCAGATCTGTGCGAAAAGCCATGAGAGTGAAGTGTCATTTGAGCCTAAACAAGAGTGATCCAGAAAGGGAGAAGCTACAAGCATTGATAATTATAGGAAAATGGTCAAGTATTAATAATAATTGTTAGCAAACATTGAGGTTCTACCATGTGCCATATGTTGTTCCAAATAGGTATTAACTCTAATCTGAAAAATTATTTAAGGAAGTGGGCACTGTAATTACAGATGAGGAAACTGAGGCACAGAGCAGGAAGATAACTTGCCCAGAGTCACATGGTAGTGAGTGGTGTAGCCAGGACCAGAACCCAGGCATTCTGATCCACAGCCCAACCACAACACTGTCTTCCTTCTTAAGA
This sequence comes from Mustela nivalis, assembly GCF_964662115.1. Classification (NCBI taxonomy): domain Eukaryota; kingdom Metazoa; phylum Chordata; class Mammalia; order Carnivora; family Mustelidae; genus Mustela; species Mustela nivalis. The sequence goes on along the minus strand of NC_139027.1, from coordinate 127,841,305 downwards.
TAAGGATTGAAAACTATCTGTTGGATTTAGCAACTATGAAGTTATTGGTATTTGCCATGAAAGCAGTTCTGGGGGAAGTGTTGGGGACAAAGTCCAGATGATAGTGGTGGGGGCAGGGGGTGGGGTGGGGAGTTTTGCAATGGGAAGTAAGGGAGTGTTGAGAGTGAGTGTAGATAAAACCGTTGAGAATACCACATGTGATTGAAACACTGCTAGACTGTGCCAGAGCAGAACCTGCCACCCAAGGGTAGCTTTTAAAGAATAAGAGAAGCCCCAGCATTTACAGGTGCCAAAATCAGAGATAAAAGAGTTCAGAGACACAGGTAAAGAGACAGAACCAGGAAGGACCAAGAAGCTGGAACATGCAGCAGAGGTGGGAAGGGTCGAGCATGGGCATGCCTTGAGGAGAGGAGGCAATGGTTGGTGTTTGGTAACCCGAGGTGTCCTCTAACCTCTGACTGATGGGCAAGAAGTTAGAACTCAGCCCCATCTCCTGTCCCTTTACCTGTTTAAGACGTGCTATGGGTGTCTGCTGGGACTTGGTGGGTGATGTTGAAGTGGAGTATTTGTGTGAGGCATGGAAGTAGAGAAGGCAGGTTTGCAATAGACTTGTCAATGTTGGAACGAGGGGGTGAAAGAATTGGGGCTTTGAGATCAATGGGAATGGTTAGCCAACATGGCGGGGCCACCCTGGGCTTGCTGAGAATACAGGAGGTCTAGGCCATCACATAGACTCTGGGAAGCATGAGTCCAGGGTATGACATGAGCAGCGGGAGCAGGTTTAAAAAGAGTGAGGGGCAGGAGGCTGGGTCAGAATACTCGTGGATGAAACTTCTGGTTTCTGGAATGGATAAGGATGCAGATGTGGCTGAAGCTGGTTGGGAGATAAAGACCACGGGATTTGGGAGGTCAAGGTGTCTATATAGGTAGTCACATCTCCTAGGCAAAGTTAGACAGTGGGTGGCAAGGAAAGCGGTTAACTGAGCTTTAAAAGCTATACTGAATTACACTGCTTGGGTGAGAGTCAGAATGGAGAATTCAAAGGACTTGTTGCCTTTGGATTCCTGGATACCAACATTTGCGCCTGGGGCTTATCTTCAAGAGGTGTTATTAAGAAATTCAGATGGGAGAGAGACAAACCAAGAAATAGACTCTTAACTACAGAGAACAAACTGTTGGGGGTAGGAGGGAATGGGACCAGAGCAGAGAGGGGGGTTGTGGGGAGGGAATGGGACCAGAGCAGAGAGGGGGGTTGTGGGGGACACGAGACAAATAGGAGCCGGGGGTCGAGGAGTGACCTTGTTGTGAGGAGCACTGCATGTGGTGTGGAAGTGTTGAATCACTAGGTTGTACATCTGAAACTACTATAACCCTGAATGTTAACTGTATTAGAATTAAAATTAAAGAAATTCAGACGGACTATATTCCTGGGGGTTGTAGAATCAAATCAGAGTAAACCCTTCTCAGCTTATGGTAGCTTCCAAGGTAAGCTCCTCTGTCACACGTCATAAGAAATTTGGGGTATTAGGAAGGAATTCTCTGTGCTACACTTGAAACAACAATGAAAAAGGTGCAGATCGGGGTTTCAGGCCATGTTTGGGTTGTTTTTCTGCATTCAAGCGTTATTTCTGAAATCCATTAAAAATGTTCCATGTGGCTGACTCTTGTTTTGCTGGGCATTGGATTGTGGCTTTTTTTTTTTTTTAACTTTGTTTTGAAAATCCGAGTCCATTGCCAGTGTAGCGTATAAGGCTAATAGAAGACCTCTCTGGGAGGTTGTGGTGGGAAGCTGAAACACAGAGAGTTTGGGGGCTGGGCAGCTTCCTGTGATGCCTACAACCACTTCTGTGAAACTGACTCCTGCACTGTGTGTTACAGGTGATATTTGAATCCGTCTCTCTGAAGGGTCATCCGGGGTACATCGCGGTGGATGAGATCCGGGTCCTTGCGCATCCATGCAGTAAGTCTGTTCCCTCCTCCTCACTCAGCCTCCCTCCATGCCAGACCGGGGAGCTTGGAGCCTGCAGTCCCCACTATTCAGTCAGCTTACAACCATCTCTGGCTCTCTCTCTCTCTCTCTTTCTCTCTCTCTCTTTTTTAATCCTTCAGAAATGCTTACATACTCAATGCAATCAGTCCTGAATAAATTCGTAATTTCGCTGGCCTCTTCAACAGGCAGCACCTCCAGGAATTTGCAGAGAGTGGCAAAACGTCTTCGTTTGAATCTCTCTCCGTCATTAAGGGAGTCTGAAGTCCTGATTGTTTATTAGTGGGATTCAGACCACTGAAGTGGAAGAATTAGAGGGCTTTGGATAGAATCTTGTGCAATTGTCTTAAAAAAAGAACACCACCAAAACACGGAGCAAATTAGTACACTGTTCACTCACAGGGAAAAGTACCCCAAAGCTATTAATTCTTTAAAAGTAATTTTAAATACACTCATCAGCCCTGCGTAGGCATCAAGAGAGATTTCTCATAGCGGTTAGTACTTAAGGTCCAGGGTCAAGAGTTCTAGAAGCCATACCGCTCCTTTGTGCCCATCCAGTCTCTCTCTTAAAGTTCTCTGTCTTTGCTGTGTTTTGTCTCAGATGTGTCAACATGTTTGTGCAAGGACGTCTGGTTCACAGTTTCACGAAATCCTAGAGGGGCGTTGGATGGCATCTTACCTAGTGACATTTGGTTGGGGGGGGACTAGAGTCAAAGGGATATATGCATAGGGATGATGACAGCCCAGGGCTAGCTAGCTTTCCAGCTAGAATTATTTATTAGAATCCTGCATATTGAAGAGTCCCATTAATTTCTTGGTAGCCTGGAGGTTCTGGGTAACTCCTGGGGGGCTTGCCCTACTCCTTCCTTGTAGCCATGAGTCATGCTATCGTCTGCGTGCTGTTTGCTGTTTCTGCAAGAAGTGCTATGCCCCTTGTGGTTAGAGGCCTTCCAGTGCTTTCATTTGGGGGCTCTTCTCATATCAGCCCCACCCGTGTTGCTTTAACTGAAATGACTCTACTTCCGCTGCAATGAATTTGTTAGAACCTTGAACATTATGACTTCCTTCCCCGGCACTAGAATGCCATCATTTGACTCGTTGCTTAGAGCACCTCTCTGGAGGAATTTGGGACAAGTTCCAAGGGGTTTTGGCAAGACAGTGTTTGGGATCATTGTGTTTTGTGTCTGTGCATGGGAACCCTTCCTCCCAGAAAACCGGCCAGCTTCTCAGGAATGCTGAGATCCTACCAGAATCTTCATTGCTCTGGCATAAGGTTCCTGCCCTCTGGGTTACTTGCTGAATTTTTGGGATTTCCTTAGGTGGGTCTGTCCATGTAGTCATGCCTGCTGAACCAGACCTCATGTGAAGAGGTTTTCAGAAATCTGTCCCCGGCCATGCAGTGGGAATTTTCACCTCTTTCATTAAGCTCAGGCTGATTCCTGTTCCTTGCTCCAACCTCAGCTCTGCCTTAACTCCAAGCGCTATTGCCCTAACTCCATGCACCATTTATATAGCAGAAATGCAGGTAACACCACCCACCTGGATAAAGCTGTCCCCTTCCCTGGCCTTTGGGAATCAGGATCAGCTGCCCGTTAAGGATCTTTGATCTCAGCCTGCACCAATGCATGAGGTCATGTTTGTCCTCCTCGTGGTCTGCTTAACTCCACACGCTCAGCTCTGCCCAACTTGCAGTTTTGAGGTTGTCTCTGGGAGGTGGGGTTTAGCTTCCCTAGGCCCTACCCCCATCCTGTCCCCGCCAGGGCACCCCACTGCAGCACCCACCTGCAGCCCTGCTTCTTACCGTCTGTTTGGTTTGTTCTCGTAAGTGATTTTTGACCCTTCCCAGGGGAATGTGGCCCGGCTCTCTTGTCTGGGATCCCAGATCTCTCCACTCTGAGTGGGAATTGTCACCGCTGCCCTGAGGCCCAACCTGCCACCTGTCCCCTCTTCCAACCTCAACTCCACCTTAACTCTAAGCACTGGTTTGCCATGGAAGCCAAATACTTCCTTCTCTTGGAGAAGTCTGTATGGGAAAGTGTTCCCTGGAGGGTGTTTGGATGCCTTTCCACCCCAAAGCCTCATGCTCCCCACCACCCCAACTTGGAATCCGCCCCTCCTCACTGGGGCTGCTCCTGAATGTAGGGTTCTCCTCGCAGCCCTGCAGTTTGCCCGCGGGAGAGCGCGGAATGCATGGTTATGGCCAGAGCCAGTTCGCCAGCAAATGGTCCGTAGGGTACAACTCAGAGGGACGTGACTCTGGCTGCGTTCCTGGGTAATGGGAACACACCGTCGAGGCTTCGGCAGCTTGGGCTTAAACTTCCCAGAAAACAGAATGTGAGGACCCCATCATAGTGGCTGGGATTGGAACAATTCCACTGAAGAATACGTACCAATCCTGGCAGTACGTGTCCTCCAAGTGGGGATCTGTCCACGTGGCTCCTGAGTTACGGGGAGGGGGCGGGGGGCTTTGCCAAGGCCTCCTTGTCCGGTTGGGCACTCCATGCACATCCGCTCCAGCTCTTTGCTCTACTGTCTTTCAACAGGTAGATCATGGCACGTTAGCTCTGCCTCAGGAACTGGTGCTAGACACGGGGTAGGGCGGGTACTTCGGTTGCCAAACTGGTTAGATCCTTGTCTCTATGGTGTTAACTTAGCCAAGCGGTGGAGGGCGGAAAGCCGCTCAATAAGTAATATTAAGTAGTAACATACAATTTCAGATGGTGATATCACAGTGGAGAGAATAAATATGAGTGGCTGGAGTCAGCGAGTGCTCCTTAGGCAGAGAGGGCAGGGGACAGGTCTGGGCACCTGTGGTCTGAGCTGACACCTGAGTCCCTTGTGTGCAGATCTAGGGAGGGGGACAGGCCAGGCAGAGGAAACAGCAGGTGCAGAGGCCCTGCTGTGAGAATTCACCAGTGTCACATGAGTAGCCAGAGCGTAGGGAGCACACGGCAAAAGGACCCGAGTGAAAATTGGGGAGGGAGGCTGAGGCCGGAGGACACAGGGCCTGAGTGCCTTGATGAGGTTAGACTTTAATGGAAGTGCAGGGAGCCACCCCTGGAGGGACTTGGCCTAGGATTGATTTGATCTAGTTTGAGTGTTTAGAAGACCACTGTGGCTGCTCTGCAGAGAATGAGTTGAAGGGGAACAGAGGAGCCAGGAGACCGGTCAGGAAGGAAGTTCTGGAGTCATGGAACAGGTAGGTGGTGGTGGCCTGGACCGGGCTGGTGGAGAGATGTCCGTTCATCGTTCTGCATGTGTTTACTGAGCGTGTACTCCAGGACAGGCACGATTCTGAGCTTATGGGAGTAAGACACATTCATTCTCGGTCCTCATGGGTTTCCATTGAGGTGGAAGATACTAGAACTCAAATAGGTAATTGTATGTTGTATAACAGAGGGTAAATTGGTTTGCTAAGGCTGCCATACAAAATACTGTAGGCTGGGCGGGCTGAAACAGCAGAAATTTATTTGCCCACAGTTCTATAGGTAGAATTCGAGAATGAAGAGGACATGGTTGGTTTTTCCTGAGGCCTCTGTCCTTTGCTTACGGGTGGTTGCTTTCTTGCTCTGTCCTCACATGGGCTTTGCTCTGTGCTCCTCATAGGTCTCTGTACATGTGCTCCTGAAATGTCTCTGTGTGTCCCAATCTTCTTCTCCCAACACCAGGTAGAGTGGATTAAGGTCCACCTAAAAGCCCTATCTCCAAATACAGCTGTACTCTGCAGTCTTGATCAGTAGGGCTTTAATAGATGAATATTTGGGGGGCGGGGACCCAATATACACCATAGCAGACGGTCAGCAGTGCTGTACAGAAACAAAGCACAGAGGTGGAGAGAGGTAGGCAGATGAGAGAGAGATTTAGGACATAGGGTCAGCTGGTCATATTTGATGGATGAGTTTTCGGAGTCAAAGGTGTCAAAAACAGCACTTCCTTGGATTTTTGGCTCGGGCCCCTGGCTGGTGCGGGCAGGGCTGGTATATGTCTCTGGAGCCCGAGTGCTGCCCTCGAGCGAGCTGACTGATTGTGCGTGCATCCTGGGGTGCTCGGGGAACGTGAGTCGAGCATGCTACTAGCGGTTTTCGTGCTGTCCTCTGCAGTGACGGTACCTTTTGCCCTCCAAAGCCTTCATATGAATGCATTTATGACTTCACTCATGGGTGTTAAAAATTTAACTATATGGAGAAACATGCATTCTCCCCAGGCTTTGTAATTCTCCACTTCTGTCCTCCAAAACATTTTTCCTATTAACATCAGGTATCAATAAGCGATTCTGTTGAATATTTCAGAAGTTGCGGGGCCGGTGGGGAGGGGGGCAGTTAGTGCCTGATTTGCAGCTGTATCCTCCATCGGTTTGGGCTGAAGTTACGACTTCTCATGATTGCCCTGCAGCTTCCAAAACACCGACCGACAGACAGGCATAATACTCAAAGGAAATTATTTTCTCTTACAAACCGAATGCTCTCGTCTGTATTTTATAGCGCATTTAACATTTTTGTGGGATTCTAAAAGTATTTGAGCCATAGTCGCCCCTCTGCTGTCATTCTCCGTGTCAGCTGTGAGCAGGGACACCGCAGCTACAATCACACACGAGAAAGGTCGGCACGATTTTCCACTGGGTCTCCAAGTTTCTAGCTCCCAAGCTGACTTGTAGAATTTTTTAAACCTTTTTTCTTTTTCCCCCATCACAACCTTGCAGGGCCATGTCCTCGAACCCACTGAGTGTCTCCAGCACGTTTCTAATGTAGGTACTGTGCTTTCTCCTCAACTGCCTGGCTTCCTACTGAGCGCTGAAGGTTTAAAGAGCAAAATAAAGGGCACAATATTGTGTCTTCAGACGCAACACTGACATCGGCAGGAGCTTAAATGTCACCAGCATCAAGGCATTTTGCCCCAAATGCACAGCCGGTTTGCTGTTAGCCCCATTCAGCAGGATCCCACTTTGGAGGTGCTGGGTCTCCATGGGGAGTGAGGGTGGATTGTTTAGAACCACAAGTTAGAGGCCAGGCTGGGCCCCAAGGTCAGCTGTGTTTGGCCTCAGGTTGGCAAGTGGAAGCTGGCGGGATAAATTCTTTCCCCAAGCTGTAGGTGCTGGAGGAAAACCATAGGTGAGAGAACAGAGGGCTCAGAAGTGGACGTGAGTGTGTGTGTGTGTGTGTGTGTGTAGAGGGTCAGAGAGGCCAGGAGCTCAGAGAAGTGACCTGAACAGGTCGCCAACACAAGGAGGCTCCGCATTTGTGTCCTGAGGTGGGGATGAGGCCAGGCCTCCAAGAGCCGACCCAAGAGTAAGGGCATACAGACCGAGGGCTGGGCAGGACGAGGGTGTTCTGGGCACGTTCTCATGTTGGGAGCCTTGAGCTAGGGCTAGCAGTCATGTGATCCCCAGCGTGCTGCCTGCAGGGGTGGGCGGTATCCCTGGATTTATGGAGCCAGACAAGGCAGGACAGGCCAGTGGGAATTGTTCTAGATGACTTATATAGGAGCTAAAAGAGACCGCACGTGAGAAGAGCTTGCCTGCAGATGGGTTTGGTTAAGCTTCCATGGCGTTGTAATGGAATTTAGTCAAGACTTCAGAATGAGAGATTTCACATAAAATTGGATTTCTTACTTGGGTTGAAAAATTGGACGATGGGCTGCCCTGAGCAAAGTACTCTGGAGTGGCCTTCTCTGCTGGATCTGAGTGACAGCTGCCTCTTTCAAGGGGCCATGGGGTCTTTATCCATTTCTCCTCAGGCCCTACCACCCCTCAGTGCCACCTCAATGCTGAGGCTGGTGTCAGATACCAGTTGTCACTGTGCGTGCAGTGTTGCTGTTCTTTTTCTTTTTCTTTTTTTTTAAGATTTTATTTATTTGACAGACAGAGATCACAAGTAGGCAGAGAGGCAAGCAGAGAGAGAGGGGGAAGCAGGCTTCCTGCTGAGCAGAGAGACTGACTCAGGGCTTGATCCTGGGACCCTGAGCTCATGACCTGAGCTGCAGGCAGATGCTTAACCCACTGAGCCACCCAGATGCCCCGAAATCTCTATTTTATGCAAATCTCTGTCAAAAGTGGGAATGTGGGGCGCCTGGGTGGCTCAGTGGGTTAAGCCGCTGCCTTCGGCTCGGGTCATGATCTCAGGGTCCTGGGATCCAGTCCCGCATGGGGCTCTCTGCTCAGCAGAGAGCTTCCTCCTCTCTCTCTCTCTGCCTGCCTCTCCGACTACTTGTGATTTCTCTCTGTCAAATAAATAAATAAAAATTAAAAAAAAAAAAAGTGGGAATGTGAATGTTGGAGCAAGGAGGTGGGGTTTTGTTTTTGTTTTGTTTTCTAACTGAGCCACTTTATTCATTTATAAAAGTGGCTCCTGTGGGTGGCACGGGTTCAGCCTCGCTGCTGTAAACCACCCACGTTTCGCCAGAATATTAATCCCAGGGGCCATTAAGCCTCTAAATTCTCTACCCCTGCACCCAGAAGGGAGGGAGCAGGAGAGCCTGGAGATGAGAGAGTCCAGACAAAGGTCTGCGGCTGAGAAGCTGGGAATCAGAAGCAAGCAGGGGACATTGATCCGGAGAAGGTCCATTTCTCATTGCACAAGTCCCAGAGGTTAAACTGTTTGCCCAGTGTCCCCAAGGGTATGGACAGACGTCCCTTTGTGAAACCCAGCACAAAGCCTCCCAACCCTGGAGCTAAAACTGTCCTTTCTCCCTGCACCGGATGGATGTTCCCTCCCTTTTAAACCTGGGGTATAAAGGGGCTTACAGTGTTGACTCTTAGTCCTCCTTGAATGGACTTGAATTGATAGTTCCAAAAATAACTTTATAAAATTATACAGGAAAGCCAAAAGGAAGCGATTTCAGACAATCAAAGCAGCATGATATTGGTCAGGTTGACCAGATGCCGGAATCTTCAGTTCGGAGAGCCCCACGAGGAGAGGTCTCCCTCCCCCTGTGCCTCGGCTGCTTGACACCACTTTAGCCGTGGGGTCCTGAAGGTAGCACGAGGGGGTCCTCAAGCTGCCGTCCTTGGTTTAAGAGCCTGAGCAGAAGGTGTGCTTTCACACAGCAAGTCTGCCTAATCACGCCAGAGGTTTGGGAATGGCTGAGCTCTGTATGCCATGACGCACGTTGATAGAAAACGTCATTCAGAGTATGAAGGCCATGGGGACAGATGGCTCGGAAGGGAACGACTCATGATTAAATACTTGGGAGCCATGAGAGGAGCCTCGAGTCAGCCCAGCCTGGCCTGCAAGCCCTTTCTCTCCACCCTGGGGACCAAGTGACATCACTGACTTCCCATTACTCAGGAAGCCGGCGAATGTGCAATTTAAATGTTGACTTTTGGGCTAAAATCTGGACTGAATTTCGTTTGCCTCTTACTAATGCCATGTAGCTTTGGGCAAATGAAACTCGTTGAGCCTCAGCTTCTGCCTCTCTGAAAGGGGACTAGGCATATTGTCTGCTTTACGGGGACGTTATGAAGTTAAATGAGATAAAACATGTAAAGCATTTGTCACAGGGCCTGACATTGCTAGAGCTTTAGATAAGTGACATTATTGCCATTAGTGTCTCTCTGGGTATTGGACTCTCTCTGAAAAGATGGCCAGAGGCCCTTGTTGAAGCTTCTTGATCCTCTTAACAACTGTTCATTTGGTCTCATCATGGGGTAGCGGCTGTCTGGTTCATCCTTGATTTGGTTGATGTGCTAGGGGATCCTTGGCACTTTTGTGCCTCAGTGAAGAAATTCTTACTTCTAGACATGGCTTAGCAACCCTCACCTCTTTGGTGAGCTTGACATGGCGAGACCCTGACTCCTCAAAAAGGAAAGAGATGAACCCGCTACCCCATATTTAACAGTTTCTTTCTGGGATGATTGCTCAGACCCGGTGAGTTTCATTTATTTGAAAGTCCCTTGTCCTGTTAATGCCAAGTCCCCAGAGCCAGTGTCCCCCGTCCCTCCCATCTTTGGGAGATACTGTGCCGTAGAGTTCAGAGTGTGGACGCTAAATGCTGCTTGACTTGTCTGTGCCTCAGTTCCCTCCCTGGAGGGCAGAGATGATCCGGCCACCCGCCGTGTTGGGTTCAGTGAGGGACTGTGTGTGGACCCCGCACAGCGAGTCCTGTGTGGATGACAGCTCCTGGTTTCCTCCTCCACCTCTTCTCCCTTCTGTGCTCTGCCCTTCTTATCATCTTCCTCAATCAGTGTCATCACCGAGTCCAGGCACGTGGGTCTCAGGCTCTGAGGTGCTTTGTTTCATTTGTTTCAGCATCCCTCTTTCTGCTCTCTTACCGGAGGGAGGACTTCTCTCTGGTGTATCCTCTCCACGCCCCACCTTTAATTTTCCCTTCCAAACATGCCAGGATTTTTTTTTTTTTTTAAGATTTTATTTATTTATTTGAGAGAGGTAGACAATGAGCAGGGGCAGAGACAGAGGCAGAGGGAGAAGCAGGCTCCCCGCAGAGCCCCCGACAAGGGGCTTGATCCCAGGACCCAGGATGCTTAACCGACTGAGCCACTTAGGCATTCCTTCTGAACATGCCAGTATTACCCCAGACGCTAAAAAGAGGGATTTTTGAGGCTCCGAGAGACCTGGTTCATGTCTTAGCTCCCTCACTTTCTGGCCCTCTGACTATGCTGAATTACAGAAGTCCTCAGAGCCTTCATTTTCTGATCTGTGAAATGGGGATCGTACCCACTGCATGCATATTGCTCTTAGAATGAGCAGAGCCTGGCTCCCAGGCAGCGGGCGAGCAGCCGAAGCTTCGCTGCCCCAGGCGGCTTCCCCGCTGTGGATTCTCCCCCTGCCCAGTGCTCGTCCTGAGCTGCTGTCCACCCGTGGGGAAGCGGTGCAGGCTGCTCGATTCAGTCCTCATGTGCCCTTTGGTTTCTCTCCTAGGAAAAGCACCTCACTTTCTGCGGCTCCAAAATGTCGAAGTGAACGTGGGGCAGAATGCCACGTTTCAGTGCATCGCTGGTGGGAAGTGGTCTCAGCATGACAAGCTTTGGCTCCAGGTAAGGATGGGAGCGGCCCCTGCTGCTCATACTTGCCCATCCATCGGTAAAGGAAGAAAGTATGTGCTGGGGTGAAGGGCTTGGTGTGGGTAAGGAGAGGGAGTCGTTCTGTTGTACCTCTGCTCCTTGGGTGAAAACCTATATCCGTGATCTTGTTAGATCTTCACTCTAATTCTGTTTGGTAGGCATCAGGATACCCATTTTACAGATGGAGAAACTAAGACCACACACATAAAAGTGCCAGAACTAGAATTTGTAACTGTGCCCTTTCCAAGCTGCCTTCTAACAGACTTGGTCCTTTAAAGCCAGACACCCAGGGCAAAGGCAAAATTTAATACTATAGATTCTAGGTTTGTGGAATCATGAAATCTTCACGGGAGGGACCTTACCCACCCAGTGGTCCATGAGATTCCTGTCTGATAGGTCTTACTTCTCCCCAGCATCCTGGTAAAGTCTGGTAAAATGCCTCTTTGCCAGAATATTTCACTACACCAGCAAAGCCATGTGGTCTTTGGCTGAAAGAATGTCTTAGGAAAGTCGGGAAGATGTTCTGAGTTTAAGTGTGTTCTGCTCTTCGTTCTGTTCCTTGGTCTCAGTTTCAAATCAAGAGAGGAGAAGAGAGAATCCCTTTTAGTGGGGGTGGGGGAAAGGAGAGGACCCGGAGTTAGACACAAATTGTTGTAGCATCGGAGACATTCCCGTGGATGCTGATGTAGAAACCCCAGCGGCTGGGGTCCCAGCGCAGAGGGTCAAACTGTGTGGTTCACTGAGTAGACAGATGCGGCTCTTGAACGTATTTTGGTTTTGTTCTTTATTTTACACAAATTTATTGAGGTTTAACTGAGATACAGCATTTAAAATGATACTTTAATACCTTTTCACGTGTGTGTATTTGTGAAACTGTGGTCACAGTCGAGGCACCAGACGTATCCATCTCCCTCAGACGCATCCTTGTTCCTGTTCGAAATCCCTTCTTTCTGCTCTCTACTCCCATCTGTCCTCAGGTGACCACTGACCTGTGTTCTGTCATCGAACCGTTGACCCTTGATCTCGCACGGGTTTAAACTGGGTGCGTTCACTTCCACATCGATTTCTTTTCCCAATAAATACAGTACAGTAGTGTAAATGTATTTTCACTTCCTTATGGTTTTCTTTACATTTTTTCTTTAACTTCACTGTAAGAATACTGTATATAAGGATGCCTGGGTGGCTCAGTCGGTTGAGTGGCTGCCTTCAGCTCAGGTCATGGTCCCGGGGTCCTGAGATCCAGTCCCTTCTTGCTGGGCAGGGAGCCTGCTTCTCTCTCTCCCTCTCCCTGATGCTCTGCCTGCTTGTGCTGTCTCTGTCAAATAAATAAATAAAATCTTAAAAAAATAAAAAGAGTACTGTATATAATACATATAACATATAAAGCATGTATTTATTGACTATCTTACCAGTAAAGCTTCTGGTCCACGTAGGCTATTAGTCGTTTAGTTTGGAGGGAGAGATGAAAGTCCTACACAGATTTTTTTTTTTTTTTACTGGACTGGGGGTTGCTGTTTTTAACCCCATGTTATTGAAGGGTCAACCGTGTATTAATTTGCATGTCTTAGAATTTTCTATCAAGTCACACAGCATGTACTCTTTCTTTCACTCAACAGAACTGTTCTGAGATTCCTCTATGATGTGCATAGATGTACTTTATTTTAAAATTTGGTCGAGTGATACCCCATTGTATGAAAATACGATGATTTCTTTACACATTAATCTGTGGGTGGACGTGTGGGTTGTTCAGTTACAGGTGATTTAAAAAACAAGTTGCTGTGAACATTCACGGACTTGAAGGGACACATAGGCAAATGCTTTTTGTTTCTCCGGGACAGATGCCTGGAAGTGGAGTGGCTGGGTCATCTGGTAGACCTGTTGCTTTAAAGAACTATGAGCTTTTTCCCCGTCTGGTCGTACCATTTTGCATTCCCATCGGCAGTGGATAGGAGTTGTTGTCGCTTACCAACGTCCCTGCCAGCGCTTGGTAAGGTTATTCTTTTCAGTTTGAGCCATTTGAACAGGTGTGTGGTGGTATCTCTTCGTGATTCTCCTTTCCCTTTGCCTCAGGACCAGTGACGTTGAACGCCTCTCCTTGGGCTCCTTTGCTGGCATTCGTGTGTCGTCTTTGGTGCTGTGTCTGTTTCACTTTTTTTGATCCTTTTTTATTGGTTGGTTTCCTGTTATTGCATGCTGATAGTTCTCTGTATGTTCTGGATACAAACCCTTTGTCAGGTACATGCTTTGCAAATATTTTCTCTCGTTATCTGTGGGTTCTTTTTTCATTCTCTTAATTGTAGCGTTGGAGGAACAATTTTAAATTTGGATGAAATCAAATTTATCTATTTTTCTTGTTTGGATCTTGTCCTAGCATCGTTTCTAAGAAATCTTTGCCTCACTGAAGGTCACAATGATTTTTTTTTTTCCTTCTGTTTCCTTCTAGAAATCTTATAATCTTAGCTTTTACATTTAGGTCTGTGATGCATTTTGAGTTCATTTTGCATATGGTGTGAGGTATGCATCGAAGTTGTTTTGTTTTGTTTTTTTCTTTTGGCGTGCATTTAGATATCTCTGTTGTTTCAGCATCATTAGCTGAAAAAGCTCATTCTTTCTCTGCTGTGCTGCTTTTGTTCACGGAGACAGGGGCTGGGCTCTTGAATTTGTTCCGTTGATCTCTTTGTCTATCTTGGTGCCTCCATCCTGCTGCCTTGGTTCCTGTAAGCTTTATGATAAGCTTTGAAGTCTGGTGGTGTTAGTCTTCTGGTTGTTTTTCATTTCCACAACGATTATGGCCATTCTAGGTCTTTTGCATTTCCATCTGACTTTTAGAATCACTTCGTCAGCTTCTACATGAAAAGCCTGTTGGGATTTTGATGGGGATCGATTGCATTGAATCTATAAATCACTTTTGCAGAGAACTGACAGCAGCCATGACTTTTTTTGGGTCTGAACATGGTATAGTTCTTCATTTATTTAAGGTCTGTAGTGATTTCACTCAGCACTTAGTGCAATTTTCAGTGTATAGGTCTGACACATTCTTTTGGTCAGACTTATCCTTGGGTATCTGGTACCTTGGTATAAAAAGATCTCCATTTCTGACTCTGACTGCTGGTATATGAAGTACAATTGACATATTGTACTTTTATTGACATATTGATCTTGTATCCTGTGACCCTGTTAAACTCAACGATGGCTGTTTGCATTTAAATTAATTAAATAAAATTCTGAACTTCGATGCCCATCACGCAAGTCGCATTTCCAGTGGACAGTAGCCATGGGCTTCTAGCGGCTACCATGTTGGGCAAGTGCCCACGGGACGTTTGCAACATTGCAGGATGTCTTAGTGGAGAGCAGAGCTCAAGCTTCAACAAAGCCTGAATAATGGTTGGAAGATGGTAACCGCAGTTGCCTCCACCTTCAATTACTGAAAGATCTCCACCATGTCTTCTGGCTGACATAGTTTGGATCTTGGACCCCAGCCTATGCCCAGTCATCTCTTGGATGAAAGTTCATCGTACTGCTTCTTTTCTTGCGTTTGAACCCATTTCTTCTAGTTGGAAAATGCCTGGGTGGACGAGCACCTCTCATGGCTGACTGTTCTTCCTTGCTCCTTAGCAGGGCAGTAGAATGAAAATAATAATTGTGCCCGACCCTCTTGCTTCACTGGGCTGTCTGCAGACTACAGGAATCATAGTAAACTTCCATGTGACACTCAAGTGTTCAGTGTTAATTAATCTTTCAGTTGTAGTTCGTATTGATGTGCATCGGGCTTTCTAGAAGCTTTATCATTTCAGTGGCATTGCCTAGGTTGGGTCAGGACACTGAGAAGGAACAAACACAATATTTTCAACACCTTTATTTAGCTTTTCCAATTATTTTATCGTGATTATGGCTGCATTTCTGAGTTGCGTGTCCCAAGCCTCGGCTTTATCAGGGGAAGGATTTAGAAGGTAATAGAAGTATTGGAGGAAATAGATAGAAACACACGGTGTGGAGCTCTTCTGCGTCTTACTTATTTACCGCCTTTTCAATGCAAACCAAATCTTATTTCACAGAACGTTTTTCAGGTGGCTTACAATGGGACATAAAGCGTGACAAGATAGCATAAATTAAAAGTGAGGCAACAGGAGATAGGAGGAAAGGAACACACTACAGAGCTGTTCATAATGTTAAAACTGCGCTTCTCCACATCTGGGGCTTCCTGGTGGGTCACGGGCCCCACAGCCGTGACCGGCATGAAGGAAACTTGTCAGATACACAGTTCAGAGTGTCCACAAGATAAACACAAACCAATTGCTTGGGAAAATTCTAACTTGTTCACACAGAAGCCAGGCAGAAATTGTTCCCAGGAGTCCTCATAAAGAAAACAGCGTCTGATGGAAGGAACGGCGTTCTCTCTATTGAGGGCACACAAGTGAGTTTCACCGGCTCATTTCCCATATTGGTGCTCTGTGCAAAAGCACAGAAGAGGGAGGGGAGGGGGTTGGGCAATGCGATGGGAATGATGTCCCCAACTCTCTGCTGATTGTTTCCATCCTGGGATACTTTAAATATAACTGGTGAATGAATAGTTTCAGTAGGTACTCCTTTCAGGAGACCACCAGAAATATTGTCTCCCTCCTCTGTATTTCAGGAAATATTGGGAGGTAGATGATCTACCCCGTGCTCTCCGGCAAATGCCTGCTTGGCTAGTCAAGTCCAGGCTTATATTCAGCAGTGTGATTGGAAGTGAGTTAATGTCTTTGTACAAAATAGGAGGCACCTGTTGTGACACCCGCCTGCCACTCAGGAGGCCACAGCACCCTGGTCTGACACAGGCTGAGGCAGGAGCGAATTTCTCATGAGATGCTCCCGTGGATCTGTTCCAGCACCTGGAGGAGCAGCATACAGACTGGCTTAGGTTCTGTTCCACCAATCAGGGCTTCTGTGACTCAAGTCTGAAGCTTTCTAAAGTAAGCGAAACAGTCAAGAGTCTACCTGTCAACCATGAGTCTACCTGTCAACCATGCTATTTCCTTCAGTAGCTTCCAAGAGACACCAAGGAATCACTGTTGGTCATCAAAGATGGAAACGTTTTTGTGCACCAGTTTGAAGTCAGGGAAATAAAGCCAGTGACTTTGCTTTGCGAATAGTGTGTCAGTGCCCCTTCTCTCCAGCAGTGTTTTGGGCGCGGTTGGTGGACTTTCAAGTTGAGCTAAATCCTTATGGTCTGTGTTGGAGAGAACAGTTGCCTTCCTTTCTATAGAGTGGGACTCTAGAGCTTGCTTATCTTTAAGTACTTTCTGATCATAAATTGATAAGTTAAAAAGGAAGACTAGCCCATACCTCTGTTTACTCTCTCCTGGAAACTTTCTGTACCTCAAGAAACCCCCAGCTGCTGGTGTCGGCTTTTGTGGAATTACAATGCATGCTTTACCTAAAATCAATAGATGGGATCTATGCAAAAGGGTGTATCCCCAAGACTAGAATAATACTAGTCCTTTAGGGAAAAAGCTGATAGAGGCCTCTGACAATGATAAACAAGTTCATTTTGTTTGGGAGTGATTTCTCCTTGAGAAGAGTATAATGCCATGGTCTCTGGTAGAGGGGCCTCCCTCAAGACTTGCTCATTCCTTCCGTGCTACGTTGACTTGAGCAACCCAAACTTACCATTTCTAAGCATTTCTGAAGCAAGTAGATGGTGCACGTTCTCAGTGCAATGTCCAGTAAGCAAAGCAGCCTACAGTTTGGGCAGCCCTTTAAAAAAAAAAAAAAAAAGGGATAGCGTGCAGGGTACAGCTAGGTGGAGGTGTGCCGAGAGATTATGAGTACAGCACATAATCTGGATGTGGGTGCGTCTTTTCTGGAAGCTAGTTTGACAGTAGGTAGCTGAAGTCTCAAATGTACATGTTCTTCTCACGTGTGATTTTACTATCGGGAATTGATCGAAGAAAATAACCAGAGAGAGAGAAAAAAATGTATCTGCAAGTATGTTTCAAAGGATGAAACCTGAAAACATCCTGAACGTCCCCCAGAAGGGACTGAAGATGGAAATGCTGGCTGGGAGTCATTAAATACCAGGTTATAGAAGTATAGTGAGTCCCATCCTCACAAGACGTGTTTAAGTGAAAAGAGCGGGTTATAAAACAATGTGTTCGGTATATTTTTTTTTGTCAAAAAATAAACGTCAATGCATATTTACGTGCATGAATATACTCATACTTCTATAAATAGTATTCTGCATCAGCACTGTAAGACGCATACCAGGACACGTAGTAATTGACTGTGATGGTAGATTATGTTTGCTTTGTATTTTCACCTTTTCTGTCTCCTCCAAATACGTTAAATGAATATAGGTGACTAATAGGAACAGAAAAACAAAACAAAAACACGAGGCCCAGCAGAATGAGAAGCAGCGGCAGCCCCCCTCCGCTTTCCCGCACGTTCTCCTTACCAGCAGATGCTGTCCATCCAAGGGGGTAGGGTTAGAAATACCGCGTGTGTGGTGCCCGGTCTTTATGGAAGACTGTGGTCCATTGGGCTCCGAGCAGGCTGAGTCAGTCCCAGGCGATCCTACAAAGGATCTGCTTCCCCACGGGTTTGTAACAACAAATAACATGTGACACATCACAGAAAGGAGGTTGTGAGTTTGAGTGCTTGGCACAGATCTCAGGAGGGGCAGCATATGTGTTTAGACAAATTGCAAGCATTGGACCGGGAGCAAACCCTAATCGGGCAGGAAGAGGTTCTCGCCCTGTGAGTGCATCAGCTCGACAGCAGTCACACCAGGGCAGACGAGATAAGCAGACATGTCAGTCCTTTCTGCCCCCGATGTTTCTGGCCAGCCTGGTCCCCCGCTGCTGCTGGCTCGGGGCTGTGTACGTGCTGGACCCAGCTCCTCCACCTCCTGCCTACGTCTGTACTAGGGGTCCCTCCCGTGTGGGGCTGCTTTTGAACCCTGCGGCAGCACCACAGCTAAACAGTAGTGGTGTGTGGTCGAGAACATAGCAGCTGACATTGATGGCTTGGTTACAGATAGGATGGACTTAATTCTCACAGCCGGGCTTTCTGGGACTTGCTATTTTTAACCCTATTTGTAGAAGAGACTAAGTCTGGGAGGGGGGTCAGTGAGCCCCACAGGCCGGAGTCCCATTCCTTCTTGCCTTCCCCTGCCCCCGGCCAAGTCTAATGAGAACGACATGAGGGGGATCTGGGCCAGATTTGCATACAGGGGGGCGCTCCAGGCTTGGGAATCCCAGGGTTAGCTTCATTGAGATATAATTCATAAACCATAAAGCTTAGCAAGTCTAGAATCCAGTGGTTTCTAGTGTATTTGCAGTCAGGGCACTGTCACTACATGCTTTGTCTTTCCTTCTTTTCACCTGTAGGTACCTTAGATCAAAAAACAGCTCCTTGGGCGCCTGGGTGGCTCAGTGGGTTAAGCCGCTGCCTTTGGCTCAGGTCATGATCTCAGGGTCTGGGGATCGAGTCCCGCATCGGGGTCTCTCTGCTCAGCAGGGAGCCTGCTTCTTTCTCTCTCTCTCTGCCTGCCTCTCAGTGTACTTGTGATTTCTCTCTGTCAAATAAATAAATAAAATCTTTAAAAAAAAAAAAAAAAAAAAAAAAAAAAAAAAAAAAAAAAAAAACAGCTCCTTTAGGGCAACCCAGGGGATGCAGATCTAGCTGGGCTTTGGATCTACAGAAAGGGTTGCATTCTCCCCAGTTCCTCTGTACCTAATACAGGAACCTTTCCTCCCGTGCAGCACGTCTCTGAGGACTGTAGCCACCTCACTCCTGGATATTTCCCTTCTCACACTTCCTCTTTCCTCCTTCACTTCCTAATGCCCTTTTCTAGGGGGTCTTCCATCAGCCCACCCTCAGCTGATGGATGCCAGGATTTGATCACTGCCCCTCCCAGGCTCAGCACCTGGGAGCTGGGGGAAGTGGGGTGAGCAAGGCACGCCTGCTTCGTGTCCTCGCGGGGGTTACCTTCAGACAGCAGAGACAGACAGTAAGCAGCTAACACGGAATTCAGTATTTCAGCACAAACGTGACCAGGCTACCAGGGGAAGAGGAGGGTCTGTCTGGAAATTCTCTCCCGAGTATCTATCTGAGATGTGCCCTTGGAGGAAGTGGCCTTTGATTAGAGTTCTTACGGGGACCCAGAACTAGCCAAAGGGAGATAGTGCCACACGGAGATGGGGGGGGAGGCACGTAAACTAGCCACGCACCACCTGCACACCCTCTTTGCTCAGGGGCTCCCTATGGGGCTTAATCCAGGATGCTCCTGACTCCGCAGAAGCTCTGAACCCCGAGGTCCACCCCAAATGAGCAGTCAGCCACACACGCAGGGGGCCCCTGGGAGGACTTCAGCCCAACTAATCAAAAATGATTTATGTCCACTTGTATTTCTTTTAACTTTTAATAAAAAATAATCAAAAGCTACCCTTTAGAGACAGCCAGAGAGGTACAAATATACTCTTAAGGGAATCAGTGAGGCAGGTTTGAGTTTCCATGAAGCAATATGCCTTGAAGTGAAAAGCATATTCATTTACAAATGAACAGTGAGAGTTCCACCTAAATATTTCCTAGCCAGGAAAGAAGGCTCCCAGGATTCTGTGTCAGAGCATCTCCTGTAAAACCGGCATCCTGTCTGCTGCACACTCCTTTCCTTTCGTGAAAAACAGCACCGTTTTCACTTTGACCAATCATAAATCAATTACAAGCCTGCGTGCCCTCTTTGAAATAATGGCAGCCGTTTTGCAGGCTATGTCTTATCTCTTTGTGCAGGGAATAATGCCATGACCTAGGGAGCAGAGGGGAGGGGGCATTGAGGAACGGCGGGGCCATTAGAGATGCCTCCGTAGCTAGAACAGAGTAGCGTGAAAACAGCAGACTCTCCGTGGTGTCAGCGGCTTCTCTGGCTTCTTCTCGAGGTAGTTCCTGAAGACAGGTCTTGCTGGGACTGGGAGGATACATGTGTGCTAGGGTCTGATATATTAAAGTGGGTCTTTGCAGCCCCTCCTCTTGCAAAGAGTGACTCTCAAATGATGATAAAAAAAAAAAAAGCGGCTAAGGAATGGTGGAATTTGAGTTGTTTTTTTTTTTTAAAAAGAGAGTCAAACAGATGAAAGAGGAGAAAGAAAAACAAGAGATTTCAAAGGAAGCTGTTGCCATGATGGGAGAGGCAGGAGTATAAAATGGGACGAAGTAGGACCACCGCTTGGGTTTCACAGGGCCTTCGTTCAGTTGAGAATGTGGGTTGATCTCCGCCCCCCTCCCCACTCCTGCCCCTCTCCCCTGCATGGCTGAATTGGACAAAGGTTCACCTTCTGGGCAGAAGCATCCTCATGGCTTAGAGCTTGGTGGGCAGACAAAGCATCTGGGCAAAGAAAGCAGATAACCTTCCTCCAGTGCGTTCTGTGAGCTGGCGAGTGTGGACTCTGGTGGGCCAGGAGAGCCTGAGCTGGTTCTGAACGGCGCACCAGAGGCTGGCCGTCTTCGGTGTAGTTGCTCAACCAGGGGAAATGGCCTGGATTTAAGGGTTCTCATTCATGTATTCCGCAGGATGATTTGACTCCTTCCTTTCCACTGAGGGACTTAGGATGGCAGTAACCTTCATGTCATAGAAACTTAGGACAAAGCAAGCAGCCTCAGCGTCACTCGGGAAGTTGTTAGAAATGCAGGTTATCTAGGCTTGCTCCTGATGGACAGAATCGCCTTCCAGGTAATTCCAGAGCCTGCTGACTTTTGAGAACCACTGCTTTAGACTCATGAAGTTGGATTATGAAAACCTCACCTGAGCCCGACAGCCTGTCGGGTATGCTGTTGCTTAATGATGTACTCAGAGAGCCTGGTAGGCAAGAATAGGGGAACATGCTTGGGCAATGCGTCTTCATGTAGGTATTTCTGACTTAGAGACCACTGAGGTTTCCAGAAAGCTCTTTCACAGAGTCTCCCAGACTATTTTCTTGGGAGCACTCGTTTCCTGCAAGATGGCAGTTGATGTTCTTTGAATAAACAAAGTAAGTTTCTGGAACACTGCACGCTCTACCCACCCCTCACAGAGTCCTGGTATAACTGCACACGGTCCTACAGGGATGGTACTTGGACAATGGGGTGATAAGGCCTCAGTCTCTGGAATCAGATCCCCTGGGTCCACGTGCTAATTCAGTCACTTGGCAAAGTCATATAAGAACTTGCTTCTGCCTGTGTGGTTGGTTCTGACTCACTGAGTCAGAATCTGCCTTTTTAAGGAGATTGGCAGAGGATTTGTATGCACCATTCATAAGGCGTGTTGCTTGACCTAGTTCTGCCTCAGTTTCCTCATTTGCAAAATAGGAGTAATGAATAGGGCTTCTCTCATGCTTTGTGGGGCGTTGAGAAGCACCTGGAGGGTTTGTTAAAACCAGACTGGCTCCATCCCTGGAGATCCTGAATGATTAGGTTTGGGGTAGGGACCACAGAATTTGCATTTCCAACAGGTTCCCCAGGGAATGCTTCTGCAGTGGGTGTGCAGACCATGCTTTGAGAGCTAGTATTCTGGAACATTCTAAGAGCACAGCTCTCTGCGCTGATCCTGTTTTCCTCCAGGATGCATAGCGCTTCCACACTCAACTTTATACTTGACCCTTTTTGCCATTTTGTTGGAATTTTAACCCAGCCTATAAATTCCTCTGGGCAGAAATTACACCTTCCACACTCTCTAGTCTCTCATTTTGTGTTTCATTGAATAATGAGGACATTTCCAGTGCTGTTAATAATAGAACAAGGAAGGGGGAAAACTCAGATTGCCAACCCCAATAAATAGTGTCTACAAATGGATACCGGCCCTGGAATGCTCTCTAAAATGTGCATTTCCAGCAGCTTTCCAGGTGATGCCGATGGTCCAGGAACTCCCCCACCCCCACCCCCGAGAAACACTTTCATAGAGATTTTTAACGGATTAAGTGCATTCTGTCATGTAAGCCAGTTAACACGGTGCCTGGCAAGGGCTTCGTACTCAAAAATGTTAATGTGACTTTTACTTAATAAATGCTCAGACAAATCCTGTTAGGGTGAACGAAATATTTATCAAATTCACTTAGGTATGCAGCTCTTTACTCATGGAAGATAGATGGATTCTCGGGGGGAAGCCGTGTGTCACTGCAAGGTGCTCGAGCTTTCTATGTCGCGAGTGTTCTGTGGAGGCCGTTCCCAGTCTGGCCGCCTTCCCTGTCCCCTCCTGCCCCCTTTTAGAACAGGTTCAGGAGCAACTTACCAGCATATCTCAAAGCAGTGGCTCATGGGACTTCAGGAGACCCCACATATAAGGTCCCGGAGGAGGAGGAGGCAGGGACAGGAAAGCGCTGGGTAGAACGGATGCTACTGGTGTCCTGGACGGTGTCCTTTCTGAGCCAGTGCCCCGAGCCCTAAGGCACTGTGCGGTTGGATGCTAATGGCTCCCAGCTCCTCTTCCCCGGTGAACTGCTTTGGGGCAAATTGGAATGGTTTCCTTCTTTCCCCACTGGGCAGCCAGGCCATGGCCAGTGACTGGCTGATACGGGGTACCGGCGCTGGCTCCTGGCCTCAAGCTGGGATCAGCTCTGGTACACTTCAGGCTTCCCAGGTCCCGGGGAGTCAGGCCGAAGTTGGACTATTTCGACCACATCACTCCTCAGTGGCTCCTTTCCTCACTGTCCTTCATTCCCTTTTCCCTGAGGGCACTTGGTAGGTTCCCATGTCCCAGGCTCTGCTTCTGGGGAGCCCGGCTATCTCGGTGCCCACTGGGAAATTTCTCCAGTTTGCCCCGGACACAGAGGGACGAGAAGATGACTCCATTTTAGCAGAACAGATGTAGGTCTGAAAGAAGAAAGGAACTATGCCCGAAATTTCAGAGGAAGGATATACTTATACGTGAAAAAATTCTACAGGCACCAAAAGAATATTTCCAGTGTGCAGGACTGGTGTCTCGGGAGCCTGATAGATTCTTCTGCCGGCTTCCATACGCATTATGCATGTCATGCTTCTGTCTGGCTTTCCCCAAGATTTTGACTTCTCTTTGCTGTCCTTCTCTTTCCCCGCGTCCCAGTGTTTAAAACCCCATGTACGTACGTGGCACCTGGCATCTTGCTTGCGAGGATTTACTTTTCCACCGAGTCTCTGGGCTGTGGTCCATTTCCGGCTCCCGGCACCCTGCGCGCTCCACCCTCCCTGTGCCCACTCAAACCTGCTCCGTTGCCTGTGAGCCTGAATTTCGTGACTCTGTTCCTGCTTGATGAAACCTCCCTGTTTTCTCCCCTGGCGCTTTCCTTCCTGCCTGTGTATGCGTCTGAGACCATGGTTGGAACCTGTGCTGCTTACACAGTCCCTCTGCTTAAATCCCTTCTCCACATTGTCACGGTGGTCTGGTAGCTGAGCCCGTCATTGTGCCTGGTCTCCTAGGATCTCCCCTGATCTCAGGTCCTTGGTAGTTGCTCATTTGTCTTGACCTTCAGCACCTACTTCCCCTGCTGTCTGGGCTCCTCTCTCTAACTTAACCTTCATTTCTCCTTGCCGGGGGTCCATTGCGGTGCCATTTCCTACCATGGCTCTCGTCTCTCCTGCCCGTTCCTGTCCTGCTGTTGCCTGCTCCCAATATGACAAGTGTGATTATCAAAAGGCCTATTTTCCAGAGATTTTATAAGACAACCTGCAATTTCCTATCCTTCGATGGGAGAAAGCCTGGTGGTTCAGGGACTAAAGAGAAAAATGTGAATGGTTCAGGGAGATGCATTAGTCCTCTCTGGTTGTTCTGGAATGTGACATCATTATGAAGAAAAGCAAATAATACTGGAGGTCACATCAAAATAAACTTTTTTTAAAGAATTTATTTATTTAACAGAGAGGGAGAGTGGGAGATGGAGAGGGAGAAGCAGGCTCCCCGGCTCAGCAGGGAACCCGATGCAGGACTGGATCCCAGAACCCTGGGATCATGACCTGAGCCAAAGGCAGATGCTTAACTGACTGAACCACCCAGCTGCCCAGTAAGATTGAAACTAAGTGTGAAAAATGAAGGTTTTGTACTTAACTGGTTCTTTGCTGTTTGTTAGTTTCTTATGGCTGATGTAACAAATTAGACTTAGTGGCTAAAACAGCACAAATGTATTACCTTGCGGTGTGGGGATCAGAGGTCAGAAATGAGTCTTCCAGGGTTAGATCGAGGTGTTGGTTCTTCTCGAGGCTCTAGCAGAGAATTTGCTCTTAACTTTCCCAGCTTCTGGAAGCTGTCTGCATTCTTTGGTTCTTGCTTCTTCTTCCATCTTCAAGCCATCAGTCATGTCACTCTGACCTCTGCTTCTGTCACCACATGTCCCATCTCTGGCTCTGCCCCTCCTCCATCGCTCTCATGCGAGGCTCGTGGTGATTACATAGGGCCCACCCTGTGTCATCCAGAATCATCCTAAAATCGCCAGATCCCGAGCTTAATCAACATCTTTTGCCATGGAAGGTGACATATTCCCAGGTTGCAGAGACTAGCCCATGGGCATTGTGGGGGGCTGTCATCCCTACCCCACTTTTCATGGCTAGTTTCGTGGTTAATTTGGAGAGCTCAGCTCACACCGGAATGCGCCATCATGGGCTAAACAGTCTGTTACTCCTTCCCATTAATGCATCAGGAGAACATCACAAAGTGGGCACATCCATTAGAGGCATAAGGAAACCAAAGCCGAGAGAGATGAAACCATGGCCCAAGGCCATGGTCCTTTGTGTGCATTTGTTTATTATCATTTCCTGCCCCGTCTTGCCCTGGCTCCCGCCCTGACCTCTCTCAAGTATGCAGTCTCCTGGGAGCTCCACCATGACCACTGGGGGCCCAGCCACATCCGAGAGAGGTGGTCTGGGCTCTGGAAGCAGTTACAGATGAGGCGTTTTATGCCAGCTTGCTTTATTTTTTTATCAGCACGTTGGTTTTTTTTTTTTTTTTCCTGCCTAAATTTTTAAGTACTTCTTCTTCCTAATGTCCAATATTTTTGTGAGATAAAACACATACCTCGATGGTCATGGTTCTCATAAATTTTGTCACGTGAACGGTAGGCCATGGCAGTCCGAGGAGTTAGGTTTTGTTTTCATCCAGGCAAGTGAGCTCATTTAACTTGAGTCAGGATTTGTGTCCCATTCCCCGAGTTCCCATCATCCGGCGAACCAATTACTCATCCGGTACGTCATCTGATCTCTGTTTTCTTCCTCAGTTTGCCTCCCTCCTGCCCTTTTGTCAGTGCCTTCCTGGTGATCTGGGTTATTTTCTCAAGCCTGTTGGCCCTGGCCGGTGCTCTGCTGCCGTGCTGATTCTGCGATTCACTTCTGGTGCCATTCGGCATCCTGCAAAGGGTGCCCTTGTTGGTTTCCCATAATTCTTCTGGGGTTTATTTTCTTCCTTTGTCTTTGTCCGTATCCGCTCACCTCTTAGAGGGCGCTCTTTACAGTTCATGTGCGGGTACCGTGCTCCGTGTCTTTCTTGTCTCCCACATTTCTTGGTTGTTCAAAGCGCTGGAGGTCTGAGGAAAATGTGTCATGGGCTGTCTGGGTCATGAATCTGTCTGGCCGGGACGCTGGCATTTTTGCTTATTTCCCCCTACGTGGTGGTCCTTGCTCTGTCCCCTCTTTGCCTTTTTTTTTTTTTTTTCTTTTTTGGTCCTCGGCTAAGACATTGGTGACACGTAGGTAGATCTTGGCCACTACCCATTAACCACTCTCTTCCACATGTGGGAATGAGTGTGCTAGAGGACGTGGGGCTTGGGGAGTCGATACCCCACATGAGAGCAACACGTGGTGTCTTTGGGCCAAGGGCTGACCTCCGATGGCCTGCATTCAAATCAAATAGGCCTTTCCTTTATTTCCGTTATTCTTTTCAAGTAGAAAAGCAGTGTTTGAAAGTCTAGAGAATGCCAGAAAGTAAGAAGAAGAAATCCATGCCCTCTGATCTCCCCGTCCTGTCCGGAGCAAGTCACACAGAGGCCTTGGCTTCTGCGTGCTCCTTGGGTGTCTGCTCCCTTCCCTCTTCTGCTGTTCCATCTCATTGGCTTGGGGGCAGCTGGGCACAGCAGCAGTGCCCCTTCTCGTGTCCCAGTCCCGACCCGTCACTGACGGGCGCGTGGATGGGTGGAAGCAGGTCCGTGTGTGTCTGGAGGTGTTTGCCGTGGTCAGGAAGGGATGAAGATCGCATCATGGAAGCTTCCAGGTGTGGGGAAGCTGCTAAATCCTATGGTTTCCCCAAATCCAAGCAGATGATGGAAGCGGCTCAGTTTTACTTTTGGACACGACATAAAGGCAGGGAGGATAGGGTCTCCGTGAGAAGGTGGTTGACCCAGAGTCGGAAAGGCTGGATAAGGGGCTTCCTTGGTCTGCATATTTACTGAGCCACGCTGACATGTGGATTCTGCTAAGAAGAGCAGTAACACGTCAAACAAGGCTGGGAAGATTAAAAAGGAGATTCAGGGTCTGGTGCTTAGAAGGTGCTTAAGAAAAAGAGTCCCTCATGCTGCATCCTCTGGCACTGCCTTCCGGTGGTGGCAACTCACCCCGGCTATGGGAGGGGCTCATTCAAACTCAGAATATCACACCTGAGAGTCAGCACAGCACAGACGGAAACACTTGTGCATTCACCTTGATTCCACAAATGTTTTCCAAGTCTGGAAGCTGGGCACAGTGCCAAAGATACAAAACGGCTAAAGGATGTTCTCGGGGAGCTCTGAGTCTAGTGTACAGGGGGAAACGTGTAGGCCAAAAAACCCTCCAAATGGCAACAACAAAACCACTAGAGAGTGAAGAGCTTCTAGAAGGTGCTGTGATAGGCCAACTTACTGGAGATGGCAATGTGCTGAGCGCGAGTTCTTAAGGGTGAAGGACTGTCCTCAGGCAGACAGGAGGAGGTTCCAGGCCAAGGAAAAAGCAAATGCCAAGGAGGAGAGGTCCTGGGGACAGATGGGTCCCTGTGGAGTGGACTTGGCCTGTGGGTGGGGTATCACGGCCCTAGCTGTGGAGCTAGGGGCCGGGCTGTTTATTGTCATTTCATGGGTTATATTTTCAGTAGCCTATCTGAGTCTGTCTTTGGGGGAACCTTGTGGGTTCTGCTTAAGAGATGAAGGAAGGTGAGAGGAAGGCTCAGAGCCAAATGCCAGACTCAAGCTCAAGCCAAGCGAGGAACCAAGGTATTGGGAGGAAGCCTGTGCCTTCTCTCCTTGCCATCAGGCGCTCCCCTCCCGATCAGCTCACGAGGAAATTTATACTTTAGTCCGATCACTTGCAGAAGCCAGCCCTGGACAGTCCTTCTTATGGAAAGCCATGGCCTCGGGGACGTGGGAACAGGTGGAGCTTCCGAGCTGGGGGAAGCTCCCGGCCCCTGGGGGCCATAGGATGATGTGATTTCTCCTCCCCTTCCCTCCCTCTGTCCTGCAGCAGTGGAACGGCAGGGACACGGCCCTCATGGTCACCCGCGTGGTCAACCACCGACGCTTTTCAGCCACGGTCAGCGTGGCCGACACTGCCCAGCGGAGTGTGAGCAAATACCGCTGTGTGATCCGTTCCGACGGCGGCTCCGGCGTGTCCAACTACGCGGAGCTCATCGTGAAAGGTGAGTGGGCCCCTCTCATGGGGCTGGTTTTGCCACCTGCTTCGGCCCCATCCTCAGAGGGTGAGAGGAACCCAGGGGCTTCCTCTCTGCTGCTGTTCCTCCTCCCGGTCGGTCCAGAGACCGGCCATTTCCAGTTCCCCGCTCCCACCCTGCAGAGAAAGGGGCGGGGTTTCTGTAAAGTCATGCATGTTGCATGTCTAGTCCAAGTTCAGTCTTATTATAGGGCTCACCTGTGCAAGCCTCTGGGGTATACAACACAGAAGGCGTCTCCAGATTTGGCTTTATTTTGTGTTTAAAATTTGAATGAGCCAACGTCTTTGTGTTTCGGTGGTGGTCTACTGCTGTGTTCGGAGAGTACAATTGTTTCTGAGGGATTTTCTTTTTTTTTTTTAACTGAAAACTTGATTTAATAACAATATTTTGGAAGGACTTTCGAAATAAAAGCCCCCCCACCCCTCTTGGCCTTGATTCAGTTCTTTCCAATTTTCTTGTTCTTGTTCACCTTGAGGTATTGTCGACACGCTTTACATTAAAATATGCACACTGCCGCCTTCTCTGCTCCTTCCAAGGAGCTGGAGCTCCCGTTTATTTCTGAAAGTCTATATAATCTTTGTTGTAATGCTTAATGGTTATATATTGTTTCATCAAGTGAATCACCCCATTTCTTAAAACCTCCCCATTTGTAGTCATTTATGTAATTCCAGGTGTTTCTGTTTTTGTTTTATCTTTCCTCTGTGCATCAATTAACACCTCAATGGGGTTCTTCCAAAGAGAACATTTTTTTTTTTTCTATTGAACCAGATTATTGCCTTGGATAAATTCCCTAGGGGTAGAGTTGGTAGGCCAAAGAATATGAGCATCTTTATGGATTTTTCTTTGTGTTGCAATATTGGTTTTGCAAAAAAAAAGGGGGGGGTTTGACAGTTTACACTGGAAAACTGCCGTGTGTAGATGTACTCATGTTCCAGCGTCATGTTCACCGATTAAAATTTTAATATAGTGTAATTTGGTGAACGAAATAATGAAGCTATTCATCTCATGTTAGCTGTGGAATGTTAGCCAGTGTGTTTAAAGGTGAAAACATGGATCGACCCCCTTCTCCCACCCGGAAGTCTCCTGAGTTTGTTTCCTTGGTCAAAGACCAGTTGGTGTGAGGGCCTTGACCCCTAGTTGGTAGCCCTGTCTGAAGTTAGGCTGGGAGCTGTGATCTGAGACTCTCCCTCCTCGGCTGTCCTGACTCAAGGTGGATGGTCACATGTCATCAGTCAGGTCTCCGCTTGAGTGTCGTCATGCCATTCTCCTCCGAGAGGATGTCCTCAGCCCCCATACCAGCTGGGTGCCTTCTAGCAGGTCACCTTGTCCCTTGTTCTACACAGCACTTATCATGCCTCAGAATTATATTTTTCCTTTATTCGTGTTCTTGGTAATTTTCCATCTTGTCCTTTAGAACCCGAGTGTGGAGAGAATAGAAACATTTCATTGTTGTTGTTTGGTTCATGGTTCACAACTTCCCCCAGGCTTAGCCAGGTGCATGGCATGAGGCTGGAGCACCCCCAAATACGAACCCACCGGCATTCAGCTGTTTGGACCTGTGCACTTGGTCATTTCACAAGGCTCAGCCTTAAGATACTTGTTGAATGATGGATGAGGGAATGAATTATTGGCCTCAGCAGGAACTCATTTCATCTCCATAATGCCATGAACACTTAAGCTGAAGATCAACAAATTAGGCAGTCATGAACAAAACAACCAACAGGGGAAAAAAAAAAATCTTAAAATCATTTACATTGAGTGCCATTAATATATACAAGAAACCATCATTTCAGTCACATTAACCTCATATATATGCTTTTTTGGGGCTGTGAGATGGATTTTCATGACATGGCGGCCTTTTACAGGCCTCTCGGCACTCAGTGGCTCTGTCACTTCCAGAGCTGCCCCTCAGGAAGTTCTTCGGACCTCTTCTGTGGCAGCCTTGCACGCTGGAGTAGGAGCCCGCCGGAGGATGGCCTATGTCCACTCACGCCTTCCGTGGGCTCGCCCGCACCTTGCAGGTGCCTGGCACGGGGCTGGTAAGGACATAACGGGTTGGGTGACCATGGCCGCTGCTGGAGTGTTTTGATCTTTCCACACACACCGATGGAACCAGAAGGTGCTGGGTTTATTCTCCCTTTATATCCCTCATTGAGGACAAGGAGGAGGTGTGGGACGCCAGATCTGGAGGCCTTTGGGGTAGAGAATGTCATTTCCATGGGGAAACATCTTGCCCTTTGTTTGGAGGGCGGCGGGGGTTTGTTGAGACACTGGTTTATCCTTTGTGGACTCTGCCCCCCGGGCTGGGGTTCGGGCTGGGGGTGAGCAGTGCACTGGCCACGTGTGGTACTATAATCCCAGAGCCACAGCTGTGCCCAGGGCCTTCTCCTGCAGCCCTCGCCGGTCCGTGCTGGATGACACGCTGGCTGGCCACCTTCGGAGGTCTCCTTCCTGGTCTGTGCTCCCTGTGACCTGGTCCCTGCGTATTACAGGGGACCAGGTAATACATGGTCGATGAAATCCTTTATGCGATAGCACTTTTTTTTGGTGACGATTTTTGCCCCCTTTTTGTATTCAGTAGGTGGCAAGCTAGGAGCTGGGCCCCTTGAATGCAGAAGTCCCTTCCCATCTGTGGTCTCATGTAGTCCTCTAATTTTGGCGCTGCCCTTGGAGTGTATTTTAATTCATGTCACAACCGGGAGCGCAAACCACAGCCAGGCTGAGAAACCATCCTTAGGGTCAGAGCTGGGGTCCGGCCGGGGGCTGGCTTCTGCTATTTCGGCCGTAGCTGGAGGGCCTGAGGGTTGGGGCCTTGTTGGCACCTGCTAACATGATGTCATAAACAGTGTTGAAAGGGTCCAGACTGCACGCAGAGCTCATGACATGTCTCTGGACCTGTGGCTGATTTGCCCTCTTAACTCCTGCTTTTCCTGTTGTTGGTCCCCACCTTTCTGGAATGGAGGGTTTCCTACTTTCCATGCTCTCAGAGAAATGAACTTACCCTTTTTACACACACACACACACACACACACACACACACACGAGGGTTTCCTACTTTCCATGCTCTCAGAGAAATGAACTTACCCTTTTTACACACACACACACACACACACACACCCCTTACATAGCTAGTGGTAACCAAGCCAAGTAAGATAATGAAAGGCCGGAGACACCCAGAGCAGCAGGAATTCGCAGGAGCCTGATCAGAGGAAGCGGGTCACCCTGATGTCTGCCAGGAACCCATGGGAAGGCAGCAAACCAGAGCATTTGGGGGCAAGTGTCTTATGAAGAATGACTCACTGGCCTCTGAGAGCCCCTTACCATGACTTAGCAGGGTGGTTACATACTTTAGTACTGAAATATTTACATTTGGTGGGGGGGGCGGGGGGACACAAGAACAAAGAATAAACATAAATCTTCCTTCTTTCAGGGAATGGAGAAGCCTCGAGAAAACAAAACAAAAATATTCTCAAGGGCTAAGTCTTCTCCCTGGGGATGGTGCGGCTGCCCAAACTGAGTTCCTTGTTCCTGGTTCACACCACACAAATGCCCTGGGGCGGGGTGGGGGCAGGCAGGCGACCTGGGTGTGTCATGGAAGGAAAACCACCCCTCGGCAGCTTTTTCTTCCCCAGATTTTCTTCACTTCATTCCAATTCAGAGACCGAAAGAACTCTAGAGCCCCAATCCGTCCATTTAAATCCTGACCCCATCTGGTTCCCGCTCTGTGCCTTTGAACCTCACCCTCTTCCAGCGTTAGCTAGCTCATCGGGGAATGGGAATGTAGGATTCTCTACCTCAAAGTGGGGTGTGTCCTGAGGATTCAAGGAGACAGTGTGTGTAGACGTTCTTAGAGAGGGGCTTGGGCCATTACCCTAGAAGCATTTGTTAAAAAAATAACTTGTCGAGGTTGGTGGGATTTCCCAGGTAAGGAGGTAAGAGATGGTGAGGGGCTGGATGAGTGGGCCTCCTCTGCAGGGGGCCACTGGTGGTCTCTCCCCATACAGTCCTGTGCCAAGCATAGGGAAAGGGAGGGAGGAGATATAAGAGTGGGCGTCAACATGTGGGCTTCGGAAGTTTGGGTCATGGGGTCCACGCTAGGTCAGACTCCCTGGGTCCCCCCCGGAATCCACCACTGATGAGTCAGGAATCTGGGAGCCAAGGAGACGTTAGCTGGTTCTTCTTGGGCTCAACCGTCTAACCACGTGGCATCATCCCTTCAGAAACTGGGGCTGGGTGGTCGCAGGGCCCCTCAGTGCCCAGGGGTGCCAGGAGCTGGATGGAGTCCCCTCTGATGGTATCCGTAGCAGGTGCTGTTGCCACACCAAGCAACGTCTCTGTCTTAGTTGGTGTGTTTATGGCTGGCTGGCTTGTGGTTCGTGTGCTTTCCCAGGACGATGAGCATCAGTGCTTTCGAAGATGCCTTGTAATTTGAGTGTGGGTAATATCAAATTCTCGGGGCGACACAGATCAAAATGAAAGCAAATTGGAATTACTTAATTCTGAAGAGCTGTTTATTGAGCTGCAATAATGTACCTGGGTATACGTTAGATTACTCTGTAATTGAGATTTCGCTCCGTTGACAGTCCAGCCCCTCAACCTGCCTGTTCTGGACCAGTGCTCACAGATGCACTCATTCTCTCCCTGTTTCTGGGTTTCCTCCAATTTTGAGTTCAAGATGCTCTCACTTATCCCAAGCTTTATTCTGTAGGAGTCAGGGGCTCCTGGGACATAGGTGTCTTCAACCCAAGTTATACTGATAGGGACCTGATGAAAATTTGCTAACATAAAAATTTGTTGTTAGAAGTGATTTTTATTTTTTTTTAAGATTTTATTTATTTATTTGACAGAGAGAAATCACAAGTGGGCAGAGAGGCAGGCAGAGAGAGGAGGAAGCAGGCTCCCTGCTGAGCAGAGAGCCCGATGTGGGACTCAATCCCAGGACCCTGAGATTATGACCTGAGCCAAAGGCAGAGGCTTAACCTACTGAGCCACTCAGGCGCCCTTTGGTAGTGATTTTTAAATCCATCTTCTGACTCCGTATTAACAACCTACCATGGACTCAGAACCCTCTTATCAGTATGTGAATTAGTGGCCGGAGGAAGTCGAAAATCTTCGAAAGTTGAACACTGTGAGTCAGGTGTTGTGATTTAAAAACTGATGTTGACTTCCTACCTGGGCAGCTTGGTAGAGTCAAGAGTAGGGATTTTGGATGGGCGTGTACCTGAGTTTCGATCTTAGTTCTGGCCCCAGCTATTTGGGTGACTTCAGGTCAATCATGTGTTCCCTCTGGGCCTCAGGCTCCTCATCTGTTCAGTGGGTGAGTGTATCTCATTGGATCCATGATGAGAGGGACGACCCCCCTGCCCCCGCCAAGTTGTGTCTGTAAGTATCAGTAATCCTATTTTACTATGATTTGAAGGCATATTGCTTAAGTACATTGGCTCTTTTCCTTGTCCCACATAAAGGAACAATAATTTGTATGATATAAAGTTAAGTTTAACCATCTTAAGGTCTGTCTCTGAAATAGGATCGAGGTCACCAAATGTAGCCTGTTGTTCAGTCAGTTGCAGAAATGCTTTATTGTGCCGCACTTTTTTTTTTTTTTTTTTAACATTGTGTTCCAATATTTAAAGGCCTCCTGAAATCGCATCAGCCTGGACCACATTGCACCTGCAGCGGCAGCCTTGGGTGAATGTGGCTTTGCCGTTCTGGGACACACGCTGCACAGCTGACCATGGCCCCTCCTTTGGCCCATTTTGCTGATGTCACTAGTTTGGTTTCTGGAGGCCTTTGAGATTACAGCTTCTGGTTTAGAGATTGCATGGCTGGAGTAGCAGACTTGTTCCTGTGTTCACTTGTTTGATAGTTTATTGAACCCCAGCAATGGGGTCAGAGAGTGTGATTAGCTCATAGCTTAGTGGGAAGAATCCCGCAAACCTATGATGAATGGTCATTCAGTTCATGTTGGGGACCTACCGCACTTACTGATCCTCTTAACAACAGTATTCTATAGGGACTGTTCATGTGTTCCTTTTACAGATGAGGGCACAGAGGCTCAGAGAAGTTAAGTAACTTTCCTAACGTCACACAGCTTCTATGTGATGGAACCAGGATTTAAAGCCAGGCCTGCTGGTGCCTCAGACTGTGCTTTTCTGTGTGTTTCTTGGAAAATTCAATATAGTAGTCCTGTCATCCATGTGAGCTGAGGAAATGGAGGGTGGGACACTTGGTGCCATTTGAGAAGGTCCTAGGAAGTTTTTCTAAGTGCTCCCATCTGCGAGGACACCTCAGCCTGGCAGGCCCTTGAGTGGGGGTGGCCTGGGGCAGTTTTCAGACATGGGTGGGTGACAGGTTTGAGGTTGCCGTTGTACGCCAGTGGATATGCTGGAGGTCCTTGTCCTAGAGTAGAGTGGGAGCTTTATTCTGTAGGAGTCGGGAGGCTCTGCGGGAACCCCACCCATGGTCCGTAGACGGTAGTGCACACACTCAGGAGGCCGGACCCCTCCAGCCATCTGTTCTTCTGTTCTGTGTCCTAACTGTGACCAGTGGAAAGCCATTGCCATGCAGGTGGCCATGGTAAGACACAGCCTCTGTTTGGATGAGAAGTGAAGATCAGAGGCATACAGGACAGGGACCCCTCAAAGCAGGCTTGGCAGGAATTGGAGTATAAGAGGTTTGTTTGGGACTTTAGGAGGTGCGGTGAACACAGAAGGCCTTTTCAAGCACGTGACCATGGTGGACATCTGGAGCGCAGTGTCCGGGGGGAAGCCAAGCATTCAGCATCCATTCCTCAGGGGTGAGAGAGCTGGGATATTTGCACCCCAGCCCCCACCAGTCAGTGGTGGAGGGCTGCTCCTGGGGTGTTAACCTACTGGTACTTCAGGCTCGTTGGGTAGGACAGAGGGGACCTCCTGAGGCTTTGGACAGAGCCTACAGCCGTTGAGATTCAGATGGGACAGTTGGATCCTCACTTACTGAAAAAATAAGGCCCGGGAGAGGGAGGTGGGGGCATCCAATAGCTGGTGTGACGCGGACTCGGCAGCCTCTGCCAGCTTCCGATGTAACCGAGGCTGTTGGCCCGTCCGTGCATCATCAGTGACAGCAGAGCGGGGAAGGGCAGCTGCGGGCTGGGAGAAGACACAAAGCCAGGACCCACTCTGAGCACTTGGCTCGGGCAGCCACAGGAGCTCTTCAAAGGCCGCTGTCACAACTGAACTCGGAGCGTCCGTCCCTGTTCTCTGCCAGCCCTCAGAGGCCAGGAAGGAGGAGCTGGGGAGCTGTATTGCTCAACAGTCAGAGAGTAGGCTTGGGATGGAAGAGCCTGGGCTAGAATCTGGCCTTTTCCCTGTAAACCTACTACCTCGGTTTACCTAGAATCCGGTCACTCTCCACCATCTCTGCTGTCAACCTCTTAGACCAGGGGTAGACACACCTTTCCTGCACAGGGCATGGTAATCAGTATTTTCAGCTTCGTGAGCCATACAGGCTCTGTCATAACTATTAAATTCTGCTGTTTGTAGCAAAAGTCATAGAAAATATGTAAATAATGAGTGTGGCTGTGTGCCAATAACACTTACAGAAATGGGCGGGGGTCTTCTGGATTTGGCTCACAAGCAAGTGTGCCGTTTTGTGCACAGGACCAGCCCTTCCCTCCTCGGCTGCATGACTGGACCACCTCTTTCTCTCTCTCATTCCTGTGCCACTGAGGTCCAGCCTTTATGCATCAGGCTGCGTGACAATTTGAAAACAAGTTAAGTCATGGCATTTCATTGCTCAAAACCCTCCAGTAGACCTATATCTCACTCAGAATAAAATCTGAACTTCTTAAAGTGGTTTCTAGATCTGGCTTCTTTGTCTCTTTGATTTCCGACCCCCTGCCTCTTGTATTTGCCCTTTCATCTTCTCTGTTAGCCACACTAGTCCATTTCCTCTTCCTTAAACCATACCATGATAGTTCTGACCTCAGGACCTTTGCACTTGCTGTTCTCGCTTGGCCTAAAATGCTTTCCTTCTGCATAATTACATGGCTCATTTGTTCTATTCATACTAGTCCCTGCTCAGACATCAGCTTCTTAGAGAGCCTCCCCTTAGTACCTTATCTAAAACAGCACCCATCCTACCACCTGTAATGCTCTACCATTGCTCCAGTCTGTGGTTTTCTTCTCAGACTTTATCATTGTTTGCCATTGTCATTTCCATCTCTGTACTGCATAATCTCCTGAAGGCAGAAGTTCTGTAGGTCTTGCTTCCTGCTGGATCCAGGATACCTGGCATATAGAAGGGTCTCGAACATTTGCTGTATCCAGCAACATTCTCAGTGCTTCCTCCACAGGCGTGCAGTAGCTTTGCAGATTCTTCCTCACACCTTCCGTTTCCAAGGTTCTCGTTAACTTAGGTTTCCCTCCTGTCTCTGGGCAGGTTCCACCTTCTTTATGAATGCCACTTTTTATATTTTCCTTTTAGTCTTGCTTTCCTTTGCTTCATTCTTTTCTTCCTGGCTGTGGGAGCCATAAGATTTACAGTGCCCTGCATTACTTGTGTGGCCTCTGCTTGTCCTGCTTTGTTGCAATTTTGGGGGTCTCAGTTGACCTGCCATGGCCATGCTACTTACCCAGTCTACCATTCTCATGGGGCCATTCTCATGGTCATTTAAGAAACCTCTGGGCCTTGGGTGCCTAGGTGGCGCAGTGGGTTAAGCCATTGCCTTCGGCTCAGGTCATGATCTCAGGGTCCTGAGATCGAGATCGAGTTCCCCATCAGGCTCTCTGCTCAGCAGGGAGCCTGCTTCCCTCTCTCTCTCTGCCTGCCTCTCTGCTTACTTGTGATCTCTCTGTGTCAAATAAATAAATAAAATCTTAAAAAAAAAAAAAGAAAGAAACCTCTGGGCCTTATTCAGTGCTGATCGAGGGAAGGCTTGTCTCAGGGTGAGCCCCCCCAATTCCCCTCCCAGTCCTGTCCACTTGAGTGTACCTGCTTCAGCCCATGTCTCCAAGTCTTGGCCCACCTGCACTCCCCACCCCCATTTCTGACCTTGACTTTCCAGAAAGATGCTGTGCAAAGAAACCAGAGCACTCCATCTTCTTTGCAACCTCTATGTTCAGTAGGAAAATGATCCTGCAGTTGGATGTTCTACCACTGAGCTATACCGCCAGTAGGAAAATAATCCTGATGCTTGGGTGCTTAGTTTTGTCTTCCTTCAGTCTTAAATTTTATTAATGGGTTGTGTTTATATTATTATTATTACTATTACTATTGCCATGGCTGCTATTGGCAAGAACATCTAGATAGCAAATCAGAGGTCTTGGGTTCCAGTCTTGTATCAGCTACTTGAATTAGGAATGTCATGACTTCCTAATTATAAAAAGGAACAACGGTGCCAAGCCCCCTACATTTGAGGGAGGGTCTCACAGATACGCTTATCCCGTGTAAACAAAGTGCTGCTCGTATGTTTATGCTTGTCTTCATCAATCCCCGTCCGTGCCCCATTTGCCAGCGGCCCAGTCTTAGCCCCAACTCCCTCCTCCTCGCATAACGTCACTGCTAGGTTTTCATGGGAAGAGAAAAATGACAGATGGAAAGAAAGTGGGAAACTTAACTTGAGCATATGTGTGTGGGGGGGAGGCGAACTAGGGGAAAAAAAATCTATGTATATTGTATTCTATATGGGCACAAAGACCAGCTTATTTTTAAAAAAGCATAAATGTGGATAAATAAAACCTGACAAGTATTGGTTTCCTTGAATTATTTTGACTACTTTATCAGCTGCGTGCTGATGTGTTGCATTAACACTTTTAACGCATTTGGAAATTAAATCAAATGGCAATTGCATTAAATCCTCATTCACTTGGAACATTACCCTCCTGTGTTCAAATGGAAGAACTATCTGGGGTATGGGATGAGCTGCAAGGTCTGTAGTTAGCTGGCATTCGTGCACCATTTATTGCATGCCAGGCATTGCCCTGGATATTTCACAGAAGGTTCTGTTAAATTCTCACCTGCTCCCACGTTTCAGATGAGGACGCTGAAGCCTGATTACCCAGCCTACTTAGAGTCTCACTGCCTGAAATCTGTCCTCTTTCTACTGTAACGGAGACTTTTTTTTTTTTTTTTTGGCTCTCCTAATGCTAATTTTCTGTAATATTCTATTCTGTGGCAGATATTCATGGAATATCGCTTCTGAGAACCTCAGTTTTAGGCCCAGTTAAACTCAGTTATAAACTGTGGACTCCAGATTTGGAAGGGAAGCTGCAGGTCATTTTCTCTGTCCCCGCCCTGGAGCTGAATTCCCCTCTGTATGGCCTCCTTCTAGACCCTTCACCGGGGGTTCTTCTGTCCCCCAGGGGGATGTTTGGCAATGTCCAGAAACATTTTTAATTGGCATACCTTGGAGGGAGTGTGTGGAGGCCAGAGATATTGCTAAACGTCCTGCAAAGCACAGAACAGCCTCCATGGCCAACAGTTAGCCAGTCCCAAGGGCCAGTTGCGACACCCAGCCTCACCCCCCACCCCCCAAGGGATGGTCTCTTTATCCCTGAAGCTCTGCACTTCAGCTGCAATCCTCTGGGCTTCTGGTGGCTGCGGTGGGGGATGGTGGTGAGATGTGGGAAAAAGAAGGTAGAGCTAATTCTGTGGCTGTTGAAGGAGCAATTCAGCCAGTCTGAGTCACAGCCTCCGAAAAATTGACATTGACTTGTGGTTTATTGTGACTTCTGCTCCTGTGGCCTCTCCTCTCCCATTTCCCCACTAAATACCCATGGAGATGCAGTAAAAGGAAAATGCGAGCTAACTACCTACTGCTGGGAATGTGAGAGTCTCTGGCTGTCAGTAAAGCTGCTTTGTGTGTGCCAGACACATGAGCCTCCCCTTCCACTGAGAGGAGCTGTGATTCAGAGCAGCTACCTGACTAAGGACTACATTTCCCAGCCTGCTTTGTTCTCAGTGGGACCATGAGCCTCCACTTCCATTGAGTGGAGCTGTGACTTGGAGTACCACCTTGACCAAGGACTACATTTCCCAGCCGGCCTTGTTCTCAGGGGGACCACGTGATTCACTCCAGCCAAAGGAAAGTGAGAGGAGCATTCAGAGCCAGAATGTCTAAAAAGTAGGCCGTCATTCTCTACAATCTTTCTTCCCTCTTTGGTTGGCTCTGCGCAGATGACTCTAATCCCTTGGAAGGCCAGAGGAGTCAAAATATTGAAAAATTCAGGATCCCTAAATCACCCGATGGAGAAAAATCACCTGCTAAGTGGGTCTGCTATTAAAGCAATCATGAATTATTATTGTGTGAAGCTACTGTGCCTTGAGGTCTGTTTGTTATAATAGCATTATATTAACTGATATGGGTTGGATCAAGAAAGGTCATTGGCAGCTTCCCCAGGCCTATCCTCTTGAACCAAAGCTTTCTGTCCTACTTCTGAAGAGATGAGAAGATACTTCTCTTCTCTCTCACTGATACGGGACCCAAAAGTATACCTGATGGCTGGACAATTATCCTTTATTCAGGTGTTGCTTTTTTTTTTTTTTTTTTTTAATGTTCAAAAAAATGTATCTTTCTCACCATTACTTATTGATGTGGAGTCTACAAATTCCAGAATGACCTAGGAGGGCAGAAATTGCGTGTTTACTTTAAGGAAAGGGAGTGGGCATGGCCTTGACTGTGGCACATGGAGCTCAGGAGCAGTGGGAGCTCAGGCAGGGTCTGGCCAGATGGGACAGCTTGGAAGCCCTATCCAGAATAGAGGGTCTTACGTTAGAAAGGAGTCCGAGGGGCCGTGATTATCTTGACAGGTGTATCTCAGGGTAAAACCCCAGCCCCACATGAGGGAATATGAGAGCAGAACGGCAGGGCAGGGAGTGGGCTGGGGCTCTGGTCCCCTAAGGACCTGGGGCGGTAGGCAGGCTGTCCAGGTGAACAGCCCGAGTCAGGCCAGTGTGGCCGGGAGAGCTATCCTTGTGCCTGGTCCCGCCCTCCCCCTGGCCCGGCACACGACCTCTCCAGCCACGTCAGTCTACCTTCCAGTGGAGCCCAGGGAGGGGATGGGGAGAGGAGGATGAGCACAGCACTTGGCACTTCAAAGCAAGCCCCACCAGTCATTTAGCAGTGACCTTCCCCATGGCAGCATGTTTAAACATTAGATAAAAACAGAGCTGGAGGGACGCCTGGGTGGCTCAGTTGGTTGGACGACTGCCTTCGGCTCAGGTTGTGATCCCGGGACCGGAATCGAGTCCCACATCAGGCTCCCATCTCCACGGGGAGTCTGCTTCTCTCTCTGACCTTCTCCTCGCTCATGCTCTCTCTCACTGTCTCTCTCTCAAATAAATAAATAAATAATCTTAAACAAAACAAAACAAAACAAAACAAAAAACAGAGCTGGAGCGAGTAGTGAGATGCCGATGCCAAAAAAGCAATATTTTAGCAGTTGGCGGGGTCGGGGGAGGCAGCGGGTTCCCAGTGTAATCAGTGGGGTTCGTTATGCCCACACTGCCTTGTTGTTAAACCCCGCCCTCCTGTCCCCTGCCCAGGGTGTGCTGCCCTCCGGATCCAGGGGATTTCAAACCAGTGTTTCAGTGAGGTTTAAAAGCCTAGAAGGAGGGTAGCTCCCATTTTACCGCTAATTAGCTTCGAATGACCATTTCTCTGGGCCTCTGCTTCTCTGTTTGTCATAAGCGAGGGCCGTATTATACCGGTGGGCTTCAAACTTAGTCCCTCCGAAACAACAGGATGTTTTCCATAAATACTGTGGAAAACCATTGACGCAGCTCTGTGAAATCATGGGGCTCTTAGACTGATACAAAATGTCTGTTCCGCCACCAGCTGGGCAGGTGGATTTCTTTGCTATTTAAAGGTGTGTTGTTGGTTGGTTGGTTTTTGAATGCATATGATCCTCATCTGTTTTCCTATGTTTCCAGACCCTGGTAGCAGCGGGGCTGGGCTTTGGCCTCTTCTCTTTTAAATAAAATTTGCTTGTAGCGGCTTTTCGTTATTACTCAGAGTAGCAGGTCTCCTGCTTTCTTTGTGTATCTAGAGCCGGACGTGACTCACCGCCCAGTAAATGGACTTGCTCTTTTCTGATGGAGGTCAGCCTGGTGGTATGGAGCAGACTCTTACTGGCCGAGTGGCTCTTCATCTGTTCTCAGAAGAGAAGGTCTCCTGTTTGCGTCAGTTGCTAGCAATATGTGCCCTATGGCTTGCTCTTCTCATCTCTCACATATATGAGAGGGGGGACCGCTGGGGTCCCATGGGGCAGGACCAGGATTTGGCTGCCTCTTACCAGCCCTTCTTAAGGGGAAGCCCAGAAGCTGTATTTTAGAAGCTGGCAAGGGGCTGGGTTTGGCTCCTGGCTCTGCCTGTTTTTTGCTGTTGAATTAAACTGCGCAAGAGACCGAACCTCAGTTTCTCCATCTCTAAAAGGGAAAGAATGATGTCACTTGCTTTGCATTTTCTGAGGCTCAGTGAAACAAAGCATAGAAGTCCAGAGTGTGGGACCTACTTCTTGCCCCTAGGGAGGTTCAGAGACTCTTGTCACAATATTCTTTGTTCTCTGTATCATTTATTTTTTTCTCCTGGCTAGGCAGGAAGGTTGCATTTCCCAGACTCCTACATCCAGCTGGGGCCAAAGGAGTGTGCGCCAAGGAGATCTATGTCCCTTCTAGGCCAGACCTATACAAAATCTGCCATGCACCAGCCGCCCTGTCTTTTGCCGTCCAATTGTGACACTGGAGACCATGTGAGGAGGCAGGTGGCATCTCCAGGAAGAAGTCTGCATCCCTGAGTGGTGCGCAGAGCCTGGCACCATGCCTCTATCCATAACCTCATCTGGCTGTGGGGTCAATGAGCAGTAGCTGAACTAGCCATGACCCATGTCCCTTACTCAGGTTTCTCCTACCTTGATGGCTTACAGAGAACTCATTCTAAGGTTTCCACTGGTATAGTGGACAGAACCCACAGCGTCAGGGTAGTGCCATACGTCCCACATGGAATTCTGTGAGAGCCTGACAGCGGTCAGAGAGAGATTCAGTGAGTTTGAGTTCACAGTGAGCGGAGTTAGCTGATTCCCTCTGCCTGATGCCGTCTGGACCAGCTCATCTCAGAGGTGCTCCTGCTCTCTGGGCACTGCTGCCCCAGGCATGTCTATACTCATC
Source organism: Mustela nivalis (assembly GCF_964662115.1). Taxonomy (NCBI): domain Eukaryota; kingdom Metazoa; phylum Chordata; class Mammalia; order Carnivora; family Mustelidae; genus Mustela; species Mustela nivalis. Next base: position 127,799,557 of record NC_139027.1, on the reverse strand, counting down.
GCTGTGAGGTTTCCTTTGGGGATGTTGAGCTTACAGCCTCCTTTCCCCTTCAGCTTTGTTTCCCTACTAGACTAATGTTCTCTATTAAGTGACCAAGGTTGTCTGAAGACCGAGGGACAAGGGTGACCCCTCCAGCTGTCTTTGCCTATCTCTGCTGAATTCTAGGGTCTGTTGATTTTATTCCTTGACTTCTGCGATAAGCAGGGATGAAGGGAACTGTAGAATACCCACCTCCCAGGCTTTGGGTTTGTGTGGACTTGGTCCTGTTGCTGTGCCTGGGGACCCTGCCTTTATGGCCCAGTCCCAAGCTCCCACCTTTCCCATCCCACTGTATCACCCTGTGGGACTCCTGATCAGCTCCTGGTCCCCAGTGTCCTAATGGGCTGCCCTCTCCTTTTCAGAAGCTGTGGTGAGACAGCTCGTAGAAACACCTGTTGTTGACTTTGCATGAGAGAGCCCATGACCAGTGTTCCTGGAGTTGGATCTTAGAGGAGCTTGCATACCCCCAAATTTGTCTGCAGCTGGGATGCCAACACAAGTTAACCTGCCTTTTGAGATGTGGGTAGAATGAGGTCTGTTTCCAATGTTTTCATATTTCTAGGGGCTCATGATACGGTCACTTCTAACTCGTTGGTTTCTGGTCCTTATGGTTTTCAGTGTCAGTTACTTCTTAACTCTTTGCACCTTCTCTCTGTTCTCCACCATCCAAACTTGGAACCCAGTCCTCTTTCCTCAATTTTCCTTCATTCTTTCTTCGCCACATACATATACACACCCACTCTTTGAGCTGGGGCCGACTTTCGAGGATTTAGGGCAGGGTAAGGGGGTTATAGCACAGCAATGTGATTGCGTCCAAGTGCGATGTGGGGTGTGCCTCTGGCAAGTGCTCTGGCCATCCCATCAAGAAGTTCTTGGTGGCTGCTGTCTCCTCTGAAGGCTTTGGCCTCCTGCCCTGTTGCCCTGCCCCCTCTCCTCTCTTGCATCCTCAGAAGCTCTGAGGCAGAGCAGTCTGGCAGCAGACAGTTGCTCTGGGGCCTGTTTGCATAGCTCATTTCTGCCAGCCCCACTTTGCCAGTTATTTCCCCATTGGCTTTGGATTAATTCTGTCTGGCAGATGCAGGACTCTCCCCTTGCTTTTCTTGTGCATCTCCGAAGTGGGCCCCGTTTTATTTGCCTATGACCTCAAGACTCAGCTGGAGATCTCTGCAGACCGCAGCCCTGCCCACACCCTCGCCCTTGTCCTGCCCAAGGTTATTGGCATAGTCAAGGCAGGGGGGCCCAGCATCGGCTGCTGTGAGGTGAGGATTGAGAAGGGGAGCCATTCTCATTCTGGGCCCTCTCAGGGCTGAGTGGCACTGCTCCTTGTCTAACGGAATACAGCTCCAGAAGGACGGTGTTGGTACACGTCCCAGGGATGTCCATGCATGGGGCTGCCTCTGTGTAGAGTCACATCCCAAGGCTCTAATGGTAGACTCAGGGCGCTCTCTCCTTTCTGTGTTTCCTGTTCTGCTGGCTCCTTCTTGATGTATTTCGTGTGTATGCTCATGGGGAATGGTAGGGACAACTTGGGAGGCTGGTGGCTTCAGGTTCACACCTTCTACTTATCACCTCAAAGCTTAGAGAGTTTCCTTCTCTCGGTGTCTGACTGTCCATCTCATGAGAGAATTCTGATTGTCCCCGCCTGGGTGGATAACCAAGGCTGGACCAGCTGTTCTGCCCAGTAGCATGAAGAAGGGCCCCGTGGCAACCATGTGTCCTCGTCTGTGGCCAGCGGGGCAGGATGTGAGGAGTTGAGGTGTTCTGGAAAGATGTGGTGGGGAGGGAGCCTTGCCCTAATGAGGGGTTCTGGGCAGACAGAAATCAGGCGGGTGCAGGTGGGGCACCCCGGGTGTGTGTGCTGCTCTGCTGGGGCTTTCTAGAGTGGTAAGTGGAGAATTTAGGATGGACTCGTAGGCGTGGCCTACAATCCGGGTCCCTTGGTTTCAGACTTAAATAACAATGATGCACTTTGTTTTAATGAATTTCACTCTGATGCATGACCATTGCAGAGCCAGATACCTATCTGTGTCTATCCCTTTCTGAGTCTAGTCTATCTTTGCCTCTGTACCTCTGCTTCCCGACTTCCGTTCTCACTCCCCACCAGCCCTGTCCTTCTTTCAGAAGGTCACAAATGGTAACTGGCTCCCTGTGCCTGCTTGTCAGGTGGGGTGTTTCCTCCTGGGAAAATCTGCTCCCCTACCCTGTCCCCTCTCCCTCTCTGTCCTTCCCAACTTTTTACTCCCTCTGTCCCTGCCCTCTGAATCTCAGCCTTTCGTCACTTCCTAATGCCTGGTTACCTGCCAGCATTTGGGACAGTACCAGTCTTGTTCGCACCAATGGAGTTGTAGGTGGTGGCTTTCCTGGTTCTTCTACCTTGGGAATGGCCTAGGTCTGTACAAATGGGTGGCATTGGCATCTTCCTGTGAGTCTTCTTTTCTAGTCAGGGACAGCAAGCCGTTAACTCCATTTATGACTTTGTTAAACAAGTACAGAAATATATGCCTGGGCGATGCTCTCTCCAAATGCCCCAGTTAACTGATGGGTCAGTGAAGCAACTGTTAATTACACACCTGCTCTGTCCCAGGAATCTTCTGGACCCAACGGATACACCAAAGATCTGTGTGGGGGCAGGTCTTTTGTTATCTTGAAGCGTATATTTTAGAGGAGCAGAAAAGAAGGAAAGGAGTTAATAAGGGAGATCATTACAGAGAGTGTAAAAAATGTGGTTCTTAGTTCTGCAAATACTGAGAGCTTTGTGGACAGGGACTGCTTACGTATATGCATTCAGTCCCAAAGCAGGCCACAGGATGACTTGGGCTTAAACCCCAGCTCTGCCACCTGGCAGCTCTGGGACCAAGATGTGCACTGGGCTCCTGCAAGCCTGGAGTTCCATCTGCATGTGACCCCCATCAAAGAGGCTCAAGCTGGTTGTAAGGTAAGAGTAGGTGTTAGGGCCAGAACAGGAGCTGCCAGCTCAGAGCTCTAGCCTGCAAGTTGGGGTGAATGCCCTTGTTGGGGTGCTTGTGCTTGCCACCCCGCCAAGGCATCGCACTGGTACAGATTTAATCCACCATTGTGTTCATTTCTTAGGACTGACGTGACAGACGGCCCTCAATAGCGTAGCTTTACATAGGAGGAATTTATTTTCCCACTGTTTTGGAGCCTGGAAGTCCAACATCAAGGTGTTGGCATGTTGGTTCCTTCTGGAGGACTTTTTTTTCTCTCCTCCCCCTTTCTTTGGCTTTTGGCATACATCACTCCAGTTTCTGCCTTTATCCTCACATGGCTTTCTGTGTGTGTCTCTGTATCTAAATGTCCTTCTTACTATAACACAGGCCACTGGGCGAGGACCCACTATAGTCCAGTACGAGCTTGATGACATCTGCAAAGACCCTGTTTTCAAATAGGACCACATTCACAGGTACCATGAAGTAGGACTTAAGCATACCTTTCTGGGGGACACAGTGGAACCTGCAGCACCTCTTTGTGTTTTAGACAGTGAAGTCTCCACTCCAGCTCCTCCTGAATTATTCTTACATGCCTTTGCTTGTACAGAATTCAGATACCTTTTATGTTGAAAGAAAGGCGTGTGTCTTCCAGGTGTGAGTAGCGGCCACAGACTCCCCTGGGACGTGAGAACAGAGGAGAGGGTGGGAAGGCTGGAGCTGGTTCTTTACCTTCCTTCTGCCGTCCCTCAGGGTTTTACCCTTTTTCTCTTCTTTCCTGTCCTTTCTGTATACAACTGTCAGGTCGAAGCCTGCCCCTCCCCACCCCTGGTGGCCCCATTGCCTGCAGAAGGAGCTGCCTCCAGAAATTGGACCCTGTGCCTCTTTAGCCCATAGCTCTCCTGAACCCCCTCCACAAGCCCCCTTCTCGGATGACCCCACAGACTTTAGTCACACTACTAGCTAGTGGCCTCACTCCTCATGTGACCTTCTTACATGCCTGCTTCCTGGTCTTCTGAGTCTGCCTTGCCCACCCGAGTCATCTAAGGTGGCCTCTCTAAACTGCACATTTTTTGGCAAATGTGTGAAGTCCCTTAGACGATGAGCTCCACACACGCAGATGTGGGCTCTGTGCTGGCTCCTCCTTCTGCTTGGCTCATTGGACATTTGTTTATGAACACCCCTCTTATAAGATCTCAGTAATGCTTATTTGGAAGGATGGGCAGAGCCCTTTGCAGTCTCTTTTCTTCCAGACCTTTACAACGTCATTATAGTCAGCCTCAGTGCTTTTGAACACACTAGTCCCATGTCCCAGAATGTTGTTCCCCCCTCGGTCAGGTCTTCAGTGGCTCAGCCCAAGCATTTCCCCTTCAGAGAAGCCTTCCCCACCACTGAAAGTTACGGTATATGTCCCCAAATCTAAACCCAGTTAGCAGGAACTCCTGCTAGACTAGAATGTCTTTGAGGGTGAGGACTGTGCCCAGTTACTCTCTTTATTCCCAGAATCACTGTGTGTAGAGGGACTTCTGTTCATAGCTGCTGAAATGAAGCCAGGTGTTCTTTACATGAACAAAATGACGAAGACTTCCCAAATGAGCTATAGTTCTTATTCTTTCCATTTTCTAGGTGAGGAATCAGAGTCTCAGAGTCACACAGGGCTACCCGGAGTTGGGGGGATGAGTGACCCCGCATTCTCTTGTGAGAAGCACATGCCCAGTCTCATGGGAGGTAAATGCTAGGGTGGGGGTGGCCCACATAGAGCCCCTAGGAGCCCTGAATGAGGCCTGGCTCCCAGCCATGCCCTCCAAGAGGCCGTGGGCACCAGGATATACAGCCACTACCCTCACGGGGGTTCTCTGGAGACTTCTGTTCTAACTGCTCTTTTCAAGTATCCTTCTTGCAGTTCAACGTGTGGGGGACAGAGATGTTTGTAGCAACTGCTAATGACAGGGCTACTGAAAAAGACGGTCTATTTTTGGAGTTAAGCCTCAGCCTAAAGGAAATAAAAATAAACACTGAGAGGTTGTTGTTTTTTTTTTTTTCCCTTAAGAAAAATAATGTAGAAAAAAAATCAATTCCATCTCAACATACTCTCCTGCCTAGTGATGGTGGGGCTGGAGGTCAGGGGGCCTGGGTTTATGTTCTGGCCGTGCTAGGAGCTCACTTTTCCAAGGGATGCTGCCTTGCATTCCTGCTGGTCCCAAGGACAGGCATGGGTTCAGATGTGGCTTGACTGTAGCCTCTCCATTAGTCGCAGCTGGCCCCATTACAGTTCTCAGGTCCAGTCTGGACCAGGTGAGAGGGGCGGAGCATCCCCAGAGCCACTCCCACATTGCAGGCTCCTGAAATTCTGCCTCATCTACCTCAATCTTATCTGAATGTCAGTGAATCATCAGCAGAAAGCTTTTGCTAATAATGGTAATGATACTAGTAGTGGTCATATCTAATATATTCTGAGAGATTTCTGTGAGCCAGGTCCTTGCCCAGCACCTCTGGAACATTGTTTTGTTCTGCAAATATTTACTTTTCCTCATCCCACCCCATGGGCAGAATGCCCTTACCACTGAACTTTGACAGGACCTTGTTAAATTTGAGCTTGGCCGTGTGACTTGCATTGACCCATAGAAGGTGGGAGAAGGAACAGGGTGCCAGTGTCAAGAAGAGGTTACGTGTTTCTACTCCTCATCTTCCTCACTGCCATCCATTATTAGAAGAATCTGTTGTTGGTAGCAGCTGCTCCTTCAGCCTCATTCCTGGAATCAGGGGCATAAGGAGGAGATTTGAACTGAACTCAGAGCCAAGGCACACTGACCCACAGGTCTGAGAAAGAGAAAGAAGTGTCTTATACGTGTTTACGATTTGGAGATGTTTGTTACTGCAGCAAATGCTGGCTCATACAGCACATTTCAAGGATGAGCTTGAATAACTCCCAGCAGATCCTTTGAAGTAGCTGTAGTATTGCCTCTCTGGCCTGTGGGGTTGGGCTAGATCTTTTTCTTTGAGGGTGCCACTGAGCTCTGACCTATAATCCTAAACCATGGGACTCTGGAGGTGTCCGCTCTCTGTTCAGGTTGTGGTCAGGGGACTTCAAAGAACAGTAGTGCTGTATTGGGTGTGACTCCTAAGGGTTGACCGAGAGACAGTCTGAAGTCAGGAGGGGATACCATCTCTTGGCTTCCTGCTGGGGTGTGGTGGGGCTGAGGGCAGTCCTTTACACTCTGTAGAGAAGTTGGCTTCTGGAAGGCCAGCCTGCAGAACTGGAGTCTGCAGTGTTCCACAGGACTTACAGTCCCCATGGCCTGTGAGGATCGCAGCTGCAGAGTCCTCTAGCTCAGCTGGAATGATGGCCTGTTGGGCCATCTATAGAACTAAGATTCCCCTGGGCCATGGGGCAGTAGACAGGACAGCTGGAAGCTGGGCTAGGCAGCCAAGGAATCATTAAGGGAAACCCATCTCAGATGTAGTGTTCTTGAGGTGTCATGCCTGAGTAATAGACTTGGCTTCAGGGTCTGGGTCCCAGTTGGGACTTCTGAGCCATCTCTGGAACTGCCTGAATTACCTCGCAGTGCAACCCCTATTGTCACTAGGGTCTTCTGTCCGCACTGTCCCAGTACCCAGCGCCCGCTAGGTCCCACCACATCCCTGGAGGTGCTTCTCCCTAGATCTGGGCCCTGCTGCATGAGGAGCCTAGAAGACCCGTGTGCCAGGGTTGGAGTGCTGTTTCCTGTGCAGCGAAGGCATGCGTGTTGGTAAGCCGAGACAGTTCTGCTTAGAAGCCTGTAGCCCCTAACGGTTGCAAGGGCGGTAGGCAGAGCCGGCTGGAAAAGCATTATATCGATTCTGAGAAGTAACTAAAGTGAGAGTTCACCATACGTTCTGGAAGGCAGGCAGCCCTTGGCTCCGGTGAGGCGCTAATGAGCTCCCCAGCCAGCTACAGCTCGACCTGCATCTTCCCAGCAAAAGACCCAGGGCTGGCATTGAAGAGGGCGCCAGCAAGGGTGGGCGATGAGCTGATTAATGCGGGGCAGCTTCATAGGCTCCTACCAGCCTCTCTCCCCGAGTTCTTGTTTCTTTTTCCTTTTATCTCCACGAAGCAAAGTGAAGAGCCTGGGAATTCCTCCCTGTATCACGTTCGGATCTGTTTGCTTGTGGAAATGAGCTGGTCTTTCAGAAGAGAGGGGCTCTTTCTCTTCTAAAGGGATGCGATATCCAATGATTTTGCCTTGTTTCCTCCCCCCTGGTCCTCGTTCCCCGCATCCTGGCTTTGTGAGGCCGAGTCAGCCTGTTTCCAGGTGGATGTCAGGATGCACATATCACCTGGAGGGCAGGTATCTAAGCTTTGTTTCTGGGGAGGGGACTGATCGAGAGCAGGTTTGTGTGGCACGTTGAACGGGCACCTTTACTTCCTCATGAGGTTGCCTCCCTGTGTTCTCCTGCCGGAAGCCTTCTCAAGAGGTCAGCTTTTCTGTGTAACCATCCCGGAATGGGTTCCTTGTCTCCTGTGCAGCCTGTTTGTGCTGAAGGATATCTTCGGCATAGAAGCAACAAGAAGCAGACCACGAAGATGATAGGGGATCTTTTACAGCTTATTAGGATATGAGCATCTGTATTCCTTTTTTGTACCTTGAATTTAAAAAAAAATTTTTTTTGCTGTATCTCTCTTGCTTTTTAACAGCATGCCTCACTAGCACATGTTTAAATTCTGGACCCTGAAGCAAATATCTCAGCCCTGAGCCCTTGTACATCATGCTTGAAGGAAACCTGGGTGCTCGTCTCAACTCGGTCACCAACAGCAATGACAAGAACCTGGCCACACCCCTGAACAGGAAACGACAATGGGTTTCCCTCTGCTGTTCTCTTTGCTCTGTGCCTCTTTGCCTTCTTCTCATCCTGTCATCTTTCAAAGCCTGGTTTCAATGTCACCTCCTCCATGAAGGCTTCTTTAACTTGTTGGAGCAGATAGGAACATTGCCACTTCTTAGCTCTGTTGAATATACCCCCATGTGAAATATTTGTTGTTGGTTTGTTAATTCACTTACTCATATATTTATCAGGTGGCTACTATATGCCTAGACACTACTGTAAATACCAGGGATACAGGGGCTGATCTCACACAACGTGTATACTATAGACCCGTACCGTCCGAGGGAGCTCTTGGTGATGATGGAAATCTGCATCCGTGCAGTCTGCTATCAGAACTCAGTAGCCACATGTGGCTGTTGAGCCTTTGAAATGTGGCTCTTGTGACTGAGGCATTGAATTTTAAATTGTATTAAAGTTTTATTAGTTTAACCACACATGGCTCGTGGCTACCATGGACAGTACCATTCCATAGGGAGAGATGGACTTTGAAAGAGTTACTAGATCACTGTATTACTGTTGCTTGTGATGGGGCCATGTTGGAATCAAATAGAATATAGAGGCAGGGAGCAAGAAGGAGACCTATTTTGGTAGATAAATGAGAAGGGCTTCTCGGAGGAAGTGACTTTTTGATCAAAGGCCTGGGGGACGAGAAGGTGTCGGCCATTGAAAGAGTGGGAAGGCTTTCTAGGGAGCGGGGACATTGAGTAGGTTACACTAGAGGGAGGAATGAGTGGCATGCTGGAGGAATTGCAGGTGGGTTGTCAGAGTGATTGGAATGGAGTACTGGGAGTTGGAGGCTGGGGAGACGATCAGGGGTCAGATCACTCAAGGCATCGGAGGCCCTGGGGGACAGGAAGGGGCTCGTTGGAAGTCCTGCCCTGAGGTGAGAAAAAGCAGGGCACTGAGTCCACGTCTCCTGGTTGTCTACTCGGTCCTTGTATTGTGCCACACGTCCCAAGCCGTGTGGGCTCCCAGCCTTCATGCGATGCCCGTCTGGTGGCAAGCTTCATCTGCATTCTCTTTCCATTCCTGTCTCCAGCCTGACTTATTTAGGCCTATCTAATTTATGTAGCGGCTGGACACGGGTAGTGCGTGTCACGCTCAGGGGCCTGCCCGTGTTTGTCTCTGTGAAAGAGAAATACTACTGTCTTCACCGCAGCCATCTTTTCTGATCGTGCCTGCTTGGTAGTTAAGATTCTGGGAGCATTTAGTGCAAGGAGGAATTGCTGTAATGACAAGTGGATCCTTCCATAACCTCCACTTAATTGGATGAAGTGACAGCCCCAGTGAAGACTCAAATAAAATTTGGTGCAATTAGACTGTGCTGAACGGCTGGTGCCAGAACCAGTGTGGGAAGCATGCAGCTGGTCGTCGGGACCGTGAAGGAACCCAGTTGGACAGGAGGAGCCGCCTGTGCTTGGGATCCAGGTGAAGGTGTTCCCTTCAACTGCTCCTCCTCCCCGTGAATGCCGTGGACCTCCTCTCCAGAAGTTTCCTTGAAGGAAGTGTTGGAAGGCACTGAGACAGAGGGAATCTCTCAGGTGGGGTTCCCTGGAAACAAAATCTGAGACAGAGAGTTGGACGCAGAGGGTTTATTCAGGAAAGTTCTTTGGAGGTTCACCTATACGGAATTGAGGAAGGCAGAACGGGGCAGAGGGAGAAGCAGACCTGCAGTGTGGTTAGAACCACACGTGGGAGATCCCTGGAGCTTGGACAGCCCTTCGGCATGGTCCTAAATTCAGGCTAGAGGATGGGCCTTTGCATTCCCATATGCCATTGACCATGTCCCCTTCCCTCCAGCAAACATGACCTTGGATGAGGCAGTTTCCAGAGAGGGATGAAAGTGTGAGCCCATAGCAGTTGACACTCCCAGCTGCTGGGGAAGGTGTGCACCTGCCTCCTTGTAAGCAGATACTACAGTATCCACTACAAGGTCAGCCGGAACCCACAACCCATGGTTCCGCAGGCATGCCTCCTCTTCCTCAGATGGTGACTCCAAGGAACCCCTGCACCTTCTGTTGCAGTCCTCTGTACTCTTCCTGCACCTGTCCTGGGTGAAAGGGAGCAGGTCTGTTGACTATATGGACTCTGGTTTCCCCTCCCTCCTCTCTCCTGCTTCCTTCTAGCACCTTTGGGGCTCCCTTCCTGCTGTTTTTGGGCTTTGGTTTCCCAGGGCTGATCTGCTGTGTCCGAAAGCAATTTCCCACTGCACTTCCCACTCCCACCACGATCGTTCCCTTTCAGGGGTCTGGTTCTAGCCATGAGTCTAGAAGCCTAATGTCTCCCTTCTGTCAGAGCACCCGAGTGTGGGCTGCAGGCCAGACGCCACAATGAGGATCCGCACTCTGTTGCTTTCCAGAGAAGCTCTGCTGGGGACACAGGCATGGATTCGGTTGTTTTGTGTTGTATTTTCATCATTGTGAACCCTTTGCATCTGTAAAATGGGAAAATGGCTACCCACATCACAGAGCTGTTTGAGGTCTAGCAAGACAGGCCTGCAGCACAGCACCCAACACATGGTAGAAATTGTCATTGTTTGTCTTCATTGACAGCCACGGTCAGCTCAGTCAGTTGAGGCCAAATCTCAGAGCCTAGCATAGAACCCGGCTGCAGAAATGCTGTCCTGAGTGTACCGTGGAGTCTTGAGAGGAGACGAGCTAGGCGTGATGAAGCAGGTTATCCACCGTTTGATGGGGCCTCCAGCCAAGTCTAAGCCCACTGCCCCAGAGATCTGAACTAATGGATGCCTCGAGGGCTACATCTAAGTGCAAAGCCACATCTCACCGCCAAGGGCCAAGCAGCATTCAGTCCTGGTTCACACCCCTCCTTTGCCTGTGCCAAACTCCCACCCGGCTCTCTCCCTTTGCAGCCACAGGCTCAGCTTCTGTGTGGGAGAAGGGGGCTGTGAGAATCGTGTCTCCCTTGTCCCGTAGCTCGGGTTCCGCGTGGGCGTCTCGCTGTCCTTGCATGCAGTGGGGATTCGACCTGGAAGCCCACACCCCCGGCCTGTTCTTCTCCCATTGTTGGACACGCAGCGGGACTCCACAGGCAATGGAAAAGAAAAAGACTTGATCACTGTTTATTTAACTTAATTTTCATTGTGCCTCTTTTATTTTTACCCTTGATTACAAGCATCAGAAAAGTTCTCTGTTTTCTCTTCCCCTTTGCAGCTGTTAGTTTGAATAGCATCTGCTAGACCAACACCCCTGGTAGGCTTGGGAAAAGGAGAAATTAGCTAAAAGGGTAACAAGGGAAGCATTTTTAGTGGAGAGCCTCAATTTGCCAAACCTGTGGTCTTTTGCTTGGCTCTGGAGCTGCCTTTTAATGCCGGCCCATAAGCTTCTATAGACCGTGGTTTTTGTTGGCATTGTTGTTTTCCTTGTTTTTTGTTGTTGTTGTTGTTGTTTTGTTTTTTGTTTTCTTTTTTCTTTTTAAGTCAAATTGATCTTGAACCCCCTCTACGAATGGTTCTGGGGATCCCATGATACCGTTTATTAGGGAGGGGCAGTCTGCTTGTCACGTGATGAAGATTTCAGTTGTTTTCATGTCTTTTGTTTACTCCTTCGGTCTTGTATTCATTTCTCAGACACATTTATGTATCTGCAAATCACTTGCATTTCGCCGGGGGCTAGGATGCAAAGTTAAATTAGATTATTTCCCTGACCCTAAAGATAAGGTCTGGGTGGGGAGCCTTGTGTGGAAATAGATGATTGCAATGAAGGGTGAACCACAGCACATACTGAAAACGGTCACTGCTGATGTGGGCGTGCCGTCATTCTCCCTTGGCCTGTTGCCCGTTTTAACACACGCTGCCTGTGTGAACCTTGGATAACTTCCTCTTCTCATGCCGATTTCCTCCTCATTTATAATGTGGCAATGGCAGCATTCATCTCGGAGGGATATGCGGATTAGATGAGATAATCTATATGGGGTGCTTGCTGGAGTGTCTGGCGTGGAGTGCAGTGTCCCTTGGTGTCGGCTGCTGTCCCTGCTGCTGCTGAGTAAGGGAGCTCGGGCTGTGGCTCTAGTGGCCGGGTTTCAAAATGGGGCCTCACCACTGAATACTTTGACCTGTGGCAAGTCGCCTAACTTCTCCTCCCCTGTGAACTGGTCATGTAATTTTACTTGCGAGTAAGGCGATGTTGCTCAGAGCGTGCTGGTCATGGACCAGTAGCATCGGTATCACTGGAAGCGTGTTAGAAACGTAAATTCTCGGGGACACCTGAGTGGCTCATTTGGTTGAGCGTCAGCTCAGGTCATGATCTCAGGGATGTTGGATAGTGTAAGGTTTTATAGGCAAGATAAACACGACACCAGGCAAGGTAGGCACAAGGCAAGATTTATTAAAGGCACTCTCTGGCGATGTTTCAGGGCTCAGGAGAAGGGGAGCCAGGAAAGTTGCGCTGGGAGGAGGTGGGCACCCTCGGGCGATGTTCTGCAACTCTGGAAAGTGGAGTCGGGGAAGTCACACTGGGAGGGAGTCGGTGGGGGTCTTTTATCGGGCCAAGGCAGGGCATGGGCTCACATCCATATATGGTAGGGTATTTGGTGATTGGAGGGTATGGGGTAGGGGGGTCCTGATACTTCTGTTTCCTGCATAGGAAACCTATGGAGACCTGATTTGGGCATACATCCTTTTGGTGGGAGAGTCAAGGGTTGAGGAAGGGTGGGGAGGGTGCTGGAAGATGGAGCCCTGGCAGTCATTTCTCTTGTTCCTGCTGCATTCCTGGAGCTGCGACCCAACAGAGAGAGTTGGGCAACATACTGGGTGTAGAGCCCATTTGAGATTCTCTGTCTCCGTCTCCCACTCCCTGACAAAAAAATAAATAAATTCTCAGGTACCACCTCAGAGCTGTTGAATCAGAATCTGGAGTAGGGTATATGAATCTGTGTTTTAAAAGTCTGCCAGGTGGGGTGCCTGGATGGCTCAGTGGGTTAAGGCCTCTGTCTTCAGCTCAGGTCATGATTCCAGGGTCCTGGGATAGAGCCCTGTATTGGGCTGTCTGCTCAGCAGGGAGCCTGCTTCCCCCACCCCCACCGCCTGCCTCTCTGCCTGCTTGTAATCCCTGTCTGTCATATAAATAAATAAAATATTTAAAAAAAAAAAAGTCTTCCAGGAAAAAAAAATACATAATAATAAAAGTCTGCCAGGGGATTATGATGTGTGCTAAACTCTGAGAAGTACTGGATTAGCGATAAGGTACAAAAGTTGTCCAGTGTACAGCCTGCCCAAATACTGATGATTAATAAAGGTTTTTATAGCTGTTACTGCAGTGAGAACGAAAATAACAGATGGTGAGTAAGGGTGCAGCGTACTTCACTGGAAGTTTTAATTTGAGCCCCCTTGAGAAAGGGGACTGGAGATTTTAAAGAAGGAAGGTCACTTCTGGATGCAGGCAAAGTGTGGGCCAAGACCCAGGGGGTGTTTGAAGTGTACAAAGTGTGCAAATGGTGCAAAGTGTGGTACTGCTCAGGCATTGAACTCCAGGAGAAGGGATGGCTGGAGACACACCAGTCGAGACACAGCTTGATAGAGTCAGATCATAAGGATCTGGTTTGGGGCGCCTGGGTGGCTCAGTGGGTTAAGCCGCTGCCTTCGGCTCAGGTCATGATCTCAGGGTCCTGGGATCGAGTCCCACATCGGGCTCTCTGCTCAGCAGGGAGCCTGCTTCCTCCTCTCTCTCTGCCTGCCTCTCTGCCTACTTGTGATCTCTGTCTGTCAAATAAATAAATAAAATCTTTAAAAAAAAAAAAATAAGGATCTGGTTTGACCAGGACAAAGGCTTTGATCTTGATCTTGGGGACGATGGATTGGCCTTAAACACCGAAGTGACAAGATCAGATTTGTTGTTGGTCAGATGAGTCATGGAGGCTATAGAGGGTTAGCAGGAAGACTCAGTGGATACTGACCAACGTGGTCCCTGGAGTCTCCAGAAAAAACTTTGTACTGAAATGGAACATTGACTGGTATACCAGTTGTCTTCTCCCCCTCCCCAAAGCCCCACCCAATTCTTCCATCCAACTCCCTGCAAGTATTCACCGAATACCTCTAGAGCTCCAGGTGTTTGGGGATATACACACGAGACAAGCCTAACCATCCTAACCCAATCACGGTCCACAGTCTCCTGAGAAGCAGGATGTGCGTGATTGTTACCCAATGCGACAAGGAAAAGGGGCCAACCTCTGCTGGACACCTGGCACGCTGCACGTGGTATTGTTGATGTAATCCCTGCGAGTTGTTATCCCTTGACAATGCCCTTGGGGTGTCCCAAGGATAGTCTCACAAAGTGCTCCCAGAAACCCATTTGGCAGTGGAAGAAGCTTCACTGAGGGGCATCACACGTGTCAAGACTTGAAAAGGAAAGGAATAAATATCAAAGAGGGTATCAGGTTTGCGGAAGTCTTTTTGTTTATTTATTTTTTTTATTTTGTTACTGGAACGTGCAGGTTACAGGACAGAGCTGGAAGGGGAGTCGGGGGCAAGCATGAGGCCACTGGAGGGTCAAGGCAAAGGAGAGTTTTTTGGGCTTGTCAGCATCAGGGCAGTCCTTAAAAGATGTTAAGAGGCCAGTGACATGCTAAGAGCCACTTTGGAGAGACATCCTGACATCCAGGGTATTCACTGGCGAAAAGTGAGGTCTTGGGAGGTAACATTTTATGAGGGATGCTGACATTTATTCACAGCATTTCGACTTCTTGGCTTAATTCTCTTAAAACCTGTGTCTATGTCAAAATCTCAGCAGGATGAGTGAGGCGCTGAAGCTCCTCTGTCCGCCCCCCACCCCGAAAAATCCCATTAGTAACAGCTCATTAGTCCCCGAAGCGTAGTGATGGCAGCCACCGAGGGCTGAACGTGGGCTGTACATGTGTGTTCTCAGAATGGGGCCAAGAGAGATGGGTATGGGGAGCCCCACCCCCTGCTGTGTTCTTGACACCCACCAGCTCATGGGATCCTGTCTACATGGGAAACGGACACTGTTCCCATTTTACAAATAGCAAAGCGAAGCTCAGAAAGGTTAAGTGTCTTGCTCCTGACTGTACAGCAACCACTAGGCTGCCCTTTTGCCAAAGGCCACCCGGGCTCAGAATGCTGGTTTTTGCATGTTTCTCTGTGTAAATGACATGACTGTTGGTGACATTTTAGCACTAAGAGTCAGTCTTTAAGTAACAGAAGTTTCTAGCCACTTCCAAGGCCTTAGGGCTCTGTATGTAGGCCAAATAACGCCTCCCCCCCCAACAAGATGCCCTTATCCTCATCCGGAGCCTGTGACTCTGTCATCTTGTGTGGCTAAAGGGACTCAGCAGATGTGATACAGTATTTTAAGGTGATACTGAATTATCTGAGCTCAATGTAGTTAAAAGGATTCTTAGGGAGTTGGGGGGAGGTCACGGTCCCAGGAGGAGATGTGACAATGGAAGGGGAGAGAGGGAGAGAAGGAAGGAGAGAGAGACAGGAAAAGAGATTGGAAAATCTCTTTTGTGCTAGTGGCTTGAAGGAGGAGGAAGGGGCCACAAGCCAAGAAAAGCCGATGGCCTCTAGAATCTGAACAAGGCAAGGAACATTCTTTCTCTCCTGGAGTCTCCAGAAGAAAGACAGGGCTGCTGACACCTGGATGTGTAGGACCGCTCCCATCCAGAGCTGTAAGAGAATACATCTGTTGTGATTTAAGAGGCCAGGTTTGGGGTTGTCTCAGCAGCAAGAGGAAAGTCACAGAGGTTTCCAGGACCTGTAAGACAGGCGTGGCCATACCCTGCTCAGCATGCAGGGACAACACTGAGTTTGTATGACCTCAGCCACCTTTCCCTGGTCTGAGCCTCATTTTCTCATTTGTAAAATGGTTGGTGGGGGGTGCTGCTAATGTCATGGTGCAATTATGATTCACTCTTCCAATCCCAACTGAGATTTTATTTCTCAGGGAAAACGTTGCCTCCATCCTTAGATGACGTCAGCCCCCGTGTTACACGTCCTTCAGACACCTTACACGTTGTTTCCCATGTTTGTCTCTTTGAAGAGTTTAATGAGGAGATGATTTTGACTTCTGACAGGATAGGGACAGGGTTAAGAGAACAGACAGGATGAGGCACCCGGGGATAGGCAGAAGCAGGAAGCTGTTACTTGCCAGGGCCGAAGGGGCTGGAGACGGGAGAGATGGTTCAGAGCCCATTGAGAGCTGGTGGGCAGCAGAGCAGGTGTGGGGGAGCTCAGGTCCCAGCGGAAGAGGCATTGATGAAGGGAGGAAATGAGAAAAGGTACCCTCACTGTGCTTCCTGTTCAGCCTTTGCTCTCCTGTGATAGCCTCTTGTTGGCTGGGGCAGTACCCCCGCTGGGAGCTGAAGGCAAGGGCGCTAGGGATCCAGTTGATGGGGGTACATGTCCCGGTGTGTGGGGGCAGAACAGGGACTGGGTTCAGGGGCCAAACAGAAGAATCTGCACAGACGTGCAGCTCTGGTTAAATCATTTTCACTGCTGTATAATAGTCCTTTGCAAGATTGATCTCCA
This sequence comes from Mustela nivalis, assembly GCF_964662115.1. Classification (NCBI taxonomy): domain Eukaryota; kingdom Metazoa; phylum Chordata; class Mammalia; order Carnivora; family Mustelidae; genus Mustela; species Mustela nivalis. Next base: position 127,783,210 of record NC_139027.1, on the reverse strand, counting down.
TGGTAATACCACATCCATCACGAGACGATTAGGTTAAAAGTGATCATTTTCCTGAAGGCGAGAACTTTGGTGTTTTGCCCCCCTCATTGTCTCCCCAGGGACAGAACGCAGAGTAGGCCATCAATGAATGTTTGTTGAATGGATAAATGATTGGACGACCATGAAAATACTTCGATGGTCACAGATTGATCTGCACAAGTTAATTTTCATTAAGACTGGTTTCAGAGGTAGCAAGTGATTTTCCTAAGGTCAAAGGGTACTGAGTACCAGAGGCAGGATTTGAATCCCAGTCTCCTGGGTCCAAGTCCAGTGCTGTTCCTATGCCAGGCCAGCTACCTGGGCCTTCTGGTCTGCTTATCCCCTGTAGGGTCCTTGGGTGGCTGGCTTCCTGACACAGCACGACCTTTTGAGATCCCACTGCCTGGGCTGGAGCACTTTCTGCCAGGAAACATGATGAGCACATCTCAGAGGCAGGAGTCCTTTTCCTGGGGTTTGCTCTGGATCGAATTGAGTAGAAAGGGAAACATGACCCTGTATGGTAGAGGGGAAGAGCGAGGACACCCCAGTCCTGAGGATACAGAAGGGGACGGTGGGCCACTCCTTGTCAGGCCCCAGGCGGGAGAGCACACACTCCAGCTGTGGCAACGTGCCACACCCACTTCTCTGTCTGGACCTCCAGCTGCTCCTAGGGCTGCGGCAGTGAGCTGTGGGAGATGGATCCCCAGTCCCCAGCCCTAGCGCCTTCCAGACTCTGGGGTCGCCACAGGGAAGGCCGTCCTGGGGAGTGGGCACTGCAGCCCGTGTTGGGGCAACCCGCCCACAGCTGGCTTGCTGGCTGCTTTGCAGCTGGGCAGGAGGATCGGGTTCAAATCCCAGGTTGCTCTTTGTTTCTAGAGTGACCTCTTTTCCTCTCTGCATCTTGGTGTCCTCGTGTAATATATAGACAGTAATCCTTTCTTTGCAAGACTAGCGTGAGGATTTAATAATAAAATTAGTAACAAGAGAGCATTGATTGAGCACGTACATATTAGGCATTGACCTAAATGCCTCGTGTTTACTTATTTAATGCTCACAGCAGTTCCCTAAGAGCTGTTCTACCCTTGGCTGTGTGTGCATGGGAAGACACTGAACTTCGGAGAGGTGGTGACTTGCCGAAGTGACCCACTTAGCAAGCGTCAGAGGCAGGATTTGAACGCTGGCCATCTGAGTCCGACAGGCATGCTTTCTACCCGCCTCTGATGATAGATTTGTTCAAAACTGTTCAAATTTGTCACGGGCCAAGGAACATCTGGTGTGTAATGGCACTGTCTCTTAGGCATTCATTCCTATAAAACCATGCTGTCCAAGATGGCAGCCACTGGCCATATGTAGCCCCTTAAATTCAACTTTAAATCAATTAAAATTAAAGTCAAAATTTCTGTTTCTCAGTCACAAGAACTTCATGTGCCCAGTAGCAACCATATGGGACACTGTGGTTATAGACTCTCTCTGTCATTCCAGAAAGTTCTGTTGGGCAGTGTTGCTATGGATGTGGGCAGAGCCCTGAGTTTGGCCGTAGAACAGCCAGGCAGACCCAGAGTATCCCTAAGGGTCTTAGAAGGGACTGGGAGGAGGATTCCGACTCCCAGCTAGGACGGAGAAGATGGGATTCAGCAGCATTCCCCGAGACGGGGAGCCCCTTGACCAACCCATTTAGAGTCATAGAAACACACGTCTCAGGGTGTCTTGATGGGTCTTCGAAGGGAAGGGAAGAGGCTGTTTCAAGGAATAGAAGGGTCAGGTGTTAACACGCAGTGCCTGTGGCAGCCTAGAGGCCATCCGTGAGCTGCGCCAGTGGTGCCGATGGCATGGGCAGCGGCAGCCACACTGGGGTGTGGAGACAGCGGATCTAGAGAATTCTTGTTTGAGACCAGCAGGACTGCATTAGGTGGGAGGTTAACTGGAATCTGTGTTTTGACAAGTCCTTCAGGGGCTAGCTAGAGCCAGTAACCTTTGGGGAGCACTGCTCTAGGGCGTGCTTGGGTGTTTCTGGACAGGGGCCAAGGGCGGCGGGAAGTGCAGGTTGGCCAGGGCAGCTGGAGCGGTGGGGCACAGATTCCGAGTGGATGAGGAGGGGTGCGCGTGGAGGGTGCTGGCTTGGAGGGAGGGAGGAGTCCAGTGGGCGGGGGTCCTGAGGAAGGGAAGCAGTGTTGGCTGCTGTGAGGCAGGGAGAGGTCGATAGAGACCTGGGAAGGCCAAGCCGTTGCTGTTCTTTGGGAAAGCTGCTCGGGTAGAGCATGGAGCCAGACACAGAGTGCGGCCCCCTCTGGAAAGTGGCAGCAGCGGCTAGAAGGTCGGTCCGTGGGGAGGCGTTCACCCAGTGGCTCACAGACTGACCAGTGGGCGGGCAGGCTGGCTGGCTGGCTGGAGGAGGTGTCTGTGAAGTTAGGAGATAGAAGTGAGAGATGTACCTGGGTGTGTGAGTGTGCACGTGTGTGTGTGTACACGCACATGCATACACATTCACGGGTGTACATGGCATCAGAGGGCCCTGGGAAAAGGCCAGTTCCCTGACTCAGCACCTGGTTTATGGTCGGAATGAGCTGGGAACCCCGCTGCTGTCCGTCCCGGGAACCCCAGAGAGCCCACAGATCCCACAGGCCTTCTACCGTCACACCCCAGGCTGAGCTGACTGACTCTCGTCCCTCAGCCGGCTTCTCTGTGTCCCTCTCTCAGCCCTGCCGTCCAGCCGCCATTCAGCTGCTCGCCAGCACTGGAGCATACCAGCACCGCTGCCCGCACCTTCCTGGCGCCGCCCCCGCCCCCGCCTGCACTGCGGGGGACCTCTGAGCTGCCCTCCCGCTCGGCCTCTCGTTGACCCATCTCAGCTCCAACTCCCCAGCTTGGGCTCCTCTCCACACACCCTTGTCTCACCTCATGTGGCCTCCCTGATGCTCCGGGGACACATTTCAGCCTCCTGAGCCCTACTTCTGCCATCCATTGCCCACCCTTTCCAAGCACCCCCTCCCTGTCCAGGCCCACATAACCTTAGCTCTTGAAATGGCTCTGAAGGTGCAGACTTCCTGACTTGGTGCGTGTGTCAGACCCCGCCGACCTGCCCTTGGAGGAGTGCTGCCCATTGAGAGGTAACACTGGGTTCTGTCCCCACAGTCTTTTTGACACTCCTCTCATTCGACATTTGTCACAGTGCATTGATGTGGCTGTCCTCTCACACAGACAGACTGTGGGCCCTGGGCAGCTGGGCAGGCTGGACACTGACGAAGTCTCTCCCGTTCACTCCATTCATCAGGGTTACTGAGTCCCAGCACAAGGCTTGTAAGTGCCCTGGGTAGAGAGCCTGGTTCTCAAAGTGGTCAAAGAAGCAGCAGCATCAGGACCACCTGGGGACTTGTGAGGGATTCAGATTCTTGAGCCTCGACCCAGACCTACTGAATCCGAAAGTTTGGGGATGAGGAATCTGTCCCTTGGCTAAGCCGTCTGGGAGATTCTCATGCACACTCCCGCTGCAGGCTCACTGACCTAGGGGGAGTTGCCGTAACAAATCCGAAAATGTCTAGTGGTTAAAACAGGAGAGACGTGAACTCCTTACTTGCGAGATATTTAGGATGGGTGGCTCTTCTCTAGGTGGTGACTTGGGAACCCACGCTCTGTCTTCAGTCAGCTGCCTTCGCCGTGTGGCTTCTGAAGTCACCCTGTTCTTCTGCATCAGATTTTTAGGGCTGTTTTCTGTTTGTTTGGATGGACCCAGCCTGAGGGCGGTACATGTTTTCATTCCTTCGCCATTAGCCAGAACCGCATGGCCGCAACTAAGAGCAGGGGAGACTGGGAGTGCGGCCACCTTGTGCCAAGGAAGAAAGGGACACGGGCCTGTGAACGTTTAGACAGTCTCTGCCAAGTAAGATGGTCTCTGTTCATCTATGAAAGAACAGCTGAGTCCCTACCTGGCACCGGGCCCAGGGCTCACCTGCGGCAACGTGACAGGAGTGGCCCACCAGTCCCTGGGATAAATCACTTACTTGAGATAGCAACGCTGAATGAGCCCTGACAAAGCCCTCGCAGGAGCCAGACAGATGAAGGGGCGCTCACCACTCACTGGAAGTCTTTGAGACTTAGGGGCCATTGGCAGTAGAGTCAGGGCGAGGGGGATTTCCTCCTTATGGTTGGTTCTTTTGTGTGAGACACTATACTGTGGTATTTTTAACGTTAAATAAGAAAGACCGTGGATGAGGGAAGCTATGCTCAGGGAGGTTAAGTGGCTTGTCCAGGTTGTACAGCTGGTTAGCTGCAGCTGGGGGAGTGGAATCTAAGGCTTATGACCCGAAAGTCTGGGGTTTCCACCTACACTTTGATATCCATATCAGAGTGCATCCTTCTAGAGGCTTCTTCTCCAGATCAGCCTGAGGATCATAGAACTCAGAGCTGGAAGGAAGCCCCGAGGCTGTTTTGCCCAAGCCTGTTATCAAAAGCTTTGGGCATTTCTACTTCTGAATTCTACTTCTACCTTAAGAGTTTCTGCTTTATGGAAGGAATCTGGGCATGAAGGCCCTTGCGGCATCCAGATGTCCGCCTCCCTCTTGGGGTCTCTTCCTGCCAAAGGAGATGCTTTCAGCTGATGCCTTGTATCTCCACCTACCCTCCAGCTCAAAGGCCTGTGCGTTCTGCTCTGCGTGCACGGGGACCTAAACATCCTGAGCTTAAGTCTGCACGAGCATCACCCAACCCTGTGTGTGCCCAGCTCATCGGTCAGTTGTGGGGATCCATGGAGACCCCTTAGACACCACGTTAAATCACCTGCAAGTGTTCTTCTCTCAACACACTCCCAAGATCTGTTGAAGTGCTAAGTCTATTCTGATCAAAGTCCCATTAGGGGTGAGGCTTCATTTTGGTTAAAATTAGATTAAAGGGATTTTTGTTTTTAAAGTTAGGCTGGATTTTATGAAGATGCCCTTTTCCTTGTAAAGCAGTTTTCTCCTAAATGGGAAAAAAAAAAATCAAAATAAATGAAATCTTTTCTTGATCGTCTTCGTTAAAAAAAAAAAAAAAAAAAAAGCATAGTCTTAAATATTTCTGCCATCTGTTCCCTATTATTCCTGAAACTTTGTGTTGAGTACCTGGGGGATGGGAGAGACTCAAAGGGCCATCAGAATTGTTTTAAGTAATTAAAGCTGATAAAATTTGTAAGTTTTTATCTAATCTCTGGATGATTTGATTGGAGTCAACCAGATGTAAAAATGCCTGCGACAAATTATTCTGTGCCTGCATGGGCATGAAGTTTTGACAAAATAACTTGAAAACAGCTGCTAAGTATGAGATCTGGGGATTTGACAGTGCAGAAGGACAATTCTGTGTACTCAGGGAGGCTTGGAGAAAATCCAGGAGAACTTTGGTCCTAAGAATGAATTGTGCTTATGTAAGAAGAGTCATATTTTGGTAATGGGGAGGCTCATGGTGTCTATGGCTAAGTTCTTTCTCTGTGTGAGGAGCAGGCTATGGGCACATGTGTCCTGGGGACACATGTTGAGTGTTAGTCAACCTTTTCTTTCTCTTGACCCCCTTTCTTTTGGGAAAGCTCTTACTCAAGACCAAACTCCTGTGTCCAAACCCTCTGTAATTCCCATAAGAGTTTGTGTGTATGGCACCCATCTCACTGGGTACTGAGCTACAGTGACCTTTTCTTCCTCCACTGCTGGCTCTGCCACTTTTGTCCACGTGACCTTGAACTAATCCCCTAACTTTTCAAGCCTTTGTATTCGGGTGTGTAAAATGGGAATAGTGACATTTACCTCCCGGTCCTGCTGACGGGTACGTAGGCTATGACGCATTCATCACTTGGGTAAAGCCCCCGGTCTGGTATGGTGGAAATGGTCAGTTAAGGTAAACTTGTTTTTCCTTCCTCATTGGCCATCCTCAAAGAGAGTGACCTCCTCTAGGGGAAGAGCCGTTTCTTATTCCCCTAGTCACATAGGAGACGTTGAGTGTGTGCTTGTCAAAAGTGAGTGAGTGAATGAATGAGCCATAAGTGAATGAATGAGGCTTATTATTTTCCACAGCGTCTCTGACACCTGCACTGATTGTCCCAAAGATGGCGTCTTCCCTAGAGGCAGGGAGGCGTGTCATGGAGGCCTTGGTAGGAGTGACCCTTTTACTGCAGCATCTGCTCTTTCTTTGTCACCTGTGTCTGTCTCCACGTCCATTCTTGAGTCAGAGAAGCAGGGGTAGCTGTGGTGGTGGGGCCCGTCTGTCCTGCTTCCTCTTTGTGATATCCCAGGACCTTCCCCTTCTGGCTCTTTCTGCTTGGCCTATAAACTTGTCTCTGTTACCCCCACCCTGAGAACGAACACCCTGCTTGATGGGCACAGGCCAGGATCATGATGATTCCAGGTGATGACCTCTCACTATTTGCTAGATACTTCTTATGTGTTCTCTCGTTTACTTCCGACAACACCCTTTAATGCAGATACTACACTATGGCCCCATTAGCGTTGAAGGAACCGAGGCTCTGAGGAGAGAAATCAGGGGCCCAGAGACCACAGCTACAGAGCTAAGTCCTTGGATTCTGGCCAAGGTTTTTTTGTTTGTTTGTTTGTTTTTAAAGTCAGTAAGTTTTTACTAATGATTTCTTAAATGACATAATTCATCATCTATATTTTGTTGTCTGTTACTTATTTGCAACCATGATTAATAATATATTGTAAAATTTATTATTTAGTTTTCATAATTGATAAAGATTTGAAGGGAAAAACAAGAATCATATATAATGTCTTTTTTTTTTTCATGATATGGACACAACAATACTACTCAGTTGGTTTATATAATGGACATATTAAGTAAAGATACATTTGAAAATATAGCCCAATTTGTACATAAAAATTCATCATATAAATGAAAAAGATATTTTGGGTAATCAGCTCAATATTTAGGCTAACATTTTTGTGTGTGTTCTCTCTTATGTTCGTATGTTTGTTTTGGTTGGATGCTTGATTTTTGTCTTTCATTTCTCCAGCTTTCTAGTTTTGTGCATATCAGAATATAGTTCTTGTATAATCCAACTGACCTGATACAATATTTTACGATTTGTTCGGAAGTAGATCAATTCCTGAGTAGAGGCACAGCAATGGATTGAGAATTGTTTCACTCTTATATTCTTAGAGCGTTGGGCTGTCTGGCCAAGGTTTTTGAGAGAATTGGCCAAATTCCTTGACCCCTCTTCCTTCCCTTCCGGTTGGAACTGGGCTTCCATAACTGATGTCTCTTGGTTTCCTACCTGTTTCTCCAGCTTATCCTTTCTGTCTCAGTCACAGATTTGTGTTTCCATAAATTTCCTTCCCCTCCGTGTGGTGTCCCCCACCCAGAGTGCGGCTCACATATCCCTTCTTGTTCCATGTTCTTCCTCTTATGCCATCCAGTCTCATTATTTTAATTATGACCAGGGAAGCTGATGACTCCTATACCCGTATCTCTTGTCAGACAGTTCCAGTGAACTCCCAATTAATTAGCTGCCAGAGATGTTCCTGTGGATGGCCACAGGCACCTAAAGTTCAAGATGTTCTTCCCGATTCTTTGATTTCCATTAATGGCCCTGCCAGTCATTTTATCACTAACACCAGAAAGAAACTTGAGGGCCACCTTAGGTTACTACCTTCTCCTCAACGCTTCCCCACTCCATCCCATCTTCTTTTTTGATGTAACCCATCAAAATGGACCTGCCCGTTTACCTAAATGTTTCTTAATTGTATCTCTTCTCTCTCATTGTCTCCATTCCTGTCCCTTCTCAACTGGACTCCTGTGGTGGCTTTCTTGGTTAAGACTGGACTTTTGGTTTGGAGAAAGGGACAGATAATAACTGAGTACCCTAATACACCCTGATCAAGACATAAATGATAACCAGCACCATAGAAACCTTCCTTGCGTCCCCCCAGTCATTAATTTACCCCAAACGTGTTATAAGTTCTAGAGTAGTTTTTCCTGTTTTTGAATTTTATATACATAGAATCATAAAGTCTGTAGTTTTTGCCTTCTTTCTTCCATTCACAATTATATGGTGAGTCTCATTTGTGTTGTGTGTAGCAGTAGTTCATTTTTTCATTCTTGAACGGTGTTTTGTTCCAATGACTATACCAAACCATGTCCATTCTACCACTGACGTCTGTGTCGTTTCCCATTTTAGCCATAATGGGCTGTGTTACTATGGGTATATGTATGTGTTTTCTTGTGGTATTGGGCACCATCTCTCTTCGGTGTATAACTAGCAGTGGAGTTGTTTTTTGGGTCAAGTACATATTGCCAAGCAGTATTCTAGAGTGACCTGACAGTGTTGTCAGTCTTTTAATACTGACCATTCTGGTAGGTATATGGTAATATACTATTCATTGTGATTTTTAGTTTTGCATTATACTGATGACAAATGAGGTTGAGCACCTTTAAATGTATATTTTTTGACTATTTATTTATTTTTAAAGATTGTATTTATTTGTTAGAGAGAGAGAGAGCATACAAGCCAGGAGAGTGGCAGAAGGAGAGGGAGAAGCAGGCTTCCTGATGTGCAGGGAGCACGATGTGGGGTTCAGTCCCAGGACCCTGGGATCATGACCTGAGCCAAAGGCAGATGCTTAACCTACTGAGCCACCACCAAAGTGCCCCCCCTTTCTTTTTGACAATTTCAATAACCTATTTTGTGAATTGCCTATTCAGATATTTTGCTTTTTTTTTTTTTTTAAATGATGTATCTTACTGATTTGCAGGAGTTGTTTGTATTCACTTGATATGAGTATTTGTCTAGTATATGTGTGTCTGTGTGTATGTATGTATGTATGTATGTATTTATCATAACCTCTCATTTTGTGGCCTGTCTTTTTGTTTAATTAGTGGTGTGTATGTTGAATAAAATATATTAATTTTAATGAAGTCTAATTATCTTTTCATTTGTTTTTTTTTTTTTACCATGTTTAAGAAATACTTGTGTTCTTGTGGTGCATAAGTAATGAATTCTGTTACACTGAAAAGGAATTAAATAAAAAAAGAAATACTTGTGTTCTACACTATCAAAAAATCACTGTCCTGTATTATCTTTTTAGAAGCTGTATTATCTGCATTGTAAATGTAGGTCAATGTAGATCCCCTAAAATTGATTTTATTACAATATGTTTTATAAAGATTAGGGCTCATTTTACCAGTATGAATGCCCATTGATCTAGTGCCATTATTAGAAATATTATTCTTCCCCAATTCATTGCTGTTATATCTTTGTGATGCACCAGGTGTCCATAAACGTATGGGTCCATTTCTGGATTCAATGTCCTTTTCTGTTGGTCTATTTGTCTTGTAACTATTTTGCTCTCTCATTGTCTAGATTAATGAGCCTTTATCAAAAAGTCTTAAAATCAATTCTTCAACTCTGCTTTTTATATAAACAACAACAACAATGATGACAACAACAAATAGCAATTATTTATTTGTTCTTCTGTCTGTGAGTTAGCCAGAGGTTGGCTGGTCCTGCCTGGGTTCATCACTACAGCTCTACTTAAGCTGTGAGTCTCCACAGCTCAGATCTCTCCTCTGTTTTCATTCTGGGGCTCAGAGTGGAGAAATCAGCTCCCTAAGTGGAGGTAACAACAGATGTGCCAGAAGGCAAACCCCACTTTAGGCACTTAAAAAACAGACTATTATTTTTTAGAGGGGGTTTTGGGTTCATAGTAGAACCAAAGAGAAGTATAGAGAGTTTCTATAAACCTCTGGTCAATACATGTGCTCCTCTTTATCAAGGTTGTTTTCAGTCTTCTAGGTTCTTTGTATTCCATATAAATTTTAGCATAAATATACCAATTTTTAAAAAGACTTTTGGGATTCTGACCAAAATATAGAGAGTCTCTAGAGCAATGGGAGAATGTACCACTTAAGAAAATTGAATATTTTAATCTGTGAAGATGGAATATCTCTTGATTTGTTTTTTAAAATTTTAAATCATTTTTCAACAAAACTTTAAAGATGTTTTTATTTTTGGTTGTCTTTTTTTGATGGCATTGTTTCTTTAAATACTAATTTCAGCCCATTCTCTCAGCTCTTTCTCTCTGAGATGCCAAATATACATATGTTAGACCACCGGTAATTGAGTCTCTTTATTTTTCATTCATTTTGCTGTGTTGTTCAGGTATCTATTTATCTGTTATCACATTCAGTGACCCTTTGACCTTTTCTTCTACAGTATCTGAGCTGTCACTAAGCCCAGAGTAAACTTTTTGTTTCAGACATGGTACTTTTCAGTTCAGAATTCAAATTTTTACTTTCCGTTCCTCTGCTGTCATTCTTGTCTTCCCCTTCTACCAAAGTTCCTTTAACACCCTTAGTGCATTTGTAATAGTTCTTTTAAAGTTCTCATCTGTAGATTCTAACATCTGAATCATCTTGAGGTCTGTTACTTGACTGTGTGAGTTTTTTATTTTTTTCCTTCCTGATTCTTCATATAACAACTGTGGCTGATGTGCTATAGGTAGTCTGGATTATGTCTGTTTGCTTTCCAAGGGTATTGAATTTTATCCTATTAGGCAGTTAAATTACTGGCACATCCTCCTGAGACTGTCAGGATTTTTTTGGCGGGAAGGGGGATGGATCTGTTTTGGTTTTGTCAGTGAGCTTAGTATATGGAGTCCTTACATTCAGATGTGATACTCACTACTTGACTTGTACTTTCTAGGGTCTTTACTGAATCTCCCCTGCAGCTGGACCACAATTCCAGTGTTTCTCAACCTTGTACAACTTCTGGTATTTCTGCTTAGCTCTCAGCCTTGTATTAACTATTCTCTTCTATAGCTTCCAGAGTTTTGCCTTACATATGTATGGGCCAGCAATCATCCACAGATGGGAAGGGAATCTTTACATGTGCTCTGGTACCTTGCTTTACAAATTCCAGCTACTCTGGCAGTTGTCCAAACTCCAATGCTACCTTCTCAATTCAGCCAGACCACCATTCTCTGATTGGACTTCACTTCCCGGTATTCTGGGGTCTAGAACCATCCCTATCTCCACCAGGACCTTTGTGTCTGTCTGAGGTATTTCCAGAGGACATTTAGTAGAGTCAGAAACTGCATATTAGGTAACAATTCAAAGTTCCTTCTAGGATGTAATCTTGCCTTTGCTCTATCCCATTCAATGCTTAGAACTCTAGAATGATAAAGCTGAGAAGGTGACCTGAGACATTTCCTATTCCATAACCCTTGTTGAACCAGTGGAGAAACTGAGGGTAGAGTGAGGGTAGAGTGCTCATCTAATAGTGCTATTATTAACTCAGGGAATTACAGCTCTATTTTAACAGTCTTCTTATTAACTCAGTGAATTGTGACTCTGTCTGGCCTAGTTCTTCTTATTCCTTTCCATGGCTCCTTTCTCTTATACTTAAATGCTTTTTTCCCAAAATTGTAAAGAAAATGTTAGAGAGTTTAACAGTTGCATTTTAGGTATCTGGTGAAATTTCTGAAGAGCAGGGAGTGGTAGGAAGGTAGAGAGTACAATGCGTATTAGGAAGAGGGAGATTTTGTCTACGAGAAGCGTTTGGGTACTGGGCTGCAGGAAGAAGATACTTAAGGTTTTCAATCTTCAGATGTGTGCTCAAGAATTTTCTTGTTTCTCATTTAACTGTTGGCTGGTGACAGTGAAAAGAAAAAAGGCTTTTTAAAATGTTATTCCTTATTTTTTTGGAGGGAATATATTCAACTGGCCCAAAACTCAAGAGACACAATAAAACATACACTGAAAATTTGTCCTTTTACTCTTATCTCAGTCACACATTTCTCTTCCCTAGAGATTCTCAATGTTACTGTTTTCTTGTGTATCTTTCCAGAGGTCTTTTATGTGTGGGTTAATCAAATTCCTATTCTTTTTCTTGCATAAATTGTAGCATATTACACAAGGTCTTTTGAGTCTTACTTTTTCTTCCGCTTAATGTGTCTTGGGTATCTTTCTGTGTCAGTGGACATAAAGAGCTTCCTCTTTTTTCCTGATAGCTCCAGCGTGTTCCATTGTATGGATGTACCATCATTTATTGAACTGGTTGCTGTGGGTGAGCATTTGGATTGCTTCCAGTCTTTTGCTTTCAGACAATACTGCAATGAATAACTCTGTGCAGACGTCATTTCATTATGCAAACATATCTTTAGTGTAATTTTCGAGGCCTGGGGTTGCTGAACATTTTTAACTTTGATAGATATTGCCAAATTATTCTCTGTAGGGGTCGTGCTGTTCCACATGCCTATCAGTGATGTCTGCGAGTTGGCATCAGTTTTGATTGTTGTATTTTCAAGCTGGAAATCACTTTATATAGTATCTTTTCTTTTCTGGTGCTACAGATAGAGACGCAGAGACTCAGACAACCATGGTCATTCTAGTAGTCGTTTGTAGAGGTGGGTCTGAATCCTGGTGCCATTACTGCTCAGCCTGAATGGTCTGCAGGACCCCATGATTCCCAGATGTGGACTGTTCTTGGACAAGCATGCCATCTCACAGTGCATTCTCAGCTTCTCAGAGAAGTACAGAGAACTTGACTCTTAGTACTTAAAGCTCTCAGTAGAGACCTCTTTTCTGGGCTGCATTGTGATGTTTGCTTCTCTTAAAATAAGGGTTAATTTATACACTGGAAAATCAGCTATGACCTAGGAAAAACTAAGCTGACATCCGGGCTGGGCAGAAGGCACAATTAGAGCCTACAGGATTTGGTGGAAAGGGGCCACCTCGGCACCTGAGTGATACCTGCTCTCCAGGGAGTAGAGGGATGTCATTCAGAGTCTTTAACTAATGAAATCCCTATTTCGGTCAAAATGCCCTTGCCTTGTACTCAGCATCTCCCACGTCATCTGTGACTCATTTGTCCAGGTAAAGAGAAGCACACTGTGCTCCTCTTGTTGAAGTGGGACTCTTGTCAACATCCTGCCTCCACTTGAATAAAATGATGGCTTATCCAGGCATCAGGGAGTAGAGGAACGTCTGTCCGGTGGATTTGAGTCATGTCCTCTGGAGTTGAGCCCCCTGAACTTAAAGCTCAGTCCTGTCATTGAGACTCAGCGAGCAGGTGAACTAGAGCCAATTATCTCATCTCTCAGCTTCCTTTTACCCACTTGTAAAAGAGGGTGGGTAGCATTAATCCTACTTGGTAAGATGTGCTAGGTAATGCTGCAGTAACAAACAGCCCTACATTTCAGATGTGGGTTTATGTTTTATTCACATTATTTGGCCATTGGAGGTTGATGGAGGCTTTTCTCTACACTTGGCCTCTTCTCTGAGACCAAGATGATTGAGTGACCACCATCTGCAACCTTGCTGGTGACTGTGACAGAGGAAAAGAGGATGTGAGGAGCTGTGCACTGGCTCTTAAAGTTTCCATCTGAACCTACTAAGTGAGAGAACTATGGAATGTGCCAACCACCTTTGGCCCTTATCACAGATACAATTTTAGCCACAAGGACAGATGTCTCTGTTGCTTCCCCTTGGGCAGGGAGGTGAATGATAGCAGGGAGGGCTTATATGGAATTTCCAGAGAAAAAAGCCATTTGTGACTCTTTGATGATATATTAATCTAACTAAAAAATACCTCTCTCCTGTGGCATTTTATGAAATCTTGGCTCTTTTATGGTCCTCTCTTTCAAGTAACTTGAGCTCTTGGGAGGCTGGGCTCACTGTAAAACCTTGTACTTGTCTGTTCCTCATGGGCTGGAGGCAGGAACAATCTTGTCCTTTTATAATTTTTTTAAATTCTTAAAATTATATAAGAAGACTAAAGACTGTTTGAATCTCACTCATCTTGTCACCCTAGCCCATCCAAAGCCTCTTTGTTTTTTTGTTTTTGTTTTGTTTTAGTTTGCATGTATGTGTCTGGCAGAGATGCAATCAGATGAGAATAACACATACCGTGTTTATTTAACATATTTTTAGGTTAATGTTAACATTACCCATGTTCTGTGTATTCCTTTATGGCCTTTGACATATTTATATCGAACAATGTTAAACAGCGAGGGTACAGGTCTGTATTGGTTTTCTGTTGCTGTGTAATAAATTACCACAAACTTGGCAGCTTTAGGACAATGAGTGATTATCTCAGAGCTCTGAAAGTCGGAAGCCTGGGGCACAGGGTATCATAAGGCTGAAATCAAGGTTTTAGGGGGCAGAATTCTTACTTGGGGAAAGATCTGCTTCCCAACTCATTTCTGCTAGTGGTTGAATTCGGTTCCTCACGGTGGTGGATGGCAAGTCTGCATTTCTTTGCTGGCTCTCTGCCAGGGGCCACTCGCAGCTTTTAGAGACCACCTGCAGTTATTGTCATGTGGCCTCTCCCATCTTCAAAGCCAATGTCGGAGAATTGCCTTTACACCAAAACCCTCTTGAATTTCAAACTCCTTCACCAGGAAGAGCCTCATCTCTTTTTTAAGGGCACATTTCATTAGATTGGGTCTGCTGGTGATAATCTCCCATTCTTAGAGTCATGCGTGCCACGTGACATCCCTTCTCACCACCCAAGAAATACAGCATATTAACACCAGAGAATATGAGTGCAGAGGGATGCTTGGAATCCTGCCTACCACACCACCTCCTGTTACAAGGTGTTTTCCACTTTCTAGGGCTGCTGCAGCAAAGCACTGAGGACTGGGTATGGTAAAATGACAGAAAACTATGCTCTTTCGGTTCTAGGGGCTAGAATGCTGAAGGTGAGGAGTTGGGGAGGCTGGACTCCATCTGAAACCTGTGCAGGGATCTCTCGTTGCCTCTCTCCAGTTTTTTTCTGCCCTGGGGACCTATCGCTCCAGTTGTAGATCTTTCACTCCAGTCCTCCATCTTTAGATGGTATTCTCCATGTCTCAATACATCTTCACATGGCTGTCTTCTTATGGGGACACCCGACATGTTGGATGAGGACCCACTCTACTCCAGTATGACCACTCATCTTAACTCATTATATCTGCAAAACCCTATTCCCAGTTAAGGCAACAGTCTGAGCTACTGGGGGTTAGGACTTCAGAATGTTCTTTTGGAAGGATGCAAATCAACCCATAGTAGTGATGTTCTTTACTTGTATTTTTAGGCCATTTCAAGATTCGGCATGGTAGATAATCTTGTAAGGGTCATTGTTGACTATGAAATAGTTTCATTCTTCATTGTTTCCTTCTGGTACCGTTCTTGGAATGAGATCTCTGCACAGAAATTCCTTATAATAGATAAAGAGGGGACCCAGATTCTTAAGACGGCTATGTGCCAGGTACTGAGGTGGATACACGCCCGTATGTTTTATCTTATCTTTCCAGACATTAGCAACATTTCATAAGTGAAGAAACTCTAATGCAGGAAGAAACTTGGCTGAAATGTACGTATCTAGTGTAATCTGTCAGTCAGGGCCCAGCAAGAAAAGCACAAACTCTAGATATTTGAAATAGAAGAGATTTAATGTAGGGAATTGGTTACAGGGTGAGCCAGCTCAGGGATGAACCATGACCGGATGAACCATGACCGGATGAACCATGACCCTGAGGCTGGGTGGTCCCGAGACGGAGACAGTGTTATTGGTGTTTGGGGCTCTGGGTTACTATAAAAAAGCTGTAACTCTGACAGAGACTCCAGCAGGGGCTGGGGGTGTGACACGAGCCCCTGCCTGAGTCAGAGGGAGGGAGGGAGGAAGGGAGGGAAAGAGAGATCCGGGCATGTGTATACCCTGAAATACAGATACATATCTTCTGGGCTCTTCCTTCCTTCTGCCCTCCAGTCTCCTCTAAGCACATCTCGCTGGTCGAATCAGATGCCTGATGACAACAGGAGCCTGGGAAAAGTTGTTCTTACCCCGCACCCCTCCAACCCAACCTCTCCCCTGTTACACATAGCAGAGCAAGGTCATGGAATCTATCTGACGATAAATGGCCTAGGATCATCTTAGCTAATAGCAGTAAGAGTGATGATAATAGCAGAATCATATTAATAGCTACAATTTACTACAGGTAGATTATGACTGTGTGCCAGCCACTGTAGAAATTCTCAGCTCCCATTTTCTCATTTCATCCTTGTAATAACTCTATGAGTTAGGTTCTCTCCAACTCCTATTTTATAGTTGGGTAAACCAAGGCTTGGAGAAGTTAAACACTGCCCAAAGTCATAGAGTTAGTAAGTAGAATCTGGATTCATATCCAGTTTGGTCTGACTTCCCAGCTTTGTTCAAGTGCTGGCGACATTGAATTAAAATATTTGTATATTTAATACATGACTAATGGCAGGATAGATATAAAATGAGATTGTGACTATCAGGTTTGGTTCCCAGAAGACACTCTGGCCATGAACCCATGAGCTGATGGGGGCTCCAGTGAACCTAGGGCAGCAACCACTTGTCACCAGTCATAGCTGATTCCCTGGCTGTGTCCCAGCCTTGAGTCTTCCGAGTGTCTAAGCAGCTTGGAAGAGCGAGCGGCCAGGACAGAAGCCAGGGTTGTTGTGAGGATTGCATTGAGTGAGGTAAGGTGATGAGGAAGTGCTTTGTGAATCACGGAGCACTCTGTGAATGACAAGTGACACTATTACAATGGACCAAAGCCTTCATTTTCCGAGGGGCTTTGATTTGCACATTATCATTTTGGCTCTTATTTTGAATATGATTTGAAATATGGCAATAATTGAATAGCAAAGACTTTGTTCGGTGCAGAAAAAAAAAATCACCTGAATAGCCAGTGTATAGACCTTCTCTCCTGTTTCAGCCTCTGCACTGGGCACTGTACACTCCTTTCCTGCAAAGAGCTTTGCACCTGGTGAGGAAGGGTCACCAGGTGACGGTGATGTGTGCCGCCATCCATGTAGGTACAGCATAGGGAAATGATGGAGAGCAGGAAGGATTTGCTGACTCTATCTGGAGCCAGAGGTGTCTTCCTAAACTAGGGCTCTAGGAGAGAGGAGGGAGGGAGGGACTTTCCAGGTAACAAGCTCTGCATGTGGCAGGTGCAAAGGCCTGCCATGCTTCAGCATGTTGTGGCAGAAGGTAGGTTGGGGAGGTGGGGGTGGTCTCCGCTGTGGGGCCTGATCATGGAGAGCGTTCTGTATTGGGCCAAGGAAGTGGAACTTTTTTTTTCCTTTTTCTTTTTGAGGTGTCATTGCCCTCCATCTGCAGGGTGCGCTGTGATCTACAGCAAACATACTTGTAGTTGACAAGTTGGGTTTGGTACTCGCTGCAGGGAGTGAGAGCACGCACCACGGAGAGCCTTGGGGAGTCTCATTAAGAAAGTGTTAGAAGGACTTAGTCTAGAATTTGGGCTTTGGTTGGGTGACTTTGGGGGGAGGGTCAGAGGGAGCCGGCATTGGCTGTAGACTGAAATCTGTCAGGGAAAGGGGACAGTTCTATGATTGGGTATTTGAATAAATTTAATCTAGATGGAGGTAACACTAGAGTGGGATGAAAGATGTAATTGATAGAGTTTCAGCAGCCTCACATGAGCCACGAGAGGGGGATGTGTGTTTTGTGGTTTGCATGGTGGCCTGTTTTTTTTTGTTTTTGTTTTTTTACAATTTTCCTTAGAAAAATTGTAAATCAGTCTTTTTCTGCTTCACTTCTTCTTGGTCCCAGGAAGCTGGCCTGGTTTTGGTGTTGTGTGAGATTGGTTAAGCCAAGCAGAGAACAAAATGGCCTGGCTAGGAGTGCCGGACCAGCTGCCAGCAGCCTGACATCCTAGCTGATGGTACCAGTCCAGCTCCTGGATGTCAGGGCTGCTCTTCTGTTTCTGGGAAAGCAGGAGCGAGCCCAGGGAGCGGGGCAAGTCAAGGTCTCATCTGCTTTTGCATAGCTCCTTCAGGATGATGTGGCATCTCGAGCGCCAACTCTCCCTTGCATTCACTGTGACTTGGGATGAATTTCCTCCCTCTCTGAGACCAGCTTTTCCCTCTAGTGATGGAAGGGCTGAGGCTGGATGGTCTTTGAGTTTCCTTCCCCAAGAGCTGAGATCTCATGATCCTATTTCTAAGAAATCTGTAACGCCTGGGCATTACAGAGTAGTGAGAAGAGGACCATGAGGACACGCCGGGCCCACTGCGCACAGCTCTCCTGGAAAGGCCAAGACCACTTGTAGCTCGGGGTGGGGCAGTGGGTGTGATGGAGATGTGTCGTTTGCCTCTTGACTTATATTCATCCCGTTCCTGGCAATAATTCTCCTCTCCCCTTCCCTTTCCATCCATTCCTGTCCTCACCCTTCCCTTTCTCTCTCTCTCTTTGTTTGTTTGTTTGTTTTTTTTTCTTAATCAGTAAGGGAATTTATTGGTTTATGAAAATCAGTAGTCAGAGAACAGGTCTCCTAGGCTCCCAGCGTGGGCTGATTAAAGACTCAATGGTTCCACGCATTCTAGCTTCTTGCTCTCTTCCTGTCACTCCCTTATATTGTTGGCTCTGCTTCCATCATGTTTCCAATCTCTGGCGTCAGTGCTAATCCCACCTTTCTCTCTTGATGGGTGAGCAAATGACTTCTGATCACCACTGGGGAGATCTGGGGCACGTGCCTACTCCAGAACCATCCCTGAGCCACGGCAGTGGGAGCATGGATATGCTGATTGAGTTTAAAGTGCACTGAAAGATGCATTCAGCCAGACTGAACCGGGGCCCACTCCCAGAGCTGACGGCTGGTCCGATCGCAAGCTGTATGGGCTGGCTGTGGGGAAGAGGTCTCCAAGAAAAATTTGGGATAGTGCTTAACTGGAAGCATTGTGAATGCCAACTGAGGAGCCAAACTAAAATTCTGGGTTGCCCTCCTCTGGGATGCTCATGGAAATAGAAGTTGGGATTGGTGGAGCCTTCGATGCTCTGAGATGCCCATCAAGCCCCACGCTGCCTCTTTGTTTCTCAGGGTCCTTGACTAAACATGGCCTTACTCTCTCTTGGTCTCCATTGCCTCTGTTGTCCGATGGGGAAGGAACGGTGCGCTCCCAGCTCTGTAGGGCTGTGTGTCTTTATCCTCCCATCCAAGGACTGTGTGTTTGTTACAGGATACAGGGCGGTCCTCCCAAGGGGGCTGGAAGCCCTTTGTTTTTGGAGACACTGCACACTGGATCTGTGGAGGGGTCCATGTGCTAGGGGAGCTCTCAACAGGTCAAGAACAGAGAACACACTCAGGGCTCTGCAAACAAAGGAGTTTTTACCCCAGCCTCTTAAAGCTTTTCTGGTAAGGCATGGCTTGCCTTCCTTGCAACCATGGACTCTCTCTGCTGCTTCTTCCCTGTTTGCCTTCATCCCCGGGGATGGTGGTGGGAACAACACACACCGAGAAGATGGGCAGCACCTGTGCATCCAGAACACGGATGCTTTCAAGCAGCTCAAGGAATAGCTGCCAGAACAAGGCCGTGATTCTAGAGTCACAAGGAGTAGAAGGCAAGGCAACTATGTTCAAAGCTCAGCAGCCCTCCAGAGGAGGATGGGAGCATCCGGATAGGGGTGCCATGGCCAGGACTGGTGCAGAAAGAAAGCAGCCGGCTGATGTGGGAGATTGGAGTCTCAGCACCAGTGGCCAAGTAAGGTGGCCATATAGGAAATTCTGGGATAGGCAGAGGGTTGGGTTCCGGGGAACCCCAGTGATGTGGAGCTGCACACACACTCCCGTTCCACTTTGTAACCCAGTGGCCTTGGGCATCTCTCTCTGAATCTCCATGTCCGCATCTGTAAAGTGGCGGAGAAGATCCTCCGGGGTGTCTGGCTTGGGTCCCTCACATCCTTCTCTGTGGACCCCACATTCTCTGGTCTTTGCAGGAATCTTCACCCCTATCCTACTTTGATCTTTGTGGATACAGCTCCAGAGGCCTGAATTTCACCCTGGCTGGTGCGGGGAGGTGACTGTGGCTCTTGCCTTTTTCCACCCAAACCCCACATCCTCTGGTTCCTTCTGGGGACTCCCCCTTGTCTTTGTTCACCAAGCTCTGTGAGGGTGAGCAAGTTCTAGAGACTCAAAGAAGCCTAGTTTCTAAGCCTCAACTCTGGACTGAAAGGGGTCCTGCTCTTACACACACCCCGATGGTTTCTGAGGAGCATCATCGAACATCCCCTGGCAGCCCCCATCAGGACGGACAAGCCCAACATCGTGTGGGTGACGAACACCCCCTGTTACAGCAGCAGCCTGCCCTGCCTCGTTCCGATTCCGGTTTGGATAATTTACCTTGCGGCTCCAGGATTTTCTCCAGCATAAGCAGGGATGACTCACATTATTGCCCTAAAACCCCACGGAAATGTATCACCGCTCGCCTCCTTCCCAGTGCGATAAATCTGATTATAACTTGTAGATGGCCACTCGTGGCGGTGCCGCGGTTTAAAATGCACTGAAAGATTCATTCAGCTAAATCAAAGTTGTCAGGTGGATCGCCGCAGGGACTTCTCGTTGCAGACACAAGTTGTGTTCCGTCGGCTGTAGCCTTGTGGCGGCTTTCAGACTGCGGCTAGGAAATAAATCCATTAATCAGTATGGACCGCCCGGACTCACGCCGCTAGGCTGTGGGCTCCACGAAGGCACAGGGTATGTCTTGGTTCCCTCGCTTGCCTCTTAGTGCCTGGCATAACATACACTTGATAACGGAAATATACCCTTGATAACAGACTCTGCATTTTCATTTTAACGTTATATTCTTAAAAAAAAAAAATAGAATTGTCAGTGATCACAGGGGGAAATGACCTCAGAGAGCCTCTCTTATAGTCCCTGAGTGAGAGTCCTGAGGCCCAGAGAGGGACAGTGATCTCTCCTAGGTCACACAACAAGACCCCATGGCAGAGCTGGACGTGAAGCCTGGCTCCTGACGCCCAACCCAGGCCTCTGGTTCTCTTTTGTGTTTTTCTTGGCAGCTCCTGTCAAAGAAGGATGCTAGGAATTCCATTCGGCCTTTATTTTAGTGTTTTACAGTCTCTTCTGAGTAATAAGGTCGGCTTGTTTATTAAGTTCAGCTTCAAAGTAGGTCAGCGATTTTATTTCTGTGCATGGGCCATTAGCATTCTTAAGTGAGAACACTTTTTTTTTTTTAACTGAGAAAATATCCTCTCTGTGGATGAGATGCTCCACGTCTGCCTGTTTCCTAAGCTGTGTCAGATCCTTTTAGATGGCAAAGCCTCTGTGAGGGACCCCGGCAGGCTTCTCAGTGGAGGCTGAGGCCAGATGGGAGGGACAGGGAGGGGAACCACGTGAGCTCTGAGCCGGAAGGGCAAGGTGATTTCCGAAGGCTTCTCCAGCTAGTGGTCACACTGAATTGAGGTCTGTGGTGTGCGTTGTTGGAGTTAGTTCTCTGAAAAACCCCAAACACTGGCTCAGAGGGTTGAACGCAACGTCAAGAACTCTCTTGAATCTCTTGTGACGCACGTGCCTTCCCAGATCCGGCCACCCAGTGGCCAAGCTGGGGGAAGGGTGTCAGGGTCTAGCTCTTGCTGCTGCTTTCAGGGAGAAGGATCAGGGCGCGCTCCGGTGGGGAGCTGGGGAGGGGGACAAGGGTGACACGAGGCCTCATCTATTTAGGGCTGCTCCTGAGGGTAATATCAATTTTACATTTTTAGCAATGACCTGAATTGTTTCATGCGCTCACTCCTTAGTCAATGGTTTTACCCTAAATGGGGCTGGTAAGACAATAAAAAAAAAATGGTTTCTATGGACAGTTCCTCTTGAGGTACCGTGTCTGACACAGCGAAGGCCGCAGAAGCCTGACCGGCTGCATCCTCGTGTTGTGGCGACTCTGTGGAAGGGGAGAAAGGCCCGGATGTAAACAGCCAGGAGTGCGGGCCACGGTGAGCTGATTAGGCCCCCGACAGCGTTTTCCCCACATCGGTCTGTTCTGTGCCCACTTTCATAATTTCTTTCCCTTATCTATTCTCTTATTTAACACTAATGCTAAAAAAAAAAAAAAAAAAAAAAAAAAAAGAAAGCACATTCCTTGATCTCTCAAATGAGAATTCATATTCATATCATTATAATCATTACATTACAATAGTGAAAGGAAGTCTGGTAGGTTTCTAATGCAAACTCAAGTCCGTCTTCAACTGTTACACTAATGTATGGGTCAGCGCCCATTGGGGTGCCCCTGACGGAGTCGCGTGTGTACCACTGGTGTGTACCACACTTCGGAACGTGTCAGGGAGGCTTTCCCAAACAGACGAAATATTAGCAAGGCCTTGAAGGATGAACTCTCCGAGCCAGTGCATGCCGCCTGTGGATAATCCTAGTGATTCTGTGCAAACACATGGAGTGTCTGAATACACAAGTAAGAGGTGATGTCGTGGCCCCTGGGGACTATGCTTTCTATTGATGTTTAGGTAGTTGGCAAAATAAACCTCATGAGATTAGATTTCTCCTTTGTTACTGCTTTGATTTTGTGCATTGAACTCCATGATTTCGAGGAAGTTGTTGGCTTCCTCTCTGCAGGGGTCTCTATGAGCATTAGAAGTCCTCCAAGCCTGGAGGACACGGGTGAGCAAGGCCTTTCGCTCCTTCCTTCCTTCCTTCATGTGTTCATTCCCTGCTACCTCCAATGCCTGGTCCGCAAGACTGGAGACTGGAAACGCATGCAGAATTACCACATAAAGGGCAGAGTGTTTGAGGAATCACGGAGATGCCCTACATGTTGTCATTGTACAGGAAATGAAGGAGGTAACGCACTGTTCTCAAACTTGGTTGCACATTGAAAAAAACCTGAAGTGTTAAAAAAAAAAAAAAATGCTGGTGCCTAGGTCTCACCCCAGAAATTCTGATCTGATAGGTAAAGGTTGGAAGCTGGACATCAGATGCTTTAGAACTCCTCCACGCGCTTCTCGTACACAGCTGTGTGCGAACCACGGGTACAACCACTAAAGGTCTTTTTTTAAAAGAGTAGCATAGGGGCGCCTGGGTGGCTCAGTGGGTTAAAGCCTCTGCCTTCGGCTCAGGTCATGATCCCAGGGTCCTGGGATAGAGCCCTGCATTGGCCTCTCTGCTCAGTGGGGAGCCTGCTTCCTCCTCTCTCTCTGCCTGCCTCTCTGCCTGCTTGTGATCTCTCTCTCTGTCAAATAAATAAATAAAATCTTTAAAATAAAATAAAAGAGTAGCACAGCCTAATCCAAAGGGCCTTTGGTCAAATGGTACTTGGTACCGTGTAAGAAATGGCCAGGCAGGGCAGGGTCCAAGCTGTTTGACATTCAGGTGTGGGTACAGCCCAGCCCTCCTAGAGGACTCCTGGGGAGCTTCCAGCCCTGCAGGGACTTCCTATTTCTTAGGAGGGGGACTCATTTCATGCTGCTTGTCTGCAAAGGAACTGGTTACTTTAGCTTTTGAATTGACCAAAATGCTCCCACATCAACCTTCTGGGCAGAACACCTATGGTTTGGGGTCAGTCTTGAGTACATCTTAGCTGTTGGGAAACCTCACTGAGCTTTCCAGTCAGGAACGTGCAGAGTTACATTTCCTTTCCCCCAGGGGAATCAAAGGTAGGAGAGGAAATGCAGGGGCCCATTTTAAGAGAACATTAAAGGCCTTCAAGCTGTGAAGAGCTCCCTAGGAAGGATGCCTTCGAGATCAGTTCTTTAAAAAAAAAAAATGTTAATACCTTGGAGGATCACAACATTAAACCTGTTTGTCCTTTGGTGTATGTGACTTTAATCAGATTGCTTTCCTGATTAAGATCTAGAAGAGGTTTTAGGCAAGGCTTTTATTTTTTTTTTTTAAGCTTTGTTATTACTTATATGTGTTTTTCTTCAATGAAAAATGAGAGCAATTTCGCTGAGACCATCAATGTGCCCTACCGAATAGGCCGAGGTATATCTTTGTAGTAGGGCAAGCTTTCAAATGCACTTCTCATTTCATTGCGCATATGACTACAAAGGTGAGTTTTAGGCCTTTTCCTTCATTTTATCCCACCGCATTAAGAAATAAAGAGACAGATTTGAAGGCTAGCTTTTCTTCGTAAATGATGCTGTATGTGCTAGAACATTTGAATTCATGTTTCCTTGGTGGAGACACCTCTGTCCTACCCTGCCCTGGTATCTGTGTTCCACTGAGTCCTATCTGGGCAAACATCCGTCCATAGTTTGGTGACTGTTTCTTCACCAGGTATATCCTTTTTGAAGTAATGGCAAACTAATGCCTTCATGGGTATCACTGTCCTATCATATCTGGAATAAATATACCAAATGGCCAGATGTTAATTCCCTTGTTTGCTTACCGCTGCAAAAAAGAAAGCACTGGGCTTACCAAGTGCTCCAACATGTCTTTAAGTGCATTAAAATGTCTCCTTTGAGGGCATTCTTCAGGAAAAGTAGGGTGCCTCTTTTTGCTTTTATCTCAAATAGACTCAGCCAAGTCCTCCCCAGGCTTCTGCCTGGTTGGTGTGCTGTAATTTCAAAGGTGATTCTGAAACCGATCTTGAAGGAAGCTGTAAGCATTGTGTGTGTGCATTCGTCGGTGCCTCTTGATGCTCACTTGTAGCCAAGACTTCTCCCTTTTTTAGTCCCCAAAACGTCTGGTAAAATTCCTTCCCATTTATAATTACTTATGGAGTATGTATGCAGTATTAGTCACATATCACCCCCAAACGTGGTTGCTTAAACCAGCAAGGATTTATTTTTCTCGGAGGCATGGGGTCGGGATGGTGGCGCAGCATCATGGGGTGAGTCTAGCTTGGGGCTCTCACAGGCCGCAGTCATCTCGAGTCTAGTCCGCGGGGAGATCTGCTCCCAAGTTCACACACTCACATGGCTGCTGGACGCCTTCAGAAGATCCTCTGAAAAGAGGACTCCCGTGGCTGTTGGTCTCAGAGCCTCATTAGCTATTGGCTGAAGTTATCATTTCTTTGGGAATGTGTGGCTGTCTGTAAGACAACTCGCAACAGGGTAGAGAGAGGAGGGGGGAGGAAGGGAGAAAGGAAGAGGAGAGAGAAGCAGCAGGAGGGAGAAGGGAAGGAAAGAGGAGGAGAGAGTAAGGAGAAGGGAAAGAAAGAGAGGGAGGGGAATAGAGAGATACACAAGGAGAGAAAAGGACAGGGCAAAGGACAGGCTTTCTGTGATGGAATCTCAGTAGTACCAAGGTCATGTCACTTTTGCAGTCTTCCTTTTGTTAGAAGTGAACAAGAGGCCTAGCCCACTTTCAAGGGGTCAGTCAGTGTTACACAGGAGCATAGATATCAGAAAAGGAAAGCAGAGACTTTCCACAGCAACTGGGGTCTCCAAGCACCACCAAAAAAGTGACGGTCATTTGCAGATACGGTTCGGGATTTTCTGGCACAAGAGATACTGAGTTTCAGCTCTTTACAGCTCTATAGTAACAAAGGCCGTATATTAAGTATCTAAGTATATTTTACACATCCCAGATGGACAGCTGCTTAATAATGAAGCACTGATTGAATTTGGGGTAATACTGCCATCTTCTTCCCTGTCAAGTCCAATGAAGGGATTCTGAAGGACAGGGCCACCTTGGACACATGCCTCTCGGGTTATAGGTTCTGGATTTTACTATCTTACATCTTTTTAATAGTTTTGAGCATATGCTTCCTAGTTCCCATTTTTAAGCAACTATCCATCATCCGGATTGAAAACACAATTTTAAAAGTATTATGCCTCTGAAAAATAAATGAAAAGTGCCACTAAAACTTGCAAAACAAAACAGACATATTTTTTCAGCATTTCTGTGTTACTGAAAAATGCTCTATGGCAGGAAATAGAACCAAATATAGTTAAATGTTTGCCAACTGAATGTTTGATTGAACACAATTTTGTCAGGAACCTGAACTGATTTGTGAGTGCTGATGAATTTGAGTACAGTAAAAAAAAAAAGTAAAAAATGCATGTGGGTTTGACTTATAACTGGGAGAATGGATGACTTGAACCTTGTCAAAATTAAAACTTCGGCGCTGTGAAAGCTCCCATGAAGACAGTGAAAAGACAGGCTACAAAGTGGGAGGAAATATTTGCAAATCATGTATGTACAAAGGACTAGTATCAGGATGCCTGGTTGGCTCAGTGGGATAAAGCCTCTGCCTTCAGCTCAGGTCATGATCCCAGGGTCCTGGGATCGAGCCCCGCATCGGGCTCTCTGCTCAGCGGGGAGCCTGCTTCCCCCCACCGCCCCCCCAACCCTTGCCTGCCTCTCTGCCTACTTGTGATCTGTGTCTGTCAAATCAATAAATTAAAAAATCTTAAAAAACAAAAAACCCCAAAACACAAAGGACTAGTATCTACACTACATAAAGAGTTCCGAAAACACAACGCACTGTATAGCAGAACAAAAACAACAGCACCAACCAGCCAAACCAAAACCAACAATTCAATTAGAAAACGGAAAAGTTCGGAGCAGACGTTGCACTCAAGAGGATAGGCAGATGGCACGTAAACCCATGAAAAGATGTTTCATATCAGTAGTCATTAGGGGAGTCCAACTTTAAAACCACAGTGCCGTATCACGGCCATACCAGGATGGCTGAGACAAAATGGGAGCACCACATATTCCCGAGGATTCAGAGAACTCCGATCCCTCATTCATTGACGGCGAAAGTATAAGGTGGCTTCGCCCTCTGGAGAGCAGTCTGGCAGCTCCAGGTTTCACAGGACCTAGCGGTTGCATTCCTGGCCATTTATTCCAGAAATGAAAGAAAACCAGAAGAAGGAAGGAAGAAGAAGGAAAACCAACAGTCATACAAAGTATATAATCATGATCATTCACAGAAGCCTTATTTTGTAGTAGCTAAAAACCAAAACAACCCAGGTTTTTTTTTTTTTTTAAACCAGGTGAATGGTTAACTGTGGTACATTGTACTATGGAATCCTACTCAGCAATTAAAAAAAAAAAAAAAAAAAAGAATGAATTGTGGCTGTGTGCAATGACCTGGTTCTATCTTCAGGAAATTATAATGAGTGAAGGAAGCCAATCCCCAAAGACTATGGGCATTTTTTAAATGTCAGAATTTTAGAAATAGAGAATGGGCTCGTGGTTCCCAGGGCTTGAGAATAAGGTTGGGGGTGGTGAGGAGGGAGGTGAGCACGGTTATAAAAGAACAACATGAGGATTCCTTTTGGTGGTGGAAATGTGCTATATCTTGACTTTTTCAGTGTCAATGTTCTGGTTGTAATATTGTATGATAGATTTTTTTTTTTTTTTTATGAATGACAGCTTTATTTTTTACACTTAAAGGCTGATGAGAAACCATTGCTAATCCTATTAAACTCCAACATCTCAATTGGGAAGGATAACTATATTGACTCATTAAGTATCATTTAAGTTTTCTACAACACAACTTGGAAGCATCCAGCATGCATATGTAATTTCAGTACAATGGATTCAGGACCAAGTGTACATGTTACGGGCATCAGGGCTAGATTACTAGATTGCTCATTGTTTCCTCCTCCTCCTTTCTCTCCTTTTTTTCTTCCTCTTTGTCCTCTTTGTCCTTGTCATCTTTATCTTCTTTGTCTCTGTCTCCCTCTCCCACCTCTGCTGCCGCTCCTCCTCCTCCTTCTTCCTTTTCTTTTCAATGCATGTGATGATTCATTGGCAATATTTGGTGATGGGCACCATCTTAGTCGTGCTCATGTTTTGGGTTCCAATTAATGATGGATTAATCGTAACATTCTGAACTGTGATCTCGTAGCACATGATGCTTTTACAGTTGGGGACTGTGACGTGGGCATCTGTACTGTAAACCTTTGCCCTGTGAGGGACATTGGAGGCCCTCCTTCAGTTGACGCAGTTATGGTTTTGGGGTTGGTGTGCTAAGTGTGGGAGTACTTGGTTTGCTAGTAACTCAGCCAACACTTAACTGCAGAGCTGTTATTCTTCCCATAGAAGCAGATGCCTTTTTTTGGGTAAAGATTTAAGTCTATAATTTGGAGCAGTCAAGCAATATATATCAGGTATTAACCTAGGGCCTGAATATGGTTCGATTAATGGCAAAGGAGTTTGATTTCTTTTCCTGGCAATATCTAATAAAAAATCTCTTGGGGGAGGAGATTTAAAAGACTGATGAGCACGACCCTGGATTGCCAATCACATATCATCGGCATCCACAGTGGCTTTCTTAGCATGACTTGAATAAATTTTTGCATCATCTAGAATTGTGGTCACATATCAGAAAGCAGACTCCAACATCTGATTTATAACTCTCGGCTCCTGTTCTGTAATCCCTGTATCTTTCAGGATTTGTACCGTAGTCTGTGCCTCTTTTGGCATGCACTTGGGAGAAGCTATCTTGCCAGACTCCACGGTCAGACTTTGCAGGCTCAACCACCCACATTAATGTATTTCAGTCCTGCTCTTGATGCAGGTCCTTTGCCTAGACTGGTTTTTTCCAACCCCTGGTGTTCTTGGAAGCAGGATATTTGGAAGCAATATGATCCTCACCCTTGCATGATAGGGTTTTTTTTTTTTTTAAGATTTGTTTATTTTAGGGAGGACAGGGGGAGGGAGTGACAGTGAGATCAAGCAAGCAAGTGAGCAGTGGGGAGGGGTTGAGAGGGAACGGGAGAACATCTTAAGCATATTCTGCACTCAGCCTGGAGCCTGACTTCTGGCTTGAACTCACGACCTGAGCCTAAACCAAGAGCCGGATGCTTAACAGACTGAGCCCCACCCAGTATGCCCCTCGTGCACAAAGTTATCATTGGGGAAGCTGAGTAAAAGATACATAGCATCTGAGTGAAATAAGTCAATCAGCAAAAGATAATTATCATATGATCTCTCCGATATGAGGAATTTGAGAGACAAGGCAGGGGTTGTAGGGGGTAGGGAAGGGAAAAATGAAACAAGATGGGATCGGGAGGGAGACAAGCCATAAGAGACTCTTAATCTAATGAAACAAATGGAGGGTTGCTGGGGCATGGGGGTGGGGGTGTAGGGAGAGGGTGGCTGGATTATGGACATTGGGGAGGGTATGTACTACGGTGAGTGCTGTGAAACGTGTAAGCCTGATGATTCACAGACCTGTACCCCTGGGGCAAATAACACATTGTATGTTAATAAAAATAAAGATATATAGCAGCTGTTATTTGTTAGAATTGGTATAAATCCATAATTATCTCAAAATAGTTTAATTAAAAAAATTAACACCGATGCTTAAAGTGGCAAGCTGGGTTCCTGGGGTCCTTCTGGGCAGGGATGAGCAGCCCCTTTCTGAGGTAGTGTGTGCTCTGCTCAAGGCTTCTTGTACTGCTGAGTTTTCTGATAATATCAAGCCACCAATTCTTCTGACTCCTCTCTACTCCCAAAATATTCTTCACTCCAAACTTTAATGGGAAAAAAAAAAAAATCAGATTCCCTGACAGAAGAAGAGTCTCTGGCTTTTGCACCGACTCATTCATTCAATAAATACTTATGAAGTGTTTACCATATGCCCAGGATCAAGGCAGGTGCTGTGAATAAGATACTGAAAAATATCAACGTGGCCTCTGCCCTGGTGACGCTTACATTGTAGTGGAGGAGGCCGGCGTGAATGGTCACACAAAATGTAACTGCCCTGAAGAAGCATGTCTGAGAGCTCCTGGGGAGGTCTGGAAATATGGTTTGAACTGAGCTGTGGAGAGTAAGCTAGGTGGAGCAGGGAGAAGAGGAAAGAGTGTAGGCAAAGGTCCTGAGGTAGAAAGGCTCACAACACATTAGGAATATTTGAAAACAGACCTATGTGTCTGGAGCCTGAGCAGCAGGAGGGCCAGTGGTAGGAGATGAGGCTGAAGAGGCCGCGGGGCCCTGTCCCTCATGGTGCTTGAGGCCACGTAATAGAATATAGTTGTTACTTTAGGAAGATCAGGTTAAGACAGGACGCAGAGTGGAGAATAGATCTGAAGAGGGAAGAAATAGAAGCAGGGTTAGAAAAGCTTATACATATCATGCAAATGGGTGATAGGAAGCTCTTCCCTTTTTGTTGATTGAAATCTAACAGCACGGCAAAGTACATTGGCTTTAATATATGAAAGGATGTTAGACTTGCTTTTGATTTTCATCCTAATTTGAGACTCTGGGATTTTTTTTCCATACGCAGTCATATAGTCTATGAATAACGAGAGCATTATTACTTCCTTTCCAATCTTAAAGTCTTTCATGTCTTTTTCTTACCCCATGGCCATGGCTCGAGCATCCAGTAAAACTGGGGAGATTCAGGGGAAAGTATTTACTATTTACCATGGATTGTGATGTGAGGCCATGTTTTGGATGCTTGTTATCAGATTAAGGAACTTTCCATTCTCCTCTTAGCTTGTTGACAGTTTTATTGTGGATAGGGGCACCTTGGTGGCTGAGCAGGTTAGGCAGCTGTCTTCCACCCAGGCCATGATCCTGGGGTGCTGGGATCGAGCCCCGCGTCAGGCTCCCTGCTCAGTGGAGAGCCTGCTTCTCCCTCTCCTTCTGCCTGCTGCTCTGCCTACTTTCGCTCTCTCCCTGTCTGTCAAATAAATAAATAATATCTTAAAAAAAAAAAAAAAAGAAGTTTTATCGTGGATAGATTCCGACTTTCGTCAGATGCTTCCTTGGCATCTCTTGGGATTGTTGCATGATTTTTATCTTTCAGTCTGTTAATATGATGAGTTATACTGATTAATTTTCTAATATTAAACTGATCTTGTATTCCTGGAATGAACCCACTGTGGTCACGATCTATTACTCATTTTATGTATCCCTGGATTTGGTTTGCTAATATAATGTGTAGGCTTTTTATCTCTCTGTTCATGAGAGAGATTGGCCTGGAAGTTTCTTTTCTTATGATATCCTCGTAAGGTCTTGGCGTGACAGTTATCCTAGGCTTGTCAAATGAGCTGGGAAGTATTTCTTCTGCATTCTTTGAAAGAATTTGTGTAAAGGTGGTATTCCCTTGAAACCTTTTCTACATATAAAAATGCAAGCTTCTTTTAGAATTTTGTCCCTGGGAGGCGTTCTGTCTAGAAACTGTGTCACTTTGTCGATCACCTCAGAAGTTGCTCTGTATTTCTCTGGGTTAACCTCTGTCTGTGGTTAAGAAGCACATGACAGAGGTGTTAGAAACATCTAGAATAGTGCCTGATGGGATACCTAGTAAATATGCCCTCTTCTCCCCTTCCATATTCTCTCCTTGCCCCAGAAGTACTGAGGTCCCATGGCCTGTGATGGGTGCCAGCTTGAAGCCACTGCTCCAGTTCTCAGAGCCCAGTGTCCACCTGCTTGAGTCAGAGTTATGGCCTCTGGTCTGTGAGGCCTCAGTGGCTCATGGTCTATGAGACCTTTCCGTGTTCTTGTGTTCAGAGGCCTTTCCCAGAGCGCGGCTCTCTAGGCCTGCTAACAGCAGCTCTGTCTTCCTGCTGAATGGGGCAGAAGGCAGGGGCAGCCCAGGTGGGGCTGGCGGTGGGGGTGGGGAGGTTGGAAGAAGCCATGTTTTTCAGATCCCTTTTATAAAGGGGGCATTCACGTCTTAAACTCTCCCCTACAAACTGAGCAGCCTGTCCCGAGCCCCTTAATCCGTCTGGACGCCTTTTCCTGACACTTGAGAGCAGTCAAACCTGGTAGTCATTTTGGCTGTTTGAGCCGCTTAGAGCCCAGTACCTCCTCTCCCTGTTCCCACCCTGCACCTGACACCCAGGGGTATGCTGAGGAGAGAAATTGGCAAAATAACAATATCTCTAAAGCCCCGCCCCTTTCCTTTGCTCTCTCTCTCTCCTGTGGCTGGTAACATAGCAACTGAGGGACCTGCCTGGACTCAGGTGGCCCTGAATTGCCTCTTTCTCTCCTCCCTCCCTCCCTCCCCACCACCCAGCTCCCCCTCTCCTCCAGCTCTTCTCAGACCTGTTCTGTGAAGACGGCCCCCGGCCCCTGTGTTTCCCCCTGGTGCTCGTGGAGGGTGCGTTGCCCATCCCCGTGGGAGATTGGCGGTTCCCGTGCAGCTTCATGAACCGCAGGTAGCCTGGTGCTGCTCCGATGCCCAGAGCGGAGTTCGTGGGGGGTTTGAAAATGGCGGGATGATCCTTAACGGAGGGGGCTGTGGGCTGGGGAGAGGGACAAGTTGTGGGAGGCCCCAAGGCAGGGGAGAAGGGAATAGCTCACGTTTCACTGGGGGCCCGTCGTGTTAACAGATATTTGCATTGGGTCTTCAACAGGACCCAGTGGGGCGGGATCCGTTACCCTGGCTTTACACATGAAGAAACTGAGGTTCAAGGGAATTAATTGAATGGCCCAAAGTCATAAAAATAAGTGATGGGGGTTCTAAGCCACACTGTCTGTCTGCCTGCCCGGGGTATGGGAAAATGAATATGAACGTGCAAAAGGGTAGAGTCCAGAGTATGGGGCCTTGTGTGCAGAAGCCAGTGCAGTGCCCAGGGATGCTGGGCAGGACGCCTGGAACGGAAACCATGTACGTGGACCAGGCAGGCGTTGTGGAGGTCAGGCAAAGACTGGGGCTCCACAGGTGTGCATGTGCCCAGGACTCACCTGGCTTATTGAATCTTAGTCTTATGTTGGTCCTGGTCCTGGTCCCAGTTCTGGTCCCTTTGCTGCCCCTTCGGTCCAATCAGAGACTAAGTCATGGCCAGTGTCCTAAACCTGTGTCTAGTCCTCTGTCTCTCCAGCCCCATGGCCATTATCCTGGTCCAGACATCATCATCTCCTTCTCAATGGTGGACATGGTGCCCCCTGACTCTGATGTCTCTCCTTCGGACCTGTTCTTCTCCCGGCACTCAGGAATCGTCCAGAAAGAACAGGCACATACATCACGTGACTCCTTACAATGCCTCAGGCTGAACCCCTGGCTCCTCAGGAAGACTCTTCCCTCTCTGGTCCCTGTCGACCTCTCCAGTTGCCTTTGGGCCCTTTCCCCCTCCCCTGACCGTGTTCCAGCAGCCGGGCCATTCTCGTCTCCACACAGGTGCCTCCTTCCCAGCTGCCAGTCAGGCTGTCTCCTTCTCTCACGACTTCATGATTTGATTTCTCCACGATGCCTTCCCTCATGCCCTCCATCTGATTGCCGCCTCCGAGTCCCTCCCTAGGGCTGTTTTGACTAATTACCACGGACTCAGTGGCTTAAAACATAAAAACTCATTACGTCCCGAACATGGAGGAGGTCAGAAGTCTATGGTGGGGCAGCGCGGCTGCATTTCTTCAGTTCTGGGGGAGGGTCTCTTCCCTTACCTCCTGCAGTCTGTGGAGGCTGCTTGGATTCTTCGGGATGGCCCCTTCCTCTGTGTTGGAAACCAGCTGCGCAGCGTCTGCTGGCCCCTCTCTGTCTCTGACTCTTCTGCTTTCCTCAGTCACTTAGATGGAGCCTTCTGAGTCCACTGGGTCCTCCTCCCCAGGCCAGGACACTCTCCCCACTCATGCCTTCATCCCATCTTCGGAGTCACGTTTGCCATAGAAAGTTCTGGGGATGAGGGCACGGACATCTCTCGAGGGCCACCGTTCGTTCTGCGTACCACACTCTTCTGGGTGTCCCCCAGACCCTGGCCTGCCACTGTCCGGCCTTCCTCACCGTATTCTGCAGCTTAGCCATCCCTGCCCCTGTTTCACTCCCCAGTCTCCTAGGTTCGTCTGAGGTGGAGACGATGCTTTGCTTTAACTTCCTGTCTTCAGAACACAGATCTAGCCGCTGGTACTTGTTCATTGAACAGAACACCTCTCTCCCTGGCTCTCGTCTGCCAGGCTTGCTCTCCAGCTGCCCCCGGTGTTGAGAACCCTGGGGGCAGTTCCACACATCGGTCAGACCTGAGGACCAGAGCAAGCTGTCCTCATACCCCAGCGCCACCGGGTCCTAGCTGCATGACCTGGGACAGGATTCTCAGCCTCTGGGCCTCCATTTCGTCACCCGCAAGGTGGAGAGAATTTTAAGATCTTCTGTCAGTCAGGATCTAGGAAGGAAACCGCAGACCGTAGTGGGTACTTCAGACAAAGAGGTGTTTAATTTTTTAAAAGATTTTATTTATTTATTTCGCGGAAAGTGTGTGAGAGAGAACACAACTAGGGGGAGTGGCAGGCAGAGGGAGAAGCAGGCTCACTACTGAGCCGAGAGCCCGACGTGGGGCTCGATCCCAGGACCCCGGGATCATGACCTGAGCCAAAGACAGACGCTTAACCGACTGAGCCACCCAGGCGCCCCAGACAGAGAGTTCCACAAGTGTTGGGAGGATGACAGAGCAAATGTGGGACACTGAGGCGGCCAGGAATTGCAGGAAGCATCTCTCACACGCGGCGCTGTGGTCACACAAAGGGATGGGCGTGTGGAGGAGGGGCCCTGCTGGGCGATACGGAGCAGTACCCTGTAGAAGGTACTGCTTCGACAGGGGCCGATGGGAGATGTCCGCGCATCTCCTTCCCTCTTCCGCATTGCTGGTCTCTGCAGGGAGCCTCTGTAGCTCGGACTGAGCCAAGGCCGTCAAGGGAATCCCTAGTGCAGTGTGTAGAACCCCTGCCCTGGCATCACAGAGCCGCTTCTCACACCGTGGCCTTGGAGCCGAAGGACCGGAGGTGAATAACTAGCACATTCCTTTGGGATGTGGTCTCCCTCACCTGTAAAATGGATACAGTGATAGCGCTTACCTCAGGGTGTGCCAGGAGGAATCAGTGAGCCCCCACGCATAAATCCCGGACTAGAGCCCACACATGGTGCTGGGAGATGATTCGCCTTTGTCCCTTGCCCTTGCTGCCTCCTGCGGGTGTGACAGACAGGGCGTCTCTGGAATCAGAACTTCAAACTGGCCAAGGCCTGATTTCCTTCCACCCAATTCTCCAGAGCCTACCTGCTGGGCAGGGGTGGGGCAGGGGAGGCAGACCGGGCCTGTTCACGGACCTGGACTGTTCCAGGATGAGATACTTCTACAGTGTGGCCTCTGATTCCGAAGGCTTGGGACCCTGGCTCTCCAAGGCCACCCCCCCGGGGCGGGGAGGGGGAGATAGACTCCTGATTCATACTTTCTTAGGACCCTTGGTTAGCTGGCCAGGAAAGAAAGGCTCTTCTAGAATGATTACTCTGTTCTTAATTTTGGGAAGTGGCCCAAAGAAGAGTGATCTCAAAAATATCGAGGCGCTGGGGGAAAAAGAGGAGCCAGGAGCAGACAGAGTGTTACAGATCATGAAATCCCGCCTGGTGCTGAGTCGTTACTGAATGATGCATTTTTTTAAAATGACTTCATTGGTTGCAACACGACTGTGTTAAGTAGACCGAGGCTGAGCTCTTAAATGTATCTGCTTGTGGAAATGTTGGCAGGAGTATACTCTGACATTACTGGGGCCCCTCTTTATCCTGACATGGGAAAGGGAGCGCATTTAATAGAATCTTTGTGTCTCTCTATGGGTAGGGGGGAGTGCAAAACGAGGGCACTGGTTTCCCACTAGCTGCTGGTTGGGAGGTTGGAGATGGTAGTCTGCGCAGTGCACTTAGGATGTGCTGGGACTGCTCTGGGATTCCCGACTCTAGTACCTCATGGGATCCTCTTGGCAAACCTTCCTGCGGGTGTTGCGGTTATCTGTGTCTCTATCTCTAATGGGGTTATCGTCCCCATTTTACAGAAGAGGAAACTGAATCACAGAGAAGTTAAATAACTTGCCCTGGTTTTCCTGATCTCTTACCTTGGGTTTCTCCACAAACGGGCCCTGAGATAATGGTTTGCAAGTCGTTTATCTGGAAATCGAAGAGAACAGTGGTAAAGGGGCGGGGCAGTGAGGCAGGAAAGGAAGAGGCTGGCTTCTCCTGGAGGGTGCATGAGTGGTCGTTCTGGGCAGCCTCTGATGCTCAGGTCCGCTAGAGATCCTTTAAAAGACTAAGTAAAGTGGGCCCGTTGTCCCACCAAGGGTCAGGGAAACTGGGCTATTGTCTGTCCACTAGCTCCTGTTCCCTATTGGGAAAGAGTGGTTGCAGGGAGTGGTAATACCCTGGCATGCCCAGTCTGCCCCACAGTGGGTCCAGCAAACCCTGGAAGCTGTAGGAAGCTTCTAGGCTGGGGCATGTTGATGCTGGGGTTAGGAAGTCACTGATGCATGGCAGTATTATCCACTGAAGCTACAAGTGACCTCGAGTTAAGTCAGGAGAACATGGCCTGGGTGCCCCCACAATCTGCTGCAGATGGGGTAGAGAAGGTAGCTCAGCCATAGGGAGAAGTTGCTTAGAATCCTCAGAAGTAGAAATGTTTATGCCAGAAAAGGGAAGAATAAATGCTCATAGGTGGTCCATGTCCTCAAATCCCACCCTGGGGAGGGAAAAACTGCCGGGATGCTCTGACTCCACGATCCAGCTCACCCTAGAGCAGGCCCCGTGATGGGGCCTGGGGATCCAAGCCCACATAGCTTGGTGTTTGCTCTCGAGAAAGATCTACCAGCAAGTCGTCTCCATGTGCTGTACAAGTTCTGGGATGAACTTGTGCTCAGGGAGCCCTGAAGGGCCTGTCCACTCCAGAGGATGCTGTTGGTGTGCCCAATGCATGTCTCCCTCCCCTGCCTGGTGCACCCAGCCCCTGGCTGCCAGGAGTGTGGCTGCCGACGGCTCCCACCTGCCCCCTCTACTAGCTTGAATATCGATTGTTCCCCTGCGAATTCAGGTTCTTCCTAGAGCCTCAGAACGTGACCATGTTTGGAAATGAGGGTCTTTGCAGATGTAATTTATTCAGTTAAAGTGAGGTCATGCTGGGGAAGGGTAGGAGCTCATCCAGTGTGATTGGTGTCCTTATCACAAGAGGGAAATGTGCACAAAGAGACACAGACACACAGGGGAGAAGCCACGTGAAGACAGAGGCGTGACACATCTGTAATCCAGGGAAGATGAACGTCTGCTGGCAAGCACCAGAAGGTAGAAGAAGAAGGAAGGACTCTTTCCTGGAGGCTTCGCAGGAAGCATGTCCCTGTTGGCACCTTGAGTTCAGACTTCTCACTTCTAGAATGGTGGGGTAATAGAATTCTGGTGCTTTAAGCCACCCAGTTTGTAGTACATGGTTATAGAAGCCCTAGGAATCTACTACAGTCTTCCTGGGGTAAGTGTCCTCAGCCACATGGAGACTGCTTGGCTGAGGGGCTGGGCCCGCACCCTAGAGTAGCCTAGAGCCAGTTAATGACACAAGTGTGCAAATGGCTGACCTCCTCTCCATGGGGGACAAGGGAGTTGGTGCATTGTGTGCTCCAGAGCTCCCCTGGCTGGGGTCAGGCTGCTGGAGTCTGCCACTTGAACCACACCCACGTTTGGCTTCCTGACCTTTCCCCTACCATTCCTCCTTGCACAGAATGCTTGTCTCAAGCTCGTTTGTCAGGACTCTGGGCTAAGACCCAGCCTTGGTGTCAGAGCCGGAAGGGCGTCCCAGAGAAGAGCTGACCCTTGAAGGACAAGAAAAAGCGAGGCTCCTGGCGAAAGGGAGGAGTGAGAGACTCTTCCAGAGAAGTTCAGTGTGTCTGTCAGATCCTTTCAGGAGCTCAGTTCCTCCGTCCCCGAGTCACGATTTTGATTCATCCCAAGGTGGATGTCTGTCTTCGAGTGATTTTTTTTTTTCTCCAAGGAAGGGCAAGTAGACATTGTATTTCCTGCAGGTTTCAGAGTCTGAAAGTGTCTTTCTGTTGGCTGTGCAAGTGCACCACAGTTTAGCTGTGGCTGGGAAGTCCCTGGGCGATGAAACATCTTCTTAAAACCTTGTGTATGTGTTACATTATTACCGTCCACCACCAGCACAAGGCTGCCTGGGCCCTTGATCCTGGCTTCTTGAATTACTAGTTATTCAACATTGGGCAAGTTACTTAATCTGCATCTCTTTCTTCTTCTTTTATTTTTTTTTTAAGATTTTATTTATTAGAGAGAGAGAGAGAGAGAATGCATGCACACAAGGAGGGGAAGGGGCCGAGAGAGGGGGAGAGAGGGAGACTCCCTATTGAGCAGGGAGCCCGATGCAGGGTTCCATCCCAGGACCCCGAGATCATGTCCCCAGCCAAAGGCAGATGCTTAACTGACTGAGTCACCCAGGCGCCCCCTACTTCTTTTAAAAAAACAAAACAAAACGTGAATCATAATAGTATCTACCCCTGACGTTGCTGTGACAATTAAACAAGTAAGTCAATAAGAACGGTGACAGGTGCATACAATTTTGCAGTACATATTAGCTGGCACTGCTGTCATTTGGGATTATTATTACTATTTTCATCAACTTCCCCGTTACGTCACCATGTTTCAAATCGAAATGCTGAAGTCTGGGAACTGATCGCTTAGTCTTTTTTGTTTCGACAGAGGCTGGTTTTTAAAACTCTAGATGCTTGTGGGAACTTTCCTCGTCTTGTATTTCAAAATATTTACCGGTTTGTGCTTAATTTTGAGTCTCATCATTGATTTTGCCTGAAGCCCACCGTGCTCTTCATCCTCGGCAAACTCAGATCTTCATTTATTTCAAAGAAATTTTCTCTGGCTGTGTCTTTGATTACTGCTTGTTCCACGTATGTGACGTCTCCTCCCCCAGCACTTGCAGCTCGTGGCATGAATGTCCTGTCCCTGTTCTCTGTAACATTCTCCACCTTGCTCTCTTTCTTCTCTTTAGGGCAACCCCAGCATCTTGTTTTGGGAAAACTTACCAAAAATTTTCTTTTGAATAAAACATCCAATATTTACTGCACGTGGTCTCTGTGTTGGGCTGGGGCACAAAGACTGATTCTGGT
The DNA here is from genome assembly GCF_964662115.1 of Mustela nivalis. Classification (NCBI taxonomy): domain Eukaryota; kingdom Metazoa; phylum Chordata; class Mammalia; order Carnivora; family Mustelidae; genus Mustela; species Mustela nivalis. Next base: position 127,744,676 of record NC_139027.1, on the reverse strand, counting down.
CGGCCCGTACTGGTAAGCTAGTGCTGTGTCTGCTTGGGTCTTCTGCTCTGAAGACCTCAAGGGTCCACACCAGGAGGGAGAAGGTGGGATCTCCTGTTGGTGACTCACAGTCAAGGTGGAGTCTGTGAACATATGCCCACAGCATCTCTATAGTCCTTGGTGCAGGCTTTAGATAGTTTTCTAATTAGAATTGTGAAACAGTCTTTCAGTCTGAAGATGAAAACCTGGAGAGCCTCAGAGGCTGAGTGGTTTGTCCAGGGTCACAGAGCTGGTTTGTGCTAAAGGCAGAGCAAAGAAAGATTTGGACCCTCTCTCCAAGCTAGTTTTCCCTTTTCCTTTTTGATCCGCAAGTCACTATTCTATGAAAGAGTCTTGCGTGCTAGTCACTAGCGTATCTAATGAGTATGATGCTTTGAGCATCCATGAAGCAGAATCGAAAAGAAAAATGGGGCTGGTTTGGTTAAAAGTGAAAAGAAAACTATCCTGATGGAGAACCATGACATGAGCTAACCTATGGTAGAAGGAATGATTAAATAGCATAAGGGTCTGTGTGTCTGTTGGTAGGGAGGGGGTGGCAGCATTCCCACACACTCTCGTGGGTCGGTAAATAGCAATGCAATTAGAAAGTTGATCAGATAGGCGGGTGGAGGGCGGTGGAAAGTGTCAGAGGCTAGGTTCCATCCACCTAAAACATGTCGAGGCTCACTTCATGTCTTAGCAACATTCAGTTTTTCTCCAAAGGTTTGATTTCTGTCTAGAGCAGACAATACATACACACCAAGCATGCTCTCTAGCTATTTGAAGCATTTTCGCTCTCTGTCGGAATTTCTGGGGAGTCAAACTGTTACAAGTGCTCACAGCAGGAAAAAGAAAGTCAGAATTGGTCTGGAGATTGCTGCCTGAGGACAAGGTGGAATTACATTAAGGGGTCACCTCACCACCTACATGTTGGAGGAGAGCCTAAGCAGGTCCGGGGCAGCTGCTGCCCAGGACTCGTATATGGAAGGCTCACGGGGGTTTGTCCTTGAAGTGGTTTGATGCCCGGTTGGGAGGGGCCAGTGCCGTCTCTCCGCTCAGCTCCCCAAAGGCTAGACTTTCACCCTCTGGATTTGGTTCCAGACTTTGTCGATGGAGAGTACCATCAAATGTGAGGCACTCATTCCTGGCTTTGCACAGTGATGGCACAGGGTCAAGTAGAAGGACGTGGTGGTTTCATATGTGGAAAGGCTCATGGATGTGAACTGGTGGGTGAAGGAACAACCTCTTCTTAGGAAAAATAGTAGGAATTCAAGCATCTGGTGATGCTGGTAGAATTATTTGGGGACAAATGATAAGGGATTAAAGGCTCATTCCTTCCAGATAGTCTGGGGTTCAGCTCCAGGTGAAATTTAGTGGCATTCTTCCCACCTGCTGGGTCACAGACAAGTCATATTTTGTTTGCTTGTTTCTTTATTTTCCTTAAACATAGCACCTACATACAGCAAAATAACTTTATTTGAAGAGTACAGCTTCATGAGTCTTACACAAACCTAGTCAAGATACAGACAATTTTTATCAGCCCAGAAAGTTTTCTTAAGTCCCCTTCTAGGCAGTCACCCCACCAGGGGTACCACTGTTCTGATTTTTATTATTTTACTACCCAGATCAATATGTAGTACATTTCAGCACTCCTGAAAGTTCATTTGTGCCTTATCCCAATAAGTACCTGTTCCCATAGGTAACTGTAATTTTGACTTTCGTCACCGTAGGTCAATTTTGCCTCTACTTGAACTTCTCATAAAAATGGAATCATCATGCATTTTTCTCTCCTTCTTTTGCATAATGTAATTTTGGGATTCACCTGTGTCATACATGTCCATAGTCTATTCCTTTTTCCTGGCTGTATGGTATTCTCTCGTATGGCTGCATGTCGTTTGGTCGATCCATAAACACACGTCCCGTTTCCTCCTCCTCATCAGTTTCTGAACTGCCTTCTTTTCTTCTTACTCCTCTCTCATTCAGTCCTTGAGTGAAAGTTAAATGTGAGCTGCTGGCAGAGGATTGTGTCTGTTTTGTTTACTGGCGAATCCTCAGTACTCAGGACAGCGTGCGACAGATAGCAGGGGCTCAGTATTTGCAGAAGGAGTGAACTCACAAATGTTCTGAGCACCGAGATTTAGTTGTTTCCCAGTATGGCCCTGTGTAGTACCTTCTCCAGCATCTCACAGCTACAGGACCCCCAAAGTCATTCTCTCTTTGTTCATAAACTTAACCTGAACCCTGGGCCCATGGGTCACAAGCTCTCTCTGCAAGGGCTTCCCTGACCTCTAAACCAGATTAAATCCCTTCATGGGCCCCCTAACTACCTCTGTCACTTCAATCATGACCTTCATTCCACCATTGTCATTGCTGCTTTAATTGACTGCTTCACCGTCTTGTTCTGTGCACCCAGAGAGCCCACGTTTCTCTTCCCCTGAAGTCCACATGCTCAGCACTCTGTCTGGGACGTGAGAAGCAGAGAGTATGTACCAGGTGGGGTTTCTTTACACAGGGAGTTCTGTCCGGTCATTCATCTCAAGATTGTGACAGTTAGACAAAGCCCCTCATGAAAAGAAGGATGAATTTGAAAACCTAGCCTCTGCTAGGGACCGGATGATTGTGTGTCCCTCCCTCCCTTTCCCAATTCATCTGTTGAAGTCCTAACCCCAGATGTGATGGTATTAGGAGCTGGGGGGTGGGGGTAGGGCTTTCTTTGGGAGATGGTTAGGTTTAGATGAGGTCATGTAAGTGGAACTCCCGTTATGGGATTAGTGTTCTTCTAAGAGGAGGATGAGACCAGAGATCCTTCTTTCTCTATCATGGGAGCACATAACAAGGAGACAGCCAGCAAAGCAAGAAGAGGTTTTCACCTAGAATTGAATTGGTCTGTACCTTGATCTTGACTTCTTAGCCTCCAGAACCATAAGATATAAATGTCTGTTGTTTAAGTCCCCTAGTCTATGGCATTTTGTCACAGCAACCCAAACTACTAAGACAGACTTTGTAGATTTCTACTTAGGATATAGCATTTCATGGGTGGGGTCATGTCTTTATCCATTAAGTATTTTAGCCCAAATGTGAAATCTATGAATGTCTTGGGCGGCCCATGGCCATGAGGACCTACACATTTACTTTGCATTGTCCCGTGGAAACCTTAACATGTTTATTTTTACCCAGATGTTTGGGACCATGGGAACCTGGAAGCACTAGATCGGGAACATAACATCAAGTTCCATTGCTGTACATGATTTTACTCCCAACTTCTCGTCTCTGCTATGGACTGCAACAAAGGGTGGCTTCAGGGTCCCAAAGGATTGTAGGTTATTATGGGCATATGGTCTGTCAGCAGGATCTCTGTGCTTTTCCTTTATTCTCAACATCACCTCTTCGGGGGTTCATTCCTAGGCTTCAGAAGGGGTCACGAATGCCTGAAATGGCTGGCATGACTCTCAGTGATAGATAGACTTATGTGCATTTTCCTGGGGAGAGAGGCTGGAATTTCTCACCAGATCTTTGCAAGGGCCTCTGCATCCTCAAAAGGTTAACACCTACTAGGAAAGACAACCCTGAATGATCTTTCTGGCTAATTACTTACACATCTGAAGTACAAGAAGAAAAAGGGAGGAGCAGGAATGCTGCTTGGGCCCTGAGTTCTGATGCCTGGCCCCTGACGTCCTCCTAGTTAACAGGCCATCAGCCCTCCCAGGCCTTGGTTTCATTTCTGAAGACTCAGGCTGTTGGGTTAGGTGGCCTCCTCGACTTCTTACACTCTCTGGTTCAACAGGTCATGTCAAAGGGGAGAACTGACAAACATGGTCTCTCTGTTCATTTAAAAAGGGAAGTGCGGGGCGCCTGGGTGGCTCAGTGGGTTAAGCCTCTGCCTTTGGCTCAAGACATGGTCCCAGGGTCCTGGGATCGAGCCCCACATCGGACTCTCTGCTCAGCAGGGAGCCTGCTTCCTCCTCTCTCTCTCTCTCTGCCTGCCTCTCTGCCTACTTGTGATCTCTGTCTTTCAAATAAATAAATAAAATCTTAAAAAAAAAAAAAGGGAAGTGCTTACCAAAAAAAAAATTTTTAATAATAATAATAATTATGTCTCATCCCTACTTCTCTCTCTTTGTATCACTCGAACGTGTGACTTGTAAAAAACGCCAATTATAAATCAGTGGTTACTAACAATAGAGGAAACAAAACAATAATCTGATGGCTGCTTAGAGCCAAGTAGCTGAACTCTGTGATGTACTTCATGATATATTCTTGATGGAACAGAGGGACGGAGAACCTCATTGGCTAGTCTGCACAGGGACATGCGAACCAGTAAGTCATTTGAGATGGAGACATTTATTTACTCGAGGGAATGTTTGTTACAATATTGTACCTACCATCGGAAATTCGTGAGAAGAGTCCGGGAACATTTGGAAAGATTGATACTTTATTTTCTTTCTGGTGGTCAGCAATTTACTGCTAATGCCTTAAAGAGAGCAAAAACCGTGGTGTAAAGTCGATGAGAGAGAGCTTAATGTGGCCACTTGCTCAAGCCCCAAAGTACTAAAGTCTGCTGCTCTTAATTCTGTCCAGGGCCAGCCTGTGAGTAATTACGTTAAGCAGCTGGGCAGAATCGTCATAGACCTACCAAGAATACCACCCTTGGGGCCTCCCTGGAAACTGACGGGAACTCTAGAGAGTTGACAATGGTGATCAGAGGGTCTGTATATTTAAAATGCACAAAGGATGAGCCCAGAAATTATCTGCCTGCCAACTTAACTTCTCTACCTGGAACAAATTATCCAAAAATCAATTTGCAAACACCTTTGAGATAACAAGGCCTTGAGTAATAACCTTCATGGCTTTGTAAAGAAAAGCATCTAGCTTGACTAATCTGCTTAATTTCCTTCTCTGACCAAATGGCAGGTTATAATAGGGCAACCTGACGTTGTCCCTTAAGATTTGTTCCAAGTCACACTGAGAAAATATTGTCCACCTCTGTTTCATAGCAATTATTCTGTCTCTGCAGAATATTTGTGGCTAGGTAATTAATTAAAAAACAAACACGGGGGGCACCTGGGTAGCTCAGTGAGTTAAGCCTCTGCCTTTGGCTCAGGTCATGATCTCAGGGTCCTGGGATTGAGCCCTGCATTAGGCTCACTTCAGCGGGGAGCCTGCTTCCCCCTCTCTCTCTCTGCCTGCTGTTCGGCTTGCTTGTGATCTTTATCTCTCTCTCTCTCTGTCAAATAAATAAATAAAATCTAAAAAGCAACAACAACAAACACGGAAGGAGTCTGATCTATCCTGAGGCTCTCACTGGAGTTCCAGACTGAAACCCGTACCTGCCTTTCCCTCTCACCGTGAATAGCCCAGAGGTCCTCCAAAAGTTCGTGAGCTCGTCTACATTGTACTCCACTCCCAGATGCCTCTTCTCACCCTCCACTTCCTAATCCTACTCCAAGAATCACTAATTTGTTCGTATCCATTGACAGATCCCAATTCTGGCAATTGATTCCACAAAAACTTGAGACAGGAAAAACTGGAGTCCTTTGTACGGAGATGTTCATTGCAACATTATTTGCTGTAGCAAAAGTTGGAACAACTCCTGTGCCCAGCAATTTGAGATGGCTTAGTGTGATTCTGTAGCTATTTAAGAGAGTGATGACAAAATCCACTATAACAAAAACTTATGATCTGTACTATATGCTGGCTAATGGAACATAATAAAAAAAAATAAAAGAAATTTTAAAATAAAGTGAAATTAATCTAAAAAAATCCATGCTGTAAACAAATATTTTTAAAAAATTTTTAAAGATTTTTTTTTTTAACTTGAGAGAGAGAGGAATGAGTGAGTGAGTGCACAAGCAAGAACAGAAGGAGAGGGAGAAGCAGACTCCCTATCGAGCAAGGAGCCCAATGCAGGGCTCCATCTCAGGACCTTGGGATCATGACCTGAGCTGAATGCAGACACTCAACTGACTGAGCCACCCAGGCACCCCAACAAGGTCTTTAGAAAGCCCTAAGTGAGGAGATATAAACATTGGGTCTATATGTTGCTGTAGCTTTATGAAAAGGGCTTAAATTTATGAATACAAATTGGAACATGGAGAAATAAATTTGGCTATTATATTGGGTGGTAGGAAAGGAGACTTATTTTTTCTTTATTCTTGTTTTCTTTATTGTTTCACTGCTATTTTTTTTGCTATAGGAGAAAATAACAAGTATATACACTTTGATTTTTAGAAAATGGACAGCTAGAGGCAAGCAGCTTTCCAAGGGAACAGCTGGGCTGGGAACGAATAGAGAGATGTGGGTTCTGTCCTGCCTTACCGGCTTCATGATCTCGGTTACGTGACTTCATTGCTTGGGGTCTTTGATTTCACGCATCAAAGTGGAGGCGGTAATGTCCTAAGATTTGCACAAAGTAATGCATGTGCGATTTCTTGGTAAATAGGAAATACAAAGTTAATGTTAATTTCTGCAGCTTTGCCAGTAGGCTAAGAATTGCCAGAAAGACTCCCTTAAGGGCTTTTGAAGTTCTTGTTCATTTATTTATTTATTTATTTTTAAAGATTTTATTTGTTTATTTGACAAAGAGATCTCCAGTAGACAGAGGAAGGCAGGGGGGGGGGGGAAGCTGGCTCCCCACCGAGCAGAGAGCCCAATGCGGGACCTGATCCCAGGACACTGAGACAATGACCTGAGCCAAAGGCAGAGGCCTAACCCACTGAGCCACCCAGACACCCCAAATTCTCATTTATTTAGCTGAAGAAATAGAACTTAATGGGAGCGGGGCAACTCCTAGCTGATGCAAGATAACGCTGCATGGCTTTTCCCTGGACCCTCTATTCCCACAGTGGCTACTGTGCCAGTGACATTCTCTCTGTTAGAGGGAACCTGCTGGAGTTGAGGAAGAAGCTGAATTTTTGCCATGCCATCATCCTTTTGCTACTTAGGCTCTTAGCACTACTTGGGGAGAACTTCCACTAACAACCCATGTGTGTCTGTGAAAGAAATATTTGTAAATCTCAGACTCCCCTGGGCTTTGAACCAAACTCCTCTGCTGTAAAGGCATGTTCTCATTTGAGGATAGAAAGCAGAATACTAACCCAGGCATCTTTGTTGTCTGTGTTCTAGAAAAACCATTAACCCACTATTGCTTTCTTTCTTTATTATCTTTAAATGAAGGAGATATGGTAGTGTGGGGGAAGAAATACCGACTCAGGTATTTATATACAAAATCATGGAAATTCGAGTAGGACGTGAATGGAATTAAGAAAGGGATCTGAGCTGCTCTCTCTGGAATTCTGTCCTTGTCCTTATGTGTTTGGATTCTTCTCTGTAAACCACTTGGGTCTGACAGCCTTTTGCTGATTACTTGTCTTCCAGAGCCTCCCACACCCATCGCCCCCCCAGAGCTGCTGGCTGTCGGGGCCACATACCTGTGGATCAAGCCAAATGCCAATTCTATCATCGGCGATGGCCCCATCATCCTGAAGGAGGTAGAATATCGCACCACCACGGGCACCTGGGCCGAGACTCACATAGTGGACTCTCCCAACTATAAGTTGTGGCATCTGGACCCTGACGTGGAGTACGAGATCCGGGTGCTACTCACACGACCAGGGGAGGGAGGCACAGGACCACCAGGGCCTCCCCTCACCACCAGAACCAAGTGTGCAGGTAAGAACTTCGTTTATGACCCCATCTTGAGAGGTTGGGCAGTTGGCCTTCCTCTTGGTGTTCTGGGACAGTCATCCCAACACTTCTGTGATGGAAGTGTGAGTCCTGTGGGAGAGAGCAATGGTCAGGGTTTTGGTCTTGCCTTAGAGGACCTTGGGGCTCTGTTGGTAACTCTGGAGATGGCCTGGTTTTGACTGTGAGTTACAGGGCCACCCAACTCCAGCTATATGTCAGGGAGAAGTTCCTGGTCCTGACAGCATTTCCGGTGGGACACTATTTCTGTCTCTGCAAGGACATCTGGTGTCTCTGTATGTCTGAGGCTTCCTAGTGCTAAAAGTGTCCCTGAGGGCTCCTGGTCCTGTGTTCCTGAGGGCTTCTGGCCCTGTGTGCTTGGTAAAGGCCCTGAGAGCTTCTGATCTTGTTATATATCTAAGGAGTTTGTGATTTTAACTTTGTCCCTGAGGATCCCTTGGCTGGGCCTGTGACCCTAATGATCTCTTGGTTTTCATAGTTTCCCTGAGGGTTCCTGGTCCTCTTTCTGTCTCTGAAGGGTTCCTGGTGCCAACTCTATCTTGAGTACCTCCTGGCTCTGAATGTGTCTCTCAGTGGATTCTGGAACTGCTTTAGTCCCTAAGGGCTTTCTGGTTCTGTATACCTTGGAGCCTCCTGGTTCCAACCTGAGAGTCCGGAGTAGGACTCTTCCTCCAAGGGTCATCTGGGTTCTGTATCTTTGGAAGATCCCAGCTCAGTGTACAGCGGAGGCTTCTGGCTCTAGCCGTTTCTCTCAGGTGTTTGGATGCTGCTTAGGAGTGTGATGTCTGGGACCACGTCTGAAAGGGTTCTTTTAACCTAGCTGTATTGAGGTCCTGGGGACTCAGGGCTCTTGCAGGGGCACTGGCTAGGTTTGTATCTTTGACTATATCCCTAAGATATTCCAACTCTGACTGTAACTCAAGACGTTAAAAGAACTCAGTGTTTGGTTTGGTTTTGTTTTTCCTTCATATCACATTATCTTACCTACTTTTTCTCCCCTAACCCTTTGAGGTACATTTATACACAAAGAAATAGAGACCCAATATTTTTAAACTTTTTGTCCGAAGTCCTAGAATTGACCAGTGGCACAGTCAGAATTTGCATTTGATTTTTTCTGACTCTGTTGCCATCGATCATCAGTCACAGCACAGGGACATTTCCTTGAAGGGAAATGTCACACTTTCCAAGTGTGCTCTGGAAGTATGTGTCCGAAAGGTTGCAGTCTGTGGGCAGCAGTGGTGGTGAAGAATGCTTTCTGAAGGTGGTGGAAAGTTGTGACACCTGCTGGGGATGGATGTGGCTCCTAGGACGTCCGGTCAATGCACATAGCAGGTGGTCGTTTGAGGTGGGTTGTTCCTGTGTGGGTCTATTAAGCTGGGTGCAGCTTTCTGCTTTGGTAGTGTTTTCTATACAGGCTCACACACAGCAGATGTGACACTCCTGTTATGCTCAAATTGTCCCTTAACATGTCAGTCATGTTGGAACACATTCATGTTGTCGAAACAAGAGCTGTAAGAGAATTGATGGTAATCATTCTGAAGTACTTCCATAGTGCATCTCGGTGGTATGGAACCCAAGGTTGTGAGGATGTCCGTTGCTTGGGAATATGCCTTTGAATGTTACAGAATCACTGTGATAAATGGAAATGCCATTTTCTTGATTATTTTCAAAAGCGGGCCTTTTGCAAAATTCCTTATTGAAACCCGATTATGAAACCTACTATTTTAGAAGGACATGAGATTATGTTATTAAACCAGGTAATACCTTATCTCAGCTTTGCAATTCAATATTCATCCATAAAAGTAATTGATTTGATCCTGCCAATGAGACTTTTCTCTTTCCACTGGGTAAATCAAAGAGTTTCCAGGGTTTTTGATCTTTATAAATGATACTCAAAGTACTTTAGCAGCCCCCACGGACTTATTTGCTGATGATCATATAATACATTTTGAAATTCAATCGCAAGATGATTATCTCAATAAAAATTTACAATCTATTGCAAACTGTTGCCACGGCTATGTAATGGATTTTACATGTTGAAAACACAATTGTCTGACTATCACTATAAAAATTATGAGTTGAAATGCTGTTTGTGGTTTTATATTTCAAAAAAAAAATGTTGGTGTTTAAGTAAGTTACAGCTAAAATCTTAAATAACCCACATTTTACAAAATGTGTCATCAAGAACATAATCTTGTTTCCCACATTGCCACTGATGGTGGAATGTTCTTTGCCTCATAATTAATTTTTAAGTGGATTTCAGGGCTGGTATCCATTTGTGGATGCTGTTTATTGGGGTTGGTACTCTGAGTCCCCCCCTCCCTTTCCTTTTTCTATTATTAATCACACTGGAAATGTACTCATTATTTTGCAAAACAGCAAATGAGAGAATGTGGAGTGTGGAAGGTGTAATTTCTGCCCAGAGGAATTTACAGGCTCAGTTAAGATTCCAGCAAAACAGCAAAAAGGATAAAACATAAACATAAAGTCGAATATTGAAATAGCATGCTTCATGGAGAAAAACCAGGTTGCTGTGGAAAGGCAGTGCTCTTAAAATGGTCTGGAGCCCTGGCTCTCAAAGTGGAGTCCTGGACCAGCAGCATCAGCATCACCGCGGGACTCACTAGAAATGCAAATTCTCAGGCCCCGTGCCCTGACCAAATGATTTGAAAATTCTCAGAGCGGAGCCCAGAAATCTGTCCTTGAAGGAGCCCTCTGAGTGATGCTGAGGCACACCCATATTGAAGACCCGCTGGTACTCCGTGCCACTGAAGAATGCCACTTTGGTGATGCGCCATTATGTTGATCTTTAAGGCAACTCTGAGAGGTGGACAGGAGGAAGACGAAGATTATCCGACCAAGATCACAGAGCAATTCAGTGTTTAGTGCTAAGCTTCTTGGTCCAGAGACTCCCCGTCACATGGTTTGATGGAGTCTCCTCTCCATGTGTCCTCTGGAGCATGGGCTCAGTGGTAGGGAGACTGGCAGTTATGGAGACCAGCCTCAGGGTCCAGCCCACTACAGCATAGGCCTTCCCGTCAGGCAACTCCGGAGCCCCCTCACTATGCCAGACTGTGAGCTAGAGGCTGGTAGCAGAGACTTAAAGCAGGAGCTCAGGGTATAAGCCTGGGGAGAGCCCAGAAAGATACCAGGGGGCCAATTCAGCAAGGGCAGGTGGGGATGTATTCTGGTTTTTCTAGGTGTGAGAGGCTGCTGGCCAGGTATATTCTTGCTGCATCAGGAGTGGGGTCTCACCTGTAAGAGTGGAGATGGTCAAGAGTTCGGCAACACAGTAGCATCCTAGCCCAGTAGTTTGGAGTTCAGGATGAGACTTTTAGGCAGTTAAGCCAGAACCTGGACAGATGATCAGATAGGGAAAGTGGACGTGAGAGAAGAGGGCCAAAGATGATACTCTTAGGCTTTTGGTTTGGATGGCTGAGAGATGAGTGGTGGAATTGCTTTCTGGGATGGAAGACACAGTAGATGGGTTCAGGGCAGGGGAGCAAGTTCAGGTTTGAAGATGTTGTGTTGGTGGCAAAGATGCGCAGCAGGTGATGGCATCCAGAAACCTGGAGCTCAGGAGAGAGGAGCGGGCTACCTCTTTATCTTCCCTGAGAGCCACCTGTTGGCACCTGGATTGTAGAATGAAAGGGACTTCTTAGTATCAATGAAAGCAGTCTGATTTTCTTTCTTCATGCTATTCCCTGGAGATGCCCCATTCATTTTTTTTCACCCATATTTTTGTTCTTTTGCTCAGTTTAATCATTTGCCATCCTTCCTGAGATACAGGCGTGGGCTGCATATGTGATCATGTACATCAAAGTACTTTGAAAAGCTCAAAATACTCTTCAGATGCCTGTAATAAAACAAATTATTATTGGTTGCTGCTAGTCTTTGTTTGTGATTGTGACTTGTTAAAACAGGAAGTCTTACGTGTCCATGTCTCTGGGCTGACTGGCAGGTGAAGGGGTGGACTGTATTCTTTTGTTCTTCATCCTGTCATGGGAAATCACATTTCAGAACCTGATGATACTGGTTTGGACTCTCGAAGGTTTTCTTATCTAAAAGTGGGCGGTTTGCTCTGGCACATCTCCAACAGCTGACATCCAGAACTGGGTCCTAGGAGGGCTATCTGCTGCTGACCCAGCCTCACCTTGAGCGCTGTCTCTGATGGGAAGCCTGAGCTCTCCCATAGCAGACCATTTAACTCTGTGGCTCCTGGGGGTTTACTGTTATTCTCTACCTAACTCTAGCCAGTTATCACAAAACTCTGGATGGGGTCCTATGTAGGAACTGAGTCTCCTTTAGGTTCAAAAGAGCAGAGGCTGCTAAAATAGATATCCAGATTTCACAAGGAGAACCAAGGTCAATGGCATTGAGAATGGAGGCCAGGGCCAGCAATTGACAAGGCCAGGGAGATGAGAGGTGCAGATACACCCCTGGTCCAATTCATCTTTTCTCCAGGTGCCACTTTTAATGGCCTGAGCACCTGCTTGTCGATGCCTTGAAACTCTCATGCAGCATCAGACAGAAGAAATTCTCTTTCATCGTCACCCAAACCTGGCTCTGGGCAACACCCACTTAATATATGGATCTGGTTTTACTCTCAGGAGACATATTCCTCCTTATCTCAGAAACAGGTCCTCAGGGGCGCCTGGGTGGCTCAGTGGGTTAAGCCGCTGCCTTCGGCTCAGGTCGTGATCTCAGGGTCCTGGGATCGAGTCCCGCATCGAGTCCCTGCTGAGCAGAGAGCCTGCTTCCCTCTCTCTCTCTCTGCCTGCCTCTCCAACTACTTGTGATTTCTCTCTGTCAAATAAATAAATAAAATCTTAAAAAAAAAAAAAGAAACAGGTCCTCAGCAACTCAAAGTTATCTCTTATGCTCTGGAAATCTCTTCCCTTCACCCTCAGAAGCCCTCCTTGAGCCAGACTCTCACAATCACCGTCACTTCCCGGTTGTGGAGCCACAAATCAATAATCTGGCAAGCCAAGTGATCATACCCTCACACCCCCACACACACCTGATTGTTTACTCCCTGTAAATCAAAGGCCCCCTTGCCTAGGCACCCACTTCATGGTGGGCTTGCAGAGTTCAGGTTTTCCAAGTGGAAAGTGACTTTGTACAGCCCGAAGCGTGACACACGCTGCTGATTTGAAGAGCTCTCTTCTTCTTCCCTCCACCTGAGGTTTGATTGCACATTATATTTTATTTACATATTTATGGATTCCTACTTGAAGTGATATGTGTCTGTCTCTTTTCTCTAAAGGAATAAAAAAGAGAAATTCAAATTGCTGGGCTCAGTGAAGTGAGAGTCGTCATTAGAATTGAGTGAGAAGAATAGGGGCTTTAGAGCCATGAAGAATCTGGTTTTTATTTCCAGCTGGTACTTGGTGCCTGGATATCTGTGCACCTGTCTGCAGCTCTGCTTCTCTCTTTCATTGACAGGAGATTACAACACCCTGTTTTGTTGGGAAGCCTCAGTGAGAAAAGTTAGAAGCCTAGCAGAGAACTCGAAACATAGAAGCCCTTTAATGAACATTATCCGGAAGAAAAAAAGTCCTCAGGCCTAGAAAGAAGGGTGTCGGGATCTTAAACTGATTGCTTTCATTCTGGTGCGATGGCCCCTGTTGTAAAGGACTTCTCTGGTGTTGTTGTCTTTCCTTTCTCAGACAGCAGCTCTGAGCTGCAGGGAAGATATGAAAGGAGAGGCTTTGCAGGTGCTCTGGGGTCCTTGATGCGTGCTTGTGGGGTGCAGTGGGACCTGATAATGGGGTCTGGAGGTTGTAGGGGAGATAGGAGTTGGGCTTTTGCCGATTTGGTCTTTGTCCCAAGTGAGCGAGAGAGAAGCGTGTTATCCAGACTCGCTTCTTTTCTGGGAAGCTAAGGCCTGTGAGCATGAGAACTTGCAAACAGGGCATGGAGGTGAGTCCTTACTCATTTCAATGAGCATCCTCAGGCAGGCTCTGGGTTTTCAGGCCAGCCTGCAGTTCGAGGGTGGAGTGGAAGGAGAGAAAGAGACAAAGAAACTGAGGGTCTAGAAAATGGAACAAAGCCATATAACTAGCCTTTTTGCTTTTTTTTTTTCCGCCCTCTTAAATTTCTATAAGCCCCAGCTTCAATAGGGGTAGTTTTATCTGGCCTAACTCTGAGGGCTCTGAATTAGAAGCAAGTGGGACTTTTTTTCTGAGTAGGTTGGTGGTAGGAGCCCAGACATCTAACTCCCACCTCCCACTGCCGTAATCCCGTAATTGCTCATGAGTCTTAGGGAAGCACAGCAGGATTCACTAGCGGGAGTCACATCACCAGCCCACCAAAGCAAAATCTGAAGACCAGTGGAGAAATCTCTAGCACCGAGACAAGCTGGGGAAAGAGGGTCTTCCATGCCTGCCACACCATGTTCAAAGGGACATTGTTGCCTGAGTCCTGCCAGTGAGCTCAGACGGGGGGGGGGGCACCCACAGGAGATGGATTACGACAACCACTTGTGCACAGTGATTTGGAGAAGTGATACTCATTCTTCGACTTTCCCTTTCCTTCTCTGCTTCCTCTGTTGGTTCTGTGCCTCCTTCCTTCCCTGGAGCATCGTGGCAGTGAGATGAGGGGAGGAAGGGGGAGAAAGCCTGCTCTCACCATGCTTGCTTCAGGAGTTGCTGCATGAGCCAAAGGGTGTCTGCACACGAGCAGGCGTCTGCTGGGGCATGAGATGTCCCTCTCCTCTTCTTGCAGACCCTCCCTCTGCACACGTGACATCTACAAGTGGCTACCTTGGAACCACTCACTTGGTTTAGGGAAGATGAATAGAAAAGCTAAAGCTTTTTCCCCTTACCCGTATTCACAACCTCCGGGACTGTCTCCTCCCAGTCTGCACAGCCTCCTTGCTGTGTGGGCCGAGTGTGCTGTTGGAGTAGAGGGTGCGCCCAGTTGGGTGCCTCTTACAGTCTCGAGAAGGACATCTGGAAGTTCCTCAGCTATTCCCAGGAGGACGTGGTCTTACTTACTCCTTAAGCTTCTTGGCTTTGTAGTCTTAGGTACAATTCCCAAGTAACAAGAAAAACCTTATTAAACATCCTGTTACTTTTAGATTTTTCTGCTCTCCTGTGATCCCTGGAGAACTAGGGCCTGGAGGGTGAAGTACAGTAAGTCAACAAACATATCCTGGTAAATACTCCCTGGCTCTTTCTAACCTTGAAAATCGAGATTAGAAGACAAAGTGAGCCCCGGAAGAGGTCTTGATGATAATAAAAGCTAATATGTTTGTTTTCTTTTTTGGTTATCAAACTTGCTGGATTAAAAGAATAGCTCCCAAATACTTTAAAATTGGAGGTTGTTGTTTCCTCTGCCTGTAGAAATCGTGAGCCAACAACACAAAGGAGATGGACGAGTATAATGATGAGAACCACAGTTACGGGAGTCTGAGTTTCTGTGGTTATTATGCCCACGGCATGGCACAGAGCTTGTCTGAGGACTTGACTTGGAAGTCCTGCAGCAATCTACTGGGGCGGGTATAATTTCCTCCACTGACTGTCTGGAAGCTGAGTGACTCACCCAAATCCATATACCTGACCAGGTGGCCTAACCGGGAACTGAGCATTGAACTACATAGCTACAAAGATCAAATTGTTTCTAAAATGACCGCCAGAATCCAGCATCATTATGAAAGCATTAAGGCACCATGACCAAGTTGGGTTTGTTCCACAAAGGCACTGATGAAAGATTGTGAATACTAGAACAACTATTGGTATAATGCCTTATTATCAGTAGGTCAAAGGATAAAAACCATCTGATCTCCAGAGAGGCTGAAAAGTAATTTGGGGGAAAAAAAAAATCAGCCTTTGTTACTGATCAGAATTCTTAGTAAGCTAGGAATGGAAAAGTACTTTTTTTTTTTTTTTCACCAGAAGCAAATATTCTTACAACCTCAAAGCCTAGAAAATAAATGAAACAAAAAGAAGTTATCAGGATTACCAAGAGATTTGGTAGTATGGTCAGACACAAAGCAAATAAATAAAAATCAATAGCTGTATGCCAGTAATAACCATACAAAATATAATAAAATGTATCCTGTTCTCAAATGCAATTAAAATATAAATGCTTAAGAGTGAACCTCGAAATGTTCAGAAACTATGTAAGAAAACACTCACATCTGTAACCCTTTACTGAGGAAGATAAAGCAAGACCTGAATAAATGGAGAGACACGTCGTATAGTTGGATTCGCACATTTAATATTGTGAGGGTATCAGTTCTCCCCGAATTAATTTATGGGTTTAACTCAATTGCAGTCAAAACCTGGATTCTTTGTGCAACTTGACAAAGTGATTTCAAAATTGATCTGAAAATAATACAGAGGAGGAAGTATTAGAATGCTTTAAAAAATGTTGTGGGGGGGCACGTCACTGTGAAGTATCAACATTGTCATAGCTATAATCATCGAAGCCCAGAAAATAATCCAGTATGTAGTGAAACTAGCTGTGAGCATTTATATGAATGGAGAATCAATAACAAATAGTCTATTCGTAATCGGTTAATAATTTGGAAAAAATAAAATGCATTGCATATATATTATGATATGCTAAGTGAATTCTGGATTGATTAGACACTTAAAAGCAGAAAAAAGCAAGACCCAGAAGAAACTAAATATTGTTCTTTTATTACGAGGGCCTTTCAGTTCATTGAAAGCAAACAAAGAAGCCACTGAGTCCTAGTTTACAGATTTTGCTATGTAAAAAGAAAAGAAGGAAAAGAAAAACTTCTATACTATATTTAAAAACTGCAAAAAGCAAATGGGTAAGCTGGGTGTGAGAAATAGGGCAGAATTGAGAAGAAAGGGATACTATTCTTACGGAAAAGAACTCTGACAATAAAAATGTCAGTATACTGATGGAAAACAAAGGCTGAAAAGTATTTACAGGTAATTGTAAAAAAAAAATATGAGAGTAAGAACAAATTTAAAATGTCCAATGTCAGGGCACCTGGGAGGCTCAGTTGTTAAGTGTCTGCCTTTGACTCAGGTCATGATTCCAGGGGTCCTGGGACCTAGCACCGCATGGAGCCCCAGCATCTCATTGGGGTCCGTGCTTGGCAGGGAGCCTGCTTCTCCCTCTCCCATTCCCCCTGCTTGTGTTCCCTCTCTCATTGTCTCTCTCTCTGTCAAATAAAGAAAATCTTAAATAAAAAGTCCAGTGTCACAGACAATCAAATTAAGTGCATTTTTAACCTATAAGATTACCAAAATATATCTATTTTTAATTGGTAAAAATTAGCATTAGCAAGGAGCAATGAAGCAGGCTCTCCGAGGCACTTCTGCAGGTGGGTTAACTGGCCCAGCATTTTTAGAGGCCAATTCGCGAATTTTTTTTCTTCTAACAAAATAATCAGAGCTGTGCAAAAGGAGCTGTATACATGGAGGTCATCACTGCATTATTTAGAAGGGCAAAAACTTGGAAATCACTTAAATGCCCCAACAATAGGAGCATAGTTAAGTAAAATTCTTATGCATGCACACAGTGAATTCTATGCTGGCATTACAAACCATGTTATTTCATAGAATATCTAATGGCATGGATCAATGTTCATGCTATGATAAGTTAAAAAAATCAGCTTGCAAAACTGCATATATAATTACCATCCCAGTTTTGATTTTTTTTTTTTTGAAGTATAAATATGCAGCCCATGTATCAGCTGGTGAGTTTATCAGAGCTGTGAAGTCTTGACCAGAATTCCCCATTGCAAATCCTGCACCTGGTCTGATCTTGCCCCCTTAGATTCCCAGAGGAGTACATGACCCCCCTCCCCACCAATCCCATTCTTAACATGTAATTATGCCCCATGTGCCCCTCCCCATCACCACCATGCCCACCCTATTCGCTGCCTGCCCTGAATTCTAGAACATCACTGTTTCTCCTGGCTGTCCCAACTGGCCCAAATAGGGAACCTGTCTCTCTCCACCACTCTCCCAAAGCTGCATGGACACAAGGCTCTTTTCTTCTCCCCATGCTTGGTGGATCCCCGGCAAAGGATTGCCTTGCTCTGCTAACCAGCAAACAACTTGAAATCCTTCTGTAGACGTAAAGGTCCTCGCAGTGGGCTGGGATTTTTCATCTTCTTCTCTCCCTCCCAGATCGACCCGGTGATATAAAGTCTTCTCACTTGCAGAGCAGTTCCCCTTTCCCCAGATTGATTTCAACTTCAGCTCCAGGCCTTCCTTTGCATACCTTTTGCATTGAAGTGAACCCTGAAAAGAATTGTGGAAAGGGCGGCTAATGCTGAGATCAAATCCTTTTTTTCAGTGAGATCAACCTTCCCTTTAAAAAAAAAAAAAGTGTTTTAATTTCTCAGCCCTCATGTGCATGCATAGTCACAAAGACCATATATATGCTATCTATGTATATGTGTGTATGTGTACATATATATATATATATATATGTATATATATATATATATAAGTAAGTTGTGGGCCACTGTAAACAGTTTCTGTTTCGCTGTGTTGTAGAAAATGTATACAAATGAGAAGTAGGTTTCCCCCCAGAGTTAAATATGAATGTGAAAAGTAGTTATACATTGTAAAGCACTCTATATAAAGGTGAGAGGTTATTTTTATCATCATTCGTGTATCATTGACATTCTCGGAAGGTACACACACTTGCTGAGCCCCGGGATGCAAACACAACTTTATGCTGTGCTCATATGGAGTGGGGGATGGTTTAGATCCCATCTGGCTTGGGATCCAGGTTCTGTCATTAGGATGCTGGGCAGCTTTGGGCAGTCGGCTTAACGTCTCTGATCCATCTTCCCCATTCCATGTGGATAATACTGCTTACCAAATTGCATAGAAATTAGGGTCATTGATGTTAATGATGGCTAATAATGTACTCAATATGCTTGCAACTCCACAAGGAAGGTAGGTGACATCATCACCATCACTTCCGAAGTCTAGAGAGGTTAAGTATTCTGCAAATCGCAAGGATTAGGGAGTGGCTAAGGCTAGAGCCCATGCAGTCTGACTCTAATTCCTGCCTTTACCCTCCTGGCCATTTAAGTATAATAATGCTTGGCACCATGCTCTGAATGTAGTAAGTGCTTAGTTAATGGGAGATTTGGCAGTTGAACACCCTGGAGACTCTCCCTCTCCAGGCCCTCCTAACCAGTGAGCGCAAAGACCTTCTTCACTGCAGTGGGCTCAAGGAGCACAAAGGGTAGCCACTTGGTGTGCTCTGAAAGGAAAGAGGTTGACTGTCCACATCATGAGAGAGGGAAGCCGGGGTCACTCACAGTTTCTGCATCACACCCACCATTGTCTTGACCCACGGTCATTCTGAGATATTTAAAGGGGGCTGTGGGAGTTGCTGAGAGTGGAAGCTGAGTCAGCTTTCAGGGCCCAGTAGGCAAAGGCTATCCATCCTAAATTGCCATACACCTTTCCCTAGCTGGGGATGTCTTGGATCCCGGGGGGCATATGCACCTCATCCAACCAGCCCTTTTCCCAGCTGTGTCCAGGGCTCCTGCAGCTACCATGGGGACCACTGCTGCCCTCACTTCCTTCATTGTCCTCTTGATCTTTGTAGTTGAGCAAAGAGAAATAGCATGGACACTAGAGCACATTTTTTTTTTAATATAATTTTTTATTTTTTATAAACATATATTTTTATCCCCAGGGGTACAGGTCTGTGAATCACCAGGTTTACACACTTCACAGCACTCACCAAAACACATACCCTCCCCAATGTCCATAATACCACCCCCTTCTCCCAAATCCCCTCCCCCCAGCAACCCTCAGTTTGTTTTGTGAGATTAAGAGTCACTTATGGTTTGTCTCCCTCCCAATCCCATCTTCTTTCATTTATTCTTCTCGTACCCACTTAAGCCCCCATGTTGCATCACCACTTCCTCATATCAGGGAGATCATATGATAGTTGTCTTTCTCTGCTTGACTTATTTCGCTAAGCATGATACGCTCTAGTTCCATCCATGTTGTCGCAAATGGCAAGATTTCATTTCTTTTGATGGCTGCATAGTATTCCATTGTGTATATATACCACATCTTCTTGATCCATTCATCTGTTGATGGACATCTAGGTTCTTTCCATAGTTTGGCTATTGTGGACATTGCTGCTATAAACATTCGAGTACACGTGCCCCTTTGGATCACTACGTTTGTATCTATAGGGTAAATACCCAATAGTGCAATTGCTGGGTCATAGGGCAGTTCTATTTTCAACATTTTGAGAAACCTCCATGCTGTTTTCCAGAGAGGTTGCACCAGCTTGCATTCCCACCAACAGTGTAGGAGGGTTCCCCTTTCTCCACATCCTCGCCAGCATCTGTCATTTCCTGACTTGTTGATTTTAGCCATTCTGACTGGTGTGAGGTGATATCGCATTGTGGTTTTGATTTGTATTTCCCTGATGCCGAGTGATATGGAGCACTTTTTCATGTGTCTGTTGGCCATCTGGATGTCTTCTTTGCAGAAATGTCTGTTCATGTCCTCTGCTAGAGCACATTTTTGAGAAGAGAACATACATTCCATATACCAACTAATATATATATATATATATATATATATATTTGCTGGTACATATTTCCTTCAATCACTGATCCCATTCTTAACATGTAATTATGCCCCATGTGCCATTTATAGCCCTCTCCTGTCACTCAGTACCATAAAGTTAATATTTTACAGGTTCTTAAGGAATTTCCAATATTGTTTTAATGGCTCATCGCGTCCCTTAGAGTCTAATTACCATAACTTGCTACACGATGCCTGTATTGTTGGATATTTGGGTGTTTCCAAAGTGTCATCCTCTTTCAACCTGTGTGCTTCTGCTGGAATTATTTTCTTAGACTAAATTTCAAAGAGTCAGGTATTAAAAGGTAGAGACGTCCTGATGGCTTCTGCCACATCTCACGGATGGTTTTCAGTGAAATAACTATGCTGTTTTATAATGATAGGAGTGCTTTCAGTGTAACCTTGGCAGAATTGTGGACTATGATTTTTTTTTTTTTTTTAATTTGCCAGTTTCAGAGGCATGAAATGGTATTTCAAGTCTGTCTACAACCTCTGCTTCTGCCTTCTCTTCAGCCTGCCTCAGATGTGCCAGCCAGTACTCTGGTCTTTATTCTGTTCCTCAAAACCCCATGGCCAAGCTCTTTGCTGCCTCCAGCCTTTGCATGAGCTGCTCCCTCTCCCTGAACTCTATTCCCCCGCTGACCCACCATCCTCCTGACTTCACAGAGAGAACTTGCTTCGTGCCCTGTTCTATCTAAGTCTCCTACAATGTCCCTATCTAATCATTTATAACACTTCACAGAATGTATCCCGATTTGTAATCATCTGATTATGTGTCTTTGTTTATTACATGCCCCTTCCGTTAGGCTGCACTCCACGAGGACAGTACCCTCTTCTTTTCTGGTCGCTAGTACCTGGCATCATGCCTCTACATGTAGGCACTCAGTAAATAGGTGTTGAATGTATATTGGGAAGATATACGTGTGCACTGTGGAACCTTTGGAAAATCAGAAATACACAGACAAAAATTGAAACAAACCAACCTGGCGTCATCACTCAGCAATAAAAACCTGTTACCAAGTTGGTAGTTTTAATAGTTTCATGTTCTACATTTAACTCATGAACTTAACTTTTGTCTTCGGTACATGGGAAGGTTTCCACTCCGTTTACATCTGTGTGAGCCATGACCCCAGCACCACTGAGGAAATAAGCGCAGAGTGTCCCAGACTTTGAGTGGTTGAGGAAGCAGGATGAGGACTGCTTGAGAGAGAAAGAAGGGAAGGAAGCTGGGACCCTGACCCAAAGAAGCTTCTCCAAACAAAGTCTATCAGAATGAGGGTCCTAACTGCAAACCCCTGGACATGACGTAGCAGCCAAGCAGATGCCCAGACCACAGTTAGGGAGACTCCGTTTGGGAGGAAATCTCCAGCCCTGTCCAAGTAGCCAGCACTGCCAGTTTTTGCAAATTTGTTACAGTGCTCTTTCTAGTGCCTTTCAACCATCTCCATTGATCTCTGCTGTGAGCAGACACAGGGACACGGAGGCTCTCTGGAGTTAAGGGACTTTCCCTAAATCTCAAATCTCAAGATAGCTGTGAAATAACATCTTCTGACCCTAAGCTCTGCAGACTCCTGCCCTTTGGCCACTACAGAAGGTTTCTCTGTGCTGTGAATATTGGATTAACCAGAGGGCCTGGGGGAAAGGTGGAGGGGATGGGGCAGAGGAGGCAGGTTCTGATGAAATGAATGTTTATTATTATTATTATTATTTTTATATGAAGGTTAAGCAGCAAATCCATTTAAACTTGGCTCAGACTAGTTTATATGGGACGGTATGAACTAAACACAATAAAATTGAGCCCAGAGGAATATCCCAGAGAAGAAGGAGGTCAATAATGTGACCCTTAATTGCCTTTTATGGTTAGTACATGTCCTTGACTACTATGCCCACCCCAAAGCATCTGATCAAAGTGAGGCAGCTTGGACATCTGGAAGCCTCTTGCAGGCAGCAAAGGGCCATCCCCGTCCTGAGCTTTGCTAGATTCTGAACTCCCTGAGGACAGAGCCCTGTGCATTTCACCCCAGCATCTGGCCGATGTATACAGAGGTTTGAGGCATGGATGGGTGCGCCTTCTCAATTAGGTGTGACAATAAAGGTAACAATGTTCTGTGTTTTGGGGGGGCTTAGGATTCAGAATCAATGAGCAGCAGGACACTTGTAATATGACACACGAAATACCCCAAGGATATGACACTTCATTCTGGCCCCATATTTTCAAAGACACCCGGTGAGAGAGATGACGTTGGGGAGTGCTGACCCAGGGGGATGAGCTATGAAACTTGTCATGTGAGCAGGCTGGGGACACTGACCAAGAAGTTTGCCCTCCAGTTAGGGAGACTCTGATGCCTGGAGTTTTTCCAACTTCTACTGAACGTGGTGGGAAGGTTATGGTGGGTAGTCATTTTTTAATGGCATTTTGTAGCGATGATGAAGGACAGTGTTTTCATCATTTTTATCTAGGAGGATGCAGAAAAACACTAAAAAGGAATAAACCCCAGCACTCAGAGATAACTACTCCAAATTTTGGTGTAACTCCTCCAATTAGGGTTCTTGTTTCTTTTAATGTTCATCTCCTTCGACAAACTTGAGCCAGCGTGGACACGTTTGCTCTGTAACCAGTTGCTTTATTTAACAAATGGCTCATGAATGAATACTTTCCCATGTACTTGTTTTTTTCTTTACTTCAGTTCATTTGGACCTGTCTTGAAGAACGCCATACCTGAATAACTTCAGGTATGAAACTTGACCTTCAGTGTGTGGCATGATGAATAAAATAGATGTGATCTTGGTTTTTATGGATCTTGAAGACTGTTAGGAGACGTGTACATTGCATTTAATATATGGATGCAGAAATATGGTCCAACTATATTATTTGAGGACCCTGGGTTTGCACAATTGTCTACTCGCTAAAGTATAGCTGTGACACCAAAATTCATATTCATGTTCCATGGTCATTCGCAAACAGGAGCAGAGTCCTGGAAAAATTTCCAATCCCGACTGAGGACAAACAAGGTGTTACTCTGCATCCTTATGCCAGGCCTCCTCCCGTAAACAAAGAACCTTTCTGTGGTTATGTTTAGTGCCCTGTGTTTCTTCTCACTTGTGTGCTTTTTGTTGGTGATGGTGCTGTTTAAAATAGTCCTTAAGTGGGACTCCAGGGTGGCTCAGGCCAGCCGCTAAGCGTCTGCCTTCAGCCCAGGTCATGATCTCAGGGTTCTGGTTCGGGCTCCATGTGGGTCTCCTGGTTCAGTGGGGCGTCTGTCTGCCCTACTGCCGCCACTCATGATCTCTCTATTGCTTGTTCTCTCTAGTAAGTAAATAAAATCTTAAAAAAAATCATCCCTAAGTATACTGCTGAAGTGCTATCTGGTGTTCCTGAGAACAGGAAGACTGAGGTAGGTGCCTTATGGAGAAAATGCATGTTAGATGAGCTTTGTTTAGGCTGAGTTACAGTGCTGTTGGCTGTGAGTTCAACATTAATGAGTTAACTGTAGTTATTGTTATACCTGAGTTTTTGCGTCTGAGAGACCACCAAGAAGCCAATACCGATGCAATCTCAAGAGGGTTTATTCGACAAGCTTAAGCTTGGGCCCAAGTATACCTGACACAGCAGAGTAGGGACTTGGACCCCGAGCTTAGTTAAGGCAGGGGTATTTATGGGTTCCTGTTACTAAAGCAGGGTGGGGGTCTCTGGAACCAAAGCAGGGTGGGGCTTACTAAAGCAAAGTAGGGGAAAGTTCAGCCCTTGGGCACAGGGGTCTGAGATGGCTGCCGGAGCTAAAATGGCTGTACTTATGCTAAGGCTAAACCTGAGGTGGGATGGCCTTAATTTCTCTTGGCCTCCACATTATATATATTTTTATATAGTTCATTTACAGTTAATAAGTCATATCGAATTATATATGTTATAGGTTTTTTAAAGAAATTTTTTTAGATTTTATTTTATTTTTTTTATTTATTCGCCAGGGAGAGATAGAGAGCAAGTCAGAGTACAAGCAGGAGGAGCAGGAGAGGCAGAGGGAGAAGCAGGCTCCCTGCTGAGCAAGGGGCCCTTGGGATCATGATCTGATCCAAAGACATGCTTAACTGAACCACCCAGGCATCCCTATATTATAGTTTATATAGTGTGTGTATATCTATGTGTGTTCATTCATATATATACATGTACATACATACACATATACATACATACATACACATATATATACACATATATGTGTCGATATACACACATATACACACACACACATTATAACTGGGTTATGTTTTCACTAGTTGACAAAAGGGTTGTGTAAGAGGCTTCCAGGAGCCTAACCCAATGAAATAGTTCTGCCTTTGCTAATTCCATGCAACTTTATAGAGCTGACTGTGGCCAAGCACTGAAACCAGTACTGCATATGTACGAACCAGTAAGGTGGGAGGGTGGTCAGACATGGAGACACAACACACATTCAGCCTCTTTGGCTCTAGATATCATTTAAGACCATTAAAAGATGATCTTCAAGAAAAGATGAAATTGTAATTCTCATCGAGATGTAAATATGAACCTGATTTTATTAAATTCATTCACAAGGGAATTGGTAAGGTGTTACAGTACACAGGCAAATCCAAAACTTGGACTTGTATAGATTAGGAATATTGACAGGAATAGGCAAATGAAGCCAACATTGGCTTTTTTTTCCTCCCTTGGGGAGGGGGAAGATTGTCCCTCCTCAGACAGAATCATTTGCATGTCTATAGACAAAAATGATTCCGCATTGTGGGCAGTTATCTCCAATTTGCAGAGCTGTAAAATAGCTCCTTTAGAATCAGAATCAGATAACAGGGAAGCTGGCACCACAGACAATGCATAGTTTTCCAGGGAAGCAGAGAATGCCCCCCCCCCAAGCCCTGTTAGTAAATGTGATCAGCCTAGATAGAGTGTGTGGGGACAACAAAAGTGAGCCCTGAGGCGGATTGCTACCATTGCCACCACCAGCATGAGGCTGGATTGCTGAGGCAGAGCCAGCAAAAGCAGAAGGTGAAGCAACCACTCAGGCAGGAAAAAAATGTGGAGCTTTGGGGGCAACAGCAAGACTGAGGGTGACATTTCCACTGCCTGAAAGTCCAGGAAGCTCTACTCTACAAGGGTCCCCTTGGATCTGGCAACCTGGCAGTTACTGGTGACAGGAGTCAGCTGTTGAGGGGGTTCAAAGGGGTGGAAGCCAGAATGGCATAGGATCTAAGGTGAAACAGGGATGAGAAAGTAGAAATGTTGTGGGTCGGTTTTTTTTTTGTTGTTGTTGTTTTTTTTTTTTTTTTTTTTTACACGATTTTATTTATTTAAGAGAAAGGGGGTGTGAGCCAGGAGGAGAGGCAGAGGGAGAGGGAGAGGCAGACTTCCTGCTGAGTAGGGAACCTGCCCATGTTGAGCTCCATCCCAGGACCCCAAGATCATGACTTGAGCAGAAGGCAGAGCCTTAACCCTCGGAGCCAACCGGGTGCCCTGGAAAGGTTAACTAAATAAGTCTCAGTATACTGTCCTGTGGGTGTACCATCGATTATATTTTAACTTGTATTTCTGGACATTTCGGTCTTTTCTGATTTTTTTCAAGAGTTGTAATTAATATCTTTGTAGACACGATTTGTGCGCATACCTTTTGCCTGGAATGCATAAATAAATAAATAAGTTCCCAGAAGGGTCATTGCTGGATCAGTGAG
The DNA here is from genome assembly GCF_964662115.1 of Mustela nivalis. NCBI lineage: Eukaryota > Metazoa > Chordata > Mammalia > Carnivora > Mustelidae > Mustela > Mustela nivalis. The sequence continues at coordinate 127,718,694 of NC_139027.1, read as the reverse complement.
CAATTTCAAGACTTTGAAACGATTCTTCAAAAACTGGGTCAGTCCGCAGCCTGCCCTCGACAGTGGATGAGCAGCTTTGTTTGTAGCTATGACAAGTCTACATTCTCTCTTTATTCTCCTCCATTTCCCTGAGACAATAACTCTGCAAACAAGTGGTTTGGTGTTTGTAGCTGATAATCAATGGCTTTTATTTCTTATCATTACTCACAAGTCACAGCCCTCTATTTGGAGCAGAATCAATTCTCTCCCTTGTTGGCATTAACACATGTCAAATATTTGCACATTCTTATCTGTCTTTAGGCTCAGCTTAAGCAGGCTCTGAATTTTTATCACCTGACATGTTCCCTTCCATATCCATTCTGCCATTTTCCCTTCGAGCCTTCCTGTCTTGCTACAGCATTTCCTCCTCTTAAGGCACGGCCATCCCTTCACATCCTAGAAAAATCCCAACGTAGCCTGGGCCCGTAGAGAAGACTTCCACCTTTACCTCCTGAAGCCTGCGTTGTCAGCTCCGTTTTTCAAATAAAAACTGTGTCCAGCTCATGTACCTCGAGGACCTGCTTATAAGATCATAGGTCCACTGATTCCCATCTCTGATTTCTGTGCTTGGTGTTTCTTGGGGTTCTGTCCTTTGCCCAGTTCTCTCTTCATTACACATTAGCCTCCCTAAATACATTACCTATCCACCTGGCTTCAACAGGTTACAGACGCGTTGCCATCTCACTCTCCTGAGCTTTGCGTCTATATACCTCACTTCTCTTCCTACGTGTCCTGTGCCTACCGCGGTCCCGCAGGTGGGGTGCCAGAAACAGTCTGCATACCCCATTCCAAAACCCAGAGTCACTTGGGGACCCTTCCTTCTTCTCCCTCTGCTCTCATATCCGATCAGCTGTAAGACGGTGCATTTCCCCTGCTTATTATCCCTTCCAGCTGCCCCTTCTCCAGCTCTTTCCTCCTGTCCGCGAATGTGACCTGGGACTCCGAGCTGCCTCACTTCCTTCAGCTCTCTCCTTGGCTTTTGCACCCATTACCCGTCCTTGTCACCCAGGTTTTGAGACCCAGTAAATTTCTGAGGCAGATACTACTCCTTCTTTATTCTTCCGGTACACTATGTTGTATTTTTACATGTAATTTCATTTTGCTCCTTCTATATCTTTCCCTTTTTGGTCCATTTCCACAGAACCTATCCAGGGAGAAGAGACATCTACGGATCCCATTGCCACGAGGATCAAATACAAATGACCTCAAAGGATCCGTTGGATTGTCATGCTGAAGTCATACTCTCGTGACTATTCATAGTCTCAATGAATTTAAGTGTTTAGAGCCATAGCGCAATAAGACGTTGTCTATAAATCTTTCTTCTGTGCTAATGATAGTGAGACTCTTGCTCTGATGTTAGTGGGCTTTTGGATTCAAAAGGGCATTGTGGGGAAAATATGATTTTCCCAGTTCAGACTCTCATCTCGCTACTTACTAGCTGTGTGACCTTGGGCAAGTTACTAAGCTCTTCTGGACCTTCATTTCCTCATCTATAAATTCATCTGTAAATAAGAGCCTTCATCTTCTTGGGTTGTTGCAAGCCTCAAAAGAGCAGGTACTGTGTAAAGAGTCATTCCAAGTCTTCAGAACATAATAGGAATTCGGGAAAGAGGGTGATTCTGGGCAGCCGCTGTTGCCCGGGTGTGTTGGGCTGAGAGCAGTCTGTAAAGGTAACACTCTTTTGTGCGTCCATGACTTTTCTCCGTGGAAATTCTTGGTATGAATAGCTTCATGCTTTCTGGAAGTACATCCCAAGGAGGGGATCACATCTCTCCTGAACCCATCACCAGCCTTTTCTTTCCTGTCCCTGCTTACAGTCCTGCTTCTCCCCACTGCATGTCCTCAGCACCGTCCATCCTCCATGGGACAGCCAACATGGCCCTTCCAGTGAGCACCTGGCTCTCTCTCCCCCAGCTGACATCATTCCCATGACCTCCGACCACCCACAGAGTGGTATCCATAGCCTCCTGCCATTCAGGACCCTTCACTAGCTTTCCCAGCCTCCTCTGTCCTGCCCTCCCTCTTTCTACGCTCTTTGTCTTTAAACACTGTGGCCAAGAGATTTCCGTGCTTCTAGAAATGTGTGAACACACAGAGAAGCAATTTATCGATTCAAAAATATGTAAGGCAAACTATATTGAAACTAATCTGCATTTAATAATATATCTAAGAAATACACCTGCATGCTTATTTTATATATACATATATATATAACATAAATATATATAGTCAAATTTACTGTTCAAACATTTCATTATGCTTAACAAGAAACTCTAGGTCAGCTTTTCTCACAGATGAACCCTTCCCATAGGAACAAAGTGATTGGAGAAACCATAGGCAACGACAAATTACTGAGTTACTAGGAGAGAAATAATACGGAAAGCAAAATTATTTTTTAAGTATTTCAAAATAATTTTATGACAAAAAGTATTATTGTTAATGTTGGAGGTAGAAGGTGGGTCACTTAATATTTTGTGAGGGGAGACTCCAAAATCAGACTGGCCTGTGGAGCTCACACATGGCCTTGCCTTCCCCTCACCTTGACATTTAGCTCCTCCTCACTGGGGAGGATCTTAGCTACCTTCTGCCATGCACCTGCTGATTATAGGCCCATCTACATTTTTCCCCCTTGTGACTTAATCCCGTGAAATTGGCTGCTGTAAGCCCCCTAAGGCTGAGAATGTCTTAGCCTTGTAACCCAGCATGTCCCTAGCCCAGAGCACGGGACTTGACACACAATTGCAGACCCCAGTGCTTCCTAGCATGAGGGGAGCCCTGGTTGGTCCTGGGGAGCTACCATGAAGAAAAGGAGGGCTGGAGGAATTTACGTCTCATGAGGTGCTCTGGACTAGGCCCCCGCATTGCCAGACCTGTTCAGACCCATTGTTTAAACCCTTCCAACACACTGGCCCCGTGTGAACGGGACCCACTGCTGAGGATATCTGCACGGAGTGACGTTACACAGAGATGGGCGAGGTGACCCGCAGGTTGGGGAATCACCCTTGGCAAGAGATCAAGCCCTGACTTTGCCCACTGTCAGAGGCTCCGTGGGCGTCACAGTCCTCTGTAGCCTCCCTGGCAGAGAAGAGAGGTATATGGTGGGCAGGACTGGAAGTGTAGGTTTCTAGAGGTCCTATGTCATGTGCAGAGAGGGGAGGCTGATGTTCAAAGAGGAAAGCAGGAACTCAGCCTCGTGGCAGGTCGGGGTGTTGCATGAAGAGTCCGGGGAGCCATGGTGGCCATCACAATACACAGGCCAGGAGTCACTAAGCGCACGTGTTCTGCGTGCTGGCCCTCAGCACACAAGGGTAGGGACCACAGAGTCTTTGAGGCTCTGGTCCTCCAGTGCTTAGCAAAGTACTTAGAGAGAGGCTGATGGATTAATGAGTGATGGAGTGGACAAACCTCGTAAATGGCAATGAGTATTCGGAGCAGGTCATTGCTCCTGACGGACTCTTTCCAGGAGCCTGGATTTTATAAAGGATGTTTCATAGGCCATTTTTGTCGTTAGAATATAATAGAAGCCGAATACATGGCAGATATTTTACCTCATTTTTAAATTAAATGTGAGCAGCGACTGGGGAGGTAGTGTCATGCTGTTTTTACAGATGAGGAAGAAGCTCAGAAGAAGAAGTCATTCATCCTCTAAGGAGCTAATGAGTGGCAGACCCAAGCCCTGGAGCGTGGCAAAAACCTCGGGTCTGTCCTGTGAACGCAGCATCACCTTTCTTGAGTGTCATCAGTAACGTACTGGAGAAGGAGACCACTCTTCTAGGCAGAGAAACCACACTGGGCTTGCAGTCATAGCAAGTGGACTTCAGACTGATGCCTGTCTCTGTCGCTTAATGACTGTTGGCTAAGGTCTTTGAACCGCCATTTTGTTTTCTGTAAAATGGGAATAAGATATGACTACATCCTGGGCTTGGACCAAGGACTCAAAACACCTAACACAGGTGTTGGCACAGAGAGGATGGACAGATATGTACTGATTCTGATGACAGCAATCGATGCATAGTACGTTCATGTTTTCTTCTGTCTGACTTTTTCAAGCACGACGTTTGGACTTGTTCTTTAATTCCCGTTTGAGCCCAGGTAGGACTTCTGTGTCATCCAGTGCCTTCTCTTTGAGACTTCCTCTCTATGAAGGCACCTACCAGTCTTCTCTTACAATGATATATACCAAACCCACTCTACTTATCAAAATGCTTGTTGCTTATAGAATTCTTCATAATCTAATCTCATTCAGATACAAGAGCCATTTAGTTGCACATGTGAAAGGACCCATTCGGAAAGAAAGGGAATGAAGAAAACTTCAGTGCCTTTTTAGAGGAGCTTAGCCAGAGAAATGGAGATCTGTACACTTTCTCAGGAATCTGAGTGTCCCAGGGGTTTCTTAATTGGGTTATTTTCTCACTGCACGTGAGGCAATTTGCGCTGTATCTTGTCATTCGTTGCCACAGTGGCAGAGATAAATATTTTCTCCACTATAGTTGCTTTTCCAAGAAGCTAAGGATATTGGAAGGAAATTGTTTTTTCCCTCGTGCCTTATCTTTGCATAAGTATTCTCAGGGGGGTCTCAGAGCCGTGGAGGAGATGACCTCTGCCTTGTCACTGTGGAGCCAAGACAGAAAAGCAAGTGGCAGAGAATAAAAGCAACCCTAGCTTCTGTGATTGTGTCTCCCGGAGCTGTCAAGGTGATGGTTGGAATGAATCCACTGGTCAATTCTGATTTAGTCCAGCCCCTGATTTGACACTGCCCCCACCCCTACAGGCGACTGACCAGTTGTTTTCCATGATTGATGGAGGTGACAGATTTATTTTTGAAACTCGGGGTGATTTTCATGATCCCGATGAGTCTGAGAAGTGGAGGTGTGGGGGTCGGATGGCGGATATTGCTTTGTTAATGGCCCTCTGGCAGTGACTTCTGTGAAAGCCTCAACCGTTCAGAAGGTATGCTGCTAGGAAAGTATGTTGGATATTGGCTGAGAAAAGTTGGCTCGTTACTCCTGGTTCTACTGTTCACTTGGGCAAGTTTCCTAACTTCTCTCTGCTTTATTACCTATAAAATGTGAGCTAGGTGCAAGAAGAGGCTAGTCATCTAACTGATAATGGTTCTTACCTTCTTCCTTACTGAGATCTGATTTTATGCTAGCAACCATGTGACCAGATAAAAGACTACATTTCCCATCCCCCGCTTGCAGCTGAGTGTGGCCATGTGACCACTTTCTGACCAGTGAGGTGTAAGTGGAGCCGTGGGCATGGCTTTGGGGAGAGCTCTTTCTAAGGGCATCAGCAGCTGGTGAGGGGCTCCTTCCTGCCCTCCCTCTGTTCTTACTGCCTGCGCAATGTAGACCTGGAGCGATTCACCCTTGAAGGCATCTAGTTTTTGGTGTGAGCTTCTGGTTGTCCTAGAGACCCTGGGGTGCTATGCAGACACAGAGAGGCTCTCCCACTAACTGTGCGGGATTGTGTCTCCAAACTTCAAAGAGCAAGGATGTCTGCCAACGAGGAGCGAACACTTTGCCATAAGTGGAGCCTAAACCTACGGTCTCTTCAAAGGCCTTTGCATAATCCCAAAGGACTAGGGAGTTATTACCTTACCCAGTACTGATGTCATTCGACTCCAAAAAATGCATGGATGTATCTACAGAGATGGACTAAAGTTGGCTAAGTGTTCGTATCAGTGAACTAGTTGTAGGTGCAGCGGATTGAGTGTTTGTGTCCCTCCAGATTGGTATGTTGAAATCCTGATGCCCAGTGTAATGGCAGTGATGGGCCTTTGGCAGGTGATGAGGTCCTGAGGACGGCCCTCAAGAATGGGGTCAGTGGCCCCCCCGAGAGCTTGTTTGCCCCTCCGGCCATGTGTGCACAAGGCGAGGAGCTGGCTGTCTGCAAGCCAGAAGAGGGCCTTCCCCAGAACCAGGGCAGCACCGTTATCTTGGACTCCAAGCCTCCAGAACTGTAGGAAATAAATGGTTCTTGTTTATAAGCCACCTGTCTGGGGCATTGTGTTGCAGCAGCCCAAACGCATGAAGACAGCAGGCCACGATGAAGATCTACAGCGGGTGCTTCTGAAACCCGATCAGCCCGTGGCATGGGAGCAGAGGGAGGTGAGGGTTCCACAGGCCATTGAGGCCTGTGCGCATGTGCAGGGCCACAATCTCGCCACACTTCCCTGCGAATGGTGTGTCCTGGGGCTCTCAGTCACAGGACTCTTCAAGGACTGCTATTGAACCCCTCTCGGGGGCCCAGGGCAACCTGTCCTATGGGCAAGTTCTCCACTAGTGACGGAATCTCTCTTATCTCTCCTATCTCTCCTCCTCATCATCGTCGCTGCCTCCCTACCGCCATTGAAGTAACCAGATGCTTTAATAAGAGACAGGAGAGGCTGAGACTTCTGTCTGCCAGGCTTGGTCTCCTGGAAGGACCAAAGGAGTCCTGAAGATCTGGAAGGGTGTTGGAGGGTGAGGGCAAACCATCAAGCACCCTCTTTCTCACTAATGAAGGACCCCTGACTGAAGCCGCAGGGGTGTCTGCTCTCATCGTGCGGTTTTGTCCCTGGATGCATCTGTCTTTGGGATGGTTGCCCACAGCCCAGCAAATTAGGCTCCATGCCCTAGACCCAGGGGTTGGCCCCAGGGGCTTTGGGAGAACACCATAAACACCACAGGCAACCTTAAGGTGAGCACCTTCCCTGCAGCAGCGGGGCCCGCATCCCCAGCCAGACTCTGAGCCAAACACTGACGAACAGCACGTCCAAGCCCCTGCGTGCTCCTGGATGCCGTGTGGAGCTGGACCAGAGATTTCCTGTGAAGCTTATCTCAGAGGAGAAACTCCGACCTTTGTTATTACTTAATGAGGTCTTTCTGCCCGGCCTCCTCCAAGTGTGATTTGCGGCATCTTCTGTTGAAACCAGAAATCTAGATGGCCGGATTTTTCTCCAGATCCTGGAACGTGTGAGGAACTGGCCTCAAGAGCCTTATTTAATGGGCATTAGCCCAGTCTTGCAGACATCGTTCTTGTTAGCAAGTTCACAGAGAGGTAGACGCAGCCTCCGTCCTTGGACGGACGCCTCTCATCGGAGGGGCCAGGGTGGAACGTTCAAGCACAGTGTCTCAGAGGTGGGGTCACGGGCTGAGTGCTAAGATCCCAGGTGTGGGGCATCCCGGAGCTCTGACGGATTCTATAGCTGATACTTGGGGGAACTTGCAAATTGAAAGGTTTCATCTATTAGCTGTCACAGTGGGACTTGCTGGGCAGGACTGAATGGCTGAGAAGCCGAGCTCTGCGGTGGGAGGGGGTCAGGAGGCCCTCTGGGCTGCTGGCTGGACACACGGGAACAGCTGGTGAGGGGGCGTTTATTGACCTGATCATTCATTCATTTACTCCGTATTTATTGAAGGCTCTGTGACAGGCACTGTGCTAGGGATAGAGATCTTGGTGGGGCCCGGGGGTGGGGGTGGGGGGGGGAATACCTGATCTTCTCCCCTGTGACTTGGTAGCTCACAGTCTGTCACAAGAGAGACCAAGTCGTGGGCTTGGGGATGCAATTCAAGGGCATAAATAACGTAGATGGGGTTCCCTGGAAGCAGAGCCTGAGAAAGGGGTGGAGGCCCATGTGACTTATTGAAGGAAGAACCTGGGGCGGAGGGACGGAGGAGGGGTAGAGTAAGAAGGGGATCAGGGAGCGTCCAGCCTTGGCTGGATCTAGAAGCAAGGGCCCTAGAGCAGCCCCGCTCAACAGAACTCCTCCGTGATCAGGAGAATGTTCTCTATGCAGCCATACAGCAGAGCCCCCAGCCAGCCACATGTGGCTCCTAAGAACTTGAAACGTGGTCAGTGTGGCTGAGGAACTGAATGTAATTTAAATTTAAATACTCACCTATCCCTAATGACCACCATGTTGGGCCCTGCGGCTTTGGAGAAGTTATGGACAGGCTGCTTTTCTAAAGGGCCAGTAAGTAAAGACTTTTGGTTTTGCAGACCACACGGGTGGACGACATTGCAATGACTCAGCGGCTCTTGTAGCAGAAAAGCAGCCCGGGGCAACAGGAATGGGTGTGGCTATGTGCCAGGAAGCGTTTACAAAAACAAGTGGCAAGCTGGCTGTGGCCCTGGGGCCATAAAGCAATTGGCAGTGTTGCCGCCTCCACATACCCCCAGCAAGAGTGCAGGCTTCCCTAGCTGGTGTCAGTCTGCCATCAGTGAAGGTCACCAGGACGAAGAATTGGACTTTCTAGGCAGCAGGACTCCCTTAGGTTGAGGGTATTTTCTGGAGTAGGGGAAGGGTGGGGGAGGGGTGCTAGGATCCCTCAGACACCTACGTCCCCACCCCTGTGGCCTTTAAAGGATGGGTGTGCTGGCGGGGTAAGGCGAGTCTAGAGGGTGCACTACAGTGTCTGCTACAAAAGCAATTCTGATTATGCGCTCACTGAGTGCCAAGCACAGTGCTGGGTGTTTCACATGGATTCTCTTCGTTGGTTTCTCAAAATATCACAATGGGGATAATAGTTGCAAGCATTGCCCCCATTTTGTTGTTTTAGTTACCATTTACCCCCAATATACATATTAGTATTCAGATTCTCTCTCACACACAGCCACACACACACAGCCCTCATCTGAAATACAGGTATGATGTCACCAAGTGTCAGTCATGTACTTTTTTCTGTCAAGTAACCCCCACACACACACAGCCCTCATCCGAAATACAGGTATGATGTCACCAAGTGTCAGTCATGTACTTTTTTCTGTCAAGTAACCCTGTTCTGCTCCCAGAGACCCCAATGACCTGGTTTTTTCTTTGCACTAACTGCCTCTACTTACTCCGTCTCTCTGAAGTATTGTTTTTGAGCCCACATGTCCTCCTTTGGAGGAAAAAGGAAGCCATCTTAACACATCTATCTTGGTTTCCTTTGAAAATGGATCCTGATCTGGGTGCAGGTAATTTCCTTGGGAGATGATCTCACAAAGCGCAGTGAAGAAGTGGAGAAGGAGACAAGGAAGGGCAGAAAAGCAGCAAAGAGTGTGTTAACAGATGGCTTGTCGTTGTGGCCAACTGAAGTTTAATTTCCACTGGCGGCCCTGCTGGACACACTGCAGGAAGCTGGGATATTTGCCCACCCACTAGCATCCCACGTTGGATGAGGATCCTGGAGGATTAATTCTCTGACACTTCTTCACGGCTGAGGGTCACGCAAGCTCCCTGGGAGTGAACCTCTTCCCCCACAGGCAGAGAGCCCCGGGAAGCAGATTGCCTGTGCCCACCAGCCTGTGCCTTAGGGTCTCGGGGTGTCTGTCACACTCTTCCTTTCTTGCTTTATTATTAGGTCTCCCATTAGGGACTTTGAGTTAAAGAGGTTTGTTTCCAGTTTCTGCAGTACAGTAGTCTGCTTGGCCATGTGCCTAGTCTGGGAAAAATGGTAGTTATTCCCTTGGGGTAATGAAATGAGGAAACTGTGGCACGAGACTTGGGTCCTCCTTCTGGTTGCCTTAGCAAAGTTCCAAACTTCTCTCACCTCAGTTTTCTCCTCTGTGTAATGGGAGTGATAGTAAGGCTTTTGCCACACCTCAGACGAGGGAATGGATGAGCACGTAGTCATTTACAGAGCACGTAGGGCTCGTAAGCTACTGATTCAAGACTGAGTGCTGTGATCAAGGCAGGGTAAATGAACTAGTAATTATTACTTCAAGTCTTTAATGTGTAGAAAGTTATGAGTATGAAGTATGAGGCTCTGTATTTGGTCCTGCCTTCCAGATACCCCTGCTGCTCTCGGGGCCACGCTCTGGGCTACCCAGAAGACCAGTCTCTGGACTCAGGGGCCTCATGACCACAGGCGAGGCAGGTCCCAGACCACAGCTTTTCATGCAAAACAGCTTAGTCTGTACTCCCCCCTGCAGCCCCTGTACCTGTCTCCAGATCCACCCTGCCTGGCGGAGTCTCAGCTGGGGAGGAAGATTTAGACAGAGGAGCCTGAACACAGATGCGAGGAGACCTACACTGTCTGCTGAGAACAAGCAGATCAGTGCCTCAGGTCTGGGCAGGTGTGCCGACAATTGGGGAGGGGACCTGAGTGCTACGTGCAGGGGTTACATTGCAGGAGTGACATGTTCCAGATTCTCCGGTCTCAGGTATAGGGTCATTTAGAAGAGTGAGTCTGGAGGCTGCAGGACCCAAGGAGAGACTGCCATAGAGGTCCAGGTGACAGAGAGGATGGGGCCAGCGCAGAAATAGGGCTGTTGGGATTTTTTACCTGCTCAGCCAGTTGAAGCCTGGGTAGTGGATTCTTAGAGCTCTACCGAGAAGGGGCAGGAGTGCAGAGGCAGGGCCCGCCACTTTCCCATGCATCTCCCCAAGTTCTCACACAGCCAGGGTCTTAGAAGCACCTCATTAGGAAGAATATGACTGCCCTCCACCACTCCACCCCTGAATCTTGGGCTCTTGTGTGGGTCGAAGGCTTTCCTGCACGTGGTTGCTAATCCCAGAGTGTCTGCTCAGAGAGTGGCATGTCACTGTAAGCTCAGAGCCAGAGGCAGCCAGTCCTTGATTCACAGCCCCTGACCTGGCCAGACAGGGAAGTCAGAAGACTGTGGTACCCCCCGGGGAAGGAGAGGGTGCAGCTCCTCTTCAGAGTCTCGAGGTTCAAGGAGCGGTCCTGCCGGGGACATAAGCCAGTGAGTGGACACCAGCAGTGAGTATGGAGTGGTGAGGGCTGGGAGGCTTTGAAGCAAGCTGCCCCGCTTCACATCTTGCCTCCAAATGTCATGTAACCGTGTGAGCCTGGGCAAGGTATTTAACAACAGCATGTTCTCTATGGGTTTTTGTGTGAGGAATAAATGATAAAGTCCTGCAAACTGTTGGGCAAGATGCTTGTTCACAAGGTGTTATCAGCATGAAGGCAGGAAAACTATGTCTGTGAGGTCACAGAACCAGTTGTATCAATCAGCAATTACCATACTATGCTGCGTAACAAAACCCATTAAACCTCAGGGCGCACAACAAACAACATTTATTTTTGCTCATGGGTCCAGGGTTTGTCTGGAAGGTTCTACCGACCAGGGCCAGCCCTGGCTGGTGGGCGTCTTGCATCAGCTGGCTGGTTAGTTGGCTCTGGATGGCCAAGGGTGGCCTGAGTTGCCTGGACTCTGCTTTGCTCTCCTTGTCTTCTGTCCTCCAGCAGCCTAGTCTAGGCTTGTTTTCAAGGAAGAAGTCTAGGAGGGGAGGCAGAAATACACAAACACGTTTCCAGACCTCCACTGGCATAAAGCTCACTGTGGCACCCTTGGCCAAGACAAATCCCATGACCCAGCCCAGTGTCAGTGGAAGGGGATACACAGTGACAGGTCTAAGAGCAGGGATACAGGGAGGCTACTAAATAGAGTCATTACTGCCATCAGTACCACTCTGGTCTTTTAAACAGATGTTACAGGGGAAGACCAATCCTAATTGGGCTGTTCCTCTCTATTCCTCTTTAGTATTAAGGAGCACAATACTAGTCACTGTTCACTGGGCACCTCAGTGATGTCAAGTACTAAATGTTGCTATCTCAGGAGGATGTTTTGAGCATTAAATGAGATCATGTAGGTAAAGCCTTTAGTTTAACTCACCACTAGCCTCTCATATTCATTCATCACTTGGTCACCATTAGTGTTTTTGTTGTTGTCATTATGACTGTTACCATTATCTTACCCCCCTAAAAGTCTCCTACATAGGCATTTTTAGCCCCAATTAGCAAATAAATAACTGAGACTCAGGGAATTTAAGAACTATCCCAAGGTCACACAGCTAATAAGGGATAGAGGTGTCTCTAGTTTGGAAAATAGCCCCAAATCATCCCTATAGCATGATGTGAAAGAAAGTGTGCTGGCCTGGGTTCCAGTTCCAGTTCTGAGCTCAAACCTGAGACCTTCCAGCTTTGGACCAGTGACCTTCATTCTGCTTCACAGCACCTCCAGAGGTATGTGGGTCCTCTTTGGAGTGGCAGCCTTGAGGCAATGTAGGTCATTTAACATGTCCTTGTCTCCCTGGCCCATCTGTAGGCATGTGTAGGCATGGTTTAGACAGGAGCACTGTTGGTGGCTCGACTCTCTGGCCTCATTCCGCTGGTGGGTCCCAAGGTCTTCCAGGGCAAGTGCAGCTGCTCAGTCCTCTCAGCGCCGCACCAGCTGTGAGACAGATGTCAGGTCCCCTCGGATGAGACAGAGCTCAAAGAGGCTGAGGAGTCTGTATAAGGCCACATGGTTAGGAAAGGTAGGCCAGGTACCTGGGGCCCCTGAGTGTTGCTGCCTTTCTGGGTACCGGGCCTTCCCAAGGCAGAGAAGACCATCCTGCCATATCTCTCTGTCCATTGCCTTGACTCTTCTTAGGGCTTCCGATCTCTGTGGCGTGTTCTCAAGGAACCATCAGTCATGAATGAATGACTCATCCAAGAAATTTGCAAATTCTCTGTCCACTGAAAAGAGTTGCTGTCAGCCTTTATGTGGCTCCCACTGAAGGAAAAGCATTTTCATGTTGCTGGCGCTGGGCACAGACTTAGAGGGTGTCTTCCCAAGATCCCTGGGGTTTTGGCTCTTAGGAGAACTGATATTCTACCTACAGCAGAGGCCCTCATTGGTGATTCCTTTAATTGATTCCAGGCAGGGTCTCGTAAGGCGGAAAGGGGACTGGGGTGGGTGTGTAATTTCTCCATCAAAGAGAAGAACCCTAACAGATATATAATCCATCAAAATATACTATGCTCTCCTCTGACTGCTTCCTGTTCAACTAGGATTCCATACTGTTCTGAGTTCAGTTTCCCCATATGGCTGGGGGTAGTACAAATTGATAGAGTCTTCTTGGAAGGAATCGGAAATGTGTATCCAGGGCCTTAAAAATGGTTTATACTCTTTAATCGGGTAATCTAACATGGGTGAAATTATCATAAGGAAGGAATCCAGACCTAGGGAAAAGCTAAATGCCGGGCAATTTATGATAACAAAAATTGGAAGCAACCTAAATGCCTAACAGTATGGTAATGGTTCAGCAAATCATGGTTTGTCCACTCAGTGGAATATTATGCAGCCATAAAATGGTAATTACAGATGGCAACATGGGGACTGCTTATGATAGAATGCTAAACAAACAGGCCAAGAGACACCATTGAATACACACAGTGATTAAAATGGTGTAAAAACGTGTTTGTGTTGTCATAAATGGTGTGGCCCCAGCAATAGTCCACGTTCCAAGTTCCCAGCTGGAGAGAGGGCGGTCGTCAGCTGGAAAGCAAGACAGGACTGATGCAGTGTTCGAAATTTCCTGCTGATTTTAAACATCTCTCACAATGTTTTTTTCTGGCTCATGTTTTAAATCACTTACATGGAATAAAATTAAAGAAGTTTCTGTAAAGATTCTTCCAAATCTCAAATATTCTAATGCATTATGATTGTCACCCCAGATTGGTTCAAGTGATAAAATGTCTAATGTGCCCGTTTGATTTAGTATTGTTGGCCTTAGTGGTAGAGTGGTGTGGACACAAACCCGGTGACAGTGGGCCCAGGAACAGGTGAATACTGTGTTTAAACAACTCCTTTATGAAATTTGGTTGTGAAAGGGAGGTATCTTATAGGTTTATAGCTGCTGAGGGACTGTAGGTTAAAAAGGTTCCAGCATCATTTTTGGGGGAGATTTTTCTTGTTACTGTATAAAACAGGTTTAAACTTTATAAAATTGGTTTCAACTTAAAGGTCAGCTTGTCCTCCTGTTGAAGACATTAATGGCTCAAAGAAACAATTGGATAGGTAATTTAAAATTTTCATGTTTGAGTTACAAAAATCTATCTGAAAGTTGATAATTAATGTGCTGTGGCAATCTTTGTTACAAGAGATTTTTTTTCTGGCCTTTCTTTAATTATGTGGTATTTAAATCTGCTCTGCCATTTAATTCCCTATTAATTTGTGGGTTTTTCTTATCCATGTCCTCTCTAGTGTTTGAGAAAACAGTTTATAAACAGAGGAGAAAAGTTAAATCCAACTTATATATTATAGGCTCCCCACTTTTTGTAATTAAGAAGACAGCGTGATGAAATGTAAGCAAAAATGTTAGACCAAGAAGAAATTCCTGTAACCATCAATAGTAAAATAATCTTTACTGGTTCTCATTTCATTCTGTGACTTGTGGTCTTGAGTGTGTGTTTTATTTACTTGCACTCATACTCAGGCTTGCCGTTTTTTGTACCCTGCTTCAAACAGATCACTTCATGTAAATAAGAGGAGAGGGAGAGATGTATTGACCTGTGTAATTGAAAAGGCATTAGTGGGTCTGATTTTGAGGTTGATTAGCATGAACCTGAGTCATAAATTCCTCCCTAGACCAGGGATGGAATCACTTCGCACAGTACGTCTGGAGCAGGAGGGAAGTGTGGATATCATTCACAAAAAGCACAGGTCCCCGTATTTTAGGTTCAGACTTCTCATGCAGGGTATAACAGACTTTCAGCCTCACTGGATAGACCTCCTAGAGCAGGATTTGGATGATTTCTTCCAGTCTGTGTCACTTTATTCTAATGAGAGGTCCCATGTTCTGTCCCTCAGTTGGTAACCAACTCATATGATGACTGGTTCATAGGCTAGGTTATCGAACTGAGTACTAAAATGTGTTTCCTTATGGGTAAGATCAGCAGTTTGCTGATAGGCAGGCTCTTTGACAGAATGAGCTTTGATTTATAGTGTTTGCCAATTCCTTTGGTGTAAATATTCCCACTATGATTAATTGCAAGCTCACGATGTAAAGTCACTGAATGTGTGGCTGGGAACAGTGGTGCACAGTTAACTCTCATGAGTAAATGCAATTCAGCCTACCTTCTGTCTCACACCCGCTCTTCGGCAGTACACATTCTTATCTATAGATTGTTTTCATGGACCCAGATTTGGATTTGGAATCTTATGCCTTGTACCCCATTGGCTTTGTCAGCTCGGAAACTGGCTTATATGCAGCTTCTCTTTCTTCAACTCATGTAGTCAATCAATCATTCATCCTTTCACTTAACAAATAGGCAATTGAGTTCCTACTATGTGGTAGATGATTTCCAGGGCACTGTGATGATAGCAGTGAACCAAACAGAGTCCATGTTCTTAGGAGGAAACAGACTATTAGAGAATAATGTTCTTTTTTTTTTTTTCCAGGTGAAAATGATGCCAAAAGAATTAAGCCAGGGAAGGGGAGAGAGCATGATGAGAAGGGGGCTGTGGATGGAGAAAGGGGCCCTTTTAAAGAGGATGGTTGTGGAAGGCTTCTTTGAACAAAGAACTGAGGATTTGTGGGGAGAGCATTCTGGGTTAAGGGGACAGTAACTGCAGTGGATGTGAGGCAGGAGTAAGCTTGGCCTGGTCAACGAGCCTGCAGCAGGGCCGGCAGCAGGGAGAGTAGCAGAAGATGCCAGCAAGGTAGCCAGGGTCCAGGTCATGGAGAGCCTTGCAGGCCATTGTCCAGACTTGGATGTTAAGCCCAGTGAGAAGGTAGCAGGGGAAAATCATCCTGGCTTCTGGGTGGAATAACTAGACTAGTGATTCTGAAAATGTAGACCATTGACCAGCATCATCGCTAATACATGGGATAAGAAAGTGTGTAAACCTGGTGATTCACAGACCTGTACCCCTGGGGATAAAAATATATGTTTATAAAAAATAAAAAATTATATTAAAAAAAAAAAAAAGAAATGCAGATTCTTAGGCTCCAGTACCCACTGGGGAAGCCCTGGAGGTGGCATCCAGCAGCCTGTACTTTAACATACCCTCCAGGGGGTGCTCTTGGCTGCTAGAGATCTGGACTGTGGCTGGTACTCTCTCTCTCTGTTTTATCCCTCCCCAGCCAGGGCCATTATCTTCTCGGCAAGTTCAAGGGTTATTTTTCATCACTCATGTATAGCACTATGCAGTTCCTGAAAAGAGTACAAGAGAGTGCTGGTGATGACACTTGGACAGGCCGTCGGGTCTGCCCCCGGAGGGATGGGGCCCGGGACTCACACTCCATGCCGAGATTCCTGTTGTTAATCTCCAAGTCCTATCTGTGTGCTCTCAAAGGCAGTGGGGATGAAGTCACTTTCTTCACCACAGGCTTGCTTCTCCCTTGAGCAGTTTCTTCAACTGTACCCCCATGTTGGTAGTTGCTTTCTGTAAAGTGATTCTGTCTGAAGTTTAACAGTAAGAACAGTTGGCAACACAGCCTAAAGGCTAGATGATTTATATGTAACTGTTATGAATTGTTTCATGATACTGAATCTAAATCATATGAATTACGGCTCAGTCCCAACCCCCTTGAGACTTTTGCCCTCCCTTGATATTATGAAAGGTGTGGGTGACTTGTACGTGTGACCTGAAGACCCACAACCCTTCTCCAAGCTTTCCTGATGGCCTGTGTCAGGTGAACATAGCCTAATAGTATTCCAATCATCAGTCAAGTCTATTAATCTCCCAAGTACCAATTTGGGGGGCCTGGCGCATATTCAGTACTAATTCAAGGACTTTTCTAAAAAAGCTAAGGAAGAATCCTCACAGGCTAGTAGTTAATAATTCGTTTTTATGAGTTATATATAACTGAATTGTATGCAAGTCCTTAACAAGCCATTGTGGGAACCCAGCCTGCAGAAATCTTGATGAGAATCTCAAGCTGATGATTCACAAGTGTTATTCAGCAGGTGTTTTGAACCCCATTTGGAGCTCGCTCCAGCAATTAGATCTGGAATTCAGTATCCATTGTCTGAAAGTTGGATTTTTATCTGGTCTTAAAATGAAAAATGAAACAAAAACGCAAGACTTCAAAATAGAGAAGTTACTAATTTGGTGTGCAATTCCAGAATCCTAGCATTTCCCAAAATAAGAATTATTACTGTGATGTTTGTTCAGATGTAATCACCCAGGCATATTTCTAAACATATCTGTTATTCTTATTACAAGCAATTCTAGCAACAGAAATAATAACGATTTTTCAAGGATTATAAGTTCGTATAATTGCACATCAGAGGAAAATATGGATATTAGAACCTTTCAGATGTCGAGATGCAGCAAGCACATTGTTGACTATTATATTTTTCCATTTCTTGTTCATGAATTTCAGCTTCAAATACATTACTTAAAAAAAAAAAAAATTATGCCCTTTTACTCATAGGGTTTAGTAATAAAATTAACCATGCCATGGAATTTAAACTATTACTTGCTATCAAAATTCTTTCTGCTACAAAGTGCTTGTTTCAAATTTTATTTATGTAGTTATCATCCCTATCCTGGAGACCCATGTATCTATTTTCAATCTGCTTCAAAGTTTATGATCATTCATACCTACTGGATTTTTTTTTTTCCTAGTTCTGTATTGGTTCCCTGGGCAACAGTCCCATCTCTGTACTGGGGCTGTGTGCGTTAAAAGAGGCCCAGGTAGAGGACACTTCCATGACACCACATGCTGTGGTCTGCAAAACTTCAGTTACTCAGAGAGTATCTGTGGTGTTGAGCTCTACACGCGGTTCTCGCCGCAGTCCTGAGGTCACTGATACTGACCCACAATGGCCCTCCTGGTGAACACTGCGTACACACAGGTCATGCGGTCATTGTGAATTTGCTCAGACCTGCATGTTGTCCATGCCTCCTGATCTCCAGCACTGTTTTCATGCCACTCACCGAACACGTGCTTCTGTTTCTTCTCTACGTGCACGCATTGATGTAAAGATTTGTGGATAAAGAGTGTAAGTTTTCAACTGAAAGTTCATTGAAATGAATTAAGGCTTAAAAATGAAGGAATTTTTCAGATTGTCCTTACACTCTGAATCAAGCAACACCAGAGCTAAGAATTAGTGAATTACGTCATCAGCATGCTGCCGGTGTACGCATTCAGTCGCTGGGTGGGGACCTGAAGTCACACTTAATGCCGGCCAGTCCACCGAGGTGTGAGGGCGGTGTGTGGACCTTCCCCCTCTCTTGCCCCTTGTCTTGGATCAAGTGAGTTAGTTTCCTATTATTGCTGTAACAAATGATTGCAAACTTAGCTTAAAACCATGCAGATTTATTATCTTGCAGTTACAGTTTGGTTATCTTCTGGTCCTCTGGAAATCAGAAGTCTCAAAGGAATTTCACTAACATTGAGGGATTGATCAGGACCTGTTTCTTTTAGAGGTTCTAGGGGTGAATCCATTTCCTTGCCTTTCCCAGTTTCTAGAGGCTTCTCTGCATTCCTTCGCTCATGCTCTCTGCCTCCATCTTCAAAGCCAGCAGAAGAGTATCTTCACATCTCTCTCGGACTGTAACTCCCTTGCCTTCCTCCTTCCATAGTACCCTTCTGATTACATTACATTGGGCCCACCCAGCTAATCCAGGATAATAGCTCCATTTCAAGATGTTTATCACATCTGCAAAATGCCTTTTGCCATGGAAGGTTGGTGGGTAAGCCATATTCATAGGTTCTGGGGATTTGGATGTGGAAATCTTTGGTGGGGGCATTGTTAAGCCTATCACAGCTGGGACTCTGTGTGTGCTTTGAAATCCAGGGCCAAGAACATGGGTTTTTTTGTGTCCCCCCTGCCCCTGCTGAGCAGGTGCTGAGGCATGTCTGTTTTGAAAGGTGCCTATTTTTCTATGTCTTTTGGATTCTTGGTCTGTGGCCAGGCCAGTTCCTTTATCATTTCTTCTGTCCAGTTCTGAATTGTATCCTCTTCCTGTTCTTTAAGGCCAACATGCCAGCCTTGAGTGCCTGCTCGCTTCTTAAGCTGCTTGCTTTGTACAAGGGTGTATTTGCACTTACAGTACCAAGCAAAGCATCTGAAGGCCCCAGAAAAATCGGACTTTTCAAGTGTGGGAGGAACATATCCTTCATACCGGGCAACATTAGAAAACATTTTGCAATAAGGAACTGGGGAGCATCTGGGTGGCTCAGTTGGTTGAGCGTCCAAGTCTTGATTTTGGCTCCGGTCATGATCTCAGGGTCATGAGATCAAGCCCTGCATTGGGCTCTGTGCTCAGTACGGAATCTACTTGAGATTCTCAATCTCTCTCTCCCTCTGCTGCTCCCCCAACTTGCACACACACGTGGGCATGCTCTCTCTCTCTCTCTCTAAAATAAACAAACAATTGGTAGGGCATCATGATAGCAAAAGCTGTTTGAAAGTAGGTCCCACTGTGAGGCAATTTCCATTTTCATTCAGCCCCATGCTCCCCTGTTTTCACAAAGGGCTCAGTAACACTCACCCACTTGGGTGTGCACGAGTTACTTTGTAGTATCTCTCCTTAGAATGTCATAATCACTTTAACTTCTATTCTACCTAGCATACCATAAATGCGTTCAACTGATCTATGCATTCTTTGACAACTATAGTTCCATTTGCTTTATTTAGAAACAAATGTAATTACTTAAACTGGAGAAGACAGAAGTACTTTTACAGCAAAGTCAAAACATGCATCAACACTCATCTCTATAATTATTTTACCAGGAAAAAAAATCCTCACTGGCTTCTCTCACTGATGAAGAAGGTCCTCTACAATGGTTGGTTACTTAATAAGTAACATCTAAGTTCTGCTCTCGTGACCATAAACCTAGCCCAGCCAGCTTACCTGAGGTATCTGGGACTCATGCAGGTGAAACTCAAATGCTTCTACTGTAGGGTATGTTGTTAGAGAGGGCTTTTGAGGCAGGTGGATCTGGGTTTAAGCTCTTGATTCGGCTGTCATCTTGCTAAGTGTTATCGGTCAGGGCCAGGGGTGACAGGGATGACAAACTCTTCCCTAAAGGGCCAGAGAGTAAGTATTTTAGGCTTTGTGGACCACATGGTCTCTGTTGTTAATTACTCAACTTTGCTAATATCGTGGCAGAAATTTAAAAAAATGGGCATGGCTGTATTCTATTTAAACTTTATTTAGAGAAATGGATAAGATTTGGCCCATGGGTCATATTTTGTTCTTGGGCAAGAGATTCAGTCTCTAAAATTTTAATGATATTAATAATGAATATTAAGAGCCGGCTTTCGTGGTATTGTGAAAGTTTAATGAGAGAATGTATATTAAGTGCTGAGAATAGTACCTGCCATGAAGTACATGGATAATATGTCTTTGAACAGATGTATGTAGGTATGTATATATGTATGGATGGATGAATAGGAAGATGGATGGGTAAGTGAATGGTTGGATGGATGGATGGATGGGTGAGTGAATGGATGGTTGGATGGTTGGATGGATGGATGGATAGATGGATAGATGGATGGATAGAAAGATGGATGGGTGAGTGAATGGTTGGATGGATGGATGGATGGATGGATGGATGGATGGATAGGAAGATGGATGATGAGTGAATGGATGGGTGAAAAAATAAGTGGATGGGAAGGATGATGGGAGGGAGACAGGAAGGAGGAAAGAAAAAGATGTAGGAGGGATTAAAACTATTGAACAATAATTTGCCTGTATCTGGAAGACAGCTCTACTTAGCTATAGGGATAATGGTCTGAATAGAGTTAATCAGGTAACTCATGTTTGTCCCATGGAGCAGAGCAGCAATGCTAAACAGGTAAGCTATAGAGGCCTGTGCCATCACGATAAAAAGATAGTCAGTTCCTTTCCTACTGTCCTCTTCCCTACCCCACCCAGAAACTATTTTCTGTGAGAGTTAGGACCAACGTAGCTTCCCTCAGCATCTGCACAATAGAGAGACAACGTCTCTCTGTGAGTCCAGGACAATCATGAATTTCCAAGATGCAGAAGCTCCAGGGATTGGCTGCATTCTGGTCCCATTGTGCTCACACCTGCCTGTTTTCTCTAGCCGGATGTCTTGCTGACATCCAGACAGTTAGGGACCTGCAGTGGCTCTTCAGTCTTAGGGTTCTTAGATGTTTCTGCAAATGACTGACCTGTTGTCTTGTGGTCCCCTTCCGTGGCCTGGATGGGTAGGACCTTGCTCAGGCAGTGTATATGTGTCCACAAAAAGATAACCCTTCATGATATTTGAGAAAATACAAACATGCCCCACATTCTTTATTAGTAACCCTTGAGAATAAATTCAAGGAGCTCAGACTGGAATTTCTGGCTTTCAATTTTTATCCTTAAAACAGATTGTCTCAGCATGCAACTAATCTGTTAGTGAAGACATTTAAAAAAAAATAAAATAAAATAGAAGACAACAACAACTCTGCAACAGTGAAAATTGGCCCTGAAAATTAGAGCCTGAGCAGATGTGGGCCCAAATATAGGTAAAGAGACCCTTTGCCTTACCCTGCAGTCTGAGTCTTAATTCAGACACATGTGGTCTATTTAAATGAGAAAACTGAGTCTTCCTACCACGTGAGTACATGCAGCTTTTTCTGATAAACATGTGATTAAATACTATAAAAATGGATCCAGAACTTTATGAGAATTTAAGCATGAAGAAAAAAGATAAAGCTATATTAAAAATTTGAGGCTTAATCTGACAGAATCTCATAGGTCATCTAGGGCTTCAGATCAAACAGTGTGTTCGTCATGCAGACAAAGAAAAAGAAGAAAAAGAAAAAGGAAAAAGACAGAGAGGTTGGTCAGCGCCAGGATGGAGACGTGTGCACATTCTAAGGGGACACAAGCAGAGCCCTCTCACCAAGCTGGAAAGGAAGGAGAAGCTTTTGAAAAATGATAACATTGCCTGTCAGAGTCACTCAATGCAGTGACCATGTGACCTGGAATTTCCAAGACAGCTGTAACGTCCCATATTTTTTTCCTTAAACGAGAAGATCCCCAAAGTGTGTAAAAGTAATTTAATTTTTAGACAGTTAGCATTTTTTTTTTTTTACTGTATCGTATTGTAATGTATTGATTGATTTAGCTGTTTGGCTTGGAAAATATGGTCCCTGGCAACACAAAAGCTCAGTAGTGAGACTGGGGCTGTTAGCTGGAGTCTATGAAAGTGTGTGGCATCAAGAGAGCCAGTACCACATTGCCTACAAGCTAGAACTTCCATCAAGATCAGGACGGATTCAATGGCCAGAGTCTGTATGTGAGTCCTCAAGGTAGAAATACCTAACAGAAATCATTACCTTTCATAGACAGCGGTTCCTCCTCCTGAGCTTTCGGTGAAGATCCGTCAGAACTTATCTCTGAGTTGACGCTTTCTCCCACATTGTGGTAGCTGATCTCATGCCCGTAAGCATTCGTTGCTAGTCCTGGCCCTCTTGACGGGGTTGCCGACTGACCCATGTGCTTGGGTTTCTGTGCCCGTGTTCACTCCCGCATGCTGAGATCCAGATGGGGCAGATCTATCTAGGTAGCCCGTGAGGTGGAGGGTGAGGAGGGCATGGGGGAAGCAGAGGGTAAAAGCGGGAAGAGAGGCTGAAAAGAGCCATCCAGATGAGAAAACAGGCTGCCCTACCAGATTGAATCTCACGGAAGGAACGAAAGCGGGGAGAAAAACAAAAGTATTCTGGGAAAGGATCCTGTGTGTTTCAGGTGCCAGGAGCTGTGTTGGATGCTTTGTGTGTTTTCTTTCATGTCATACTCAGACGCTTGATCATTCCTTTCTTCCCACTCTTTCTTTCTCTGACATGTGATTTCGCAAATTAGGTATTTTTAAATCTCCAGGGAATGAATGATGCCGTTATGCCTCAGAGCACCTAAGGATCTTCTCCAGGGCCGCAGGGCTATCAGGAGGTGAGCCAGACCTCACAGTAGAGACCTCGAGCCCCAGAACCCAGGTCCTTCCCCTTGTACAACGGTCCCTCCATCTTCGCAGTTGAACAGCCTCTCGTTTTTGCCGTTATCTGTGAGGCCACTGTGCCTGTGTTCATCTTTCTACCTTGCTTTGAAAGAAGAACGTTTGACCGTTCTTATTAAAGAGAATTCTGTAACTGACTGTCCTTTTCACTGTGGCCGCCAGGAAGCTTCTAGGCCAGTTGGAAACTTGCCTTTGGTACCCCTGGAAAGCTTCCAGCCAAGCACACGCATGTCCTTCTTGTCGTGGCCGTCACAGCTGTCCTTACGCTTGTCCTCAGGTGCAACTCTGATATATAGTTTGCCACCGTGGTAGCGTGATCTGCTGCTGTCGGCTGCCTCTGCTCCTCTGTGGAAGGTGGGGTGGGGAATAAAATGAGGAAGCGGCTAAGGGCACTCTAGGTGTGTTCAGCAGGTTCCAGGATGATTGTTAACGAGCTCTGATTGGCAGCTCCGGCCCTGTTTCTCTCCCCTCTCGAATCTGAATCGGAGTTTCTGAACATCCGTTGTTGTTTTCTCCTTCATCTGTTTTCTTCCAGAACATTCCAGAACATTCCAGAACTGAGTGAGTTGGGGGTGAAGAGCCTAGCCCCCGTTTTTCTTTAAGCTTTCGCAGTTCTGAATAGTGTGTGCATTTTACACCACCCTTTCAAAGTGCTACCTGGTCCGAGTCTTTGACTAGACAGGGCTTTTAAAAATCATTAGTTTCTTTTTTCAGTAGTTTGAGCACCTCGATGAATGCTTTGGGCTACATGGCAATATTAATAACTCATGCCATTTCTAACCTTATGTTCCTGATAAAGGGATTTTCTACTGTTTAAAGCTCTGGGATGAATAATGGCAGAGTGTTTCTGTTGTCCTCTTAAAATGGAGATTACTATATGTTGAATCACAACAGAACTACTTTTTTATAGGCTGTGAACAGCGTAAAGGCCCATCATGTTATTCCAGGCAGTGCCAAGTGAATGGATAATGGCGAGCCAATTATTATAAATAATGCCTTGTTTCCTTTTGGCCCCTATGCACATTTCACATAGCAGGATTCTATTAAAGTCTGGGAGATTCAATTAAGGGAGACAGGATTAACACCAGCACCTAGCACAGTTCGGGGCACAAGGCAGGGCTTCAGGCTGGCTGAGTCATTCTGAGCTCAGCGGGGGGGTTTGTGTTTGTTTCCTTTTTGTTTTGCCTCGTTTTCCCCTTCCCTCTTCAGTTGCTGGGGTAAGAGCTGCCATCATTTCTCACTCAGGTCCACTCATTAGGCTGGGCCCTGCCCAGCAGGGGCATGAGTTCAGGGCACTTTCCAGAGCTCCTAGACAGGTGAGCAAAATGCTACCCAGTGAGCCTAGTTGCACTAGAACCAGAGGAAGAAAACAGAAAGGAAAGGAACATTCTAGCAGAGCACATGGGGCTGAAGATCATCTGAGAGAAGAGGCTGTGCTGCGTGTGCAGACATGTGCCTGGCGCTGGGAATCCAGGAGGATCAGGCGCCTGCTGAAATGGGGGTGTGGGGTTAGTGAGAATGGGGGATTCTGGAAGAAGCACATGGTAGAGATGTGCATGCCCGAGGTCCTGCTGGTGCATGCTACCAAGATTTCCATATGTTAAAGGCCCTGGCGGAATGGAACCATATTTCCCAGCTTCCCTTGTGCTGGTGAAATAAGCTCCATTCTTTCCTGTTCCATCGAGAGGGTTTAACCTTGAGAAAGTTGAACTCTCTGGGCTTTAGTATCCTTGTTGGCAGAAACGGGGTGTTGGATTACATGTTCTCTAAGATCCATGCCTTTGTGTTTTTTGTTTCATTTTGTTTTAATAATAATGATGTGAAACAGTTTTGTTTTTTCTTTCCTAGGCTAACCTATATCTCAAAGCCGTGAATATCTATGTTTCTAATCTTGTTTTTTATTTTGACATCTGTTGCTCTGCATTGACATCTTTTTAATTTCCAGCTACAAGCAATTATAATTCCACCCAGCAGTGGAGTCAAGGACCAAGCCGAGTGGGTAGTAGGAAGCTTAATTTAATATGGGTGCCTCACTTAAAATTGTTTATGTATATAAAAAAAGCAGTATCCCATTCCAAAGCTAGCATTCTGCAATTTGATGACTTATCCGTGATTTTCAGTGGGCAGTCTTCACCGACTAGGGCACTGGGGGAGGAAGAATGTATTTTCTAAGGTGGAAGGCTATTCAAATTTAATTCATGTCAAGGAGAGCCCTGTCCTTTAAGCTACAGGTATGCGGAACGGAGAGGAAGGAATAAGGAAATTTGGATTTGAGACTATTTTTGTGAAGCAGGGGCAAGGTATTGAGCTGTCTCTTAGCCCTCTTTCAGCTCTGCTTTTCTTTACCTGGCCAGGAGGATCTTTGCTCCTCTTGAGTCCTCTGCTGCCTCTTGGCTGTCCACTGTCTTAACTACTCCTGGGTGTGGGTCACCTAAGGAGAGATGTAATAGTAGGGAGGAATATGGGCATCTGGAATTCAGGAGAAAGGAGTATTCTAGATGTATAGATTTGAGAGCCCTCCGGATGTAGGTAGCAATTTAATTAGGTAATAGATTAGACAGGGAGGAGAGAGACCTAGTCGATAATACCAAGCAATATGAAAATTGAACATACAGGCAGAAGATGCAGGCCCAGTGAAGTAAACCAAGAAGGAGAACCTGGGAAGCTTTCAGATCACTCAGGAGCCAAGGAAGTGTGTATTTAAAGAAGGGAGTGGTCTGTGATGTGCCGCACTTGGCAAGTGGTCCCTGAAGAGGAGGACTAAAAGAAATCCTTAGTTTAGCCACAAGAGGTCCATGGCAGGAGAATTTCCAACACGCAGGCGAGGGCAAAAGTCAGATGGGAAGAGCTGAGGACCAGAAAAGTTGAAGATCACTTTATTTCACACTTTCAGTAAATTAGCCCACGAGGTAGAGGGGAGGGTTTGGACAGTAGCAGATGTGGAGATGAGAGATTTTGCTCTTATTGGCAGGCAAGATCTGAGCTTGTTTCATTGCCCAACTGGGAATTTGGGAAGAAGCCAGTATAGAGGAGGTTGCAGATATAAGCAAGAGTGGGTGGTTGATGTGGCCAGGCCCCCAAGGAAGCCTCAGGCAGGGGATCCAGGACCCGGGAAAGAGGAATGCCCTTGCTCTATGACAGGGCAGAAGGAGGAAAGAAGGGGTGCCAGGCAAGAAAAGGGTGTCAGAACATTTCTTTGGGATGGCCTCTTGCTTCTGTGAAGTAGGAGGTGAGATGATCTCCTAGCATTGGGATAAGGAAGGATTTGGGCACATAGTGAAAGTTTGTAAAAGCAGCTGTGGAGACTGGGAGTGGAGATTCCAGGGAGGATAGGGAAGGATTAACTCAGCTGACATGGGAAGGCTGCCATCAGTCTGTGGGTTTGTGTATTTCTAGAGCAGAGCTCAGGATCCTTGTTGGAGCCTGGTTGGTTGAGTTGGTACAAGGTGTCATGGGTTGAACTGTGCTTGGAAATTTATATCTTGAAGTCCTAACCCCCAAGATATCAGAATGTGACCATATTAGGAAATAAAGTCCTTGCAGACATAGTTACGTTGATTACAGCTCTAAGCCATTATGACTGGTTTTGTATCAGAATGGGACATTTAGGCACAGACATGTGCCCACAGGGAGAAGGCCATGTGAAGATGAAGGCAGAAATCAAGGTGATGCCTCTACAAGCCACGGCCTGCCCAAGATTGCCAGTAAGCCTCCTGAAGCTAGGGGACAGTCGTGGGACAGATTGTCCCTCACCGCCCTCAGAAGGAACCAGCCCCACGGATATCTTGATCTTAGATTTCTGACCTCCATAACTGCGGTAGATACCCACTCTGTGGTACTTGGTTAGGGCAGCCCTAACAATCTGATACACAGGGATAAGGTGATCTTTTTTTACTTTTCCTGATTTTTCCCTTCCTGTGGTTGTGAAGGACTTAAGGCAAACATTTCAGTATATGTGCTGCTAAAGGGAGAACATTAAGGCAAACATTTTAAGAGCACATTGTGAGAACATTACGAGGGAGCTCAGGGAAACCATCGTGGGTAGGGAAAGAAGGTAAAATGAGAAAGGACATAGACAACAAGGAAAAACTAAGGGATCTGAGGCCGAAATGTTCCTCCAGCTCCTCTGGTTGTGATTGAGGGTAGCTTCTAGGATCTCAGTTTCTTGGAGCAGGCCGACCCTCTTCAGAATGTTCCTGTAAAGGTTAATCTTAGCCTCCAGGTTCTTGCTGAAGTTATCAGTGTGTTACTCCTCCAATTAGAGCTGCTGGCTTAGATCACAGCTAGGGTATTTGCAAATAATCGTATCTTGTTAGGCCTTTGCTTACATTTACATATGATAGCCACAGATCAAATTTGTCCTCAGAGGGGCTTTCTAGTTGCGGGAGCTGCGTCAGTCTTCAAAGGGCTGTCTGACTAATGCGGATTTAATGGGCTATTTGCCCCGTGATTCAGCAGTTCCCAGGCTCCAACACTCAGAGAATTTGCTCATTAGCTTCGAGAGACAGCTTTTTAATGGAATAGAATAAGGGGGAAAGTGGGTTGTGGTTTCAAAGCCACTGTGATTAAAATCATATGGACAGCTGCTGTTCAGTGCGGTGTCACCCAGTGTGAATGAAAAAGTGCGCGCTGTCAGAAAGCCATTGGGCTGTAAATTCTGTTTACTGTACAACTGGCTGCTTTCTGCCGAGTTTAGTTTTCGGAAGAGCGCCTGGGTGGACTGCATTGGGCAAAACCAACTTTTTTTTTTTTTTTTTTTTAAATAACTTCTTTCTCTATGGAAGAAAATTTGGGAAATCTATGAAAATAAATATCTCTGTAAAAAGCAGATGATCTCTTGAGTTTTAACATGTAGGGCGTCTCTCCATCTGGTCTGCCATTCCCCCCATGCATACATATACTTAAATTGGAATCATAACTGTGATATGGTTCTGAAGCTCGCTTTAGTTAACATTCCATCCTGACCACGTTCCCGTGCCACGGAAACATGACTTTGGTGGCGCTCCATGTTCCATTATCGTAATTTATTTAACTCCTCCCTCTCTCTGGCAGTTTAGGTTGAGTCTCGCTTTTTTGCTGTCGCCGATGATTCCATGTACATTTCTCAGGATATGATTCTTTTAAAAGCTTCGGGCTCCTGGGGATTGCAGTGGAATCTGTGGAAGGTTGGCCAGGGGCGTAGAGGGCTTTGGACTATGAGTCCTTCCTGCTAACTCTTTTGAGCTCTAATTGCAAAGTCCCTCAGGAGGAGGGCTGCCCCTGGCCGGATTCTCCCCACACAACCCAAAGAAGGATTTTACACCAGCAGAGCCCCCCTCTCGGAGGCGGCTGCTCCTGGGGAAATGGGCTTTAGTGCAGAGCACAACTGTATGTCAGCCATCTGGGGCCTAAGAAGCTGCATTGCTTCCTCTCTAACGGGTTCCGTCAGTGACTCACAGGAGTCACTGGCTTGTGGTGGGGCGGCTTTCTCCCCGCCCCCCCCTTCCATCCTCTCGGATTCCTTATGATGGAAAATTCATAAACTGTTCTCGGTGACAGTTGTGCAAAATGAAAAGCTCTGTGAATGTGTGGAGAATAGATTATCCTGACTGCTGTTAAGCATTTGACAAATTGGGAGTTTTGTCATACATCAGAGAACAATGGAGGGAGAATAGGAGCGATGGGAATCATATAAATACAACACACCTGACGGCTCCCAGCATCATTTATCTTCCCGTGTGGTGGGGAGGGCGAGGAGCGCAGGGAAGCAGGGTGGGGGGTGGACAGGCCACTGGCCTCCTGGAGGCTGTGAGGCGCCTCCTACCACCAGAGTCCCTCTTAGTGTGCATTTTAGGTCATGCCAGGTGGTTTGGAATCATGCTCATGAAAAGTTCTCGAACTCAAGAAAGATTCCCCATGAGTCTGATGTGGGGGAGGGGGTCCCTGAAGACACCAGGGGGCCAGGCTAGAGTCTCATGTGCTTTAGTAGGTGGGGGGGGGGGTGAAAGGCCACTAAGTCCCCTACAGCCCAGTGGAGCTGCATCTAGAAGTCTCCTCCCTCGAGTGGACCAAGCATTTGGGAGAGGCGATGGGGGACAGAGAGGCATGTTGGATTTTCCCTGCCTGCCTGGGCTCCCAGCCACCCTCGACAGAAGGAATGCAGATAGCCAGGAGGGGATGGCCCATCTCAGGGCTCAAATGAGGAAGAACTGTTTGGCTAGAATGTTTAGTTGCTTCTATCCTTGGATATCTCAACAATGAGTCAGATTTTGAGCACAAAGAGAAGGCTGCTGAGAAGGCAGCAGTGGTGGTGGTGGGTGTGCTGGGTGGCATCCCTCGCCTGAGAGGGAAGGCCGGGTGGTAAGGCCAGGAGGCGAGTGTTGGCTAGACCTGGCTGCAGACTGTTGCTTCCCTTTACCAGTGGTGCAACCTTGGGCTGGGAAGTGAGTTGGCCTCTTTGAGACTCAGTTTTGGGACCTGCGCACTGAGATGGTGGTACCAGCCTTGGTAGTGGTGTGGTGAAGATTGAGCACAATATTGTAAGGAGAGCGTCCCCACGCCCACTAGTGGCCGTGATCAGAAAGACACATGATGCCATCTTGGTGAGGCTGTGGAGAGACTGGAACCCTCGTCTGCTCTGGCGTGGATTTCTAATGGTGCAGCTACTCTGGAAAACAGTTTGGAAGTTCCCCCAAAGGTGAGGTGTAGAGTTACTGTATGACCTGGCAACTCCACTCTTGGTGTTTACCCAAGAGAAATGGAAACATGCATGCACAGAAACATTCATACCACATAGCACCAACTCCTAGGTCCATCAGCTGATGAATGAATAAGTAAAAAATATACATACATACATACACACACAGACATGCACACACACACACACACACATATATACACACACACAACGAATTATTATTTAAAAAGAATGAAATTCTGACACATGGTACAACATGAATGAATCTTGAAAATATGCTAAATGAAAAGAGGCACAAAGCATCATCTATTATATGATTCCATTCATATGAAGTGTCTAGAATAAGCAAATCTATAGAGACAGTAAGTGGATTAGGGGCTGCTTAGGGCTGGGGGAGTGGAGGGGATGGAGGATAGGGGAGGTGACTGCCAAAGGGTGTGGGGGTTCTCTTTGTATGAAAATGTTGTAAAATTGATTGTGATACTAGGTTCCCAACTCTTGAGAATTTACTAAAAAAGATTTACTGAATTGTACACGTTGGGTGAGTTTTATAGTAGGCTGGTTGTATCTCAATAAAGGTGTTACCCACCACCTGCCCCCCACCAGAAGAAAAATACCTGGTGCATAGCAGGTAATTTATTTAAAGACCAGTAAGCCCTTTCCTGTCTCACAGAGGAGTTTGGGAAAGGTTGGCGGGGCCTCAGTTCTCAGTTTTCCAAGTTCAAGTCTTCTTATACTTGTTGAAATGTCTGCTCTCCAAAAAGAGACACTGGGCCTTCCTTTGAGTCAAGAGGTCTCATCAGGGCCACTCCCTCTGTGGAATCCTGTGTTCCAGAAAATCCAGGATGATGGGCAAAAATCTCAGTTTCTATCAACTGGATTTCTTTTTCAAGCCTCCAGAAAGCACTCCTTGATCTAGACATCTGCCTTGAGTCTGTAAACCACAGTGAAGAGAAGCCGTCGCAAAGAGCTGCTATTCTAGAGAGAGAAGGAAAAGTTCTTCCCGCTAAGTCGGGTCTTCTGTTTCCCACAGCCTGTTGGAGTCCTGGCCTCTGTTGAGGCTCCGATGCCTGCAGTCAAATGGAATAAGTGCCTCTTTGGAGCACAGCTCCCAGAGGCCACTGCACATTTGTCACATGTCAGTGCGATCTGCATGTGCACGTGAAATGTATATTTAAAAATGTGCACACACTTGGTTGCACACTCACCCTGCTCCGAACGTGTTTATCCAATTGCCCGTCACAGGCCCACCCTCGCGGGCTGGGCAGACCCTCTCACCTTGGCCTGCCAGCCTACAGCCGCCGCCCTCCCCTCTCATTTGTAAGCACCTCCTGGCCTCCCTTGTTCCTTTTCCTCTCCCTAGAGGAAGGGCAACTTGGAAGGATCTGCTCTGCAGCGTGTTACCCGGCTCGACAGATGGATTTCTTACCTTAATAGAAATGGGTGATTCTGGCCCTGATGGCCTCCTGCAGCTGAGGAACAGAGGCACCCCTGGATCTGGGGCTGGGCTTCTCCTTTTTGAGCACTGGCAGTGTCCCTTAGCAGCCATGAGATGCAGGGTGTGTGAAGTGACCTCTCTGTCTCTCATTCCTCTTTGGTAACATGAAGGCATGGATTTATGTTTCACAGGGAGCTGGCAATTTGGAGAACCTCTTCCTCTTATGATTCAAAAAAAACACAATCCAGAGTATTAGAATGTTCTGAATTACCTCCCCTGTGGGGACTGGAGGCAGGCATCTGGTCTGGGACACGATATTCACCCAGTTCTAAAGATTTGTGCCAAACTCTGATGTCTTTCCCTATAGCGGTTTAAAAACATAGCCCCAAGTTCTTTGGCATTCCTCCCACTGGAACTAGAGTTCCTTCCCTTCCTTGGAATCTGGGACTGCCTGTGACTGCTTCTCCCCCTTGAGAGGAGCAGGGACGATGTCACTCTTGAGGCAGACTTCTTGGGACACCTGTCCTCCTGGAGACACTCTTTCTCAGAGGTTACCCTGAATGCGGAGAGAAGCCAAGATCACATGGAAAGGCCTGTACCTGTCAGTGTCTTAGGATGACAGTCCCAGCCCAGCCCAAGCACCAGAGATGTGAGAGAAGAAGCCTTGTTGGAAATGCATACCTCCTGCTCCAGCTGCTCCAGCCCTCAGCCATGCGAGTTTCAGCTGGCTTTTCCCATGCTGTTCCAGACACTGTAGAATGGAGCAAGGCATTCTTGTGCATCCTGCCCAAATTCCCAATGGACTGAATCCATGAACATAGTAAACAATTTGTTGTTCTCTGCCACTGTGTTTTGGAATGTTTGTTCTTGCCACGGACTGGATAGACCTCGCCGTGTGATGGTCTTTGGAGGGGTGGCTTTGAGGAGGTGATTAGGGTTAGGTGAGGTCATGAGAATGAGCTGCCATGGAGGGGTTAGTGCCCTTGTAAGAAGAGAGAGAGTCATCTGCGCATTCACTGAGGAGAGGCTCCATGGGCACACGGTGAGCAGGTGGCTGTCTGAAATCCAGCAAAGGAGTCCTCACCAGAACCCAACCACATTGTCACCCTGGTCTCTGACTTCCAGCCTCAAAAACAATGAGGAAATAAATGTGTATGGTTGAAGCCACCTAGCCTATGATACTTTGTTACAGCAGTCGAAATGGACTGGCAGCTATGCAACAGCAGGAAACTGGATTACATCCAGTGTGAGCTCTGACATTCATCACCTGGTACCTGGGTCACCATGAGCATCGTCTAGAAAGTGAGAATGGGTCGCCACAGATACACGTCCAGGAGGAAGATCTTATTTCAAACAAGAGGCTATTGGAAGGTGTCCTTTCTAGGGCAAGCATTGGACAGAGAGAGAGAAAGAGAAAGAGTCCAGCAAGGGTGGGTGATGTCGGAAGAAGTGCAGGAACCAAGACACAGCTCTCTGGAAAACTCAAGCTCCAGCCCCCATCTCCCTTCCCCAGCCTGCACTGCGGGAACATTCCAGCATTGTTTATGCCCAGATAGAGTCTCTTTCCTCCCGCCCTGCACCAAATCAAAGCTATTAGCCAAGGACAATGGGGGGACTATGGTCTTTTTCATCTGCAGCAGAGAGCAAAGCTGACAACACAGATATTTATGTCATGCTCTGGCTTTCCAGGGGCCTCATATTCATTAAGGAATTAATCCTTCCTAACAACAGCACCTTTATTAGGATGGTGTTGTGATGCATGTTCTTCAGACAAGGGGACTGAGGCAGCATCTAAGGCTGCTTGTGGTCTGTGGGACTCCACAGCTGGAGCCGGTAAGGACTCACTCATTCCAGGGGCCAATGAGGTCATCAGGTGCCAAAGGCATAATTTGGGACTTGGAGTCCAGGATGTGGATGTGAGTCTACTTTCTGGAGAGTCCTGGGCTAGACAGCTTTACACCGAGTTTCAGTTTCTTCATCTGTAAAGTGGGTGGAGATAGCAGACGCACTAGGGAATTTTCCTGACAAGCGGGAGAGGCAAGGGAAGAGAGAGGCCCCATCAGCTGTGACATGTCACACACCTCTTCGTTGTCCTTGCTCCCAGGTACGAAGAGAAGATGCTCCAGTAAGCTCTGGTTCAAGGCTCAGCAGCTGCACCAAGGGTGAGGGTCGGCAGGGCAGAGTGAGGACTGACTCCTCACAACCCCCAGGCTTGGGATGATGATAGACTCAGAAGCAAAGGCAAGACCTCGCGGTCCCCGCCCGCCCCGAAGCTCCCCTCTCCCTGCTTTCCTGGCACCCCGTCACCTCCCCCTGCTTCTCCTCCAGCATCCTCAGGCTCCTCACCGTTACACGCCAGCAAGCTCAGTCCTTCAGGTTTTATTTCATTTTACTTTGTTATTTGAGCGCATTCTCGTGTGTTCGGCAAGTGTTTTCATGTTGCTCCAAGTGTAAGAATTGTTATTGTGCGTGATGTCATTCTGAGTCTGGCTTTAGGCAGACATAACAGTATATTTCTGTCTAGTCTGGACATTCATCCCACCCACGGTGGGTAGCTCAGTCATGACCTTCAATTCCAAGATCTGACCTTTCCATAAAGACTGCTCGGAGCCACTTTTCCCCCCGCTCCCATTTTTTTAAAATTTTGGTGAAATACACATAACATGAAATTTGCTATATTAGCTGTCTTTAAGTGTAGAGTTAGGCACCATTAAGTACATTGACATAGTTGTTCGTCTATCCCTAAAACTCTTCTCATTTTACGAAACTGGAGCTCTCTTTAAACAACAGCTCCTTATTCCCCTCCCCCAGCCCTTGGCAGCCACCATCTACTTTTTGCCTCTGGGAATTTGCCTGCTCTAGGGGCTTCATAGGACTGGAACAATGCGCGATGGGTCTTTTCGTAACTGGAGCTTTCTTTGTTTCACTTAACAAAATGTCTTATGGTTTGTCCCTGTGGTAGCCAGTGTCAGACTTTGCTTCTTTTTGAAGGCTGAATAATAGTCCACCAGTTGGAGAGCTCACACCTTCTTATATCCATTATTTACCGACAGTCCCTCGGGGTTCTCTCTCTGGCTGCGGTGGGTGACGCAGCCGTGAGCGCAGGTGTGCCCAGGGCCACTTTCATTCAGAGCGACTGGTGCCATCTGGTGGGAAGGCTGTGCTGGCCCAGCCTTGCCTCTCCACAGAGAACTGTCCACCCATGAGAAGAGGGGGACCAGCTCCAGGCTAGTGTTCTGTGACCACGTACAGCAGACAGACTGATCACACTGGGCATGAAAGCAGAACGTCTCTTTCTGTGCTGTGATGTCACAGCTTTTCACTTTCATAGTGTTTCTCAGTCTTTTTTTAAAAGCATTGGCCCCCCTCCCCAACACCGCCAACCTTTTCCCGGGAGCCTTTTATTTTATTTTTTTTTTAATTTAAAAAATTTTTTTAAAGTATCTTATTATTTATTTATTTGACACAGAGAGAGAGAGATCACAAGTCGGCAGAGAGGCAGGCAGAGAGAGAGAGGGGAGGAAGCCGGCTCGCTGCTGAGCAGAGAGCCTGATGCAGGGTTCGATCCCAGGACTCTGAGATCCTGACCTGAGCCAAAGGCAGAGACTTTAACCCACTGAGCCACCCAGGCGCCCCTCCCGGGAGCCTTTTAAAACATTTCCTCCTAACTCCCTGTGAATGTTGGTGTGCTGTTCTATGTATCTGCACTTCATAAATGGACTAAGATTCTTTTTACCCCCTGAAGCCAATTTTTGCCCCTCTGGAACCACTCGTTCCTGCGGGAAACACTGTCTGTTCAACAGACTCCCCTACACAGGGTTGGGAAGAGAGGCAGCCACCTTCTTTGTTTCTCCAGAAGCCCTGCCACTCCCATCAGCTCCTTTTCTACATGTTCCCATTAAACCCGTTTAGACGCACTAGAACAGCCAGTGGTGCCTTAGTGACCTGCCGTCCAGTGTGGTCCACTGTGGTAGCCAGTGGCCGCCTGTGGCCACTCAGATTTCAATCCAGAGTTAAGTAAAACTGAACATTCAGTTCTCCATCACAGGGGTGCATTTCAAGGACTGAGTAGGCTTGTGTGGCTAGTGGGGACAGCGTGGGACAGCCGAGGTCTAGAAGATACCCATCACTATGGCCAGTTCTCCTGGACAGCTCCCAAACCGATGGCTCATAAACTTGGCGGTTGGAACCATCAAAGACTCACTGACATCCTCTGTGTGGGAAGGCCCAGGCCCCAGTGGGGATCATTCCATCCTGAACTACTTGAACTTTCTTTATGACAAAATCAACACAGATCTGTGAATGTTTGACATTCTCCCTTCTAACCGCCGTCCCGTGTCCACACCTCACTGTATTGACCCTGCATCTAAAATCAGGCAGACCTGGTGGGAATCCCAGCGCGAATGTTTTAACCTTGAGCAAGTTACTTAGCTGCTCTGCAGCTCTGTTTCATCATTTGGCAGTTGGGGATCATGCTTTCTATGTCATGAATTTATCCACCAAAAGGCATAATGTGTGAGGTGACCGTCCCTTCCCTAAGGGGCTGGCACGGAGCAGGTGCTCCGCAAATGCTGGCTAAGGGATTGTTGCCTTATTTGTTTTGCTGAAGTCTGTGAGGAGGCAGCGAGCCTGCCATCTCTGTGTTTTTTTCCATCCTGATTGTCTTGCTCTGAGGTTGGCTGTGCTGAGGTCCCCACTCTCCAGGGACGTGTCCCATCCACACCTGCCCAGGTAGTCGGATGTATGTGTGCGCATGTCTGATTGGACCTGGTAGGGCGGTTGTATTTGTCACTGGGTGGAAGGGGTCCCTCAGGGAGGTAGTGGTTATGGGGGGGGGCGGGTCACAGACAGGGTCAGGGAAAATCATGTGCCGGAGAAGAGTCAAGGTGGCTCACAGTGTGGTCTCAGTTAGCCCTTCCCAAACTTCAGTGTCCAGGAATCCCTGAGGAGCCCCGTAAAGGCAGACTGATTCTCCAGGTCTGGGGTGGGCCTGGACCACATCTGAGAATAAGACTTGGCAGGGGGAGGGTCAGGGTCTCAGAACCCGGACAATAAGCCTGTTTTCCAGCTTATTCTGATGCATCCTGGAGCCTGAGAACCGCTGATTCCTGGACTGATGTGGGAGGTTCTGAGCTCCTAGACAAGGGAAAAAGCACCCTCTCCCAGTGTCCACGCCCCTCCCGGAGCAGCCCCTCCGTGGATGGTTCTTGTATCAGGAAGTCAGCGTTGATTTACTTTCCTTTATGCCAGTGTCCGAAAACCTCAACCCCTTTAAGTCAATCTTTCACAAACCTCACCAGGAGCATCCTTTGCTCTGAGGTCTGAAGCATATTTGGATAAGATCGTGAGACATTTGCAAAACTTAAGGTTGGAAATCAATGGCTGGGGCCCAGGGTTTGGCGCAGCCATGATTACTCACTGAGCCCTTGACCTTTCTTCAGAGATGTCTGACAAGTGAGTACATTAACACCAGCGGGGAGTGACGAGAGCCTGGTGGGCAGAACTGGGCCTGGGAGGTCAGCCTCTTTAGTTCTCACCTGGCTTTGGAATCTCTCTACCTGCCCCCACTGGGGGCTGTGTCCTGAGGGTCAGTCTTGGCCTGAGGCAGAAAGTGAAGTGGCTGGAGCCCCACCCAGAGAATGGTTTTGGCCACCGCCCTGCTCTGACCACAGGACAGGTCCTTGCAGGCTCCGGGGCAGGTGTAAACAGATTAGTCCTGCCCCCCCCCCCCACCCCAGGCCCAGCTTCATTAAGGTATAACTGACAAATAAAAATATAATATAAAGTGTTCATTGTGATGATTTGAGAGGGTTCCCTCTGAGCTAATTAATGTACATATTACCTTATGCATTTACTTTTTAAAATTATTTTGGTGAGAGCACTTAAAATTTTACTCTCCTAGCAAATTTCAATTATATAATACAGTGTTATCAACTATAGTTACCGCATTACACGTGAGATCCTCAGACCTTTAATAACTGGAAGTTTGTACCTTTTACAAGCCTCTCCCCATTCCTCTCCCTCCCCTAGCCCCTGGCCACCACCAATCTGCTCTCTGTTTCTCTTGAGTTCCACGTTCTAATTTTAGATCTTATTGTAAGTGATTTGTCTCACTATGTCTGGCTTCTTTCACTTATCGTAATACCCTCCACATCTACCCACGTTATTCCAAATGTTAGAATTTCCTTCTTCATTCAGGCTGAATAATATTCCATTATATATCTCTCTCACATTTTTTTAATCCATTTACCTGCCCACAGACACTTCCGATGTTCCCATTCCTTGGCTCTGTGAATCCTGCCATGCAAGGAGAATACAGCTATGTCTTTGAGACCCTGGTTTTATTTCCTTTGATATATTTCCGCAAGTGGGTTTTCCAGCTTGTATGGTAGTTCTATTTTTGCTGTCTTGGGGAAAACTCTGTACTATTTTCCAAAGTGGCCGTACCAATTTAAGATCCAATCAGCAGTGCACAAGGGTTCCCTTTTCTCTCCATCCTTGCCAGCACTTTCTAAGTGTTGTCATTTTGATAATAACCATTCTCCTAGGTGTGAGGTTGTATCTCACTGTGGTTTTGACTTTCATTTCCTTGGTGATTAGTGATGTTGAACACCTTTTTCATGTCCCCGTTGGCCATTTGTATATCTTCTTTGGAAAAAATGTTCAGATCCCATGCCCATCTTTTAATTGGGTTATGTGGGTTTTTGGCGACTGAGTTGTATGAATTCAGAACTGGATTCTTAATGGGCTCCTTAGTCCTCTGTCTAGGCCTGTGCCCTACATGAGCCTCCGAGCCAGGCGCTCGGAGATGCCCTTTCTTCCTTGGCCTTGACTGTTTTCCAGCTGGCCAGGAGTCCCATAGCCTGTATCTGACACCCCTGCTGACAGCTTCCCTGTCATGAACAACACCTGGTCTGGGTCACCCGAAATGGGACCTTCGCAGCACTCCACCCTCAGGAGGCGCCTAGGTCAACCGCCATGTTGTGTCCACCAGTCAGGGCGATGCTGGCACGGCAGGCGGGGGGCGTGATACAATTATGGAACTCCTCAGTGGCTTCATGGTGTTCAGGGAGGTTTGTCAAAGCCAGCTCCACCAAGCACTCCTGAGAGCAAAGAAGGGTGGAGCCCTCGTGCCCCTCACATCTTCTTTCTCACCTCCTTCTCCTTCTCGCGGGCATGACTTGGGCTGCTGTGTTCTGGGGGCATGTATCCCCAGGCATCGTCCGGGCGACTGGATGTGGTGATGCTTATGGCCCCTGTGAGTCTGAGGGTGGTTTATACCATGCGTGTGGTGCAGCATCGAGACATTTTTTTCAACCAAGCTGCTGGAGTGGGGCCATGGGCAGAGCAGACCCTATGGATGGAGACAAGGCAGGCCCAGGAAGAAGGACTTAAGGGGTGTGGTGTATAACAGGGAGGAGAACGGAGGTGGAGATCAGTTTCTGTGTATTTGTTTGTTTGTTTT
The DNA here is from genome assembly GCF_964662115.1 of Mustela nivalis. NCBI lineage: Eukaryota > Metazoa > Chordata > Mammalia > Carnivora > Mustelidae > Mustela > Mustela nivalis. Next base: position 127,680,395 of record NC_139027.1, on the reverse strand, counting down.
TGTTTTTCCTCAGTGTATCTTAATTTTTCTGCAGCAGCCTTGGTATATGGATACCCTCCTGCCCTTTTTGGCAGCTGTGAAACTTTGGTGTTTGTGAGTCATATCGGGACGAGAAAGTGGTTTGGCTTTCAGGACCTTAGAGGGTTCAGTAGTCCTTATGGGTACCTGGGACCGGAGGACTTGGGGTTTAAGGATCTCATCTTCCTCCCTAACAGATGTCTATACAAGACAAGCATGAGAATGAGAGAAACTCCTTCCAGCCTATTTTCCAAAGTCCTTCCCTTCTATCACCATAGCCATCCACGTGGTTGGTGGCTTGAAACGAACATTATCGGGAGCTAGGAGAGAAAGAAGCCTGCCACTGACTAAGGCACTGTCCTGGAATTTTCCTGACGCGATTTTTTTTTTTTTTTAAATGAGCTTTAAACCTAAATCATGCTCTTTGTCTGAAGATCCAGACAAACCAGATTTGCCATTTCCAGAAGGATCGCTTCACCTCTCCTTCTCAGGCCTGACGTGGATGAGTCAGATGAATATCAAAATTTGGCAGGCCCTGCCTATTAACAGGGAGAAAGGGGAAGACAAAATATTATAAAATGTGTGGGTTCTCACCAGATGACTGTTTAAAAGACCAGAAAACGCAGAGGCGGGAGGAAGACGGGGGAGAGCCACGGACTAGTGTGTTGTTGACTCAGGGCCCTCCGACTGCGGCAGGAAGTAGTGACTGGGCCCCACCTGCTCCTGGAGCCACCTGCGGCCCAGGCAGGGCTCATGGGTGTTGGAGAGCTAAGCTCGGCTTACACACGCTTGGGTCTGCTTCTCTGTTTCCTTACTTCTTGGTTTATTTAGATGCCAATCCCTTACCATCTGATTTGTTTTTGCAAGGTTGTTTTACAACTTGGTGAAGGAAGAAGATGTTGGAAGAGATGAAGGAAGAGATGTTGGTTCTGTGGCAGTTGTTGAATCTGGAGCTCCCTTAGGGGCCCTGGGCTGAGGAAGAGCCGGAGGAGGGGGTCTGGAAGGTGGGTGGGGAGTGATGACTCACCACTGACTGCAGTTTCCTCTGTCCCAGGAATCCTGGGAGACTCATCCCGGGAGATAGAAGCAGAAATGTCGTTCTTGTCCATCCATTTCAAGTTTTGAAATCTAACATTTCCCTCAGTCTCCGGGCTCCACCCTTAGATGTCCTCCGTTCATCTGCCCTTTTACCTACTCCCCGTGTCTGATCCAGAAGGAGCTCTGAAAACATAGATCGCGTCACTCCCCTGCTTAAGAACCCCATGGGAATGCCTGCTGTGCTTAGGAGAAAATCTGTGCTTCTCTCCCATGGTGGCTCCACAAGGCCCAGCACGACTTGGGCCCCCTCACCCACCCAGCTCTCGAAACCCACCTCCTTATCTTGTCCCCTGCCCCACGCACCATGCTCCAGCAGCACCGGCCTTCTTTCTCTTCCTGGAACTCTTCAAGATTCTACCGCTTGTTTGCATTTGTTGCTTTTCTCTGTGTAGAATGTTCTCCCCCAGCTCCGGATCCTCAGTTGGCTGGCCAATGCCTCTCCTTTGGGTCTCCGCTCCAATATCATCTGCCAAGCCACTCTACCCCATCCTGCCCCTCCCTGTTCCCCATGCCCATCTCTCTTGTGTATCATCTTCTTCTTCTTTTTTTTCTTCTTCTTCTTTTTTTTTTTTTTTAAAGATTTTATTTATTTATTTGATAGGCAGAGATCACAAGTAGGCAGAGAGGCAGGCAGAGAGAGAGAGAGAGGAGGAGGAAGCAGGCTCCCTGCTGAGCAGAGAGCCCGATGCGGGACTCGATCCCAGGACCCTGAGATCATGACCTGAGCTGCAGGCAGAGGCTTTAACCCACTGAGCCACCCAGGCGCCCTCTTGTGTATCTTCTTCATTTTCTTCAGTGCACTGGTCTCGGGAGCCGTGCTTGCGTCATTTGTGGCATTTACTCTTTAACCTTCCGTAACCCCTCCCCACACTGTAAGCTCTCTAAGACAGGAGGATTTCGGCGGCACTACTACCCCTGGACGGTACTCCAGGAAGAACTGTCCCATAAACGAATGACTAAATGAACAACAAATGAAAGGGTGCTGTTCCCCAGCTCTGCCTTGGGGCCTTCCAGATCCAGAGTATGTGGGACGTTTCTTGTCTCCTCAGTCTTCAGTGTCTACCAAGGGGTGAAGAAATATCCAGCTTTCCCATTTTACAAATGAAGTTGAGGCTTTAACGAGGGTTTCTTGACCTGCCTCCAGTCACAGTGAGTCATCTTGGGATAGCTGGGAATGGAGACCAGTTCTGGCCAATTTCAAAGCTCCTTGCTCTATCCCCTCTAATATTCAATGTAGTGTAGGAGGTGGCCAGGAAGGCTGCTTTGGAGAGGGTTGTAAGCAACTCGAGGGGAGAACAGCGCACTGGTAAAAACATGAACTCTGGGAACGCACTGCCTGGGTTCCAAGCCTGGCTGCACCCTTTCCTCGCTTTGTGCCTCACCAAATTTCTTTGCCTCTCTGTGCCGTGGTGACTCCATCTGTAAGATGGACCTTTGAACAGCACCTGCTTCCCAGGGTTGCCGTGACGATGATTCGGAATGAGGTAGGCACAGCCCTTTGACTAGCATCCGGCGAGGGTAAGCGCCGCATCGGAAGACTTTCCCGCTCTGATCGCGATTCTCATCATCCCGCAGCCCACCCCGCGTGTTGCAGAAGCTTCCTCGTGATCCTTAAGAATGATCTGGAAGCACGTAGGTCTCTTTGGAAACCCCCAGTCCTTCTCTCTCTCTCTCTTTCTGAAGACCCGCAGGAGCTTCCAGAAGCAGTCCCTCGGTCCCAGGTGGCTTTGGAGGCAAGTGGTAACGTGCAGCCCACTGTGCAGCAAAGGAACAGAAACTTTAAAAGCAGAGAGGGAAATGGATGAGTTAGTGACACAGAGTTGTGGGAAAAGCCACCCACTAAATTACATTTCTGCCCGAGAAAAGAGCTGCAGACAAAGTGGGAATGAATGACGCTGGGCAGGCAAAGACATCAAGAAGCAGAGCTGGTAACGAGCCGGGAGACCTCTATTATTTCCAGCATCAAGGAAAGCGTGACTTTATTATTCTTTTCATAAATGGTCTCAACTCGTTTCTTTTGTTGTCGTTGCTTCTTGTTCACAACCAATGCAGCTGGCATTCTTCGTACCTGGTCCCAGCACGGACCTTGGCCCAACAGCTGGTCCAGTGGCTGGAGACGCAGTTGCAGAAAGGGTGTTCTAGAGAGATCCTTGGGAGCTGTCTCCCTAAACATGCTCATTCACAGATGAGAAAAAGAAAACCATGATGGAAAGGGACATTTATTTATTCATTAATTCAGCAATGATTTATTGAGCAAGTTTGCAAGGCCCAAGCTTGTGGCTGGAGAAAATTGAGAGGTTTCTCTCTTTCTGAGTAAAGCAGACACGATTCACTACCTACACCAGTCTGTTTAATGGAGGTTCATAGGCAAAGGGCTCAGGCCTGAGAATTTCAAGTCTTGAGTTCCAGTCTGAACTGCCACTTTCCATTTGAACTGGAGTGATCAACTGAGAGTCAGCTCCTTATCTGTAAAATAGTGCTTAGTGTCTAGCCTGTGAATCATGCTAGGATTTTATGAGTGCCTACGTAATCATGACACATGCTGATGCTTGATGGCCCATAAAGCAATTTGTAGATGATGCTTTGTACCGGTGGGATGATAATTTGCAAGCAAAGAATGGCAGCCACTGGAATAATGTAATGGGAAAATGAAAGAGACCATTGCGGAGGGCCGATTGCATGTTGGGGAACCAGCAGAGAAGAGCCAGAGGTGGCCCCCAATCCTTTATTCTAAGAGGTGGTCCTTTGTGCTGTTTGGAATAAATAAGAAAGGATTCCGCTATCAGAGATAGCTCACTGAACCGGGCAGCATCTACCATTTGCTGGTATCTAACCCTGTGACAAGTGTGAGGATGGAAGGCATTGAGACCAGACACCACCACCCGTGAACCCAGAGTTTTGCAGGAGATACAGAATCATAAACAGAAATGTACAGTGCAGTGCCTTGACAGAGGGACCCCAAACCTACCTTGTTAGAGATGGACTGACCAGGAGAGGTGATGACTCAGGGGGCCTTGAAGGCCACAGAGAGCTTGACCAGTTGGGTTCTACCAGAAAGGGTGGACAAGGCTAAGAGAACAGTGCAAAGAGTGATGTGGCAAGTTCAAGAAACAGTCGTGGCTCCAAGGAGAGGCCTGGAATACAGGTGGACGTAGTGGTGGGAGCCATTGTACAGGCAAGTTGAGTGCCAGGGAGGACCTGAGCTGGGCTGGGGGATGGCATTTGTGGGAGCCATCTTGGGATGAATGCTTCGTGGTGTACGATTGGATGCCTCAGGGACAAATGCCATTTTCAGTTAGGGTCCGTCTTCTCCATTACAGCTGGTCTTGGTGGTCACCGACAGCTTTGGGAAATGGGCAGTCCATTCTACATGAAGGGTTTTCAGGGTGGGAGTGTCGACAGCACGCCCCATCCTACAAAGGCAGATGGAGAACATGCACACCGCGGAGGGGAGCCATGCAGGTGAGTATCTTCTCAAGAAGAAGATACTTTGGGAAGCATGTTCCCGAAAGCTGGGCCTCGCTTCCCAGGAAGTTATTCCTCTTGGGGTACCTGGTATTGTAACTGAGCCCTCCCAACCCACCCTTTTCTCTCCAGGCTCTGGGGAGTCATGGAATGCTAAGGCTGGGGCATTTCATCCTTGAGCAGAGACAGATGGGTTTTACTCATTAGCCATGCACTGTTAAGCTCCTGTGGTTTGTAGAATCAGCCATGTGTGTGGGGACAGCTGGGGGACTGAGGTAAGACTCCCTCTGTGACAACTTCAGGGATGTCTCCACCTGGCTGTCACTCATAGACCTCAAACCCAATGTGTCCAACCTTGAACTCGTTAGTTCTTCTCCCTCAAAGTTGTTTGCCCCTTCTTCAGGCTGATATTACCACCTATCTGTCCAAGTCAGATCCTGGGATTTACTTGCCTTCAGTTCTTCCCTGCCCTGAAGCCCCAACCCCATATTCCCCGAATTCTGCCCATTCTGCTTCCTGAGTGTCTACTGTGCTGTTGTCCTAGTGCTGGGTTTTCTGTGCCCCACACCCAGCAGGCTACACAGTCTGGTACTCTCTGTGTGGCAGGCCCTGGGATGGATTTGGAGGTGTATGGGATACAGTGTGAAACTCCCAAAGGATTTTGGTGGTCTCTGCTGTGAGGCTTTGGGGGCAGGGGCAAGCCCTGACCAGGACCAGGGGAAAAAGGAGAGGGCCTTTTGGCTTATTCTTTACCCTGCCTAAAGTTCCTTTCTCATACTCAAAAAAGAAGAAAAATACCAGGGATTTGTTTGAAAAACTAGGAAAATAATGTTTGTGTTTCATTGCAAAATGCAGAAAATAGCTAAAATGGAACTAAAAGTTTTCCTGTGGTCTCAATCTCTGTCTAGGTACTACTAAAAATTTGTGTCTTCTGTAACAAGTTTTCTTCTTCACAGTTATATTTTACAAAAGTTGAGATGCCCTTGGCTATACTATTTTGTACACAGCTCTTTTTTTTTTTTTAAACTAAAGGATACCCTAGCATTAAAAAAACAAAACAAAACAAAACAAAACAAAAAAACAAAAAATAGCTCTGTTGTTCTTTCTTATTATAAAAGGAAGGAATACATAGCTATTTCAAACAATTTTACAAGATGAAAACCAAGTGTAAAACAGAGGTCATCTACTACTCCCACACCTGGAGATACCTTCTACTAACACTTTTCTGTATGTTTTTTTCAGAAATATATGTTCATATGGATAGAGATAAATATGGATAGAGGTGGAAATGGGCTTGATCTCTAACCTGCTTTCCCCACTTATTACCTTATACCTCTCTTTTATTTAAATACATTTTGATGACTGTGTAGCTTTTTAAATGTCTATAGGGTATAACTGTGTGATAGAACATTGATATGACTTTTGAGTTAATCCAAAGAGGAGTTGCTTTGAGTGATATCTTATATGGATATATCATAAATATTATAGCTAATCTCATATTTATGGGTATTTGGTTCACTTCTCTATTTTAATTTCAGATGGCAGAATGATGAAAGGCTTATATGAGCATATATGGGCTGTAGTCCATTTATTTCCTTGAGATAAAGTCCTAGAGGTGAAATTGCTCTGACAAAAATTGCGAATGTTTTACTTTGGGGTCTGTATATGTGGTTGGCAGAATTATCAGATGACCTCTGATGACTTATGTCAGTGTGGGTGGGACCTGTGATTACATCTAATCAGTAGATGGTGGCAAAGGTAATAGGGTTTCGCTTCTGCAATGTTACACTCTATGGCAAAAGTGAGGGAATTTTGCAGATATAATGAAGATCTCTAATCATGTTAATCAAGAGAGAGAATTACCATGAGTGAGTTTGACCCAGTCAGGTGAGCTCCTTCTCAGAGGGTCTAGAAATCAGACTGTCTCTCCTGCGGGCCTTGAACCAAGCTACCATGGGTCTACAGCTCCAATGAAGTGAATTGTGTGAATAATCACGTGAGCTTGGAAGAGGTCCCCAAATCTTAGATGAGATCCCAGGCCTGGGTGACACCTTCGCTACAGCCTTCGGAGACCCTGAATAGAGCAGAGAAGCAAGCTAAGTCCTGCCCAGACCCCTTGGTCCAGTGAATCTGTACAATAATAAATGTGTGCTGTTTTAGGCTGATACAGTTTTGGTGATTAATTACATTGCAGTGGAGAACTAGGACAATGTAGGAAAACTGCCTCTGATAAGTTGGAGACAAACTTAAAATTCCAATCAGTATGAGAACTCCTATTTCCAAGAATTTTTGCCAACACTGTGTTCCTAACCCTTTAAATCTCTGTCAATCTAAGAGTTAAAAAAAAAAAAAAAAAAAAAAAAAAAAAGCTTCTTTAATTTGTGGCCCTTAATTACAAGGAAGGATGCATATTTTCCATATTTTTATTTTTATTTTAAAACTCATTTTTAGTATATTGTCTCATTTTATCTTTTGCCTGGTTTTGAATTGTTTTAATTGGTTTCTGAGAGCTCTTTACATATGTAGATGAGAGGAAAGAGAAATACAGATCTTGTTTTATCGGTTATGAATGTTGCAAGTGCATTTTCTTTCTCCAGCTTGACAATTTTGTTTTTATTTCAAATCTTGCTTGTGGTATTTGGTGAGGAGGAATTTGAATGTTTTCTCATTCTCTTGAGGTTTAGAAAGGCCTTTCTGGGGACGCCTGGGTGGCTTAGTTGGTTAAGCAGCTGCCTTCGGCTCGGGTCATGATCCCAGCGTCCTGGGATCGAGTCCCACATCGGGCTCCTTGCTCCACAGGGAGCCTGCTTCTCCGTCTGACTCTGCCTTCCACTCTGTCTGCCTGTGCTCGCTCTCACTCGCTCTGACAAATAAATAAAATCTTTAAAAAAAAAAAAAAAAAGAAAAGAAAGGCCTTTCTGGTCGTCCATATCAAAGATGAATTGATAGTAAGAGAGACCTGAGAAGGTAATTACTTTAGTCCAGGTGAGTTAATGAAGATGAAGCCTGGACTGCCTTATTGTAGAGATGGAAAAGAAGCATCTGAGTCCAGAGACATGTTAGAAATGAAATTTGGGAAGTTTGGTATACGCAAAACTGACTTTTTGTAGATGGTGAATAAAAACTTCTAGATAAAGTGAGTGCTGCATGGTCCTGGCTGCATCAGTAGGTACAAAGGTAACTGAGGAACTTTCTGCCTCTCGAATCTGTATCACCAGAGGCAAATCCCCTGAGCCCAGGCAGCAGATACCTCCTGTGATCACAGTCCTGCCTTTACTTCCAGTGGGTAGATGAATAAATCATTCCTGGAGGCTCTTCTTCCCTCCCTAAGAAATGAAAGCTTTACTCTTTGCTGTGTTCTCTTTGAACCCCTGTCACCAGAGAGACCTGTGGTTTTGAAGCTGAGCAGATTGGTAGGGATCTTTGCTTCCACAAGGACCTGCTTGGTCATGCCTGGCGCAGGATGGGTTCCCCCTCACACACCTTGGGCAGTCTTGTCTGCAGGCAGGGGTGGGGGCAGGTGGGAGGAGAAGCCTTTAGCTTTGCAGGGAACAAACTTCCCATGAAAATTTGCTGGCAGGAACAGAGAAGGTAGACTCATCTCTTCCTAGACCCTAGAAGGTTCTTCAAACCATCCAGAACACATTGTGTAATGGCAGGATTGAAGATCTGATAGAGGGTTGGAACATGCTTGGGGTCTCCCACTGGTGGGGGTGGAGGAGACACACCAGAGTTAACAAAGCTGATGTCCTGAACGTCTTCTGACATGACTGAGCTCAGGTGTGGTTTATTAAAAACCTCACCTGGTCCCTCCGTTTGTTTAGTGCAGGGGCTCTCCACTGGGGGCCATCTTGCCGCTGCCCAGGGGACATTTGACAATATCTAGAGACATTTAAGTTGTCACAGCTGAGAGGCTGCTGCTCCTGGCATCTAGTGGGTACAGACCAGGGATGCTTGTAAATATCCTGCACAGTCCTCTACAATGTAGAATTATCTGGCCCCAAATGTCCGTAGTGCTGAGGTTGAGAAACCCTATGAGTAACTGACCTCCCCCAATCCTTTACTTGTTCCTTGGGGTCTCTTCTGGGTTCTTCTTGGCCTTGTTGGTGCTGAGTATGAGGTAGGAGTGAGGACCCAGCATCCACAGCATTCTGACCACGACAGCTGCTGGTCCTATAGCCAGAGAGGAAAGATGGACAAGCGAATCCATTGGTGGAATACGGCAGGGTCTTCCCTCTCCAGCTCCATGTCTGACATTTATAAACATTCACTCCTGCCTGGCAAGGTTTCCAGGGCTTCCACCAACCTCCGGAAGTACTGACATCAACTTTGATTCTGGTGATCCATTCACTTTGCCAGATTCTAGCACCGTGTCTGTCAGATGAAGTCGGCTTGGGGGGAGGGAGGAGGCTGGAGTTTTGAAATTCTGCAAATAGATAAGCATTTGCTATGTTGTAGCTGAAGCTGGACCTTCCCTACATGAGTCAGAACAGACTCTGGATTCTCAGCTCCTGGGACAGCTCCCCTAAAGCAGTCCAGAGAAAAGGTACACTGTGATAAATCAGCATTAAAGGATATCTGTATCTCAAGCATAATATCGCTTCTCTAGATGGACATGTGGACATATTGATACTATATATGTATGTGTGTGCGTGTGTGTGTGTGTGTTAAGGACTTTTTTTAAAGATAGATTTCAGATGGAAAAAAGTGTGTGTGTGTGTGTGTGTGTGTGTGTGTGTGTGTGTTTCTTTCTTTTCTTTCTTTTTCTTATTTTGTTGATGTTAGCAGCATTTTTTTTCCTGTCCCAGGAGATAAAGAACAAACATTACAAGGAATAAACACTGGCCCTAAACTGTCACTCATAAAGGATACCCACGCCTCAGTTCTGTTAGCATGAACCAGTTTTACAAAGAAAAAAATATGTTTTTTGTGTGTGTGTCTTGAATCTGTTTCTCAGAAATTGTCTTGGCGGCCCAGAATCTGGATTCACAGCAGCAAATGGGATCTGCATGGAGGCCCCTGCTCCAGCCCACAGTCCCGAGAGGGTTCTCATCCTCCTCATGCTTAATCCCCCCTTGGCAGGAGCCACCTCCTGTCTCTCACTCCCCTCCCTTAACATCAGTCTCCCGCTACTCCTGCTTTGGCTGATCGGTTTCTCTGTTGGCTTGTTGTCTGGGACTCCTTCCTCATTCCATTCAACTCCTGCCCCCCACTCTGTTAGGACAGTTCATTAACTCCCAAAGCCTCCAACAGCTGAGTCTACAGATAACCCCTGAATCTAAGTCCCCAGCCTCAGTCTCTCCCTGAGCTCCAGATCTGCTGGCCAGTGAGATGAAAACACATCTCCTCCCGGTTTCTGCCGCTTCTAGCAGAGGAGCCCTTTCTGATCCATCCAGCCTGAGAAACCCAGTCTGGTGTTCAACGTCTCTTTCCCCCCTCGGTCGGGGAACAGTCACAGAGTTGCTTCAAACATGCCCATTCCTTGTACCGCTGAGAAGGCAGCCAGATCCCCGGTGCAGTCGGTACAGCCACTGCCAGTAGGAGAGTTGTCATCTTTGTGGTTGTCATTATCGCCTTAATACGAGTCTGAGCAGCAACTTCCCGCTCCTCCCGGGAGCTTACTGTGTCACAAGTGTGGAAAAATAGCGCCTTCCCCCAAATCTCGTTTTCACAGACCAGATGGGCAAAAGCTCCCCAGCTCTCCTAGTGGCTCCCGGCAAGCCACACGGCATCATGTTGCTGTGTGACCCGGGTGTGTGGCATAGGACCCAGCACGACTCTGAAGAAGACAGAGTAGGATAACCTAGTAGGCAGGGAGTGGGAGGGTGCAGAGGGCAGGAGCTGGTGTCTGAATGAGGAAAACAACCTCGCTTCCCGATACTTCCAGAGCAGAGCTGCAAGGCCCGAGGGGGTCAGAGCCTGGATGGCTGCTAGGCGAGGACAGTGTGCAGGGCATGTCAGCCTCTAGCAGTGGCCAGGCAGGCATGTTTCTAGGCTCCTCAGATGATTCTGAGACCCCACGGCCATCCCAAGGCCTGGGCCAGGCAGAGACTTGTGAGCTGGGTGCCGCAGCTCCATTTCTGCCCTGCTGTCCCATGCAGTCCCCGCGTTGTTACTTAGTTGAAGCCCCCCACCCGCCCACCCCACCCCCCTGCTGCCGGCAGGGGGGGTTCCATCCATGAATGGCCTGATGGACCATGTAGCCAGCTCAGTGGCTGAGTTTTTCACACACAGGAAGTTCACCAACCAGCTCACTCCACTGGAAACGGAAGAAACAATTGGGATATTCCTCAATGTTATTTTCATTTTCAAAGACACAGAAAACTCCTAGAAGCTGTCTTTCAGATCCTTGATTTAAAGCAACAGGGGCTGACGGCGTGGTTAGGGGGTGTCTTCAGAGGCCTTGAGATGAAAACCAGGGAGCTGAGCTGAATGGCAGGTACCCCAGGTGCAAGCATCATATGGTCTCTGCCAAGGGCAGGTGCCCAGGGTTGGACAAGACCTTTGGAGTGGGTGGCTTCACGTCTTCTAAGCATGACATCCCTCTGCATCTTCTTTTTTCCACGTTGTTCTGAAAATGCCTGATCCACTTACAGCCTCCCCGGCTTTGTCAGACTGAGGGCAGAGGCAGACATAGCAACCCCAGTAGGAGTGGCTTCTTATCTCTTGGCCTGAAATCTCAGGAGTGTGGCCTGTGGCCAGACGTCCTGATGAGCAGCACCATATGCCTGGGGTGTGTCTTCGGTAACAGCTTCCATTCATCTATGCAACGTGCTTTAATGGTGTATGCAAAGAGTAGGGAGAAGCAGCCTCTCCTCTGGGCAGAGACGGGTGAGTGGAGGTAGCTTACGAAGCCGGTCCAGCCCTGGATGGCACCGTTGGTCAGAATGGAATCCCAGCAAAGCAACCCTGGCAGCAGCAGCTGTCTACATGTGTGGCTTGTGTTGATGACCTATGGGCCCGTGCTTGGCTTTTTACGTGCGTGACTCCCGCTGAGACTCTCAAACACTCTCAAAAGCAATTGCTGTAGTCTGTTTTACCCATGAGGAAACTGAGGTTCAGCACGCTGTAGCCAGGCTCTCATTATTGGAGGAATGAGCCTCACGTCAGAGGAACAGGAGGAAATCCATCGAGTGACACCGTATTTGAATTGTTTTCCTGATTCCTGGGCTTGCTTTCATGTCATTTCAGGCTTTCATGGTTTGGTCTGGCAATCTTGATGACTATAGTGTCAACACACCTGGAAAAGAGTGATGGGGTTTTCCAGGATGAGGGAGAAGGGTGGTGGGGAAGCAGTACACTTCCCTACTCCCCCCACCCACCAAGGAACACACATGGACACACACACACACACACACACACACACACACACACACTCCTTATTTGTTTATGTCCTGGGTCACATAACTAGTCAGGACTAAACCAGAACCTCCATGTTACGCCAGACCTCTGTACACAGCATCATCTGATACATATCTGATTAAGCACTTCCTCTGTGCCAGGCCCTGTGATAGGTGCAGGAAGCTATAGATGCCGCAGGACTGTGGAGGAGAAGCTCTAGTTCCAGGTTAACATTGTACCCTCCTTGAACTTTGATACAACTCTCTTCTTAGACTTGACTTAATATGCACACTTGTCTGTCTTGTTCTTGTTCTTTTGGCATGACATCATTTTTTGGTTATGTACTTACATTGATTTATCTTTTGCTTAATGTTTCTGGATTTTGAGTAAAGAAATGGAAAGGCTTTAGATGCCCTAAGGTTGTAAAGGAATGCACATGTATTTTCTTCTAGGATTTCAATGGATTAATTTTTTCTTTCCAGTTTTTATCAGTTGAATCTTGGTGTATGCTGTGTAATATGCATTTCTAGTAAAATTTTTCTCTGGAATGCCACTTTCAATATACTAAATCCCTGTGGCATTTGGATCTATTTCTAGACTGTCTGTTGTTTCATTGGTCAGTTGGTCTGTTGGTATGACAACCGATTGTTGAGGTTTGAATTATTGGCTTTTTGTATGTATTACTTCCATTTAAGGTATTAATGTAAAAAGTTGGGAAGATTTTCTCATAGCTGATATTCTGTATGTTTTTGCTACTCTATTTTCCCTAAACTCCTTACAGTGAATAAAAAGCTCTGTCTCTTTCATCTGATTGGCACAGATCTATTTTCAAGACTCAACCCAAAAAGCCCCTCTGCTTTGGGGAACCTTCCCTGATGTCCTCAGGCTTTATTAAGTTCCCCCAACCCTGATTTGTTCCCACAGTACCCTGCGTGTCCCTCTGTCACCTGCTCATATGGTAAGGGCTTGTGATGGGTGTCTTTTCAGTCTCCTCCCACTGGGCTGCACTCTGCTTGACACTCTCCTTGAGGGGGGCTCCTACTCATCTTCACTGTTGCATCTTTCAGTAGAGAGCTTGGTGCCTGTTACATAGTAGCGACTCGATCCTGTCAGTCATGCTACCTAATAAACTACCTGAAACTCAGGGTGGCTGGGTGGCTCAGTGGGTTAAAGCCTCTGCCTTCAGCTCAGGTCATGATCCCAGGGTTCTGGGATCGAGCCCCACATCAGACTCTCTGCTCAGCAGAGAGCCTACTTCCTCCTCTCTCTCTCTGCCTGCCTCTCTGCCCACTTGTGATCTCTGCCTGTCAAATAAATAAATAAAATCTTTTAAAAAAAATAAATAAACTACCTGAAACTTAAAGGACTTAAGAGAACCGTGTTTATTTTTTTATTATCTCTTGTTTTGTTTTTAAGATTTATTTATTTATTTGAGAGAGAAAGAGCAGGGGATGGGTAGAGTGGAGGGGAAAGGGGGAAGAGAGAGAGAGAAACTCTTAAGCAGACTCCATGCTGAGTGTGGAGCCCACTGTGGGGCCCCATTACACGACCCTGAGACCATGACCTCAGCTAAAATGAAGAGTTGGACACCCAACCAACCATGCCATCCATGTGCCCCATCTCTTATTGTCTTGGTGAACCGTGATGGGACTCAGGTGGCTCTACTTAGGGATCCCTTGTGTGGTTCCTCCAGACAGTGGCTCTTAACCAGGGAGCCATGGTGAAGCCTTGTTCATTCACAAGCCTGGTGGTTCAATCTGGCTTTCTCCTGAGTCCTCAGCTGGGGCTCTTGGCTGAAACTCCTACCACCTGTGACCTCTTTGTGTGGTGTGGGCTTCCTCATAGCCTGGTGGCTGGGCTTTTGAGGAACAAGAGAGCCTGGTGGGACCTGTATCATCTTTTATGACATGACTTCAGAGGTCACACTGAAGCATGCCCATGGTACTTTCCCGACCGAGGCAGTCTCAGAGATCCACCCAGTTTCAAGAGGACAGGACATAAACTCCACCCCTTGTTGGGGAGGGGCAAGGTCACAGTGTAGAACCTGTAGGATAAGTGATACAGTAGTGGTCGTCTTTGAAAAGTAAAATCTGCCACAGGGCTCAACATATATTTCCAAATATTTGTAAAAACATGATCTAACAGCACCGGCCCGGGTTACATTCTGGGCTGAGACTGCAGCTATGACTTCAGATTGATCAGCAAGACAACAGGTGTCTGCTTCCCTCCTGGCCCCCTGGGTTGGGTTTAGAGCCACGCTTCTGGGAAACTTTCCCATTAGTAGTGAAGTCATGTAAGTAAAGCATTTTGAGTGCCTGATCACAAACTTCCTCTCCCCCAAAGTAATGGGTTTATTAGGGTTTTGGTTTTCCTCCTCTACTTTCTCAAGTAAGTGCTTTGAAGAAGCTGCATGTAGGAGAAATGACACATCACGTATTTCTGCTGAAAAGTGGTGTTTCTGCTCAAAAGGAAGGTGCTGTGTTTATGACTGGCGCACAAATTGAAGAACCGATCTCGCTGTTTGAACCCTCGATTTCATGGTTTTGATCTCAGAGCCACCTCTCACTAATGGAGAAAAAGCTAAGAGAGTTTGAGGAAGCTGTCCTCATTAGCTACCCCAGGTAAAGAACTCTTGGTCCTCAGGGAGGACACTGCTGGGTTTCGCCCAGTCTGATGGACCCTGAGATCCCTAGGACTGGGGGTGGATGGAAGCTGGGAGGATGTGTGTCGCTGCTGTTGCCATCTCAGTGACATCATTGAACCCATCCAGGACAAATTTCTGCCCTGGGAGATAACCCACTTGTGGGAAGTGGGCCTCTGCTGAGACCACCTTTATTTTTTTACAATACTTTATTATTTTAGAGAGAGGGGAAGGGGGAGGGGGGAGAGAGAGAATCTCAGAGTCCTGCTGAGCATGGAGCCAGACATGGGACTCGATCCCACAACCCTGAGATCACGACCTGAGCTGAAATCGAGAGTCGGACACCCAACGGACTGAGCCACCCAGGCGCCCCTGAGACAGACTTTCATGAATGTGGCATTTGTTGTAGGATGTTGAGTTTCTGGATGCAGATGTCCTGGGCTCAAATCCTAGTTCTGCGATTTACGAACACTGCAGCTTGGAGTGTGTGACTCACTTCTTGGTGCCTCAGTTTTCCCATGTCAGGAACAGAAGTGGTGGTAGTACCCGTTTTCAGGTGTTGTGAGGACTTAAGGATGGTGTTGAGAACAGCCTGGTACAAAGTGAGCACTAACAGATGTTAGCTTTGATTTTCACAGTGGCTGTGGTGGTTGTTCTCATTGTTATTATTGCTCCTGAACTGCCCTCCCCAGACCTCTAGACCTAGAAACGGTACATGTACTGTAACTTTGCTAGTAGCCACATTAAAAAAAAGAAAAAAAACCAAAAAACCAGATAAAGTTGGTTTTAGTAATGTATTTTATTTAACCCAGTATACCCCCATTTTTTTGTCATTTCAATGTATAATCAATATGAAATTATTGGTGTGTTGTATAACACCACAAATTAAGGGACAGCTGACAAAATGCCCTGCTGGGGCAAAGGGATGTATTTCTTTTGAGGACCTACTATGTGCCGGACACTTTACATGTACCGTGTAATTTCATCATTGTGACCATCTGGCCTGCAGATATTTTGGACCCTCCCTTTCCATTTTACGTAAATAAAAAAAAGATAAATTCCTCAGAGAGCTCATTTACCCAAAGTGATGCAGTTGGACAGAGGCTGAACTTGAAATTAGGTCTCTGAGAATCTCCTTCCCTGTGGTCAGGTGGTAACTTAGAGGCATGATTTTCTGGGAGTGGCATAGGAGAGCCATCCAGATTCAAGGCAGCACTCACATAGAATTGTTTGTAACGTGTGCCCCGCCTTCTTGGTGACCCCTTTGAGTAGAGGCAGCTGGGCTTGGTCACAAACAGGCCAAGGACTGAGTCTGGGTCTTAGATCAGTGTTCAGGAGTGATCTGGAGCTGAGTGAGGGCTGTGTCTGTGACCTAGTCATGACTCTGTGTAAGGCTGGGATGTGGGTTCAGTCTGTGAATAAGAATTGAGTCTGTGACCAGGGTCAGAATGCTATCTGTGGCCACGTCAATATCTGACCTGAGGCAGAGGTCAGGCCTCTACTTGGAGTCAAGGTCTAAGCTCTTTTTTTTTTTTTTTTGGTCTAAGGCGTGGAGTCCATACAGCAAATTCACAGGAAAAGCCTTTAAGGTTAATCCTGTGTGGCAGACACTGGACCTGGCAGTGCCTTTGGAAATTTCTAGAAGCACGAAGCTGGGAAACAATGCAAATGCTTCTTTGGGGGGCATAGCTGCAGTGAGAGTGAGTATTTAAGTAGGAGTGGTAAGTTCCCTGGGGAATGTTAGGGGTACACAGTGGCCTGATGCCTCTACCGTGTCCACTGTGGATGGGACCAGGATCTATGGAAGTAGATTCCAGTAGCTGTGTTGCACGAGGGCTCTTAGTGATGTGGAGAACAGAAAGGGCAGGCAGAGCTTATGAGGTGTCAGCTAATGTGGCTGGATTATGGGGTGAATCAGGGCATTTAGGGAGCCTAGGATTTAGCATGCCGTTTGCTCCTAAGGACCAAGCTGGGTGTGTGTGTGTGTGTGTGTGTGTGTGTGTAACACCACCAGCAGGGTCCCAGAAGGTTGTGTTTGTCAGAACAAGTCAAGTACCAGGCAGTGGGCCACAAGGGGTCACCTCTGGCCCAGGTTAAATAAACGATGGGATAGCTCGCCAGTGAAATATTATACAGCTGGAGACAGGAATGAGGAACAGTTTTCAAATATATCATTAGGACAAAAGCAAGGAGGGAACAGGATGTTTTCTATGCTCTCTTTTGTGTACGAAAATATAGAAATAAAAAAAAATAAGTGTAAAGGCTGAAGATTACAAGACATTAGTAAAAGCCATTATTATCACCCAGATGTCGCTGGGCAGGGTCTTCTTAACAAGGATCTGAGCTCAGTTCAAGGGCCAAGCCACTCCCCAAACTGCTGCTTCTCCCCAGACTGGAGAGCCATGGCTCTTCATTCCTGTCACTCACTTCTCAAAGTCCACATGGTCATCTGAGGGTGGCAGGGAGTGGGGGAGGAAGGGTCAGGTGAAGGAGCCCTACCACTGGGAGCCGGGAAAGTCCCAACCTACTAGAAGCCTTTTCCTCATGGTCCCTCCCTGCAGCAAGGTAGAAGTGTGCTTGGTGAAGCTGACCATTAAACCCCTTGCTTCTTCTTAGTTTGAACTAAATCAGAGTGATTCTATAGGAAACCCAAAGCAGTGAAAAGTGGTAGAGCTGAACACCGATAGGCTGCAGATACTTCCTTTGGGGTGGAGGAGACTTGTGTGTGTTGTTGTTGTGGCTGCCGAAAGTCTGAAGCAATCTCTTTCCAAAAAGTATTGTGCATTTATAATGCAGTTTAGGATCGCTTATGTTTTCATTTGACGTATGCATATTTCATGAGAACAACACTGAACGTACATTTAATCAGGATTTGTAAGGAATCGCTGATAATCCTTTTATGTTTCTTCTTTATATGTCTGCAATATAAATGTGCTTCACTGCACATATCGCAGAAATTATTGAACTAAAAAGACTGACAACTCAGTTGAACTAAATAATAATATCAACAAACATTCTGTGTGGGTGCATGTGTTGAGTGTGTATATTATATGTTACAGATATATTAAAAGTATAATTTTCATTTGATGGAGGAGGGAGAAACTATTCATTACACTACGCTGGAGGACTTGGCAACTATTTGAGGAAAAATAATTATACCCTCACCTCACACAAAACTCCCCCCCTGAAAGTCCCCTAGGAATTACTATTATTAAATATTAAAACTGAAATCATAAAATAATTTGAACAAGGATCTGTGTTAGTAAATATAAGAAAGTCTTGTATAAGAAATTATTTCATAACTCCTTATCTTTGTTTTATCATGTGTGTAATGAAATAATAATAGTGTCTATCTTAAAAGGATAGCTGTGGGGATCAAATGAGTAATCCATGTGATGTAATATGATATGAGTAATATAAGTCTTTAGAAAAGCACCTGGCATTTGGGAAGCACTATATAACTATTAACTATAATGTCTTCTTCTAAACGTGGTATCTAATAAAGGAAGTAAAATAAAGTGGTAGATGTGACTGTGAAATCTTAGAATTTCTGAATGTCAAAAAAATAGCATATACAAAATAGAAAATGCAATTGGCACATTAAAATTCAACCCAGATGACAGAAGAAAAGGGTAACTATTCTATATAGGTAGTTATTCCAAATCAATAAAAGAAAAAATCTGTATGTATGGTTATTTCAAATCAATAGAAGAAAAGAGGTAGTAGACTTCTCAAAGGAAATATGAACCAGGGTTTCAACAGGCCAATCATAAAAGAAGACACTCCTGTTAATTCATTCTTTGAACAAATGTTAACCATGCGCCTGGCATCTACTGGGCTATTCAGGATGTTAGGGTGCAGAGTGGGTGGAATTAAGCCCCTGCTCTCAAGGAGCTTACGTTGTAGAGCCAATAACCATATGGACAAGGGATCCAGTTCACAAGGAATCAAAGAAATGCAAATTTAAACAAAGAGCGAATCATTTTTTATGTTCCCAAGTAGCAAATATTTTTGAGTGATTTTATCATATATTAGTGATGATGTAAGGAAATGAGCACTCTTTCACCTTCATAATGGGAATAGAAACTAGCTCAGTGTAGTCCATAGGGAATTTTGTCAATAAGTGCTAAATTTTTTTTTTAAATGTATGATTCCTGCAATTCAACAATTTAATTCATGGGAAGAAATTTTGAGGAGTAATCAGAAATACATGGGAAGATTTCTATACAAGAACATGTATTCATTGATTGATTTCCTCATTTATAAATACCTACTGATTGTTACTACACTCAGGATCCTCTTCTAGGTTCTGGGGATACAGCAATAATAAAAGCAGAGGAAGTTCCTGTTCTTTAGGAGTTTATAATGTAGTATGGGTATTTTTTTATTTTTATTTATTTTTTTTTGGTGGAAGATGTGAGACAGCCAGGGAGTTAAACATACAAGCACACACATATATATTTATAAAACCGATTTGCAGATACAGATATAGAAAGATATAGATAGATAAAGATAGATAGTGGAAGTACTATAAAGCAGGGTAAGGGGGGAGGGGTCCTCCCCAGGTCCCCAAGGGTGCTGACATGGAGGGAAAAGAGGTAACACCTCCTTTACATAAGGAATTAGAGGACACCTCTCTGACTGATATCTGTGCAAAGACCTACGTGCATTGAAGGACCATGCCATGCTGCTATCTGGGAGAGAGGAACATCATCCTAGAGAGGACAGTGAAAGCAAATGCTCTAAAGTAGAAGGAGCATGTTCGGTGTCTTATCTTGGAGGAGGAGCATGGAAGCCAGTGTAGCTGGAGTGGGGTTGGCCAGGAGAAGATCAAAGATTACAACAGAGAGATGCAGAAGGCAAGATCCCCTAGAGACTTGTGAGCCATTGTGAGGCAATTGTGAGACAATGGGCTAATGCTTCAAACAAGTTAGTCCTCTACTCTGTCCTGATCTTAATGGGTCAGGAATGTGGGTGGGGCTCAGCTGGGAGAGTCTTCTGCTCCAAGTAACATTGACAGAGGTCACTCAGGTAAGGTGGAGGATGAACTTGTCCGGGTTCAAGATGATTTCACTCCTATTGGCAGATTTGTGGGGTGGTTGGAAAGTGAGGTTCAGCTAGTTGGTTGGCTGGAGTGCCTACCTACCAACTGTCTGGCATGGTGCCCTCTGGATAGGTCAGATTTCTTTAAGGGCAGCTCAGGACTTCCAGAGAGCATTCCCAAAGGGCAGGAAACAGAACCTAGAAGTCTCTTACAAAAATTAGTCAGTCACTTCCTCTGTGTCCTACAGTCATACAGCCAGTTTGATTTCAACAGAAGAGGAACAGAGCTCACCTGGCTTGGGAGGGATAGAATTGGCAGCCACATTCAGTCTACCCTATAAAGTAAGAGAGAACACAGGGCCAAGTTTATTTCAGTATTATTTGAAACCATGACAATGTGGAAATAATCAAAATATCAAACTTAGAAAAATGGCTAAATATATTTTATATGTATTTTTATCCACATAATGGAATATTTGTCAACTAATAAAATTTGTTTTTAGGGAATATTGACAAATGAGGGAAGATAAAGTAGGCTATGTGTATGTGTGTGTTTGTGTGTGTGTGCATACACTTATGTGTTGGGGTGTGCCTATGTATGTTTGTGTGCCCATATACACACTTCTTGAAAAGCTTTCAGGCAGGGGAGGGTCAGTGGTCATGGCTGACCACTCTTTCAGTAGTGATCAGGGTATCTGTGGCCCTCTCACATGGCCATTTGGACAGAGCTATCCTGAGCATGAGCCCCTTTAAAGTCTTCCTGCTGACAGTTAAAAGGACTGTGGATGACAGGAGGAAGCAGGCCATTGCTCAAACGACTAAGCAGACTAGTTGCCATTGTCATCACCGTAAGCCGGGTGTGTGTTTGATTTTATAACCACTTTTTCTGAAGCTCTGTAGAGATGACTGGCTCTCTGTGAAAACGTTTCCATTGTCAAGATCAGACTCAAGATCATCTCTGTGGGCCCTGGTAGTTGAGGAAGTCCCAAGTAATCTCATTATTCATTCATTCATGTCATCAATGGTACCATACAATTAAAGGTGCCAGGACAAGGTAAGGGAGGGAAGCTCTGTGCGCTCGATACTCCACTAAGCTCTGGATTGTAGAGATGAATGAGTTAGGTTCTTTATCCATGAAGAGTTTGCTGTGGAACCAGGTCTGTCATGTCTGTATTATGGCCTGGTCCCAAGACCAACACTTCATGGTAATTCTACTAATACTTGGATGAATGAATGGGAGGACCATTTCTGAACAAATTTGGGAGGGTTCGGAGTCCATTACATGTTGCACAAAAAACGTAAGGTCTGGAATGTTTCATAGGCTTCTCATATGTGTATATATCCAGCTCTTTGAGCAAGCAAGCACTCCTAATTCTGTGCATTAATCTACCAAAGGGTAGCAGTAGACCAGTAAACAAAGGGTGATCTCAGACACCCACGGTTCCCAGCATTTTTGCCATCTCTCCACAAATTTCAAAAGTCAACTTCTTGGTGAGCACATTGCAAAAGATGTCCATCTTTCTGGACTAATCCAGTCCATTGGAGGGATAATGGCTCCCAGGCTAATTTAATTCTATTCTGTGTCTGTGGTTTTATATACCACACAAACATGGATGGTAGCCTAGTGCCTTGGATCCTTTTAGGTCATTCATGTAACCTGCACTGATCCTTTTTCTGCCCCTCTCTGCTCTGGACAGCATGATCCAGCATGTCATTCCTTCTCTAGCCTTGGGACTCCATCTGGTAGGCATGAGTTTGAGGTTCATTCTTTGTTTTTCTTCTCTGTTGTTCACCCCAAACCTTGCCTTCAGGGCCAGCCCTCCACACCAAGTCTGCAGGAGCCTCTCCATACCCTAGCAAAGAGACCCTGCAGAGAGGACTGAAGCAGGTGCCTTCCCCCTCCCCCATTCCTTCTCTCCACAGAAGAGATCAGATTCAGATGGATCTGTGGGGACCAGGGAGGGTGGGCCGAACTGACACTCTCCCAGCAAAACCACCATTATTATGATTGGCACTTAGTACTTAACTAGTAACCCCAAGTGCTGGGTCTACTTGGGAGAATCAAAGCCATGATCCTGGCTTCTTTTGTTATTTCCCTGTGCTGTTGAACCTTCACTTCAGTTATTCCTTTAGAGCAGAATTTAAGCTCTTTATTGATTTGGGTGGTAAATTGCCCAGTAACACTCCAGGAAGGAGCCAGAGAGCAGTAAAAATTCCACCACACCTTGCAGCACCCCTTCAGCTTCTCCATTACTTCCAGCCGTAATGGTGATGTCTTAAGCATCTTTGCTTTTAGACGGCACTTCTTTTCCAGTTTTACTGAGAAATAGTAGACATACATCACCATGTAAGTTTCAGGTGTGTATATAGCATGATGCTTTGATTTACATATATTGTGAAATGATCACCACTGTAGGTTCAGCTAACACCCATCGCTCTTCTCATATAGGTACAATAAAAAGAAAAAAGAAAGAAGAAAGGAAAAAAATTTCTTTTGGTGATGAGAACTCTTAGGATCTACTCTCTTAACAACTTTCCTATTTGTCACACAGCAGCATTAGCTACAGTCCTCATACTGCCCATTATATCCCTGGGACTTCTTTGGCTTTTTTTTTTTAATTTTTTTATTTTTTATAAACATATATTTTTATCCCCAGGGGTACAAGTCTGTGAATCGCCAGGTTTACACACTTCACAGCACTCACCAAAGCACATACCCTCCCCAATGTCCATAACCCCACCCACCTTCTCCCAACCCCCCTCTCCCCCAGCAACCCTCAGTTTGTTTTGTGAGATTGAGTCACTTATGGTTTGTCTCCCTCCCAATCCCGTCTTGTTTCATTGATTCTTCTCCTACCCACTTAAGCCCCCATGTTGCATCACCACTTCCTCATATCAGGGAGATCATATGATAGTTGTCTTTCTCTGCTTGACTTATTTCGCTAAGCATGATACGTTCTAGTTCCATCCATGTTGTCGCAAATGGCAAGATTTCATTTCTTTTGAACGTGCACCCGAATGTTTATAGCAGCAATGTCCACAATAGCTAAACTATGGAAAGAACCTAGATGTCCATCAACAGATGAATGGATAAAGAAGATGTGGTATATATACACAATGGAATACTATGCAGACTTCTTTGGCTTTTAACTGGAAATTTCTACCTTTTCACCCCCTTCCTCTAGTTTGTAACCCCAGACTCTGGTAACCACAAATCTGATCTTTTTATGACTTTGATTAAAAAATTTTTTTCATTCATTCATTCATTTGTTTTTAGATTCCACATATAAATGAGATCATACAGTGCTCATATTCCTTTATCTGATTTATTTTACTTAATATAATGCCTTCAAGGTTCATCATGTTGTCCCAAATGGTAGGATTTCCTTAGGTTTTGTTTTTTTTTGTTTTTGTTTTTTTGTTTTTAATGACTGAATAACATTCCATTGTGTGAGTGTGTGCATGTGTGTGTGTGCACAACTTTTCCATCACTCATCAATGGACTCTTAGGTTGTTTCCATGTCTTGGCTATTGTAAATATGCTGATATGAACATGGGGTTGCAGATGTCTTTTTGAGTTAGTGTTTTTGTTATGTTTACATGTATTCCCAGAAGTAGAATTTCTGAATCGTATGGTAGTTCCATTTTTAATTTTTCCGAGGGTCCTTCCTACTGTTTTCCATAGCCACTGCACCAATTTACAATCCCATCAGGAGTACACAAAGGTTCCCTTTTTCCACATCCATATCAGCATTGTTATCTTTTGTCTTTTGATGATGGTCATTCTGATAGGTGGTAGGTGATATCTCATGGTGGTTTTAATTTGCATTTTCGTAAAGATTGGTGACATTGAGCATCTCTTTGTGTATGGTTAGCTTTTTGTCTGTCTTCTCTGGAGAAATGTCTGCTTGGGTTTTTTGCCCATTTTTTAATTGGGTTATTTGGTACTTTTTGCTGTTGAATTGTATGAGTTCCTTATATGTTTTGAATATTAGCCCCCTCAGATATATGATTTGCTGATATTTTCCTCATTCCATAAGTTGTCTTTTCACTTTGTTGATGGTTCCTTTTACGTGAAGAAGCTTTTCAGGTTGATGTATTCCCAGTTGTTGATTTTTAAAATTTTTTTTTATTGTGCTTTGGATGCCACATCCAAAGAAATGATTGCTAAGTCCCATGTCAAGGACCTTTGTACCTACGTTTTGTTCTAGGAGTTTCATGGTTTCACGTCTTACATTTAAGTATGTATGTATGTATTTATTTTTCTTTCTCCACAGTATTTTCTTTTTTATTATTAAAAAAATTTATTATTTTTAATTAGCTAGCTAATTAGTTTTTGATGTAGTATTTCTTTCAAGGTGATTTTTGTGAGTGGCATAAGGTACATGTTCAGTTTCATTCTTCTTCAGGTGAACATCCAAATTTCCCAGCTCCATTAATCGGAGAGACTCTCTTTTCTCCAATAATGAGTATTTTTGACAAATATTAGTTGACTGTACATGCTTATGTTTATTTCTGGGTTCTCGGTTCCGTTCCATTGGTCTCTTTTTAAGCCAGTACCATACTGTGTTGATGAATACAGCTTCATAATATAGCTTGAAATGAGTGTTTTGCTTTCTCAGGATTTTTTTTTTTTTCCTATTTGAGGTCTTCTGTGGTTTATATAAATTTTAGGAGTGGTTTTTCTATTTCTGTAAAAAAAAAAAGCCATCAGAATCTTGATAGAGATTTTTTTTAATCTCTAGATGGTTTTAGTTAATATTTACATTTTAAAACATTCTTTCAGTTCATGAACAAGAGATACCATTCCATTTCTTTGTGTCTTCTATTTCTTTCCTCAGTGTTATGTAGTTTTCAGCATAGAGGTCTTTCACTGCCTTTGTTAAATTTATTCCTAAGTATTTTATTATTTTTTGATGCTATTATAAATCGGATTGACTACTTTATTTCTTTGTCAGAAATTTCATTGTTAATTTCAGAAACACTACTGATTTTTGTCCATTAATTTTATATTTTGCTACTTAATTCATTGATTAGATTTAATAGGTTTTTTTGCTGTCTCCAGATTTTCTCTATATAAAATCATGCTATCTGCAAATAGAGACAATTTTACTTCTTCCTTTCCAATTCGTATACCTTTCATTTTGTTTTCTTGCCTGCTTGCTATAGATAGGATTTTCAGTACTAGTTGACTAGGAATGGGAGTTGGCACCGTTATCTTGTTCCGATCTCAGAGGAATAGCCTTCAACTTTTCACCACTGAATATGATGTTAGCCATAGGGTTGTCACAGATGACCTTTATTATGTTGACATATGTTCTTTCTATGCCTAATTTGCTAAGATTTTATCAGGAATGGATGTTGAATTTTGCCAAGTGCTTTTTCCCTATCTATTGAGATGATCATATGGTTCTTTTCTTTCATTCTATTAATGCAGTGTATCACATTGATTGATTTGCATATCTAGAACTATCCTGTCATCCTAGGGACAAATCCCACTTGACCATGGTAAATGAGCCTTTTAATGTGCTGCTGACTTTGTTTTGCTAGTATTTTATTGAGAAGTTTTGTATATTCATCAGGGATATTAGCCTATAATTTTCTTTTCTAGCAGCATCCTTTTCTGGTTTTGGTATCAGGATAGCTTGAAAAGTGAGTTCAGGAATGTTCTGTCCTCTTTCATTTTTAAAAAGAGTTTGGAAAGGATTAGGCTTATGTTTTCTATAAACATGTGGTGAAAATCACCAGTGCAGCATCTTGTCTGGCCTTTTCTTTATTGGGAGATCTTTGATTACTAATTTAGTCTCCTTACTAGGAATTGATATATACAGATTTTCTATTTCTTCCTAGTTCAGTCTTGGTAAGTTGTATGTTTCCTTTTGTTTGTTTGTTTGTTTAAGATTTCTTTATTCATTTTGAGAGAGAGAGATGTATTCCAACCACCCAGAACAGTGGTGGACACCTACTAAGTGCTCAGAAAATACTTACTAAATTGAGTGGTCCCTCCAAACAGTGACTAAAGAAGAGACAGGCCTAAAGTCACAGGACAGGGAAATGTGCTGAATTACAAAGCCGTACTATATCAGTATCCCATCCCCAATTCTTGAATAGGAGTAACCTTTACAAAGGAGTTTGCATAGAGGAAGAAATCAAACTTGAAAAGAGAATATAAAAGAAGCCCCTGGGTAGGGAAAATTGCATTGCCTTTAAATGGAAAAAAAATAAAAGTAAAAATTTTAAAAACATGTAAAATTGTGGGGCACCTGTGTGGCTCAGTCAGTTAGGGATCTGCCTTCAGCTCAAGTCATGATCCAGGGGTCCGGGATTGATCCCTGATTCAGGCTCTCTTCTCAGTGAGAAGCCTGCTTTTCCCTCTCCCTGCCTATTACTTCCAGGTAGTTGGGTTACATTAGCAAACAAAATAGGTCCTTGCCTTCAAGGTGCTTACATTTTGTAAGAAAGATAAAAAATAACCAAAAAGCATAATCAATGAGTAAATTTTACAATATACTAAATAGTTACAAGTACTTTAAAGAAAAATGCAGCAAAACTGGGGGAAATTGGAAGGGGAGGTGAACCATGAGAGACTATGGACTCTGAAAAACAACCTGAGGGTTTTGAAGGGGCGGGTGGGTGGGAGGTCGGGGTACCAGGTGATGGGTATTATAGAGGGCACGGATTGCATGGAGCACTGGGTGTGGTGCAAAAACAATGAATACTGTTATGCTGAAAATAAAAAATAAATTAAAAAAAATAAGGGAGACTGGGAATGCTTATGATAGTAGTGATTTATAATTTTAAAGAGAGTGGCTAACCTAGGCCTTATTGATGATGTTGTGTGTCGATAAACTTGAAGGAGGTGAGGAAAATTTAGTTAAACTGATCTTGAAGGATGAGGGAAAAGGGAGGAGGGAAGACTTTCCTGCAAAGGGACAGCCAGTGCAAAAGTCCTGAGGCAGGAGTGTATTTGCTACATTCAAAGAACAAGGAGTCCAGGGCTGAGTATGGGACGGAGAGAGTGAGAAAAGATGAAGGCAGGGGGTTACTTGGGGACCAGATCATGTAAGGCCTTGAAGGCCATTGTCAGGGTTTAGGCTTTTGTTCTACTTGAAGTGGGAGCAGTGAAAGGTGTTGAACAGAAGAGGGAGATGGTTTGCTTGCAAAGTTAAAAGGGTCCCTCTGGCTAGGAAGTCATTGCAGATCCAGGATCCTGTTGGTGAACATCTAGACAATGGTTTTGCTGGTGGAATGGTGGTGGAAGTGAGAGTTAGAGAGGAGAGTCAGGCCTGGGTTATGGGAAGGATGGGGCAGCTGCCAAAACAGATGGAGAAGAGTGCAGACAGAGCAGGTTCACCGGGGAAGACCCGCAGTTTAGTTGCAGGCACATGAAGTTTGGAATGTCCCCGATATCCATTAGGCCCTGAAAAGATGAGACCATGAAAAAGACAGCTTCTGAGTCGAACGGGCCTTATCTGAAATCACACCTGCAGCGCTGGTTAGCTCTATGACCTTCAGAAAATTACTAACCTCTCTGAGTCTCAGATTTTATGCTCTTATAAGGGAGAACCTCTCTGAGTCTCAGATTTTATGCTCTTATAAGGGAGACTATTCTCTCCATGTATACTGCCCTGGAGATTGAGACCAGGATACAGTCATGGAGGGGTGTGTCATGAAAGCAGAGTGAGCTGCAGAGGTGAGTCGCTCCTCAGGATATTTCCAGAAACACTAGGGATCAAATCTACTTTCAACTCCCAGGCTCTCCAGAAACTCACTTCTCCCGCTCTGGCCTCAGGTTCCTCATCAGTAAGATGAAAGGTGACATGACTAACGTTTCAGGCCTCCCTTGGCACTGAGGTTGCATAAATGAGGACCTTAGGGCTGGAGGAGCTCTGCCCTCCAGCTTGCCTAGTCCCCTGCCTCACTCTGGGGATTAACACGGGTATGTGCATGCACGTACACAGACACATGCACACGCACACACACACACACACACACACACGGAACCCAGCCCATATCTGCAGGTTTCCTTGTGTTTGGACTGCTCCTATGTCCCTGGGCATGCCAGTGACCATCTGGCGAAACCTTTTTTAATGGGAGGAACACAGATCTCTGTGCTATAGATCTCCTTCCTCTGTGGCCCATAGTCTGGCAGCCTGGTCCTTCCTGCTGGCCACACCAGACAGAGAAGTGAGGCAGAATAACCAGTCACTGCCAAGGGGCTGAACCCTTCATATTTTTCAAGGGTTCCAATAAGACAGGAGGTAAACATCACAAATCTGGAACACCATCTTATTTACACCAAAAGGAGTTCAGGTCAGGAAGCAAACCGGTTTGCATTCCTTCCAATGTCCTCGGACCTGTATGCTTGGCTCTCCCTCTGTGTCCCTCTTCCCTTCCCTTGTACCTGTACCAACACCGAGGAGGTCCGTTTAGGCTCCCTCCTTCCATGCATAGCATTAGACTTGCTCATTCACCTCATCTTGGGAGGTTGTGACCCGCCCCCCCCCCTCCCCCGATGGCTCTTGTATGGCTCTATTTTGGTAGCGAATCATTTTAAAACTAGTTGATTTCCTGGCAAACCGCATTATGCTTCTGTGATCCAATTTTGCAAAAAGCCTGATGTTTCCTTTCTGTTCTGTTCTAACAACTGTTGGTGGTAAATTGACCTATCTAGCTCTATTTTTTTAACTGTCTCTATATTGGTCCTCATTCTCGGTGCTGGCCTTGTTCTTTCTTCAGACTTTTAAGTCTGTTCGTTTCTAAAATACTACTTGACCTGAACATTCTAGTATACTTTATTGTCAATTTTATTCTTCTTCATTTTCCTCCCGAGCGTCGTCCCTGATGATCCATTTGCCGTAGCATTTACCACACTCTATCAGAAGGGCCTGCCTGTCCCACCAGGCAGTGGGGCGGGACTTGGGAACTAGCCCTCTCTGTGGCTGCAGAGGCCCGTCCAGGGATGGGAACGCCTGGAAACTCGGGGAACGTTTGTAGAGTGTGCAGATAGGTGAAGGAATTAATAAAATAATAATCATCCAGAAGAGAAGATGATGGTGAATTTGCTGACACTCCTACAAGTTGTCCAACAAGGAGGCCACTAGAGTAATGGGGCTCTCCTGCTGTGGTGGCTTGTCTAAGCAAACCAAAATCCAAGACTGTGATTGCCTCAAGGTTATGAAATCAGAGCCAGGAGGACAGCCAGTCACAAAGGGCCAGCTAGACTTTAAGCTAGAGCCAATCACATAATTTCTTTCCTTTGCTCGCACACTTTCTCCCCGGCTCCTGTTAGCAGAGCACTCCTGACCACAAAGGGTTTGGTGCTGCCCAATTCTAGGCTGAGATAAACTTAAGAATTTTAATATGCCTCTGTTTATCTTTTAATAGTTTTATTTTATTTTTTTAAAGATTTTATTTGTTCATTTCACAGAGAGAATTCACAAGCAGGCAGAGAGGCAGGCAGAAAGAGAGAGGGGGAAGCAGGATCCCCGCTGAGCAGAGAGCCCGATGCAGGGCTCGATCCCAGGACCCTGAGATCATGACCTGAGCCAAAAGCAAGGATTTTAACCCACTGAGCCACCCAGGCACCCCAACAGTTTTAAAATAATATGAATACATGAATGCCTTTATGTCTCTCCAAACCCTAGTCCATCTTACAAAGCACAGAGAGTTCTGGAAGTTAGGTTATTTTGCTCACCAGGAAAACCCCAGACCTGTAAGTTCCTGAGCACAGCAGGCCATCAAGTCCTGCTGACCACAGTGTGAAGAGCCACGGGAACCCATGCCACAGCATCTTCAGGTCCCTGGGGGATGGTGGCCACCTGCGATATTCTTTGACTGCGTCTTCCTATCCTGGGTTATTTGATTGACTCACTGACACACCCAGCTCGTTGGAAGGATTCTGTTTCCTGAGCACTGGCTTTGGATGAGTCGTGTGCTGCAAGATGTGGCTACATTACTAACAATGAACGTTAACTCCCTTCCGTATGCTTACAGTTTAACAAACAAAGTAAATGGGGGGTCCACAGGAGGCAGTCAGTGCCAACTCAGGACAGAGGGTGGACTGTCCAGGAGAAGTGATGTGCAGGTTGTGGGATGAGACAAGTGAGGAGAGAAAAGGGGCACCGTGTGATGGAGATACGAGGACGTCCATGCTGGATGATTTAAGGGTAGAGGCCCACGAGGGAGAGATTCCCCCAGTGTCCCAGGGTGTTTCCACTGGCTGGATTATCGGGCGGGAAGTGTGGAGGGGTGGATAGGAGTGGAAAGGGGCTGGTTGGCCAGCCAAGACTGTAGATCTCATCTCAAAAACAATGGGGCGCCCCTGGTGATTTTTAAGCAGAGAGGGCACGTGATCACAACTGCACTTTGGGTGGCTCATTCTGGCTGCTTGGTGGAGGATTATAGGGGACAGAAGCGACCTTGGAATGTCCAAGGAGGCAGCTGTTGAGCTGTGAGGGCAAGAAAGGATTGTGGCTGGACTAGCTGGGCAGGTGAGGGGCCTGGAGAGAAGTGGGCAGATCCAAGAGATTCTCAGAAGGTAAAATTGATAGGCCTTGGCAATTTGTTAGATCAGGGGTTTGAAAACGATAGCCTCTGGCCCCAGTCTGGCCCAATGCCCAGTTTGGTAAACTTTTCTTGGCACACATGCACACTACAGTGGCAGAGCTGAATGGTTGTGACAGAGACCGTATGGCCTGCAAAACCTAGAATGTTTGCCGTCTGGTCCTTCATGGAAAATATTTGTCAACCCTGGGGTGAAACACAAAGCACCAGGAGAGGTGAGGAAGAGGAGGGATTTGAGTGTGCTTGTTGCTAAGACGGAAATCCGGAAGGTGGGAGAGGGGCCCTCCCTCGGTCCTGTTGGCCGTGCTTTGGCCTTGATCCTTGACGGGGTCCTGACACTTGGCCTGGCTCTTCCCAGCCTCCTCCCCAGGGAGTCTGGCCCTGCCCTTCCTCCTCTCTCTACCTGGACCTCTGCTGGGATTTGAATGTTCTGCCAAAGCTGTGACCTTGGCTTCATCTGACCACAGTCACCGCCCCCTCTACTGTGAACAAAAGACTGAGCCTCCCAGCCAGTGCCCATTCTCCTGGGTCTTTTGAGGCACTTGCAACCCCCACCAAAGACCAGAGCAAGGTCTAGTCATTTTCGTAGTCCCTGGACCCCATAGTCTCTATCCTGTCCCCTCTCCCAGTGTGCCCCCCCACCCAGCGCCCTCAGCTGGGCTCCTGAACCCGGGAGCCACCTGGGCTGCGGTGCTCTTTGGGCTCTGCCCCCCTCCTTCCCCCCACTCAGTGGTGGTAGCCTGCGGGGTGCACGGCCAGAACTGTCTTTCTCTGAGACCAGAGAACACCCCTACCGTCTCTTTCTAAACAGGCCACCTTGGGTGGGTGTGTAAATCCACTTTTCTACTTGTCAAAGTGACATTTTCACGACGACCAACGTTATTAAGTGGCATCTTCAGGCACCCACTTTTTAACTAAAGTAAAGTAGGCTGGAAAATGTCAACAGTGATAACGCACCGCTATGTTCCCCCATGTCCCTGGATGGAACTCGTGATGAAAACGGCGCCAACTCAGAGCCCTTTGCAGGGAATTGCCAGTTAGAGAATTTGTTGAGACTTAGGGGTTTTTAGCTGTAAACCCCCAGGGCCTTGAGTCAAATACCTGCTGCCACCGCCCTCTGATGGACGGGGGAGTGTCCGAGGCTCAGCCCACAGTGCTCGGATCCCTTCCTCCGACTCGGCCCTCCGGCTGCGGGCTCAGAGCTTCCTGGCTTTGGAACCTAAACCATCCCATGTCAGAGGGATGGGAGGAGCCCATCTTGCTCTGCTCTTAGCCCACTCTGTGGATAATGGGGTAGTTTTGTTCCCTTCCCCGCCCCTACCCCACTCCAAGCAGGAGGACCTGCCCTGATACCTATGCAGACAGAAGTGTGACTGGAAGGAAGCAAGCAAGCAGGGGCTAGTGAAGTCTGAACTTGGGCTGTGGGGCCCTTTTGGGGAAAATACCCTCCCCCACCCCCCACCCCGTGCCATAATGGGGCTACAAGCCACAGTTGCTCTCAGTCTGAGACTGACCGATGCTGGCTTACTTCCCATCACAGTGCTGTCACATGCTCTCTCTTAGTTGAGGCCCCCCTCTGGGGCCCAGCAGCTTGTGTTCCTCTTCTACAAAAGCTTGTTCTTGCCCTGGAAAGATACAGCATGGAGTCCATCCTGGGCAGGGCAGGTGCAGGCACCCATTTCATCAGTAGAGAGGCCTGACTCACTGCTGCTGTCCTGCCAGGGTCATTCCTGGCCGTCCCACTTCTACCTCCCTGCCACCCAGCCACTCCTTAGCCAGACCCTTGCTGTCCCCCTGAGAGGACACCTCCCACATTCAGCTCCAGTGCCACCTAGAGGCCTCTGTCTCCTCTCCTGAGGTCTCTCCCCTGTAGGACAGACAGGGCCCCATTTCTCTTGCTTGCATTTCCTTGTGGGCACCTTGCCAGGTTACCTCCCACACCCTACATCTAATGGCCCAATTTCTGCAACATTTGTTGCTAATTTTAAATAATGCATGCTTTAATTGGACAAACACTTGTTGAACAAAGATGCTGAGCCCTGGAGGTGTGCTGGCAAACAAGACGGATTGGACCCTTCCCTCACGGAGCTGATATTCTAATGAGGGAGACCAATAAAAAAAAAAAATTACTCACCACTGCAGATTTTGTTGATGTAAAAAAACATCTCTGCTGTTGGAAATCAAGGTAGATATCAACTCTGGGTGGTGGGGGGCAGTGACAGGAAGGGGCATGGGAGGAGGTGTTCTGGGATGCCCTAGAAGGTAGAGAATGTTCCATTTCTTGACTGAGGTGCTGTTTGCATAGGTGTGTTTGTGAAAATTCACAGGGATAATGTTATATGCACATTTTTGTATGGATATTAAGCTTTGATTAAAAGTTAATAACTAATTAAAAAGTTAATTATAATGATGGTGAGTGTTATGAAAGAAGAGAGCAGAGTACAAGAATTTATCATCGGATACTGCCCACATGTCACAGTGGGGGGCTTTCCTGGGAAAGTGGCATTTGGCATGAACCCTGGAGGACAAGAGAGAGCTTTCTAGCATCAAAGGAAAAGGTGGGGAGCACGTTCTGTCAGAGGAGCCAGCGTGTGTAAGAGTCCTGAGGTAGGCAGGGATGGCCTTTGAGCAAAACCTGAGAGAAGATCCTGTGGCCACAGCAGAAAAAAACAAAGGGCAAAGCGTACCTTTGGGAGGTGAGGTCAGAGGCCAGTCAGAAGAGGCAGGCTTTGGGGCCAGGATAGGGCTTGTTCTCCTTGTTAAGAGTAATGGGAAGTCCTAGAAGGGTAAGGACCAGAGTGGGATTCCTTTTTCTGCTTTATGGGCTAATGGCATCTTTCTGGGTCTTGTGTGGGAGATGAGGCTGTGACTCATGAGAAGGGAAGCAGGGAGTCTACAGAAGGGTCTGGGTATACTGCCAAGGGGAGGAGAGGGTGGCCTAGGCAAGGATGAAAAGAAGCTACAAGGAGCACACAGCCTTCCAGGACTTGGGGTCCCCTTCCTGGAGCCTCTGCAGAAGATGCTCTGCAGCCCTCCCCCTCTTGGAAAGCAGTTCAGCAACGTCTATCAAGAACTTTCAAAATAGGATACCCTTTGACCCAGTAGTTCTAACTTCTAGAAATCTGTCCTAGTAGAAGTCTGAGCTTTAGAAACTGTTTCATTTACAAGGAGGTATGTATTAGTTTGCTACGGCTGCTGTAACAAATTACCACGAACAAAGTGGCTTAAATCAACAAGTATTTACTACTTGTTGTAAATTGTGGTTCTGGAGGTCAGCAGTCCGAAATGTGCCCTACAGGGCTTAAATCAGGATGTCAGCTTTCCTTAGAGAGGCTCTAGGGGAGAATCCATTTCCTTGCTTTTTCTAGCTTCTGGAGGCCTCTTGTCTCCCTCAGCCTGTGGTCTGACTGTCTGTCTTCAAAGCCCTCTATGAAACATCTTCGAATTTCTCCTCCACTCCATCCCCCCTCCCCTTCCTTTCATCCCCCCCCCCCCGCATCTTTCACTTATAAAGAGCTTCCTGATTACATTGGGTCCACTGGATTTATGCAGCCTAATCTCCCCATCTCAAGATATCCCCCATTAACTTAATTAATAACTTAATTAACTTAACTAGTTAATGTAGTCTACAAAACGCCTTTTGCCAAGTAAGGCACCATATTCACAGATCCGGGACGAGGACAGAGATGTTGACATGTGGAGGGGGCATTGTCCTATCTGCCTTGGTAGTTACCCCTGTGTGGCTTTCGTGGGGACAAATTAGAAACAATAACTGCAGCTTCCCTTAAAGCAGTTAAATAATCTCATCCTCCTCATCATCTCTGCCACTGTTAAAATGTTTGTGAAGAATCACTTGTAACATGGCCCTTGATGATGCCATAATATTTGGTAGAAAACTGTGCAAATTTGAGAAAGTATTAAGTGGCATAACGTGCAAAAAAGTTGAACAACTATGAACAAATAGGATTGCAAGAAGATAGCGGCTTACATTTGTTTTACCTGACAGTTGAATCATGTGTGTTTGTTATTTTGTAACTTCTGATATTTCCCTCATTTTCTGTAATAAACACATTGTTTACCAAAAAATAAAAAATAAAAAAAAAATAATAATCCTCCCAGCGTTGGCAGAGGGGGAGGGAGTGGAAACAAGCCAGCCTGGAGTTAGCAAAAATTTGAAAGAACCAGGACAAGATTCTAAAGACTCCAGACCCAAACCAGAGTGTTGACCCAGTGCTCTAAAAGGTCTTAACTCTTAACTCCCCATTCACCTGATGAGGTTAGGGTGTTAGGCATCTGTCACTGTGAGGGGGCTGGGAGTGAGCATGATAAAGGAAGGACATTGTTTGGTTTGCTTCCCTAGTGGAGATGCGGACATTTCCTAGTTGTGATGATCAAATTGCTACCCAAAGCTGATTCTGTTTCCAGGGGCGTGGTCTGGGACCCTGCAATAGGAGTTCACCAATGGCCGACCGTAAATCCACTGAGCACATAAGACCTCATTTAATGGTTCTAAACAATGTGTCTAAGCCTCGGGTACAAATGGACATTTTTAGGAATGTCCACTTCGCCACATTGTGCTTGTACTTGCAGTAAAAGCAACTCATTTATAACCCACAAAGTCACTGGTTTGTAAGGGAAATGAAACTTTGTGTTCTAAACTAAAATGAGTTCATGAGGAGAGCTTTGAGGATCCAATTTGTTGCTCCTTAAAGTCTTGTCTGTCTTGCCAGCACCAGTGCCCTGACATCTTAAGAAGGTGCCAATGGATCTTCATACTTAAAATAGTGGGAATCTCCACATTTTTTGGAAAGAGTTTTTTGTTATACATCCAAAGTGTGGTCGGAGATGGTTAGAACTTTTAATGACTCTTCGTCTTGCATTAATGTATCTACAAAATCACTGTTAGGTTTTACTTGTGTTCTTGTGTGTAGTTGCTACATTGTTACAATGTTGGTCATTGCTACCACTTCTGTAATTCACTTTTAATATCATCACCAAGTTCATGGTCAGTTGAAAGTGGGACAGAGAAGAGGAGATAAACCCTGGGGTCTTTTACTTTGCTTGTTCAAGTTAGCTGTGGGCAAAAAAAGTTTGGGAACCACTGAGGTGACCAATGCAGGCAGTAGGAGATACAAAGTGAGGTAACAAGTAATGTGACTTTCCTTGGAAAATCTTGGGTGGCATTTCCTGAAAACATCTAAATGTAGGAGTAAATGGTGTATTAATTACGAGCCTCTCACCTTGGTAATTAAGCAATAAAGGCCCATCAGGCAGTGCATTTGTGGGCGATTAGAGCTGTGTTTGGTGGAGTCAGAAACTTGCAGCTGAAGATTAAGTGGTTTCCACCACCTGAGAGAGGCATTAATCACCTGGAGCTCCCCTACCTGGTAGGTTCGGTAGCTTATTTGGAATGGCATTTATACATTACAGTGAGGAACACGTGTACATGCTGAGAGAGGTCGGAGTCAAGGGCCGTTACTCAGCAAGGACAAGTGGGGTGAAATATCTTGAGTCAGTACAGCATCTGCCCACGGGTCACTTCTGTGCTACATTTGGGAGCTGCAGATGGGAGAGATCACATGCACACACACACACAAACACGCACGCACACACCCTGGGTGTCCCACCAGACGAAAGCAAGCCTCCCGAAGGATGGAGAAGGACAACGTAGGGTAGGAGAAGCACTTCAGTTTTGGAGACGGACAGACAGCACTGAATGTAAATCCTAGCTTCTGCCCTTACTGTGAAGTGTTACTTAGTCTTGCCGATCCTTGGTTTCCTCTTGCATAGAGCTGACATATTAATTCCCATTAGTCAGTTCTGACTGTGCGAGAGACATCAAGCGCGGAGTCTCACAGCCACACAACAGTGAGCGTTTCTGCAGCCTGTGTGTGTGCAGGTTGGACGGTCCCAGCTGTCTGTTTACCTGTCCGCAGGCTGCTGGGGGTCAGCTGGTCTAGGCGGCTGTTTTTTTTTTTTTTAATGTCATTATGTTGATCTCATGTGTTCTCGACTCTCCCTTCCTCCTCGTGGAACCAGTGAGTGAGTCCAGGCTTCACCTGCTCCTAGAGGAGCAGAGGCGCAGACGGGGAGCTGCCCACGAGCGTCCTCGGAGGGCGAGCATTGAAACGGGCACATCGCGCCTCTGTCTCCTCCTGCCAGCCAGAGCGAGTCACCAGGCCAGGCCTGAAGACCAGGCCATTCCTTCTGTGAGAGGGAACTGGACAGTCACTGGGCAAAGGATAAGGGGAGGGTGACATTTTTGAACTGATAGTGTGACCTACAACATAATTTTTTTTACAAGAGTTATTTATTTATTTATTTATTTATTTATTTTTGGGAAGAGCCCCTGTTCTGTAGAGTTTTGAACAAGGTAGCTGTGTGCAATTCAGAGCTTAGTGAGCGTGTGACACGACACAGATCACCACGTACAATGCAGAAAAATTAATTCATGGCAACTATAGTCATGGATGCTAAGAGGGACTTCTAATAAGGGGCTCCAAGGTGAAGGCTTCAGCAACGTGCCTGGAACATGGTAGGCGTTCAATAAGGCCAGGCCACTGTGTACAGCTATGAGTACAGGCATGGTATAAGACTCCAAGGGCACCTGGGTGGTTCAGTGTGTTACGCATCTGACTCTTGGTTTCAGCTCAGGTCATGACTCCCAGGGTTGTGAGATCGAGCCCTGTGTCCGACTCCACACTTAGCCGGCGTCTTCCTAGAGACTCTTCCTCTCCTGCCCCTCCCTCACATGTGTGTGGATGCTTGCGCTCTCTCCCTCAAGTCAATAAACCTCTTAAGAAAAGGCTACACTATGATGCGTGCTGTGAAATGTGTAAACCCAGCGATTCACAGACCTGTATCCCTGGGGATAAAAATACATTATATGTTGATTTAATAATTTAAACAGTAAATTAAAAAAAAAGAAGAAAGAAAAGAAAATAGCCAAAGCTGAGATACCCTAAGCCCACAGAATAAATAAATAAACAAACAAATAAATAAATAAATAAAGGCTTCAGCCTTTTCTCCAGCCTGGGCGTTGAGTGCATGTGCTCCTCATCAGGCTGTGCGAGCCTGTGTGGGGCTGTGAGGTGGCTCTACAGTAAAGGGCAGTGCCCTCCCTCCCTAGCCCCAGACAGATCCCGCCTTCCCAGGTGTCTGGCAGCACGAATTAATGCATGGAGGGCAAAGGGGGAGGAGAAGAGGTTGCCTAGAGGGGACAGAGAAAAGATGGGCAAGAGAAGAGGGCTCTGGGCAACGTCTTCTGGATCGTGGCACCTGTCTTGGGAGGGGACATTGTGTGAGACCTTGCATACAAGCCATGCTCACTCAAGGCTGAGAGATAACGTGTGAAAGAAGAACACTGGGAGGCCTGTAGAGAACCCACTACTGTTTGGCCTCTGGGAGGTCTACCTCTCTGGCTGCTCTAGGGGGGCACAGTGGAGAAGGAGGCCGAGCAGGAGGAAGTAGGTTGGTAGTTGTGGTGCAAGTTTAGGTATTTTGCTGATATTCATGTAACATCATCAATCATCAAGTTGTCCATTTAGGCTCCTCCAAAGATGCTGTCATCCCTGTTGTCTTGAACATCCAGTGCCTTTATTCAGCAACTCTTTATTGAGCACCCATTGTATACAGGACTGGGATACATATTTTAGAGATGATGATCAGCAACTCTTTATTGAGCACCTATTGTATACAGGACTTGGATACATATATTAGAGATGATGATCAGCAACTCTTTATTGAGCACCTATTGTATACAGGACTGGGATACATATATTAGAGATGATGATCAGCAACTCTTTATTGGGCACCTATTGTATACAGGACTGGGATACATATTTTAGAGATGATGATCAGCAACTCTTTATTGAGCACCTATTATATACAGGACTGAGATACATATTTTAGAGATGATGGTGAACAAGGCAGGGGCTGCCCCTGCCCTCTTATGGTTTGCAGTCTCCTGGGAAAGGAGGTGTTGGGCCTCAGATATCATGGTGAATTGTTTATTTACGGTGATTAACTTATACGTATCTGGGGCTCAGTTTCCTCATCTCTGAAGTTACAATGATAACAGCTGTTGCCAGGATTCATTGAGCTGTTCGCTGTGAAAACTGCTTAGCAGCATGTCATAAGAGCTGAAATACCACCCTTATTCCAGGATGCTGGAAGGATCCTGGATTTAGGGGCTCAAGCTGTTCCTATGGGCTGGGTGGGGCCCCTCTGATCCCCAGTTCCAGTTCCAACAACTGGACTTCCATTTACAGCAGTTTGTTTGAGGTCTGGCATTCAACTTTTATTTGAGGTTCAACCCAGAGAGGCATGGAAGAAATTGGATTTATTTTTATGACAGTTCTTAGTGGAGACGGGCCATCAATCAGGTGTCAAGATGCTGCTTTGAAAAGAAGCAGGTTATAGGTGGACTTTGGAGACCAGGCTCCATTTGCAGAGTGCGCCGTGGTAATCGCATCGCTTCACTCGCCCTGCTCCTCGATTTTCTCCCCTCTAACGTGGGGGATAATAAAACCAACCGCAGAGGGTTCCTCTGGGACTCAAGGAAATAATAAGGTAAGAGCCCCCAGCATGGGCTTGCTGGCACCCAGTAGGCACACAGGAGGTGGACGCTCCTAGCTTGAATGTCTTCTGGTGTTCAATAGCATAGATTGACTATTTAAGGCATTTTGTTGCATCGATGCTAATTAAGACAATCACAGTAATGAGACCAAGTTCCATGTATCAGGGCAGACCTTGGAGGCCTCCTGGAAAAATACATCACAACTGGAAAGCAGGCCTGGTGTTCAATACATTCTTTGCAATGGATTAATCATTGCCTGCTTCGTGCAGTACTTCACAGTTAATGAAGCCACGTGACTCCGGCTGGTCCGTGTTCTCAGCAAACAGGTGGGGTTGGCATGACCATGTTGGACAAATGTCTGTGAGCACCAGGAGGAATCTTGTTGCTGTGAAGGAGACAAGAGTCCTGACTCAAAGAAGACTTCATGGTGGTTTGAAATGGGCAGGCCTCATAGTGGCTTCTCTGTATTGTGACAGAAGAAGAAAGTGGACAGTGGGGGAGCCTCTTCACCCACCAGGGATCGCAGAAACTGGTCAGCGGACAAGATGTCCATGCCGGGTCTTGAACTTGACTTGAGTTTGACAGATGAAGAGGGCTGTGTCACCTGGGTGGGGGCAGACTACAGAAACAACACACACACACACACGCACGCACGGCTCAATACATATGAAGGATTTTTAAATTATTTTTAAAAAACTTTAAATTTTGGAATATTTTAAATTTATAGAAAAGGCACAGAGAGGGTATAGAGAGTTCTCATCTCCTCTCTGCCCGGTTTCCCCTGACGTTCATGACTCATGTTTCTAAGGTGTATTTGTTAAAAGTAAGACGTTGGTAGGTTGCTATTAAAAAAAAAAGACACCCGATTTTATTTGGATTTTACCAGGTTTTTTGTTTTGTTTTCTTTTTGTCATTAATGTGCTTTTGCTGTTCCAGGATCCAGTCCAGGATCCCACAGGGCCTTTAGTGAAGTTTCTTTTTTAATCGCTCTGGACATGTAGACAGGATGAACGGTTTTCTGACAACTCTGTCACGGAGGGGTCTGGGTGGGCAGAAAGGCCCTGACCTCCTCAGGACGTGGCTTCTGAGCTTGTCCTGGTCCTCTTGACCCTAGCAAGCTGCCAGCGGGGAAGAGCACGACAGAGGGGAGGGGTGTGTGTGAGGGGCTTGGGGCTTGAGTGCAGTCCTAGCCCCTGCTTCTGCTTGGATTTCATTGGCGCAAATGAGCCTTGAGGTCCTGTAACTTCTGCTCCATCTCACCCTGAACGTAAAACTGCTCTAAAAAAATAAAGTCTATTAAAACAACAACAGGAGACGGATCTAGAGGCCACCCATGATCAAATGGGGTTGGAAAACCGATTCCCCAGCATAAGAGCCCTTCCCAGCCCTGGCTGTATGCTGGGAAAGGGGAGGGTGAGTCTGGTGGAGTGAGTCGTCTATGTTCAGGAAGATCCAGGAGTGCATCTGAAGCACAAGGTCAGTAAGTAAAGGACAAGTATGTTTGTGGGCAGTTTATAGGCCAGAAGGTTACAGGGTCACCTGGATGCCCCGCTGTGGGGCCCTGCTGTGGGGACTGGACCCCACATCTGCCTTGGCACCGAGCCAGCATGTGCTCGCAAGATGAGCCACAGAGATGGGCTTCTGTCTCCTAAGGACACGGAGTCTGAGGTTTTACACTTGTTCGGTGTAGGGAGAAGGCTTTCTCCCAAATTCCTTCATTGTCCCCTCCAAGGGTGGCAAGCGATGAGAGAGGGTGCTTCATACTGGTTCCCCTTTCCCACCGGGCTCCCCGGCTGCATCCGTGCCCCGAGGCTCGGTCGCGGCTGGGCACGGTGGGGATGGTGGCGCCTTGGGAGACAGAGCGTCTGCCTGTCACCTCGTGTGTGATGCCGCTGTCTGTTTATTTCTGCCTGGCTGGAATAGAATTGCTCCCGAGCTGACAGTGACAAATGGTAGTGTGGGGAGGATACTCCTCTGAGAGATGGGACAGGCTTGTGTACTTGACTGACAAAAACGGACCCTGTTGGCCAGCACCGGGGGTTCACGTCTCTGCACGAGGCCTCCCAGATGCAGGAGAGTTGCAGGCGGTGGGCTCTGAGCTGCTCCAGACACTGGCGGCTGTGGCTTCGGGGGCCTGAGGGGAAGCCAGGGATGCTCTAAGTAATGGCCACATGCAGCCCGGACATGAGGGCGCCAGGATGCAAGTTACAGCTGGAGCCCCTGTGGGGACTGTGCCTGATTCCTCTGCGACCATCAAAACGCCAGTAGCTTTATGGGACTCTTGCTCTGTACTTAAAAAAAAATACTCATCCTTTGGGAAAATTCCAGATGATGCAGAAGAGTGAAAAGAGAAACCAGAGTTTTGACTCTAACTGCTTCTAGCCAGACCTGACCACTTTGGGGTTTCGCTCTGTTTCTGTTCCCTTATGGGAAAGAGCCGGACTGCCTCCCCGGTCCCCACCTTGCAGTTAGGGGTGAGCGCTGGCGGCAATTGTACCGGGCTGTGTGAGCGGCTCCTCCCCGTCTGGCCCCTGGAAGGTCCCCCCACACCTGCCTCTTCCCTCTTCTGAGGGCCAAAGGCAGGGTACCCAGAGGGGGACTTTGGCATTCCGAGGGGCAGGGGAGCCACCAACAGAAGGAACTGGGGCTCTTCACTGACCACATGATGTGGGGCCTCCCTGCAGACCCATACTTGACCATGATAGGAGGAAAAAAAGTCCTTGTGTTCAGGCTCTGAGGTTATGTTCGCCTGGCCTGAATAAAACACCTTCCAAACACCTTCCGTGGGTGTCTGTGCTGGCACACCCACCCACCTACACATGTAAGAATGTATCTTTAATTATTTTTTGCATCCCACTTTAGCCTCTTGGCAGTGACGTGAGCATCCGTGATAAAGATATATTCACCCAATCACTTCGATGTCTGTATGTTATTCCATTATGTATATGTACCATAATTTATTTAACTACTCCCATATTCCTGGACATTTAGGTGGTTTACCGTTTTTAAATCTTATAAGCACTTTATAATGAACTAGATGGTACATGTTTTGGCACGTATCCAACCATTGGCATAGGATGCATTCCTAGGAACCTAATTACCTGACTACATTTAAACGGTTTTTCCTCATCATAGGGATATCTTTTTGGAAAAGAGGCACTCCATTAGGGGTAAATGAAAGATCTCATTTCTTAAAACCACCAGCCGTCTGAATACTAAGCTTATAAGTGATAAACAGCTTGTTTTAATATGTTCTTTGTTTATTGATAATGTTGAGCAGTTTTTTCATGCTTATTGGACCTTATTATGAATTGCCTCTTGATGTGTTTTATTTTCTGTTGGGGCTTCACACGTTTTTTATTTTTTTTGTAAGAGTTTTTTACATATATAAGATAATATAATACTACTGTGTCTTTTGGTGTTTATTTAGTTTTTAATGTATTTGTGTTTTTTATATTCTTTCTATAGAGAAGTTTTTAATTATTTCAGTTTCTCTTCCTTGCTTTAGTGTTATGATAATTTGGGGGAAATTAAGGTCAGAATATGAAAATATTCTGTAGATTTTCTAGCATTTATGATTTATCGAAGGTCTTTAAGCCTTTGATCTTTCTAGAATGTATTTCCCTGTCAGGGTAATGTTGTCGTCTGGGTTTAGTTTACTCTAGAGACCAGGAAAGGAGATAGAATGAGGCGAATTCAGAACACTGAAAGGTCAGGTTGGCTGGCCTATAGCTTTGGAGGAGGGCGAGTTGCACGGAGTCTGGTGGGATTGTGCAGGCAGGTGCTGAGGGTGTGGACATGGAGTACAGCATGCTGATCCCAGGTGCCTGAGGGACATGCAGATATGCTCAGAGGGGAGGCGGGGGCGACTTGGGTGTGGGATGTGGGGGGAGCCTTACCTCTCTGGGGCTGGACCTTGCAAGGAGCTTGAGAGAGATGAGTGCCGGCCTCCACAAAGGAATGTTGAGAGCAGCGTTCTAGCCCCAGACTGGAGACCGTCCGAATGGCCATCAACAGGAGGACGGTTAAACAGATTGTGATATTGTGTCCATGCCATGGAATACTACTTAGGGATAGGAAGGGAGAAACTGCTGGCATGTTCAGTACAGTAAGTTCATCTCAACACCTTCATGTCGAACAAAGAAAGTGAAACCCAAAAGAATGCATACGTTTATATGATGTCCAGGAGTAGGACGGACTACTCTGATGCTGATAAACATCAGAATAGCGGTCCTCTGCGGGGGTGTGAAGGGTACTTCTGCGGTGTTAGAAATGGATGTTCTCTGAGTCAGTTTGGGTGGATGCTATAGGTGGGGAAGGAGAAATTCTCCCTCTTCCCTTCCAAGTTTTCCAGCTGGACTAATTGGTAAGTTGACCCAAGACAGAGTAACAGGAGGAAAAAAACCCCAAAAAAGTTTTATTATGTTTATTATGTGTGCATGGAGACCCAGAAATGAAATTGAGACTTAAAGCAATGACCAAGGCTGGTGGTTTTTATACTTTTTAGGCACAGAGACAGTAAATCTGTAAGGGGTTGACAGGACAAAGAAAACTTACCTTTGGGAGCTGCAGGGAATTGTAAGGAATTCTAAACAGAATTTGGGCTGCGGTTGGTGGGGAGGGCGGCGGCGCCTGGGTGGCTCAGTGGGTCAAGCAACTGCCTTTGGCTCGGGTCATGATTCTGGAGTCCCAGGATCAAGTCCCGCATCAGGATCAAGTCCCGCATCAGGCTCCCTGCCCGTCAGGGATTCTGCTTCTCCCTCTGACCTCTCCACTCTCATGCTTGCTCTCTCTCTCATTCTCTCTCCTTCTCAAATAAATAAATAAATAAAATCTTTAAAAAAATAAAAAGAAGGGGTGCCTGGGTGGCTCAGTGGGTTAAGCTGCTGCCTTCGGCTCAGGTCATGATCTCAG
Source organism: Mustela nivalis (assembly GCF_964662115.1). Taxonomy (NCBI): domain Eukaryota; kingdom Metazoa; phylum Chordata; class Mammalia; order Carnivora; family Mustelidae; genus Mustela; species Mustela nivalis. Next base: position 127,636,731 of record NC_139027.1, on the reverse strand, counting down.
GGTCCTGGGATCGAGTCCCGCATCGGGCTCTCTGCTCAGCAAGGAGCCTGCTTCCTCCTCTCTCTCTCTCTCTGCCTACTTGTGATCTCTCTCTGTCAAATAAATAAATAAAATCTTAAAAAAAAATAAAATAAAAAGAAAAGAATTTGGGCTGGGGGAGTAAGTTAGGAAAAAGTACTGTGGGTTGTTTATATGAACTTCTCAGCTCTCTGGTGCTAAGGATACTCCTGGGTCAGGGAGAGGGCTTTTCACGTAGATTTATTTCCTGCCTTCAGAGGGACAGAGGATGGTCTCAGTGTCCTTCTTGCACGGACTGCCTCTTAAGTAGCTTTAAAAAAAAAAAAAAAAAACTGATATGCCCAAATGGCACCTTTTGGGGTGGCCTGCCCTTGGCTTCTCCATATACCTACTTAGAAATCACTGGGCTGCACGCTTAAAATTTGTATCTGTTACAGAATGCAAGTTATATATTAAAAATAAAACGAAAAAAAGTTCTGGGAATGGATAAAAACATTCATTTTCAATTAATAGATGAAGCAATTGAAGTCCACAGAGCTGATGTGATTTGCTCCGAGCGGATGTTTCAGAACAGAGGAGCCTCGTTCCATACCTGCAGCCACGTGCTGCTAGAACTCTGATTCCCTTGAGCAGCGTGAGAAAGGAACCGCAGTCCTGGGATCCAGCCCCAGAGAGGGCCGTCCTGAGGGAAACCGCAGCCAAGATTGGCATCCGAGTGAGTGAGGAGGCATCTGGCCGTCCTGGAGGCATCTGGCGCATTAAGTGGGGAAACACACACGGAGGGCCAGTCACCATGAGCGGGAAATGCGTGCCTATGGGGGTTCCCTGCTCGCTGGCCCATCTAGCTTGGCAAAAGCAGGCAACGTGATGAAGTGTGGAGACCAGCATTCTAAGCCCACCCTCCCCCCCCAAGTCCATGGGCAACTTGTCTTTGTTAAGAAACAAGTGGAAGTGTATGGAGTTCCAGAACTGGAGAAGCCATACAAGGCTCTAAATATACTCTAGAAGAACTTTACACCTCGCTTCGCAGGTACATCCCGGTGAGGTCATTTGTGCCAATTTTTGTCTTAAGACGTCCCCAAGGCGTGCATGCAATGGTGACAGTGGCACTGGGGCAGAATTGTAGTTATTAGATACTCAGTGATGACACCGGCAGTCCAGAAGCAAATCAGGCTAAGTTCACCTTCCTGCTGGGGTCCCCAGGCTGACCTGCGGCCCTCCACCCCAGCCCTCTGCGGAGACTAAGGAGCTCAGGCAGGGACTTGAGGCCTGTGCTTTCCTCTTGAGTTTGCAGGAGGAGGCCGGTCCCCGCTCTTGGAACTCAAAGGAAACTAGCACACACAGATAGTGATTCAAGAGCAGTTCATCTCCAAGGTTATATTTCCAAGGAAGAACAAGCAATTGTTACAGTCCTTAACTGAAGGCAAAAGCAGACCTCATCTAGAGGTGATTGCTGCATCCTGGGGACCTGCCCAATTTGCTGCCAGCCACAGGTTAACCACAGGGCACCGGTGCCAACTCGGAAGCCTCATAGACCTTTCGGTCCCTGGGAGGAAATTGCCGGCAATCTTGAAGAGTCATTATAAAAAGAGGCTAGAGAGTGTGTAGAGCAGCATGCCTGTGTTTTGCTTCCTTGGAGGAGGAAGCCAAGAAAGAGGCTTTCACGACAGCCACTGGGATCCAGTCGGATACCTAGAAACAGGCCTGGGTGGGGGTGTTGTCCATGTGCGGGTCCTGGTCCCTGTCCCCCGGAAGCTCACAGTCTATTGAGGGACACAGCATGCTCTCAGTGGCCTCCAGCGAGAATCCTGATTGAGGTGTACTAGGCTGGTGTACATACCTGTCTCAGGGTCCCAGCTGCGGGCAGGTGGTGTGCTCAGTGGGCTAGCAAAGGGAGTTAAAAGAAGGGCTGTCTGCAGAGATGAAGGCGGTGGCCTCAGTCAGGGACAGTTTTGCCTCCCAACGACCATTGGCTATGTCTGTAGACATCTTTGGGCACGTTCTCATCACAACTTAGGAAAGGTGCACAGAGAGGCCAGGCATGTCGTGGAGAGCCCAGCAATGTACAAGATGACCCCTCATGGCAATGAACTCTTCAGCCCAAACACCAGCAGAACTGAGGCACGGAAACCCTACTGTGGAAGAACCAGAGACACAATGATAGTCCATCTTCCTGTCTGATAATCTTGTGTCCACCCTTCCAGCTGACTGAGCCTAGGTGGGTGCTGGAGACCAACAGATCCCAGTGGGGCAATCCACAGAACTTTACTTCTTCTTTTATATATATATATACACACACATATACATACATACATACACATAACATATGTGTATATATAACATATATTTTAATTTATTTATATATTTATATATGTAATATATATGTATGTATACATATACATATGTGTATATATACATGTATATATGTATGCATATGTATATATACATATATGTTATGTGTGTATATATGTATATATACATATGTATATGAGTACAGTATATGTATGTATATATATACATAAGTATATATACATATTACATATATATATACATATATATTACTTATTTATTTATTTGAGAGACAGAGATCACAAGTAGGTAGAGAGGCAGGCAGAGAAAGGGGGGAAGCATGCTCCCCGCTGAGCAGAGAGCCCGACATGGGGCTCGATCCCAGGACCCCAGGACCACGACCCGAGCCGAAGGCAGAGGCCTTAACCCACTGAGCCACCCAGGCACCCCCGGAACTTTACTTCTTAAACCCCAGCTGTCGGTGCCAATATGCAGGATGAGGCAAGAGGGCAAAGGGACCAGACTCCACCTCTACCTGCCAGCTGAGCCCTGGTCCCTCTCAGACAGCAGGACAGGTACACTGTGTTCCCGTGCTGTCCTCTTTTCTGTCTTTCCTTCTGCTGATGGAAATTTTAATGTTTGTTGTCAGAATGAGGGCAGGCCTTGGGGGTGGGGTTTTTCTCTAAGTCGACGAGGGGAAGGGAGTGTGTGCAGGACGCTGGAAGGGAGCTCTGAGACGCAGCTGAAATGTCTCATGTGGGTTTTCATACAGTTCAAAAACTTCTCACCTCCCACCCGGCTTGGATGAGAAAGTAAGAATTAAGGAGCTGCCACATTTTTCTAGCACAATGAACTTTAAAAATGGAATTGCTGTGCAAAGCAATGACTGATATTTCAGTAAACAGGCTAAGTACAATTGCATTATGGTTATTTCAGCTTTGACATTTCTTTGCATTTAGAATAGCATTGGCAGGCATGTTTGGAGACCAGGTTGTTCTCTCTTCTCAGAGTCCTGTTTCTTCAAATTAGAGGGTCAAAGAGCACCAGGGGAAGGTACTGGAAGGTCCAGCCATGCCCTCGAGCCTTTGCATTCCATTCTCTTCCTGGGCACCTACTACCCCTCCCCTCATAATAGCTGTGTTCCTTTAGACACCATGGGGCAGAAAATATGAATAAGCTGGAAATCTATTAAGTGAACTCATGGGAAAAGAAGCAGGACATGGGGGCAAGAGAACATAGGTTTGTTTTCCCTCTAGTGGGTACCAGGCTGTCTGCTGAGTGCTTTCTGTGAACTGTCTTGGTTTCTAGAAACAGAGCTTCTGCCACCCACCCTCACTCCCCTGGATCAGTGGCCTCTGGAGTCACAAAGGGAAAAGTAGTGAGGACAGAATCCTGGGTGGCTTTCCCAGGGGACTTAGATAGCTTGGAATTCCAAAGCAGACCACGTGGCCCTAAAATTAAATCCTCCTCGTAGAGCAGAATTTTGCAAAAATGTATATAAATCAAGCCCCTTTGTACATTCCAATAACTTGCCCAGTTCCTCTGACTTTTTGTCCCATCAGTGTAACAACCCACAGGTCAGGATAAGCTCTGAGGTTACTTTGAGGACCGTGGAAGGACCACACATGGACATCTGACCTTTGTCCTCATTCTAGATGTGTTTGTCCTCATGGAGTTCACCGAGCAAACTCATGTAGCATTGATACAGACAGTTGGCCATCACTTGACATCCTCCGTCTTGGTCATGGTGTTCCCAACTCATTCATGCCAGAGATAATGCTCAGAGTCTTGGAATGCTGAGCCCAAGTTGACCTGTATCCCAAGGCTCTTATTATAGCCAGTTGGCTCTGCATCAGTCACAAGCTGCCCCTGAACATCAGCCATAAAGGGATACGGCAGGGTTGCAGGTGGTTATATCAAGTCCTAATTCATAAGGAGACTCATTCCCGTTAGGTCATGGTAAGAATGTCAGTAAATCCATGAGGGTAAGGTGGATTTGACATCAGTGTCTACCACTGTCACCCAGCTCCCTTTGGGAATTCACTGAATGTGTTGGTCATTACTGCTTGCACTTGACCTTTTCACCTGCCTTCCCAGAAGCTATGGAATGAATCCCAGTCCCTTCCCTCTGTGCCCTGTGAGTTCATTTCCCTCACAATGGGGTTTTCAAGACCAACAGGGATAGTACTAGCCACCAGTCCCTTAAATACATGATTCATTTAACCGCAAGAATATTTGTATCTGTAACTGCTGAATGTGTTGGTCATGGGCAAGGTGGCCCGTGAGTCCAATGAATGGCTGTTCCAGCTTGAAATGCCTCATCTGTTTTCTAGCCATGGATTCTCTGGACCTACTTGCTCTTCCAAGCACAAGGAAGCAATTGGCCAGTGGTTTGCCCTTGGTTAGCACGATTGTGTGGGACGGGCTGCCTGAGACTGGTTGGGGTCAAGAGAGGCGGGATTATACACTGGCAGAGGGTTGGGGACTCTAGGGGAATGCTGTATCCCTACCACATCTCCCTGGCTTTGAGACTTCCCTATGATCTGCAATTGTTTCGTTGGTTCAGAGGCCCCCTTTACAGAGCAAAGGATAAGGGCAGAGGAGCCGTTCTGTGCATTCAGAATGAAAAAGTGACGAGCATTTGTGGATATTTCCTTGGAGAACAGGGAATGTCTATTTGTTCATTGCTCTATTCCCAGAGTCTAGCACAGTAACTGATATATAATGGACATTCCATATATCATTAAATAAATGAAGGAATCACTGAGTGAGTCCTGGGTTGAACACTTAAAGCAAACCTTTGAAAACATTGCTCAAGGCCACACAGCTTTTCCATGGAGGAGTTGAGCTTCCAACCCCCACTTTCCCGTCTCTGTCACAGTGGGTTGCCTTTCATGTTTACAGGACGCTAGTAGTTCCCCATTTAGAAAAGTGTCCAACAGAGCAGAAGTGCTGGAGAGAGATGCACATTCCATGGTATGTGACTTGGGTAGCCGCAGACGCTGGTGAGCAGTGGCCCTGTCTGAATCAAGATGCACCATGACCTGTGGTTTCCTTGTGCACGTTGAGTCTGGCCTCTGGCTGGGCATCAGCAGGTGCTTTCTTATCATCAATTTAGAGATGAATTGATAAAGTAACAATGTCCACTGAGCTTTAAACTAACCACAATGTGCAGTGTGTTTGCAGACGAGAGCTGAATCCTGTATCTTCATAGACACCTCTCCAGAGGGCAAGGCTCCATGCCGCTCGCTCTCAGGTTCCGGGCAGGGAAAAATCCTCGGTTCAGACCATGCTCTTTTAAGTTTTGAGACCTTCCAAGAGTTGCTTCCCATCTCTGACCTTCAATTTCCTCATCTCTATAAAAGGAATAACAAACCACCTCATTTCACTGTCAGGAAGCTTGACTCATCAGATCTATACGTGCTAAAACAACAACAACAACAACAAAATGAAACAAAGTATGTGCAAGTTCTGGCCATGCAGGGTCCTCCCTGGATTCAGAAAAGCAGGGCTCCTGTCCCCCGTGTTTGCCGTCTGTAACTTAAAGGAAGCTGCTCAGCTCTGAGCTTGGCCTTCTCATCTGTGAACAGGAGGGGACGATAAGCACTGTCCTGACTTGGATCGCAGGGTCACTGCAAGATCTGAGCGACAGGAAAGGACAAGGTGGAGGAATTCAGCTGCAGGCTTGGGCACACTTGCCTTCACTTGCATGAGAGGACCCTGTGCCTTAAGGAATGAGGGCTGGTTTGACTGGCAGGAGCCTGTTGCTGTAGGATCTCAGAGGGATAGGAAGTACACCTGACCGGGACCAAGAAAAGCATTGTGCCAGTGGGACTGCTGAGCTGGACGGGTCCCTGCCCCAGAGGCTGGTGTGAAACGCCCTGATAGAGGGGTTCCGATAGGATATGGTCGTGACCACCGCATGGATGGGTGACTTTGAGAGCATTATGTCACTTCTCTGGGCCTTGGGTTTTGTCATGTGAAATGTCGCCTTCTCAGAAAACCTTATTATATTAATTGGCTTTATTGTTTATATATAAATATATATATATATACACACACATATACAGATATGTGTGTGTATATATATACATTTCTATATATGTGTATGTATATATATCTATGTATCTCTATCTATATGTGTGTGTGTGTGTGTGTGTGTATATATATATATATCTCGGCTTCCACAAGAAATATTTTTTTCCTTGCTCACATTCCCCACAGATGTGGGCCTGCTGGCGGCTGTAGCTCTGCTCCACATACTTTCCCATTCCAGAACCCAGGCAGAAGGACCAGCCCTCGCCCGACCTACCGGTTTCCCCGGCAGAAGGCAGACACGAGAGTCGGAGCTTCACACGCAAGGGCCTTCGGGGCTTGGATGTGGCATGTGTCCCCCCTGCTCACATTCCACTGGCCAAAGCGAGTCCTGCGACGAGCCTCCCATCTCGGGGCTGGGAAGAAGCACGAGTTGCAGGCGGGTAGCGGAATGTAGCCTGTCCTTGGAGGGGAGGAAATAAGCGATTCTGAACAGTATGGCCCCGCGTCCCTGGCCACCGCATTTACAGTGGCAGCTCCCCCCAGCACCGGCATGCCTACCCTGGTCTCGGTCTTGTTGTGGGATTTTTTTTTCCCCGCTTCGTCAGGCACTGTCCTCTTTCCATGTAATTTAGTTACTTAGTTTTTAAATGGTCTGCCTCTCTGTATCTGATGACTCTCAAAGGTCAACTTCCTGAGGGCAGGGTGTTTTCCTGTGTGTTTATGCATGTATCCTCCGATCCTGGGACAGTAGCCTAAACCTTTGAGCCGATTCCCTACTCTATCCGTGTGGTTTAAGGGTATCCCTGAATAGTCTACAAGAAGGAGAAACTTTCGAAGTTGAACAAACAAAATGTAAGGAGTGATTGTGTGTAATTATGTTATTTGACGATAACGTTGTATGATGTGTACCAAGTGCCTCCCTGAGCCTCGGCTCCTCCCTTGCAGGCCCAGCACATCTGTACCCATTAGTTTGACATCTGTGCCCAGGTGCCCTCGTAGCAGTGGCCTGAGTTATTCTAAAAGGCACACGTGAGAGGCTGTTTGTCATCCTGGTCCCGCAGTCTGTTCTGCTGACAAGTACCCACCTCCTTCTGTATGTAACATACAAAGGTGAGCTCTGGGGGGTGAACAGCGCCCCCCCTTGGTACTTCTCTGAAAACACACTTAAAAGTCAGATGTCCCCTATCAGAACTGTTGTTGGCATGGTTTCTTCCTTCTCTTTTTTGGTAGGAGTGATTTCTTATTTCAAGAAATCTAAGAATAACAACAATCCCAAAACTGCCCTCGCCTTTAACATAAAATACCCAATGCCTTATTTCCGGCATTCACTAGATCTTCCACTCCGTTCTTTTCATTGACAAATGAACACACAGGACTTACATTTGACCAGTGTAAGTCCAGTGAGCACCCAATGAGGGCTAAAAATTTACCAAGTTCAGTGATGCTTGATGATTCCTGTCATTGCCTAGGATCTGGCAATGACAGGGGGCCTGCTGTTCTCATCACAAATATGAGTGCTGCTGTATCATGTGTTCTGTGTCCACAGAATAATATAGCTGATGACAACATCGATAAAAGATTTCAAATGTTCATTTATTCCAAATCTGTTTCCTGACCACCCACTCTGGGCTGTTACTTCAGGAGGCAGTTGGGACCCAGTGGTGAGAAGTGGGGGAACAGCCTCCCTACCTTCAAAGAGTTTGCAAACCCTCTGGGGAACTATTTACATCAATAATATTGTACAAAGAAGTGATACTGCGGACATTTCATTGGTGCATGGTAAGAGCTGCATTGTGTTACAGCTCTTATTTTTTTTTTTCATCTGTTAATGCACAGAGCTTAAGTTGTGCAGAGAAAATGTGTTTTAAGGACATCCCTGAATAGTCTACAGAGGGAGAAACGTTCGAAGTTGAACAAACAAAATGTAAGGAGTGACTGTGTGTAATTATGAATTACTTTCTCTTCTTCCAAGAGCATTTCCTGTCTTAAAGGCCACGGCATTCTTTTTACTTTAGACAAAGGGGCTCGAGGCGGAGAGAATGCCCAGACCTGCTTCCTCTGTCCTTTTCCATGGCTCTTGATAGTGTGTCCTTCTCTGTGGACCCAGCCGGAAACCCTGCCATCCCCTCAAGTCGGCCCTCTGTTCACCCAGCCCCAGAACCATCAGTCGGGCCCATCCGTTTTACCTGTAATTTTACCTCCTGCATCCAGCTTCCCCCTGCTGCTGCTAAGTCAAAAGAACTCTTGTCCAGGAATATCGCAACAGCCTTCCTGCCCGAGGTCTCCATCTGGTCCTGGCTCTCAAGTTGTTCTAGAAAACTCCGATCTGGCCACTTCGATCTCTACTTAAAATTCTGTGGGTTAGAGAAGGAAAGTAGATGGATGTAAACTGGGGCGGGGGGTGGGGGGGGTGGGGGGGTGAGGGTAGTAAGGAAAGGGTGCAGCAAAGTAAAAGCGAAGACGTGGGAGAGCACGTGAGCGTGTGGGACTGGACGGAGAGTAAGAAGGAGCAGCAGGAGGAGGGAGAGCTCGTGGGGAACAAGAAAATGAGAGTCGAGCGGAGAGGAGAAAGTGAGAGTGTGTGGGAGAGAGGGAGAGAGAGGGAAAGGGAGGTGGGGTGGAGGGAGGGGGGACAAGTAAACGTGAGTCAGGGAGAGAAAGAGAAAGTGAATATGCAGAGTCGAGGGAAATGGTGGCGGTGAGGACCAGACGGAGGAGGAGTGAGTGGGAAAGGGAGAAGATGAGAGAGACAGATGGACACTGTCTCCGGGATCCCGTGGGCCTGGAGCCCCTCACCACAGTGCTAACAAGCTAGGGGGCTCCTGCTCAACTTCCTGCAGTTCCTCTGAGGTTTCTCCTGTGTCAGGAGTGGGATCCCTGACTCGCGCAGTCTCAGATGTGCAATCCGTGCGCACCTGGGGTGTGTCCCACGGAGGAGGCTCTGTTCACACTGGCATCTTGGCAGGTGGAACTGCGAACCACCATGGTGGATGATTTGGGGACTGGATCGGGGACATTATTTGGAGATGAGTCATTCTGTGACTCGTCACCACCACGAGAAGTGTTTCCCATGAACCTAGTTCAGAAAATGCGAGTTGTTGGAAGGTACCAAGAATAGGTTTTCCCAGAGAGAAACAGAGAGGGATGGTACCAGCTTAACCAAATATGACTCTCAGACCCCATTTCTTTGGCAGGAAACTTCAGTTGGGTTTCTACTTAGCCCTTGTCCCAATTAAGTTTTGTGTTTAGGTAGACTTGATGGTTGAAGTCTGGACACGAGTGCAAATGGACACTGACATCAGCAGAGATGGAAAAGTATATATGTGAACAGCTTGCTTTTCTACGTGTTACTGACTGTTTGCTTTGTCTTGCTATAGATTGGTTTCATACTGGAGGTGGGATGTCAGGGCAGGTCATTATTCTTTAGGGAAGAATTCTTCCCTTCTTTAGGCAAGTACAAATGTCAGAGCAAAAGTGCAGTATTTCAACATGCCACAGAAAGAAACCACATCAAACTGGACTTACTAATGAGTGCCCAGATAGAAGGCATTACATAAATCTAATGCACTATCATTTCTCTAAAGAAAAAGAACAGTCCGTGTTTCAGGTTGTGTCCTTGAGACTACATTTTTCAAAAAGAGTTGGATTGAATGAAAAAGGTTTGTGGTCTCACGAATAGGGTTTCCATAACTAGAATAAGAGTGATGTGTGTGTGTGTGTGTGTGTGTGCGCGCGCGCACGCATGCGTGTGTTTGTGTGTGCGCGATTTATCATGGACTGGCGCGTGGTATTGTTTAAATAGTCAATTTCAAATTGTTCCCAAGTCAGGAGTTCTCCCACTGCCTCATTTATTCCTGTGACAAACCGTTTCTAAGGACCTACGGTATGCCAGCTGAGTGCTAGGAATAAAGAAAACAGAAATGATTAATGCACAGTCCCTCTTTAATGTGTGTGTTCACCAGTGAGAGATTCTGAGCTATCAATGGAATATTCCCCTAGTACCTACACATCCCTTGACTGTCTCCAAAATCCAAGGATTGCCCTACATACCGTAGGGTAGGTCTTCATTCCTGTTCACACAAAATATGACCAGCAGAGATATCTTACTGTACACCTGCCCTTTGTTCATGATGTTTACTTGTTCTTATTGTAGACCCAGGCTCCTAACACACTACTCCCCCATCTCCACAGACCCATCTTTTTTGCTCTTTAACCACAATACAGTTTCTTCTTGGTTTATAAAAGAAAGACATGTTCTGTGGAATAATTGGCAAAGGTTTTTTAAAAAAGCAAAACTCAGCAGTTCTACCCCTCAGGGTTAATCCTGATAATATTTCATTCTATTCCCTAAATTTTTTTTTTTTTTTTTACTACAGTCTGTGCATTTCCTTCCAAAATTGAGATGATGGAGGGTGAAGTTCACAGTACACTCTTTTTTTTTTTTAATTTTTTATTTTTTATAAACATATATTCTTATCCCCAGGGGTACAGGTATGTGAATCGCCAGGTTTACACACTTCACAGCACTCACCAAAGCACATACCCTCCCCGATGTCCATAACCCCACCCCCCACAGTACACTCTTTTTAAAGTAGATCAAAATAGTTTTTGTATTGTCAATATTCTCCTGAAACATCATATGTAAGTTGGAACAGCTTTCTGGTTTATGGAGAGCCTGTAATTGACTGAACTAATTCCTAAAAATGTTGTTTGTTGTTGTTTGTTTGTTTGTTTGGGGGGTTTTCCAAAATTTTTGCCACTGTTAAATGTCTTAGTAGAAGTGGCTGCATCTTACATCAACTCATTATGTAGGGTAAAATCCAAGAAATTACATTATTGAGTAAAACTGTGTGAAATCATGCCACCATTGGATTTTATCTCATTTTTTCATCTTGGCCATGAACAAGAGCAAATATATCTTTTGTTTATAGTTACACTTTCTTAGTTAATAATAGTGATGGTGCTCATAGGCTATCAGACATCAGAATGTCTTTTCTAAATGTGAACAATCCATTTATGTCCTTTGCCTATTTTTAAAAAACTTCCCTGATGGCCTTGTGTTTGTTGATTTGTAAAGATCTGTACACGAAAGAGAATTAGGGTGTTTCTTCTGTTACAAATATGGTTCCCACGTTTCATTTTCCTGTTACCAGTATTGTGTTTTAGATATACAGAAGAAGTAGATTATAATGTCTTTACTCAATATTCTAATTACAAAAAGAAGTACATATTCAAGCCAGAGAACTGAGAGAGAAGTAGAAAAGCAGAAAGGCAAAAAAAAAACAGCCAGACCTAAGCAATTTCACCCTTGTACTCAATATTTTTCTCATATCCTATGAAAACGGTACTATACTGAGTATATACTTCTGTAGCTTTTTTCCACATATGTATTTCACAATTTTACTATGATAGCAAATAATCTGTTACGGTAATTTTTTTATAACTGAGTGGGATATTCTACATAGATCTTTATCTCGCAAATATGAGTCTAGTAATTGCCGAGCATTGTGTTAGCTCTGTGGGTACAGCTGTGCATAAAATCAACCATTCTCGGGCGCCTGGGTGGCTCAGTGGTTAAGCCGCTGCCTTCGGCTCAGGTCATGATCTCAGGGTCCTGGGATCGAGTCCCGCATCGGGCTCTCTGCTCAGCAGAGAGCCTGCTTCCTCCTCTCTCTCTCTCTCTCTGCCTGCCTCTCTGCCTACTTGTGATCTCTCTCTGTCAAATAAATAAATAAAATCTTTAAAAAAAAAATCAACCATTCTCTGTGGTCTGGACAAGGAATTTCAGGAGAGCTAGGTGTGGAAAAAGAGACCTACAGCCTGTGGAGGAGATGCATAAAAGGCCAACTGAAATTATCTTGGGAGAAACAGAAAGGTATCTGAAAGGAGTTAGTCAGGGTCCCCCAGAGAAACATAGTTACAGATACAGATTTATCATAAGGACGTTTATGGAGACTGGCAGATCTCAAGGTCTGCCACTGACAATCTGGAGATCTAGGAGAGATGATGGCGTAGTTCCGGTCTGACCCTGCACAGGCTCTAGACCCAGGAAACGCTGATTTTTAAGTTCTAGGCAGGAGGCGGGATAAAACGAATTTCCCATTCCCAGGAAGGCGGTCAGGCAGGAGGAGCTTTCTCTGAGAGCAGAATCATCATTTTCATTCTACCCAGGCCTTCAGTTGTGGGTCGAGTCCTGTCCACAGTTGGGAGAGCAATCTGCTTTACTTGGTCTAGCAATTTAAATGCTAATCTCATTCTAAGACTTTGTCCCAGAGATACCTGGTATAATGTTTAATCAAATATCTGGACACCCCATGGCCCAGTCACGCTGACCCACGGGAAGTGAGTGGTGCTTCCCCTGGAGCCTGAAGTACAAACACTGAGCAGACCAGGGAGGTGGCAAGAGCGCCAGAAGGTGGGGCGGGGGTGGGGGGGGACTCTTTGCATCCAAGGGCCTGAAGGAAACCAGGTGCCTCATCAGTGAGGGAAAGAAGGCATGAAGTGAGGAGGGAGACCCGGACAGAGCTTGATCCTGGAAAGGTTCTAGGCCATGGTGACAAGGTTGGATTTTCTCCAAATACAGTGGAAAGTGTTAGGAGAATCTGAAGTAGGGGAGTGACGTGATGTGTCTGTTGTATTTGAGCGATCCCTCTGACGCCTCTGGGGAGAATGGATGGGTAGAGAGGAAGAGCAGAAGTGGGGAGTCCAGTGAGGAGGCTTGTGCTGGGATGCTGGTGAATTTTGAGTGTTAGGAGAGCAGGGGGAGGCCTGTGTGATGGATTTCAGGGGTACAGGGGGTTTTCAGGACCTGGCATTTGGCTGGCTGCGGCAGGTGAGATGGAAGACAGAATCAGTGGCGGCTCTGGGGTTTCTTCTCTGAGAAGCTAAGACACTGACAGTGGTCAGGGCTGAGGTGGAAGCACACGGCTGTACAGCTTGGGGAGGAGCTGAGGGGTTCAGCCTGGGATGTGTGTGTGCGTGGGACACCCACATAGAGATACGCAGGCAGTAAGGCTGTAGGCAGGGAATTCAAAGAAGAGGTCTGGTCCATAGACATCAAAGTGTAGGTGAGGATGGTTTCCATTCAGTGAGCACTTTATCTGTACAGGGCACTAGCCCACAACCTTGTCATGGATGATCTCATTTTTATCCTCACCCCAAGCCTGGAAGATGGACATGGTTGTTGTTCCATTTTATGAGTGAGGGCACTGAGGCACAGAGAGGTTAAGTAATAAGTTGAAGGTCATGATAAGGGCAGAGAAGAGTATCGAACCCAGAGCGTCTGTCTCCCATGCCTTGACATGAGACCACTATGCTGTCCCGGCTTCTCTCACTAGCAGGAAGTAACTGAAGATGGTGGGTCTCTGACATTAATGTGCATCATAGTCTCCTAGAGGACTTGTTAGAAATCCAGATTGCTTGGCCATGTCCCCAGAGTTTTTGATTCAATGGATTTGGAGCAGGAGCCCGAGATTTTGCATTTCTAATGAGTTCCCGCATGATGCTGATGTTGCTGGTCTGGGGCCTCAATTTAAGAAGTTGCTGGGTGGGGGCGGGGGGAGGGAAAGGAGGAAGGAATGTCAACATTTAATAAGAGAAAGAGAAGTAGTGAGGGAAGGGCACTGGCAATAACTGGCAGGGGAAGCAGAATGTTTCAGGAAAGAAGGGGCCGTTTATGTAGAATGCTGCTGGGCTATCAGGTGAGCCAAGGATCAAAGTGCTTACTTGAATTTAGTGACAGAGGCCATTGGTGACTTTGTGGGTTCATTAGGACTTGGGGGACCAAATGCAGATTTGAGGAAATGGAGAGGAGTTTAAGGAACTCTTTTGGGATAAGAATTTTATTTGAACTAGCCTATCATTGAATTTTATGTTACTTCCAATTTTCTTCTTATTACACCATTTCAGAGAGCATTGTTATACATGCGTCAATGCAGACATGCATCGATAGATAAATTTTTAGATATAGAGTTGCCGAGTGAAAAATTACCCACGTTTTTGAGGTTTTAGCTACGCAGATAGGCTGTGGAAGGTTGGTCTGCCTTCTAAAACTGGCTGTACTACTAGTCAAGGGAGCTCTTTATTGACCTGCCCCTTAACCAATACCTGGCATTATTTTTCATTTTAATCCGTAACAATATCCTATGTCAGAAATGTTATTTTAATTTTTAAATCTTTGATATTTGAGGTGGGATAGTGTTGCTTGTTTGCTGGCTGCTTGTATTTTTTCTTTCCTAAGTCACAAACCCCATGACCCTTTTTCTTCGGAGGCACCCATCTTTTTACTTATTGATTTGCGAGAACACTTTATAGTAGCATCAGTCTTGGTTGGTTTTGTGTCTGGCACATATTTTCCCATTTAGACCTGTACTTTTGAATGTGTTAATCATCTTTGATAATGAGAAAATACCTCTTTTATGTGATTAAATTTACCCAATTTTAATGGTTTGTCTTTGCAAGCTTCCAGTGCAAACACGTTTCATAAATATTTACCTAAATTGCGGTGTTATTATTATTATCATTATTTTTGCTTGCTTTTGTACTGCGCTGAGAGTTTTATTCCATCTGGCATTTATTTGGAAGCAAGGTAGGATATTTTTCATATATTTAACAAAATATGCCAATACTATTGAATAATCCAACATTATTTTGCTGCTTTGAAATGCCACCTTTAGATTCTGAATTTTTGTTTATATTTGTGTTTGTGTCCAGATGTTACATTCTACTCTCTACATGCTTCTGTAGTTACAGCCATCACCCCTCTCAATGAGGGCTAAGAAGGTATTGTTCTCCTGTATCTGATGCCTAGGTTGTCTGAAATGTCTCACGAAGCTCGTTTGAAACTTAGCATTCTTCTCTTCTTTCATTATGGTCTTGTCATGTTGAATCCACCCAAATACTTGGAAGGATGAATCCTGTTGCAGGCTTCCCCATATTTATTCCCCTAATAGTTTCTAAGGGGAACAGAGACTGTTGAAGAGAATGGTCCAGAGATGAGAAAAAATTATGCACAGCAGTGCTGGAGTTATAGATTGATTTTGATCTGTAAGGGGTATTCCCATCATGTACTTGTGGTAACCAATCAGATTACCCAGGAATGGAGGCCTACTTAATAACAGAAGAGGAATGAGAATGGAACCTTGGTAAGCCCAATAAATAAGGTGTCTGGAAGACCCAGAAAAGCAAGAGGTGCTTGACAGGGGTATAGAAGTCAAAGTAATGTTCATCTAGGAAAGCCAAGGCAAGAGAGTATTTCCAGAAGGTAGACCTAAGGATCCCCATTCAACAAATAAGGCAGTGGAAACTTCTCTCAAGAGTTTAAAGAGCTGACCATAGGTTAGCAAGTTAGAAATGGCCAGTGCATAGTTTGAACTCTGAGATTCAAACTTCTTTCGATCACAGATGCAGACAAGAACACCAAACTAGCTTATTACACTAAATAAGCATTGACTAACACATTTTGCATAAGGGGAAAATGCACTTAGTCAAACAAACAAAAAAAAGTCTCTGTTTAGCCATCCATTTCAAATTTTTATAGAAAATTGTGTAGGCAGCATCAATTATGCTTGGGCAAATTTAGACTAATTAATGGGTTGACTAAGATAATTATTGAAATTTGTCTATGGATGAAAAGAGGAAAGATGAACCATTTAAATTGCTTTTTGTGTGTGCCTGATGACTATTTCTAAAAGAATGAGACCACTGGGAAGTGTATGAAATGGGAGTGGCCCGGCTCTTTGCAGGGTATGATGATAGAGTAACAAGGCAGATGTTTTAACCAACACATCAGGATTAATGCCTTAAAAAGTCTAATATGCATAAATACAAATAACATACACCTTCTAGAGAAAGATATATAATTTATTGAGGGTCAGTAAGGTGTAAGAATTCTTCCAGATGTTTTATGTATATGAATAGCTTTCATTTGTAGCCTCATGTTTACAGATGAGGTTCCGAAGCATAGAGAGATGAAATGGATTCTCAATTTACATATCCAACAGGGAGGAACTGAGTCCAATTCCAGGGCCCACACTCTGTGGGCTCTGTCTCTTCAAAGGACCCTTCTTGGGTGGTAGGTAACGTATTTGTTGGAGGCCACTGCTTCAAGGAGCCGTGGACTCACTGAGAGGTGTCTTCCAAACCAAGGGTGTGACTCATACTGTGTCATCCTTATTTGCTCCAGTCCCAACAAAATTCTGAAAGGTATTTTCTGGGTCTTCTTCTTCCATTCCATAAACCCAAGCTTGGGCAGTTTCTAAACATTGAATCTACTGGGATGGACGGAACTTGGCTCCATGCTGAAGCAGTTCCAGAGTGGAATGTCCAACATGCTGGGAGCCACAGTGACCCCTTGAAACCAGTCTGAATCTGGGCCTGGCCAAGAGACAGCATGAGCCTGTAGGAAGTGACTTGGCTTTGGATCAGGAAGACAACAAGCTCTGCCACTGACTAGCTGTGAGATCTTGGGTAGGCCATCTGTTCCTCTGATTCGGTTGAGAGAAACATAACTCAAAAGCCTTAACCAAAAGAGTAGTATTACGGATCACTTAATTAAAACATTCGGGGTAGATTTGCTGCTGTCCCCCTTCTGTTTTCTCCCTCTCCTGCTCTTTCATTCCCCTTCTCATTCATGTCATGGCTTTTCTCTTTGTCACCTTCATTTGCCAGGGGACATCCCTTCCAGAAATTGGAAAGATGGTCTGGAGATAACTGAGCCTTTCATGACTCTTACTACTCTTGCTGAGGTCACAACAGAGTTGGGCAGGCGTAGGTTACCCACCAGAGTAACTCAGAGAAGGACAGTTACAGATCCCCAAACCAAGGGGCATACAGAAGATACAACAGTAGATAATTATTCATTATAGAGCCATCATTTCTTCATCTGCAAAATGGGCTTACGAACTTGGTTGTGGGTATAGAGTATAATAAATGGAGAGTGCTTAACATGGTTATCTAGTCAATAGCTCCCATTTTTTATTTTGAACCAGCCTGCAGTCTCCCCAAAGTTTTGACATCTCCAACCACTCACAGTTCATGCCCATTTTTTTTTTTTAATTGGAAGCCGTCTTGCCTTTGCCTAAGTGCTTTTGATTAAGTTCAAAATGATTCATTCAAGGAATTATTGAGATAGGTCCTTGAGATAGAGATGAAATGGGGTGGGGTTCTGCCCTGGAGAACGTCCTGACGTGGTACCTCAATTGTCCCCAGTGGTGTCAAGATACCCTACATATGTCTGGTCAATGGGAGAGAAGGCAGTAGGTCCTAGGTAAATGCTGGAATTGTGTATGTAACATGAACAACAAACTTTCCCTCCCATGTTACTGAGTGAAATGTCTTACACAGGGTTCTAGGCAAAGAAATACATGGGTTCCTCTTCACATGGATAGTTTTACAATATTTTCCCCAGTATTTATTGCATAGAGGTAAAATGAAGCTGACTTTCCTTTTGACCTCTAGTGCTGGTAGCTGAGTTAATGATATGCCTTCTTTTATAACATCGAATCACATTCTTCTGTAAAGGACCCCTCTCTGTTTTCCTTTAGTCACCCCTTTATATCCCTGTCCCTCTCTCCCATTTCCAACACCACTCCCACTGTCTTTTTTAATGCCTTTAATTTACATTTCTTTGTGTTCTGGAAAAATGCACTTAATTGTGTATCTTAAATTTATACAAATGAATCATTTATAACTCATTCTTTTTCACCCTTTCTTCAATCGGCACTGTATGTTTTAAGTTCCATCTGGGTTAAGATATGTGCATTTCACCCACTACATCGAACCCTGCATGATTTTCTACACTTTCTTTATCGGCTCTTCTGGAATGGTCCCAGACTGCCTTCACATCACCCCCCACTACGTATGACTCCTCAGGCATGTTCACTCATGCAGTCCTACAAGAAGATCTCTGGACTATAAATCAGGGTCTGAACTTCTGGATCATAGATTGGATTAGTTGGTGTCAGTGCTGGAAATTGTTTTCCAAGATGGCTGCACTAGTCCCAGCGTTGTGATGGAGGGTTCCCATCTCCCCCCAGCACTGGCTATCTCCCAGCATGAACTGTCTCCCATACATGTTTTCCAGTCTATTAAGTTTTTAAATGCCAATACATTGTTTTAATTTTCGTTTCTCTGATTACTAATGAGTTTGAGCATTAACCCAGTGCTTATTAACATTTTAGGTTTCCTCTTCTTTATTAATTATCTATTCATATAACTTCTGCCTGTTTTTTGGAAGAAAGATTCTTATCTTTTCTATTAAATTTTCATGACTTGAATTTGTACTCCAGATATAATTCAGTTGTCTGTTTCAGTCATTGCCAAGTATCTTATTCCAATCTGTGTTGTTTTACTGAACATAAATCCATAATTTCTATATAATAAAATTACTCATTTGTGTGTGTCTTTGTCTATGTGTGTGTGTGATATGTGTGTGCCTTTAAAGTTTTAAGGGGTCTTTCCACTTAAATCACAAAGATAGTCTATATTTTATTCTGTTAACTTTGCTGTTTTACTTTTCATGTTTTGGTATTTGATCCACTTGGAATCGGCTTTTGTATGTTACATTTTAGTTTGTTGGATAGGGTGAGCCAGTCTCTTCAACACATCTATCAATCTTTCTGTTGCTTATTCATTGGTATGCAATTTATTCTTTATCATATAATGCATTTTTATGTTTTCACTGGTTTATCTTAGAACTTGCTGCTTAATTCCAATATAACTTTATCTTTTTAATCTGTCTCAGTATTGAATAAGGCAGGCCCCCATGCCCCACTTTAGGTGTCTGTGGACTTGTTCTTTCTTATAAATTTCATTTTATTTTATTTTTAAAGATTTTATTTATTTATTTGATAGAGATCACAAGTAGGCAGAGAGGCAGGCACAGGAAGAGAGAAGCAGGCTCCCCACTGAGCAGAGATCCCAATGCGGGGCTTGTGACCTTGGGATCATGACCTGAGCCGAAGGCAGAGGCCTTAACCCACTGAGCCACCCAGGTGCCTCGAAATTTTAAACTAAGTTTATCTAGTTCCTAAAAGAACCAAAGTAGTGGTTTTATGAGATTGCATTGAACTTACAGATTGATTGAATTAAAAAATGGCATGATTGTTAGATCATTTCATCCCATCCAAGAACGTGGAATGACTATATTTGTTCAGTTTTGCCATGTCCATTATTCGATTTTTAAAAAGTTGTCTTCATATAGGTCTTGTGACTTCTTGGTTAGGCTAATTCTTAGATATATTATGGCTTTCATTGCTATAGTGTATGGTATCATTTTTTGTTTGTTTGTTTTTGTTTTTTAGTTATTGATGATATTGAAAACTACTATTGATTTTTCTGAGTTGATATTGTATCTGACTACATAGTAAAATTTTATGGATTCTAATATTTGTTGATTGTGTTATATTTTCTCTTACAATTTATTATCTGCAAATAATGGCAATTTTATCTCTCCCTTTCTAATATTTACCCCATTACCCTGTTCCTTTCCTCATTTTTTGGTAAACAGAACCACTGATACTGGGTATCTTTTCTCATTATCAGTCTTAAAAGGAATGTTTCTAAAGTCTCTCAAAAATGTGTACTAGTTATTATAGTTTTTAGGTATATATATTTAGGTACATATTCTTAGTTTGCTTAGAGTTTTTAACCACAGGTAAAAATTGAGCTTTGGATCAGTTTTTTTTTTTCTATCTGAAATAATTTTATGATTTTTCCAATGTACTTATTATTTTATAGTTTATTAATCATGTGGTTCCTTTTTCCTGAGACTCTAGCTGCTTTTCTGTTAGTATAAATTACATATCTGTTTCCTTATGTATAAAGTGAAAGATCCGTTACCTGCTATGCGTGTAAAGTCTTTAGCCATATATTTTTAGTTCTTTGATTTTACAGTATTTCTGCCACATACACATGGCAAGCTTAAGTCAATCCTGTGAATTAAGGGAAGGGGTAACTTCTGAATAGAAGTACATAGGATCACTCAGAATTAATTTTAACAGTTGTTGATTTCCATATCAGGAAGACATTTACAGCTTTTCTGAACTCCTTGCTTATTCCTCAACACCTTAGAGGTCATATTAAAAAGTTTGAAATTAATTTGGCCCATTGTTGTTTTCTAACTGTGTAATGCATTTCTGAGACTCAGAATTCACAAGGCACAAACTGGTGTAGAGTACAAAGTAACTTTCCCTCCAACCTATGTTCCTCACCTGCCCAGTTCCCTTCTCTCCACTTAATCAGTGTATAGAATAGTAAGTAGAGAAATATTTACTTATGTGTAAGCACATACGTGTATGTTGCCTCTCAATACTTTCTTTAAAGATTTTATTTATTTATCTATTTATTTATTTATTAGGGAGAGAGAGAGCAAGAGCCAGTTCTGTGCTGAGCTTGGAGGCTGATGAAGGGTTCAGTCTCATGACTCCAGGATCATGACCTGAGCCAAAATTAAGAGTTGGCCCCTTATCTGACTGAGCCACCCTAGTGCCCCCAACACTTTTTTTTTTTTTAAAGCAATGATGTTAATAAACATGCTGTTGGGCATCTTGCTGGATATACCTACTGGCATAGCCTGGATGTCATTCAGTTACATAAGGAGCTTTTTAAAATGGCTCTTGAGTCTTATGATATGGAGGTAATGGATTAAGAGATCCCAACGAATAGATACAGAAGTATTTGCAGTCATTTGTTCTTATAAACATTGTTTCATGTATGTGTGAGTATATTAGTAGTAAAAATTCTTAGAAGTAGAATTGTTGGTCCCAAGGTGGTTGCAGATGTAATTTTCATAGATTTGCCCAATTATCTTCTCCATGGAGATTGCATAATGCTGCAGTTATTACAGAAATACTAAAGAGAACATGTTTTCTCTACATTCTCACCAACAAAGTATATTATACATATATATTTTTTTTACTTCTCCAATATGATCTGTGAAAATTGTATCTCAGTAAAATGTGATTTGATATGCTGGGATTATAAATTAATTTGAGCATCTTTTCAAATATTTAAGAGTCATTTATATTTTTCTTCCCCAGGAGCTATCTCCTGTGCCCATTTTTCTGTTGGGTTGTTGTTCCTTAATTTACTTGTTTACAGTAGTTCTTTCTGTGTCAGGAAAGCTGAATGTTGATATCCTCCAGTTTAAAGTCTTTTTACTTTGCTCAGATTGTTGTTTGTTTGTTTAATTTTATGTCATTGTATCAGTCTTTCCTCTTCTGACTTCCGGACTTAGAGTCACACTTGGCTCTCTCCCACTCCACGTTCATCAATAAACAAAACCCTTTTCTCTTACTTTTGGACTTTGATCTTCTGCATCTTTTTGGCCCATCTGAAGCTTGCCTTTGTGTGGGGTATGGCTTCAATTGCATTCTTCCCCCTAAGTGGCCACCCAGTAGTTTTTATTAAATAATATATTTCTTTTCTCATCTTTATTATGTGCTAAATCCATGCTGTATTTTGGTCTCCTTCTATGTTTTTCAGTGTGTTTCTTTTGCCCACTTGTGTACCAAGACCATACAGCTTTATTTGCTGAAAATTTAAAATATGCTTTAATATCTTGGAGAATGATTTGACCCCTTCCTGCCCTTCTCCCCTCCCCCCCCCCATGCTCTTCCTTTTCAGTTACCTGATATTGTAGGTGGTTCATTTTTCATATGAAATTTACAGTTGTTTTCTTGGTATTTTTATTGGGATCACATTAAATTTTAATTAACCTCGGGAGTGTTGATAGCACATTTTGAAATTTTCTTTATATTTTTAATTCTTTATCCAAGCTATCTGTGTACACCTCCACATGGTTCTTCAGTTGTTAAAAATATGTGTGGGCCCCAGCCCCCTCACCCAGGAGCCAGCAGCTCTCACCTGCTTACGATTGTGTCAATTCCCTGTTTCTAAATTAGCCACTTCTATTGATACTTGTCGTTTTTTTCCACTTTATCAGTACCGACTCACCTCTCCTGAGGAAGATCATTTAACTACCCCTGCTGTCCGGCCAAGTGCACACACAGGCATTCTTCCCACCTCCCTTCCTCATCCTTGCACTAAACTTATATCCAAGTTCAGTGAGATCTGCATTCAGCGTTTACAATATTTTGACTACGTAAATGCCATTCACAATGAGCCATGCAGGAAATTATGATTATTTTCCCTTCCCGCACAACTATTATGTTTTCCCTGAAGCTAATATTTGCCTTGTTTATGGTTTGTTTGGCTCATTTTTATGTTTTTATTACTAATTCAGCCCAAACTCTTTGGCAATTATCTGAAGTTCTTCTTGAGATACTCAGATGCTTCAGTTATTTTTTTAAATTTTTTTATTTTTTTACTTCATCCTCCTACTGAAAGCTCTCCCAGAGCCTCCAGCCTATTCAGGTCCAGTGTTTCACATTCTGTCTGGTGCACGGTTGTGGTCCCGGCATCTTCCTTGATCCTGTACCCACTGATTCTACTCCTGTTGTCTCGGGCTCCCTTTTTCTTACTGACTTGTCTTGGAGGAACACGTCCTACAGCATCTTCCTAAGGAATGGCATCTAGGAGATCAACATGTGAAGGCCTTCCATAGTCAGCCCTTACACGAAGTTAGCGATTTGACTGTAAATGATTCCCTTCACAACCTTGAACACATTGTTCTATCACACTCCAGCACCCAGCGTTGCTTTTGGGAAGACAAAAGCCATTCTGGCTCCTGATTATGACGTGCTCCCCATTACCCACCATCCACGGTTGATCATCGTAAGATTGAACAATTATATGCCTGGAACGCGGACCAATTTTTTGTCCATTTATTGGATTGGGCACAGGGTGGGCTATTTCATTCTGGCAATATCCATCTTTTACTTCTAGGAAATTTTCTTGAACTCCTTGGCTCATAATTCCTTCCCTTCATTTTCCCTGTTGGAACCGCTGGATTGGTCCTCTTCTGCTGTTGTGTTTACTGTTTTCTAAATCTTTGGAGTGTTTTTGTTTTCTTTTCTTTCTTCCTCCCTTTTTTCCCCTTTTGTTCTGCTTTTCAGGAGACCTGCTCAGCCCTGTCTTCTGACCCTTCCATTGAGTTTTAATATGCAATACTGTTTTTGTAATTTTTGAGTGCTCTTTATTGTATTCTGAAATTTCCTTTTTCTTCTAACATTTTGTTCAGCATTTCACACTTTGCTCTCATCGCTCTGGAAGTGTGAGTAATAGTTTTGTTTTTATTTTTGTTTTAATTTGTCTTCATCCCTAAAGAGTCCATTTTCTCCAGATTCCTTTGTTCTGCTTGTTTGTTTTGATCTCTTTCTCTCTCTGCTGGATGTTTTCCCCAGCGACCTGAATCTGGTACGAAATGTTTAGATTTAGGCTAAGGCATGTCTGGTGGAGAAGGTGTCGATCCGATGGGAAGGAAGGAAACACATATATTGAGTCTGATCAGTGAAGATAAAGAAAGGGATGGTGACTCTCTGGTTTTTGGATTCCCCGAGGTCGGCGACACACAGTAGGAACAACAGAGTTTAGGAGGAAGCAGTCTAGTATGGGAGATACTGGGTTTGGGTTTTCTGCGGCATACTTTTTTCCAGCTGGTAAAAAGTTGAGCAAGGATAACAAGTCCTGTGTGTGGTATTCTCACATAATTCCCTGGCAGTGCAATGTGCGTGTTCCCTAAATCCACACTCTCAAGCCCAGAGCCACAGTCAGGGTGCACCCAGCCCCTTGCCTTGTCTGGAGATCCAGAGGCAGTCAGCCAGCCAGTGCCGAGAGTCTTCCCAAGTGCCAAGCACTGTAATTAGGATCGGAGGCTAGAACAGTGGGAACAGCAACAGGGTCTGAGCCCGAGCTACTGTTGTCAGTGGAGGGGACTGGTTCATAGTGTGAGTGAAACAGAAGCTTGTACATAGCACCATGAAATAACAGAGGAGGAAGATTAGAGATAAGTCTGTGGACTGACAACATTTGGACCTTCTGTCAGAAAGTGAATAGGGATTTACCAAATAGAACCAGGAGAAGGAGGAGATTTTTCAGGGAAGCAAATGGTGTAGATAATGGGGTAGAGTATGAAAGGGTCTAATGTGGGGGGTGGGCAGGAAGAAGGTTTATGCAGCAGAACACAGGGCCCTGGAAGTGACAGATTACTATTGGTGAAACTGCCCAGATGAATAGTTAGCAGTATCTCTCTGTCTTTGTCTAATACACAGCAAGGGATAAATGAGAGCCTCAGGCTGTCCCTGCAGAGGCCAGTTGTCTTACCCTCTCTGTACTGAGCAGTACCGTTCCTGATGATGGCACAGGTTAGTCCCCACGTGGCTTGATGTGTAATATTTTTGAGTGGCCAGTTAATTCTGCTAATCACATTAGTGACAATTAGCAAGATGCTTCTCTGATTAGAGGGCTATGGTTAAGAGGCTCTTGCAAACTTGCATTTGCAAAAAATTAAGTCCCCTCTTTGCAGAGCATGGTGATTTCTGCCAACAGGGGACATGAGATTTAGCCCAAAAGAACCCACCCATTTACTCTTTCTGTGACCACCAGTGACTCTTGAAAAAGGAGAGACCATCGGATACTCACTTAATTTGCTCTGATTTCACAGAAGACTGGGAGAGGGAATGCTCATGCAGGTATATTTAGTTGGGTACCCTGGAGTACTTCATTGGGATGGCAGTAGAGCATGGGGGTATCAAGCTAGATAGCCCTGCATTGAACCTAGCTCCAGAATTCACTAGCTGTCATCTCCAGCAAGCTTTTATCTGTCTAGTTGTTTTGTTTTTAACTCTGTGTCTCACTTGGCTCCT
Source organism: Mustela nivalis (assembly GCF_964662115.1). Lineage (NCBI taxonomy): Eukaryota > Metazoa > Chordata > Mammalia > Carnivora > Mustelidae > Mustela > Mustela nivalis. Next base: position 127,611,622 of record NC_139027.1, on the reverse strand, counting down.
CTGTAAAATGAGGCTTCTAATAGGACTTTCTTCATAGGGATATTTTGAGAATTAAATGTGTCAAGGCATTTATATGCTGGAATGACGCCTGGCAAATAGGTAGGCAATGCCCAGTGACCCATTTCCATTATTACCAACTCAGGAGTCTATTGGGAGAACGGAGATATTTGGATCATTAGGCCACATTGGTGGTGAACTCCATGGTTATGAGCCAGACCCAAATCTTGTCATGGAATTGTGCTTCTTGCTTTATCTCAGGTGTCAGTAAAGAGCACACCTTCACCCATGACATTCAAGCATGGCTCCCTGTGCCGTACGTGTGTGTGTGTGTGGGGGGTCTGCCCACTTTCCTCGCTGGACTGTGATGTGGAGAAAGCAGACAGAACATCTTAGCCTCTGTGGATCCCCAGCACTGTACACGGTGCCTTGAATGTGGGCAGGGTGCAGAAGTCTTGGGGAATGAATGAAAAAATGGAAAGAACAGTCAGTTTCCAATCCTGAACCTGTTCCTTCCTAACTGGGCAGGTTGCTGAAGCTTAACTTCACTGTCTTTATCAACTCAATGGAAAGGATCATTCCTGTTTTAGTTAAGAAAAAGAAAAAGATGGCATATAAAAGTATGACAATTAGAGTAATACATATAAAACTTATTTCTTTTTTTTTTTGGAAGAAAATGAATACTCGGACTTAGCACCTAATACATTGTCATCATCATCATCATCGTTGTCATATTATTTTGCCTTTGTAAGTAAGTACCACAGTGGGCATGTATTCACATGTAGAAGAAAAATAGAACAGATCAGATAATACCTAGTCTGCTTAGGCCTGTGGCCCTCCCTTGCAGCTTCCTGGGCACTATGCTTATCAGTGGAAAAGTCTTAATCTGATGTGTTTCATACATGTATGTGTGTATATGAAACCTACTGTCCTGTTTGAGGTTTTTTTTTTAACTGAAATGATACTTGTTTATATTGTAGAACTTCCTTTTTCCCACCTACCCATACTTCTTGGAGGATAGTGCGCAAAGGGATATATACCATAGCTCTGCGGTCATTAATCCTTCAGTAGGCATCGAGGTTGGCTATATTTTGCCATTAACAAAATAAATGCTTTAATGACCTCTGCCAAATTGCATCTTGGGGCACGGGGAGTTTCCCTTGGGGAGCTATAGAGAAGCAATATTTTAGACATTAGTAAGTTTTGCCAAGTTGCACTCCTAAATGGTTCCATCCATTTACTCCATCTGTGTCAACACTTGGTGTTACAGGAGTGTTTCCATTTCTGCCAATCTGGTGGCCCCCAAATGGTATCACATCACTCACCTAGTTGAGAAGTTGAGCACTCTCTCCTGTGTGTGCTAGGTGCTCTGTCCATGTTCCCACTCAATCTTGAGATGACCCAATGAGTGAACTGTTAGTACTTTCCTTCTACAGGTGCATACCCAGAGGCCCACCCCGGTCGGTCAGGACATTCCCACAGCCCATACTATTAACAGTGGTGTGGCGTGCACACATGGGAGGGCAAATGTCTCCAGACAGGTGTGCTCAGGCAGGGTAAAGGAGGCGTAGGAGCTGAGAGCGGAATAAGAATGCAGGCTCTAGATGGCCTTAGGTCCAAACCCGGGGCTTCCAGGTCGCCAGCCGCGTGCTACTGGCTGAGTCATTTACCCTCTTGAGAATATCGGTGTTAATGTCTATAAAATCAGGATAACACGAGTCTCATGTGATTTCTATGAGGATTAATTAGAACAGAGAAGACACAGGCAGCTTTTGAGAAACAGTAGCTGCTTTCTTTTGCTTTGGAAGAGAAAATTTGCCCGGCACATGGGAAGCTGTTGCTTGAAATGTTGACACCCTTGGATGTCTGCTCCCACCAGAGCTGTCAGGTTTCACCTTTGAGGGACATTTGCTTTTGCCTTAAATTCCCTGAAAGTTGTACTCTTTCCTTTTTTGAGAGACTTTGAGGCATAACGGGAATGGCCCATCTTCGTGAGGCCCCCTAGCCGCTTATTGGTAGGTAGAGGGGATGTGAGCATGTCCAGTTTACAGGTGAGATCATTGAGACCCTAGGTGATGAAGTCCCTTCGGACAGCCCTTGCTGTCTGTGTGGGGCCCCTGATCGGAGCCAGCTACTTCTGGTGGCGTTGGAGTGGACACTGGGTCTCCCACTCACAGCCCTTTCCAAATCAAGCCCACATCAAAGCTTGCCCTGACCTGGAGATGAGACACAGATGTCCTTGGCCTCTTAGTGGAGGGCACCATCACTCCTGGACCTCTCCCAGGTAGTGACTGCCTAGTCCCATCAGCCCCTCACTGTGAGGGGGTCCCCTCCTCAGGCCGTGAGCCCTTTCTCCGCCATCGAAACTTAGCCCCCGTGGTAGCTGCCAGGACAACTGTATTTTTATTACATGCTTACCATGGGCCAGGAACTTCGCAAACGGCTCCCCATTTACACCAGCTGTATGACTTTTGGGTGAATTCGTTAGCTTCTTTCCTCCTCTGTGTTCTCATCTGCACCATGGGGATTTCCAGCAGGGCTGGCTTCATGTGGGGAATAGGAAGATTCAGGGAGAGAGTCAGTGCCCATGAGGCCCAGAACCGGCTGTGTCATGCGTCTTCCTCAGACCCTGACCGTTGTTGATGTGCTCCCTGTGTCTCGTCACCATATGTTGTAGGCATGATGGTTAGCCCCATGTCCAGAGGCAGGGCAGTCACAGAGTGGTCAGTGAGTAGAGAAGCAGGTCCTCCACACCAGCTCTGGAGGCTAAAGAGTGAGGACAAGTGTGGCTCTCGGCATCTGGGTCACTGTGTTGCTGAAGAGGTGGCCAGTGGTGTTTGAGTGCCGTGTCTGGCCGTGCAGGTCTGCGTCTTGTCCTTGAGGCTTTGTCAGGAGAGATGCTGTCCTTGGGGAAATCCACACACTTTCTCTGCTGGTCCCTGCTTACCAAGGGCTCACAAGAACCCTCAAAGCTGGACATCAGAGTGCTGAGAATTCCCCAGAAAGCGAACAGTAAAGACAGTGGCCAGCTCAAATATTGAGACGTTCAAGCAAACACAGCGTGTTTGATTTCTGTCCCTGGCCCTTAACCTCACTGGCCTGAAGGGAGGGAATGCAGACCTCTGTCTGGCCACCTTTGGTTTCCCGGTGGGACTAGCCTCCCCTCTCCCAACCTTCATCCCAGCCCAGGTGACCTTGTCTTCCCTTAGTGTTCTCTGGATCTCCATGAAAATCCCAGATGTGGTCAGGGAGGGAAGCCAGCTAAAAGGAACATTCACAACTTTGCCACCGGCATGAGAAGGTGGCTGAGCTTCCAGGGTTGGATCAGTAGGAGAGGAAGGTGGTAGTACTTGGGATACCTCAGTGTCACACCCCATGCACCTGGTTCACCCACACACTAGCTGTCACCCTCCGATTACTGCAGGAAGGCCATGTCCCTGCCCATGTATAACCAGGGGTGCTGGGACAATGAAACCAGACATAGGGGCATAGCATTTCCCATGACCTGGATACTCTTGAGGCACCTTAGATCTGTCCAAGGCATGTAACCTTCACCGTAACCCCTTTAGCTGGTACGCTTATTGTTAATCATCCCCATTTCATAGAAGACGAAACGGAGATATCAAGAGATAACTTGCCCACAGTCACTCAGGAGTGACAGAGACAGGGTACCAATCAGAATCCATTCTTCTCTTAATTGTGACAATCACTCGTGTTCCAGGCAGATGTACACCCAAAGCCAGACCTTTATCTCCCAGGTGGATGATCGACTGAAATGTCGGGTGACTTGTTGGCTCCCTCTGTGGCTTACAGAAAGAAAAGCAAGATCCTCTAGAGAGATACTCACTGCCCAGCCAGGAGGGACCCAGGGTGGAGAGCCAGCAGTGTGCCCACGTTTGATTACCCAGTCCTACAAAGGAACACCGCATCTGTGGAATAGACCAGTCCACATTCCGTCGCTTGATTTCCTGGAATCAAATTAGGCTGGTGAATAGGCCAGTGGCATTTTCATCAATTTCTCAGCCTTCCCTTGGAACTGAGCCTGATTTCCTTGGCCTCCCGCAACGCTGCCTGCTGTTTACGGAGCAAACCAGCTCCTGAAACCAGCCCTGCTTTGGTAATGCAGCCGGGTAACGTGGTGGAGGGAAGATTACAGGTATTAGAGGCCATTTAGGATCATTTAGAATCGAGCTGTTTTCTGAGCAGACAATTAATCCAGTTGCATTAAAGGGAGCTACTGGGGCTCCCACACCTCTCCCTATGTTAAGAAGGGGATTTGGGAAGCTTCTGTTAAATGACTTTCCCGTAGCTAGCTCTGGGGCTCAGTGGGACATCTTTCTTTTGTGGGAGGCGCCAGGGACTTCTCCCCCTCAAAGCTGTAGGTCTGCTTGGGGAAGGAGAAATCCCATGTTGAAAGGATTGGGTTTGTACCTGGAGGCTCTGGCTGGCCAACCTTAGCATCTCCCAGGGTCTCCGAAAAGAGGCTGGAGGAATGGTCTCCGGTCGGTGGAGACGGTCTGGGTCCCAAAGCAGCAAATCACTTTCTCAAGACCTTCTCCTTGAAGAAGAGCTGGTTACAGTGGGTGTGGCCCTTTTAGAGGAGGGTATGAAGGGGGGGTCCCTGAAGGACTCCAGATTGTGCCCGTTCACTGAACACGTATGTGCTGAGTGCTTGTGCATATATTAGCCTCAAGAGCAATCCTGTGATGTGGGAACTACGGAAGGGAAGTTGAGGCTCAAAGAACTTAGTGCCCTTGGGTGGGACTTATGCTGACCCTATACCACAGGCTCTATACTTCCCCCCCACCCCCACGGGCCTCCATTCCCTTCTCAAGCACAAGACAGATGAAGGGTCACACGTCATGGCCTCCTCATTCCCGCAACCTTGCACATATCTCCAAACCAAGTCATGTACCCTCCACCTCTTTCACCACATGCCACACTAGTTTGGGCATCTGTTTCCCCGGGCTCCCTGGAGGGGTCATGCTCAGCTTTCTAGCCCCAGTACCTGACAGACAGGCAAGAGCATTGCTACTCCCGTAGCACATGCTTGGCCAAGTCTCTTCCCTGTGCTTCAGTTTCCCGTTCAGTAAAGTTAGAGGGCTGGACCACAAGAGATCTGGGTTCCCCTCCACCTCTGATATGCTATGAAGCTGTGTATTCATAGGACTGTTGTGGGATAGCCAACATCTATCCAAAGTAAAGACTGTCTTTCTTAAATTGAGTGTCTGCTCATCCTGGGGTACCGATCCTTGCATCCGCACTTAGTCTCTCCCTGTGCCATCATCCCTCAGGTTCCACCTGAGTCTGGATTCTGTTGACAGCTTCTTATTTTGGTGGTCGGCTACACTCCAAAATGAAAATGCCAGAATTAAGAATCAAGAGGGCCTCATGGTCAAGAAGTATTCAATACATATTTGCTGAATGATTGTCCAAGAATAGCTGTTAACTTTCTTATCAATGTCCCCCAGTAAGCCGGGCCTGTCTACTGTCCCAAAGTAAAAACTGTAATCAGTAAGATGGGAGTGAATTTATAGAGGCCTCCTTTCTTTCCCAATTCCTGACGATGCCCTTTTCACTATTCGTAATCACTTTTAACAAGGTACATCAACTATCCCCTCCTACCCTTGGGGAGATCTTCAGTTGGCTGTCGTCTTTGTTCTGTTCTGAAAAGAAGGAAAGATATGCTTCTTGCGAAGTACTCATACCACATCAGTGGTTGGCACTTGTGCATTTATTAACGCCTCCCTAACTTTCGTATTTGTTTTCAGCTTTCCTAGATTACAAAAAAGGGCCTCCACATCAACGGTGGGCCAAAGCTATGTGCCACCAACAGTTGGCAGCAGGAGTTACGGTTGGTTATTTTAGTTGTAGCCATTGGTTGCTTCTCTATCTCTTAGGCATTTCCTGTGTTTTGTGTTGAGTTTGACTGTGTGGGTCACCGTGCTGAGGACTGTGTCATAGGGAGGAGTCTAGGGTTCTAGTTCTCTAAGTATGTTCCGGGAATCCCAGGGATCAGATTTATCTTGCCTGCTTGTTTAGAATGCCCACGCATGGGCCCTCCCCCAGCCCTACCACACGAGAAGCAGGGCTTGTGGATACTAACTTGACTTGAATGCCTCTTCCCTTTATTCCCTCCCCTTCCTTCTGGGTAGAAGGGGAACCCCTCTATTCCCCTTATCCCCAGCCTCAGCTGACAGCTTGGTGTGATGATGGGATAAGCCAGTGGGTCAGAGAGAGGCGTTGGCACACAGGGAAGACGCAGGCAATTTTCACCAACGTGAGCAGAAAGATAAGACCTTACCGTACTCAGGGCATCACTTTCTCTTTCCTGTTTGACCTGGTTGACTCCTCTTCTGTCCATGAGTCTGATCCCCAAAGTTACCTCCTCTTCAAAGTCTGCCCCAGGACCTCCAGGCCAAGCTAACTGTTCCCTCTTCAAAGCTCACACAATAGCTTATACATCCTTGAAGGGATATTACGCTGAGAACATATGTGTCTGTCTCTCTGGTGAGGTTCTGTAGTCTTCATGGAGGAGAGCCGTGCTGTGCGGGGCTGGGCTTGCAGCAGGCACATGGTGACTGAGGAATGCATGGCTGGGTGAGTTAGCGAGGGTTCATGGGAGTGCTCGGTGGGTCCCCACATTCTGTGAAAGAAGGTGATCCTAGAAAGTGTGGTCTCCCTCCAAGATTATTTATCTGGTCGTGCTTCAGTGAACCATCTCTAATTTCTCCCTGAATCTTTGGAAACTGCCTCTTCAGTCATGTGCAAACCCTTTCTTTTCTCAAGAGATATGAAATCAATTAATTGTTTGAAGCAAATAGCACGTCCACAGCCTTATAAACTCATCCAGTATCAACATAGCTCAAGTTAACAAACAGACCTAATTAGCTCATGGACACTAAAGACCTCTAGTAACATTTTCTAGCCAACAATAGATAAAGAAATGGAAGGAACAGAAAGCACAGAACTTTCTAGGAGGAGGAGGGGAAGCTAAATAAGCTAGATAAACCCATTTCACAGTAGCTGGGGTGTGAATGAATAAAAATTCCATTCCTTGTACAAATGACAAACCCATCAAGTCATCTTTGACCTTAACAACTTGTTCAGGAGTAAAGATGATTTGTTTCATCAAGATTTTTTACTACATCAAAAATTCATGATATAATACACAGCAGCTCATTGAACACAATAAAAAAATAAATATATATTAAATAAAATAAAAAAAAATTCTGTTTAAAAAAACGTTTTTATTTTTTTTATTTATTTTATTTTTTTATTTTTTATAAACATATATTTTTATCCCCAGGGGTACAGGTCTGTGAATCACCAGGTTTACAAACTTCACAGCACTCACCAAAGCACATACCCTCCCCAATGTCCATAATCCCACCCCCTTCTCCCAAACCCCCTCCCCCCAGCAACCCTCAGTTTGTTTTGTGAGATTAAGAGTCGCTTATGAGGGAGACAAACCATAAAAAAATGTTTTTTAAATGTACTTTTTATTAAATTTCACCCCAGAGAGTGTTACTGAACTTCCTGGTAACTACCGTCAACAGCAGCATCTGCTTCCCCTTCTCTTTCCTTCACATTTGGGGCCATCCTTGGTTCCCAGGCATCAGACTGCTCATCAGGCGATGGCAGTCTCAGGGCACTTTCGTTCATGGGGTCCCCTAAGGCTCTGCAACCTGAGGATACCATTCCTTAGTTTGGCCACACAGAGCCTGACCTCCTTCCTGGGGTTTTGCCCTTCCTCTTCTGAATCTAGCAATTACGTTACTACAGAGTAGCCTTTCAAGGGCTGTGCACTGCACTGGGCACTAACACCATCTCCCCGGTAGGGAAACTGGATCAGAGGGAGGCACAGAAACCGGAGCAGGGAAATGTAGGCATGAAACAGTCACTTCTGATTCACGTAGAGGGCTGTCAACTTACCTAACTTCTTTGCCCAAGAACGAGGCCTGGCAGGAAAGCCTAAGAGGATTCAAAAAGACAGTTATGCCCCTCGATGACTGACAAGACCATGAATGAATAGAGGCCAGGTTTTATGGAAAAAGAAATTAGGGTGCAAAGATGATAGGTGAGGTACACTGTCAAAGGGCAAGAGCCCAATTGTTATTGAAAGAAAAGGGGGGGGGTGCCTGGGTGGTTCAGTGGGTTAAGCCTCTGCCTTCAGCTCAGGTCATGATTTCAGGGTCCTGGGATCTAGCCCTGCATTGGGGCTCTCTGCTCAGCAGGGAGCCTGCTTCCCCCTCTCTCTCTGCCTGCCTCTCTGCCTACTTGTGATCTCTCTCTCTCCACCAAATAAATAAATAAAATCTTTAAAAAAAAAAAAAAAATGGAGCCATTCCAGAAAACTCCAGGACCTACGGCCACAGTTGTGTAATGTTGAAGTAGAGACATCAAGGATAATATAACATTACATGTAATTGATTTTATATCACAGTGTTTGTATTCTAGGTATTGAAAACTGTGATCCTATGAGGAACCATATAAAAAGCTATTTTTAATGATTTCTCTGTGTTTTCACATAATAGTAATGAGAACGAGTGACAGCATTGGCCGTCACAAGGGCAGAACTTGGGAGTTCTATGTAACATTCACATGATCCGTCCAAGACTCAGCCAAGACAGCCAGACCAGCAGCAGCAGAAGTGGTAAGGGGTACAGAAATGTCTTTGGCTCCTGGCAGGCAGGTTTCAGTTTAAGAGCTCTTGTCTTTGATACAAAATATGTAATCATTTGTTTATTGAACACATGTTTATTGGCTATCTACCACCTGCCAGCCTCTGTGAGGAGTGCAGGGCATATAGTAGCAAACATAAATGAAGGTGACCCAATGCTGTTAGAATGTATAAAGCAGCATGATTTGGCCTGTTTTGAGATCTGTGAAGGCTTCCCACATAAATGGAATTTGGGTTGAGTTCTGTCTGAAAGAGAGTAGGCTGATGGGTAAGAAAAAAGCTTTTTCAGGCAAAAGGAAGTAAATATGCAAGAGCTTTAGGGCTGGAAGAAGCAAGACACATTCCATTAACAGTCAGAAGGCCAGTTTGAGTAATGGGGCCAACAGAGCCAGATCATCGGCCTACTGGACCATGTTAAGGATTTTGTCTCTGGCTTAAGAAGGATGAGACACCACTGGAGGATTTTATGCAAGACAGTGACATAGCTTTACATTTTAAAATATGCTGTATTCTACTAGCTAGAACTTGGAATTCACTTTTCCATAGAAATAACTTAATAAATAGTAGTTCTGTGAAGCCAGAATAATGCTAGTAGTACAATGTCTCCGGCTAAACAGCCTATTGAAAAGCTGGCCTTAGTTGCCAGCTACCATTTGTAACTTGGTTTCTATAAGAAAATGCATTCCAAACTCCAGACAGCCTAATTACAAATGACATTTTGAGGGACAGCCTATAATCTATTTAGACTTGTGAAAAGCCTCCAACATGTTTCATATCAAAGGTTGTTAAGAAAGGTGAGTAACAGACTTTTGATTTTGAGATAACAGAGTGAAGATCCTTCTGCCCTCTTCTGCTCTCAGAAATTACCCCTCCATTAAAAAAAAAAAAAATCAGAAGGAAAGGAAATGCCAGTGCTATGGTAAAGCTGGGAAGATTTGATCATGCTGGACAGTAACTAGGAGGTAGGGCTGCAGGTGCAGACCAAGGATGTGGTCATATGCTGAGACAAGATGTCTATGGCTGCATACCTCAAACTGTGTCAGCAGGACAGCTTCTGTCCTGCTGGTATAACCTAAGGGGCAAGACCAATAATACTTCTGATGTCAATGTCAGGAATGGTATGGGTGGGACAGTCCCTGGATACAACTGGGCATTACAGAGAAGCAATGAAAGACTGATTGAATAAAAACCAAGGACGGGGGACGCCTGGGTGGCTCAGTTGGTTAAGCAGCTGCCTTCAGCTCAGGTCATGATCCCAGTGTCCTGGGATCGAGTCCCACATCGGGCTCCTTGCTTGGCAGGGAGCCTGCTTCTCCCTCTGACTCTGCCTTCCACTCTGTCTGCCTATGCTTGCTCTCGCTCGCTCGCTCTCTGACAAATAAATAAATAAAATCTTAAAAAAAAAAAAAAAAAAAAACCAAGGACGGGGTCTGTTTTAGTGCATCAGGGTGATGGGGACATTGCTTTTGCTGGGTAAAATAATAAATAAACCTATCCAACACTGCACCATAAACAATTTTACCATGAATTTGGTAGAATGCTGCAAGCTTAGAGCATGGCTCTGCCCCATTTCCAATTAAACCTTCTATATATAGCTAATGCAAGTAAAACCCAATCAAAGATTGGTAATACTACTTTTTTCAAAAGGAACTAGTATGGGTTCTACACAAAGGATAAAATTAAGGAAGGGAAAGGAGAGAAGGCAAATAAACATGTGCACACACACTGCTAGAAAGTATGACCATATATACATTGAAAATTGGGCCAAATGTGTCACCATTAATTTAAAAGGAAATTAAGTGATTACGTTTTCATACCACAACTCAACACAGGAAAATCAAGCAGGGGGTAAAGCATGATCTTGCTTTAATGAGAAATGGGGTGGTACCACAAAATAAAACCATCAGAGAAATGAAGAAGCCATCCAGACCTGAACCATTAAAAAGGTGAATAGACGGTCCTAAAAATATTAAATAGCTTCAGAGTGGGGAACATAAAATGGAAATCTGCAGAAAATTAAAAGGCATTAAAGAGGAATAGTAAGCATGGAAGACAAAGGAATTAAAATATATACCTAATTGGTAGTTCTGAAGAAGGAAACTGAAGATATATAATTCAAAAAAAAAAAAAATCAAAGATCGAAAACAAGAATGTGCTCCAGAAATAAAAGGAGACTTAAATCTAAAGGATAAGAGATCAGACTATGTTCTAGGAAAACATTATTCAGAAGAGTCAAACAAATAGATTTCATCGTGAAGTTAATGGATTTGTAGTCTAAACAAGGAGTCATTTGTTGTACAAGTGAACATATCAAGTGGCCTCTAAAAGAAAAATAAAGGTTTTCCGTAGAAACATTAAATGCTAAATGAGAGTAGGATAATATCTTTAAAAGTTTCAGAGAAATAAAGTTTGACCCCTAAAATCTGTAACCAGCCAAACTTCCATTTACATATAAATGCAGGAGACAGCCATTATTGAACACACCACAATTCCAGGACCACAGGTCCCATTCACATTTCATGTTAAATTATTAGATGATAAACTTCAGTAAACAACAGATAAATGGATTCAATGTTCTCTGCCTAGCCTTTTTGCTGTAGCTTCTCCATTCAAAAAAACAAAAACAAAACCCCCCATAACGCTTGGAATTAAAATTACAGAGATGGAAATGTGGAAATTACCCACTGGACTTCCATTATGGCCAATATTAGAAATAAGGTATTCTTAAAATATCCTCCTAGAACAATTCCCTACTTACGGGAAAATGACAAGGGCGCTTTTAAATGAATAATTATGCTTCTATAATTAAAGGAAATATTCAGGGACAAAAGTGAAGAGAGAGCTGGGAACAGAGTAGTAAGTCTGTGAAAAGCATTGCTTGCCCTAGGTGAATTTGACAGTAAAAAGAACCCAGAGCCTGAATTTTAAATAGCCATAGGGTAAGTTAGAAGTAAATCCCACCTTCAGTAAAGCTCACGCACTTGAAATGGTATACCCTCAGTGAAAAGCCAAATAGAGGGAAAGAAATATTTAAAGCATTTAAAGAAATGAAAGATGGCATAATGGATCAAAAAAGCACCAACTGTTGATGAGGCATATTATAAAAAGAATCAAATATAATTTAGATATGAAATTATAAACTCAATGGACATGTTATGGAGGAAATGAGACATACATGAGAAGAGAAGTAATGACTTGGAAGATAGAAATAGCAAACTACCCTAAATGTACTCAGCAAGACAAAAAAGGCAAACAAGAAAGAGGCGTGAAGAGACATGAGACAAGGATGAGCGAGTCCCACATATGCGTGCTGTAAGTGGAGTCGGGGAGAGAGGAAAATATTCGAAGAGATACAGCTCAGGGTGTTCTGGAACTGATGAAAGACAATTCTTTCATCAGTTATTCCTCAACAGGGTAAATTAAAAAAAAAAAAGAATAAAAAGATATCTAGACTATCTATAGAGAATTTTAGAGCACTGAAACTATGGTCAGAGAAGGCTGGAAAAAATAAATAGATGACCTTACCATTCATGCAAGGACCAACCAGAAGAAGCTTTGTCAACAGCAGCCATGGGAGCCAGAGAACAGTGAAAACTCTGCAGAGTGCTGAGAGAAGGAGAAAAATAATTAAAACTAATTCACATTCTTAACTGAAAATTAAGAGAGAATGGTACTCTGATGAACAAAAACCGAGAATGGGCCACCAGTGGTCTCACTATAGGAAGGTCAAAAGGTTTTAGTTCAGGAAGGAGAAGATCAGTCCACCCTAGAAGAAAGGCCTCATGGGTAAAAAAGAAAAGTGAGCAAGGGAGTTGGTAAACAGAGTGGGAAATCTAAATAAACATTGACTTTATGAGAAAATAGTACTGCTTAATTTAGTGTGTACCTGTGCTAAAAATGGGACAGAGCTAAACTGCTGGACAATAATAATACAGAAAGTGGGAAAGAGTGCATTGATATAAAGTGTTCTAACATCCTTGCATGGTTTCGTAAGTGGGGTACTGAAATATTGAGGTGCAAAGTGAAATATACATTATAAAACTTTGAAAGATAAAGACTGAATTTCAAGACACTAGAGAGAAAAACCGAATTAAAGAGAGGGTTAAAAATTACTTAGAAATTTCAGGGACAAAGTAAAAATGGAAAACAAGATGAGGAACTAATACCAAACTTATTATGAACCATAATATATGTCAACGTTGTACAAAGCTCACCTATTAAGAGAGATGTTGTCAGATTAAGTTGCTTTTTAAAAAGATCGAAAGCTACATGCTGGAAAATGACACTGGTGACTTAGTTTTTGAATCTTCCCAAATTCTCCCATATAAACAGATAAAAGAAACTCAGATAGCAAATCAGTAACCCATGGGTAATAACAACAAAATATGTAGATGATAAGCTATTCTCATGAATTAAAAATTGTGAGGGAGGAGAGTCAAACCGCAGACAAGTAGGATGGCCAGTAGTGAGATATAGTCCAGTAAACTTTCTGGACTTTAAAAGAAAAACTCTTGTGCTTCCAGGCAAAAAAAAGACTAAATCACTTACACAAAGGAAAGAATATCAGATGATTATCAGACTGCCAGCTACAAAGCCTGCATGGTATCAGGACTGTACAGGGAGCAGGAGAGAAAAGCAGTGAAGCATCATATGGACCTCAGGATCAAAAACAGCCAACAGGTACCCACTGGAAAGCTTGAAAATAAAAATGAGAATAGTTGCTGAATACTGGAATCAATTCTGCACTCTCCAATGGCGGATGAAAACAAAGGGTCAGCAGTAAAATGTAAAGCCTCTGGAGTAGTCTGGACCCTGTGAACTCCCAAAAGAAGCCAGCCCGAGCCCCCTCCCAGGAATAAATACTGAGATTAAAAATCAAAATCGAGCAGTGCAGAGACAATAGTGACAGGAAATTGAAGGCCCAGATAAAAGGATGTGAGAAAAATAGAGCTAGAGCATTCTCAGAAAGTAAACCACCATCGTTTCTAACATTAGAGCTCTGTGGAGTTAGAAATTGAGTTTTCAACTACATCCTCTTCTAAATGTTCAGGAAAACTAATTTCACCTAAAAGGATGCCAAATGATTGGAATCAAAGCACGTACAAAGTTGGTATCACGAAACAGAATAGCCTCCCTCTAGAGAATAAAAGCATGCCAGAGAAATGTGGTTCCAAGTCAAACAAGAACTATGATATAACTATTTCAGAGTGCTAAAGACATCAAGAAAATGATAGGAGATATGAAGGAAGAGTAAAAATCAGAATTAGAAGAACCCAGCGTGAACTCACAGGACTGAGGAAATAAATAGAAATTTAAGAAGATATATTTTAGAAATGAAAAATAAATAGGTAACTGAAGAGTAAATCAATACAACGGATCATGCCTGAAGAAAACCAGGTTAAAGGAAGGAACTTTTACAAAAGAAAGAGGTAAATGGAATAAAGAGAAAATGAAAAGTTTCAAAGACAGGCTAAGATCATTGTAGCTAAATAGAGTTCCCAAAGAAGAAACTCAAAGCCAGGAGACAAGCACCCAAAATGACAATTCAAGAAAATTTTACCTAAATAACAAAAACAGCAAAAAATTACATTTTGAAAGGGCACCCCACCTACTTGAGAAAACTGACTGGAATGGTCAACACAGAGTCATATTTTAGTAATTTGATTTTTACTTAAAAAAAGAAACAAAACAAGAAAAACCTTTGTGCTTCCAGGCAAAATGACTAAGTCATATATAAAGGAAAGAAAATTAGATTATTATCAGACTTTTTGACAGCAATGCTTTATGCCAGAAGAAAATGGAGCAATATATTTATGATATTTATGATACTCAAGAAAATGTGAGCCAAGCACTTCATACACAGCCAGACATAGTTTTAGCATAGAGACTATAGACAAATTGCTATCAACAGGCCAGAAATGAGAAAATGTTCTCCTGGGTTCTTTCTGAAGGATCTCATCAAGAATAAGCTTAAGTCAACCAACATGATTAGAGAGACATCAACAAAAGGGCTGATGGTGAACATTAAACAAATATTTTTATGGTAAAAGTATAATATTAAATGGCTGTGTGCTCTGTGTGCATTCAGTTACTAAGCAGGCAGAAATGTAAGAAGAGGATCTGTGGGAAAATTTTGCTGTTTCAGTAATTAAATTAATGGAGCTAGTGTTGGTATCTTTACTGTTACCATGAGACTGTCAAATAGACAAGAAGGAAAAAAGCACATGAATGATTATATGATATCTTAATTCTATTTTGCTTTTGTCTCCTTGAGAAGCAAGATTTCTGGAGAACAAAGGCAATACTGATGTAAGATGGAAGAAATAAATACCTTGTAGTCCTGACTTCGAATCAGAAATGTTACTGTGAATTTAAGAGAGGTTTAACTCAACTTTATATGAAACGGCCAGACTTGGTAATGCAGGAATGAACACTCCTGGATTGGGTTCGAAAGTAATAGAATGAACTGAGGGATAGGCCAGATAGATAGATAGTTGATAGATAAGTGATTGACAGATAATAAACAGAGATACAGAGATGTGTTGTTTTTACATGGGTTAGTATACATGTATGTATACTGTCTACAGAGAAGACCTAGAAGCAATGATAGATACCTCAGTAATGGTGAACTCCTCTAACACTCAGATCTTGGTTTCTAAATACCATACTCCCATAAAAGGAGCCAGGCCTCCTTAGACAAGTTGTTGATTTCAGAGCTGGAGCAGAGGAAGTACAAGATGAAACCAGACCAAGTCTGTAGATCCAATGACTCTGCGTTTTAACACATAAATTGCCCTGGAAAAAAGTAAGTGGAATGAAGGAGAACCTACAGATCAGAAGAGACTTAAGGCATTTCTTCTAAAAAAGCAGACAGACAAAATGGGGTGGGGGGGGGAACTAAAGCTGGTGTTTGGGGATGAACATTGGGAAAACAAAACTATAGACAAAATCAAAGCCAGTCGGATACTGGCTACTTTTCAGGAAAAGAAAGACAGTATGTAACTGGAGCAGGGCTTCTCAGGGTGGCTGGAAGATTTTATTTGTTGACCCAAGACTTGATGTCAAGGATATTTGCTTCATAAACATTTAATTTTGCTTTATATTTCTTTTCTTTATTTGTACTACATTTTACAGCAAAAATATTTATTCTGTTTGTTGGAATTGCATGTGCTTTAAGAGACACATGTCAAACATAAGGACACAGAGAGAATGGAAGTAAAAATGAGAAAATGAACACAGTTTTTTTAAAAAAATAAAATAAGATATTGTGGGGAAAAAAAAAAACTATCCAAAAGAGAGCCAGTGTAGCTATAGTAATAACAGACAAAATAGACCTTAAGGAAAAAAAAAATTAAGAAAAAAAAGAAACCTTTATAGGTAAAACTATTATAAACATTTTTTGTACATATTCTTGTGTAAACACGGTTCATACAGAAAATGTGAGTTTGAATGTCCATAATTCATATTTCATGAATGTTCATTACATTTTCATTTGAAACAACCTAAAACTGGATACAATGCAGGTGCCCTTCAGCAAGCAAATAGTTAAGCACAGTGTGGTACCCTGCCTACCCTGAAATACTACTCAGCAATAAAAGAGAATGAACTGTGGAGACAAAACCTGGGGGAACCCCAGAGAGTTGGGCTCAGTGGAAAAATTCAATCCCAAAGGTTACATACCTATGATTCCATTTATATAACATTCTCAAAATGATCAAGTTTCTGAAATGGTAAGCAGATTAGTGGCTGTCAGTATTAAGAAGAGGATGAGGGTAGGAGGGTAGTAGGTGTCACGGTAGAAGGGCAACATGAATGATCCTTGGGGTGACAAAAATATCCTATATTTGACAGTATCCTGGTTCTGATAGCGTATTACAGTTGTGTCAGATGTTAAAATAAAATAATGGGGGGCGGAAATGGATGAAGAGTATAAAAGGTCTTTCCATAACTATTTCTTACAACTGCATGTAAGTCTACAATTACCTCAAATTTAGAAAAAATTAATAGAAAGTACATTTAAAGCTGCAGATGAAAGCGTGTGACATTCAATGAAAGCAAGTTTATAGACTTTAATATTTATCTTCAAAAAGGCTGAAAATTAGCAAACTTACCTTTAAAATTAATAAGTAAAGAAAGAAACTGTGAAATAAATTCAAACAAAGTGAGAGAATAGAGATAAATAACACAAGAATAGAAATTAAAGAAATAGAGAAACATACCCTAAAGAAGATCAGCGAAGTCAAAAGGAAGAGGAAGAAGACACATGTGCAGAGTTAAAGGAAACAATTGTTTATCTACAAATGTGACAATTTAAATATAAGAGAATATTATGGATAACCTTATTCTGATCAAATTGAAAACTGAGATAAAATGGATAATTCCAGGTGAAGCAAAACACTAAAACTAACTCCAAAAGGAGTACCTGAACTGCATTAACCGGGTCCATTGAGGAGATCTAGATACAGAGAGCAAAACAGAGGGGCACCTGGCTGGCTCAGTCAGGGGAGCGTGTGACTCTTGACCTCAGGGTTTAAGTTCAGTCCCCATGTTGGGTATAGAAATTATTTAGATAAAACTTAAAGAAGAAGAAGAAGAGGAAAAAAAAAAAAACCAAAAAAAGCAAACAAACAAACAAAAAAACACAAAATGGCAGGAATAAATCCAGAACAAAAATACAAAACTCTTCTGGAAGAGACCAAAGTTTCCCAATTAGACTTTTTTTTTTTTTTTTTTTTTAATTGAGCTATATGCTGTTTGGAGGAGTCAGTTCAAAAGATTAGGTTGTGGAAAGGTTGAAGATAAATTAGTGGTGTAGGGTATCTTGGAAGCACACTAAGAAGAAAGCTCATATTACTAGAGATAAATATACCTAAATATACTGATATACTGACAAATATTCCATTCTTTTTGAAGATCGAACCCATTCTAAAACTGGGTATGCTGCTCTTAACCTGGCTTTAAAAATTCAAAGCACATGTTGTTGGACCTACAAGAAGAGTATGTCAGATGCACCATCATTGTGGACAATGTCAACATACCCTCCCTCAGTGAGTGATATTTTAATCAGATTGAAAGCATTGTTAGTATGGATATTCAGACAACAAAGTTACAGAGCACTCAATAATTGAAGATGACATGTTCTTTTCAAGCATTCGGAGGGATTTATTTAAAATGGCCGTGTATCAGGTGTGAATCAATTCTCAATACAGTATCACACAGACGGTGGTATTCAATTTGTAGACAGGGCAAAGAGGCAGAGCTGAAATAAAAGCATTTATTTGGGGTCTCAGAATTCCAATGCGCAGAGCATGGATTTGGGAAGCAACACAGATTGTGTTCCACTGGGAGACAAAGGTCAGGGGCTTTTAAGGCAAAAAGGGAATGCTTGTGTATGCTAGTTACAAAGAATTTTGACTGGTGTTGGTGACAGAAAACTACTCTTGCCTAACCATGATTGGCTGCTAAGGCTATCACTAAGCAAAAGTCTGTTACCTTAGCAAATGAGGGCATGCATAAAGCCCACCTCCTTAATGCCTCCCAGCCCCATCTTAAAACCCCTTGATATAATTAGCTCCATTTTATTTCAACTTTCACAGATTATAAAGTAATTAAAATCAATAAAAATAACTTTATAAAAATCTGCATGGGAGTTTAATTCCCTCCTAAATTATTCAGGGGTCAAAGAAGAAATCACAATAGAAATGGGAAAATATTTAGAATAGTACAATAATGAAAGTACTGTATATCAAAATGCATGAAATGCAGTTAGAGCAGTATTTGGGGAGAAATGCAGTTTATGTTAGCAAAGACCTCAAGGACTAAGCATCCCACTTCAAAGTTAGATTAAACAAAGAATATAGAAAGGAAATAATTAGAGTAAAGCAGATATTAATTAAATAGAGTAAAAATGTGCAATAGAAGAGATCAATAAAGTGAAAGTTCTTTAATAAAATCTGAAAACCTCTGCCAATATTAAGTGAGAAAAAAAAGACAGTGTAAATAAACCATTTTCCACAAGAAAAAGAAGACCATAACAAACATATCGGTGATATAATAAAAGATAACATAATTTTCCAGCAAATCTGCAAAGTTAGGTGAAATGAACACATTTTAGAAAAACATAAAAACTGACTAAGGAAAACATAGAAAATCTAAACAGTCCTGAAAATCTGAGGTTAACGAATTTGCTTGATAACCAGTAGCTAATATCCCCATAAAGAAAATATCAGGTTCAAATGGCTGGTAAGTTCTTCCAAACATCAGAGGAATGGGAGGTTCTAGTCTTACCTAAAGTCTTACAGAGAAGAGGAAGAGCAGAAACATTGCCTGATTGATTTTACACAGCAAATATAAACTTAATGCCAAAAGTGTAGATAAGATCAGCAGGTGAGAAGAAATTATAACTTAATTCTGTC
Organism: Mustela nivalis; assembly: GCF_964662115.1. Taxonomy (NCBI): domain Eukaryota; kingdom Metazoa; phylum Chordata; class Mammalia; order Carnivora; family Mustelidae; genus Mustela; species Mustela nivalis. Next base: position 127,592,527 of record NC_139027.1, on the reverse strand, counting down.
AGGAACATTCAGAAACCATAAGTTTTTGCAAAAAAAAAAAAAAAATAGAGCCAACCATATACAAAATAACATGATGACTTAAGGTGAATTCATTTTTCAGAATGGTAACTTATCATGTGGATAAAATATTTAAATTAATATGAGAACTTGCCATCTGTTTCTATAAATAAGAAATATCAAAATGTGAAGAACAGGTTGTATTCTGACTAGAGTCCTCATCTACTGTAAGTGAATCGTGAATTGCTAAAAACACTTTGGAAAAGCAAAATCACGTGGCAAGATCTAACAAAGCGGAAGATATGCATAAACCGGCAGCTCTACTCCTGGGAACAAATTAACAGAAACGGGAGCATACGTACACAAAAAGACTTACTCAAAACTGTTCTTGGCAGCCATATACCCAAACTGGAAGCTATTTAAATATCTACCAATGTTGGGATGCATAAATTGTAGTCTGTTTACAAAATGTAAATCTATACAGCAAAGAGAATGAATAAATTATAAGCACGTTCAACACAGATGTATCCCAAAAACATAATATTGAGCAAAAAAAAAAAAAAAAAAGAGAGAGACCTAAAAGAATACATTCTATATGTCTCTGAGAGTGTTAAAAAGATATAAAAGAGGTCAGCATAATCGTTACCTTTATATGGGGTGGTAGTCACTGGTTGGGGGCATTTCTCATGTCATGGTGAATTTTGAGTCTTAGAGTACTGGCTACTTGTATATGCTCTGGAAATTCATACAGCTGTACTCCTCTAACTTCTGTAGTTTTCTGTATAATACACTTCAATAAAGAGCTTATAAATATCAGTAGCAGGGGCGCTTGGCTGGCTCAGTCAGTTAAGCACCTGCTCTCGGCTCAGGTCATGATCCCAGGGGCCTGGGACCCAGCCCCACATCGGGCTCCCTGCTAGGCGGGAAGCCTGCTTCTCCCTCTCCTACTCCTCCTGCTTGTGTTCCTGCTCTCACGGTCTTTTTCTGTGTCAAATAAATAAATAAAATCTTGTTAAAAAATCAGTTGCAAAATACCTGCAAACAGAAAAGGTATTCAAAAAATGATAAATACAGTGAAAAAAATACTGTTGAGGATTGAACACTTGTATGCTCTATTTATGAAGCAAATTATAGCATTTTATTGGAAGTCATTAAATATGACCTAAATAAATAGGCGTGTTATTAGTTAAAAAGCCTCAGTGTGTTTAAGATGTTAGTTTTTCCCAAACTGATCTATAGATCTAATGGTGATTAAAATAAAAATCCTAATGCAACTAGATAAGTGGATTTTCTAATATATGCAGAAGAAAATTATGGAGGGTGTTGCTTTCCAAGTAACAAAGACATACTTTAAGTTATAGAAATGAAGAAAGTGTGATTTTGATACAGAGATTGATAAATGGAAAAGGATAAAAAGCCCATAAACAGGACCATACACATTATGGAACTGGTTTCTAAATTGTGAGTGAAACAGTCCAGTATATAGCAGTGGGATAATTGATTATCCACAGCGAAAAATTGATTTGGATACTGTCTCTCACCACACACAAAATCAATTTCTGATGAATTAAGGACTCAGATCAAAAGGAAACCGTCACATTTTAAGAAAAATGTAGAGAAAAATACTTTACAATGGTGGATTAGAGAGTAATTTCTTAAATGTTATGCAAATATACTAAAACCTTGAATCTTGTTCCTGAAGAAGCAGCCCAAATGAATTTAAAAGATGAGCCACATACCAGGAGAGAAAATATTTGCAACATACAAAGCCAATTACAAATAAGCATCTGGAAGGTATAATGGATCTGGGTGAATCAATATAATCAAGGCATTTACAAAGAAAAGAAAGAGTAAACAAAAAAAAAACTTTTTGTAAAATGTGAATTACCATGAAGAATTGAAAAACTGTTCAATTCTATTAACATCACACAAATATTAAAAGTACTATATGATATGATTACACAGCCTGCGTGTAAAGAAACATTTAAAAGTCAAGCATTGTCAGACATGGGCAAGGATATGGAACAAGAGAGTTGCTGATACGCTGCTGGAGGTGGATGTAAATTGGTAAACCACCTGACATACAGTTGGGCATTTTATTACCAAACTAAAGAGGGATATATCTTCCATCCTAGCAATTTTGGTCTGAACTGGCAGGCCTAGACATTCATAGATCGTAGATCAGACACAGTATTATTAGCAGATTTGTATGTAAAAACTAAGAAGTAGAAACAATCTTGCTGCCCATCTGTAGTAAAATGAATAAATTGTGATGTTTACACTCAATGGGATACTACACAGTAATGAAAATGAACAAGTAACTGCTTTAAATACCAAAATGGATGAATTGGAAACATTGGTGAGAGAAAAATGCCAATTACAGTGGAATATGCATTATTACCTTTACGATTTCATAAAGGTAAAAATAATCATTTCACTTATTTATGTGTATAAGCAGTTGAAGGATTAGCACATCAGTTGGAGAGAAGTATCAATTAGGGGAGGAAAACAAAGAAGACTTCAGAAGCATGGATTATGTTCTGTTTCTTAAACTTGGTAATGAGAGTGCTTTCTATTACTCTTCTTAAAAAATTTGTATAACACACGGGAAAAAAAAATTTGTGTGTACGATGGAAATTTAAAAGAAGTAATGATGATAAAAAAAAAAATACCTTCTCACAGCCCTCTCAGGTGAAAGAAGAAATCAATATTAAAATTAAAGAATACCCAGAAAATGACAATGAGAACATATCCAAAGTGATGAGATACGGGTAATGCAGTGCACTCATGGTCTTAATTTGTACTCTTTTGTATTATGTTTTTTTTTTTTTTAAGTCCAGTGTATACATTTTCAGGTTTAATGTATATGAATTAAGGAGCTAACTTAAGAAATTAGAGTTTTTCAACAAAATAAGACAAAGGAAGTAGAATAAAGAAAATAAAGTATCCAGAAATTAATAAAACAGAAAATATAAAGGTTTCTTCAAGAGCCTAAGGAGTAATTGGCACAGCAATTGATCTTGTACCTAGAAAACACTCAAGAATCAATGGAGGATACAAGAAAAACACAACAACAAGAAGAGAAATAACAAACCAGCGTAATTAAAGGAATGAGATCTGGGCGCCTGGGTGGCTCAGTGGGTTAAGCCGCTGCCTTCGGCTCAGGTCATGATCTCAGGGTCCTGGGATCGAGCCCCACATCGGGCTTTCTGCTCAGCAGGGAACCTGCTTCCTCCTCTCTCTCTGCCTGCCTCTCTGCCTACTTGTGATCTCTGTCTGTCAAATAAATAAATAAAATCTTTAAAAAAAAAAAAAAGAATGAGATCCAAGAATACTAACATACAGGAATGACCCAGAGGAAGCATTGCTAATGAAAAGAATCAAAATGCAGAATAATGTATACACTCAGCTTCCATTCATGTTAAAAGTTGAAATATGTGAAAGACGGTTTCTCAGTTATGTGTCATTAAATTAGACATGCACCATCGTATGACTCTGCAACCCAACTCTTAGGTATTTATCTGAGAGAAATGAAAAGTTATGTTGACACAAAAACGTGTCCTTGGATGCTTTCATCACCACATTTGGTACTTTGTAATTACCAAAAAACCAGTGGCATCAACAGATTAATGGATAAGTGAGATATGGTACACACTGAACAGTGGGGTAAAGCTGAAAGGCATCATGCTGAGCAAAGAAGACAGTCTCCCAGGGTTACATATCGTAGGATTCCATTTATGTGATATTCTGGAAAACTATGGTGATGAAGAGGAGACCAGTGGTTGCCCCTAACCAGAGGTGTTATGGATGGGGGTGGAGGATGGGTAGGCATGTTGAGACTTCTGTAGGGATTGTAAAAGGGAGTTTGGGGGCGGGGGGACGATGAAACTGTTTTGTGTCCTGATAGTGGTAGCAGATACATGAAATCTATCTTAAAATTCATGGATCTGTACCCGACCAAAATAAACATTTTTGTATGATAATTTAAAATAATTACATGTAGAAAACACATTTAGGTGTTTAAGTACAGAAAGTCTCTGAAAGGTTGCACCCCAAAATGCTAAGTGTAATCGCCTCCAGGGAGAGAAATAGGACAGATGGCGTAGCTCGGGAAGAGGGGAGGAATAGAGTCTTTTTCTCTTTGCCCTTTGTACCTTCTGAATTTTGTATTATGCTCATGCATAATACTCAAACTTTGGATGGTAATGTACACACTGTAGAAATTAAATTTTGTTCTAAGTGGAAGACTAGAGGTTACTATGAAAAATGGAGCTGCTTTACTCTCACTGGTAGGACCTTGTTCAAGATCGAGAAAATAAGGGGCAGACCTGCAAAGGTACAAGGTAGACAGAAATACACGTCTCTCAGATGCTGATCTCTAAAAATAGGCTCTTTACCTGCTTCTGGCCATTTGTCACCAAAATCATAGCCATGCTTTTCAAGTTGGGAGTATCCCATTGTGATCTCCAAATACATTTTTGTGGTCCACAGTTTAGGGACAAAACTGGAATAACTGTTTCAGATTCTCAGTGGAGAACTAATACATTTCACTCTTCAGTTTAGAGACCATAATTATGACAACAAAACGATAAACAATGAGCTCCCCCTATACAAAGAAATTGGTGAAAACCTTCAGTCATCTCCGAATAAGACAAAAAGTCTCTGTCCTGGTACCATTCAAATTTCTCTTGCCCTTGAGTGTTCATGTTTGGCTTCCTCTAGACTTCTCACCATTCTTGCCTCATGCTGGTCTCTGCTAGGATTCTGCCATATTGAGACCTTTCTTGTTATTTGCGGAACAGGCAAGGCCTTTATTAATCCTTTTGCTCAAGAATTATTTTAAATGCTGAATTTTTATCAGCGCTCTAGCTGAGGAATGGGGCTTTCCTTCTGCAAAGGAGCAATTCATTTTGCAAAATGAATAGAATAAAATGGCTTCCCCGCTTTGCTTCTAAGACCCACAGCTCTGTTACTTGCATTCTGAGGGATTCGTATTTGTTCTGTTCCTGGCTGCCCCTAGATTCTGTCCCTTTGTCTTGATTTCTTGGCCCAAGGAGATAATGGGAAAGGTTGTTGTACCTCATCTTTTTGGGCTGGAAAAATACCTTCCTTTTTGTGGAACTATGCTGCTCTGTGCTCAACATAGCACTTCTTGCATAACCAGTAAACACCTTCCCTCCTACTGTGTGTGTCTCTTTGCTCTAAGCTCCTTTTTTGTTTTGTTTTTTTTTTTTGTCTTGTTTTGTTTTGTTGTTAACACTTTATAGGGTGTGAATTCATGCGTGTGGAAGGTAAAATTGCAGGTGAATTTTAACCCAGCCAGGAATGTGGTTTTTTTTTTTTTTTTAATAAAAAACAGTCCAAATTATTCAAGAAGAAAGTAGGCTACAAACTACAATTTCTAAGGAAAGAAGGGCCCTAGGCTGGGGTCCTACAAGCCACATGGGGGGTGGGTGTTGGAAACGAAGTCGTCCTGCACTTACTCAGGGTAATGGCGTTCTATGACATTCCGTGTGCCTTTAAGGTCCTTGCCTCTTGTACATGATAAATTCTAACTAGAAACAGACAACCTCTCTCCTTGCTTCGGCTCTGTGCCCAGCACAAGACGTGTGTGTTTCACATTTTGAAATTCTTTTTTTTTAGGGCAACCCCATTTTATAAATTATATGGCTCAGAAAATGGGGTAACATGTCCTGCTGCAGTTGGAGGGCTCCAGGACAACTGTGCCAGGATTAAAACTACCAGCACCCTCCCCCCACAGAAGAAGGGGGAGTTGAAAGCCAGAGTGGGAACAGTACTGGTTGTCCTTGGAGAGCCAATCCTAAATGCATGCTCAACACCTGTTTGCTAAATGAATGAGAACTGATAATGTTTTCCCATCCCTTCAGTTAATAAAATGGCAGAAGAACATCATTGTATAGACAAAGGAACTGTGTTGCCCAGTGGTTCACCTATAACAATAAAATTTGAATCAAATTATTTTTAAAAAATATTCTAGACTCTTGGGCAGATGGAGATACAATGAGTATAAATAAAGGTCACTTCCATTTCAGGCACTGAGAAACGAATCCACACCACCCCTTAGATTGCAAGGCAGTTTGATTAGAAATGTAAATTAGGCAAAGGATGCTGGGATAACATGGGAGGGAAAGCAAGTTGAGCTTGTAGTAGCAAAGCGTCCGGTCCACCTGCTGGGTCTGTTAAGTAAAAAATGGACCTGTAGGAACAATAACAGCAGCAATAACAGCTCTCTTGTTTAGAGCATGGACCCTGGAGGCAACTGTCTAGCTTCTGATTCCAGCTCTGCCACTTCCAAGCTGTGGGACCATGGGCAGGTTGCTTAACCTCTCTGTCCCTTAGTTGCCTCGTAGTCAGAGTACCTATGTTGGTAAGATAGATGGAGGAATAAATGTGGTAACATTTTAAATCACTTAGAATACTTCCCAGTGCATAGTAAAGGTGCTTTAAGTGTTTGCTAATGAAACTTCTTTTCAAACATCTTTCAAACATCTTTTCAAACATCTTCTTTTCAAACATCTTTTCAAACATCTTCACAGAGACTTTATGAGGAATAATCATGTGCCATTTTACAGATTTGGAAATTCAGCACAGAGGGGTCATCTGTCCAACCCGTCTCCCCCCAATGCTGGGATTTCAACCCGTTAGGCTTGGCACCAAAGCCAGGTGCCACCCCCATCCCCAGCTTTGCCTACATGGAACTTACATTAGAATCCATACCTCGAAGACCCTTCCCTTCACTAAGCAGCCACTACTAAAACAAAAGCAAGCAAAAATGGTATTTTGCGTGTTCTGCCTTACCCTTGATTTCTTTTGACATACCTAAAAGCCAAAATTAAAAAGGAAACAGAAAGATAATCTCACACACACACACACACACACACACACACACAAGGGTAATTACTGATTTTATTAAAAACATCTATCACAGAAGCACATAACCATTGTTATTTTGGGCCTGGGAATGCAATGCACACTATTAAACCACTTGATGATTAAAGATAAAAGTATGATTAAATATGTTAATGAAAATGCCAGACTCTATCAAGATGCACACCCTGCATTGGCCTTGGAGAGAGGTTGGGCTACCTTTGTGACTCCCTTTGTGGACTTCTTCATCTGGGCTTTTTAGAGGGTTAGCTATTTTGTGCTTTAAAAAAAAAAAAAAAAGTCCCCTGGGTAATGAAATTCTATGTGATCCCTAGGGCCTGGCTGGGTACCTTGGCCTCCTGCCCTCTGGCTGCTGTAACAGCTCATTTTCATCCTCTTCTTAGTGGAATTGGAAACTGGGCCCCTGGCATTCTCCAACCAATTTCTTCTATTTTCAGGTCTGGAGGGAAGAGGACAAAATGCAGCCAGTAGGGAACTAATATATGTCAAGGCTCAGCTAGTGGCCAGGATTATAGGAAGGCCTGGGCACTTCTTGTATTGAGACAGTTTAATTTAGCTTATCTTCATCCTTATCACTATCTTGTTTTAACAGAGAAGACCAGAGCTCAGGGATGTGGAATAGTTTGGTACGATAATCATTAGTGAGCCTCTCAAATATTTTTTGTTCTCCTTCTGGTTATATGAGATGATTTCTCTGCCATCTTTGGTCAGGTGTACTCGTGTGAGTGTAAGTGACATGTATCTCATCTAGGACGAAGCTTAAAAGTCCAGGTTATGAATCACCATGGGTTCGTCCTCTGTCACCCACTTAATCATTTGGGGCCCCTGGATAATGAGGATGAGCAGAGCGCACTTCTAACCTGCCCATGGATGTATAGCGTGAGTGAGAATTAAATATTTTGTCGTTTTCAAGCCACTAAGATTTGGGGCTTGTTTTTACCACAGTATAACCTGGCCTGGACTAATTAATACACGTCCGTATATCAAGGTCCCACAGCTTGGATGAATCCAGGAGCTGGCATTTTAATACAGTCTGTTTTCCTGACGTGGCTCCTCCTGCTACACCAAACTCTTTGAATGCGACACAGCCCGACCTTAAGATCCAGGAAGACAGTGTCTTAATACTACCCTCACCATGTGAATGACAGGGAAGAGACACACATACAGGCCCTGGTCAGAGGCTTTCCATGGGCCCACTGAGGATCCCAGCAACAGAGGATACAGAACCTCAATGTCAGATTAAAATGTATCAGCTCATTTTGAAACCTTACACTAAAATCACATAATTTCAGCTTTTTACATATATATTGGCAGTGATACTGTTTAAGATTTGAAATCCATGGCCTTTAGGGAACCTGATGTAAAAAAAGATCCTCATTTTTTCCCTCAAGTCAGGGATTTCCTAAGACACTGTGAGATTTAAAAAAAAAAAAAAGAAGGAAGGAAGGAAGGAAGACAGATAGATACTGTGTGATATTGTTCACTACCCTGTGTATTAAAAAATTCCAGAAATATCTGGAACTGAGTGGCAATAATCTGGGTCCTGGACAAAGACTGTAGGAAGGAAGAGAAGGTAGGAGGAAAGGACTCTGAGAATAGATTCAACTGAAGGCCTCAGTGTCTCCAGGAGGAATTAGGTCAATAAAGAAAGCATAAGAAGGGCGCCTGGGTGGCTCAGTGGGTTAAGCCTCAGCCTTCAGCTCAGGTCATGATCTCAGGGTCCTGGGATCAAGTCCCACATCGTGCTCTCTGCTTGGCAGGAAGCCTCTTCTCTCTCTGCCTGCCTCTTTGTCTACTTGTGATCTCTGTCAAATAAGTAAAATCTTAAAAAAGAAGAAAAGCACAAGAAAAGAGCTGGGATTGTATGAGTGATGAGTCTGTAGGTCCGTCTGCTCACAGAATACTATGGATGGGCTGTCAGGCTTCCAGATCTGTTTCACAAATCAGTGGCCTTTTTTTTTTTAATGACCTGCAAACATTATCGGTAAAATATTTCTGAGCACACTTTTCCCATACATACATACACTTACTGATCAATGCATACGTACCTTATAAGAGTAATGTACTATGTGCATTATATATACATTAATTATACATATATGTAATATATTTATAATATATATTGTGTATACATTAATTATATATTATTATATAATTGGTTATGTACGTTAAACATATACCAAAGGGGAAATGTTAAAGAGCTGAATAAATAAACAGAAATGGATGATCTAATACGGTCTTTCCATGCCCTCCAATGGATGGCAGAGCGTAGGTTAGGATATACATAACCGACTACTGAGTCAGTAGCTTTGTATCTTTCTGCCTAGAAGTGACTTTGTTGCTACCAGTTAAAGAACCCATGGGGAAGGAACTTAAGGAACCTTTCAGCTGCTTGTTTTGACTCAACCTTTCATTGAGCTGAATGTTTTACAAAGGACAGTGAACAAAGTAAAATAGTCTTTAATCAAATTCCAATGGAAAACACAGTCAAAGGGCAAATATAACTCACTTTTTTTTTTTCTCTTTCCAATGTCACAGAGGGTTGTGAGCCATCTGTGTCCCTTGGAGACCAAGCAGAAAGGTGGGCACATCTTGTTGATATGCAAAGAAGTGTTAATTTACACATTTAAAGCAGTAGCTCCTGTTGCTCATATCAATCCCACTCTCCACCTAGGACCCTAAAAATCTGTCACCTCAATAAATAACTAAAGAGTCCAATTTGTCACATAGCCATTTGAAATAATAAAGTCATGAACTCTATTAAGCATATTTTTGAAACTTGAGAATCCTTTGATAGAACAGTACACTTGGTGACTCAGCTGTTTGGCTGGATATAAAATAAGGAGAGAGAAAAGGAGGAATCAACTTCAATAGAAACTTGAAAGAGACTTCCTTGTTGGGAGGTAGTTGGCATTTGAATTCCATGAGATAGTATATTGTCAGTACTCCCTGCCCAGCTTCCAGAATGTAGGACATGTTGAATGGATGATATGTAAATGCATAAATTTCAGAGACATTTCTGCATAGTTTACCCCTGATGACCTGCAGAATCTAACAAAATATTTGGTGGTTCAAAGTCTAGACTTCTAATAAAACAGAATTAAAAACTCAATAATAAATTTAAAGTAAGGCAAAAAAGGAAGAAAACATAGTAAGAGCAAGATAACATACAATGTTAAAACTTTTAATAATGTTCTCAATAAATATAAATATAATGGACTATAAATGGACTATAAATAAATATAAATGGACTAAACTTTCTTGTTTAAACATAAAATTATTATATTTTATTAGAAAACAAAACCCAGGGGCACCTGGGTGGCTCAGTGGATTAAAGCCTCTGCCTTAGGTTGGGCTCAGGTCATGATCTCAGGGTCCTGGGATTGAGTCCGGGTTGGGGTTGTCTGCTCAGTGGGGAGCCTGCTTCCCATTATCTCTCTGCCTGCTTCTCTGCCTGCTTGTGATCTCTCTCTGTCAAATAAATAAATAAATTGTTATTTAAAAAAAAAGAAAACAAAACCCAAATTATACAATTTTCAAAGAGTTATACTTAAAACATAAGGATACAGAAAGACTGAAAGTCAGATATGGGGAAAATATAATCGAAAAACAATAATAGGAAAAAGCTGGTAAAACCATACTACGACAGAAAAAATATATTGAAAGTAAAATGATAAATTAATACATTATTAAAAGAGGATTTGATGTACTTCTCAATTTTAAAGATTTGCTTATTCTGAGAGTTCCAGTGACTCTAAATTTCTATGCACATGATAACGTGATCGCAAAATATGTAAAGTCAAATTTGACAAAACTGCAAAGAGAAAATTTCAGGTGTGTTAATGAGAGATCTTTACTATTCATCCAGTCATCATAAACAAATGTTTGCTGAACATGTTTTATTTCAAGATTCCTTCTGAGTTCTGGGGATGAATATATCTACATTCTTTCTCTTTAGGAAGTACACATTCTCCTGAATGGAAAAGATAATATATTTAATGTGTCAGCAGTTGATAAATATTAGAAGGAAACAATAAATGAGGGTAAGGTGACAGAATATGATGGAACGGGAGTTATTGGATAGATTGTGATGAAAGTAGAACTCTTTCATAAGGTAACCTGAATAAAGTTGGGGAAGAAAGGAAGGCACGTAGTTTGGGGTGGAAAATGAAGCATTTTAAGTAGGGGAAGCAACAAGTATAATGGCTCTGAGGAGGAGTTCTTGACCTGTTCTAAGGACAGCAAAGATGCTGGTGGGAGCAGAGTGCACGAAAGAGTTCCTGGAAATGACATCAGATATACCTCTTTGCATAACTTACAGACTAAGCAGGCAAGTAATAAAGAAATAAAATTTTTGCGTGACACCATAAGACTGATCTAATTGAAACATGAAAAATGTTCATCCAAAGATTAGAGAATATAGTTTTCTCAGGAATGTATAATACAGTTAAAAAATTGATAATAAAACAATAAAAACTCTGAGTTAGTATCAGACCAATTATATCATCTGATCACGATGGAATTAGGCTAATAGTGAAAAGTGAAAATAAAAGTTACACTTACAAAAATCTATACATTTCTACTTAGAATTAAAAGATAATGAAAATAATACAAATAAAACTCAAAGGATTTGGCTAAACTCATACCTTTAGGGAAATTTATAGCTTTAAAGTGAATATAATAATAAAGAATAGTTTAATATTTAATGATTTAAGTATATACCTTAAAGTGGTAAGAAGAGAACAATATATTAAAATAATCTAATAGAATGTAAGAAATAATAAATATTCAGACAGACATTAAATAAAAATTAAAAACCTACATCAGAGTGTATCAACAAAGTCAAAACTTTCTTAACATATGTAAAAAATAAAACCAAAAAACAAACCAACCTCCATATTTTTTTCCCCTCAAGAAAAAATCTTGGTATAAACAAACAATATTAGGAATAAAAGAGGATATCTAAAAATACGGCTAATATTAAAATAAGAAAATGCTTATATGATTGGCAATATCAAACAGCCTGAATTACCAAGCACTGGTGACTACTTAAAACAATAGCAACTTCTTTAACACTCCTCATGAGAATGTAATTTGCCAGAACAACTTTGACAAACAATTTGCCTTTATCTATTCAATTAAAGATGTGCTTAACATAACACCCAGTAATTTCACTGAACAGTATATCGGCTGGACTAGAGAAATTCTCGTGCATGTATTCTCAGGAGATAAATATATGAACATTCAAAGCAGTCTTGCTCACAAGAGCTAAAACATGTGGCACCAACATAAATGTGTATGTCAGGAGAATTGATGAGTAAATTGTAGTTTCTATCCATTCGTGTAATTTTATCTTCTAGGACAGTAAAAACAAGTGAACCAACACAAAAATGACTTATCTAATATGGATGACTGTGAGACATGATGTTTGAGTGAAAAATATGAGGCAAAGAATGAGACATACTTATATTCTCCCTTTATGTATACTTCAAAAGCATGGAAAATGAAACAGTATCTGGTTTGGGGATATGTTTGTGTAGTATGTGTATACCTATACAAACTCAGAATAGTGGTCACCTCCTAGAGGGAATGGAACACAATAGATTTTAAATACACTGGTATTGTTCTCTTTCTTAATGTAGGTATTGCATACATAGGAGCAAATTTTATTATTCTCTACATACACATTTTAATTGTCTTTGTATATATGTAATAATTTTTATTAAAGTATTTACAATGAAAGAATATCATAAGTAACATTTTGTCAATAAGTGAAACTAAAACGGATCCTTGAAAAATAAAACCTCCAAGACTGACCCAAGATGAAATAGTACTAAAAAATACTCAGTTAGTAGTTGAATTCAATGAAACATTTAAGAGGAAAATATAGGTGTGTATTATTTTTAAAAATATATATGTTTTTGTAAACTCTCCCAGAGAGTGGAAACTAAAGGACTACTCCCTAATTTATTTCATAACGCCAGGATACCTTGACAACAAATCCACACTAGGAAAAAAAAAAAAATCAAAAGGAAATTGTAGTCTAATATCTACCTGTAACTGGGATTTCACTCAGTGAAGAATGTTAGTAAGTGGGTGTATAAATTGGTACAACCACTTTAAAAAATGGGAAGTATACAGAAGGGAACAGCAAACTTTCTATGTTAAGAACCAGGTAGTAAATATTCTAGATATTGCAGGTATACTATCTGTCACAACTATACAACACTGCATTGCCGTACAAAAACAGCCATAGATGGTACTTTTTTTTTTTTTTTTAATGTAGCTGTGGTCCAATAAAACTTTACAAAAGCAGGCAACAGGCCGAATTTGGCTTATGGGCTCTATGTTGCAGATCCTTGGTATGCATAGAAGTAAATGTATACTACCATGTGCTCCAGAAATTCCACTTCTAGGTATATTTCCAACAGAAGGACATATGTATGCTCACCAAAGGATGCGTAAAGGAATGCTCATAATAGCGCTAATCTTTTTTTTTAACTTTCGTTTTGATTCCAGTATAGTGAACATCAGTTTCAGGTGTACAATATAGTGATTCCAACAGTTACATGTATTAGTGAGTGCTTATCAAGATAAGGGCTTAATTAATCCCCTTCACCTACTTCACCCATCCCTTTTCCCCCCCTCCCCTCTGGTAACAATCAGTTTGTTCTCTGTAGTTAAGTCTGTTTCTGCTTTTCTCCTTTTTGTCCTTTGGTTTCTTAAATTCCACATATGAATGAAAACATAAGGCATTTGTCTTTCTCTGACTTGTTTCATTTACGATTATACTGTCTAGCTTCATACATGTCATTGTAAATGGCAAAATTTCATTTTCTATGACTGAGTAATCTTCCATTATATGGGTTTTTTTTTTTTTTTTACATCTTCTTTATCCATTCATTTATTGGCAGATGCCTTGGCTGCTTCCATAATTTGGCTACTGTAGATAAGACTGCTATAAACTTTGGGGTGTATGTATCCCTCTGAATTAGTGTTTTGCATTCTTTAGGTAAATACCCCATGCTGTGCTTACTGGATCATTGGGTAGTTCTATTTTTAACTTTTCGAGGAACTCCATCATGTTTTCCACAGTAGCTGCACCAGTTTGCATTCCCACCATCATTAAAAGAGGGTTCCTTCTCCACATCCTCACCAACATATGTTGTTTCTTGAGTTTTTATTTTGGTTTTCTGACAGGTGTGAGGTGATAACTCAATATAGTTTTGATTCGCATTTCCCTGACGATGAGTGATGTTGAGTATCTTTTCATTTGTCTGTTGGCCATCTGGATGTCTTCTTAGGAAAAAGATGTCTTCTTTGATTCCTGCCCATTTTTATTGGATTATTTGGGGGGGGGTTATTGAGTTGTATCAGTTCATTATGTATTTTGGATACTAACCCTTTATCAGATGTGTCATTTGCAAATATCTTCTCCCATTCTGTCTGTTGCCTTTAGTTTCATTGTTCCCTTTGATGTGCAGAAGCTTTTTATTTTGATGTAGTCCCCGTAGTTTCTTCTTGTTTTTGTTTCCCCTGTTTCAAGAGACATATCTAGAAAAATGTTGTTATGGCCAATGTCAGTGTTCTCGTCTAGAATTTTTGTGGTTTCAGGTCTCACATTTAGGTCTTTAATCCACTTTGAGTTTATTTTTGTGTGTGGTATAATAAAATGGTCCAGTTTCGTTCTTTTGCATGTCGAGTTTTCCTAACACCATTTATTGAAGAGTCAGTCTTTTTTCCATTGCATACTCTCTTTGGATCTTTGTTGAAGATTAACCAACTGCATAATTGTGGATTTTTATCTGGGTTTTCTCTTCTGTTTCATTCATCTATGTGTCTATTTTTGTGCTAGTACCATACTGTTTTAATTACTATAGCTTTGTAATATAACTCAAATTCAAAATTGTGATGCCTCCAGCGTTGCTTTTTGTTCAGGATTGCTTTGACTATTTGGGGTTTTCTGTGGTTCCATGCTAATTTTAGTATTGTTCTAGTTCTGTGAAAACTGCTGTTATTTTGATAGGGAATGCATTAAATCTTTAGATTGTTTTGAGTAGTATGGATTTTCTATTTGTTTCTGTCATTTTCAGTTTCTTTCATCAGTGTTTTATAGTTTACAGAGTACAGGTCTTTCACTGCCTTGGTACTTAATTATTTTTGGTGTAATTATAAATGGGGTGATTTTCTTCTTCTTTTTTTTTTTTTTTTGCTGCTTCATTAATGTATAGACATACAATGGATTTCTGTGCATTGATTTAGTATCCTACAACCTTAGTGAATTCATTTATCAGTTCTAGTAGTTTTTAGGTGGAGTCTTTAGCCTTTTCTATATACAGTATTGTGTCATCTGCAAATAATGAAAGTCCTACTTATTCTTTACCAGTTTGACTGCCCTTTATTCCTTTTTCTTGTCTGATTGCTGTGGCTGGGATTTTCAATACTGTGTTGAATAAAAGTGGTGAGAGTGAGTATCCTTATCTTGTTCCTGACCTTAGAGGAAAAACTCTGTTTTTCACCCTTGAGTATGATATTAGCATAACAGCACTATCTTAATAGCTAACTACTTGGAAAAAACACCATGTCTTTCAGTAACAGAGTGAATAAATTGTGGGATGGTCCTACAATGCATTGAGGATAAGTGAAATAATGTTACATGTTGATATGATGGTAAAGTATCCCAAATGTAATTATGAACAAAATAGACACACAAGTAGATATTTATGATTCCGTTTATATAAAAGTTCAAAACCAAACAAAACTAATATATTACCAGCTAGGGTATTGAATATCCTTGGTGGGGGAGGGGGAGTAAGTGGTTGTGAAAGAGCATAGCCGGGCTTCTGAATTGCTTGCAGTATTTCATTTGTCAGTGTTGATGCTGATTACATGAAACATTTGTTTGGTGGAAATTTACCAAGATGCTTATTTTTTATTTATGGTAGTTTTCTGCATGTTTACGTCAGTTATAAAAGTTTAAATTTAAAAAGTTAAAAGAGTAAATAGATGAAATCAAAGTTGGGTTCATTAAGAAAATGTAAGGACTAACATTGGAAAATATGTTAATGCAATTACCACATTAATCAATCCAAATAGAAGACTCAAAGCTGAATAGATGCATTAAATCATTTGCTGGAATTAAAAACCCATTGATAGTAAACTGAAAAAAATCTCATAAATCTGGGAATAGAAGTTAACTTTCTTAATCTGGTAAAGGGCATCTTCAAAAGTCAGATGCCAAGCATTAGAATAAAGGATGAAATTTGGGGCATCTGGGTGGTTCAGTCAGTTAAGCTTGCTTCTCCCTCTCCCTCTGTCCTCCCCCCACCCCTTCTCGTGCTTGCTTTCTCTTGCACTCTCTCTCACAAATAAATAGATAAAATCTTTAAAAAAGAATAAATGATGAAATATGTAAATGGTACTTTTATTACCAGGAAAAACTGAGGAAAGAATATACCAATGCTACTTTTTTTTTTCCTTTAAAGATTTTATTTATTTATTTAACAGAGAATGATCACAAGACAGGCAGGCAGAGAGAGAGGAAGAAGCAGGCTCCCTGCAGAGCAGAGAGTCCGATGGTGGACTCGATCCCAGGACCCTGAGATCATGACCTGAGCTGAAGGCAAAGGCTTAACCCACTGAGCCACCCAGGTGCCCTGAAATTCTTTTTAGAGCTAAGCTTTTTCTTCCTTACTGGAGTGCTGTGACTCTGAAGGCAGCGCTGAAAGAGGCTCTGCACATATTTCTTAGAAAAACTATTTGTAAATGGTCTGTGTGTCTCCTGTTAGCTGCCAGAGAATTGTTTGTTTGTTTGTTTGTTTCTCTCCCTTCTCCTTTTTGATTCTTTGAACATAAGGGGTAGGATGCCACATGCAAGGACCTGTGGAATAAGGAGGGAAGGTGTAGGTGCAGTCCTTCCACTTGCCTGCTTCTTTCAGGAGCTGAGCAGATGCCCTGGAATAGGAAATGTGAGTGCGCAGGTGCAGAAGGCACTGTCTGATGAGCAGGCAAAGAGAGGCAGTAGGTCTCAGTTCCCAGTAAGAGTGCTGGACCTGCTACAAATGTACCCAATGACATAGGACAATTGGAACAAAGAAAATAGGGCATGGAGAACTTGGCATTTTTGTCCTGGATTATTTTTTGCTCTTGAGTTTGGATGGATCATCTCTGGATCTCATTGTCCTCAACTATGAGAGAGAAACTTGGACCTTTGATTTTAAGTTCTTTCTTGCTCTGACATTTTATGAACCTAACACTCAGGGACCTCAGACTCCAGTGGGAAAGATGGGAAACGCACAGAAGTATTTAGAGTTGCTAAGATAACAAAGCCTGGTATCCAGTGAGAGGTACAGACAATCTTGGGAGATCAGAAGAGGAACACCCACTTATGTCTGAGGAAACGGGAGGTTTGTAGGAAGTGATGATGCTACATTTAACCTATTTTTCTTCTGTTTTCTTTTTTTCTAATTAGAGAAGTAATTTTTGCTCGTTATAGGAAATTTAGAAATCACAGAAGATTGGAGGCAGAGAAAAACATTTATTCTACATACCCACCCTGCCAGCCAGCCATCCAGCCATCCAATTATTTGACTACCTATTATGTGCCAAGTGTTGTTCTAGGCACTGGAGAAATAGAAAAACAAATATGCAAAGGTTTTTTTTTTTTTTTTTTTTTTTCATGTACAATCCATTTTTCAGGCTAGGGTAGGGGATATCAGGAAAGTAAATAATTCTATAAATTCCATAATGAATGAGATAATTTCTGCAAGTGCCAAGTGCAAGAAAATGAAGAGGATAGATATGGTAGTTAGGGAATGGGTAGGGTTTTTTTTTTTTTTTTTTTTTAAGATTTTATTTATTTGTCCGAGAGAGAGAGAAGGAGAGAGAGCAAGCACAGGCAGACAGAATGGCAGGCAGAGGCAGAGAGAGAAGCAGGCTCTCTGCTGAGCAAGGAGCCCGATGTGGGACTCGATCCCAGGATGCTGGGATCATGACCTGAGCCAAAGGCAGCTGCTTAACCAACTGAGCCACCCAGGCATCCTGGGAGTGGGTAGTATTTTTGATTGCAGTCGTGGAGGACCTTTTTGATGAGACATCACTCGTAAGCCCACCACTTACAGTTAGCCAGTAATTCCTATGGGTTTCCTTTCTCTGTGTATTTCCTTTCATGGGTGCTTGCTCACCCACCATCCGCCCAGCCCCTGCCTTATGATAAGATGCTTCTCCCCAGCCCCAACTTCATGACTCGTTATAACTAGGACCTCCCCATGCATTGTCATAACGTTTGCAATGAGAAAACTTGTTTCCCTAATTTTGAAAGAGATCAATAAAAACAAATTAAAGCAGGGGATTAGAGGTGCCTTTTTGCCACATTATTTTTCTGAGAACAAAAGATGTAGTGATCTCATCATTATTTCTCCAGAGGTCTCTAACCATAATATAAAGCCATTTAGTGCAGCTTAACATGGTAATAACTCTCTGCTTTTCTCTCATTACTCCGGGGGACTGTGGGGAGGGAGAAAAAAACAGGTAGATAAAAGGGTGGGGATGAATGGGAAAAGCCTACATCTCCTCATTTAAAGGATACTATAAATTGTATCTAGATTGGCAGTTATCTTAGAGTGGGACTTCTCTGGAAGGAAGCTGGATAGAATCAGTGATGTAAGGGGTGTGTGTGGCTCTCTGGGAAGTGGGTAATTAAGACGGAGTGGTGAAGAGGAAGAAAGGAACTAACAGGAAAGGCACTTGGACAGGGGTAAGGTGTTGCATCTAGGAGTGTTCGTAACCTGGGACAATCACAAAAGGCTGCTCTGCTTCAGAGTCCAAGGAATGAAAGAGAGAAATCCATCTGGTAAGAAAGGTAGAGGACTCTCTTCAGGAGTCCCCAGGGTCAGCCACAGGAATGTGAATTGGAGAGATGTGTTCAGGAACTGTCTAACTTCCTCCCTCTCAAGGCTCTTGTGGGCTCCGTGAAACGTTGTATATAAAACCTCTAGCTCAGTGTGGAAGACCAAGGTCTAGCATTGGGATTAGACACAAAGGCCCTGGAGTCATCACCACCCATCTCATATCCTAGCTGGGAACCCTCTCTGAGCACCTGTTTCCACAACTGTAACATTAGGATTATAGTACTCTACAGGGTAGTTGTGAGGATGATGACATGGTGCAGATACTGTGGTTAGCACAGAACCTAGAACTTATGTGACTAGAGCTCATTAAATGCTAACTTAAATAATGATTATAATGGAGAATTTCTTAAACCAAAAATGAACCCTAAAAATTCTCCTAACCTCTTCCTTTTGCAAATGAACACCCCAAGTCCTAAAGGAGAGTCACTAAAAGCATAGACTTAACAGACACATCTGCATTTACATGTCAGCTCTGCCTCGTGCTGGATGCATGATATGGTCATTGCTGCTAGGCTCTTGGTGTTCTCATCTGTACAATGGGACATTTGAGACTGGCAACTGTGAGAAGTAAATGCAGTCTAAGCAAAGTGCTTAATCAGGTGCCCAGCACACAGAATTTAAAATTTTACATGAAATGGATACGCAGTCACAAATTATGGTTGTTGTGATGGCTATGACCATCATTCTAGATGGATACAACTTAATGACCAGATTAGGAGATCAATCTATTTAAACAGAGTATCCAGTAGACAAAAATAGAGATGTCATAGATCTGAAAAATATAATTCACAAAGTCAAGCTTATGAATATATTGGCAAATTAATATTAAATAATTTTAATACAGAGAACCCTACACCCAAAGAGAGAAAATGCATGTTTTGAACGTGTACAAAATAATCACAAAATAGAATGTGTTAGGCCATAAGAGAAACCCAATTAAATTCTAAAGAATCCATATTACATAGACGATGTTCCGCAACTGTTCTACAATAAAATCAGACATTAATAACTAAGGGACAGCTTTAAAAAAATCACAGGATTTTGACAACTAAATAACGTATTACTAAATAACATGGGTTAAAAAGGAAATCACAAAGACTCATGGAGTGAATAAGAATGAAAGCAGAGCCTGTGTCTATTGTAGAACAGAGCTAAAACAATACTTACAGGAAAATCTGGAGCTTTAAATCCATTTACGGGAAAACAAAAGTTGAAAACAAATGAGCTGGATATACAGATGGCAAAACACCCATGAAAAGATGTTCAGCATCATTAGCCATTAGGGAAATGCAAATGAAGACCAGAAGACATCACACCAGGCATCTATCTGAATGGCTGATAGAAACACTAGTGATGGCACCAAATGCGGAGGAGGATGTGGAGGATCCAGGTCCCTTGCAGGAGTGTGAAATGGTCTACCCCCTCTGGAAAATGGTTTGTCCATTTTTAAAAAGATTTTATTTATTTATTTGACAGAGAGAGAGAGATCACAAGTAGGCAGAGAGGGAGGTAGAGACTGAGGGAGAAGCAAGTTCCCCGCTGAGCTGAGAGCCCGATGCGGGGCTCGATCCCCAGGACTCTGAGATCATGACCGGAGCTGAAGGCAGCGGCTTAACCCACTGAGCCACCCAGGCACCCCTGTCTATTGGATTTTTAAGGAACTTGATAAACTTTCTTTAAACTGTATAGAGAAGAATAAAGATGGATAGTTAGCCATCAGCATCAAGGAGGGATTTATTAAAAAAAGAAAAAGAGGACTTGCCCTACCAGATTTAAATATTTTCTATATAAAGCCATAATTATAAAAGCAGTGTGATAACCGAAATGAGTGCCCCCTCTCCTTTCTCCCTCCCCCCATTCTTCTTCCTCCTCCTCCTCCTCCTTCTCTCTCTCTCTCTCGTCTCTGTCTCTCTCCCTCTTCATAGAGATGACCACAGGGTGACTTTGCTCCCTCAAGTTATCAGGGTCCCAGGCTAAAGAAGGCTTCATTACAATAAGTGCATCTAGAGTAGGACAAAGGGAGACAGAGACCAGTCTGACCTGAGCTTTAGAGCTACCCTAAAAGGGACCATCCCTGCTCGTGTATCACTTGAGCAAAGTCAGCCCCGACACACCTAACTTCAAAGGAACTGAGAAGCGTAACCTGACTACGCCTGGGATGCGAGAGAAGTTTGAGAAAAGATAATAGGTCGGTCATTTGGGAGAAGTTTTTTAAAATAACAAAACATCATTTAAAAATTTGGTTGATTTCATTGCATCAAAAATAAAGGCTTTTTATTTATCAAAGACCACCGTGAACAGAATTAAGAGCAAAAAAAAAAAAAATTGGAATATACAAAGAAGTCCTACAAATGAGTAGATAATTGAGCAAAAGCTATGAAAGGGAACCTTTTATAAAGGCTTTATAAAGATGAGAACTTTATAAAGTTTATAAAGATGAAAACTAAGGCTAATGGATATATGAAGATATTACCAAGCTCATTAGTCTTAGATAAGAGTACATTAAAACAGCAATGGGGGGCGGGCACCTGGGTGGCTCAGTGAGCCTCTGCCTTCGGCCCAGGTCATGATCCCAGGGTCCTGGGATGGAGCCCCGCATCGGGCTCTCTGTTCGACAGGGATCCTGCTTCCTCCTCTCTCTGTCTGCCTGCCTCTCTGCCTACTTGTGGTCTCTGTCAAATAAATAAATAAAATCTTAAAAAAAAAAAAACAGCAATGGGAAAAAGACTTTGTACCCATCGTATTGGCACAATTTTTTTTTTTTTTTTGCTCAGTGGTATTTTATTTTTAAATTTTATTTTTTCAGTGTTCCAAGATTCATTGTTTATGCACCATACCCAGTGCTCCATGCAATACATGCCCTCCTTAATACCCACCACCAGGCTCACCTAACCCCCCAACCTCTCCCCTTCAAAACCCTCAGTTTGTTTCTTAGAGTCCACAGTCTCATGGTTTGTCTCCCCCTCTAATTTCCCCCAATTCACTTTTCCTTTCCTTCTCCTAATGTCCTCTGTGTTATTCCTTATGCTCCACAAGTAAGTGAAACCATATGATAATTGACTCTCTCTGCTTGACTTATTTCACTCAGCATAATCTCCTCCAGTCCTGTCCATGTTGATACAAAAGTTGGGTCTTCATCTTTCTAATGGAGGCATAATACTCCATCGGGTATATGAACCATATCTTCTTTATCCATTCGTCTGTTGAAGGGCATCTGGGCTCTTTCCAGTTTGGCAACTATGGCCATTGCTATGAACAGTGGGGTACAGTTGGCCCTTCTTTTATCTACTTCTGTATCGTTGGGGTATATAGCCAGTAGTGCAATTGTAGGGTCATAGGGAAGCTCTATTTTTTAATTTCTTAAGGAATCTCCATACTGTTTTCCAAAGTGGTTGGCACAAGTTTTGTTGAAAAGCTGGATATTTCTTTTTGTTGTTTTTGTTTTAAAGATTTTATTTATTTATTTGACAGACAGAAATTACAAATAGGCAGAGAGGCAGGCAGAGAGAGAGGAGGAAGCAGGCTCCCTGCTGAGCAGAGAGCCCGATGTGGGGCTCGATCCCAGGACTCTGAGATCATGGCCTGAGCCGGAGGCAGAGGCTTTAACCCACTGAGCCACCCAGGTGCCCCCCGAAAAACTGGATATTTCTAAGGGGTGCCATGGATGTGAGTCCCCAGGGGACTTTACATACATACCATGGAAGTCAGTGTTCCTGGTTCTTAGGAGTATCCCCCAAGGAATTGTGCACACATCCAGAGGGGGATATGTGTGGGCTGTCTCCTAGAACACAGGCTCTGATTGGGGTGAACTGAAGACGAATGGTGTGCCCATCAGTGGGGGATAGATGGGTCAATTCTGGAGGACTAATGCAGCCCAGGGGATGGTTGGCAGGAAGGACACAGCCACCTGAGCGGACATCAATACCAGAGTACTGAGCGCTGAGGAGATAAAGGGGACATAACACATTCCAATGTCCATGATGAGTATACATGCATGCTATCACATCACACGCATTTTGTAAGAATTTCATTTGAGCAGAGGAACATCTGTGGAACAGAGGATGTGGGTCTGTGGAGAAGGGTAATGAGAGTAAGAGGTGTGGATAAAAAAAAAAATTAGCAGAACATTATTTGAGGGTTGAATTCATTTCTTATGGCTGCTTTAGCAAATTAACACATAATCAATTGCTTAAAACAACACAAATGTATTTTTCCAGGGGTGAGAAGTCTAAAATAAGTCTGCAGGCCTGAGGGAGAATCTGCTGTCTTGTTTTCTAATTTCTAGAGGCTGCCTGTATTCCTTGGCCTGTGAGCCCTTCCTCCATCTTCAAAGCCAGAAGGATGGCCCTCTCTCTTCTTCTCTCTCACCTTCCTTTCTCTCTCACTCAGACCCCTGTGAGCTCATGGAGCCCACATAGCAAATCCATCACTTAATTTCAAGGTCCTTAGTTGAATCACCTCTGCAGCTTTTTCTTTTGCCATGAAAAATAATGGATTCACAAGTCCCAGGTATTAGGACATGGACGTCTTTGGAGAGAGGGGCATTATTTTGCCTGCTGTAGGAGTTTGGGTGTGGGGCATAGGAGAGCAGGGTATGTGGAGGGTTGGGGTCTAAGCAGCTCGTGGGAAGTGAGGACAGCAGAGACTTACCTGACCCAGTATAGTGGGTGGATCAGAAGGTTCATATTGAGATCAAGAAAGATTTCCAATGATAGGGATGCTTTCCCCACGCCTGTCTATAAGACTTACTACCTTCTTTCCCAGGGACATAGCTCCTAACAGTCCGAAAGCAGGAAGGGCAGGCAGCTGCTATCCCTCCCCTTGGGGGACCAAGCCTATGCAAGGTAAGAAGTGTTGGCTGTCCCTGTTAATCAAAACAGAAATTCATACTGATCAGTGCTACTAGGCTATCATTCAGCCATATTCACTGCCCCCACCTCTGCTTTCCTGGGAGGAGTGACTGTTGTGATGTCAGGCTTCCCCGCATGCCTGGCTTTGACCAATATCGTATTAGTGGATGTGACATGAGGGAGGTCTTAGGAGCTCTTGCAAGGGTTGGCCTGGTTCTGATGCATCCATCATATCCTGAGCCACTGCTGCCCCTTCAGCCTGGGCCCGGCCACAAACACACAGGACGCACACCTGAACACAGCACACAGCCTGGAGTCAAGCCTGGCTGAGCCCAGCCTAGATCAGACAGGCAGATGCATGAGCTCACAGATAAATGCTGCGGCTCTGGAGAGCGATTTGTTACACAGCAATAGCCCACTAATACATGAGCACGGATAATTTTGTTCCAACCTCAGAAGACTCCTAGGTGGTAGTAGTTATGCTGAGCGCTCCACTTTACATATTCTAAAACCAGGCTTAGAAAGGGTAAAATTACTTATTCGAGGTCATGCATTTCGTAAACAAATTTTGTCAGTCAGGAGGGAGAACGTGGGAAGACGTCAGTTATGTGAGCAAAGCCCTTTGCAGATGGAGGAGAGATGCTCAGTGAGGAGGGCATTGTGCCCGGTGACCCTGGAGATGGGAGCTCCCATGTGTCAGGGGGCAGCCTTAGAAGGGTGAGTCCAAGTTGAATGTCAAGGGGAAGGAGAGTTTTTTTTTTTTTTTTTAAAGATTTTATTTATTTATTTGACAGACAGAGATCACAAGCAGGCAGAGAGAGGAGGAAGCAGGCTCCCTGCCAAGCAGAGAGCCCGTTGTGGGGCACAACCCCAGGACCTTGAGATCATGACCTGAGCTGAAGGAAGAGGCTTTAATCCACTGAGCCACCCAGGCGCCTGGGGAAGTACAGTTCTGATATGGAGGGTGATCACTTGCCATGTCTGTAAGAGCCCGTGGTTGGATTGGGTCCCCCAATGTCATGGCCAGGGGCCAACCAGGAAACCCCATTTTTGGCCATCACCCCTGCTGAGAGCACTGTGAGTGGGGTGTTTCACCGGTGAGTGAGGTAGGCAGGCAGGGGTAAAGAGGTCTTCTAGCTACGGTTCTGCTGTGCTCCCTCTTCTCCTGGGGTTCCCTTCCTGGTGGTTTTCCCAAAGGTAACTGGAGTAGACAGGTTTGCTCTGTCACCTGTCCTTTCTCGATGCCTACATGAGCCCCAAATGAGACCGGAGAGAGAAGGAGCCTCCTTCAACTGACAGTGGTTTTTGTTTGAAATTTTTGCTTCCATTTAATTCTCCTCTTGTACATTTCAAAGAATAAAGCTTTGGACATCATAAAAAAGCTTGGTAGGCATTTCTGGGCCTGCTGACACAGCAGGCCTCTTCAAGGCCCTGCCGCCCTGAGTAGTGTCTGTAGATTAAGGCTATTCCTTGGGAGATCAAGAATGTCCTGAGGTGGGGGGTTCTCAGCTGTGAGCAGCCTCGGCTTTTGTGAAAAGCCCCAGATCTGAATATAAAAAGCCAAACTCTCCAACTAAGAGAGAAGGCAGTAGTTCTGAGTTAGAGGGGCTAAGGGTCCAACAAGGAGATAAGGCTTGTGTTTATTTGTCTGACATATTCTAGAAATAATTTGATTGATACATAGGACTTGACCAGCATCACAGTGATGGCATATCGGCCACGGGGAAGACAGTTCCCTAATTCCACTGCCCGTTTTATTCACAGGCAGACTGTTTGCCAAGGAGAAGGGCAGCGTTCAGAATGCTTAAGGCCTCACCCAGGCTCAGTACTAGGTGGCTTCTAACCATCAGACATGTTTCAGGTTGTAGTCTCTCTCCGGCTTTTCCTTTTGAGTTTCCTGGGGTTCTTTTTGTTCTGCTATTTTTTCCTAAATAAATAGACAAGGTAGACTTGCCATGAATTCAGCGTAAACTGAACGGAAGGAAGCCCAGTGGGCCTCGTGGGCTCCTCTTCACCTCTCTCCCACCCCGAACCTCTTTTCCTTTCTGGAAACTGAAACCATGTAATTTAGAAATTGCTTCTCTCTTTCCAACCCCATTTCCTCTGCCAGCAAAGTAATTTTTAAACATTCCAAAGCTTTTATTTTCAGGCTGCAATCTTGTGCCCGTGTCCATTTAATTCTTCCTGGTGTCTGAGCCCCCGGACTGTCACCATGGTAGGAGGTGCGGCCCAACCCCCTGCTCACCAGTTTGGCACAAGATGCACTACTGGTTTGAGCCTCCCGTGAGACATACAGGCCAGCTAGGATGTCAGGGTGGTCAGGGGGTCCCCAACCAGAAGGGAACTCTTAGAGAAGAAGGATGAGGACACAGAATGTTCATGAAGTTCAGGCAATGGGGTCCTGCCTGGTTAGCAGATAAATCACACCGCTTATTTTAAGAGAGGATGGCTTGTAAGGAATTATCTGTCATGCTTCTCAAACCAGGATACCACAGTGAACTCACCAAGGTATCACATGAGGGCATTTTAGATTTTAATCTTAAAAGATCATGAAATACAAGTGTCCTCTGTCTAATACCATATAAATGACTAGGTAGAGGTGGTCCACAGTTTCAGCATTAGACTAAGGTATATTGTATCTTTGCACTCTATCTTTGCAAACCTGGCCTTCCAGTAGCTGGTATGATGAGAAACAAGTATCACACAAAAGTCCGCCTGGAGCAGGAAATAGGAGTGGCTTGTTCAGTGCTCAACAGATACATACGCCCCAGTAGCAAGTAACTGTGGCTATTACAGAGTGACATTACAGTATTTTGTTTTTTGTGTGTATTTGTTTGTGTGTATTTTGTTTTTTGTGTGTACTGTTTTCTCAAACCTTTATTATGTTGTAGGATATATTATTTATATCCAATTAAGTTGTTTGGACTAACTAATAAACGAAACTGTTAGGTGTTTCTTTGGTTAGGAACTCTGTGAAAAGTTACCCCAACAGCAAGGACAGTGTGACCCAAGCAAGTTTGGAAACCTTCTAATGAATGAGATATAAAGAATTGGCTGGGAAACCAACAAAGTACAAAGGAAAGGTGAAGGTATTACACCAGTGTAGCCACTATGGGAGGTGGGCACTGCCAGGGCTGGTGCATGGCCCTAGCTGATGGGTCCTTCTGGAGCCTAGGTTGTATCTGCCTCTTGGTTTCCCATCCACGCTCCAAGCTGCTTAGCTGTAGGGCTGAGAGCATAGGGCTGTCAGAGCAGCCCTCATCTGCCCGTTTTATATCCTGGCCAAGGTCATGGATCCCTTTAAAGCAGGAACATGAAGCAGCACAGTTAATCCAACTGTGGGTGAGATGGGTGTTTGAGAGCAAGTCTTCCCAGAGCAACTGAGAACCCAGGGGGTGAATGGAAGCTGGAAGAGAGGTAGGCATAGAGGGAGGAGGGAAGAGTGACAACCTTCAGGCACTGTATCAGCGCCTGTGTTGCCCTGGTGTTTCTGATGCCATATCTTGGTCTCTAACTCTCATTTTGTCGATTAGCATACTAAATGTCAGAAATTGGTTGTTGTAGTTGAAATCAGGGACCTGTTAACTAGCATAATAATGAGTATTATTAGTGGACTCGCATTAGTGAAATTGAAGGTATTCAAAATACGTGGACTGGCCAAAATGTTTTTAAAGCTCTTTCTGGACATATATAATGAAGAAGAACCCAGCCTTGAACTTACGGTGATTGATTCCCATAGAGCCCTGGTCACCCACTGGAGAAGGAGTATTCCTGGTTTCGTAATGCAGCTACAAGTGTAATTGATCTTGGCCCTGGAACAGAAGTAGAAAAGGGGCAGCCCTGGTGTTGACTACTGATTTTTGTAAATAAAGTTTTATTGAAACGGCCACACCCATTTGTACGCACGATAGTCTGTCTGCCTCGGCACCACGGTAACAGAGATGAACAGTCATAACAGAGAATGTCTGACCTGAGAAGCTTAGAATATTTACTACCCAACCCTCTTCCAAAAAAAAAAAAAAAAAGAAAGAAAGAAAGAAAGAAAGAAAGAAAGAAAGAAAAGAAAAAGAAAAAGAAAAACGTTTGCCAACTTCTGCAAGGACAGATTTCTGGGACTTCTTTGAACTTTACAGAATAGATGGTTTGACCTCTTCTGTGTCTGCTCGCTAATAGACATTTGTGTAATAAGTGGTCATCTATATAGCAGAGTTTGGCCTAAGACTTGCTTTTATTATAACCTAATAATGCAGTTGTGGGGGAGTCATTAACCTTCACTCACCTCAGATTTCTTTGGTGGCTTCCGGTGTCTATGGAAAAGAATGTGAGGGCTGTGCATGAGTCATGATTCAGTGGGCTCAGAGGAGTCTCCAGAGCTCGGCTGTGTCTTTCTGCCCTGTGCTGTCCAGAAGTCTGTCACTCCCCCTGCAAAAAGGTGCTCCAGACTTCATCGTTCCGTTCATCACAGTTGTTGTGTCTGCGTCTCCTAGAGCACGAGTCTCATGAAGGCAAGAACTCTTATTCACATGCACCCCTAATGCCTGTCCCATCTCAGAGGTTCAAGATGTGTTTGTAGAAATAAGGCATAGAGACAGCACTATCTGAAGGCACATTAATGGAAACTCTCGGCTCCTAACTACAGTTGGTTAAAAGCATGAACCCAACAACCCACGAGATCAAGACCCAGGCCAGTAACCTACAGGACTCCTATTTTATTTCAGTAGCTCCTCTGGCTGCCTCCCTTCTGAAGGTGGGAGCTGTATCTGAGGGAGCACAGCTGTGTCACATACCACCCAAGAGCTTGGTGGAGACTCCTTCGCTCCCCTTAGAGCCCTAAAAGGCAGGGGGTACCTCCCATGTTCCGCATAGGAAAGAAAAAAAATGCAGCACAGATGCTGATGGGACATGTAACTTGCTTTAGGTGCAGGTGTTCACAGAGCCAGTGTTGTTCTTACGACGCCGTGGCGTCTCCAGTGCTCGAGAGTAGTTTTTCATTACTTAATGAGCCAGTAAACACATACAGGAGTTACCTTCTTTATTTCACTGCTGCAAGAAGGTAGCAGTGAGGTCACCTTCTCACAAGGTAACATGTTCCAGCCCCGCAGGTCTCTGTATATCAGGATGAGTAGGACCCGGTGACCCTGGCTGGTGAGTGGACCAGCATTTCTCCAAAGAAGCCTCTGGATTCCTGTCCTTGCCTCCTTCTATAAGATGTCCGTAGTAATAGTCAACAAATTCTTGTCCACCAAGCATCTGAAATAAATTAAAGAAGGTAGTGGAAAGTAAGCACGAGAGTGGGTTTGGATGATGCTGGAAGGAAGATGGATTTTAATTTTGTTCCTTTTACCTTTTTCTCCCTTCGTGTATCATTTCCATGCAGAAATTGCAAATTAACGGTCACATCGAAATATCTGTCAACGTATTACTGCTCTTGCAGTATCAAATTATACTGGCAATAATGTTTCCAGCTGCCTAGGACTCCATTGCAATTTAATTTGAAAGGAACTAAAATTGCATCTCCAAATGGATAAAAAATTAATTTTACATACAAGCTATCCACCTCCACATTTTCAGCCCCGTGCCCCAAATTATTTCAATGTAGGTTCAACTTTGAACAGGACATATGTTACAGCCAACTCCGCATGCAAAGATGAATAAACAGAAAATTCATGATTTGGAAATCTGCTTGGCTGCTCTTTTTTTAATATGTTCTGCCTTGATTAAGGTCATTAGGAGATTCTACAGCTATTGCCTTTGACAGCAGGAATGGAAGCTGGGCCCGCATAGAACAAAAAAGCCACAAATTCTGACTTCACCACATAACTCCCCTTCACAATTGGAGTGTAAAGAGAGCCCTGATTCACCCCCTTCTTTTCTCCTGTGGCAGGGAAGAGCTTAATTCTGGTTTGGTCTCCGGCCATCACCTACTTTGTATATTTACTCTTTCCTCAATTTATGTATGAAGCAGCCATGTGTTGTCGTTATGAAAATGAAGAGATCTAAGGGCTCACAAGGGAGCAGGTGAATGTAAACAGAGCCTGTAAACGACTAAGCTGCAGTGTGATGTGGGGTACAGAGGAGTTGAGCTACTGGGCTCGAGAAAACATGATGGAGGCAGCCATTGCACCTGGGCAGGAAGGCTTTTGGAGAAAGTTACAAGGAAAGGGTGGCATGGGCACTGGGCCTGGAATCCGTTGACCAGGGATTTGCCAGTGGCATCTCAAGCAGCAGGTAGAACATGGGCAAGAAGATCAGGGAGGTATGGGAAGTTCCGGATGCGATGTTTGGCTTTCCAGGATTAGAGGCGTGAGCCGTGGGAAACAAGGAAGGGAGTTTGAACGTGGAAGGGTACAAGCTGCAGGTTGGGCTCAGGTATTAGGTTGAAAATGGCACTTCAGGAAGGACTAGTAAGTTAGTAAGATCGGACATGCAAAAGAGGTCAGGAGGACCAGCCTGCCTTTCAGAGGCAGCTTAGGAGTGAGGGGGCTTCTGAAGACATGAGTCAGTCAGTCACACACAGCCCCACATGCACTCCTGTCCCTAACCTGTGTAAGAACACACTAGGGTCTGGGGCCAGAACAATCAGAGCCTGGTGGCCTCCTTCCTTCTCCTTTCCTCTCACTCTGTCGTCCCCACCCCCTCCATAAAGGCCTCATGCACACCTGTGTGGGGACCTCATGTCCAAATTCTGCCCACTCCCCCGAAAATAGCCATTCTTTGCTTACCCCTTGGGCCTAGCAAGGCATACACATGGGCTATAGTTTGGGGAAGGGCAGACCAAGGCAAGAGGTTCACACAGGCCCTGGAAATGAGTTGGAGGTACTGGGGCAGGGAATTCCGGGGGTCATCAGGTACCTGGATGCTGGTCCAGATCAGGAAGCATGAGATGCAGAAGGATGCTTTAAAGGCCCACTGACTCCTGCTGCAGGAGAAGGGCTCCTTAATGCACGGGGCTCAGGACAGGGCTCCTGTTGCCAGGTCTAAGAGCAGAGAGAAACTTTACCCAGAGGCCAAGCCACCTGGATTTTCCATCAGAGGAATATTTTCCAGCTTTCCCCATTAGCCAAGCTGTACTGTCTTCCCACTGTTTGTCTTCTCATTGGCCTGGAGGCTGTTACTTAGGAAGGTCATGTGGGTGTGGCCTTCTCTGGTGGCTGAAACCACCCTAGGCTCCAAGCTTGGACATATTTTTCCTTGGGGGGGGTGTAAATCCAACAAACCAGTCTCCACTGCACACACAAGGCTTTCTCAGCAGTTTCCACCTTACTTGCATCCATCCCAGTGTAAACCCAGGCCTCTCTGTGCTACAGACAATTACCGGAGCAGAAGCTGAGTCTGGAGGCTGAGGTTTAGCAGGGAGAGGTTGGACTAAAAGCATGAATGCTGCCATCAAAGGTTTTGAAAACCAGTTTTCATAGTGCGGATTTCAGGACACTCTTTTAGCTTAAATGCAGAAACAAATATGTTCGCCATAAAGGCTCCATGACATCGTGACGGGGACAAAATTGGGACTGTGGAGTCAGGGGTCTGAGCTCAGTTCCCAAGAACAGGTCGCCATCTGTTCATTGTGGTTTAATAAACGCAACCCAGGCCCTCGACAGACCTTGCACCATGTGTTGGGGCTTGCTGGACAAACAGAATGTGGTCCCTGGCAGCCTGGGAGGAGTGACAGATAAATGAACAAGCAGTTCCTAGAAAGCATGACAAATGCTGAATGGGCCGGACACCTGTGCGGAGTGCGGTGGGAGCCCAGAGCTGGGGACTTGGCTGTGTGGCTCTGGGTCAGTCACGTCCCTTCATTGGCCTCAATTATTTCCCATCAGACAGTTGTGTTCATCATGCAGATGCTTAGCCCAGGGTTGCCGGGTCATCAGTAGCCACTGTCTTTCCCTTTCTGGAGTGGGAGTTCTCGAAATTTCCAAACACTTTAATCCACACCTGTCTAACCCACAGCTCTACCGGAGGTCTTGCCTTTTGCATGGGAACTGAGTCTTCTTTGATCTTCTTTAATTTTCATACTCTGGAAAGCCCCATAATTATGCCTCAAGGTTAACAGTAGCACATGGGACCATAGTTCCCAAATGCCTTCTGCTTCTGGTCCCTGTGTTCCCAAGTGGTATTTCAGTGGTCCAAGAGAGACATGTAGATTTCCGCTCTTTTTTAGAATCTACAGGAGGTCCAGACCCTTTTGTGTTATTTTGAGGACCTTGTTGAAGTTCTTACAGTCACATGGGGAACAGTCACACGGGGCTCCCGGCAACATTCTGCCCCCTATACCCCCCCATCTTCTCCTGTTCAATCCCAGCCAACATGTGGATTCATTTTTCTCTTCCTCTGAAGGCTGAGCGCAACTGATCCCAAGGCCTTAGGGAGGCAGCTTGTGCTCCAAATAAACTTCTTAAGGCTTTTCTCCAAAAAAGTTCATTTTATCTAAGAGGAATGCCCACTGTTAGACAGAGGCAATTTTCTCTCTCCCTTTACAGCTCATTTTATACTCATTAACAGCCCTCTGAGATTAGTGCAATAATTTCCACTTTATAGACAAGGAAATGGAGGCTCCGAGATGAAGTACCCTTGCCCAAGGTCACACAGCTAGTGAGCGCCAGAGTCTGGCTTCAAGCTGTGCTCCGCCACTGTTCCGTGTGGCCTATCTGAAGAGAGTGGCCTTGGCTTCAGAGGAAGCAAGGAATGTTCCTGGTGCTCTGACCTTCCACCCCTGGGAGGCGTCTCTACTGCCTGGTGGGCATTCACCATCCCTTCCCTTCTTGGAAAAGGCGCCTCTGCCTGCTCCCTCCTTGAAGAAGAGCAGAAAGGTGTTTGAGGACACAGATGCCCAGGTGAGCTGTGGGGAGAATTCTGGGGAAGCTGAGACCAGCAGTGGGAAGACAGGCCAGTGGTCAGCTGAGTACCAAGTGTGGCTGAGTTCCGCATTGCCCTCTCCAGCAGGCCCCTGGTTCCCGAGGGTCAGGCCTTTCTGCCTTCAGTTTTCTGCCTCCTCCCAGCATCCTGCCCAGGTGGCTTCCGGTCCGTGCTGACTTGGTCTCCGTGCCCTGCGGATCACGGTGCATCATAAACACAGGGGCCCTGGCCCCTCACAGACTTCAGATCTCAGCCGTGCGCTCACTGGGTGGCACAGCCCACAGAGTTCCGCTTTCCTCCGCGATGAGACTAGTGATGCTTTCCTCCCGGACGGTGGTGAGGTCTGCAAAACGGGACGGGGCATCTGGCCCTTGGCTTGATATACTCCCTGGGGCCCATCCAATGCGTGTCTCTGGGCTGCACGTGGGCTCCTGGGATGAGCAGACAGCACCTCTGCTCTCACACCTGGGGCTTACATTCTAGCAGGCAGGGCCAACTTCTGAAAAGCTGCCCACTGTGAAACACGAATATGTAAAGAATCAGTGAACGAGAGGAGAAAGAAATAGCCACTGAGCTCTGCCCAGGAACTCAGCAAGGACATCTTCACAGAGGAGACAAAGTGACCAGGGAGTGAAAGCAGGAGACGGTATGGCCCAGCTCCAGCAGGGAGGGGGCGGGCGGCAGGGGGAGCGCAGGAGAGAAGGTGGGAGAGGCCGGCTCTGCTTCCCTCTTGGGCAGACGCAGCACCTGCCCTGACTCTCCAGACCCCTCTGGTCAGGCGAGGCTTCTGACTTCACACACTAGGCATGCAGCCAGGTGAATAGAAGCTCTTGGCCACTTGCTGGTCTTGCTACTCTACACAAATTCCTGGACCTGTCTGGACTTTGTTTATTCATCTGCAAAGTGGGGCTGGCAGTCAGTCCCTCCCTCACAGGGTCACAAGAGGGAGCAGGTGACAGAACCCAGCACTAAGTCAGCTGGCTATCAACGGTGTTTTGTTTTTATTGGTTCATTTGTGCTTTAAGGACACGTTGGAGATCCCCCCAAAAAGATTTAACGTGGGCTGTGGTACATCTTAAGATGTTTAACAAGATGGATAACTCTTGGATTTAAAAGGGTCTTACATGTTGCTGTTCTCAGTCTCTAAGGAGATGAGATGAGACAGCCCGGGAGTGATGGTCTTACTGGCGTATGGCGTCTGTTTTGAAGGCCCGCCCAGAGAGAGTGAGGTCCTGATCAGGGCTGGGAGAGTTCTGGCCTCTGGATCTGCAGAAAGGCTCCAGCTGGGCGAGGCCGGTGGGGATGGACAGACTTCCCAGGCAAGCAGCTTCTCGCTCATCCTGTGCTTGTACATTTGTCCTCATGCCCTCAAGATTTGTTGAACCAATTGGCCACACCACATCATAACCTCCCCCACCCCCGACTATAGGGACCACACTTTTCACCTTATTCTGTGTGGGCTCAGCACAATGCACCCTCAGCAACAGCTTGTTCAATGTCACATTTTCAATGTCACCCATTTGCTTTTGGAACGCCAGCTCTCTTTTACACAAAGGGCCTGTGAACATGAATAATTGGGCTGTACAAGTGACCGTGAACTCCACAGTCAATCCAGAGCCAGGCCGCTCGCTGTCCCCAGCAGCATGGGAGCAGTTCTGAGCTAGTTTGCC
The DNA here is from genome assembly GCF_964662115.1 of Mustela nivalis. NCBI lineage: Eukaryota > Metazoa > Chordata > Mammalia > Carnivora > Mustelidae > Mustela > Mustela nivalis. The sequence goes on along the minus strand of NC_139027.1, from coordinate 127,558,336 downwards.
AGGCTCCCTGACATTTCTGGGCATCCTTCTCAAAAGAAGACTGCTTGGAAGTGTGTTCCTTGGTAAGGCTCTGACACCATTCACAGCGCATTTTTTCCTATAGGAGCAGGTCAGGGAACTCAGTTTGCAACGAGTCCCGCCCTCTTTCTTACTGTTACATTGGCAGAAGGGCAGCCTTATCCCTAAATGCTCTTAGGGGACAGGATGCTAATACCCCTAAATTCGAATACCCCTCAATGCTTTTAGGGTGGTAGAATCTGTTATTTTGCATAAGGATGCTTCGCGGCATAGCCACTTAGAAAACCCAGGTACAACGCTAACAGCTCTGCAAACTCTGCCTCTTTTAGCCATCCCCCCACACCCCACTACCCCTGGTGAGGTTAGTACTATTGTTATCTGCATTTTAGAAACGAAATAAAAGATGGACCCAAAGAAATGACAGAACTTGGTGAAGTCCTATGGGTAGTATGGAGGGAAAATACTGATTTAATCTTTAGCCTGCGCTTAACAACTTCCAGCTCAGATAGTCAACACAAGAACTTCTGGGGATGCTGATCACAAAAGAAGTTATGCTTCTATTATAAGAAATGCCTAAGCTTTACAGAAGGACTTCACACGTGGGGATTTTTGTTTTAAGTGTTCAATTTGTTATAATCTGTTTTGTACAAAAGCATCTATTCTATATGAAGTATAAACAGAAGATGGGTGCTAAAATAAGACAGCCAGTGTTATATTTGGGGGTCTGGGACCACATGGGAAAGGATGGCACGCAGTAGAGTGTGAAGGCATGACCATATCTGTTCCTAAAGTTGTGTTTATTTATTTATTTAGAGAAAGAGAGTGTGTGAGCAGGGGGAGGGGCCGAGGGGGAGAGAGAATTTCAAGCAGACTGCTCTGTGAGCACGGGGTCTGACGCAGCGGTCCATCTCACAACCCTGACATCATGACCTGAGCCAAGATCAGGACCTGAGCTGAAATCAGAGAGTCAGACACTTAACTGACTGAGCCACCCAGGTGCCCTTGATTTTGCTTTTAGCATGATGGCTCTGGAGGGGTCCATTTGGAAAAAATTAGAAAGAAGAGGAAGAAGGCCAAGGGTTGTTGTTGGAAGCTACGGAATGATGAGCTGTGTTGTCAGTGGAAGGAGGGGAAATTGCAAAAGGTAGTGAGCGGCACCTGTGACGGTGTGGACAGACCGAGCACTGGGCTGGTGGCCGGATTTGCAGTCTGTGCACCTCAGTGCGGTTAATGAGAGCGAGGGGGCTGGTCTCCCAGTGGGAGAGCGTATGGCTGGATTAAGCATGAGGCAGGTCAGAACTCCAGCAGCCATCTAAATGAGTATATCCCTGGAGTGTTGTGTGCGCTGTTGGCGGTACTCAGGGTGATATTCGGGGGTACCCTGATGAACCTTTAAGCATTCCACAACTTTGCATTTTTTAATGGTTAACATTTATGTATGCAAGTGATTCGGGTTTCCCCTTTATATAGTTACATTTTCTTTTAGAGGCATGCAGTTATGTAAGAAAAAAAGTTTGATTTACAGAAAAATGTTAATTAAATTATATTCTCTGTGGCCATAGTCATGAAGGCTGTGGCTGAGCTAAGTCTGGAGGGCCGGTCCCCCCCGTTTTGGGAGAACGCCCCCCCCACCCCACTTCCCAACAGTCCTCAGAACCCCTGAGTTTTGCTTGTGTGTCTTGCAGACCCTGTGCACGGCCCGCAGAACGTGGAGATTGTGGACATCCGGGCGCGGCAGCTGACCCTGCAGTGGGAACCGTTCGGCTACGCGGTGACCCGCTGCCACAGCTACAACCTCACTGTGCAGTACCAGTACGTGTTCAACCAGCAACAGTACGAGGCCGAAGAGGTCATTCAGACCTCTTCCCACTACACCCTGCGGGGCCTGCGCCCCTTCATGACCATCCGGCTGCGGCTGCTGCTGTCCAACCCCGAGGGCCGGATGGAGAGCGAGGAGCTGGTGGTGCAGACAGAGGAGGACGGTGAGTGGCGGGGGGCTGGGGTGGGGGTGTTGTGCTTCATTGGGGATGAACCATGCTGAACCTGTCCCAGGGGCCACACCTGTCAGTGATGCGGTTTTCTTTCTTCCTCTATCTTTAATTTCCTCCTCTGTAGCTGCCTCTTCGCCAGAGTCTTTAATGAAGGGCATTGCACAACTCCAGGGAGCGCTGTGCCGGTAAACTCAGACTCACACTCAGATTTGCCCCATCCACACCCCCACCCCTCTTCTCACTTGGTAGCCCCTTCTGTGTCCAGTGTTTAGCCACACCAGGACCTCCCAGAGAGGCATTGTGGATCATGTCATTTCAGTGCATTGAGTCTGGGAGTCAGACCACTCCGAATTCTGCAGGAGTTAAAATTTAAAAATACATGTAAATTTCATAGCACAGGCATCAGATGCACCCAGAACCAAGTACTGGCCCAGATGTCCGACAGGCAGCTCAAACTCAAAATGTCCAAAAATGAACCAGTCTCCCCTTCCATACTGATTTCTCATTCTGTGTTCCCCATGTCAGTGAACTGCTTCCAGTAGACCAAAGTAAAGACCTGGGGACCCTTCAGTTTATCTCCCCAGACCCACCCCACTCCCGGCCCCCACAAGGTTCTGATGAGTCAGTTCCATGCAGTTTACCTCCCAGCGTGCCCCCTACCTTGAGACTCAGACACTTCAGAACCACATGTAACTTCTAGAACATATAACTTCCCCACCTTCTGTCCTTGCCCATGCTGTTTCTCCTGCTGCCATGGCCTCTCCCTCCATGTCTGTGAGACAAGCTCTCTTCATCTACAAGTTTTAGCACACATGCTGCTTCCTCCAGGAAGCCTTCCCTGATTGCTCCAAGCTGACTTGGGCATTCCCTCCCAGGCTCCCAGTGCATTTTGCATGGAACTCCACCATAGCAGTTATCTCATTTCTGGGAGGACAGAATTTGCTGGTTCTAGGATGTACCTAGAAAACACTTCTCAGTGGCTGTATTTCAGTTTTCCTTCCAGCCATACTCTCTCTGGCTTTGTGGGGACGTCTTTAGTTATGTCTTTGGAATCAGACTGTGAGGGATAGATTTAGGTATAGTGATGGATTAAGGAAGCTTTCCCCAGGGAGTCTAGGAAGGGAGGTGAGGGCAGGACAAGGAAGAGGAGGAGGATAAGGTGCAACTTCAGACCATATCCAGCGAAGGGGGCGAGACCTGGTCAGCAGGAGAGCTCTTCAGGGAGCTCATGCATCACTCTTTCCCCCGATCAAGGAAGGGAGCTGTCATCGTGGTCAGGGCTGGGATGCAGAGGGAAACTTGGCAAGGAAATGCTCAGGAAGTGTTGGCTGTCTGCACACGCAGATGCGAGGTGGAGGAGCACCACGGAGGGATGGGACAGAATGGTCAGAACGCTGTCCTTGTCAGCCACCCGAGGCACATCTCCACTTGACCCAGGCAGACTACAGAACTCAAGGCAGAGCCTCTCCATGGCAATTCCACCTAACACTCTTGTTTCACATAAACAAGTTCAAGGACCCTGAGTGATGGCCCCCGCTGGGGTCCAGACCCACATTGTCCCCTGTGGAGTCCCCTAAGGTGAAGGAGGAAAGTGTGCCCGCCTCTGCTCATCCTGTCCCCCATTGGCCTTTCCCCAAATCCTGTCTTAACAACTGGAAGTTTTACACAACCCACCTGCAGACCCTTCGTGACCAGCCTTTCAATTCATCCTCACAGTGACTCTGCAGGACGTCGTCCCTGCAGACTCGGCTTCTGTAGACAGTAACTGCAGTGGACACCAGCCTGTCACCTTGGCCCCCCACCTTCCGGCCTTGCAGCGGACCTCTGTCCTCTGGGGGCACAGTTCTCCCCTGGATCAGCCTTGTCAGGTGACCGGAGTGCCTTGCTTCCTGTGAATCCATTCTCATCCTACCTCCAGCAGAGGGCTGGGCATCTGATCTGGGCTTCCCTCTGCACCCCGGGAGCTGTGGCCCTTTCCCTGGAGGGCTGTGCCATTTCAGAGATGCACAGCGCCCCCTCCAGCAGGTACAAGGACTTGCAGCTACAGAGGCCAAGCTCTGGAGCAGCACACCTGTGGACAAGCCTCTTACCCCCTTCGTGCCTCGGTTTCCTTGCCTCGCAAATGCAGATCCAAAGAGTGGCCACCTGATAGGTTGTTATGCTCACTGAAAGGGATGGTATATAAAGAATTTGGAATGCGGTCCCCTGGCTGATTCAGTGGGTAGAGCACGTGATTGTTGATCACGTGGGTTATAACTTCAAGCCCCACATTAGATGCAGAGATTACTTAACAATAAAATCATTAAAAAAAGAAAAGAAATTGGAATGATGTCCAGCAGGCTGTAGGTCTTCAATGAATGTGGCTGTCACATTTGAATTAAGCCACAGAAGAAAAAAATGTCTTGACAAAGGATCCTAGAGCACAAGCAAGGCAGAAACCAACAGCCTGCCCTAGGACACCTCTCCAGAGCTCTAGACATGCGCTCCAACAGCTGGAGAAAATCTGACCTAGACTCTTAAGCCGTGGTGATGCCGTCAGCATGTGATCTGAGAAGCGGAGCCAACGCAGGAAGGGTGGTTCCATGGCAAGCGATTATGAGACCTCTTGGGAGGAGCTGCCACTGTTGAAACTCAGCCTGGAAACTCAGGGGTCCACGGGAGTGCTAGGGTTTAGCCCGGGAGCAGCCCCGGGTGCTTCCTCCAGGATGCTCTGCAGACATCGGGCTGCTTTGGGAGGGTTACCTACATGTGCAACAGCAAATCCCAAGTCCCGTCTTGAAGCCATGCCTCAACCTCTCCCTTTCTCCTTCCGGTCACCAGGCAGGGGAAAAAAATCACAAAGTCTTTATCAAAAATAACTTGAGAGCAGCAATGCTTTGAAATTAAACTTTAATTAAACACCATTAATAAAACATCAATTCCTCCTCTGCAGAGACATGTGGACATTATCATATTAAAAACACCCACATCCAAGACAGCGGTCCTCTGTCTCACAGCGACAGGACCCGCGGTGTTGAGGGAAGATTGCTGAGGAGCGCAGGCCCCTCTCTCTGGTGGGATCCACTTCCATTAAGGAAAGGGGCACCATTCCTGTTGACGGGGAACTCATTCACCTCAAGGGCAGGCTGAGGACAGATCGTGGCTCCAGTGGATTAGCTGAAACCCCCCTCAGGGAGCCACAGAGCAGCCTCTCAGACTGAGCTGCCTGGATTCACGCTGCTTTTGTCTCTGCTCCAAAATTGTCTTCTGGGGAATTTGTAGAATTGGCAATTTCAGTGCCCCAGTGCCTTTGAGGGCTTACAAAGTAATCCATCCCTGGCGAAAGAAGCTCATGGCCACTGAGCTCCTTTGCATCCGTTGGGAAGCAGCTAGGAAACTAAATGGGTTCTTTATTTGTTCTTTTTTCACATATGACTCAGACAAAACTGTGGCTTACTTATTCAGTGCTTCCTTCTCTGCCTTTCCCTAGACTGCAGTCACGATTATGAAATGGAACGTATGAGACCTTGAACCATAAATGCAATGTTGATAATGGTCTCACTTTGGCTACCACTTAGGTTTACTGTGCGCCTACCCCATGCTAGGCATTAATGGGCCCGTTATACGCAACAACTCCTACCCAAGATTTTCTTGTGAGGTGTTTCCAAGCTATAGAAAGATTGAGAGTAGTGCAAAGAAGACCTGTGAACCGCTGGCCTAGATTCACCATTGGTGAACGCCGTGCTCCATTTTCTTACTCATGTTTATGTATGGTCTGTCTGAAATGGAGCTATCACATATAAAAATACATGTAATATTTTTTAAGTCTTTGAAAGTAAATTGCAGAAACCCCAACATCTGATTTCTCAGCTCTCTGAGGGTGTACGTTACCTGAAGGTAAGGATGTTCTCCTACACAGCCATGATACTATAGGACATCTAAGAAACATAGCATGAATTAAAAATTAATCAAGTAGATAATCCACATTCACATTTCCAATCATGTTAAGCATGATTTTACGTGACAAAACCAGAAAACGAGACATTTTTGGCCAAAACGCCACATAGACTGGTGATGTGTATTTTTCACTGCATTGTATCTAGAGTTACATAATGTCAGAGAGGCCCTGACATGCTGCTTTGGTCACTCAGATTTAAATCTCTCTGCTGTAAATAAGGTCCTTTTCCCTTTGTAGATCAGCTACTCTGTGCAGTGGTTCTTTGAGGTCTGGTGAGTTCCTGATTCCCCCACAAACTTCTCACCCAGAAGTTTTAGCCTCCTTGAAAATTAAGTGGTTACTACATTGGTGTTTATGAAAGGGTGAATTTTGTTTTATTTATCTATCTGAGAGAGAGAGACAGAGGTAGTGATAGAGAGCTTGAGTGGCAGGAGAAGGAGAAGTGGACTCCCCGCTGAGCGGGGAGCCCAATGTGGGGGCTTGATCCCAGGACCCCAGGATCTTGACCTGAGCCGAAGGCAGACACTTCGCCTACTGAGCCACCCAGGCACCTAAAAGGGTGAATTTGAAATCTGTCAATCCTTCTACATGTATTAATTAGCATTCTTCTTTAGAGAAGGGTTTTCTTTTCCCATTCCCTTCCCCATTTTTAATATTCCTGTTGACTCTTAAATCATTTGTTTTCGACTCTTTGTATTAAAATCCAGTACTATTTACAATTCTCTTCGAAGCTTGCATTGTCTCATCTGTGGCTAGTGGGTTGGCTCCTAGGTTCTTTTGACATGTTCTCATTACTCTTGCTTGCTTCTGCCATAACAAAGTATTCTAGACCACCCTTGTAATATCTCTGCCCCAAACCTGAAGTCAGCCACTTATCTGAGGATTTCTGGTTGCTTTCAGTGGGGAGTGGTATTTTGGCATGAAGATATACATCTTAGCTTGATTGGTGGAGTGTTACCGCCTCTGGACTCTTCAAGTAGGGAGGACTGAAGGATATGATTTATCTGTTTTAAATCACAAGGTTATACTCATTCAAATCACCTCTCACCCTCATTCCATGCATAGATCTCTTTCCTCCCACTGAGAGAACCCTGGTTCTCACCATCCGCACGTTTCTTCATTTGCTCCATCCTACAATGCATTATAAAATTGCTTCAGAATTACAATACCAACCCCCCCCCCCAAACGGGAAAGCTAACAGGTTAGGGTAAAGATTTTCTTCTCAGTTTTTCTCTCCATAAGCAGCCAAAATACCATGTTCAAAGGCTTAGGCTTAGTCTTAGTCTGTACGATTTTATTATTAATGTGATGCCCAGTTAGGTTCGTTTGTTTAGTTTTAAGGTTTGCCTCCTTCCCCCCACCCTTTCGATTTAATTTTATTGCTTTTAAATTCAAAGCAGTTGTGTGGTTCAAAAGTCAAAACTACATTAAAAAAAAAAGTACCCTCAGAGGTAGCACCGCCATCTTGGTCTCTCACACTGTTCCCATCCACGCCTGGAAGGTCACTGTTTTTATTCATTTCAGATACTAGTTTTCCAATAGTTCATTTTGCAAAAAAAAGTAAAATTTATTTCTCCTTCTCTTATTTTTATGCAACAGATAGCTCAGTAGAGATGCGCCACATCACGTCTTTGTTCATTTCAATATACTCTGGAAATCACTCCCATCTCGGTGTGTACAGATTTGTATCATTCTTCTGTTGGCTACGCGGGACTCATGATGTGGCTCTATCACGGTTTATTATTCAGACAGGGTGCTGTGGACACCGAGGTTGTTCCCGTGACTTGTGATGACAACTAATACTGGAGCAGATAGCCTCGTGCTTCCATGGTTTGATGTTTGTACAGTTGCATTTTCACAGCAAATTCCTACAAGTGGGATTGCTGGGGTCCAAAGAGAAGCAAACATGCAGTTTTGTTAGATGTTGACAGACACTCATTTTACATTTTCCTTTTTTTTTTTTAAAGACTTTATTTATTTATTTGAGAAAGAGAGAGAGAGTGAGAACATGAGGAGAGGAGAGGGAGAAACTGGCTTCCCGGTGAGCAAGGAGCCTGGTGTGGGGCTCGATCCCAGGACCCTAGGATAATGACCGAAGCCGAAGACAGATGCTTAATGACTGAGCCACCCAGGCAACCTCATTTTATTTTTTTAATTATGTTATGTTAGTCACCATATAGTTCATCATTAGTTTTGATGTAGTGTTCCATGATTCATTGTTTGTGTATAACACCCAGTGCTCCGTGCAGTACGTGTCCTCCTTAATGACCATCACTGGGCTAACCCATTCCCCCCAGTCCCCTCCCCTCTGAAACCCTCAGTTTGTTTCCTGAAGTCTGTAGTCTCTCATGGTTCATCTCCCACTCCGATTTCTCCCCCTTCACTTTTCTCTTCCCCTAATGTCATCCATGCTATTCCTTATGTCCCATAAGTAAGTGAAACCATATGATAATTGACTCTCTCTGCTTGACTGACTTCACTCAGCCTAATCTCCTCCAGTCCCATCCATGTTGACGCAAAAGTTGGGTATTCATCCTTTCTGATGGCTGAGTAATATTCCATTGCAGGTGCCCTCATTTTACATGTCCACTAGCAATGTAGCTTCCTTCATCTTAACACCAAATATGAGAAAGCAAACAGTATTGTTTTTCCTACTTTATAATAAGGAATTTTAGGCTCCCATAAAATTTACAGTAAGTATATAAAATGTAATTGATCATAACTAATAATATGTGCACAATATAATACAATTATATGTGATATGATTAGTGATGCATAATACACACATTACTTAATTGAATATGGTAAATGGGCTTGCATCGTAGGGAAGACTGACCTGTCTCAGGAGTGAGAGTCTGTATTCTGTGTGCATTTCTAGAAGTCTCAATATCTGGTTCCATACAGATAGGAAGCTAGAAGGAGGCTGCATGTTGCTAGGGAGGGGCGCACATTCAGTAACAAACAGCACACAAAATCTAACAAAGAGAGAAGTGAGAAGAGAAGTATAAAAGGCAGTAAGTAACAAGGCAACAGTCCAGAGTCATTTGGTAGAAGGGTAAAAAGCTATACCTAACTTAACAGGTCTTAAAAGCATCATTTAACTAGAACTCAGTACATTTTTGAGGTTCACAAAGATGACCTTGAGATATTATAAACGGTAAGGAGAAATGTAGTTGTGGTTTTTGAATGCCCGTGTTGACCTAGGCATGGTGCTGGTATCCTTCATTCCTGCAGGGAATCGCCAAATCCTGCCGCGCTGGTGCATTTATATGGTTTTAGGACAGAGAACTCTGAGGCTTGGAGAGTTCAAGGAACCTGTCCCAGGCTTCCAAGCAGCAAGAGGCAGAGCCAGTAAATAGACCCAAAAATCTTACCCATGATTTCTTTCCCCTGACCATCTATTAGATAATCCTATAACCTACCAAACCTCCCCAACACTGTCCGTGCTTTACTTTTTCTATGTCATTGATCATCATCTGAAATGGTGTGTGTGCATGTGTGTACTTATGTACATATACAAACACATATTTATTGCCTGCCAAGCACATAGTAGGTGCTCATTAACTGTTTGGTGAGTGAATGACTGATATCAAAGTCCATGCCTCTTCCCCCCTATCTCAGGGCCCTGCTTATAGTCACTGTTTAAGAAGGGGAGGATATGTGTAATGCAAGCAGTCTATACTCAGAAGCAGCTCATCCTGGTTTGCCGGAGCTGCTCGTTAGCCTGTCTTCCTACCTCTCAGTTATGTGATACCATATTCATTGCTCAAAATTGTCACGTTGGCGACTTTACACTGTGGATACTGGCAAACATGATGGTGTTTTGTTTTTCCTGAGAAGCTGGTTGTGAAACATTTACAAATACACCCCTGCAAAGTTCCATTAAAAAGATACATTTGCGGGGCGCCTGGGTGGCTTAGTCAGTTGAGCACCCGACTCCTGATTTCGGCTCAGGTCATGATCTCAGAGTTGTGAGATCAGGCCCCTGCTTCAGATCCTCTGTTCCCTCCCCCGACACCCCCGCCGCATGTCTTGCATGCACTCTCTCTCCAGGAGGAAAAAACAAACAAACAAAAGATGTACTTAACATCTTAAAATGTAAAAATTCATCCAGAAAAAGAAAAAAACAAACAAACAAAACAAAACCAAACAACTTCAGCAAGACTGGGAAATCTGTCTTGTCTCCATCAGACACACGTACAGGTTCTGGTGACCTTTAAACCATTTTCAAATTATTCAGATTTTTCTTAAGCTAGTTCTGAGTCTGTTGATAATGAGCCAACTAGTCAACAAATATGGCCCCTGGAAAAATTAAAAAAAAAAAAAATAAAAAAAAAAAAAAGACTTAGATAAAAGAACCAGGATGGGCACTTTTGCTGACCCGGTGGGGCTCTGCGCTTTCATGTGAGCTCACTCAATTCCCACATCTGCCTGCAGAGTTCACTACTACCAGCCCCACTTCCCAGATACAAAAACGGGAAGAAGAAAGAAAAACAGGAGCAGAGAAACCTTCCCTTGATTACACTCTGTCCCCCTTTATGTTGAAATGAAAATTTCCCTTAAATTACCACCTGACTTTTAGGCACAAGAAAACATCTGGTTTAATTACAGTGAATTTACATGAACCTACTGACAAGAAGCACAGTTAAAATTAGCAATTTTAGTACGCCTTTTTTTTTTTAAGGGAATGAAATTATAAAGTAATTAACCTTTGTTGTAGAACTCTGTCAGAAGGATGGAAAGTTCTGTGCTGTTAGATACAAGAAGAAATGAAATTGTGGGAAGGAAATATGTGGACTCATTAAAGAATTATAAAGAAAAAAAAAGAAGACTAAAGTAACATAGAATTAGAAGATAAGACGAAAGCAGAATCTTTCTCCAAGAAGTCCTCTCACAATGAGAGAGAGAAGGGGGATAAAAAGACCCAGAAGAATCAAAAGAAAGTAAGAGGGCTTTGTTGGAAGGACATCTTGACCTGTGAAACAGTAGTGTGCGGTGGCCAAAAGAGCCTTGGTGCCAGGCTGAGATGACGTGGCTTTGCCACTCAGGTGGTTTTTTAGCCATTCTGAACCCACATTGATCAGAATATGGAAAAAAGGACGATTCAGAGAATACTTTGGAGTCAGAAGAATGCAGGTTCCATTCTGGCCCCATTCACTGCATTGTTAGGCAGTGTTTGTTACTCACGGACTCAGCACTGCAGTGTACCCATCTGCAAAATGGGGTGATAATGCCACCAACCCCTTTAGAGTGTCCTACCTGAAAGTCATATGGAAAGCCCTCAACTTCCCCTCTGCTGAGAGCCCACACTCAGCAGTGCGGGGCCAGTATCAGACATGGAATGCAGATTTCAACCAAGGGGTGTAACTTGAAAGAAACCAATGCAAGGATCTTTGCAAAATTTCTGTTAGGCATGGGCAAGGGGCCATTTTGGAAGAAGCTGTATACCTCTGTAAACTCCATCTCAACTATCTCACTCTGACTGTGGGAATGAATGTATGCACTGGGCGGGGTTCCAATAAAATTTTATTGATAAAATAAGCAGCTGGTTGAATATGGCTGTAGCCATGGTTTGCTGACCCTTGATCCACACTGATTCCTCCTAATTATTTCCTCTAATATCTTGGCTTTACAATCCAATGATATACTAATGGTTTCCCCAATTGGTATCTCGGGACAGGACCTCTCCTATGCCCTCCGAATTCATTTATCCAGCTGCCTGTGCAGCCTATCCAGCTGGTTGGCTAATCGGTCTCTGGAATTAAACACATCCAGAGCTGACCTCCTGATCATCCCTCAACCACCACCGAACTCATTCTTCCCACAGTCTTCTCCATCTCCATTAATGCCAACTGCCTTTTATTAGTGGCTTGAGTCAAAAATCTTGATTGCTCACTTTTATCACACCTAAAGCCCTTGAATACCTTTCAACATGGATTCTCTGTGGTTGGCACCCTTTTGCATTGGGCGAAGTAGTAACCCTGCCCACTTCCTACATAGCATCCATCAACACATTCTCTTGGCTTATCCTGCAATCAATAGTATGACCTCGACCATTGCTTACAGACTCTACTCCTCACTCTTTGGTCCAAGCCCCTGTGATGTCCAACCTGGATTATTACAGTACTCTCTTACATGATCATTCAGCTTCAGCTCTGGCCCCTACACTCTTTTCTCAGCACAGAAGCCAGGATGATCTTGTTAAACTAACTATGAGGCAAATCATCTCATCGCCCCTCTGCTCAGAACCTTCCAGCAGTTTCTCATGTCACTGAGATGAAAAGCCCTAGTCCTTTACAGTGCCTCTCGGGGTCCCATGTGGCCACAACTGCCTATGGCTTCCCTGTCTGGCCTCGTCTCCTTCTGCCTCTGCCTTACTACACAGATCTAGTCATGGTTCTCCTCAGATATGCCAACTGTGTCCCTCCCTCAGCACCTTTATGGGGGCCATTTCTGCTGGCAAGAATGATCCTCCCTCAAATAAACAGGGCTGATCCCTACACCTGTTTCAAGTCAATGTCAAGGAGATCTTCCTTGACCTTTCTATGAACAACTGGAAGCCTCAGGCACCACACCCTGTCCCTCTTCTCTGCTTCATGTCTCTCATTAGCATTTATCACTGGATGTACTGTGTATTTCAGTATACATTTTAGTATCTGTCTTCTCTAACTAGAATGCACATGAAGGAGGCCATTTTTTTCTGTTTTGTTTACTGCATATTTTCAAGCACCCAGAACAGTGCCAGGCAGAGAATAAGCATGCAGTAAATAACTTATTGAATGAATGAATCTCGAGTCTTCAGAGACAAAATAGATTTTAAAATTATTTACCACAGAAATCAGAAGATGCTTGAAGAAAGCTATTTAATACACTTAGTGAGCTCTGGGAAGGATATGGCTTCTATGATGAACAGTCTAACACCATTCAGAAAGAACAGGGGCAAGAACACCAAGGAAAAGAGGAATAATCCTGATTCTGCAGAAAAGCATATTGGTACTCTCCAGGATACACTAGAGCAGTTCTCAGGGAATGTGATGGGACTGGGGGAGGAGCAAACACAGACCAATACCACCTTTGTGCCAGGCTCTTTGCTCAGCCCTTAACACATGCTGATATATTGAATCACCACAAGATGTATCGAGTAGGGACTATTTTTATCCCCCACTTTGAAGGAAACTGAGGCACAAAGAAGTTAAGCAACTTGCTTCAGGTTATACAACGAGATGGCAAGAACAGGACAGTCTGGCTCAGCCTGTGATCTTAGTCATTACACAGTGCTGCCTTTTGGGGCCACAGGGCAAAAGTGCGAGTTTCCATTCAAGGTGGCAATCTGATTCTTAAACTACCTTCCCAAAGAAATGAGAGAAGAACACCACTAAACCTGCCCTGGGAACTGGAAGAGGATGCCATCCCCAGGCTGGAAGGAAGGGATGCAATGCCGTGTTGGGGAAAGGGGACCTCCATGGGGCAAAGATGTCTTTGCAGTAACTTCACTGAAAGAGACCCCTTCCTCACCCCGGGGGCCCAAGAGGAAAGGCTTCCAAGCCTAACTGCATTGAGACCCTCCAACTTTGACTGACCAGGGCTGAAGGCAAGGGTGAGTTCATGGAGCTCGGAGTGGATGGAGTGAGGGTTTGGAGAGCAGGAAACGCCATCTTTATGTATCAGTCCACAGTGTAGAGAAGGAGAGCTCTCTCTCTCCAAGCCTGCATATGGTAAAAGAAAAGGATTTAATGAAAGGCTAACTTTGGGAAGAGATGTTCCAGTTACAGGTAGGGGCAGTGTTCCAGATGACTTAAGACTGCCTTAAAGATATCAAAACTGTTGTCTCTCTGACAAGGAGCTTCCTGCCACCTGGTTATTTTCCTTCTCAAACCTTCCCCACCCGACCCTCAAGCACCTAGACCTCTTATGTGGCCAAGTAATAGATGGGTATATCTAAATTCTTCCCTTTCCCTCTGGGTTTGAAATATTTGAAGCAAGGACTCCGATAATCACTAGCAACACACATCTTGACCCACCAAAGTAAACCATCTCGTTCTACCTTTTGTAAGGTTGCATAAGGAAAGATTATTGGACAGATGAAAATATGCTTTCATTTTTATTAAAGGGGACTAATCTGATAATGCAAAGCAAATGTCCCCTGAGCATTACAGCAAGAAGCAAGATTTAAGAACAGAATAAAACACTAATCCATATTCTCACCAGAATATAGAAATAAATGCTGGGGTAGAATGGAGTGGAAGGCAATAAATGGAGTGGAAGGCAATAATGTAAAAAGGCTAGTTCTCCCAGACTGATCTTTGTAAGAATTTAGCACTATTTACTATATTAGGATTTTTATTTAATAATAAACCCTATAGAGCTTAGGGATGTATGTATTTAGGAATTTAGCTTAGGAATGTATTTAGGAAATAAAAATTATAATGAAAAGCAAGATTCATTATTATTATGAAGTTAAGGCTATCTTTTGAGGGCATAAAATTGATTATTCATAAGTTAATAAGATGAATATTTGTTTTATATGCTTATGTGGTGTTTATTTCACAAAAGGATAAAATGAAGATACTAAATACCCTTTTATACTGATAAATTTTACCACTTATGGGACATGGAAAAATTATTGGCAAACTATAAACCAAAATTTCACTCACCCCCCTACACACAAAACTTACATAATTTCACAGCAAATGGAGAAATAGAATCAGTAGTTTAATAAACTTTTCCAGCAGAGAAAACACCAGTTTGGAATGGTCTTACAAGTACAGACACTCAAGGCAGTGGTATCTCCAGTTTTACAAATGTACCTTCAAAGACCAAAAAAAGAAGTAATACTTGACTCTTCATTTTATGACTTTAGTGTGACCTCAATATCAAAACCAGACAAGCTTATTATACGAAAAAGAAAAATTAAATGCATATACCACAAACAAAATATTAGCAGACAATCCATTGCTGTATACACTAGGAAAATAATAACTTATTTTAGAAAATCAATATTGATTCAACATTAGTAGATCCATTAATATAATTCACTACATTAACTCAGAGAGGGACAAAAATGTATCATTATTATAATAGGCACAAAAAAGCATCAGTTAAAACTCAGCATGATTTAAAAAGAAAATATCCTTGTATACCAGGAATAAAAAGGACCTTTTTATCCTGATAAAGGGACACTAAGAAACCTTCAAACATCATAGTTGAGGATGAAATAATAAAATCATTTTCTTTAACATTGGAAAGCACACAGATACTTACCATTATCTCCGCTAAATATCATATTGATGGCTCCGGTTGAAGACAGGAAAATTAAATAGAGTTAAAAGATTGGAAAAGAACAAAACTATTATCAACTGTGATGGTATGACTATTTACATAGATAACCCAAAGAAATTTGTACACAAATTATTAGAATTAGGAAGAGAATGTAACATGCTTGACAAAAGTTGGCATTTAAAAGCCAATTGCTTTTCTAATCACCCAATAAGTATGTGGTATGTTTTTAAAGATACTGTTTACAATAGCAATAAAAATATAGGGTATTTAGGAATGAACCTAACATAAGATTTCAAGATGTAGAGTATATATAAGTGTTGTATAAAGAACTGAATGAGATTAAAGAAAACCTAAATGAGAGATATGCTATGTTTATGGGTGGGTAAACTCAATATTATCAAGACATAATATAGAAAGACCTAAATTATTCCCATTTGATCTATAGTTCATGCCATTCCAATACAGAAACAAGATATTTTTAAAAAATGTCCAAGGTCACCCTAAAATGTATATGCCAGAGAAAAGGCAAGAATAGCTAAGAGAGGGGCACCTGGGTGGCTCAGTTGGTTAAGTGTCTGCCTTCAGATCAGGTCATGATCTTGGGGTCCTGGGTTCAAGCCCCACATCCAGCTCTCTGCTCAGAGGGGAGCCTGCTTCTCCCTCTGCCTGCTGTTCCCCCTGCTTATGCTCAGTCTCTCTCTCTCTATGACAAATAGATACATAAAATCTTTAAAAAAAAAAAAAAAAAAAGAATAGCCAAGAGAGTTCTGAACCTGAAGTACAAAGTTACAGGCCTTGCTCCACCACATATTAAGACTCCTAAATCTTTGTTTCTTAGGAAGATGTGGTATTGATAGTGGGATAGTCTAATAGAACAAGTGAACAAAACAGAACCTAGAAATAGACCCATATGTAGGTGGAAATGTGATGGAAGGCAAAGGTAGCATGGAGATCAGTTGAGTAAATAAATTTTTCTTTTTCGTTAAGTAGTGGTAGGATAGGGAAAAGAATTGAAATTGGATCCCTGCCTCATACCATACATGAAAACACAATTATAAATGAGTCAAAGACATTTTACAAAAGTCATCATTTTAAAATTATTTGAAGATAATTTAAGAAAATATTCTTATGACCTAAGAGAAAGTATTTCTTAAATAATATTTTTTTGTTGGAGTTTATTATTTTTGCTTAGGTTTATCTAACCCTGGGATAATGATTCAAATGCAAGTAGTTGGATTAGGAAGTGGTCTGGTAATGAAGAGTGGTAATGGATGGAAGGAAGCCAATATTAGTGTGTTATCAAGAAAATTACCTTGTCAATAACTGTGTTTTAGAATCATGCCACTCCAAGTGTGATCCAGAGACCAGCAGTGACTTATGAAATCTTCCTGCTCCATGACAAGATAATTATAGAAACAGAGATTAAGAATTTTAAAAGGATGAATTTGCATTTTTCCATTTTTTTAAATTTCACCTTTACTTTTTAATTTTGCTTTCCTCTTTTTGGTTTTGTATTTTATGATAATAATGGTTCTCATTGAGCTGGAAACAACCACCACCACAACAATATAATAGTCACTTTTACTGGAGGTAGTTTGAAAAGTATATATAGAATATGTCATGTAGTTAACCCAACCAAACAGTGAGGAGACTAGGATACTCATCCATTAGCTTCTTGTCATTCATTTCTTGAAGGATGTTTTAGGGGCATTAACTCTCTGAGACTTCATGCTTACCCTGCATAGAAACCAAGTTTGCTTTCACAGCCTTCAGGTAGAGTAACAGATGTTTAGCAGTAAGCACTAATGTATGGGCAGGACACCAATAGCATCTGCTACTGAGTCTGTTGGGGTTTTTTCCCAGCTTTATCAAGGTATACTTGATAAATAAAATTGTATATATTTAAGATATACAACAGCGTGATTTAACATACATATACATTGTGAAATGATTACTGAAATCAAGTTACTAAGTCTTTCTCTTTCCTTCTCTAGAAAAGATCTGATATTTGACTTCATTGAAATAAATAATTGATCTTTATCCAAAGGTAGCATAAAAGAAAAGGAAAGCACACAAAGTGAGAGAAGATTTTTATAGCACACATAGCCAATAAAAGGATCAGTAACAAGAATATACAAAGAACACCTACAAATAAATAAGAAAAGGATAGTAATATTCAATAAACAAAAATGTTTATTTAGTAAACCTCTTTAGTAAATAAAGCTAAAAGGAAATTATTAAAACCAAATAAAACCTCAATGAAGTGTGAGTTCATGCTCACTAGATGGTCTAGAATTTTAAAATCTGACAAGACTAAGTGTTTGTAAGGATTTAGAGAAGTGGGAACTTTCAGAATATTGAAGGAGTATGAATTGTTACCCCCACTTTGGAAAACAATTTGACTTTATTCAGTAAAGCTGAAGACATTTATACCTTTAGTCTACCTATCCTATTCCCAGGTACACCTAAATGAAATCTATAAATATTCAACTGAATGTCCAAAAATATTCATAGGTGCTATGTTTTAAGTTAGCTCTTCTGAGAAGTCATCCTATCATCCATCTATAGCACATCTCACCATCTACTGAATGAAAAATAAGGCTATATTCATAAAATGAATAAAATAAAACACATGCATCAACACAGATGAATCTCAAGCAATGTTGAGTGACAAATGCAAATCATATAATGAATTGTATGTTTGTATAAGAATGTATGAGAAACTATGTAGGTATAAGAATGTATGTATGTATAAGAAAGCCAGAAGAAACAAAATGATGTCTTAGTATGAGGTCTGAGTATATATTTATAACTCCCAATAAAGAGAATGATTAACATAAAATTCAGGTTAGTTACACGATTGAGTGTTTTTGGTTTTGGTTTTTGGAAGGGGGAGAGAGAATTCAGCAGTATCAGATACACAGGGTGCTTCAGTGAAACAGTGATATTTTATTTCTTAGAGGGAATAGTGGGTACATGTGTGTTCACTTCATAATTATTTTATGAACTATAAAATATATTTATTCCATGTATTTTGTCTTATGACAGATTTCACAAGAAAAGCTTTTTAATAGAGTAGAAAGTAATATGAACAAAAGCAATAAAGTCCTAGGAATGCAATTTGTAAGAAATTTTAAAAACAGATTTTTAAGGGAGGGACAAAAAAGGAACATTAATAGGTGAAGATTTAGGCAGCATTACTGATAGGAGGACCCATTACAAAAAGATGTCATTTGTCCCTCAGAGAAGTAAAGAATACAACTGGAACAAAAGTTCGACCGGAACATTTTTGAAGTTTTGTAAAATTTTTCCAAAGCTCTTCTAGAAAAACAAATGGACAGTGAGAGCCCAGGAAACTTCACAAAAGAATAATAAAAAAAAAAAAGAGCTTTTTTTCTGTCAACTATTCAAACGTGTTATATGTACACAGCAGAAAGATACTGTCAGAAGAAGAGGCTGAGGCTCAGTGAAACAGAACAGGAGCCACACAACACATGTCAGCCTATAAAATCATCGAACATGCTAGTAAAATGGCATTTTAAATCACTGGGGAAAGTTCTGACCGGTCAATGAATTGTCCTAAGAAAACTGTAAAGAACTGTACTTAGATTTCTACTTTGTGCAGTGTATAAAATGCGTTCCAGATGGATTAATGAGTTAGGTTTCAAAGGAAGGTGGGGATAAATCCCATAGAAGAACATAGAGATGACCCTTCTTACAACCTGGGGTGAGAAAGAGAATTTTCTCCAAACTGGAATTGGAGGAGAACAGGTCGCAGCTTGATCGTCACACTCACAGCCTCCCCTGGGAAGACTGGCCTCTACATTTCTCCATCCAGCTCACTTCGCACCACTTAAAGCTTCTTGAATTTCCTGACTATTGGCAGATGGTTTCACTCTCGCTTCTCAAGAAGATGGAGCCCTAAGGACACCTCAGCTCTGTCCTCTCCAAAGCAGCTGCACATTTTCTCGTCTTCTCTTGCAAGAGGGAAGGTGCTTTCTTTCCACCCACCACCACTCCTGTCTTTTCAGGACAGCACCACTCCAGTCATTTCCTGTCTCTTTTCCACTCTTCTACCTCTTACTTTACTTTTGGATTTTTCCTGATCGCCTGCCATTCCGTCATAACCTCTCCCGCCCATGGGGCATAGGGGCCACTGATGTGGCCCATAGTCCATCCCTGCTCTTCTTGTATCCCTGCCCCTCGTGGCCCAAATCGCTGACCGGTGTGGGCACAGTCCCTCACCTTTGGCTCTCTCCTCCATCCACAGGAGGAGGGCTGTGAGGCCAGCTTTCCCCTTCAGTTATTCTTGTGTAATTCACAGGTAACCTTGAAGACAGTACATTCAGTGGGCAAATTGAAGCACACAGTTTCCATGACTATCCAGTCACATCCATCACTGTGAACCAGTCCCTTCTAGATCCCCCTTCAACTACTTCCATGACAGCCCTCATTCCTGGTTCAGAGGTTCCTCTCTGAATCATGGCTTCTCGGTTTCTCAGTTTCTTCGTTTCCTTTTGATTGTTAAGATTGTAGTTCCTCTTGGCTTAGCCTTGGACCTGCTTTTTGGTGCCCCTCTAAGTAGTCACCCAATCTGATCTGTCCACCTGCTACTTAGTGTTGCCATTTAGGTGTTCTACACACACCTCAAACAAAGCGTCACAAAACCCACCAGCTTCCTTTCCAAAACTAGCCCTCCTCTAAGGCTCCCTTTCTATGAACAGCACTCTGACCACTCCAGGTGTCTAAAACAGACAAGCTGGGTTTTTTCTTGACACAGCGCTTCCCTGTTTCACCCTTATCCATCACAACCAAATCACATTCGCTAAGCAGCTGCCAATCTCCTGCACCATCTGCTGCTTTTCTGTACCATTATCACCCTGTTGACGAATTACCATCCTTTCTTTCTAGGATGGCCTTGCTTCTTCCACTGTTGCCCCCACAAAGTGACTCACCACATTCCAACACCTACCCCCCACACTTTCACCCTAGAAACTTTTACTAATCCATTGTCTTTTATCTTCCACTGAGCATCCTGACTTACCAGACTAGATTTTCTCTGCTTGTTATAATTCTCCCGATACTTTGTGCACTTACCTCAAAGTCCTGATGTTTGTGACAAGGATGAATAGATAAGGGAAAGCAATTAGAGATCTGACAACTTAGAAGCTTCTAGATACCTTAAAGAGTCAAGAAGCAAGTGAAAAACTGACAAAAATATTTGTAATCTATGCAAAAAAGTCATATATCTTTAAAAACAGATTATAATTACAAACCCATAAGACAACGATGGACAAAAATGAAGAACCATAGAGGAAAATGAGAACAGGGTATAAAGAGCATGTTCATAAAAGAATCAATGCAAATGGCCAATTAAACTGGAAAAAAAAAAAAAAACCTGCACTCTCCAGTTTTCAAAAAAGGATACACACACACACACTTAATTTTTTAAATAGTCAGTGTTGGCAAGGATTGGGAATAGTCATGTTCTTCTTTTGGGGAGCTCAGAATGGTACAAACTCTGTGGAAGGCAATCTGACAAGACATGTCAAAAACCTTAAAAATAAAATAGTTTATCTACTTTGGCCCAATAAATTAATTTCCAAGAATTTCTCTTAGGGAGATCAGCAGAGTTTCATGAAAATGCTTATTTATAAGAATTCTCATTGCAGTGTTACTTATAATCATAAAAAATTCAGACCAATTTTAATGCCCAATAATAATGGTGACTATAATGGGGCATTAAAATGCATGGCCCCAAAGAACATTTAAGGTTTTTGTTTTTTTTTTTTAATCTGTGTTTCGTTCAGTGATAAAAGAAGGTCACAACAGACTATGCGCTGTAGGAGTTTAATTTTTCAAAATATGTATATGCATAGGCATAAAAATACTGGAAAAATATCCCCAGTTATGGGGATTGTGAGTGATTTGTTCTTTTCTTTTTTTACCCTATCTGTATATTCTTAATATTCAAAAAATTCTGCGTATCATGTCCATAATGAGAAAAACTAAATATATTTTAATTTAACAATAGGGAACTGATTGCAACATATGGCCAAGGCTATATCGGGAGAGGCATAGCATGATGATTAAGAGTATATGCTTTGAAGCTCACAGACAGGTGTTCAGTTCCCTCTTTACAACTTAAGAGCCGGATGACCTTGAGCAAGTTATTTAATTCTCTTAGCCTCAGTTCCCTTATCAGCAGAAACGAGATAATACATACTGGGCAGAGCTGTTTTGTGGCTTAGATGAAATAATGTATGTAAAATTCTGATCAAAGAGTAAGTGCTTAGTAAAAGTACCTGCTTTTATAATGCCAAAATATAAATAGATCCGGTAACGATTTACATGTATTCATGATTCCCTAGGGGGTTATAACTGGAAGTTTGGAGAATCATTTATTTTATGGTTCAGTATCTTCCAGACTGTCATAATGATGCTGGAATCCAGCAGGAGGATGCTGCCAGGAAATCTGACCTGGGTACAGAAACAGCCTAGGAATGGATTTGCTCATTAGGGCACAATGCTGGCATGGGTCATTTATTCACCTACTCGACCAACCAGCAAGTGGTTATTAAGCTTCTACCATGTGGCAGGCAATGCGGACTCAGCAGTGAGACAAACTAGCTGCCTTCTTGGAATGAGACAGACTTCTTGTAATTGGACTGAGGTTTCAAGACGCATGGATCCTGTTGGATTCAGGAATTAGGAAACTGAGGACTAGTTGGAGACCCCTGCCTATAGTTGAAGACAACCTGACAAGGTCAAGAAAATGGTAGTGAAGCTCACTTTGCATACCTCAGTTACTAATCTTAAGGCAAGAGTCTGATTCTAGAATCCCGCCCACCAGGAGTGCTGGTACCTACTGATGTTCTCCCTGTGCTGGTCAGTTTAATTCAAAGTCAGACTTGCTCAGTCTGTGAGATGAAAGACCATTGACGATCCAGGAGAGGGGTTAGCAAACTCTGGCCCATGGGTCAACAGCAGTCTAGTGTGTTTTTTTTTAAAATAAAGTTTTATTGGAACACAGCCACACCCATTTATTTCTGGATTTCTGTGGTTATTTTTGTGCTATAAACAAAAAGCTGAGCAATTGTGACAAAGACTGTATGCCCACGAAGCCCAAAGTATTCATTATCTGATTCTTCATAGGAAAGCTTGGCCAACTGCTGTTCTAGGTTAATGGGGCTGGGGAAATGGAGTGGAAGGTGACATCAGGTTCCTAACTTTTCCCTTCTGTAGTTCCAGGAGCTGTTCCCCTAGAATCCATCCAAGGAGGGCCCTTTGAGGAGAAGATCTACATCCAGTGGAAGCCTCCCAATGAGACTAATGGGGTCATCACACTCTATGAGGTAGGAAGACCCGTTTGCTGTATCACTTGGCTTGGCTATGTTCAGTTTGCATCAGTTTGAAGTGGGATGCGTGCCTCCTGTGTGCAAACTCCATTGAGGGCTTGAAGGTGAGTGAGAGACACAACTCAGGCAGGGGTTTCTGACAATGTAGTGGGAAGGAGACACAAGGGCATACAGCCGAGCTGCTTGACAGCCCCAGTGACAAAGAAAACTGGACACACCGCATACTGCAGTGATGACTGATGTCTTGAGAAGGGAGTCGGCACCCGGGGAGGCAGACTGTCCCGGCATAGCCAAGGAGACCCCTGCCTGGCCAACAGTAGAATAGTTCAGTTTGTCTGGAAAACCACAGTGCTCCCCTGATACTCATCCTACACCTGCCAGCTTCTGGGCTTCCAGGAGAATCCCAATGCCAGTCTCTGCCCTGGGGCTATGTGATTCCTGAGCCCTCATATCACTGCAGCCACAGCGTATTTTATTGCTGCTCTGGTGACAGGGTCAGAAAGCGCCCTCCCAGCATCAGCAGGGCCTTATCCTATCAGAGGGGAAACAGAACCCCCTCTGGCAGGAAGACACCCATCAAGCCAACACCAGGTGGCTTCCTGAAAACTTTCCAACTTAGAGCAAAGTGTGTAGAAGTCCACTGCAAAACAGACACAAGCAACAAACCTTCAATAAGGCAGATTGGGCTGAATGCTGGTACTGAGATGGGGTCAAAGTTGACTCTCCTCCCTTCCCCCGCCTTGCCCCTGCATATCTGGAGACCCCCGGAGACTGTGGCAAGCGCCGTGGTGGAGAGCTTGGCAGTGCAGAGGTGCAGAGTGGAGAACTCAGCTGTGCAGAGGTGCAGAGGGAAGAGTGTGGAAGCCAGAGCTGCAGGGATGGAGCCTAGCATCCACAGTCTCGCGTGATCTCTGGCAGTTCTTCCCCTCTCCAGGCCCGCTTCCTCCTCTGTAGAATGGAAGTGGTGATGGCTGCTTCCGGGCTCCACTGGAGGGTCTGAGGTGGGCAAGGTTCCGAGCTCCCCTGGGCTGAAATGCACTGCAGACACCGAGGGCTCATGCGGGAAGGCAGTGAGAGGTACTGAGGTGCACTGAGAGCGAGCTGGGAAAGAACATCCCCACATAAGGGAGGAAAGTCAAAGAGCAGTGGTGAGGGAGAAACAGTTAGGTGAATTTGGTGGGCACAGGAGCTCTCTAGAGAGACCTGGAAGGACCCCAGAGCTCTCTGAGAAAGGAGAACGCCATCCACCATGCATGGTGCTAAAGAAAACACCTCCGGAAGATGCCTTAGCTCACCACATCCAGCCTTCCCCTAAAGAAGATCTGCCTAAGGCTCCATCTTGGGCCACATGGTTGGGAGGAGCTTCCTTCCTGGGGAACTTGCTAGAGGAGGGAAGGGGCCCTATCGACTTTGCCCAGAATGTGCTCAGTAGTACCTCACCAGGGAATAGCGGGTCCTCACCTGAGACAAAGCCCCATCATTTCAAAGCAACCTGTCATTCTTTGTGACCACCCCCCCAACCAATACAAGTGAAATAGACATCCATGGTGTGTGGCGACCAGTTCTTTGTAAAGCAGAGGGAAAGGACCCAGAACTCTGGGAGTTAAGTTACTTGGTACTATTACATAAATGGCTCTCTATGCCAGATGTTCAAGATTTCTGGAATTCACAGGCCAGTAACACTTCAAAAGGTTTGGAGGACCAACATACAGTTCTTTACCATTTTTTATTAATATCATTTCATAAAAGACATCATTTCAAAAATACAGAAAGGACATAATTTAAGAATAAAAGGCAGTCCTTCAAATTGCATAAATTTAGCTTTATGAATAACTCATGAGTCTCCTTATTTTCTCTCTTTCTGCCTTGAATTGAGGACAACTTTGTCCTGAAAAGGCCCTAGTCCTTGTGCCTAGCTGCACTTGGAAACCACTGGGCTCAGTCATGTGGAAGGAAGAGTCCTGTCCCTGCACAGACCGACTTCTTCCTTGGGAGCCGCATACTTCTTCCTCTAATGGGATGTACGCTGGGCTGGGTTGGGAAAGCAGGTCGTGCCGGTCTATGAGAAGAAGAGAGGCATGGATGGAGAGAGAGCAAGAGAGTGATCCCAGCCGTGAGCGGCACACGCTGTTTGAGCAGTAGTTCCTCAAAGTTGACACTCATTGCGGCACACTCTCTGGAGCTCTGGGTGCCAAGGTGGGCATAGATTGGCACAGGGCACCCTTCTTCTCTTTTGCATGTGAGCCCTGAATCTTGTGCAGTTTCTAAGACCAATCACTGGGGATGCCGGCATTTCTGCGATGGGTTGTCCCAGACAAAGCTCTGCCGAGACACCTTCAAGTAGCTTTTTGGCTGCTCTTTGGGCTGTGATTACAGAGAGCCAGGGATGGAAGGCTGTAGCAGTGTGACTTGTTTGTGAGCTCTGGAGGTCACCTTTTGGGAGTATGCTATGCTTCTTGGATGTTGTTATGAAGGGAGCCAAAGAGGTCATGGGCTGAGGTCATTGTATTTTGAGCATAAACATGGCAAGGCGCCTGGGTGGCTCAGTGGGTTAAAGCCTCTGCCTTCAGCTCAGGTGATGATCCCAGGGTCCCGGGATCCAGCCCCGCATCGGGCTCTCCGCTCAGCGGGTAGCCTGCTTCCTCCTCTTTCTTTCTGCCTGCCTCTCTGCCTACTTGTGATCTGTCAAATAAATAAATAAAATATTTTTTTAAAGAAAGCATAGCTGTGACCATGTGCTTCCCAAGTTAGTGGAGCCTCAGAAAGTAAGAATGCTGGCTTTTGACGTCCAACAGCCTAGTTCTGAACCCTAGCTCTGCTCCTTGTGTGCTGTGTAACCGTGGGCACATCAAGTAGCCTCTTACTTACACTGATCTATAAATATCTATGTATGTTTAATGCTGTGTTTGGCATTTAAAAAATAGCATCAGTAAACGTTAGCTCTCACAGTACATAATGATAAGGAAGTCGAATGTCGGAGAGGTCATGTGTGGAGACCAAGGTCATAGAGCTGAGGTGGCAAATTTGTGGGTCCTAAATTCAAGTGTGGATGCCTTACCATTTACTCAGTGTGGCCCATGGACTGGCAGCATTGCATTACCAGGTTAGAAATATATCATCTCAGGCCCCACTAGACCTCCTAAATCAGAGTCTCCATGTGAACGAGATTCCTGGATGGTTCAGACAGGCGTGAACGTTGGCTCAGTAGTGCTCTAGACCACACCACTGCTTAGAAAATTTCAGCAGTTGGGACATCTGGGTGGTTCAGTGAGTTAAAGCCTCTGCCTTGGGCTCAGGTCAAAAATTCAGGGTCCTGGGGTCCAGCCCTGCATCAGGCTCTCTGCTCAGTGGGGAGCCTGCTTCTCTCTCTCTCTCTCTGCCTTCCTCTCTGCCTACTTGTGATCTGTCTGTCAAATAAATAAATAAAATCTTTAAAAAAAACTTCAGCAATTGATATGAGACTATGTCCTCCTGAGTAGAGAAACAGGGAGTCCCTTCCACGCTGGGTTCAACCCATTCCTGCCCCAGCTCACAAGCAGGAGACCTTGCTTTTAAAGACATTTATAACAGAGTATGTGTTTATGAGGCAATTTCCAAATTTAATTAGATGAAACCAATTTGATTTTTAAAATTAGGTTCTGGTTGTAATTTCTAGAGAGGAACCCATAAATTACAAATCACCCTCTTCTGGTCTCAAACAGTATATTTTGTGACAAAGAAAAATAGGCTAACACAAATAGAAGAAAAATCAATCTAGGATTCTCTCTACCGTCCTATAAATAATCTTGGACTTGGCAAAGTGAAAAGTCAAAAGGGCAGTGGATGTGGTGAAGGACTACATTGTGACTATGTAAATATTGTATATATTATTCAGTATAGTAGGTTCAAGTAAATTTTAAAAATTCAATTTCCTTCCCTATGAGTCTAAGTCACAACCTCTGTGTCCCTCCTTAGACAGTTCTGCCAAATCTGAGTGGCTTTGGTTATGTCTCATTCTCTCTCTGGGCTTACATCCCCTCTTTGTAATATGATGGTGTCAGATCATTCCAGGCCTCAGCTGAGTAAGAATCAAGAGAAAAATAAATCCATGTCATATCCATAAAATCACAGGTTAATACCTCATTTTGGAGTTGCTCTGCTATTGAAACTTTGCCTGCAGCCAGAGTCTTTGAACACAAAAGCAGTGATGACACTTGAAGAATAACAGCTAGGGCAAAGGCCCTGGGGTAGGAATGACTTTGACAAGTTTAACAAACAGGAAGAAGATCAGGGTGACTGTAGCTTCAGGAGCCCTGGAGGAGGAGGATGAGATCACGTGGGAAATGTGTGGGCAGGGTCAGGTTGTGCAGGAATTCTAGTGTTTGTGTTTTATCCTGAGAAACATAGAAAGCCCTAGGAGAATTTTAAGTAGAGAAATGAAAGAATCCAATTTATATTCTTTAAAAGATCACCTGGCTTTTGTGTGGCTAATGGGCTGTGGGTACACAGGCATCTTGGAGACATCTGGAAAAGGTGCCAGAGGCCAGGACATTTCCATCTCCTGTAATACTGCAAGGAGGGCTCAGCTCCTTATGGGAAGATCTTGTATCCAGATGGAAGACACGAGAACTTTGTCACATCTGCCTCTTTCCTGCTGCTAACCTGGTCTTTGACGCCTTTCTTTCAGTCAGGACTTTCTTATCTAGATGTGCTCCCTGGAGCCATGGACCATGAGACCATGGACCTCCCTTCCCTAAGGAATGGGATTCTAGCCCTAAGCCTAATGCCCCTCTGGGGCTGTGAAACAGTCTAATACCTCCAGCAGTTATGACCTCTTTCCCTGTGCACTGAAGTGGGAGCTCAGAGTGCTCCTCAGAACCCACCAAAACCAGCCTCACCTTCACTGTGACAGGAGGCATTAGGATGAATTAGACCATGGCCTCAGATCTTTGGGGATTTGTACTTTAGGGCCACATACAGAGTGCACCTCTGTGATCAGTTTCCTAACACTGTGACACATAGTGCTCAGAACTGGGTAATGTCGGAGGCCTCGTCGCCACAAACCAGCAGATCAACATCAGACATGCAGAATCTCGGGTTCCAGCCTAGACCCACAGAATCAGAGTCTGTATTTTAACAAGATCTCCCAATGACGCATGTGCACTTGCAAATATGGGAAACACTGGCCTAAGACAGCTTATAAGTTCAGTGCTTAGACCCAGGAAGCTCTGCTTAATGAAAACACTGCAGGCCTTGAAGGAAGGATGCTTCCATGTAGCCACTGAATGATCGGAGTAATATCCCTGCTCACATGGGACCGGAGGGCTGAGTGGTTTCACCAGAGATGTGGACATCAAGCCATCTCCCTAGACTTTTCCAGAACCCTGCTTGGGTTTGAACGAGATAGCAGGGTTTCCCTGTCCGGGGCCTGCCTGTGAAGGTTGCCGTGGCCTCTCCCACTCCGACTCAGCTCTCACAAACGACACAACTCGCCCATAACAGACCCTTGCAACTGTAGACGGGCACTTGCAACCAGAATGGGGTCACCGAGGAAACAATCCAGCCTGTTGTTTAAAAACTCTTCAATAAAATCATTCAGAGGCAAGCTGTTCGGAGCTCATGGAAAACAGTAATCAATACGTGTTTCAATTCAATTAATTGTTCTCGTCTCTGTCCAAAAATAAAAACCACACAGTGTGAGGGAACTGGGCCAGAAGATGTTACACTGGCAACTGGGTTAACGAAGTGTGAAAATATTTAAAATTCAGACACGTGAAACTTCCCAGTAAGCCTTGCTGTGGAGCACTGAGAATCACCAAGTTTCTAATTACAGTGTATAAATCTGAGAAGCTTAAAGGGAATGAGAGGACCCTAATGAGGCAGGAATGGGTGTCTTGATTATGCGGGAGTTGATTGACATTTATCTTGCAAGCTATTCTAGGCTCCTGGCCTTCCGAGTTAAATAAAACACAGACTTCGCCTCCATAAAATAAGGCGGCATTCCCGTGTGGGAGCGCTTTGAAAAGGTACGATAGGTCAGAGGATTGTCAATATTTTTCCAGCATACAGATGACTGGGCTTGGTCTAAGCAAAAAGCAGGGGCCCCAGAAATCCACATTCCGTCAGAGCACATGATGAGAAGGCTGAGGCGCAGAGGGCTTCCGCCTGGGATTGGAGCAGGCACGTGGGGATGGAGAGAGGAGGGCTGGCTGCAGGCTTGGGCTTCCCAGCCAGCTCTCACAGAAGGAGGCCCTCAGGAGGTGCTGACTCACCAGGCACACCTTTCTCTTGTCCTTTGGCTTGGCTACAATGGCCCCTTAGGTCCTGCTCTTCCCCAGACTCACACATGGCTCTGGTCCACAGAGGGGTGGTCGGGGGGTGGTATGGAATGTGGTCCTGATGAGCAGAAGTTGGTATAAGAGGAAGTGACTAACGCAGCCCAAGCAAGAATTTGCATAATTCAGGCTGGATCTACGTTAATTAGGATACACAATTTGCATAATGCGGGCGGTTATTAGGTATAACTTGAGCCAGGCTCTAACTAGGAACAACAAAAAAAAGCTCTTCTTTCTTTTGAATTGTTTAAGCCAGAAATGGGGGAATCATTCATTCCTCCCCACCTGCCATACATCTCATGCTCTAGAATGTTTGATGGCTCCTTCTGCCGAAATAGACAGAGGTTAGGTCTCCACCACTCACCGATGCCTCGATCATTTCAGGACCTCGCTACCCATCCCCTAACCCCCCACTCACACAATTCCACTGCACTCTGCAGCCAGACAGAACACCTGAACAGGTAAATCCAATCACATCTCTCTCCTAATTTGGCTTGGTCTTAATGGTTGGGGTCTGCCTGCCTGCCTCTAATGTCATCCCTTGTCCTTCTTCCCCTTGTCCTCTGTGTACTGGTCCCCCTCCCTGGCCTTCTGTGATTTTCTCAATCCCACCGAATTCTCTGCAGCTCACGTGGCTTTGCATTGTAGCACTTGTCATGTTAAGAGTTCTCACGACTGGCTCCTTCCTCTTACTCATCTCCAAGAGACGCCTTCCCTCTCCCGTCCACTCCATCCAGCAACTTGCTTCCATATTCCCTTACCATTTTCACAATCTGAACTCCTGTTGTTTGTTTGCTTTGGGGTCATCTCTAGGACCTCTAGGCTCATAAGGGCATGGGCCACGTGATGGTTATTTGATGTGTCAACTTGGTTGAACCGAGGTGCCCAGATATGAGGTCAAATATTACTCTGGATATTTTTGTGAGGGTATTTTCAGAGAAGATTAGCATCTAAGCCAATGGACTTGGAGTAAAGCAGGTGGCTTCCGCTGTGTTGGTGGGCCTCACCCAGTCAGGCAAAGATCTTAATAGAACAAAAAACAGCCTTCCTGAGCAAGATGGAATTCTGCCTGCAGATGACCTTAGAATTGAACTATGTCAGTGGTTCTTACCTTGTTCTCCGGCACAAGAGCCTTTAGTCTTGAACTGATGCTGGCCACTTCCGTTTTTGCTTTTCAGTGTGTATTTAGGACCTAAAACAGAAATTTGCATGTAGTGTGTGCTCAATAAATACTCCTTGGGTGAATGTGTAGATGTGTGCTTTGTTTTAACAAGGGATAATGGTGAAACTTTTGTCTAACAATTTTAGTGAATTTAGTGAGTTTAGTGAAGATTAGGATCCTATCTTGAGAGCCCCCAAACATACACATAAATAGGTAGTTAGATACATAAATGGTTAGATGGAAGGTGAATGCCTGGGTCTCACTGCATTCAAATTAATCCAAATCTCTGGGAAAAGAGTCTTTATCCATGTGTTTTGGTTTGTTTGTTCATTCGTTTTGTTTTTTAAGTTCTTCAGGAAATTCTAATGCACATCCAGGGTTGGGGAAAAATACTGCATAAAATGAATCCAAAAAATTCACTCTGATATGTTATCCTAGCCAAATACTAGCTAAATAAACCCAGGCTGGACTCTGGCCTTCCCTTGTCTTCACCGACTCTGCCAGAATCCAACATTACCTGATGTTATAGCTAACGCACCCTACGCAGGTGCTGCGTAGTAATTATTCTAAGGCTCACATTCAAGAAGCTCTGCGGCCTTTTTTTTTTTTTTTCCTTCACAGTCGCTAAGCACTTAGTGGAGCAGCTGAAGGCACACAGGGCCGTACCAGTCTGTCAGTACCCCGTGGTGTCTTACCGGCGCCATCTTGCAATTCTGAGCAGGAGCCCAGCACACACCTCACCCTATGAATATTTTCCCTCCCCTGCATAGGAGAAATTAGTTCTCTTGTTTATGTGTGAGATTAAAAAAAGATAGATGGACACACAAAATTCAATAGATCTTCCCAGGGGCTTCTTCTAAATCTTAAAAGTCTGGGCCCTGGGATGCTTGGGAGCCATTTTTCCTAACCTCCAGCCCATTACTCAACCTCCACAGACCCTTGCTCTCCTACAGCCTTGAAAACCGCAGGCATCCCTGGGTAGATGCCCTACACAGGCCTGCTGGGCTGACAAGCAGGTTGACAGGTGTCTCAGTAGAAACGGCTATGGGTTGAAAAGAATTATTTCTGGCACTCGGAGTCTGGAAGGGAAGGAAGTTGTGCTCTGATGTGAATAAGTTGCCTTTATGTAAGTGAGACCATTAGAGCTGCCTGTCATCCACTTGTGGAATGTCAGGAAAGCCTGTATATTTGCCTCAGGGTGTTTCTTTTTTCTACTACGTCTTGGGTGTTTGGGGAGGAGCCAGGTAACGTGACAGCAGGGCATCAACAGATGCGTAGCGCTTGTTACCTGAAGAACAGCAAATCATGTTCTCCTGGCAACCAGGAAGGCTTTCGCAATAAACATGAATCATCGGTGTAGCTGTAAGAAAACAGTAGAAGTTGCCGCAGAGAGAGTTACCCCGCAGTGGGCATGTGTGGGTGAGCGTGCTTGTCTTGGCGTGTGTGTGTAGGAGCCCATATGTGTGTGAGTTTATGTGGTTGCCCTCTGGCAGGTGTGTACGCACGCATGTACTTAGGTGTTCCTCTGCATGTGTGTGAGGCTGTGTATGCTCAAAGACATGCTCAGAATCACTCTGTTTCTTTGGAGAGTTGACTGTTGGTGACCCCAGAGATGTGGGGCTCTGTCTGTCTTCTTCCAGACTGGAGGAACTCCAGGGCACCTCCTATCCCTGCCATAGGAATGGTATGGGGGAAGCTCCCTATAATTGCTGTAGGCTCTCTGCTGTCTCTCATGTGCTTCTGCCATAATTCCTCTCAAGGACAATTTTGAATTAAAAAAAAAAAAATCCCCAGGTTAAACGTTAATCGCCGGCATTTGCTGTTGTCCTCGGAGGGTGGAGGGAAAGAAATGACAAGGTAGTTCTGCATCTGGCACAGCCCTGGCTCTCCTTCATGTTCCTTACGTAGCAGGGAACCTGTGTTTTGATGCGCTGTGCACCCAGAGGACCTTGTAGAGGAACAGTGTACGCACAGCCACGCAGCTAGAGATGGAACCCTCTCTTTGGCTACGTGGTCCTTTCAATAAGCTGTGCCCAGAGGCGGTGTCTAAGCTGCCAAGTGCCTCTTTAAACATCATAAGCCATTCTCTTTTCATCTCCCATGTTTTACCTTGTTCCTCCTGTTAGAATTCCACCTGGACTGGGCAACGTAGTATGGACTTGATGCTTTTAACTGGCCGGCTCTTCTGTTTCTGTTGTGGTCAGAGCCACAACAAATGAATGGGGGTTGTATGCTCTTGTCTCTCATCAGGACATTGGAGGCTTCCTTCTGGAATCTCTGGAGGCTGGAATTCAAATCTGTGACTCAGAGATTGTCCTTTCACTGGCCTCAGGAGATAGCCAGTAGCTCTTCTCCCCTCACTGGGAGCTAAGGACTCCTTTTATAGATTAAGAGAAAAATGGTTTCTTAAAACTTGTACAGAGCCTTGGCCTACATCATGTTGGATTCAATACATGCAGGTATACATACAGCAGGCGCATATACATGCATACAAACAGCAGGTGCATATACATGTGTGCAGGCAAGCTCACATACACACATACAGACCAGGTCTCCTTCGGAACCCTTCAGAATGTAGGTCATAACAACGGTCATTGCTTTCTCGGTCTTCTTTTTATTTTATGTATATGTTTAGCATGCTCGTGTCATTTCAAGTCAAATAGTGAATTATGCAATTAGGAAGTTTAAGACTGACTTTTAATTTGCCATGGCCAAGTAATGTATTTGAGTGAGTCCCTTTTGCTACCTGGGCCTTGGCTTTTATTATATCTAAGACCTGGGAGCATTGGACCCCAGATCACTTCAAAGGATCCTTTCTACTCTGACCTACCACTTGCCGCCCCCCCCCCAAATTGAATTATTTTTACTCCTAGTTTCATGAAGCACTTCCCTCACTGGTCTGTGCATGACCCTCTTTTGTGCTCACTCTTTATTTCATTTTTGTAATAACATACCAGCTACTGAGACAACCAGAACTTTGACAGTATCTTCTATCTATTTACGAGCATCTTTCATTTCAACCTCCTGACTCCCCCTACTGTCCTGAATCCTGTATATAATTCCTTTTTACATAGCTTTACAACTTGTATGCATTTCTTAAAAGCATATTTTTTGTTTTATTAGTCTCTTAACTTTAATAAAAGGTTATATACAACTTATAATTTGAAACATTTCAACTCCATATTATGTTGCTACCAGTCATCCCTATTGATGAGTTCAGCCTACATTTGTCTTAACTGCTGTATTATGTTCCACTGTGTGAAGATACTACAAAGCGTTTATCCATTAGTCTTTGACAGGCATTTGGGATTGCTTCCAGGATGTTGCCTCTGGCAACAATGGTGATGAGCACCTTTGTGCATATCTCCTATTGTAAATGTATAAGGTTTTCTCTTGAGTTCATATCCAAACTAGTCTCACCAACTTATTCCAGCAAAAAATAGGCACTCCCACCATTCCAAATCCTCTCCAGTATTTGGTATTATCAGGATTATTAATTTTGGCCAGTTAAACAGGTATAAAATGGCATCTCATTGTATTGCTCTATATTCCCTAGATTGTTAAGAAAGTTTGAGTATATTTTTGTATATTTGTTATTCATTTGCATTTTTTCTTCTGTGGGATACCCATTCATATTGCTTGCCCATTTCTTATTAGATTATCTGTTTTATTACTGATATGTAGTAGTCCTTTATTTTTGGTTCTATTTTGTCAGTTACATATGTGACTTGCCATTTTTTGCTTCTTGTAAAGTATCTTTTGATAACAAAGCCCTTAATTATATAATATGGTCAATTTTATCAGTCTTTGCATATTTAGTTAGCACATTCTGTGTCCTTCAAAAGCTCTTCACTAAACCAAGGTGACAAAGATGGTTCCCTATATTCCTACTAAAGGTGTAGGGTTTTTCTGTCTGAATATGAGTCTCTATCTGCAGTCAATTTTTGTGTATGGTGTGAGATGGGGTGCAAATTCATTTTTTTTTCTGTATAGATAAATACTTTTCCCACGTGTTTCCCAGTTTTTTCTTTCAAAAATCACCCCTCCTTTTCCTTGATCCACCCAGCCATATCTGACCTAGGCCAGGATTCCTTAAATGCATTTATTTGTTCCTGAGCGCTCTGTTCCAGAGGCAACCACTTCTCACAACCACACGCAGTTGTGATTATGTTCACTCACACTTAATCTTGATCTCTGACAGACCCTTCTCCTCCTCATCTTCCTTCAGAAACATCTTGATTATTCCTGCCCTTGGCTCTTTCATTTTAGAATCCATTTAACAAATGTAATGAAAACCCCTGTGGTAGTTTTAATCAGAATTGCATTGAACATATAGAACATCATGGGTGGTAGTTGACATCTGTACAATATATAATCTCTCTATATTTAAGTTTTCTTTATGGTCTCCCAAGTTTTTATTATTTTACCTACAGAGAATAATGCATTTCACATAAAATCAGAACTACCAGCTTAGGGCTCAAGGACCTTGTACCTTGCTTTGTCACTGGCATTCTCTCTTGTCCTCCAAAGACTACGTTCCCTTTTACCTCAGGCGCTATGCATTTGGAGTTCTCAGCTAACAGAAAGCTCTTCCACTTCCTTTCCCATGACTAACCCATTCTCACATGACAGGGATCGGTGTGCCTACTCCTTCCTCAGAAAGGCCCTTCCTCACAGTCTCCACTTAAGTAGGACTCTACTCATTCACCATTGTTCTCTAGCACTGTCTTCCTGCTTCCTGTCCTGAAAACATGCATCACAATTCACAAGTACTGTGCCTTTATTTATAAACGTGTCTTTCTATATTGTAAGGTGTCATGAAGGCAGGAATCACATCCATATGAGTCACTACTTGAGAACTCAGTGCTGTATGCAGTACCTGGAAAACAGTAGGTACTGAAACCAGTGTATTTTTTTGTTTTGTGTTTTGTTTTGTTTTGTTTAATGAATGGAGGTTGGGGAGGTTCACTTTGATGGCTGAGGAATAGCGGTGGTTAGGAGTAACTCTTGACGTCAGTTAACTGACAGATACAACCTGATAGGACCACATAAAATCCTAAGATACTAGACTACATGAGCTCTACTTTCAAGAGGTCAGTTTGTCAAAGTGAGGGATCTTTTTTTCCTCCTACATCTCATGTATCTAAAACAGTACCTGACACAAAGTTGGCACTCCATAAATATTGGTTGCACGGATAAAACTACTCCAAACTTGAATCGAAGTGAAAAGAGCATATTTAAATATTGGCTTCTTTAGGATGGCTTGATTTTTTAAAAAGAATTTATTCTTGATGTTAGTGACATTGCAACAACACTACATGGTGTTAGGGAGATGAAGAGAGGAAAGTAACCCCATTCCCAGGCCCTCACACGCCAGCCATTTCACATGGGTTTATTTTTTTCTCATCTTTGTGCAATTATATCTTTTGCATGATTATGACCATATTGCAAAATTTGGGTTTTCGCTATGTCAAACATTTTCCAATTTCAGTGTAATCTACTTAACTATCCCTTTTAATGACTTTCTGATCCCCTGAGTACAGAGGCGGTATTTTGCTTTCTAATTATTCTATTGTGGGGTAATGTTGGCTGATCTCCCTAGAATATAAGACAGAATTTTGGGGATATGGTAAAAATGACCTGGATCTCTTTAAACAGCTGGCTACCAAAGTTTGAATCTCCACTTTCCTTTTCCTGCTCGGTAGATTTGTCAGTAACAAGCAATGACATTCACGTGCCTTCCATTGATTGTAGAAATGTGCTGAAAATAATAACCCTCTTCAAAATAATAACCCTCTTCATTCAGGAGGAATGGACCTGAGGGGGGAGATTAGAACAATATGCATGTGTTTGGTTGGAAATCTGTAAACCCAAAGTTAGAAAGGATAGTTCTGTTTTACTTCTAGTTTCAAAATGTGAGTCTCCATAGGCTTATTTCCTAACAAATGGAGGTGAATATGGGATATTTGTATGTTCCCTCTCCTCCCTAATACCATTCCCATGGCAGACATCAGTCATCAATCAGGCCACGCTCTTCCCTGGGACCTTAACATGGCCTCAGGATCCCGCCCTCAATGCACTCTAGAGGGCTGTCATAATGTCATCTGTGATGCTTCGATGCCGTCTTTGTCCTTTCCCACCCTCTGTGTGAGCGTACCATCTGCAGTCCTGGAAGGCAGTTCTTTTTAATGATGGCACTGCTGCTTGGGATAAGGCACCTGTGCTGTGACTTCCTTCCAAGGCAGATGCCAGAGGGGTGGAACTCAACACTGGAAGGGTTCCTCCAGAGTGTCTTCACAATTCCGACTAAAACACAGAGCCACAGGAGGACAGGATCATGCGTGGTGGTTTTAAGACCGTGTTTGGAACTCCCCTTAAGGACCTTATAGGTACAGTCTGCCCTTTGCAGTCCTCGCCAACACATGTATTCTGTAATTTTAGCCTTCCCCAGCCATTTCTTCTAACAATATTACAGGAAGTTTGGGTATCAGAGGAGAAAAATCACGTATAATCTCTTCCCCTAGCACAACAATTATTTCCCCCTGTATTTTCTCTTTAATATGCGTACATCTTTTACCTAACTATAATTACATAAAATTTGCTATCGTAATTTTTCATTAAGCATTTTATCACAATCATGATGCTTTTATAGCATCATAGAAACAGCTTATCTTTTTTAATGACTGCATAATTTCCCATTGAGTATATATACCCTAATTTACTTATCCATTCCACTGCTGTTTTTCTCTATTTCGAATAACACTGTAATGAACCTAATATGCACATGATGGTGTTGTGCGATGGTGGAAGGAACATAGCCTTCTGATCAGCTTGACCTGGCTTCAAATTCTCATTTGAATATTACCTGTTGGATGGAAGACTTTCGGGCAAATAACTGCTTTGAGATTGAGTTATAGTCTTAAACTTCTTTTTAAAATGCGCATAGGAGAAGCAATATTCAAGTCTACAATTCAGGGCGATTTTAAGAATTAGGTATATGTCGCTACCCAGTAGCCATTCAGTGTCATGGCTGGTTTTCTTCCTCCTCTCTTCCATGTATTTCTGTCTTAGACGTCCCCTCCCCCCACGAAATTACAGGGTTGACTAGAATGAACACCTTTGTAAGCCTTGATGCATATTACCAGCTTGTTCTCCAAACATGTGAGATTGCACCAGTGTGAGCGTATGTTTGAGTCTTGTGCTTTTATGCCAATCACTCTGTCTGAGAAACAGGCCTTTGGCAGCCCAGCAGAGATTTATGTCCGCTTTCATGATACCCTCAGAGCAGGCTGATGTGTGAAGAGCTCATCACACATGTTGGCAGATCCATTTGCACTGTCCAAGGACGTGCCGGAAACACTTTTGGTTCATCAACTCTTTGTTCGTCCCCTCTCCCCTTTGCCCTTAAGTAGCAAGTCAAGTGCCTGCCCTCTGACAATCTCCCAGAAGGTCCTGGGGGTCCCACAGGAACTGAGAACTGGTGGACGCAAAGCTAGGTTGGCATAGGCATTGCCACTGACCTACTTGGATACCCCACAGGCGTGCCCTCTCGTGGCCTCAATTAGTTAATCTGTGGACGAGCACTTGGGTGGCCTTGGAAGCTTAACCACTCAAAGTATGTCCTCTATCATCAGCATCATCTGGGAGCACTCTGGAAATGTGCCATCTGAGGCCCCACCCCAGATCTGCTGAGTCAGGGTCTGCATTATTATAAGATTCAATGCTCATTAGAGATGGACACGCAGAGCACTGACCTCTCTTCATGGTTTTCTGTCCTGCCAGGAACATTTGCTGGGAGCCTCAGTTTAGAACCATGCTCTCCCTGCGCCGTGTCTGTATCATCTCCAGATTTCCCTTCCATGGCTTCTGGGTCTGGGTGGTAACAACCAATAACTTCTTCCTGCAGTGACCAAAGCCATTTTGCTGAAGAACAGATCTTACTAGTCACTGTCTTATTTAAAATCCCAGTGGCTCTCAAGATAGTTTCTGAACCCCTCTTTGCCTTGACCCACAGGTCCCTTTAGGAGTGATGGACCCCTTGTTGGCCTTCCCAGCATCCTTTCCTGGTTTGGTTTGTGTCTGTCTTTGCTTTGCCTAACCGCCACGCCACGCTCTGCATGTTCCTATCTTCCCTCTCTCTAGGAGCTCCTTCCCCAACCCCCTTTCTTGCATTTAAAAGCTGTGTGTCCTTCAGAAGCACTCTGAAGGGCTTGAGGCTCCTTCCAGGGACACTTTGTTCCTCTGAGCCACCTGAATTTGAGGTCCCTTCTTGTTATGTTATTCTAGGACTTATTGCCCTAAACTGTGATGGTTTATGTCTGTATCTGTCTGCAACGAGGCTCAGAAGTCTTAGACTTCCAAGAACAGGTTTTGTTCCCTCTTCAGTTCCCAGAACCTGGGATGTGGTGGGTCTTCCTCCTGCTCTCTCCATCCTTCTCTGCCTGCGTTCAGGAGATTGACTCTCAGACATTACTGAGCTGCCTTGTCTTCTTACTTTTTTGTTCAGCAGAAGAGTGCTCTGCAACAGATAGAAGAAGGAGGGGGGAGGAAAGAAGGGGACATCACTTCTCCATCTCCCTAGAGGAATGTCTCCACTTCTCTCAAGGTGACCTTCCATGTTCCAGAAACTTCTCCCTCCTCTACCCCTCTACCCCATACTAAACCCTCCTCTTCTACTGCGCTGTGCCTTGTTTCCTTTACCCCAGCAATAGTGTAAATGGTTCCTTTATTAACTTTCCTTGAATTATCCATTTGTTTCCTGCTAGGACCCTACAGAAGACCCCTGTTATCAGTGCCAAGCACTACTCAGAGCGCTTGTCATCACATGATTGACCTCAAGCATTGAATCCTTCCAAGTGAGGGTCGTTCACTGCTGAGGCTTGGAGAGAGGATGTAACTTGCGTAAGGTCACACAACTAGTCAGGGAAACCTGGATTCCAGCCGTGCTGGATTACAAGAACCATTCACTTAAGGAGTCAGTCATGGTGCCTTCTCTTAAGGCACTCAATAAATAATTACAGGATTGAGCCAGAGCTCCTAGTCATCAGCAGTCCACCTCACTGGGTTGGTTATGTAGGATGGGCTGGTATATGGGAATTCAAGAGGTGGCCTTGGGGCAAAATGGGAGGTTGAGGTCTGGAACCAGCATGGGCCCGCAGACCATCTTTAGATCCTCATTGTGTCTTCCCGGCTAGAACCTGCAAATCCTGGAGGAGTGGCACTCAGTCAGGATAGGGACCTGCCCAGGGAGGCAGGTGGGAGAAAGCAGGTGGGGCCAGATTAGGAGCAGGAGGCTTCTTGGCCCTCAGCAGAGGGGGGCTTCACCAGGCATGATTCTGTTGGCAGATCCCACCCAGTCTGAATATTTTTGCAGCTGAACAGAGGTATTCAAAGCCTTGGCCCTCCCCCCTTTGCAGCTGAATGGTGTTGTGCCCCAATGGCTTTGGGAGGGTTCTGACATGAATTTCTGACACAATATGCACTGTCTGGTATGTCAGTATCAAAGGAAAATTGCAGAAAGCAAGTTGGCATAATATTTCTCAGTAGGGGAAAAAAGTTTCCCATTCCAAATCAGTTTTTGGGGAAAAGAAAACAAAATCTTTTCAAACATCTGCAGAACGGTGTCAGAATGGGCAGGGCTCCCTGTAAAGAGGGCAGTCTGTGAAGTTTCATGTTTTCAAATCAATTACAATCTTTAGGTAATAAGGGAAGCGTATCCTGGGCCTCGAGATGATGCCTTCTGCTTAGAGAAGGCTTCATCTCATCCCTCGGTGCCTTCAGAGAACCAGTGCCTTCAGAGAATCAGCTTGTAGTTTGGGGGGAGCAAGTCCAGCCCCTCAGCAGTGGCTTTTGGTGCTCAAGGCGATCCTTCTTCAACTGGCATCTGTGGAGTCCCATGCGTGAGACATCTGTGCATTTCTGCTTAGAGATGTGCATGTTTTTCTGTTTGAGAAACATAACAGGACGAAAGGCCTTTTCCGTTTTTCTTTAGTCCTACCAGCTTCTGTGGTCCTTTTTAACCTGAATACATTCCTGCTATATAGTAAGTGCTTAACAGACAGTTCTAGAAAGGAAGGAAGGAGAAAGGGGAGGACAGGAGAGAGAGGGGACCTGATGGCCCACGTCAGCTGCTTTCAAACTCAGGTGAGCTTGTCAACCTTAAAGTTTTGCAAAGACAGCGAGGTCCGTGTCCCTTTCAATCTACTGGACCAGAAACTTCAGTGCAATCAGAGCCCCAAGGAGCTCCTCCTGCAGCCAGATTTGAGAGGCACTGACATCTCCCTGGACTGCCTCCTCTTCACTCCTACCTCATCTCCGGCCTCAGCTTCTCCAAGACTCCTGCCTCCATCACCTGCTAGATCTTCCTGTACTTGGTCATCTTCCCAAGATCCACCCTGCCTATCAGCCTTCAGCGTAACCCAGGAAACACCCAGGCCAGCAAATGTGGACAGCCTTGCACCAGTGGAACACAGTGTGAGCTCCCGACAGGCTCCTCAGCCTTCACAACCTTGTTCATCTCCTGTCTAGACATCTCCTGCCTCCCTCTCTGCAGCCCAGCAGCATCTTAACATAAGCCGCCCTTTGCCTCTGTACCTTTGTGTACATTGATGCTTGGTGGTCAAGGCCTCTCTCTCCCTTACCCACTTCCTATTTGCTGGGGTAACGTCTGCTTCTCAGTCAGCTCAGTTGTTACCACTTGTCAAGGAGATTGCCTCTCACCTCCTCCAAGTGGGTTTTGCAGTCCCTGTGCAATATCCCAGGGTATATTTGTTATTGCATTTTAGTGGTGTGTGTGTGTGTGGCCGCGCGCGCACGCACGGGCGTGCATGCATGCATATGTGTTTGTGAGTAAATAAGTTGCTAGATCTCAAAGCACGAACTTTGCCTTATTCACCACGTCTTCCCGAACATCGAGAATAGTGCTAAGCACACAGCAGACACTCAAGGAATTCTTGAGAAATGCATGACTTTATTTGGGCTCTCTTTTTCTCCCAGAATGGACCCATACAGCTTTAGCTGTAGCAATAAGTTATTTAAGGTCAGAAATATGGAAAAGAAGAAGTATCTCCCTAGTCCTTGTCTTAGTCCTAGATCTAGTCCTGTTCTGTTTCTCTTCTAGTCCTTGTCTGTTTGCCCAAGTCTGTCCCCTTGCATGCATGGATCACAGATGGATACTTTTCTTTAGCTTAGGATTCTTACTAGAACCTTCTCCCTGTATACCTTGTTGCCATCCTAGATTCCCTCCTGCATTCTTGTCTGGGGAAGAAAGATGTTGCTAAGGATTGTTTTATATTTGTGTGTGCTCACCTGAAAAAAAATCATGCCCATGGCAGCAGTGACAAGAGTCTGTCTTGCCATGCCCAGGGGCAGCGCAATTCACTGTAATTGCTCTGCAGCTGGTGTGGTTCGACGACTGCCACATCTTCCCCATAGACACCGAATCCAGGGACACCAGTTCATCATGCCAGAACTGCAATTCCACGTGTAAATGAGAAAAGCATTCTCCAACGAGGGCTTCAGCCAGGTCATCCTGCTTGCGGATTGAGGCTTTTGAGAAGCAGAATTCCCCTTCTCTGGTCCTGCAGATTCCTTCAGTCCCCTGTCGCTCAGGTGGGGAGACAGAGGGAGATATGAACCGTCGATTACTAACCTTGGTCCTTTCTGCCAGGGGTTTCGGAATCCATTGACGGGCAACATATATCCTGACCTCTAGGAGTCCTAGGGCAATGCCTTTGGTGTAACCTTGAAAGCTGCAATCCTGGCTTTGTCAAGTTTCTATCAGTAAATTGAGAGTCTTTGTTTGCACGGAGAAAGTGCACCTGTGACATTGGATTCCAGCAGAGGAAAGCAGGGTTTTCTTTGTTGAGGTTTGGAAAAGCCTGAGTATCTCAAGTCACTGATACGGCAGCAACAAAAACGTTTTGGGGGCAAAACAAACAAACACCCCACTTTGACACTGGTCCTTTCCACATTCAGATACCATTGGGTCAGTTCAGCAGATGCCAAATGAATAGAGAGCCGTAGGGGGCTGTTCAGTTGGGGTGTAGCACAAACTTCAAATTAGTTATAAAAACTTAGGTTTTATTTATAAAATGTAATCATAGTGACGAAAAAGAAGACAATTTCAATTACTCAGAATCTCACATTTTCCTGTTTCTATGTTTCCTTCAAGCCCCTGTCTGGATGCACAGGAAATTTTTATATGGCTGTAATTATTACACCTCTATGACTTTAAGTGCTTTTTCCTCACTTAAAAATATATCATGGTTACAACATTATTAGCATTTTAATGTCTACATGATGCCCATCAGGTGGTGCTACCACAATTTATTTAACTACCCTGTCTGACACAGTGTCCTGTATTTCTCCTTTACAGATGAGGCCCTGGTGAACCTCTTCATGCATTTGCTTTTTTCCCTCTATCTTTAGATGACTTCCTTTAAATCAGTTAACAGAGTTATGATGACGGTTTCAAAGAACATAGCCCCCTGCCATTTTGCTGGGGTGACACTGTCCTCTTTCATGGTCCATGGCATCAGCCTGTGTCTAGACTGAAGGGCTGTGAGCTTGGAGGCCCAGGTCAGTGAGGCTCATGGTACAGGGCGCGCTCCGAAGGTTGGGACAGACGGAGGGTGTGGTGAGAAGGGACCATGGGCCACGAACCGTGTGAAAAAGAGAGATTCAGTCTCAACGTTGCCACCTGCCCCTGTGTGGTGGTGTGCGGGTCATTTGTTGGGGCCCGGTACCTTGCTCGTAGCTGGGGAGAACAATGATGTCTCTGGCCAGTTGGTAATCAGGTCAGTGACTGGGATGAGGAGTGGAGGACCCTGCACTCTATGAAATCACTTCTGATCCCCTTTTGCTCTGTGCTCCTCTCCCCAAAATACACGCACACAGCCTCTCAGCAGTGTTTGGACTGTAGCCTACAGCGTGTCCCTGAAATCTGTCCTCCTCTCTGCCTTTACCCCCTAGTTGTGACACCAGCATCTCTTGCCCTGCTTCCACCCTTGGTCCACATCTACTACAGTCCATTCTACAGGCGCCAACCAGTGTTCTTAAGATACCAGTTTATTCACGCCACTCTCCTGCCTGAAACCCATCAAGGGAAATGATGGTGACATCAGCAAGCCAACACTTCCTCCCAACACATGGGATTTATTTGTAGCCATCTCGAAAACACACTGTCAAGAACTTGACCAAAACCAGGTGAACCTGGACAGCACCTAAGAGCTTCTTGCCCTTCTTCATGAACACAGTAGGGTAGAGACATAATGTCCTACACAGCTGGATCAAGTTCCTACTAGCAGGGTATTTTCTGGATGTTAAGCATGACTCCCTTTTGGTTCTAAAGGATGAGGGGACCAGAAAACTGGCTCAGTGACAGTGTATTACTTTGCTGGGGCTGCTGTAACAAATGCCACAAACCAGGTATCTTAAATAAGAGAGGTTTATTCCCTCAGAGTTTTGTAAGCCAGAAGTTCAAAGTCATAGATGATGGCAGGGTTGGCTCCTTCTGGAGACTCTGAGGGAGAATCTGTTGCCTCTCTCTTGGCTTCTGGTGGTTGCCCTTGGCATTTGTTGGCTTGGGGCTACATGTCTCCAGCTCTGCATAGTC
The DNA here is from genome assembly GCF_964662115.1 of Mustela nivalis. NCBI lineage: Eukaryota > Metazoa > Chordata > Mammalia > Carnivora > Mustelidae > Mustela > Mustela nivalis. Next base: position 127,514,662 of record NC_139027.1, on the reverse strand, counting down.
CTCACATAGCCTTCTCTTTGTGTCTCAATCCTCCCTCTGCCCCGAAAAAGGACACCTATCATTGGATTTGGGGCCCACACTAATCCAGAATTACCTCATCTTGAGATCCTTGACTTAATTACATCAGCAAAGACCATTTTTCCTGATAAAGTCACAGTTACCGTTTTCAAGATGAACATATCTTTTGGAGGTCCACCATTCACCCACTACAGGTGGCAAATCCTCTGAGAAAGTGTAGGTTGGAGGACTTTCCTGGAAATACCTTTTGTAAATATCTCTAGAAAAGAGAGACAGACTGCGGCTCATTTTTCAGAAAAATGGGATCTAATCAGCCCTTTCACTTTTTGGGGTTTGTACGGTATCTACCTGAGGTCAAGGAGAAGCAGAAACTATAGAGCAATCCTACATTGGCCAGGAACAGATACCCAGGCTAACTCTGAGCCGGCTGTGCATGAGCTGGATATGGCCTGGGCAAGGCCTCCCTCCAGAAGGAATCACTTCTGTAATTGAGATCCGAGGACTGCCCCCTGGGGTCTCTTCAGCCTTTGCCAGGGGCTCCTCCTCCCTAGTCCTCTTTGATTCAGCAACCACCAGCCCCCCAACCCCAGACACTGTTTCCCAAAATGTCCCCAAACACCATAAGTTTGAGGAGGTCCTAGACCATACCACACTATTTCCTGTCTCCTGGGGAACTTCATCCTCTATGGATAGACCAAGACCAGAGCCTCTTCCAAAGAGATTCCTCAGTGTCTCGGGCATCAGTGACCAAGCCCACTGGGGCAGGTTCACGAGCAGATGATGGTTGGACTGCAGGTCTAGCTGAAGCCCTTCCTGAAATAAGCCTAATGGAGAAGAGGAAGAGAACATAACATCAATAGTGATTAGCTGGGGATGAGGAGAATAGAGACTAATTATTTTTCCTTTATGTTTTGTTTGTTCTCTTTCCCTGTGAGTTATCCACTGTTTCTGACAAGCATGCGTTTTGTTTGTAATCAGAACAAAAACTGTATTTGCATGGAGCAGGGGCAGTGGGAGCAGACAGAATGGAGGCCGAGAGCTCAGACATTTATCTAAGTGGAGACTAGCTCGGCTTTCCCTGGTCATGAGAACCCCAAACCTGGGAGATGGTAGGATTTGGACAGTCCTAGTAAGACCCTCCCGTACACATATTCATGTCGTGGCTCACTTTTTCTCATCAAAATTATGCTTATTGGTATTGAATCACCTGTAATAGCTGAAGACACACACACACACACACACCCCACACTCACCCACAGCACCCCATATTCATTTCCTGGGGCTGCTATAACAAAGTACCATAAACTGGGCAGCTTTAAACAACAGAAATTGATTCTCTCACAGTTCTAGAGACTCGAATTCCAAAGCCAAGCTGTTGGCAGGGCCACACCTCCTCTGAAGGTTTTAGGGGAAAATGTGTCCCATGCCCTTTTATGAACTGTGGGTGTTACCCGCCATCCTCGACGGCCCTGGGAGTGCAGCTGTGTCAGTACCCCGTCCTCTGGTCTTCTCCTGGTGTGTCCGTGTCTCTTCCCCTCTCCTTACAAGGACCCCAGTCGTACTGGATTAGGGTTCACCTTAATGCTCACCTTCTGTCTTGATTATATCTGCAAAGATCTTACTTTCAAATCAGGCCACAAGTCACTCTCACAGGTGGAGGGGGTAAGGACTTTAATGTTTCTTCTTGGGGGATACACAGTTCTACCCACAACAAATCACTCAATCCAATCTTCTAGGTCCACAGCGAGGCCTGCCCCACGAGACAATGTGTACAATGACTGGGGCCAACTATCTTTCGCTCAGACCCTATTTCCTCCCATACCCAGCGCACCGCCAGCACACGCAGCTACAGCTTCCCCACCAGTGGCACCGGTCGCTGGTGAGCCCCACCCGCCGGCATGGTCATGATTACATTGCACACCCCCACACTTGGATTTGCATGGCCATTACCCTCCAAAACTATGCCCCCCTCCTGTGTGTAGGCAGCAGGGCAAGAGTAATCATCTAGTTCAGTCCCGAACCTCAAAGCTGCCCCTTCCCCTTAGGAGGGCAGAGAGAGGGAGGGGCCGTTGCCAACAAGCCCATCTGCCCCCAGTTAGATCCCAGCACACCTCTCACCCACTCTGCTTTCTTGGTCCTCTGCTGACCTTCCACTTCCACAAGAGGAACCAGAGGCTGAAGTGGCCAGATCTGGGAGTGGGGAGGGGACCCAGAAAAGAGGACGGTGGAGGAGGGGGGCGTACGGGCAGAGGCACTGAAGCCTCCCGTTCCAGGGTCCACAGCATTAATATCCAAACCACGTGTTCAGGGCTGAGATGGGGAGGAGGGGTGTTTGGGGCGAGGCCAAGCTCTGTGATGAGGAGAGGGTCTAAAGCAGAGAGATGTGCAAGTAGGAGAAGCCATAGATAGACACGTTGCCCCCGAATCTTGTCCTTTCCGGCTCTCCCTATACTTGTAGCACCTCAAAGCTCCTGCCTACTGCCCTTATTGTTGAGTCTCTGGTGCACAGGGAAGCTATGTGCATATGCCAGCAGCCTCTGGTGAGCCCGGCTTGACCTCTGGCTTTGTCGCACACGGGGTTGGATAGATCTGTGTGTACAATTGTGACACTGAAACATAGGCAGGCACAGGGCCACACACAATCTCTGCACACACTTGCACACTCACAACAGAAACCAGCCTCCTTAGAGCCATCACAGGCTCTCCCTGTGGGCAGCACACCATGGTGGTCAAGTCCATTCATTCATTGACTCATTCATTTATTCAGTCTTTATTGAGTACCTCCTATTGGCCAGGAACTGTTCTAGACAGTAGGGATACCTTAGTGGATCAAACAGAAACAAATCTTTCCCCTCCAGGAGCTGATGTTTTGGTTCAAATAGGGGGCTTTATGAAGACTTGGCAAGCCGTGGTCAAAGGCCAGAGGAGCCAGACTAGGTTTTTTAGTGGCTTCTGCCTCTGCCTACCCCCAGACCACAAAGGAGGCTGCCCCCTGCCAGCAAAGCCTCTCTCCCACGGGTGGGGCTGGGGTATGTGCTGTGGCTGCATCTTCCATGACCTGACCTAGCCCAGACACTCCTGGCCAGCAGGCTCCTCTCCCCATCCCCAGTAGCGGGCTCTTTCTGTGCACATAGAACTTTCCAGATAGTCTAGCAGGTCCTCATGTGGGTGATCTGCATCCCTCTGTTCCAATCTGATTTAGACGTTGATTCTGAGGGCAAGTTGAGGGCCACAGTCCTTTTAGCTTCCATGTATCAGTGACAGACTGCATGTTCAGGATTGCTGGCTAGGCTGATTCCCTCTGCCCCACGCGTTTGTTAACCATTGCTACATTATGCCTAAAACAGTTGTTTCTAACTCAGGATCTTCACTGTGGAGGCAGAGACCTAAGGGGAAGCCCATGGCCCACTTTGGGGTCTTAATTCTGGGTCTCATCTGGACTTCTGTACTGTTCAATTCTGACACTGTAGAGAGGCCCCTCCTGATGGAAACATAATGTGAGCGTCAGGGTCAAGCGTCAAATTTTCTAGTTGCGGTATTTAAAAAGCTAAAGAGAAACAAGAAGGAAATAATTTTAATGAGGTAGCTACTTAACCCAGTATATCCCAAATTGTATGCTTGTCATATGTAATTACTATAAAAATATTGAGATATTTTACGATCTTTTTTTGCAGACTCAGACCTTGAGGTACGATATATATTTTCCACTAACAGCACATTTCAATCCGTTCTAACTACATTTCACGTGTTCAGTAGCCAAACTTAGTTTCCTTGTGTGTACAAGCGTCATATGAGTACCTGTCCTGTGTCACTGTGAGAGCAAAATGAGTTTCTGTGCGAGGACTCCCGGGACACTGTAGGGGACCAATAAATGTCAGGCTTTCCTTACCTTCATGTTACTCGTCCATTTTGAGCATGTTGGGCAGGAGTTCATATTCGCCTCAAAATATAAATGAACTTTTAAAACATAAGAGAGATTAGCTTGTCCCTTAGTTTGTGCAGTTTTGTTACTTTTCTCCAGCTGTTATTTTCATTTGTATTTTATCCCTAAAACATCAGGAAGATTACTTTCTGCAGGTGGTTAAATTGTGTCCTCCAACCCCCAAAAGATAGGTTAAGGTCTTAATCTTCAGTACTGACTGAATGTGACTTTATTTGGAAATAGGGCCTTTGCAAATGTCATTAAGATCAAATCCTATTGGATTATGGTGGGCCTAATCCAATAACTGCTATTCTTATAAGAGGGAAATTTGGACACAGAAGCACACACAGAGAGATCATGCGGCAACAGAGGCAGAGATTGGAGTGACGTGTCTACAAGTCAAGGAATGCCAAGGAGTCCCAGAAGCTCCGAAGAGACAGGGAAAAATCCTCTCCTAGTGCCTTCAGAGATAGCGTGGCCCCGCCCACACCTTGACTTTAGAGTTCTAGTATGGAGAAAATAAATATCGGTTTTGGAAGGCGCCCAGTTTAGGGTCATCGTTACATCCAGCCCAAGGAAACTAATACACTTTCAGTTAACTGTCTCTGTTTCCTCTGCCTCTTTTCCATCTCTCAGACCACTGTCCTTGGACTTCATCACTCAATTATACTGCGCTGTTGGAGTTCACCCTGCCCCTTACATTCCCAGATGCCTGAAAGCCTGACTGCCCTGAAGGGCTGTGACTCTGACCTCCATGTTGGAGATGCAAGATCAGGGAAGCTGGTCCATCCCCAAGACTCTGAGCTCCATGTGCCTCCTGCGACAGGTGCTTCTCTAGAACTCAGTGTCCTCACCTGCACATGCCAAGGGAGGAATTGGCCTGACAGGGGAGATTCCCCAGAGACTGAGAGCTTTGGAGAATGACCAGGTGGTTGGTTTGTTCATAAATAGGAGAAGGGATAAGAAGACACCATTTTTGTGTGTGTTTACTGGAAAGAAAAAAGAGGGGATGCCCAGGAGCTAAGGACTCTTCACAAGGAAGAACACAGGTGTTTGTAGGGGTTAAGATCCATGAAGGCCAGGGCACAGAAGGTGTGGAGCATGGGATTATCCTGTAGGTTGTGGGACACTCAGGGGTGGGTCAGACGGACCAGGAATTTGCCTGCTGGAATTTGCGCTACGTTCAGAAACACAAGAGTTCGTATTGTTGCATGAGACCCACCCCCAGTTCTCCCTGAGGACAATATTGGTGGATCATTTATTCCAAGCCCTTCACTTCCTAACTTTTTTAAGATTTTATTTATTTATTTGACAGAACAAGAGAGATCACAAGTAGGCAGAGAGGCAGGCAGAGAGAGAGGAGGAAGCAGGCTCCCTGCTGAGCAGAGAGCCCTCTGCGGGGCTCGATCCTAGGACCCTGGGACCATGACCTGAGCTGGAGGCAGAGGCTTAACCCACTGAGCCACCCAGGCGCCTCCCTAATGTTTTATTCCCCCTTTTCTGTCTGTAGCTCACTTCTGTGATACCCTCAGGGTCACCTTGCTCTTTTCTTTTTTACTCTCTCAGAAATACCATTACATCCCTTAGACTCTAAATGAAAGGAAGAAGTAACACACCTACAGTTGATCCCACAGCCCCCGAAAAATCAAGCTGTTTCAAGTTCTTGCCCACATCTAGCAGGATTTTCTTTCATAGTTACTGTGATATTATAGATATGATCTGATAACGTACTTTCATCCACTTCGTGTTATGTCAGAAACCTTTTTCCTCCGTATTGCTAGATTTTGTCATTATCTTATTCAGTGACTATGTAATATTTCATCAAACTGATGGACTCTAATTTACTTACCCATTCCCCTGTTACTGGACACTGTTCCTCTAATACAGATAATGCTGTTATCTGTATAGCCAGTAGACCAAATGCTGACACAGCAGATCCAGTCAGAAGCCGCCATGAATCATGCATAAGGTTGGGTTTTGAGCAGTCTCTTCTCTTTAACTTAGGAGCAGCAAAGGGGCCAGTGGGTCCCCAGGAGTGGAGAGGAGCTGAAGGGCATGGAAAATGACAGGGGGCTTTCAAAGATCAATTTGGGATTTGATGAGTTTGGAAAGTATAATTCTTTCCCATGGCTTCTGTAGCTAATTACCATGACCTTAGGGGGGTTAAACAACTGAAACATATTCCTTCACAGTTCTGGACCCAGAAGTCCAAAATCAAGGTATTGACAGGGTCACTTTCTTCTGGAGGCTCCGAGGAAGGATCTGCTCTGTGCATCTCTCCTAGCTTCTGACAGCTGCCCAAGATCAGGGTCTCTGCTTCCCCATTTCATGTGGGCTCCTCCTCAATGTGTCTTCCACCCCTCTCTCCTTTCATGAGGATGCTCATCATTGGATGTAGGGTGCACTGTAATCTAGGTCTCCCTCCTCTTGAAATCCTTAGCTGAATAACATCTGCAAACACCCAATTTCCAAATAAGGTCACAGTTCTGGCTTCCCAGTGTCCACATCTCCTAGGACTCATCATTCCACCCACCATGGGAAGAGAAGGCGTTGAGACTCGTGAGCACAGTCATATATATATCGCAGGTTCCTGTTACGTACATGTCACCCCATAATCTACTTCTCTTCACTCTACAATGTATGAGAAACATCTTTCCATAGCCATGTGTAGGGGATCTCGTGGGTTCATTTCTGTTGACTGCCAAGTGCTACCAGCGTGCAGTTCACTGTTATGTACACGTGTCTCATTTTTCTTAATCCTGTGAATTAGTAAGTTTCATCATTATAAATAATGCTGGAGTTGAACATCCTCACATGTGTATCTTTGCTTCTCGTGGACTTTGTCCAAGATATCTAATGAGTTGTCTTGATACCATTAATCAAGTATCTCTTCTCTAAAAACTTAATAATTACATATGTATTATAGACACATAGAATCTATATGTGTATATAGACTAACATTTGTGGAATATTTACTAAATGTCAGATGCCAGGCCCCATGAGGGCGTTTCTATATATTGTTTCATTTAATTATATTAGAAACCTCTGAAATAGTTACTTGCTATCCTAGTTTTCCTCTACTACATGGAAGAAGAATGCTTTCCAGAAAGGTTAATCAGCTTGACTATGGTCCCATAGCTGAGAGGCAGAGCTGAGATTTGAACCCAATGCCCAGCCATGTAAACACTAACTACTGTTGTCTTTTACACTGAATATATATATATATATTCTATTTCTGGGTACTACTCAGTTGTATTGTCTATTGTCTGTTTTCCTCTGTTACCATGGGGTTTTTACCTTGTAGTTTTGTAACACATTAGTAATAGATGAGAGTCTTGTCCACCACTTCCCATTTTCAGAAGTTTCTTGGATTTCTCATCTATTTGTTTGTGCAGATAAATGGTAGAGAATTTTTTTAAGTTGCAATATAAACCCATTTGGGTTTACATTGTACCTGCATTGAATTGCTATTAATTTAGGAAGAATTGATACCTTTTACAATATTGAATTTCTTATCCAATAGCTAGTATGACTCCATAAAATCTTTCATGTTTCTGAATAGGAGTTCATAGCTTTATTCATGTAAGTACTTCACATTTCTAGTTAAGCTTGTTTCTTAGATTTTTTTTTCTGACTTCCATGAATAAAATTTTTCTTACATTTTCGAACGGATCATTACTTTCTTTTTTTTTTTTAATTTTTTAAATTTTAATTTGTTTAAAGATTAGAAAGAAATCACAAGTAGGCAGAGAGGCAGGCACAGAGAGAGGGGGAGGCAGGCTCCCCACTGAGCAGAGAGCCTGACACGGGGCTTGATTCCAGGACCCTGGGATCATGGCCTGAGCTGAAGGCGGAGGCTTTAACCCACTGAGCCACCCAGGGGCCCCTGATTGTTACTTTCATTACATTTTCTGTTTGTTATATATTATGAGCCCATTAGCTTTTTTTTTTTTTATATTAATTTGGCAACGTGATACCTTTGTAAAATTTTTAGTCATTTCTAATATGTTTAACAGTTGATTTGCCAAGGCTGGCTTGCCAATAATAATCATTTTTCTCTCCATTTTAACCACAGGCATATCTTTTATTTCAACCTCTCGTGTAATTGCTTTGGCAGTTATGTCTGGCATAGAGGACATCTTCGTTTCCAGTGGAAATACTTGGGTTGTTTAAGCACTAAACGTGAAGCAAGATTCAGCTATGAGATAGCTTACTTTTAAAAAAAAATTATGTTAAAAAGTAGCCATTTATTTCTGTTTTACCAAGTCTTTTATCAGGGATGGATGCTGAAGTCCTGTCAAAGTCTTATAGGGAGACGTCGACTTCCATGCAGTGTTTATTCAGCAGGGGTGGGCAACCCAGTGGACCATTGGCCGAGTCTCCTCCCCCGTGGACAGAGATGGTGCTGGGCTGGAGGGGAGGTGAAATTTCAGGGAATTAACCTAAGGAGGCCACTCTGATGGGAGGTATCATTTAATCAGAGACCTGAATTCAGTGTGGGGTGAGCCGTGTGAGATCTTTGGCGAAAGGTATCATTTCTGGAATCAGAAATGGTTGGTGACCTCCTCTTTGACCTCTCAGCGGGATAATGAATGAAGCCAGTCTTCCAAATATTAATTCATCCTTTCCGGCCAAAGTAAATCTCATCTCACCACAATGTAGAGTTATTTGCATAGGCTGCTAGGTTGCCAGTGTTAAATTTCGAATTTTTCATATCCATATTCATAAGTTAGTTTGTCTTGCGGATTTCTGAGTCATTGTGTCTCAAGTTTTGTTTTGTCTGTTAGACTGGCTTAAAACAGGAATTCTTTTTTTTTTTTTTAATTATTATTAACATATAATGTATTATTTGGTTCATGGGTACAGGTCTGTGAATCATCAGTCTTACACATACCAATTTCTTCTTCTTCTTCTTTTATTTTTTTAATTTAATTTTTTATTTTCAGTGTTCAGAGATTCATTGTTTATGCGCTACTCCCAGTGCTCCATGCAGTACCTACCCTCCTTAATACCCACCACCAGGCCCTCCCAACACCCCACCTAGGAATTATCTGCTTCAAAAAGGACTGAAAATATTTTCTCATAAAACTAGATGTCCCAGTGCTTTGGGTGTAGGAAGGAACACAGTTCACTTGAACATTCTTGTGTGGTTTAGTTTATTTGATGTTTACAGATTTATTTCCCTTTTTTTTTTTTCAGTCAAATTTGTTAGTTTCTTATTTCATCCAGGTTTTCAAACAGTATGATAGTGGTAAGGTTGGAAAAACTATTGTGCCTTATTATTCTAATTTTATCTTTGTCCATGGTTATTTGCATTTTCTCACAAATAATTTTTTTGTGTAATAATTTAATTAAGGTTTTTTTTTCCCCAAAGTCTTACTTACACTTAATAAAAATTGCCCTTCTAGCAGGACAGTGTAATGAATTTTGACAGATTTGTGCAGTTGAAGAACTACTATCACTGTCAAGATACAGAATAGTTCCATAACCCCCAAAAGTTTCCTCCTCAAGACCCCAAATCCCAATCCCAAAAATCACTAATCTGATGTTTGTCCCTATAGTTTTGCTATTTCCAGAGTGTCAAATAAATAGAATCTCACAGGATGTAGCTTTTTGGGTCTGATTTCTTTCATGAAGCACAATACTTTCAAGGCGTATGGCACGGATGCTTGTGTCAGTGGTTTGTTTCTTTTTTTTTTTTTTTTTTTCATTTTTTGTTGAGATATAATTGACATATAACACTATATTCGTTTAAGGTGTACAATGTAATGATTTGATATATGTACATATTGCAAAATGATTCCTACAGTAAGTTTAGCTCACATACATCCATTTGTGTCCCATTTGCTGAGTAATAATACACCAGTTTATCCATTCATGGATGGAAATTTAGGTTGCTTCCCGTTTTGTCTACGATGAATATTTGTGTGCAAGTTTTTACATAGACATATATTTTTATTTCTCTTGGGTAAATGTGCAGGATTAGGTTTGCTGGATCATATATAAAGTAGATAGTTAGCTTTATAGGAAGCCACCATTATGTTTTCCAAAGTGGCTGTACCATTTTGCATTCCTAACAGCAGCATAGAAAAGTCCCAGTCGTTTTGTATCCTTGTTGGGACTTTGAGTTGTCTTTCCCTCTTTGCTCTTTGGCCATCTAAATAGGTGAATGGGTAAGGGGTCAGATATCACCGTGGTTTTAATTTGGGTTTCCCTGACTAATAGCATTAAGCATTTTTCATGTGTTACTACTTTCTGTAGATCTTCTTTGTGACGTGTTTGATCAAATCACTTACCCCTTTTAAAATTTGGATTATCTCTTATTTTTGAGTTGTAAGAACTCTTTATTCAGGATAGATGTCCTCTGTTCTCCTCTGTTAGATATGTGTTTCGTTAATACTTTTCTTTGTCTGTGATCTCTCTTTTTATTTCCTTAACTGTGTCCATTGATAGGTAAAAATTTTTAATTTTGATGAACTCCAACTAATCAAAGGTTTTTTATTTGGTGCTTTTTAGGTCATATCTAAAAAATGTAGTCCTCGCCTAAGGTCAAAAAATGTTTTGTTTTGTGTGGATTATTGAATATGGGGTGAGAGGTGGGTGGAGGTCCATTTTTTTTTATATATATGTCTGTTCCAGCACCATTGATTAAAAATACTACCCTTTTCTCCTCTATGATTTATTTCCTTAAAGTTTTGGTAGAATTCCCCAATGAAACCATGTGGGTTTAGATTTTTCTTGTATGAAATGTCATTATATTATAAATTTAACTTATTTAGTAGATATGGGGATAATTGGTTTATCTAATTGCTCTTGAATGAGCTTTGATAGTTTGTGTCCTTCATATAGTTTATTTAATCTGTGCTATCTAATTTTATTAGCATAAAGTTGCTCCGTATCATTCCCATTTTTTCCTTTTGATGTCTCAAACATCGGTAATGCTGTCTCTGCTTTCATTCCTGACATTAACAATTTGTATCTTTTCTCTTTTCTTTCATGATCAGTCTGGCTAGAGATTTGTCAATTTATTGATCTTTTCAAAGAATCAGCTTTCGATTTTTACTGTGATTCTTCATGGTTTTTCTGTTTTCAATTTCACTGATTTCTGCTCTTTATTTCCTTTCCTTTGCATTCCCTCTTTCCTTCTTCGTCTAGTTCTTAGTGTGCAGCTTACCTTGTTGATATAAGAACTTTCTTACTTTCTAATGCAGGCATTTATTTTATTTTATTTTTTATTTGCTAGCAGGAGCTCCTGTATTTCACTCAGTTTGAGTCCCTAATTTAACATCAGTTTGGTCTAAGATAAAATCAGTTTGGTTTTAAACTGAACGCTCTTTAGCATAATTTGTTTCCGCGGTATATATTTTTTAAATATGTTTATTAACATATAATGTGTTATTTGCCCCAGGGGTACAGGTCTGTGATGCATTGGGCTTACACATTTCATAGCACTTACCGTCGCACATACCCTCCCCCATTTCCATAACCCATCCTCTCCACACCCCACCTCTCTCCTCAGCAACCCTCAGTTTGTTTTGTGAGCTTAAGAGTTCTTATGGTTTGACTCCCTCCAGATCCCATCTCGTTACATTTTTGCCTCCCCACTCCCCAAACCACTGTCCTGCCTCTCAAATTCCTCATATCAGAGAGATCATATTAAAGCAGGCATTTTAATGCTATCAAGTTTTGCTCAGGTACTGCCTTAGCTGGCCCCCCCTCTCCCACCTAGATGAATATACTCTGTTTACATTTTCAATCAATATGAAGTACTTTGGTTTCCCTCGTGATTTCATTTTTCGGTCTCTGGGTTATTTATAAGTGTTTTGTGGATTTACAAATATTAGGGGACTTTCCAGATATCTTTCTGGAATTGATTTTTAGTTTAAATCCACTTTGATTGGAAAACACATTTTCTATGATTGCAGTTTCTTTTATATTTGCTGAGATTTATTTTATATCCCAGTATATGGTTTACTGTGGGGAGTGTGCCAGGTGCACTTGAAAAGAATACATATTTTGTTATGGTTAGATATGGTGTGCTCTAAATGCTAATGAGGTCAAGTTGGTTTATAGTTTTGCTCATTCCTTTCTCTAGGTGTAATGATAGTCTCCTGTTCAGTCAGTTATGGGAGCAGTATTGAAGTTTCTAACTGTGATTGTGTATTTGTATATTTCTCTTTTCAGGTCTGTCAGCTTTCGTTTTATGTCTTTTTGTTGTTGAGTATATTTTTGTTTTGTTTTATGTAGCTCTGTTATTAGGTGCATTTTAGAATATTTTTATATTTCTATTTTTTATTGATTTTATTAGCTGTTGGTTTATCTGTTATGTGTTTGCTTTCCAACCAATTCAATTTTAAATATGCCTTTGAATCTACTTTTTTATTACCTTTTATTTTATTAGTTCCTCCTTCTCCTTACCTTGGATTTTCATGAGGATTTTTTTTTCAATGTGTTGTTTTCTTTTTGGATTAAATGCCTTCAATAATTTATTTTCACTCTTTTTGTACGTAATGAAATAGGCAGTTTTGGCAACATTCCCTATGTTTTTGTAGGAAACATAATAGTTATTGCTCTTTTCTAAAAATTTCTGGAACGAAATGTGTTGAGGTTTTTCTTGTTGTTGTTTTGTTTTTTTCTTGAATTCAATTCTGAGTAGACTTTTTAAAATTCCTAAATGGTTTGGGTTTTTGTTTCTTCATACCTACTTGTAATTTTTTTTTCTAAATTTATTGAGTTGTCAGAGATTGTAGTCTGTTCTGCTTTAAAAATTTTTAAGTTTTCTTTTAACCCAGTAGGGTGATATGAAAGCAGTCGAGACAAGAGGTAACAAATCTATATGACTGTTTTCCAATACAACTCTCTTTACCAAAACAGAAAGAGGGCAGGTTTGGCACATGGGCTGTACCAAACGCTGTTCTGAAGGGACCAATAAAACATTAATTTGCATTATCTTCATTATCTTATATTAATATTCCTTCTGAACCTAACAGAAAACAAAGTAAAATACAGTCGCAAATTATTTGAGACTGCTTCACCTTTCAAATATTTTGCTTTCCAACAACCTGTTGGCATTTTTATAATTTGACAAATTGTTAATTCATCAATTTGTACAAATACTACATTCATTTTGACATTATTCCTGATTTAGTGCCAACTTTACTATAGTCTAATAACTCCATTTTAGGACCACAGCAGCTTAGACTTAATGGATCTATCAGCTACCAACTTCCCCCCTATAATTTCATTATTAGATTACAAGATAAATTATTCTGTTATCAGACTTAACTCTCTGGCCATCCATGTATAAGCAGCATGTAATTTTCTCTTAACAGGAAAGAAATTCAGGCTGGGTTTAACACAAAGGGTCCAGTTTCCTATGTAAGGGGTAGAGGTTAGCTCTTTTGGCAATCATTCTTGTTATGCCTTACAGATTCTCTAATTTTATCAGAGAATTTCCAAATTTCATTGCCAGTAGAATAGTAGATTTTTCCGAATTTTATTTCTAAATTTCATTGCCAGTAGAATAGTTCGTTTTTCTTAACTTTACCATGAAAACCTTATCTTACATGATAACCAAACTTTTCCAACTAAAAGACGTTTACATTTCCATGAATTAAACTTCAACCTCTGTTACTTATAATATACTCGTAAAATGTTAGGTCCAACTCTAGGAGTCCTATTCTGTTCCACTGAATTATTCTCTGTTTCTAGGAAAATAGTTTATTATTTTCTTTGTATGACTTTATTGTAAGCTTAATAAAAGGAAATGGTTCCTCTTTCTTTTTATAGTTGCTTTTTTTCTTTGGTGATGCCGTGCAGTGTTTTTCTTTCTTTGTCTGGCTTATTTCACTTACATAATGCCCTCCACATTCATCCATGTTGTCACAAATGGCAGTATTTTTTTTGTTAAGACTGGAGAATATTCCACTATATATATAGAAGAATATTCCACTGTATATTTAACATAGACACACATACATACACACACACCACATACCACATTTTCTTTACCCATCCATATCTCTGTCAACAGAAATGTAAGTTGTCGGCCATTGAGAATGATGCTATAATGAACAGGGGAGTTGAATTTTCTTCAAGATAGTGATTTCATTTCCTTTGAATACATACCCAGACGTGAAGATTGCTGGGTCATACGGTAGTTCTATTTTTAATTTCTTAAGAAGCCACTATATCCTTTGCCATAGCAGCTGTACCAAATTTACATTTACAGTACACAAGGGTTGCTTTTTCTCTACATCTTGACCAGCATTTGTTATCTCTTGCCTTGTTGATGAAAGACATCCTAACAGGTATGGGATGGTATCTCATTGTGGTTTCATTTGCCTTTCTCTGATGATTAGTGATGCTCAGCACCTTTTCATGTACTTGCTGGCCATTTCTGTATCTTCTTGAAAGATATCTATTCAGAATAAGTTCTTTGCCCACCCCCCTTCTTTTTTGCTATTGAATTCTGTGAGTTCCTTGCATGTTTTGCATATTAATCCCTTATCTCATACGAAGTTTGCAAATATTTTTCTTCCATTTCATGGACTGCATTTTCATTTTGATGGTGGCTTTTGCTATTTAAAAGGGTTTTTTTTGTTTGTTTGGTTTTTTGTTTTTTGTTTTTTTGGTTTGGCTTAGTCCCACTTGTTTATTTTCGCTTTTGTTGCCTTTGCTTGATGTCAAATACAAAAACTCATCGATAAGACCAGTGTCAAGGAGATTACCTCTCATGTTTTCTTCGAGCATTGTTACAGTTTCAGGTCTTACATTCAATTCTTTAATCCATTTTGACTTGATTTTTGTGTATGATGTTCATTCTTTTGCATGGGGATGTCTTTTTTTTCAAGTATCATTTATTAAATATATTTAATAAATATTTATTCTTTTAATATATATTTAATATATTTAATATTAATGTTTAATAAATATTAAAATAAACATTTTAGTTAATATTTAATAAATAAACTTAATAAATATTTATTCTTTCCCCACTGTGTATTTTTGAGAGCTTTGTCAAAAATAAATTGACCATAAATGTATGGGTTTACTTCTGGGCTCATTATTCTGTTCCATTGGTCTCTGTGTCTGTTTTTATGCCAATACCATACTGCTTTGATTACCAAAGCTTTGTAATAAAATTTGAAATCAAGAAGTAAGATGCTACCAGCTTTGTTCTTCTTTCTCGGGATTGCTTTAACTTTTTGGGGTCTTTGTGACTCCATATGAATTTCATGATTGCGTTTATGTGATAAAGGTTGTTGGAATTTTGATAGATTACATTGAATCTATAGATGGGTTTGGGTAGTATGACATTTTAACAATATTAATTCTTCTACTCCATGACCATGGACTATCTTTCCACTTATCTCTGTCTTCTTCTTTTTTTTAACCAGTGTTTTACAGTTTTTGCGAAGTTCTTTTACTTCCTTGGTTAAGTTTATTCATAAGTATTTTATTTCTTTTGATGCTTTTTGTGAGATTGTTTTCTTAATTTCTCTTTCTAATATTTTTTCTTAGCATATAGAAATGCAGCTGATTTTGTATATTGATTTTGTATTTTACAACTTTACTGAAGTTTTCATTTATTAGTTCTGATTGTTTTGGTAGTCTTCGGGGTTTTCTGTATATAAAGTCATGTCGTTTGCAAGCAGAGATAATTTTACTTCTTCCTTTTTGATTTGGATGGCTTTTCATTATTTATAATTCTGGCTAGGACTTCCAGTACTATGTTGAGTAAATGTTGTAATTATGGACATCCATCTTTTTTTGGATGTTAGAGGAAAAGCTTTCAGCTTTTTACTATTGAGTATTACGTTATCTGTGAGGCTCATCGTATATGGTTTTAATTATGTTGAAGAATATTCCATCTATACCTAATTTATTGAGAATTTTTAATCATAAAAAGTTGTTGGATTTTGCCCAATGGTTTTTCTGTCTCTATTGAGAAGATTATGTAATTTTTATCCCTCATTTTGTTAATGCACATCAATTTCATTGATTTATGTATGTCAAACCATCCTTGCATCCCAGAAATAAATCCTACCTGATCATGGTGTGATAATCCTTTTTAATGTACTGTTGAATTCAGTATGCTAGTATTTTGTTGAGGATTTTCGCATCTATGTTCATCAGGTAAATTGGCCCGTAAATTTCTTTTATCGTAGTGTCTTTGTCTGGCTTTGGAATCAGGGTAACTCTGGCCTAATTCAGTTTGATTGAAAGTGTTCCCTCCTCTTTAATTTTTTGGAAGAGTTCAAGAAAGATTGGTATTAATTCTTTAAATGGTTAGTAGAATTCACCAGTGAAGCCATCTTTTCTTTGTTAGAGGTTTTTGATTATTGATTTAATTTCCTGTTTAGAGATTAATTGGTCTGTTAAGATTCTATAGGATTTTTTTTTTTTTTAATGATTTAGTCTTGAAAGTCTTGTATGCTTCTAGGAATTCATTCTAATTTGTTGGCATAAATTGTTCATAATAGTTTCTTATGAGCCTCAGTATTTGTGTCACTAGTTGTAATGTTTCCTCTTTCATTTCTTGTTTTATTTGAGCTCTTCTTTCTTTCTTCTTAGTTTATCTAGTTAAAAGTCTGTCAATTTTTTCTCCAAAAATCTAGTTCTTAATTCCTTTGATCTTTTCTCTTGCAATCCTAGTCTCTACGCCTTTGTTTCTTAGACATACAGTTTGCCATGTGAACTTTAAAATAATTTTGTGTTCAATTTTATGAATTAAAGTCATAAAGACTCTGAGTGACATTAGGTTCCATTATTGTATTGGCTTTGGAAGGACATACATATTTAGTATATTGAGTTTTCTCATTCACACATACACTGTCTCTGATTGTTCAGGACATGTTTGTATGTCTTCAATAAAGTGTATTGTTTATTTGCTTTTATAAAATGTTAAGTCCAGAACCATTCTTGTCAAATGTATGCTTACTTCATAGTATTCTAGTTTCTAATCATGAATGGGGTTTTTTTCCTTTGATCATTGCTATTGATCTTTATGTATTTAGGTCAGTTCTAGCCAAATTAACAACTCCTGTATAAACCATAATAGTTTTAAAAATAGTCTCTCAAGTTTTTGAGTTTACTGTCTCGTCATTTGCAGGCAGATTCAGTTTCTTCCCTTCATTCTCAGTATTTTTCCTGGGTATTTCATTTCTTGAATAAGTGCTTTGGCATAAGCCACTGAAATAATATTAAATAGAAGTGGAGATGGTGGACATGTCTGTTTTGTTCATGACTTTGGAGGAAATGGGTTTAGTATTTTACTCTTCAATGTAAGGTTTAATTGAGGGTTTTTTGTTTGTTTTTGTTTTTTGGTGTTTTTTTGAAGAGCCCTTATATTTAAGTAATGCCCATCAATTCCTATTAGGTTATTTACTGGATTTTATCAAATGTATTTTGGCAAAAAAAAATCAGTGAAGACTCCATCCAAGACAAGTGCCAGGAAATCTCAAATTAGCTTAAGCAAAAAGTGAATCCATTGGCTTTAATAGCCGAAAACATACAGGATAAAGCTGACTTGAGGCCAGCTTCTTATAAAGGTTTGAACCGTGTCACCAGGATCTGGTATTTCTTACAGACTCTGCCCTTGTGGCTCCTTAATGGGCTGCATCAACTCTAAAATCCATGCATTTAGCGTCAAATCCAGTAATGAGGAAAGTGATAGGCTTTCCTAGAATTCCATAAGATATCTTATCTCATCTCAATGGCTTTGGAAGGGCCATAGGCTTGCCCCTAAATCAGAGAATCTTCAGAACCAAGGTAATGTGGTGTGTTGATTGACTTAGATGTAGAAGCCAAGCTTCACCATCAGACTAGGTAGAGACCCATCCGGTACTCCTCTGCTGAGTGGAGAGGAGCAGGTGCATCCCCAGAGGAAAGCTTTGGTTTTACTCACCAGCATAAGAGAAAACAAACACTGTGCAGCATAATAACAGATGTCGCTTCAGCATCTATTGATTCAGCCATATGGCTTGTCCCATTAATTTCTGGTAGCAATACATTGTCTTGATATATTTGCTGATGATGAACCATCCTTAGAATAATCCTTGTTTAGTCATGGTTTATCCCTTTGATGCACTGATTGATTCCATTTGTTTAAAATTTTCCATCTGTATTTGTAACTAAAATTGATTGCTGGTTTTATTTTTTGCATTGTTTGTATCGTGTTTTGCTCTTAAGGTTATGTTTGATACCAAATATTAATGGGAAAGTTGTCTTTATTTTTATATGGACCAAAATAATTTAAATGTCATTAGGATTATCTTTTATTAAGGCTAGATTAAAAAAACAGCTGGAATAAGGATCTAGCCATGATAGGGTTTTTATAACAGATGTTTAAGTACAGTCTTATAGTCTTCCATGATTTTCTATTCTGTGATTGAACTTATTTTTTCCCTAGAATTATCATTACTCTCTAGATTTTAAAATTTGTTGCTATAGCTATTTATAATAATCTCTTTAAAATTTTAAATACATTTCATCTCTTTCCTATTCATGGTTACATTGCCTTTCTCTTTTTTAGTATTTTATATTCTACATCATTTATCTTTATTTGCTTCACCAAATAAATATGCATATGTTTTTCAAAGGGCCAGCTTTAGCTTTTATTTACATATGTATTCTGCCCTTTTTTATATTCCTATTTTCAGTTCTTGTATTCTACTAAATTCATTTGGTTTATTTTTTTTTTCTTGTTCATAAAGTTGAAATTCTTGGATGACTTTACTCTGATTATAGCTTTATCTGCTGCCACAGGTTTTAGCGTGAAAACATATCTTAGCATATCTTTTTTCTATTTATTATTTTTTAGATAGTTTATAATTTCCATTTGACTCCCATGTTTGATCTAAGGTTTGGTATTTAAGATAAAATTTCTTAACTTCCAAAAAATTAAGGCTCTCATTTTCATTGGATTGGGTTTTACTTAGAAATATGATTTATAAAAGATGGCCGATGTAATGGAATTTATGATGCTTTTCTTTTTAGCCAAATAATTACATATATATATATTTACTTATTTGTATTTATAATAGAACTATTTTATATTATAATTTATATTATAAATACATTTATAATATAATATTTATAATATAAAATATTATAAATACAAATGTATATATATCAATTTAAAGAATTATGTTTGGCTTCTATGTTGCTTATGATTATTACCCTTTTTATTTTTCTAACTGTCAAATTCAAATGTTTTTCCAATCCTTTATAGTTAACGTTTTGTGTCACTTTTCATTTTTCAAACAAATAAGATGTTAGCACTGAAAAATTCATGTGTGTTTTGTAGAACAGCCTCTTGGTTTTACTAACAGGGAAAACCCAAAATCCAGAAAGGAGACAGGCCTTGTCCAAAGTCACAAAGTGAATCTGGTGAATTGGGGCTTTTTCTACTATACCCCACCCTCTGAGTGTCCTATGATCAAACTGCTTTTGTTTGAAACTACAAGAAGAGATGATGTGATATAGGTAAAAATGGAAATAACAAAATAATATACAGTTACTGGTCTTAAAAGGAAGAGAGAGTAAATGTTGGGGAATATGTGGGTGTGAGTTCTACTTCACTCAATGTAACCGAGGTTCTTCCTATTTGCTGTATCCATCATCCCCTAGGGCATTTCAGTGACTGTAGGATCTGGCTGTCAGACAAGGCAAGAGGCAGAGAGGGATGGATTCCTCATGGGGTTTTCTGAGGAGACCTACAAGCCCTTCCACCCTTTTTCCATTGCCAGAACTCACTCATATGGCCTGAGTGCACAGCTAAGTGCCCAACTTTCTCTAAGCACTTAACTTGGTGACCACCCATCTCATCTCTGCCATATCTTGTTCTTGGGTGGAGAAGAGGACTGGATGTGGATGTGGGGGAAGAAACTCACTGGAGTGCAAGGCTTCTGTTGATCTGGGAACCAGGATGAGGTTCCAAACCAAGTCCAGAGAACAGGAGGTTTTGTGGGAAACTGGGACAAAAGCCCAGAGGGCCTAGAAGGGTAAGAAGGTAGACTCCCATATGATGGAGACAGAAAGGCCCAGTCTTCTTTTGTGTATTTGCAAGTACTATAAGTGTTACATTTAGAATAAGGAAACATCTTCGTTGGAGCTGCCTATCTTAGCTATTCACAGAATCAAATATTACTGCATTCCTTTCAATACACACCCATTCATGCGTGAGCACAAGGAAGCATGGCCACACTCCTGCACACCCACACCCCACAGTCTTCCTGAGAGGGTCAAGACCAAAGGCAGCGTGAGTAGCAGCAGATGTTCTTGCAAACTCTGCAAGTCCTTCAAGATTAAATGCCTTATAATGCACACCTCTCATTATTTTCTCTTTTACTTTGCTGGAAACCAGATTGTTGATTCCCCCTTCTCTACTGTTCTCACCCTCCCTCCTGCTTCCCTTCTTCTTTCTCTTCTTTCCTCCCTCCTCTCTCTCCCTCCCTATCCTAAAGGCTGCATATTATTCAATATAGGTCATCAGGTCAGACTTAAACCCATTCACAACGGTCTCCATATTCTTGCCACTGGTTCCTTTTTTCCTGCTCTGTTCTCCATGAGCAAATAGGGCACCTTTCTGAGAATGAGCATGTAAATTTCTTTGCATTTTTCACAAATGTCTTGGTTGTGTGCTTGCTTTCCAGTCTCTTGGGCTCAATTATCTGAAAATAGACCCTCATCTGTTTTAGCCTGGGCTTGGTTAGTTGCAAATAATAGAAACCTACTCCACCTGGCTTAATCAAGAGAGGAGGATTTGCTGAAAAGGTACAAGGGTAACTTACAAATCTCAAGTCAGCAAAGCTTCGGGGAACCAAAACCCACTACAGAAACTGAGGCAGCAGCTGGCTCTGTCTGTCCTCATCTTTCTCACTCCAGCCCTCTGCTCCTTCTGCTAACCTGCTTCATTCTCTGCCATCGATCACCTTTCTCTCTGTTTTCCCAAGACACCCTCACATGGCAGAATACGCCATCCCAGCCCCTTCCAGCGTTCTTAACTTGATTAGAATCAGAACGACCTAATTCCAGATTCTCAGGACAGAGGATCTGATTGATCAGCTAGGTGTCCACCGACTGTGACTGGGGAGGTAGATAGGAGGCTGTGGGGTTAGCAAAGACTTCCCCACCACCCAGCCGATCAAGAGCAGCAGTTACAAAATATTTTAAGTACGGTCCTACAAAGTAGCACTGAGACAGTCTGCTCCAAGGCTTTGGGCTTGTTCCAGTGATCTGCCTACACTGTCTGATGGTAAAGCCAACTATGGTAGTGACAGTGCCTGGGAATTGAACATCCTTTCATTAAGCCAAGGCTGGGAACCTCTATTAACAGCACACAATCTTCACAGTAACACCATTAACCCCATCTCACAGGGCAGGGCGTGGGGCCTGCAGAGCATGTTGGCACACCCAAATTCACACACATGCATCATCCACAGAGCTGGTGTTTGAACCCAGCTCTGCCTTGGTCTAGTCTTCCTCTGGGGCTCCACGCCTGTTTTGCACACGTGGGCATGTGTGTGCTGTGTGTGTCCTCATCTGTAAAACAGTGGTTAAAAAAAATAACACTCGGGGCACCTGGGTGGCTCAGTGGGTTAAAGCCTCTGCCTTTGGCTCAGGTCATGATCCCAGGGTCCTGGGATCGAGCCCCGCATCAGGCTCTCTGCTCAGCAGGGGGCCTGCTTCCCTTCCTCTTTCTCTGCCTGCCTCTCTGCCTCCTTGTGATCTCTGTCAAATAAATAAATAAATAAATCTAAAAAAAAACTGGGGGGAGGGGGTTTGGGAGAAGAGGGTGGGATTATGGACATTGGGGAGGGTATGTGCTTTGGTGAGTGCTGTGAAGTGTGTAAACCTGGTGATTCACAGACCTGTACCCCTGGGGATAAAAATATATGTTTATAAAAAATAAAAATTAAAAAAAAAAATCTAAAAAAAAAACCAACTTACCTTTTTCTTGTAGGTTTATTGTTGTGGTAAGATAGTAAGATGGGTTGGGCAGAAGCATTTTGGGAACTACAGAATACCATACAAATATTATTATCTCTTTATCCACTTACCTAGCCCACACCACTGAGTCATGGCTTACATAAGCAATAGTTTGATTCCACAGGACTTCCCTTGCATGTCGTTTTGTGAGCTGTTCACAAGGATGATGGGCAGAGTGTGAGGGGAAAGGGGGCTAAATCCGTAAGCCTCTGGGACGTTAAACCTGCAGTAACGCAGGTCTACTAGATGCCAGGTCTACTAGAGTTTTCTTGTGCATTTTTGTTTGTTTGTTTTGAAAGGTTAGTGATTTTTCTTTTAACTATCTCAACACTTTTAGTTATTCCAAATTGAAAAATCTGAATGATCAAAACTGCTTCTGCTCCTGTATTTCTGTCCTGGTAAAATGGAGACCCACTATCCACAAGCCAGAGCCGGCATCTTGGACTCCGCCCTCTTCCTCAAACCACACGTTTAACTGACCACCAAATAGCCATTCTCTCCTCTCGGTATAGCTTCATTGGTTAAAAGCAGTTAAAATCCCAGTCGTCCCCTAAACAGCCTCACTGTCGTGGTCATCTTCGGTTCATCCTCAGGATCGCGACCAGATCGCGACCAGTTTCCTAAGATGTGCATTTGAGCATGTTGCTTTACCTGCTCAGGGCCCCTTGGTGGCTCCGATTCTCTAAAGCCCAAGGGCTTAGTATGACTTACAGGGCCCTGTGTTTCTCTTCTCCTGCCTGAACACATCACAGCACTGGGCACACCTCGAATGCAGCACGAGCTTCCGGTTCCCGGCCTTTGTAAGAACAATTCCTTCTGCAGAGAGATGCTCCTTCTCTCTGCATTGTTCCATTGCCTTTATCCAGCAAGCTGTGGCTCCTTGAGGGTATGTTTCTTGCTGCATTCATAGAGGGGAGAGTTCCATCCTTACCTGGTCTCCTCTCCACTCCCCCAGTTTTGCAAATGTCTTTACATTGTCCCTTCTCACAACACATAGCAGCGATTTAAATACCATCTCCTCTCCAGACTGGAGTTCCTTTACGGCAGAAAATGCAGTAGCCATGCTCGTATCCCCACAACCTAGCATAGGACCTGGCAAAAGATGTATTTTCAATAAAAATGATTTGAATAAATGAGTCAATCATCTGTGTCCATCTAAAATCGTATTTCCTTAGAGGAAACAGAAATGGTATTGAAGCCTGCCCCCTATGATTCTAACAGTGACTGGCCCTGAATCAGATGCTGGGAGAGTTTTGCTTCCAAAGGCAATGATCAGTTTTACTCCACTTTGCTGTCTCTTTAAAAAAAGAAGAAGAAGAAGAAGAAGAAGGAAAAAAGAAACTGTAATCCAGCCTTGGAAATGTGCATGGCTCTGACTTGGGTTAAAGACAACACGAGATATCTTAGGACCATGTCAAATGTTGGCGTGGACTGCGCGATGGGTGCATTCCAAAGTGGACAGAGGCTATTTCTTGTCTTCCTGGAATACCATCTGGATTCAAATGTTAATGTTCAATCCAATTTGTTGCTAAGGCAACCAAGTTATAGGCCATCTTCAATTTACAAAAGGTGATATTGCCAAAGTCATTTCATAAGTCAGATGTTTGAAAAACACACTGTATTTTCCAGGGTGAAAAGTGATATAAATGGTAGCTAGAACCTACAGAATTGTATTTAACCCATATTGTCTCAGTGCTTGTGCAGGAGAAGTCGGTAAATATATCCCTTGTCTCCCCGGTCACTGCAAGTCTCAAAGCAATCTGGTTGTACACCCAAAAGCCGGGGGAAAGGAAGACTCTCTTCCGGATTCTCCAAAACCACTTCAGGATATCCTGTGTTTAGTCTAGAGATTTAAAACCCTGGTTCAGCATCTGGCTTACCTGGGAAGGATTTATTAAAAGATTCCCTGGTTCAACTTCAGAGCAGTCCCATTAAAATCAGAAAATTACTGGGCTCCAGGAAAATGTACACATTTTTAAAGCCCTAGGTGATCCTGGTATAATTTCTGATATTTTTTTCCTCCCCACTAGGAGGTGTCTTCTCATGTGCTGCCAAAGGTCAAAGCTGTAGTTATGTGGGTAATGACCTCTGAGGGTACCATGGTTTCTACTGCCCAAGGATGATCTTGGATGTCCTCTGAAGGCACTGACACTAAACTAATCCTGATGCCTGGACCAGCATTGCCGATGCTTACAGGGACAGGCTTTTCCTTCGCTGCCAAAGGGGGATAACTGATAGCTCGAAAACAGACTAATGATGCCACAAGGACCAGCGACATTATCAAGATCATGGGAATTCATTAAAAATAACTAAAATACTTCCTCCCCCCTGCCATCCTTCTTATTCTAGGACTAAGGCATGAGTCCCTAGAGCAATCTGAATGCAAGACACTGTGTGGGTAACCCCTCCCCAGATTCTAACCCACCATCACTGGATATTACGTCATTGCTTTGACCATCTTTGTTCTTATAATAAGCTACAATGATGAGTCCACTAGGCCTCCACATAGCCCTGGTGGACCCACCTCACCGGTCCCCAGAAAGTTCCAGCCAGCTGAATCCAAAGATGAACCTAAATGGAGTTCGAGAGAGAATCCTGAGAAGGCATGTTGAGTTGGAGGAAAATTGAAAAATTTGCTAGAGTTTATCTGTTAGATGGCTTAGCGTGTTATAATAATGGTTCTCAGTGAATCCATCCCTCATGTTCGTGAACCTTTGTAGTGTAATATTGTCACTCTTCCCAGCAAAAGAAGGCATCTAGTTCCTCTGCCTTCTCAAATTTATTTTGACCATGTAATTTTCTTTGACCAAGAGAATATGGTAAGAATAATTATGTTCACATCTGGACACTAGATCTTCAAAGACCTTCACTTGAAATATCCGTTCTTACCCCCCTGAGGCTACCATTCTCTGAAGAAGCCCAGTCTGGTCTTCTGGAGGATAAGAGATCAAATGAGAAGCATCAAAGTGTTCTAATCAGTAATCAGCCAGACTTAGGAGTGAGGCCATCTTGGAACCTCCAACCTCAGCTTAGTCTTCATGTGAGGGACTACAGCCTCATGAGTGATCCTAGTAAGCCCAGCAGAAAAACAGTCCAGAGTACTGACTCACAGAGTTGTGGCAATAACACATCACTGCGGTGTTAAGCCACTGAACATTGAAATACCCATAGGTATCTGATTCACTACTATTTTATATAATATAAAAAGTACATGTTTATACCATTGAAAATGATCACATATGATCTCTGTGTACTAAAGCTTGCATTCTTCCCGGATGTTGATATCCAAATGGAGGCATAACATTTTTATTCTAGATGATGCACAATTGGAATTCCACTGTACATGCCAATTTTGTAACCTGCATTATTTTCTGTAATAATACTCTCACCATTTTCATATCTAATAAATAATCTTCTACATCATTTTAATGACTACATAATACACTATCATTAAGATGTACATAATTTATTTAACTCATTCCCGTTACTGGATATTTTTCCACTGTTGCCATCAGAGCTGTGATGAAAATCCTTGTGCATCAATCTTCCTGCACAGAAATGATTATTTTGTTAGCGTATTTGGGGGGCATTATTGCTAAATTATTTTTGTCAATATAATAAAAAAAATGGAGTGAAAATTTCACTAATTTTTCACTTTATTTTATTAACCATGAGGTTAATGAGATTTTCACTTAGCTTCCAGTGGGATTCTGTTAACATATATTCCCCTTTATGTACCTGGCACTTGGGAATATCATTAGTTCTACTATAAAATGAGTTATGCATTCCTAAAAATCACTATGTGAAATTGCACAATAAAAACCACAGGGATTAATAAGAAAATGGGATTAGCCATATACTCAAAAACTTTATCAGTAACTAATACAAACAAAAAAGAACACAGGAGCCTAATAAAAATAGTTGCAAACTTCTACTCATTAAGTTGTTATAAATACATGAATCCGACCATAAATGTGATCTTCCTATTAGGTTTTTATTTTCACCACCTGGTGCTCACCATGACACGTACACTCCTTAATCCCCATCACCTACTTTACCCATCCCCCACCTCCACCCCTCTAGTAACTGTCAGTTTGTTCTTGATTTCTCTCGTTCACTCTCTCTAACCGCCCTTATTTTCCCCTTGTTTCTCTTTTTAAAATTTATTCATTTATTAATTAGCCTTTAATGTACTATGTGTTTCAGGGATACAGGTCTATGAATCATCAGTCTTACACAACTCACAGCACTCCCCATAGCACACACCCGCCCCAGTGTCCATCACCCAGCCACCCCATGCCCCCCCCACCCCATCCCTCTTTGCTTCTTTGCTTTCTTAAATGACAGAGATGAGTGAATCATATGGTATTTGTCGTTCTTTGACTTATTTCACTTAGCATTATACTCTCTAGCTCCATCCACATCATTGCAAATGGCAAGATTTCATTCTTTTTGATGGCTGAATAATAGTCCATTGGATATATGTACATATGTATATACCACCTTTTCTTTATCCATTCATCCATTGATGGATATTTGGACTGCTTCCATTATCTTGGCTGTTATAGACAGTGCCATTGCAAACATTGAGGTACATGTATCCCTTTGAATCAGCATTTTTGTATTCTTTGGGAAAATACCCTGTAATGTGATTGCTGGATTATGTGATAGTTCTGCGTTTGACTTTTGAGGACCCTCCATACTGTTTTCCAGAGTCGCCGCACCAGTTTGCATTCTCACCAACAGGGCAAAAGGATTTCCCTTCTTCACATTCTCACCAGCCCCTGTTGTTTCTTGAATTTTTTATTTTAGCCCTTCTGGCAGATGTGAGGTGATATCTCATTGTGGTTTTGATTTGCATTTCCCTGATGATGAGTGATGTTGAGCATTTTTTCAGTCGTCTGTTGGTCGTCTGGATGTCTTCTTTGGAGAAATGTCTGTTCATGTCTTCTGCACATTTTTTAAATTTTTTATTTTTTATAAACATATATTTTTATCCCCAGGGGTACAGGTCTGTGAATCACCAGGTTTACACACTTCACAGCACTCACCAAAGCACATACCCCCCCCAATGTCCATAATCCCACCCCCTTCTCCCAAACCCCCTCCCCCCCAGCAACCCTCAGTTTGTTTTGTGAGATTAAGAGTCACTTATGGTTTGTCTCCCTCCCAATCCCATCTTGTTTCATTTATTCTTCTCCTACCCATTTAAGCCCCCATGTTGCATCACCACTTCCTCATATCAGGGAGATCATATGATAGTTGTCTTTCTCTGCTTGACTTATTTCGCTAAGCATGACTTGGACTTCTGCACATTTTTTAATTGGATTATTTGCTTTTTAGGGGTTGAGTTTTAGAAGTTCTTTATATATTCTGGACACTATCCCTTTATCAGTTATATGTCATTTGCAAATATCTTCTCCCATTCCATAGTTTGCTTTTTAATTTTATTGATTATTTCCTTCCCATGCAGGAGCTTTTTATTTTGATGTAGTTCCAATTAGTTTGTTTTTGCTTTTGTTTCCCTGGCCTTGGGAGACATATCTATAGAGAAGTTGCTATGGCTGATATCAGAGAAATTGCTGTCTACATTCTTTTCTAGGACTTTAATGGTTCTAGGTCTCATATTTCAGTCTTAAATAATTTGTTTTTATTTCAGAAAGGACAGCGTTTTCTTGTGGAACTGAGAGCATCAGGTTGAAGCTTGTGAATTATTGTGAACTGATGGGAGGAAGTTAGTCTGAAATGGAAGAAGTTGGAACACCAGATGTGGCTGATAACATGCCATGAACTGAAGGAGTAGGCAGATGTTTAAGGCATGTGTGTGTGCATTTTGTGTATTCCTACATGATTTGGTTCATTTGGGTGCAGTTTTCTGTATCAGCTTGTGCTTCTCTTGTACGAAATGACACATGGACAAAACTTATGTTCAAATGATTCCCTAATAGACAAGTTTGCATTTTCAAAACAAACATCGTAGCAGAACTGACTGTCCTGAGCTTGCCATCTGTGTCCCCTTCAGTCCTGCTCCATCTGCCTCTGACCTCATGGAAGTTCTTCAACGTTCTTGCCTGTGGATGCTCCCCTTCTAAGTTTGCAGGGCTCATGCAAGCTTTTCCTATCATTACATTGTGAAGCTCCAAATCTCTGGGGGATATGGAGAGAACTTAAGCAGCTGTGATTATGTTGCAGTCTTTCCTAGAAACCAAATTTAGTACTGTTGGACTCTGTATCCCCTCACTTCTTCCCACGCCAAGCCAAGTGATTATGGGTCATTGAAAACATTTTTTTTTTTTAATTTAAAGATAAATGTGGGTTGAGATTTAAAAACAAAAATAAAAAACCGAAGCGGATTGTTTTTTGGAAAAGCATCAGAAGAAATATTAGTAAACGCCCCTCCACCAGAAGAAAATGTCAACCTCTGTTTTCTTAACAAAACATATCATTTTACCTTTTTTTGCTGTGCTTGATATATGTGAACAGCCCTCTTACCTCTCAGGGCCTTGGCTGACTCACAGCTAGAGCAGAGGGAAGGAACAAAGACATTTCATGCAAGGTCTGAGAAAAGGTATGGGAAGAAATGTTTGTGTTAGAACTGAATGAATTCAGGTAAAATCATCTCCATTGGAATTAGCCAAAATGGAAGTGACATGTGAGGGGAAATGGAATGCCTGCAGGGAACAAATCAACCGTGAGGGTGGGGAGTTGGCACCAGGTTACGTATGGGATAGAACCCTTTGAGAGCTACTGGGAAGCAGGAGAGGGTGTGGGACCAGTGGGCAGAGCAGGACTCAGCATGGCGATGAAAGTAGTGTGCTCTAGTCTGACCACTGCTCAGTGTGGCAGGAAGAGAACAGGAGCCCAGTGGAGCCCTTGGCGATCTTGTTGACACATGCAGGGCATCAGACAGTGATAAGCTCTTGTACTGGGAGGAGCATAGGCTGTTATCAACAATGATTAGCATGCTTATACACATTAAAATTCAGCACATTTAAACTCTGTTTTCAACATGTATGACTTGCTTAGTGATACCCAGGGGCAAGACTTATCAGGGTTCTTCTGTTTTACTCAATCAAATGAAACTTCTCTGCTTTCACCCATGTGGCTGGCGGTTCATCTAAGCCCAGTCGTTGTTACATTCCCCTCTCCCTAGTCTTTGGGATCTTAAAAGAACTGCAGGATGACCCACTCACTATAGGAACGTCCAAGAAGAGCCTCTGGTCTTTGGCCCTTTGGGTTGCCTCTGAGCTGTGAGTTCTCCAGGCCTGAGGTGCTCTGGAACCTTTGTTGATGGTGTCAACCCCACCTTACCAAGTTCAACAACCAGGACTTTGACCAGGGCTCTAATTCCTGAGGCTGCTGAGCTTGGTGCTCAGAATGTCTTCATCCTAACATGTCTGTGTCTTTGCAGTTAGGATAATCCTGCTGCAGCCTTCCACACTGCTACATTTACATTCTGGGTCGAGCCATTGCCTCTTTCCTATTCTTGCTGCAGCACAAAGGCTCCTCCTCCCTCTCTACAAGGGGTAATTGAGAGATATTAAATAGAAATTTTTAATTTGTCCCTGTGTTGAAGGAGCTTGGAACTCACCCTTTAAAGAATAATTCCTTATAATTCTTTTTTTTTTAATTTTTTATTTTTTATAAACATATATTTTTATCCCCAGGGGTACAGGTCTGTGAATCGCCAGGTCCACACACCCCACAGCACTCACCAAAACACACCCCGCCCCCAATGTCCATAACTCCACCCCCCTTCTCCCAACCCCCCTCCCCCCCAGCAACCCTCAGTTTCTTTTGTGAGATTAAGAGTCACTTATGGTTTGTCTCCCTCCCAATCCCATCTTGTTTCTTTTATAATTCTTATTTTAAGGAGTTGATAGTTAACCCCCTTCTCTTTTTCCTCCAAAAAACTTAAATACCTCTTTAATTCATCCATCTGACATCTCACTACATATTATCAATTGATTTCTAGTTGTGGCCTTTGAAAGTGGATATTATTCTTATTGTAAAAGCAATGGAAAGAGCTAACTAATTTCTTTGGGGTCAGTTATATTGCAGGAGCAAATCTAAATTACTTAGGCCTGACTCCATAAGCTAGTTTCCTACTCCTACACAGCAGCTACCTGGTCAGTACTTAAGATAACCCTTGCTCTTTGGTAAATTTTTTCCTCCTATAAAACATCCTTTATTATCTTACACAGTTTAAGAGTGTCAGGAATCTGAGAATGACTGAGTTGAGTGGTTCTGGTTCAGGATCTTATGAGGTTGCCAGCCAATTGTCCACTGAGACTGTATCATCTGAAGGCTTGACTGGGGCTGGAGGATCTCTTTCCAAGATGGCGCACTCACATGACTATCAGCAGGAGGCCTCCGTTCCTCACAATGTGGGCTTCTTTAATGATGTGGCAGATGGCTTCCACCAGAGTGAAAGATTCATGGAAGAGTGGGAGAAATCACGGTGTATTTTATGAATCAGCCTTGAAGGCAGGAGGGCACCACACACAGGTATGAATACCAAGAGATGAGGATCACTGGGGGCCAGTGTGCAGGCTGGCTTCCCCAGGGCATTTACTTTGGCTGATTTTAGTACCCTGCATATCTGCAACACCAGGGTGAAAAATGATTCCTGGTTTGTACTTTTTTAATGAATTAATCAATCCATTTATGTTTTCCATTAATTTTTCCAACTAGAGGTGGAGATTTTTCTAATTAGAGATGTAGATAATTTCAGAGACACAACCCACCAATTAATTGCTTTCCATCTTTCATTATGTGTTGGTTCACTCATTAACTCTTTGATCATCTCCCATGTGCTGGGCACTACACTAGTTGCTTGGATACAATGAGAAGGAAAATAAATACTGTCCTTACCTTCCCAGAGTTGTCAGTTGAGTAGGGGAGAAAGTTATTATATGAATAATCACATAAACTGATGTATTACCACAAAATGTGATGAGTACTATAAAAATATATATTTATGAGGATCTAATTTAGTTGAAAATCAGGACGAGCCCTATAGCAAAGATTTCTTGACCTTAGAACTATTGAGATTTTGGACTGGATAATTCTTTTGTGGGGACTATCCTGTGCATTGTAGGATGTTAACAGCATCCCTGGCCTCTATCTACTAGATGCCCTCCCTCCTCCCTAAGTTACAAAAACCAAAAATGTCTAGTTATTTCCAAATATTTCCCAGGGACAAAATATCCCCCAATTAAGAACCACCAGTGTATAGGAAATTACCAAATGAAAAGTGGTAGGGGAAAAGTCATTTCAGGAAGAGGAAAGAATATGTTAGATTTTTGTTGACAGATATTATCAAATAATAAGACCCCCCAAAAAACAAACAAAAAAACAAGCAAACAAAAAACCCAGTTACCTAATTCTGATTCTCAAGTTTAAATTCAGATCAGACTTTTGCCTGGATAACTTGTTGGTGCCCCTTTAAACAGAAATTCACACCCTGTAGCCAGTTTGCTTGTGCTGAATAAGGTGTCTCCATATAATTGCTAAGGAAAAAACAGGTCTGGCCTGAAGCTCTCTCAAAACGTATTTTAACTTATTGAATCTCTGGGCTGACTAAAGTTGTTTGGCCTTCAGCCTGCTGGTTTATATCACTGCCCGAAGCAGGGTATTATCACTGAGAAATACATGGCCTCGCTTTTATTGGAAAGATATTTATAGGTACTGCTTATATCCTATATGAATATATTTAATGTGGAAAGAGTATATAACCAGGCTGGGTATAAAGTCAGATTACTTCTACCAAGACTCGCCTTATTTCAATTTTGAACAGACAAGAATTAGCTTGTGTGCTTAGAATCCTGAAATCTTGAATGAAAAGGGAACTTAGAGAATCTTATGTGAAAATCATGGCTTTTGGAATGCAGACACTTCTGGGTCAAATTTGGCCTTGGCTCTATGATCTTGGACACATAGAATAGCTTCAGTTTCCTCATATGTAATGAAGATGATAATTCCTATTTTGCAGGGTTGTTATAAGGATGTATAAGATTATAGTCACATCTGACATAACAATAGATATCCAATAAATGAAATATCCCTCTTTCTTCAGATGATCCAGTTCAAATTCCTATCAAGCATCCCCAAGAGATGGTCCCCTTAAAATCTGGGAGCTAGTTTATCCTCAGCTCTTTCTTCTTTACATCCAGAAGATTACCAAATTCCCTCAAGTTTACCCCCATGTTTTGCTTGGGCTGCCATAATTTATTTTTTGGATACTTCGCAGTGGTTTTCCAACTTGCCTATAACCACAGATTTTGGAAATCTAACCATGTCACCCCTGAATACTACTTCTCATTGTCCCACAGGATCCAAATTTGGATTCTGTCTTGCCTGTCCAGACTTATCTGTCTTAGGCACCCTGCCTTTCATCCTGTGCTCTAGCAATGTCTAACTTCTGACAGTCCTACATGCTGTTTCATATTCTCATGATGCCATTTCAGACATTGTTTCTGTGGATAGATATCCATCCCTCCCCAATCCTTCTCTACCCACCAGAGTCCTACTGATTCGTTCTCAAGAACCCATCACCCTCCAGAGCATCTTCTGACCTCCCGCTGCTCTCCCTCCCCACTCCACCAGCTTTTTGCTTTGACACAACCTCGTACACATTTCTGTGCTGATATATATCATGCCTTATTGATTTAAGTATTTGCTTATGGGTCTGTCTTCTCTACTTGAGAGTGAATTACTGAAAGCAAGAAGTAGATCTTACTTTGTATTCCCAGATATTATCACTGATCCTGTACTGGTCCGTGTTCCATAAGCATTTGATGAATGAATCCACATTTAGCTTGAATCCCCACAGTGAGGGGAACTGCCAACATTGCAAGGCAGCAGCCTGATTTTTACCATGTGCCCCATGTCAAGCCCAGATTGATAGGTCTTCCATCTCTATTGCCGTATCTACTTCTCTACCCACCCCACTATGTACTGAACCTACTTAGAAAGAATACATATAATCCTCAAATGACTGCCATTTCACTGTTAAAATGCTATCAATATCATGCAGCAACAAAATTTCCTCTTCTTGGAGAATTCTTCTACTTCCTCTTCAATGTGACAGTGGTGTCCAGGTCCCTTATCCCCTTATCTCCCTGATCAAGGTTTGTTGTGGGTCACCAGTACCATAGCTAGACCTAAACCCAGGATACGGGATGGATTCTGATGGCATGGAAGGTCTTTGTCCTAATCATGCTATTGTGGTATTAAGAGGTGAAAATAAAACATGCTTGCATTTATTCCCATGTTTCTCAGCAATAGGAGTAATAGTAGCTATCATTCCTTACCAAATGTCATACACTGTAGGAGCAATAGCCCCAAACTAATCACTCTCCCTCTAGTCCCAAAATTCAATTGCAGAACCATCCTCCTGACCTCCCACATCCACTGGAAGCTCCCTGGTGAGACCTTGAATTATGGTTATCCTCCAGGGTAGAGCAAACAAAAGGGTTGGTTTTTGTCGATCTCTGCCTAGGAGCATCCGTCAGCTAACCTGGCAAGAATAAAATTGCATGAGCCCGTGGTGCTCACAGTTACTTGGGCCACAGATTACAGCATCCAGTCAAGGCACCCAGGAGGCCAGATTGCACAACCTCGAACATCACTGGTGAAGGCATCATTCAAGGCTCTCTCAGATCAGAGACCCCATCGTTCATTTCTTCACTGGTGTCCCTTTGGTTTTTGGAATGGTTCCAGTTTCAGGTGTCCTGCCCTCTGTCCAAATTGCTGATATTTTAAACCACCCAAAGTTATTTAATCCTACTTATAATCTCTCACACATAGTAAGCACATTTCAGATACCAGGAGTTGCATTTAAATCTTTGCCTGCATGACTTTGCTGAGTCCTTTCAACCGCCCTAAAGCAGACATGTTTTCAGCTGAGGAAACAGGTTCAAAATGTTTAACTGACTGAGCCCCAAACATAGGGCTGTTATTTAGCAGGAGAGTTGGGATCTGAACACAGACATAATTCCTGTGCCCACACTCCTCTACTCCGTTCCATACAGCCTCCTGAATCAGTGCATTCTCATACCGTGGGGCTAAGTGGGGATCCCATGGGCATGACGCATCTGGAATCCTGGAGCAAGGAAAACCTCCAAGAACACCTGTGGGTGAGACCTTTTATGTATGGCACAGCTGGGGACAAAGACCACTGAATAGTAATTGCTGTCCAGTCAGATATCATCTGGGCCCCATGCCAGCACCTCTGGCTCTCCTTATAGCCACCATGATACCCCACTTGTGAAAGTATCACAGCTCACCCACCAGGCTTCTTTCTGTTTAATGCATTTCCAATAGGTGAGACTTATCCCCACTTTGCATCCTCTGCCCCAGAGCTACAAACATCATTTTTCAAACCAAGCATCTTGTCCTCCCACGTTTACCCCTCGGTGTATTCAAATCCCGCCTCCCCTATTTTCCTGGACAGACCTGGCACCCACCTCTATGACACCCTCCATTTGGCCCAGGCAATCTGTCTTTCTGAAATCCATTCCTTATATCCATTCCCAAGATTGTTCCATTTTGTCCACAAAGACCCATAAGAGATGTTGCCTCGTGTTGTGCAGGGACCTGGAAATAGTATACTAGTAGTATACTCAGGCAGGAGGCAGTGTAGACTTCTGGAGCCAGAAACATTTGAATGCTTTGGAATAAGCTCAAGTCTGAGGAGGCAGAAGAGCCATTTCTCCTACTTGGAAAATCTCCCTGGACCCCTGCCCCCCAGCAAAGGCCATCTCAGCCCCAGAGTCCATCAAAACTTCAATTTTATCAGAGTCTCCCCTATGATGCTATTTTATGTGCTATTAAACAGAACAATGCAGCTCACCAGTAAAATAATCTGCAATAACAGCCCATTAAAAGCCTCCCTTAATATGGAACTTTCTAATTAATGTAAATGGGGTGCAAAGCTTGGAAAGCCGAGTTGATTCTAATGTTCAGGAAGTAGGTAAAATAGGAAAGGGTCTTATTTTTCATTAGCAATCTATTAGGGAATCTAATGAAATCTTTATGGCTTGGATATATTACCCAAAAAGTTACAATTGCTTTGTTTCCTGCCTCATTTCTTTGCCACCTTTCTCTACAAATATTGGCATGCTACGTGTTTGATCCGGGAAAATGAAATTTTGCATGGATTTTGTGTCTGCATCCTCTTGGGTTCTCAGAGGGTTTGGAGATGAAGGGAGCTCAGTAGATTCACCGTAGTTCTCACCTCTCTGAGTTGGAAGCTGAACCCCAAAGGGAGTTGAAGACGCATATACTCATTTCCTTTTTTCTCCTCTCCTTCCTTCTTTGCTCTTCTTATCTTCTTCTTTCCTTCCCTCCTTCCTTCCCCTACCCTCTCTCCTTTCTCCACTCTCCCTGAGATATTTTTTGACCCTCAAGCAGTCAGGTTAGACTAGGTTATTTCTGCTAAATGTAAAAACATTAAAAGTTTATCTGTCATCTGTACTACTCATTCTCTGTGGGTCAGTAGAGGGGCAGAGTCACGATGGGATCCAGGCTGATGGAGCAGCCACCGTGCTGAACATTCCCATCATCCTGCCAGAGGGAAAAGACAAGGTAGCAAATTGGGATCTGGCCCTTCAAAGCACCTACCTGAGCACAGTGCCTGGCTGGCTAAGTCGGTAGAACATGTGACTCTTGATCTCAGGGTTGTTGAGTTCAAGTCCCATGTTGGGTGGAGAGCTTACAAAAAATTAATAAAATAAAAAGCATCTACCTGAAAATATGGGGCCCTTCTACGCACGTTTCATTGCCCAAAGTCAGTTACGTGGACTTGCCTGACTTCAAAGGGATCATGGAAGGATTATCCTCTAGTGCGTCCAAAAGGCCCTTCCTGTGAGCCAACCAAGGTAATAAAAATCTATAATATCACAGTGAATTAGAAACAAATCCTGCTCTCAGGGAGTTCAGAATCTATTGGGAGAAACAGAAAACAAACAAACTCCAGCCAGACCGTGGTGGATGGGGCGTGAGGCTGTCCCAGGAGTCCCAGGGCCAAGTGGGTCATTTGCTCCCCTCTTTGTTGACCTTCCCCTGGAGCTTTGCTATAGCCAGTGATGTGACCACCTTCCTCTTTCTTCTTGGGATCTAGTGTCTGGGAGGGAAACTCGTGCCCTGATCCAGTTCTCTAGGTACCTGTTTCTTGTTCCAGGGGCTTATGAGAAAAGGAACTGAGACTGACCAGCCTAGTCAGGTTTGACCCTCAGGAAAGTGAAGAGCCCAAGAAGGGAAGGCCGAGGTTCAGGGAGCATGGTGGCGGTGGGTTACCCCGATTGTTCCGTAGTCTACTGGTAGGCAAATCAGTGTTGCATCTCAGTGCCAGGACGTCAGTCATTTCAAAGGACAGGGCTCTGGAGGAGGTAGTAGAACAGTTTGGAGCAAGGATTCAGACCCCACAAGGACTGTGAGATAGTGGAGAGGGAGATGGGGAGACTGAGGCAGAAACTCAGCAGTGAGTAATACTGAAGCATGAAGTTTTCCTTAATCAGCTTATAACAGCAGTTCAGCCCAAAACGTGTCTGCTAAAGTTGACCTTCATTTCTTAAGGGACTTCCCCACTACACACACACCATATGAGCCTTGGACAGGATTGACTCTAGAGCTGGGGGAAGCAAGGGATTAAACCTTAGGAAGTGAAGGGAGTCATTGGCTATGGTGTGCTGTGGACAGCCAGACATCATACACTTTATACCTTGTGCAACAGGCCTTTTTAGAGCCCAGAGAGAATGTTCTGGCTGGCTTTGTAATCACGTTTCAATCAGCTTTACAGAATTGTGAAATTGATTATCCTGCTGGTCTCACACAGGCTTCGGAGCGAGGCAGAGGGGCACCTTAATTCTTTGTTGAATTCCACACACTGATTCGAGGAGACTTTAGCTTTTCCATCCATCCCCAAGAGGAAGGGAGTTCAAATTACCTTGAAATTACAATTTAGGGGCATTAAACCTTGGCCAGTCTGTTTCATTTTCCCAATCACCCAGCCAGGGCCAAGAACAAGAGAGGAGGTACCTGGCCTATTACCTCCTCTTTAGGAACATGAGAAAGAGGTGAACTGAGAGAGTGGGATCTAGGTCCCCACGCAGGCCCAGATGTCCTATAGGAATGGGAGAGGGAGTGAGGCGTGTGGGCACTCTGAACTTGGGTCTAGCAGTTCTAGACCTCCCCCCAGGATGGTGTGATTGGGGTCATAGTCAATTGACTTACACCAAGGAACTCCCACTGGTTTTTCTTTGCTTTCATTTTCTGTCTTGATGAAATAGTGGGGATTTTTGTATTGCTGCAGGGAAATGAATAGAGCTTAGTCATGTGTTTCTCCAGCCTAGGGGTTCAGAGAAATCTTCCTGCAGTCAAGGAGCCTGACCTGGGTCTTGAACAATGATCAGGAGCTACTCAGTTGGAAGGGAGTGGGAAGTCCATTACCGATAGGGGGAAGACCACATCCCAAAGCCCAGAGGCGCTTTACTAGGACAGGTAGAGGGAGGGAAGCCATGGTGGAGAGGAGACTAGGGGGCCTGGCACACTGAAGAGGTTAGAGTCCAACCTCTAACCTCTAGAAGAAGTTAGAAGAAGAGGCATGCACATTAACATTGAAATATGGGATCGCAGGAGGAAAAGTGGAGATGTGGTTGGCACAGCAGAAACTGTTGAGTGGGTCCCCTTGGAGGCTTGCTAGAGCGAGCTGACTTAATGTCACATCTGTCAACTCATGTCTGGAATTCACAAGGAATTTCTTTTTCCTCTCAGTTACCTAGATCATTACTAAGTGATGACAATCCTATTATAATCGCTGATAAGTAATGAGTACTCATCATATGTCAGGACTTTTCTAAGAAATTTGTGTATCTTATTTAAGCTTTTCACAATCCCATGAGGTGAATGCCATTAGCGTCCCCATTGTACAGATAAGGAAACAAAGCCTCAAGGAGTTCATCAATTTGCAGAATGTCACAGAACCAGGAAGTGGTGGGATTGAGGTCCAAGCACAGGAGTCTGAACGTGAAGCCCCTATCTTAACTGCTCTACTATGATGCCTGGTGATGAAAACAGAGCTCATCTAGTCCTTCCTTCATGGAGCGGAGAGTCACTGCGTGAGATACGCAGCAGGCTCTGTGTTAAGCATGGGGAAGCCGGGGTTGAGGAAGAGATGGCAAGCAGGTCCTCATGTGGAGCCTCCTGTTTATGGGGATACAGAAAATCAGTAAACAGTTCATGGAAAAGAGAATATCAGGTTGCAAAGAAAAAGTAAACTAGGGCATCAGGAGAGAAAATATGAGAACATGAAAGGATCTTCAATGCCAGGTGAAGGAATTGAACCCAAGAAGAGGAGAGTCCTCTCAGCCATACAGTAAATTGGCAACAGGGTTGAGAAGAGAACCCAAGACTCTTGATAGATGCCATGGCTGGCGATCTGGTGCCAGTCTGTTTTAGGCACCAGAACAAGACAGCCACAGTATGTCTCCTCATGGAGCTTACATTCCTTCCCCA
The DNA here is from genome assembly GCF_964662115.1 of Mustela nivalis. Taxonomy (NCBI): domain Eukaryota; kingdom Metazoa; phylum Chordata; class Mammalia; order Carnivora; family Mustelidae; genus Mustela; species Mustela nivalis. The sequence goes on along the minus strand of NC_139027.1, from coordinate 127,476,210 downwards.
ACCCTTGCCACCGCGGGTATCTGAATCTTTTTCAAAATATTCTTTTTTTCATCCATTGTCGGTTCTCCTAAAAGATGCCCTCCACCTTAATTTCTCCTATGCTCAGCTCATGACCAGAAAATCGGAATAGGAGCTTTTCCTTCTCTGGATAGCCTGCGTTCCCCTGTCATGAGGAATGAGAACCCTGCGGGGAAGTAAGGATAAAAGATCTATGACTTTCTCCAACTTCCCGAAGAGGGAATATATTAATGATCAATAAAAGAGAATGATCTCTACCCTGGTGCACTATTGCTTTCAGGCAATCAACAAGTACGGGGTTGATGACCTTTCTTGAATAGGGGAACAGGGAAAAGGGAAACCCCAGAAAAATGAAAGGCCGTTAGCTAACGCATCAAAGATTGCCGCTCATGTGTAATGGCTTTTCTTCTCTTCTGCTCAGCTGAGGCAAGGGGCAGTGGGCTCTGGCTGAGCGTGCAGCTTCCCAGATGCCCTGCTGAGGTCACAAAGCCCCGAGACTCCATAGGGCAGCCTGCCAAGGGGGATGAAAAAGGATTCCTCTAGATAGAGTTCCTGCTTTCATGGTGCAGAAGGGCACCATCGACAGGTGAAGCGGAGTCCGTTTTAGCAAACTTCTTTGGATCTAGAACAATTCATACCCTGTCTCTGAGCCTGACCCCTTCTCCGGCACCATGACCTCTCCTTTATATATACTAACTCATGTGATCCTCACAGCCAACCTCAAAAACAGGTGCCATCATACAGACAAAAAAACCGCCGAGGCACGGAAACATTACAGGACTTTCCCAAGGTCACATAGCTAGTGAGTGGAAGACTTATCTTTAAATTCAGATTTGAGGAGCACCTGGGTGGCTCAGTTGATTAAACATCTGCCTTCGGCTCAGGTCATGATCCTGGAGTCCTGGGATGGAGCCCTGCATCGGGCTTCCCCGCTCAGCGGGGAGTCTACATCTCCCTCTGCCACCCCCCCTGCTCTCGTGTGCTCTCACTCGCTCTCACAAATAAATAAAATCTTAAAAAAATAAAAACAAATAAATCCAGGCTTGAGTCCGGGTTCTTAAGCAGTGGGATACACCGCACCTGCTCTTAGTCTGTCCCCACCCCGGTGCTGACGTGTCTCAGCACTGCAGCCAGCCGGACCCCTCACACTAGGGCTGTCCTGTTAATGATAATGATATGATTTTTACTGCTGCTTCTCTGATGCCGCCGTGGGATTTGTAATACCTTCACTCCGCTTCTGCCTGTGGGGTTTTTATTACAAATCCTAGCACCGCCGCTTCCACTACCTCATGCTGCCTTCCTCTCTCCTCCTCCTCCCCCTTTTCTTCCTCCCTCTCCCCCAACTCCCCAGTCCCAGATCTGCTGCTGTGCCTTCTCCAGGCATTATTTGCAGACGGGGGATGGAGGCTCCTAGCAAGGAAATGCGTCAGGTGTGGGCCCGAGGCTGACGCGTTGCAGCACGGGGTTTTAGAGCTCAGTCATTTATCTCAAGCCCAGTGGAAATTTCAGACTGTTACAGGGAACTTGCCTGTTAGTATTTAGAACCACTCAGTGCTGAGGGGAGCGTGAGGGTCACCTGAGAATGTGTTAGAAATGCAGACTCTCAGGCCCCCACCCAGGCCTCCCGAATCAGAGTCTGGTCTGACTGCGTGTCAGAGTGGGCCAGGGCACTGAAAAGGCCCGCAAATCCGTCCTGACATCGAGTCCTTAAAACTCACTAGGAAACAGAGCCCATGATGCCATTCCCACTTGGGTCAGCTATGGGCTTCAGAACCCAGAGTGTGAATGGCCAGCTAGTACGGTAACTCCCTTTCCGGAGGGGGTTGGCGTCAAGACAATGATGTTTTGAGAGTCAGGGATCTGAAGGGAGTGGGTCAGGTGGAGCCGGCCAGACAGGTGTCAGAGGTGCATCTGTGTTCGTGGCTCCTGTCCGCGAACTTCTGGAAGAGGATCTGTTGGTGTTATAAATAACTTAGGAGGGGCCCTGCGTGTGCATGCCTGCGTATGTTTGGGAGCATAACGAGGGACAGTAGAGACAGTAGACCGCCACCTGCCCAGAAGGACTTCAACTTGAGCATCTCTCCCCTCTGGGAACACTAACTAGACTTCATCTCTATGGTGGGACCCTGCTTGAAGACTTCTGGCATGGTACCATGCCCCTGGGGCTCCCAGACAGCTCTCTGGCTCTCTACTCCGCCACCCGCCAACCCTCCCTGTGCCTGATCACGAGGTGGCCCAAGAGTGTTCCCCCACCAAGGCTGTTCAAGCACAAGTGAAGGGTGTTTGCCCTCAATGCCCTTGGAAGCACTCCCTTGGTAGACCTCATACTCTGCGAAATGGCTTTGCCGAGAAGGAAACACAGTGGTAGAAATGGCATTCGTCCAAGTTATCAAAGAAAGGAGGTAATTGCAAACCGAACTCGGAGACAAGCAGCTGACAGCCTCACTCCCTCTCCGGCTTTGTATCTTCTCTTTACATGGATTCAAACTATCACCGCTGTGTTCTTCCTTTAAAAAGGAGAATATGATAACATCGCTCTCTGGTTTAATTCCAGAGTCGGCTTCCCACCGTTTTGTCATAGGGCCTGAACCCTTTATCGAGCCTTTCAAGGCCCTTTACTTATCTGAACCCAACTCCCCGCCCCCCTCCCCGCCCCGCCCCGCCCCGCCTCAGCTCATCTCCCCCTGCAGATACACCAAGGCACAGAATTCCTCACTGTTCTTCAAACCCTCCAGGCTTTAGTGACTCGGGTTCTTTCCACAGGCTGTTCCTTCTGTCTGGAACCCTTTGCCCCAATCTGGTCAGAAGCTTCTTTTTCCCATTTCAGGTCATAAGCAGTAATGCACAAATCTGGGCTCTTAAACCATTGTACCTCCTAAAACTCCCCTCACAGAAGGAGCTAGCAAAACAGGGCTCTGCGGGGGGGGGGGGGGGGGGGTGGGTAGGATTTGGTGGGAACTTTTCCCAGAGAGGCCGCCACGATTTTGGACAGGAGCCCCCTGGTGTGTGCCTGTTCCAGGCAGGCAGCTGGACGGTCTGGTGGACGAAATGGAGCAAAAAGCAAATCTACATAATGGAGCCATTGATCACTGTCAACAACGTGCAACCAACTGTGGCCTGGAGAGGATGCATTTTTCGGGAGAAGTTTTCCTGGGGAAAGGGTATTTGTTGATGGGAGGCTCCTAGGAGTACCGTGAGGGCTTGTCAGCATAAGGGAGATTCTTTCCTGATGACATTTCAGAGACAGGTTTTGCAGTGGATCAACTTGAAAATGTCTCTCCTTCTGCTCTTGGAACTTGGGACTGCTGGTGTCTCCCCTGCAGGGTGAAAGCATTTCCATCTTCTGTCTGGCGATCTCGCGGCTCTTCAGCCCTGTTCATTACAGCTTTCTAGCGTAATTGGGGATGCGGTTTCCCCCCATCCATTGTGATCATTTGCTCTTGGCAAAATCTAGTCTTTGGGTTCTGGAAGTGTTTTAGTTTGTATAGCTTTCACATTTTTTTTTTTTTTCTCCAAAGAGTGATACAATCTTTACACCCTCTCATGCTGCTTTATTTATGGCAGCTGTTGTTTGTTCGTTTGTTTAATTCTAAGTGCCTGCCTTTTGATAGCAAAGTTGAACCATTGAGGTCTGACCAAGCATCTCTTTCCACGTGTCTTACTTTCAAGGGACTGTCCTGAGCCTTTCTGTGCTAAACGTGAAGTTGATTGTGGATCACTCTCTAAGCCCTCAACCTGAATTTCTTTACAGCACCTGTCACTCACTTGTTTTTAAAAAATGGTTGTATGTATCTGTTTACTTGGTCATCGCCTGTCTCCCCCACTAGAAGTAGCCTCCATGTGGGCAGGGGCTTGTCTCACTCCCAGTGTACCCCTTGGCCCATGGCAGGTACTCAGTAGATAAATGTGGATGTAACACATTTTTCTGTGTGATGATATTTCTCTCCCATTAAGAGACCCTCCCTTCTTTCCTAGATTATACATACTTTGCCTTTTCTTCGTAAATTGATGTTGAATTTTGTCGAATACATTTTGACATCTTTTGGATTGAACTCTGATCCATGGATAGGATTTGTTACATTAGGAGAATCTTAATTGTAATAATCCTTCAACTTCTGGAATAGATTCTTATTGGCAGTAGTATATTGTTATAAAAAAAATTGGGGGGGCGCCTGGGTGGCTCAGTGGGTTAAGCCGCTGCCTTCGGCTCGGGTCATGATGTCGGGGTCCTGGGATCGAGTCCCGCATCGGGCTCTCTGCTCAGCAGGGAGCCTGCTTCCTTCTCTCTCTCTCTCTGCCTGCCTCTCAGTGTACTTGTGATTTCTCTCTGTCAAATAAATAAATAAAACCTTTAAAAATAAATAAATAAATAAATAAATAAATAAAATTGGGGTGCCTGGGTGGCTCAGTGGATTAAGCCGCTGCCTTCGGCTCAGGTCAAGATCTCAGGGTCCTGGGATTGAACCCCGCATCAGGCTCTCTGCTTAGCAGGGAGCCTGCTCCCCCCTCTCCCTCTGCCTGCCTCTCTGCCTACTTCTGATTTCTCTCTCTGTCAAATAAATAAAATCTTAAAAAAAAATTATATGCTGGTCTATAATTTTGGTTTGGTTTGCTATTGGTTATTTGGTTACGGTTCTGTTCTCTGTGTCAGGCTCTGGTTTTACTAACTTCTTATGTGAGGCTTCTAGCCATGAGATTAGTCCCAGAAAGAGATCTCCCATCAATGCACTGCATGAAAGTGCCCAGTTACTCCCACTCTAAGAAAGCTCTGTGTTAATCATTTTTAAATTCTTTTTACTACTTAGAAAAGCAAACCCAGATATCTAATTTAAATTTACATGTACTTGGTTTCAAGTGAGATTGAGTCTCTTTTCTCCACACTGACATATAAGTATCTTTGTGAATTTCCTGTTCATGTTGTTTATCATTTTCCCCCATTCGAATGTTCCTCTTTTTTATTGACTTGCCAGAACTTTTCCTATATTGAGGGTATTGATGGTCATATCTGTTTTTAGATTTCCCATTTCGTTGTTTTCTTTCTAGTACCATGGATTTTGACATTTTGAAAACTTGACTTTAAACTCTGTCACTGTTTTTAAGGTATATGTTCATCATGTACTTGCGTGTTTAAAATGTCAAGGCCAGAGATGGAACAACTAGCCACCTTGATTTCTCTTACTTTACATTTCATTTATTTTATACTTGCCGGCTTAATTGAGGGAGGTTTCTCTTTGCTCACACCTGATGTTCTCCTTGAACCTTAGAACATAGTGGACCTAGCCTTGGTAAGGTTTCTGAGAAAAAATGAGCTAAAGCAGATTGAGACCTAGGGGCAGGGCTGCTGAGGGAAGCTGCAGGGATTTTGGTGGGGCATTACAAAAGTTGAATCCACTGGCCTTGGAGTCACCCCATTCTTATGTAGATGTCAGGGACAGACAAGGCAAGGGAGGTACCCAGGGCACTGAGTTGGATTCAGGACCCTCCCTCTTGGGTGTGCAGACTTATAAGAACCTTCAGTGCTGCTCTCTGTGCTGTTACTTGCCCCCCTTCCACACACCCCCATGCCTCTGAGGGGAGAGCAGTGGCCCAGATGGGGCCATTCATGCCTCCCTACCCCCTCTGGACCCTGGATCTCCATGAGTCCTGCATGACACATGCTGTGAAGTGGTCTCCCTACCATTCTTGGCCCTAGCTTCTGCCATCAGCACAAAAGGAAGGACTCTGCGGTGTAGTGAGCACAGAACCTGCAATCAGATGGTGGGCACAGGAGCCCCAATCTCTCACTAAGTGGCTATGGCCCCTCCCTGGCTTTCTTCTCCTCCCCACCCTCTGTCACAGGGTGTCACACCTCTTCTGCCGGCCACCCAGAGCCGCGCTCATTGTCAGATTGAGTCTGTACTTTGCAAATGGCAAAGCTCTACACATATGTCCATGATTCCCATTATTGCTGCTGCAAATTAATATTGGCATCAACCGGTTCATTTAACGTCGGAGGCCGCCTGCCGCTGTAGCCAGGACCACATCCAGGCTGTTAGAAGCGTCGACACAGCAGAAAGGTCATTTGGGGATGTGACAATCAAAAAGGACTGAGCTCCGTTCCCTCTGAGAGTTCTCGTCAACGGCAGAATCCTGTCAGTTTACAAATGAAAATCTAAATATTTAGAAACCCTAAGCCCCTGCTTGAAAATAAGGATTGAAAATGAATATTTATGCACTGATAGTTCCGTCACTCTGTCCTCAAGTGCTTCCTCTGGCAACACGTATGAGCCTGTTGTCTCCCACTCTCTGGATGGCGGTGAGAGCCCAGCTGGGCTGCATCCCACCACGTGTACAACTTAGATGAAGTCACTCACCCTGTCTGGGCCTGTCTCCTCAACAGAAAGTGGTAAGAGTATTGCTTAACTCATAGTGTTACTCAGCAAATTAAATAATACGGTGGATCCTGGGGACCTAACAAAGCACCAGGTATACAGTAGGTGCTCAAAAACTGTGAGTGGCCTCCATGCCATGTGCCCTGCCTTGGCTGGGGTCTCTGTCTTTTTTGGGGGGGTGGGTAAGAATTTGAAAGAAGTGTCAGTGTCTGTGTTTCCTTTCTTTTTTTTTTTTAAGATTTTTTTTAATTTGTTTATTTGACAGACAGAGATCACAAGTAGGCAGAGAGGCAGGCAGAGAGAGAGGGGGAAGCAGGCTCCCTGCTGAGCAGAGAGCGGATGTGGGGTTCGATCCCAGGACCCTGAGATCATGACCTGAGCCAAAGGCAGAGGCTTTAACCCACTGAGCCACCCAGGCGCCCCCCCTTTTTTTAATTGTAGTAAAATACACGACATAAAATTTACCATCTTACCGTTTTTAAACATACAGTTCAGAGGTTAAATACACTCGTGATGTTCACCACCATCCATCTCCAGAACTCTTTCATCCTGTAAAACAGAGACTCTGTACCATGAAATGGTAACCACTGACTCACCCCTGCCGCCATCACTCTACTTTCTGTCTCTGGGACTTGGTCTACTCTAGGAACCTCTTACAAGTAGAGTCCTACTGTTCTGCCTGTGTGGGTGGGACTGGCTTATTTCATTCAGCGTCAGGTCCTCAAAGTTCATCCCCTTTGGAGCCTGGGTCAGGTTTCCCTCCTTTCTAAGGCTCGGTGACCTTCCATTGTATGTGTCTGGCACATATTGTTCATTTGTTCCTCTGTCAGTGGACACTTAAGTTGCTTCCACGTCATTCTCAGTGTTTTTAATACTCTATTTACATGTCTTCTAAATAGAACTAAGAACCCTTTATCAAAACTGAGCAGACCCTGTCTGCTTTTCACCCGAATTCCAGAATTCCTAATTCCCTTCCATTCAGAATTCCTATTTCCTGGCCCAGCTCTCTTGCTAACATAACCTGTCTGTAGTTGTCCTTCTTCAATTGGGAACATAACCAAGGTACAAAGGGGCTCTTCATCCTTATTGGTTGGACTTTCTGCTTCTTCATTACACCCTGGATTCTTAGGGAAGCAAAGGACCTTTGGAGCCTCCTCATGCAGGGTCTCTCAGCCATATTCCCTTCCCCAACAGCCTGGAGACAAACTGCATCAGAATCCCAGAAGGAGGAGAGACTTGCTAAAAATGTTGGTAGCCTGGCCACATTCTAGATTAGCTCTCTTGGAGCCTCAACCTGGGACTGTCATCCATCTGATCCTTCTAAGGTGATCCCAGTCTTGTCCCCAAGTTCACACAGGCAGGGGTAGGAGAGCTCAAACCCAACAGCTTACCTGGACACAACTGTCTGTTTCTCCTTCAGTGAAAGAACAGATTCTGGAACATACTACTCCATGTGATGGAAGCTCCTTACTCTCTTTTCCTTGAACTGGGGACTGGGCTGGAATTTCAGGCACTGGGCTTGATAGTGTTGGGCTAGAGGACAGCCCTTGGTATTGAAACTGAGGCTGATTCATTCAATCCACAAATATTCACTGAGAATTTGCTCTGTGCCCTAGCTGCTGGGTGACTGCAGGAAATATCCCAGATGTGGTCCCTGTTCTCCTGTCACATAGTCTGGTCAGAGTGGCAGATATTATTCAGAGAGGCAAATAAATAAAATGTGAAATTGTGTACATGAGATGGGCAGTGAGGCTCGTCTTCCAGGATCACTATGGGGGGTGGGGGATTCGAAGGGGAGCATCAGTTGCCCTTTTTTTTTCATGTAACTCCGGAAATAGTATCTTGGTGATAGATGTTAAGACCATAGTGGAAAAATGGTAGAGACTAGAGTAGAAAAACCACATGAGCCATAAGACCAAGCCTTCAGTGCTCAGACCCTGAGTCACAAAGAAACTGTTGGCAACGGGCGGTGTCTTTTTGATATTCTTCTTCCTTCACCCATAGATGATGCAGATCCCCCTCCCCAAACACCCCCATCAGCCTATCCCTGTCTCCAGCCTGACCTCCTGCCCCAATGCATTGCTGCTTTGTGCCACTCTAGGCACACCATCCACAAGGATACAATGTGAGTAGTGCTTCCTAGAGTTGTGCCCAATGGTCCTGGCCCTTTCAGAGACAGTCATGACACGCCGGACTCGGGCAGGGAAGGTTTGCCTGAGAGAATGATGGTGGAATGGAGAACTGAAGGAAGAGAAGGTATTAACCAAACAAAGAGGGAATGGAAGAGTGTACAGTGTGGCGGGAACTGCCTGGCCATATACCTCTGTGGTCAGGACTGCAGGACCAACACCAGGTGCGGGGAAGAGGCTAGCACATCCAGACAGGGGGGTGTAGGCGGGCACCGAGATGGCACAGACATGATAGGAAGGGCCAGATCATGCAGGATCCGTGGGCCACAGTGCAGATGGTTGTTTTATCTTAAGAGCAGTACAGAACAATGGAAGAACTTCTGTGTTTCGCAGGAATAATGGTAGATGCGTTTGCTGAGGGCTTACTGCTTCCCAGGACTTGTTCTGTGGGCTTTCCCAGTATTCTACCCAACATTTCCTCATTCACACCTGTGAAACAGGGACTTCATTCCTTCCATTTAACAAATGTGGAAATGGAGGTACCACAAAGCTAAGCAACTTGTCCAAAGAGTCACAAATAGTGGTAGAGCCCATGTTCTTAACCAGTGCAGGCAGCTTTCTCCTGGTTCTGAGGAGTGACTAGGGACTAGTATTATTTTAGGGGTATAGCAGGAGAACCCCGGTCTGTCTCCTGAGGGAATGCCCCTCCCTCTGCCAGGGACATGGCCAGGTGGGGTGGGGTGGTGTGCCTGTGTGTACGTGTGGTACACACAGTACTTGACACCCGGTACAGGGGCCAGACCCCATCACCGGCCCTTATCTGGAGCTGGTACCAAGGACTCTGGCAAGGCAGAAAAGCCCTTATCAGCCCACACAGCTGCTTCCTGGGCTGGTTCCCCAGGGAACTGCATGACAGGAAAATGAAGGCATCGACATTCAGTTCTGCTTGCAGCCTTGGGGAGCACCAGGTGCCCACCTGAATTAATGCAGTTTGGAGTCTGCACTTGGGTGACTCTATGGCTCATGGTGAGCAGGTGCAAGACTTGGGATGAGGGAGGAAGGACCGTGGACCCAGAGGAGGGGACCTGGAGGTGGCTGTGGAGCTAGAGGAGGCCTTAACTTGTGGTTCTCTGCTGAAGAAAGGGCAAGGAATGGATTGAAGATCCAAATGAGGTGTTGGTAGAGATGAGATCTTCTCATCAGGGAGATATACTTTTTAAGAAACAAGGGTTCCTCGACATAGCTCCTATTGGCTTTACGGACAGTCCTGGGCAGTGGATGAAAAATGATTTGGTGTCATGGACATGTAATTGGAAAGTCGAACACCCAGGTCTCTCTTTCTTTCTCTCTTCCATTGTTCCTGCTTCCTTTGGTCTGTCTGCCCATCTTCCTTTCTGCACACTGACTTTACTCTTGACTTGGTGGTCAATTTCCATGCCACCTGCTTCAAAGAGTCTTCAACCTGCTGTGGGATAACTCTGGTCCTCGCTACCATGGCACCTTTGAGCTCTAACCCACCCTTTTGATTTAGCAGAGTCTCTGTCCTGTGAGCAATTGAAGGCAAGATGGCAGATGTGTCTGTAACACCATGGACTCCATTGACTCAGAAATGGCAACTTAGATACACAGATTCAGGATGGAAAGGATGGACAGGGGATACCATTAAACCTCTCCGGGGGGGACCCAGATTTGGAGACAGATAGCACATCCCTCCTCCAAGTATCCAGTTTCTTGTTGGAATATTCTCCTGGCTCCTGAATTCTCCCTTTGGAGGTAAAATCTGGGCCCCGGGATTGTTTGCCATTGGAGAAAAGAGCCATACCCAGAGAGGCAGTAACTGATGGAGGACTCCCTCCAAACCTGTGGCAGGCTTGGCAGCCTAGGGTGGTGTGGCCACTCCATCACCCCATCCAAGGCTGCCAGTGAACCCAGTAACATAGAGGTAAGACAAGAACCAGTCCAGACAGGTCTCCATGGGAGTGTTTCTATACTTACATTCAGAGCACTTCAAAGAGCATTTGAATTGCTATTACTTTAGCAACCGTCTTTCATGCAAATTTTGATATTTTTCAATGAAAAAGCTTTCATGTGAATCAATGGAATGATTCTTTCCACCTCCCACCCAAAACACCCAGTACCTTCCAGTTGCATACCTTGTACATGCTGAGGAGAGAGGCTCTGGGTTGCCTTCTTCACATTTGAGAGATCTGTGAGCCTTGCATCTTGATGAGAGCCTGGAATTCCAGGAACGGACCTTAGAAAGAGATGGTGTACTTCAACTATTAGCCCAGCTGCATGCCTGAAGCTCTACTGGGCCCATAGCACTAATTCCTTCACTTAGAGAGCAAAGAGTTTCAAGGTTTCAGGCTTTGTGGGAGGCTATCACTAAAGGCCCCACCTGTCAAAGCTCTGGGATCACCCACTGCACAAAGTGTTGTTTATAATGGTCTTTGACCTCCTCAAGTCAGCTGCTCCCTCTGAGGTCCAGCTTGGGGAGGGCCATTTTCATGGGGGGAGGGCCAGGAAAAATGAACACAAAATGATTTGTGTTCATTGTTCCTGCCTGAGGCTGACTCCATGCTCTGTGTTTACCCCTGACTCACCCAGAAGTGGCCCTGGAAAGAAACTGGGTGGGCAGCCGACAGGGATCCAGGGTCCAAAGGCTGGGCTCTGTAGTACCCTATAGATTCAGAGGGCATGGACATGGGCCCAGTTACACCAGCCTGCCCTCCGCCTACCCTGGGCCCAGAGCCTTGTTGGAGTCCCAGGAGCTCATGGGCCCCTACCTCCCTGGCTTGAGTTGGAGCAGCCATTCATCACCTTTTAGGACAAAGAGTTCAGTCCTTCCAGCCAGCCCAAACCCCTAGATCTGTCTCCAGGGCTGCTTCTCGGTCCAGTGAAGCTCATGACTTGCAGGGGACCCCATTCCAGCCAGACCAGAAGCCTGAATCGTACCGGGACCCCACTCACCCCCTCTCAGCCCGTCTCCCATCTGTCCTCCTTTGCTCGCTGGCCCCCTGCCACACTGGCCTCCTGGCTGTTCATCGGCTCTCTTGTGTCCTTTCTCTTTTCTCTCTTTTCTATGGCACCTGTCATCTGCTCACATACTAAGTAACTCTATGTTACATTTTGTATCATTTTCTCCCTCCTCTCAATTGCCTGGCAGATGGAAGGAACCTCCAGGAGGGTAGAGGTTTTTATCAATTTGTTTACTGATGTATCTGGAGTGCCTGACATAGTGGCTAATTTATATCAGTTCAATAAATAATTGTTGATTCAGATTGAATGAATCTATAGGTTCCCCAGAGTAGCCTCAAAGACCCTCTTATGTTGCAAATTGAGGTCTGACAGACCTACTAGCTATCCTACTAAGGTCTGCACATCTCCAGGGGTTCTTATCCACGTGGACATGCTTTAGCTCCACAACACGTCCTTTTTCTTGATGAAACTGAGTCTTGTTGAAGGTCCCCCAGCTGCTCAGCATCATGGCCAAGAGTCAACCCCAGGACCCATGATCAGATGCATACCTGTTAACTTAAGTCTTTCAGAATTCAGAGTTTGGCCTTTTGTCTTCTCTGAGTTTTTAAAAGATTTGAAGCTGATGAGATTCAATATCTTTCCATTCCGAACCCCCTCCCAACTAAAAGATAGGGGAGGGTTTATACCTAAAAAGAAACACAAGAATCCGAGAAGTACACTTTGCTATGAAGCAAAAGCAAAAAAAAACAAAAAAAAAACAAAAAAGAAAGAAAGAAAGAAAAGAAAAGACAAAATCCCAAAGCCAATTTCCTTTCCAGTCTGCAGCTTGGATGCTTGGCTTCTCCCTACAATGGATGCCTAATGAGGCATGGCTCTAGAAGACCAGGCAATCAGTGTTCACTTCCTGGGTTTGACTCTGCCATCCCCAGCTCAGGACTCCGAGTCATAGCCTTTGCAGCAAGCCCACTCACACACGCCATGTAGAGTTAATGGACTTGTAGGAAAAGCCACGCATGGAAGCCAGCCAGCCTTGTCTGACCCCAGCACCCATGTTCTCACAGCGCTGCCCACAGGCAGTACCACAGAGTGAGGAACTGAGGGCTTGATCTCCAGAGGCATTCTGGATGATTCCCCACTGACCCCAACATTGCTTCTAAGGGCACCTCACTCAGATAGGACAGGAGGAGGAACTGGGTGGAGGTGGCTGGTTGTTGAGGACAAGTTATAGCTCCCTGGGCACCACAGATGCAGGGATGGGTCTCACTGGACTCTACAAAGGATTGGGATAGGAAGGCAAGAAGGTACTAGAATCAACCAGGAGCTGAGGCATCAAATCTACCTCTTCACAAAGGGCATGGGCTTTTTAAAAGGGGAGAAACAGTGTTAGCCCACAGTTACCAACCTCTTGGTTCTAGGAGACTATGGGAGGAGAAGGTATCAGAACACAGAGCACGTGTCTCTGTGGCGATAATAAACCTTGACATCACCCCTCTGCCAGAGGGCACCCAGGGGAGGAAGAAAAGCCTGGTCCTAGTGTGTCAGGAGACCGCGGCTGCCCCTCAGGGGTGCCTTCTGGTCATTTGGCATCAACTCAGTGTCCAGCAGGGCAGAGTGGGCATCAAAGCAGCGATCCACAAGGTCTTGGTGTCCTCAGCCAAGCTGAGGGATGGCACCCTGGGTCTCTCCCTGTGACAGTGGAGTGAGGACGTGGGCAGATAGCACAAACCCTGGGAACAACCTGCTGGCCCAGGAGGGGTCCTAACTCCCAGCAGCACCAGCTGTGTGGGAGGGAACAGTGCACTGGAAGCACCGGTCCCACGTGGTTATTAGCATCCGTACCACGCGTGGCACTACTGGAAGTTTTTCCACAGAACTCTGTTGTCCACTCATGAGTCCTCACTTTACAGATAAGAACTGAAAAGGCTGTTCCTGCCTGTTCTAGACCAGACATTCTCAACACAGTGTTATTCCCCCACAAGAGATGAAAATCGGTTCTTGCAGGAAGGAGTGCGCTCCAACGATCTCCCTCGTCTGTGTGCGTGTACACAAACAGCTGCACAAATATGTGTAGAGTCCGTACGGCACAGCTGTATGGCATATCTGTACAATTAAAATTCCATGCCGGAGACTGAGGGGAAAAAGTGACTAAGGAGGCTTCTTAAGAGGTGATGATGACAAAGAAAAAAAGAGTTGAGAAACCCTGTTCTAGACCCACGCAGGCAAGCCACTCATTACCTGCGGCTCTGTGTAGGAAATACAAAATTCACACCCGCACACCCGCTTTCCAACACTCGGGAGGAGAAATGGGAGGTGAAATATCCCGTTCATCATTTTGCAAGGATCATACGCTGAAACAATAACATTGTGGATATCTTGGGTTATTATTAAAATTAATTTCACCAGTTTCTTTTTTTTCTTTTTTGTTTAATGTGGCTCCTAGAAAAGATACAATTACAGATGTGGCTCCCATTCTGTTTCTAGCGGGCAGTGCTGCTGGAGACAACTGTGTGCCCAGAGGAAGTGCCCGGATTTGTACCCGAGTTTTCAGACTCCCTCCCAGGCTGTCTTGTTACGCCACAGCTGTCTCCTCAGAGAAGATCCACTTACTGTGTGACCTTAGGCGTGCCCCTTCGCCTCTCTGAGCCTTCCTTTCTCTGAGTGCTTTGTAAATGAAAAAGTTCCCTCCAGCTGTGAGGTTCCATTCCGGACCCCGCTGAGGGCCTGGGGTCACTGCAGGTAGGAGGGTGTGGGCTGCCGGATGACCTGGTTCAGCAGAAATGACAGTTCCCTGAATAGCATAGCTACCTGCTGGGTGTCTGCTTGCGGGGGAGGGGTGGGCAGAAAATACCACACGGACGAGATCGAACCGGAGACCAGCAAAAGAAAGTGGTAGAATAAATGACCATTTTAACCAAGAAGAGAGGAAAACAAAAGCTTTCATCTCTTGTGAGGAGGAGGCGACAGAACCACCACCACCAACAACAACAAAAAGCTTTCACAAATCCTTCCCCTGCTCATAAAACATTTTACATATGTGCTCTGCTGGATTGAACGGATGTTCAGATCTCTCATAGGCCCACCCTTTTATTCCTTTCCTAATACCTAATTTGGGGGGGGGGTGGATAAAATCAATTCTATTTTAGTTTCATGAGGAAAATGCTGAATTGGAGAAAAATGCCGTGGAGTGAAGCTTGAGCCTCAGCCCCTTGCTGCCCCAGAATATGTTATTATGTGATTAGTAAAGTTCTCCTCAGAAAGCCTTCTGGAATCTAACCCCTGCCTCAGCCTTCTGAGGAGAAGGCAGGAAGCTCCAGATCAGAAGGAGAGACCCTCTGGGGTGCTCAGGAAGGGCAGTCTGGGGCAGGCCCCCCCATCTTCCCCATTGTCCAAATTCACTTCCACCCCAGTCCTCCTCGACCTTGACTTTCATATCCCCCCAACTCTCTAACCTGGGGCTTTCCCTGCACCTCCAAATGCCAGGCACGTTCTCTCATGGCAGCTAATCCTTCAGCAGACAGTTTCCACAGCAGTTCCAGTGTCCTAGCTCCTGGGAACAAGACTGATCCCTCTTCAGCAGGAGAGCAGAGCCCTGAGGTTAAGGAGGTAGAGCCTAGATTCCCACTGCCTGGGGAAGCAAGCCTGCTCTGACTCTTACTAGCTTTGAGAAGCCTTGAAAGCTACTTCGTCTCCTTAAGGCTCAGTTTCCTTGTCTGTAAAATGGGAATAATCATAGCACTAGTCTCCTACATGATTAGATGGATAATGTGTGGAAAGTGCTTGGCATGGCTCCTGGAAAAAGTTGAGTGGCAATAAATATTAACTTATCTCGTTGTTGTTATTAATGTTGTAATAAGTTTCTACAAGGAGGTAGGAAGCAGAGGGTTGAGCCTTTGGCTTCTGACCTGCGGTTCCATGATTCCAGATGAGCCCATCAATGTGATTTAGGCAGTTTGGGCAAAAATACCACACAAGGGATATGCCTTCCTCAGAGCAACTTTCCAGGAGGCTTCTGATGTCCATATGTCTCATCACTGGAGTTGCTAACTTGGATCCTTGGGCAGGAAGGTAGCAGGCACTTACTGAGGATCTACTGTGTTTCCTTTCCGGGATACAGAAGTGAATAAAACGTTACCCATGCTCCCAAGAAACTGTCAAGTCTGATGGACAAATGGTGGCCTTGTTCCTATTGCTATAGAAGAACCCATGCTAGAACCTGGTGGCCGAGAGCCACCACTTTACTGCACTCCCAGATTCAGGGCTCAGGAATTCAGAGGGGCATGGCATAGAGGGCGTGTGTCAGCTCTACGTTGTCTAGTGACTCAGCCAGGAGGACTCAAATGACTAGGAGTGACCCGGTGGGAAGTGGGACCGTCTGGAGGCTTGCTCACTTACCAGACTGGTGCCCAGATAGCTAAGGCTCCCAGCCTGGATTCAGTGGGGGCTTTCACCCAAGGCATGTCTACACGGCCTCTTCATGGGCTCCAAGCTTCCTTCCAGAATGACAACATCTGGTGCAGCTACTTCCCATGTTGTAGACTCGGGTGTCCCCCTGTGGACAGGTCAGAAGCTGCATTACCCTTGTGACCCAGTCTCAGAAGTCACACTGCATCATTTCCTCCATGTTCTATTCATCAAAACCATCACGAGTCCTTCTAGACTCATGGAGGGGGACAAAAGCTCTACCTCCTGAGGGTATGAGTGTCAAAGGATCATGACCATTTGTAAAAACCACCAAAAAATGGAAAAGCACTAAAGGGTCTTTCTACTTACACAGGTTTGGAAACAGCCCTAAAAAGACAAGAGCTTCACCAACGTGGGCCTCATTAATTATTAAATACACAATTTAATTTAGTGTCAGTTACCAGACAGGTGTGGACCCAGCTGCCAGGGATGCTTGCCAAGTCCCTCCAGGGGGTGGCAGGCCCAGATGCACCCACGGCAAAGCCCTGTGGTCTGACCACTGCAGGTAGCCGCCACCGCCATGCCCCACCTCTGAGACCTGGCCACCCATGGACATGTGCAGAGGGTCAAGGATGAAGTGTAGGGCAGGGTGGAAAATGCTGGACTTTGGCATCAGAATGACTTCAGTGTAAACCAGGCTCACATTCTGAGTCTGTTACCTTTTCATCCATAATCCTCATTTATTCGGTAAACCTCATTGACTCCTGCTCCGCGCCAAGCTGGGTGCTGGCAATTACAGCAGTAAACAAATAGAGTCCGGACCTTGCCCTCGGCGAAGGATTTCCCCAGGCTGTCTCTGCCAGAAAGCCCATGGGCCGCGTTGCAAGGTTCCAGGGAGCAGGGTCAAGGGATCATCCGACCGCTCTCACGTCTCCATGCCCAGAGCCAACTGGAGAGGAATCGGTCACGCAGTTTAGCAACTTAACCAGGTTAAACTCAGCAGAACCGAAATCAGCTGAGTGTGAAGCTGGAAGGCAAGCCGCTTACATCCAGAAGCCCAGGAAACAGTGCAACGCAGACTGAAAGCAATTGGGAATATCACTAGACAGACTCATTAAGCAAGAAGGTTTCTGTGAAAATAACAAAATCAGAGCACCCAGGGCACCCCAGCAGGAGACTAAAAGCTGAAAGGAGGATCAAGCTTCGTATTATTAAGCTGCGTTATGACAGTTTAGGCAGAAAGAATCTAGAGCCGTCTGAGTTGGTGGCGGCTGTGTTATGGGGCTCCGACTGGCTGCGTCTTTGAAATTCAGAGCATTTGACAGAGTGAAAGTATCAGAATATCCCTCCCATGGGGGGAAGCTGGAAGAGGGGAGAGGAGGACACTGAGAGCAGCCCAGGGGTGAGGATTGGAGGGGCTGCGCTGCTTCGGGGGTGCGGTGGTGGGAGGGGACACGTATCGACAGGAGCGCAGTCACCTGAGGTCTGAGGAACTGAAGGCCCAGACGATGATTTAGGGAATGGAGGGAGGTGCACAAGGTAAGTTCTCAGTAAATGTTAGCTCCTGTTGTTACTACCCACAGGCCGGCTTTGCAGCTTGGGTTGCTGGGTGGCCAATATTCATGACCTGCGCCAGCTCGATTCCGAACTGGATTCCTCCTTGTGTTTGATCCCGGAGCCACCAGGAAACCAGCCAAAGTCAGCAAACAGGATATTGATTGGAAATCAGTAAAAGCCATGTTGGGCAAACCAGCCAGCTGCCCTTCTGCAGCACATCTTTGATCTGTGCCAATGGAGGGAGTACAGGCACGACTGGGAGAGGCTTCCTGCGGGGTGGCGGCTGCGGACCTGACCAGCCCACCCACCCGGCCGCTGCAGCCCTTGGTCCCTGTGCTGGCAGCTCTGGAGAAGGAGTGCGGCCCAGGCAAGGCGCTGGCAGGGCAAAACAAACCCCCAGGCTGGGCCTCTGACCCTGGGAACCAGAGGAGCCTGGCAGGCCTCGGCCAAGAATAGTGGAGCACTTTGGCGGATGAGGTTATAAAATACATCCTCGGCGCTTAGCTCCGTCAGGTGTGGTTCTGGGTTTCAGGGTAGGTTCTCCCAAGGCTCAGATCCATGGTCTTCCTTCCCCTCCTCTTCCCCAGCCTCAATGTCAGCAGCCTCAGGAGGCCCAGGCTAGCGGACTCCCACAGATCTTTCCATCAGTGTCCAGCCTGTGAAATCTCATCTGCCTGCAGGCCTGATGCCAAGGGTTGGCTCCTTCTTATTTCACCGGTCTGAGGATCTGATCCCTCACCAGCTAGGACTCACCAGCTCTCTAATTCACTCCCTTCTCCATCCCCTCTGCTTCTAGTCTAAACTAGGCCGTCTATGTCCCCTGTAATCTGGGTGAGAGCCAGCCCCTCCCAAAGGGCCTTGTTCCTCTAGTCAGTTCAGTCCTCCTTCCCCTTGCCAGGAAATGTTTCTCTTCAGACTCAGCATGCCTGAGAATCACTTGGAGAACTTGTGCAAACAGATTCCTGGTCCCCAACCCAGACCTTTTGATCAGTAGGTCTGGGATGGCCCATGAACCTGCATCTCTGACAAGCTCCCAGGTGATGCTGATGCTATCTTGGCTCTGGACCACAATTTCAGCAGCCCTGTTCTCAAATTAGGGTATGACCCTATCTTTCTTTTGATAGCCTACCCTCTAACGGCTCTGTTACCCTCAAGATAAAATCTAAACATCCAAGTATTCACACAAAACCTTCCATGACCAACCTCAAAGCAGGGCTGTCACATTCTGTTGTATGGTTTGTGCACTGCCCAAAGTCACACCACTAAGAGGATGAAATCCACAAAGCACTGAACTGTATTTGTCAAGACTATGACTGGGCATGCAGAAGGGTCTCTTCTTCTTGTCACAGAGGCACCCGCAGCTCAGTGATGAGCCAGGGGCTGGGATGGAGGGCGCCTGCATCTGCCTGGAGAGCTGCCTTTTCCTAGTTTCTACAAAAATGCTACATAGGCCAGTGGTCATCCTACCCAGGAACATCTCTGCAGCCTCCCCCTGGCCCCCCGCCCCGTCTCCCAGCCCTCTCACCTCCTTCACCGGTTAACCCCTTCACGCTCTGGGGGAAAGACTGCCCGACCCCAGAAACCTTCTCTGTTACATGCTCCTGAGGACCAGCCTCCCTTCCTTCAGAGCAGTAATCCTTCTGTGCCTTTGCCACTCATTCCTGTGACCGTGCCTGTCTCCCTGACCCAACTGGATGTTTCTGGAGGTTCCCCAGGGCTTAGCACAGGGCCGAGGCAAGAGCTCCGTGGATATTGTTGATTTTATTCTGCAGCCACAAAGACCCCCCCAGGTACCAAACCCGGCACGCCACTTTTTGTTGTTGTTTTGTAAACATTTGATTTTGAAATAGTTCTAGATTTACAGAGAAGTTGCGAAAATAGTTCAGAGTTCTGTACCCTTCGCACAACTTCCCCAGATACTAAACTCTCACACAGCCGAGGTTTATTTATCCCAACTGAGAATCGTGCCAGTGCCTTACTGTTGACTAGACCTCAGACTTTGTTCTCAGATTGCCTGAGCTTTTCCACACGTGTCCTTTTTCTCCCCTACAGGTTCGCATGTAGCATTTAGATGTCACATCTCCTTCTCCCCTCTGTGACAGTGTCTCAGTCTTTCCTTGTCTTTATGACCTTGACTTTTTTTTTAAGATAGCTGACCAGCATTGAGTCTGGGTTGGTCTGATGGTTGTTGTTGTTGTTTTTAAATTTTATTTATTTTTTTGTTTGAGAGAGAAAGGGACAACAAGAGAGAGGAGAGTAGGAGTGGGGCAGGGAGGAGCAGAGAAAGAGGGAGAAGCAGGCTCCCTGTTGAGCAGGGAGCCTGTTGTAGTGCTTCAGGGCTCATGACCTGAGCCAAGGGCAGATGCTTAGCCAACTGAGCCACTCAGGTGCCCTGATGTTTGCTTGTTTGTTTGTTTATTTGTTTGTTTATTTGGTGGGCTGAAGTTCTAGGGGAAAAGACCACAGAGGGCAAATACCCTTCTCACCACATCATATGAGGGGCTCTTGAGCTCAATATGGCTGATCATGGCCAGTGTTGACCTTGATCATTTGGTAAAGGTGGCATCCGCCAGGTCTCTCCACTCGAAGCTACTGTAATCCCCCCTTTCATACTAGGTTTGTGTAAATTGAGTCATTAGGTCCAGCCCACACTCATGGAGAGAGGGATCAGGCTCCCCCTCCCTGGGGGGAAGGTATCCAAAGAATCTGTGTTCTGCTAATGAAGCCACAACAGTAGCTCATAACTCTGGGGGGAGACAAGGCTGTGCAGACACATCAATTCCTCCTCAGTGGGGACCACCGAACCCAGCGTTCACCCACAGTCATACCTGTAGTCTTTACCACTGTAGTGCTCCCGCGGTGAGTCCCCTCGTCTCCAGCATGCCCTTTGAGGGCACCTTTCCTTGGCACAGTTTGCAATTCTTCTGTTTAACCCCCTTCATGTAAGGGGTCCAGCTCTACTGCTCTCGATCCTGCCTGCCCCATAGCATCTCCTAGAAAAATTTAAAACTGTATTGATGCCAAGGTCTTTGTGTCTGGAGCGTTTGATTCAGTTAGTTCGGGTAGAGTGCAGGCATTAATACTTTTTAAAAGGTCTTCAAGGGCATTCTGTGCTCTGGAGTCCGGGCCCAGCCCCACAGTCTGGCAGCTTCCCCGAGAGGCTATCTGCACTCTCTCCAGCAGAACCGGTCACTCCCAAATTTGTGTTCCGCAAAGACTTGGTTCCTTGCTATTTCCATCAGTGTCTCTGTTTGTCCCCAAAGTCAGGAACTGGATTAGAAACACCAGGAGCAGCAGGACGCGTGTCAGTCATAATCATTTTCCTGCTGTCATTATAGCCCTCTACTCTCTAGGAAAAACAAGGGCCCTGTGGCCGAGAAGTCACTGCCATGTGCATTTCACCCATCTGTTCAAGAAGGAACGTGCTCACATCTGATTTTTTAATTTTCAGGAAACCAAAAAGACAACACTAACACTTCTGACAAGAGGCAGTGACCTTGAATAGGTCTTTCCTTGCGTTTATTTTGGAGGTCACCAAGAGAGCAGAGACCGTGTCTGTAAACAGTTTTACAGTGGGTCCAGAGAAGGGAGAAAACACATCAACCATTTGTTTTGGGTTTAAAGAAAAAAAAATTAACTTTTTTTTTTTTTTTTTTTTTTTTTTAATGAACTGACGATGTTGGTAAACTTGTTAGGAGGTTGAGACCTCCAGAGGACGATGGGCTGGAAGCCGTGTGCAGAAAGTCAGGAATTGGTGGGAGGTCTAACGTAGGATGCTGACTTGCCCATCCCCCAAGGGGATTAGGACAAAGACAGCAGGAGTTTAGTGAGAGGGGAGCTGAGCTATGAAGGAAGCTTCTGGAGCATCACGCTATAGGCGGGCAGGACTCGACACACTTTATTCTGTCATTCCTGCCTGCTGATGCAGTTAGAGTTTCCTCCACTTGGGGTCATCTGTCGTGAGTGAGCTCTTTGAACAGTGCTCTGGTCCTTCCAGGACATCTCACTGTATTCTAAGTGACTTGTCCAAGTTCTGGGCACGGCATGGCGTGCACATTCGTGCACCGGCGGAGATGAGACCGTGAGGAAGTAGAGGCAGCGGAGAACACTTGGTGAAGTGAGTCCCATCTACCCTTCCGACACACTGCCACCCCCCCCCCCCCGGCCCACAAACCTTCTCTTGGCCTCCGTGTCCTCAACTGAAGAATGGCAATGACCGTAAAGAACCTATACCATTTTGGGGGAGGATGAAATGAGATGGTTTTTATGTGAGGCGCCCTCACAGTGCCTGGCACATGGTGAGTGCCCCCTATTTGAGTTTCTGAAGATTGCATCTTCAGACCGACCCCTTGCTTCTGCACTGCAGCCAGTTCCCTCACCCCTACATCTTCCCTCCCCTTCCATGCAGCATCTCGTTCTCAGGAGCAGAATCTCATCAGCTGCTCTGCCTGCCTTTACCCAGCACCCAGCCCAGTGCCTGGACCACAGCACAGCTTAGAGCATGTTTAAGAGACAGACAGGTCCTTCCTGGCGGGGCCCTCTGAGGGGAATCATCTCCTGTTCTCCCTGCCTGTCTTGCCCCATCCTTTGCAGCCCAGGCTAGAAAGGCTGCTTGTTCTTCACAAGGTGACCCACCGTCCGTGGTGGTCGGACCCTTGCTACAAAGGCAGAAGGGGCTCGTGGACGCACCCTGGAGGTCCTCACTCCTGATCAAAGAGGCTGCCTTCCACAGAAAAGAAGCAGGGATCACTCTGCAACGTCAAACAGAAACCAACATTTAGATGATTATTTAACCCTAGAGAAGAAGAACCCTAAGATCAGAAAAGCGAAGCTAGTTGTTCACACCACACAGCTGTTTGGATCATTCCTTCAGACATGCGAGGGGAAGCCACGTGGAACAAAACGCAGATGAGATCCTTGCCCTTGTGGAGCTTAATGTCTACTACGAGGGTCAGCAGACTTTCTCCATGAAGCAGCAGAGAGTAAATGTTTTACACGGTATGAGTCATACTTTCTCTACCATGACTTAACCCTCCCCTCCCCCCGGTAGCATGGAAGCAGCCACAGTGGTCCGTGGCTGAGTGGCGTGGCTGTGCTCCCGGAGACCTCTATGTAGCAGCACGCACGGTGACACACACTTGGCTTCCGGGCTTTACTTTTTCAACCCTTGGGCTAGTGGAAAAGGGACTCATGAAAGAAACAGTTGCGTAGCTTGTTGTAAAGTCAGCGGTTCAAAGGAAAGAGATGTTCTTCTGGGAACATGAGAAAGGAGGACGTGAGAGTTGGAGAAGACACTCATGAAAAGTGTCATTTGCAGGGGGAGGGTGCCTATATTTGTGTGTGTGTGTATAAATATATACACACACACATACATACAAATACATATATACATATATAAAATGTATCTATATATTTCATTTCAGTATAGTTAACATACAATGTTGCGTGTTGCAGGTGTACAAGACGGTGATTCAACATTGCTGTACATCAGTCACTGTTCATTGTGATAACTGTCCTCTTAATCCCCTTCACCTCTTTCACCCATCCTCCTACCCACCTCCCCTCTGGTGACCGTTAATGGGTTGAAGTGTCATTTTAAGGGAGGTCTCGGCATGAGCAGTCATTAATTAGGTAAAAAGAAGGCATGGGAAGGGAGTAAGTGTTCTCAGCTGACAGAATAGTTGGTACAAAGGCCCTGTGGCCAATGGAACCATAGCTTTTTTTAGACACTGGAATAGAGCCTTGAAACATAAGAGGGAGGGCACGGGAGGCCAGCTCATGCAGAGAGCTGTTGAAAACCACAGGGTAAGAATGTGCTTTAAAGGGGGCGCCTGGGTGGCTCAGTGGGTTAAAGCCTCTGCTTTCGGCTCAGGTCATGATCTCTGGGTCCTGGGATGGAGTCCTGCATCAGGTCTCTGCTCAGCAGGGAGCCTGTTTCCTCCTCTCTCTCTCTCTCTCTCTGCCTGCCTCTCTGCCTACTTGTGATCTCTGTCTCTCTCTCTAATAAATAAAATCTTTAAAAAAAAAAAAAAAAGAAAGAAAGAAAGAATGTGCTCCAGATCCCAAGAGCAATGGGAAACCACTGCTTTTTTGATTCTAAGGGGTGACATGACTGGATTCTCCTTAGGAAGTCCTCACTCTGGCTTCTGGCTGGGAATCTCCCTGACAGTGATCAAAAGAGACCCGGGTTGACAGGCAGCTTGGCACCCTTTCCCCCACTAACTCTTTATTTTATGTCTCCTCTTCTAACAAATCCAACCCTTCCTCTAGTTCCAAAGACTCACATTGCATTATGCATTTTATGGCCACAGCTCCATCCCATTCCAATTTTCTCACCTCCTGGCTTTCCCTCCCCAGCCCTGTCCCCCACTAACTTCGTAAAACTTGCAAGTTAAATTTTTCAAAGACTGTTTCTGACAAAGCAGTGGGAATTAGATTTGGTGAAGCCCTTCATAAAAAATTGAAGACACGCTATATTAACATACATTGATTTATTCATAGTGTTTCATTACAAGTAAGTGAGGATCCTGTAATAGCAGGAAAGGTTAGGAGAGCAGGGGAGCACGGTATATTATATTGACAGCTCGGTGGAAATTGAGTCGCTTTTGGATTGAATTTGGAGCGCAGGAAAGGAATTGGCTAGTAAATAAGGCATGAGTTTTACCTCCCGGTGTCTGTATATCAGTGTGGTTGCCACCAGCCCAGGCAGGGGGACAGGGGCAGAATTTCAAAAGGCTCCAGGAGCACCTGGTGCACCGGGATTGGCTGCCCGTCCCCCCGCCCCCCCCCTCCCCGCAGAGTTCCCTGGATGTGTCTGTTCTTGTGCCCCAGGAAACTGGCATCCAGCAGCGCCCTGGGGGCTCAGCTCCCCCATTTGCTCACCATCCCACGGTCCCCAACCCAGGCCTTCAACCAGGCAGTTCCCTCTGCCGGGAACCTGGAATGCTCTTACCTCTGACTCTTATCCTCGGATGTCAGCTCACTTCACCCCTGAGAGACCTCCGTGAGCACACGGTCTTAGTTGGGTGACCCTGAGACACAGACTGGAATACAAGTAGATGATGGAGAAGCAGGAGTGGGGAAGGAAAGGAAGGAAGCCAGTGGCGGACGTGTTTCCCAGTCGGCTACCTTTGGAGGCAGTTGGAGGGGACTCCCTCCAGGAAGTCCCCTGGGATGCTGCTGGGGTGTCACGTGGGAGGAGCCCAGAGAACGTGTGCATCACCTGCCTTCAGTCTGGTCACCAGGATGCTGATTACCTAGAGCTTCCTGCGAATGCTCCCTGCCCTCGGAACGGCCCTCACACACAGAGAGGCTGATGTTTGCTGTGCCTCCCTCCGAGAAGCATGGAGGAGGCAGAGGTGACCAGAGGGAAAGCTGGGGACAGATTCGCCAGGGACCTGCGACACAGGGACCCCTGGCCGGAAGCTCTGCTTGCAAACAACCCAAAACCTTCGGCTCTCTGGATTCCTCCTCCATGATTTGCTCTGCCCCAAGCAGGCGGCCTTGCTCCTCAGCAAGTGACATCAGTCACTGCCCTGATACTGCTGGATGGAGGACGGAGAAGTTACCTCTGTCTCCAAAATGTCTGGTGCCCTTGCCAGAAATAGCAGACTGCTTATTTGGGATGGAAAGTTGGTACGTTCCTGTTTCGGTCTTCGTCTGCTCTTCCCGTCAAGGCTGAGTTCTTGACAGAAGACAGAGTGATGTAAGGTGCTTACCTCGCTCTGGAGTGGAAGACACCTGGGCACAGGGTCCAGCCTGCACTGATCTGGGCTGTACCCAGCAGAGCACAATGCAGGTCCCAGAACGCAGGCCGGCGCGGGCAACATTTGGGAAGGAGCAATAAGGGGACGATGAGTGGATGGGTGAATTCCTTCTGTACGCAACGACGTGTTGTCTCCCAGCCGGGCAGCTCCTTCTAGAATAAGGAGCACAGCCTTCAGATGCGGCAGGCCTGGGTTTACTCACATGTCGGCAGCAGAACACCGCATAACCGTGAGAACGCGTGATCTCTAGCGACGCGTGACAGCCTGCACGGGTCTCACCGACATAATGCGGAGTGAAAGAAGCCAGACACGCAAGAGTGCGCCCTGTACGGTTCCATTTATATAAAGTGCAAGACGGGGGAAAGCTAGCGTGTGCGGTTAGAAGTCCGGATCGAGGTCATCCTACTGGGGGAGGGGAGAGGCTCCAGAGGGGGTGCACACGGGCTACGTCTTGGCTCCAGTGGTGGTCTGTCTCGACTGGGTGCTGGGTTATTGGCCTGTGTCCAGTTAGTAGGGATTCACCGAACTGTAGAGTGTTCTGTATGCACGTTATACTCTAATAAAACATTTTTAATGGAACAAACTAGATGAAGCGAACACACAGTCCTGTGTGTGTCACTTTAATAGCTGTGTGATTTAGGAATGTGGCCCTCAAAATGTGATCTGTGGGCGCTGATGCTGGGATGCCCCCTGTCTGGTTCCTTTCACAGCAGGGTAGGTACAGAAATGGAGAGCGAGCGCTTAGAAACTCTCAGAGGACCTTGACATTGAGCCAACACCCAAGGGTGGGGCCAGAGGACCCGGCTCCCTGCAGAGTGCGGACGGGTCTGGCCTCTGACCAGACTCACATATGTGGTGAGTCGCCCCGGCGGGTGTAGTCTGCAGATTAGGATGGCTCGGCAGGGGATTGAGAAACACAGCACTGGGCCATCACCGGAGAGAGTTTGGAAAGTGCTGATTTCATGCAAGTTACTTCCAGTCCAGCCTCAGTGTCTCCAATATTAAAACGAGAATGAGTATCTTGAGGCCCCAAGGTTTGGTGAAAAGCAACAAGATAACACATAAGAAAGCCCCAGAAGGCGCTGTGGGGACTAAGGGACATGGGAACTGCCTTTCTAATGAGCCTTCCAAACCATCCTTATGGGACACCGCATGGAAGCGCCACTCTTGGGGCTGCCCAATAGGTCAGCCACTGGCCCTGAGTGGCCACTGAGCTTCAGAAATGGGGCTCGTCCAAATGGACAGACTGCGTACTAGATTCCCAAGACCTCATATTGAATAACAGAATATGAGAGACCATGTTAAATTTTTTATAATACCTGTTGAAATGATTAACCTTGGCAAATACCGGGTTCAACAAAATATATTATTAAAATCAATTTTACTTTCTTCTTTATTTTATTCACTTTTCACGTGACCACGAGAAGACTGAAAAGCGGGCGTGTGGCTCGCGCTCTGTTTCTGTTGCGCCACCGCGCTCCCGTGTATCAACAGTGGAGTGTTCAAGGTTGGGTTAATGTGTAAGCTGGACAGTCACAGCAGAACTTGCTGTCAAGTCCACGTGCCTCTTTCGCCTTTCCTCCCCCGATGTTCCCCTGGATGAGTTCCATCTAGCTTTCCAAGTGACCTATTTATTTGTTTGCTTCCTCGCTTGTCGTATAGATCAACTACAAGGCCGTTGGCTCCCTGGACCCAAGTGCCGACCTCTCCAGCCAGCGGGGGAAGGTCTTCAAGCTGCGGAATGAAACCCACCACCTCTTTGTGGGGCTGTACCCGGGCACCACCTACTCCTTCACCATCAAAGCCAGTACAGCCAAGGGCTTCGGACCCCCTGTCACCACTAGGATTGCCACCAAAATTTCAGGTATCTCTCTTAATAGAAAGGGGAAAGGGAAGAAACATGTCTGCCCCCCCCCCATTCCTAATTTTCCTGGGAGCATAAAAGGGCAGAGCCAGCTGTCACCTCATGGTATGGAACAATTAGGACGATGCAGTCCCTAATGTGTTAGCATTGTAGTCTTGTGAAGTAAACCGAAATCACGAACTTCCTAAAGTGTAAAAAACATACTAATTAAACTAGACCGGCAGGAACCCTAAGTGATTTCACCAAATAATTTACCACACAATTGCATTAAATAGTACATTTTTTTCTCATACAAATTGTTTTGTAAAAAAATGTGATTTCAGCAATATTCTTTTTGTCAGTACAGGGCACAGCACAAGTTCTCATGAAATGTGTGGGAATGAATGAAGGAAGGAGAGAAGGAGTGACTAGTGTAAAGCCACGGAGGTCTGAGATGTCCCCTGCTGTCCCTGAGATGGCCCCCCCCACCGCCAGGCAACATCAGTAGAGAATTATCTCCGATCCCATTTTACAATTCACGTTTTTTGAGAATACCTGTGCAATTCTGGCCTGCATATATACATACTTGGCACAGATACCCACAGTGGTTGTTGCAGCTTAATGTTTTCACTTATCTTTCTACCATGAGCATTTTCCATGTTGGTACATTGCTTTCGTGAGAATGTTCTGTCAAGTGGATGGACGTAATTTAATTAAACATTCCCCCGTGGTTGGATGTATGCGGTGCTTCCGTGTTTTTATACCATAACGCTTCAATAAACATGTTACAGAATAAAGTTTAATTCCTTGGTTTGGATTATAACTTCAGGACTAAATTCCAGAAATTGAAAGACTGAATTAAAAGGGATGTGGGTTTTAATAGCTCTTAATACAAACGGCTAGATTACCTTCCCAAGGGATTCGATTTTTGTACTCCTCTATCAGCTGGGGCTGAGAGAAGTGAGGGTCTCATAAAAAAAAAAAAAAATAGAGAGAGAGATTGGGAGCAAAAGGATAAGAGGAACTAGTTCATCATTGCTGTAATTTGCATTTCAAATATGTTGAACAAGGTCGACTCTGCCTTCATGTCTTTGTTAAGTACTTGGACTTCCTGCTTTTATCTGTTTATTTGGTGGGGGACTTGATTCCTGAGGGCTGCTGGCCACCTCCCAGACATCCTCCCCCAGACTCTCGTGCACCTGGAAGGGACCTCCAGGCAGGTTGGAAGGAGAGCAGGCTCTGCTCAAAGCCTGGGATGCCCAGAGACTCTCACCCAACCGGTTCCCCCATGGCCCCCTACTGGTCATCCTGGGTATCTTTAGAGATGGCAGCAAAGGGAGGTGGTGAGCTGGGTTTGAGACCCCTGCTGAGTGCCCTCCTCTCTCTGCTCTCTGCCCAGCTCCGTCGATGCCTGAATACGACACCGACACCCCACTGAATGAGACGGACACGACCATCACGGTGATGCTGAAGCCCGCTCAGTCACGGGGAGCCCCTGTCAGGTGAGCAGCCTTCGTCACTTGGGCTTTGCCAACCACTACACCTTGCCCCAGGGTACAGCTTTCAGACTGGCTCAGTCCGGGGGCACGTGGAGGGTTCAGTCAGTTAAGCATCTAACTTCTGATCTCAGCTCAGGTCTTGATCTCAAGAGTCATGAGTTCAAGCCCCATGTTGGGCTCCATGCTGGATGGGGGAACCTACTCAAAAAAAAAAAAAAAAATTGGCTCCTCCCAGTTCAACAAGCACACTTGGAGCATCTCATATGTGGGGAATGAGTGTGGTACAAGGGATCAAAGCGATTTGTTTATTCATTCCTTCAGCAAACATTTACTAGGCACTCACTCAGGGCCAGGCACTGTTTAACTGTTTGGGAGACAGTACCAAAGTAGCTGGGAAGAAGTCATTTTCTGAAGAAAGTCACACTTGAGTTGGGAAGCAAGAAACATGACAACATAATTACAATAAAGTGCGTGTTGACGGAGATACACATCAGTCGTTATGAGAGCTCAGGGAAGAGAAGATATTCCCAGCTGACAGTCTGCAGTGACACTGAGCTGGATCTTTTGCCAAGTAGTAAGAGGGTCCCGCATGAGCAAGGCCAGGAGGAGAGAAGCCACCTGAAATCGTGAGGAGCAATCAGGACTAGTTAATCCAAGGCTCTAGATTTTCCTTTAGCATGAAGGTCAAGGCAGGAGCGGTCGGGTGAGAATAAGGGCCAATTCTGAGAAGCTCCAGCTTCTTTGAGGGGTCTTGGGGAGCCCCGGGCTAGCCCCCTGCAGGGTCACGTTTATGATACTGGAGACAGGGAGACCAGCCAGGATGGAGGCTATGGAGATGATCTAGGTCTTGGTTTTCCAACCTGGATCCAGCTCAACCCAGGAAGCATAGGTGGCAGAGGAAACAGAATCAACGGCCAGCAATTGGAAGCTGCTGTGAATTCTAAAGATTCCGAACAGGGTCTCACTCTAAGTCAGGCCTTGCAACAGGTGTGTGCAGTGCTCGTGGCACACCTGACCGTGGAACCTCTGCCTTGTGTTCTCTTCATGGGTTGTTCCGGGACCGTCCTATCTGTGATGAGCCCGAGTGGGTGGTGGCTGTTCCCTCAGAAGAATCATTGCCTGACTCACTGCTTTTCTTCCCATTCCTCTCAGGCAATGTGGCCCTTTGCTTCTCTCTGTACATGGATTGCACTGTCTGTGTATGTTCTGTAAGTGATTGTCCCCATTTACGCGTGGAGATACCAAGGCTCGGAAATGCTCAAGAGCCCATGGGATTGGATAGGAAAGCTGAACTCGAATGCAGGTCCTCCGGGTGCCAAATCATGGGTTCCCCTTGGGCCACCCATACCTCTCCCTTTCCCAGCTCGTAACCCCCCATACGGCAGCACTGGTCACTATTTTAAAATCTAAGCGAGCCTCTCAGGTGATAAGAGTACATTCTGGGAAAAAGGAATAGCTTGCCCAACACTGCACAGCAAGTTAGCAGCTGACCCAGGCACACAGGCCAGATCTGACCGAAAGCCTAAGACCTTCATGTTGGAGACCCTGGTTCCCCTTGCATCACTATGAGCCTACGGGTCAGCAAGGCGACCTCATCAGCTAGCATCCAACTGTACGACTCCCGGCAGGTACGCATTCTTTCTGGTTTGCTGCCGACGGCTGGCGGCTGTGTGGGGTGATGGAGAGGATGTGACATTGGTGACAGCCGACCTGGATTCAGATCCTGCTCCAACAGTGCTGGGTGACTTTGGGAAAGATACTTAATCTCCCTGACCCTCCATTTCCCTTATCAGGAAAACATAGAGGGTAGCTGTTTCATATGGGTCGAATAAAATATGGAAATGCCAAAAGCCAGCCAGACCTCCAAGAGTTCCTTCCTTTGTTGGCTTTGCTTCTTCTTTGTGGCACTCAGGAGGTTCTCTTCAGAATAGTTTTTTGAAAATCTACCATCACTATGGAGTCACGGAGTTGGCCGCTTCCTCATGGTCACAGGGCCAGTAAGTGATAAGATGAGACTTTTATCCTGTTCAGATTTCCAGAGCTTTTCGAGACCCTAACTGATTCCATGGTAGAGAAGAAAGGGCTTTGTTTTTTTGCCTAGGACTCCCTAACTTTATCCCAGCGCAAAGTTGCGGAGAAACTTCTTTTAAGACAAAAGTTACACTGAGAAATAAGCCTTCTTGGTCTTGCCCTGTGGCAGGATCAAGATGATTTTTCTTTCTTTTTTTTTTTTTTAATATTTTATTTATTTATTTGACAGACAGAGATCACAAGTAGGCAGAGAAGCAGGCAGAGAGAGAGGAGGAAGCCGGCTCCCCACTGAGCAGAGAGCCCAATGTGGGACTTGATCCCAGGACCCTGGAATCATGACCTGAGCCGAAGGCAGAGGCTTCAACCCACTGAGCCACCCAGGCGCCCCCAAGATGATTTTTCTATACAGGATCCAGGGTCCCATCCTCAAGATGAATCAGGTTATCTACCTATGAGCCTCTGGAAACCCATCAAGCCCAGTTGAACACAGATGGGAGTAATTATCACTGTGTTTTATTGGGCAACTCTTACGTTCCAAGAATTTAACCTTGACTAACCTATTCGTATTATTATATTCCTGTTAGAAATGAGGAGACCGAAAGTTCATGGTCACAGAGCCAGTAAGTAAGTGATGAGATGGGACTTAGCACCCAGGCCTGCCCAGCTCCAGAGACCAGCAAAGGGGTCCTCTTAAGCAGCCCAAACCAGTGTTCATGGGGAAGCTGGAAACAGTTGCCCCCAGAGAAGGGCCCCTTACACTTTCCCTCTGGGCCTGCATGCTCTCCATTTGCACATCTGTTTAACAAGCCCATTGCATCCTAAGACTGCAGTAAATTAGGATGTAGGAATGGAAATGACCCAGAAGCAGTGAGAAAGGACAGTGAGCAGGGAGCAAAGAAAAACAGGGCGAGTGTATGAGATGATCACAGATGACTCGGCAAACCGGGAGGTCGACCTGCTGTGACCCTGCAGACTCTCACAGCCATGCATGTTCGTTAACTGTTCTGGTTCAACTAAACATGTAGCATTATGATCCGTGTCTTTAAGTGAAAAGAGCCTGCTAATTTCCATGTAATGAGGAAGCCCTTGCTACATGCCTGTCGCCGTACATCAACTTTTTGTATCCTCAAAACATTGCAATAATCATCTCCCCATTTTGCAGATACGGAAACTGAGATAAATAGAAGCCAAGTAAGTTGACCCAGGCCATGAGGCAAGCAGTGGTACAGACAGAATTTAAACTCAGTCCAGCTGACCCTAAGCCAGCACTCATTTCACACTACCTCCCAAGGAGAAAGTTGTGCATGACATATTTTGGTGACATTTCCATTGGGGAAAAAAAAAAAATTAAATGTCACTGCTCAAAGGGGCAATGCTTGGTGTCTAGAAATGTCTGGCTGCTTTTCTTCCCAAGGCTCTGGATCACGGAGGGTGGGTGTACGCTCCGTTTCAGGAATTATTTTCAGACCGTTGCTTGGGCATTTGCCCAAAAGGGAAGGAAACTAACCAGGCCCGGCCTGCACGACTTCCAGGTCAGCAGCAATGACAGCAGGGGCAATGTCACAGGAGATTTCAGTTCCCTGAACCCTTTTTCGCCTTGAACTCTAGGCACTAAGATGTCCATCTGGCAGGAATTGACCATTAGGTCATTCAGCATATATTTACTGAGCCCTCGCTATGTCCCAGGAGCTGAGCTCAGTAATGGGGATAGAGCAAGACACAAGGTAGATACACACCTGTGTATACTATACTCCCCTTGAGGCTTAGTATCCTGCAAGCATGCGTGTGAACAGGGAGGGGGCAGGCCATGGAGCAGGTAACCAGATACAGAACTGAAACTGGCAGAACAAGATCCTGCGAAGCCTGTGGGGACAGTGTACTGATGGAGAGAACTGGACTGGCCAGAGGGATGAGACCATCCCTGGCCAGCAGGGCAGTGAAGAGTCCCGCAGGTCAGAGAAACACAGGCGTCAACAAGACAGGGAAGGCTCTCTAAACCACAGGACACACTGAGCCCCTGGATGGATTGGGTCATAGACGTCTGGAATCGTGTTTTATGGTTGGTAGCACCTTTAATGCCATTGTATTATGTGGTCCTCGCTTACCCAGGGAGTCAGCTATGGGAAAGTACTGTCTCCCTATCAGATGAGGTCTGAGATGCTAAGTGGTTGGCTCAGGGTCATGGAGCTCATTCTCCATGCAGCCAGTGTGTGGACCTTGCTTCCTGCTTCTGAGTTCATTGCTCCCTCCGGAGGTTCTGTATTCCCTGCCCAGGGACTTAGCACCTTGCCCAGGATGTCAAGTGAAGACTCGGTAACCATTTGGTGGGGCTGTGGAGTGAGCTCCTGTTGACTAGGGATTCTGGAGCAGGCAAGGTGACTTCACAGGGGCCCTCCAGCCCAGGGTGGTCCAGGCCCAGCCTGTCACCTGTGAACCCCAGCCCGTCCCTGAGTGGAGTCCCCAGTCCTCCCGCAGCCTCACTCCTGAGCCTCGGGTGCAGGCCCTGCCCGTGCGGCTGTTTCCCGCCTTCCGCCAGCAGTGTTCTGGCCCTGGCTCAGCCGGACCCCAGCCCTGCTTTGCCCCTTGCTGCCCCTGGGAAGCGCCAGGGGTCCGGCTCTGCCTGGTCGAACAGAGCTCGCAGGAAGGCGAGGAGGACAAGGGCGGATTGTCGTGTGGGGCTCCTGCACCCCCATCCCTCCATCCAAACCACCTCGGAAGCTTGGCCTATTTTTCTAATACTCCACAATGGAGATTTATTGCTTTTGCATTGCTTTCCCCAGGCCTTCAAAGATTTATTGGTTTTTAAGTGACAGAATCCCAGAATTGCTTAAAAGATCAATCAAACAGTGACTAGAATCTAATATTCAGCTCCAACTCGAACCCGCCAAACCTTCTTCCCCCACGCCCCACCTGTCACGCTGATGTATCTGTGGTAACCTTCGTAAGAAAGTAACTTGGCCATGAATTTATCACCCATAATGCAGTCTCTGAGGCAGAGCCCCAGTTTCTGTAGCCGAAGTCCCCCACCCCAGATCCCCAGCTGGCTTCTTTGGGGACATCTTTCCGTCCCCCTGCTCTCCTTCCCCGCCCTTCAGGCACGGAGACCTGTCCACCCCACTCTGGAATCAGCTGTGCGGTTAGCTCTTTCTTGTACCCCTCTGCCACGCCGCACCCACTCCCCTGACCTGCCACGATGGTCCTTGCTGGTTTGCCTGCTGTCCACTGCTCCTCCTTCAGTCCATTCCCCACTGAGCTCTAGAATGGTCCCTGAAGTTCTTAGATGGGTCACTGGCTTTCCACCACATGAGGTTCGAGCTCCTTAGCCTGGAATTCAAGGCCCATCAGAATCTGCCTCTGACCTCCGCTTCTGGTTTTATTCCCCTTCTCTCTGCCTCCCTTTACCAGTGTTTACTCAACAGGGCCCAGGGAGTCTTTTTCCTTATTCTTTCTTTGATTGTGTTATGCACCTGCCAGTGGGTTTTTCTTGGTTCTGCGTCTTGCCCGCCCCTCTCGAGACTGTGAGTTCCCGCAGATGTGAGGCTCAACACTAATGGATCCCCTCCCCTGGGACAGTGTCTGGCACTTAGTAGGTCCTCGGAAACACAAATGAGTGATTCAGCACGTCTGTTTTGCATGCCTGGTAGATGTCAGGTCCTGGGACTGGAAATGCAATTAACAGGTGCCGCCTTCCGCTACCTCCCAATCTGTAAGAGCACCGCCCAGTAGAACTTCCTGCAGCGATGGAAATGTCCTGTGTCCGTGCTGTCCAGTCAGCATCTCCAACCACCTGTGGCTGTTGAGCACTTGAAATACGACCCGTGTGACTGAGGAACTGGCTTTTTAAATTTTTAAGTCTTTCAAGGTCATTCTTAGCTCATGGCTACCATTTTGGATGATGTGGTTCTGTCAGGAAGACAATCAGAGAAAGAAAAAAAAAAGCCCGGTCAGAGGTTTCTATGAGAGCTGGATGTAGAGGCATCCATCATGAGCCTGATGAGCTCAGGTGCAAAGAGGGCTTCCTGGAGGCAGTGTTGCCAGCTCCTAGATCTGCCCGCTGAGGGGGGTTTGCTCAGGAAAGGAGGGGGAAGTAGCACACTGTGGGAGCCGAGGCAGAGAAGATACAGGGTGTGTTCACGTGGTGGTTGGAGCCACAGAGCTCTTGGGCAGGGAAGAGGAGGGAGACAAAGGAACAGGCCAGGGCCAGGTAAAGAATCTTGGGTTTGGACTTTGTCCTAACAGATGTGGGGAACCCTTTGTTCTCTTCTCAGCAGTTGAGCCCTTGCCTTGCTGCTCTCTGTGCCTGGCTCGTTCTCTCTACCTGTCCAGTGTCCAGTTCCCACCCTGCAGCAGGATGCATCAGCTCTGCTCAGGGCTTCCGCTCTGCGCTGGGCACTCCCCGGTCAGAGACTTGAGACCTGTTGTGTCTGATGCCTGTTCGCTGCTCAGACACCAGGAAGTCCTGGCTATAGGGTGCTGGCAAGGGTGTGACACATCAGAGAATGTGCCACGAACTCCATGAATGTCAGAAAATCCTCAGAACAATATTGCTTCCAAATACAGCCTCAGATTTCGGCACATTTCAGAAACACGAAATCAAGCAGATGGGGCTGGAGCATCTCCACAGCCAAAAGGGCCAGCAAATCAAGGGCTAAGAGCAGCGCCCTCCAGTTGGAGGACCAGCCACTATATGCTGTGAAATCGAAGGAAAGCAGATCCAAAGCATCCTCGGCAAGGGGCCTGGGGCCCCATGTGAGCTTCCTTTAGCGAGACCTTATAAACAAAGAAACCAGACTGGAGACCTGCAGTCAAAACCAAGCAGGAGAGGGGAGACCAAATCCCTGGAGAGGAGTCCGGGTTTCCCATTCACAATTCATTAAGTCGGTATACGCATTTGAATTTGAGCAAACAGCCATGTGCCAGCCGTTGGGCTGAGCACTGGAGATCCAGAAATGAGCGAGCAGGCCCACGTGCAGACATCCTAATGGCAGAGAGAGCTCCCCGCAAATGCTGCCACAGACACTAACTGACGATACAGATTGTTCGCAATCATAGCTGGTTCTCACTGGCTCGGGGCCACCTCACCCCACCCCCCACCTCATTTTAGCTGCGGCTGAGCTGGTTGGTTTGTGCAGAGGTTCACGCAGAGGGACGGGACCCCTCCTGCAGCGCCACCCCGCCCTCTTTCTTCTTAGCTTCAGTGCTTCCTCCAAAGACCCCACAGACCTCGGTTAGTGTGAGTGGGCAGAGCCAGCTCGGAAACACACAGGACTGAATGCCAGGAGGAGACGGGAGTCCAAGCATGCCCAGATTCCTGTCCTCCGTATGGACCATTCCGAGGCATGTGCCACATGCCTGAAGACTGAATCCTGGTTGCCCACGAGGGGAGCTAACTCGACAAGGCATACCTTACTGGTTTTTCTTCTTGGGTTTCTGTCTTGGGTTTCACCTAAGAGGGGGTCACACCAGGCTGGGGAGTCAGGAGATGAGGTTAGAAAAATAAAAGGAGGCCAGGAGGGCAGCAGTGGCCAGAAAATGTAAGGGCGGGTGGCCCTTGATGAGGTTGGATGGGAAAGGGCCAGAAGACATTGCTCTCCAGATGAGAAGGAACGGCCATCCATGCCTGAACGGTTGGAGAGAGGGCCTTGATCAGGGAGAATGGGCAGCAACCTTGGTGATGGCTACTCTATGGGGTAGGCAGGTGGATGGGAAAGAAAAGACATTGTCCTGGGTGACTCCCAGGTTCTGGCTTATTAGTGACATGGAGTCTCTGAGTCAAGGAACACTGAGGACAGAAAGAGTCTAGGAGGATAGATTACCCAAGGGAGACCAGTGGTGATGAATGTGGCCTGGAAGATTAGGAATGTGATGGGGATAAGGAACCAGGTGGGCAAGAACAGGACTGAGATTTGGTCCAGGAGAGTACTGGGGACCTCCAAGGGACGTCCTCCAAACCTCAGACTTGTGACTTGCTTTCATGGGATGCTTCAGACCTGTACTAGGCTTGGAGTGCTGGGAGTATGAGAGTCCACGTACATGGAGATAGAGGGATCTGGTGAGTGGCCTCTAATACCCACTGCAAGTTCTCTTTGCTCTCTAATGAGAAACGCCGGAGCCCCTTGCACTTGACAGGTACAGGGAGTTAATACTATGACTTTGAAATGCACAGTGATGAGCTGCCCTACAAATTGGAGATCCAGTCCACTCCCAAAGAAAGAAAACACTTAATTGGGAAGAAGAGGAAAAATTGCCAGATTTTTCCAGGATTCCTTTAATAACCGTGGAGCCCAGATGGGGAGCACGTAAAACCATCACAGAAGGCTTCCGCTGGTCCCTTGGAGCTTCAGTGAGCAAAACTGGCATCATTACCATCTGAGTCTCAGATATGAGGACATGATAGTATCCAATTAGGAAGGCGGAATGAAGATTGTTGAGGATTTATTAGCGTGGGGCAATCTGAGCTGTTCCTGAGTCCCTGTCTGCATTGGGAGACATGGAAATGGCAATTATACTTGGATACTCTTTCTTAAGACATCATTAATTTCACTTAGTTCCCCAGCTCTCTGGGTCTCCTTTTCTGGGGACTGAAGATGAGGGGTGCTATGTGACCCACTTTGGTGGAGGGATGGGCAAGTGCATTCTCACGTAGACTGCAAGAAGATTTAGCTCTGTAAGTAATATCATTTGTTGCCAAGTCTATCCACATGCCAGGATTTCATCACACCAGACTGGGGAAGAGGAGGAGCCAGATACAAAAAGAGACAAGCAGAAATAAGACCTAGTGGGATAAATACTACCACAGGGCTGTTCCCAAGGGGGCTGTCCCATACTCTAAATATGGCGACAAAGGGTACAGGTACTACGATTAAAGAGACACATCGCTACCATCGAAACTAACCAAAGAGACAGGGTCAGTCTAGTGAGTATGACACAAAGCCCCAGTAGGAAAGACCATGCAGGAAAACAAAAGGGGGAAGGATGGGCCCCAGGTAATATAGGTGGGCTCACAGTCACTCCAGCTCACCCTCCCTGTGTTGCAGGTTTCCTTTTCTCAGCCCCCAAACAACCCAACTTACCAACAATTGGTTCCAGTGTTGATGGATTCTGGATTTTATTCCTTAGGCTCCAACCAAGGAGGAAAAACAGGTGTTTCAGAAAGAATATTTTAAATGGAGCAGGAGGAGCAGTTGCTGGAACATGAAGAACGAGAGAGTGTTCTATTTTGGACCGTCTGCCATCTGGAGAGATGGAAACAGACTGTCGCTGGCATGAGGGAGAAGAGAGTGTGGTTGTCATGTTCACCTCCTACCATAGGGACTATTTAAATTCCAGAAGGCTGGAGGGTTAGAGAGGCATGAGAGCAGGGGGTTTGAGACCGGAGAACCATTAACATTCAAGTGGTATTTGAAGAATGGGAGGAGCAAATGACCTTATCCAGGCAGAGTATCTATGAGAAGAGATAAGGACCAGAGAGCCCTCTGTGAAGAAACCACACAGGAGATGGAGAAGGGCTGGCCAAAGAGGTAGAAGAAATACCAGGGCAGAGTTAAGACGTGAAAGCCAAAGGAAGAATTTTTTTTTTTTTTGAAATAGGAGATGGTGGAAGCTTTATAGTTCAGTTTTCTCTAAGAGCTCCCAGCAGCTCTGACTGTAGAAAAGAAGAAAGACACCTACCTTGATCCAGGGCCATGGGAGAAAGAAGATGATGAAGTCAACGGAAGTTCTTAAAAATGGGTCATATGCAATTATCATAGAATCTCCTTGATATGAGGAAGTTGAGAGGCAACATGAGGGGTTTGGGGGGGTAGGAAAAAAATAAATGAAACAAGATGGGATCGGGAGGGAGACAAACCATAAGAGACTCTTAATCTCAAAACAGATGGAGGGTTGCCGGGGGGAGGGAGGGAGGGAGAGGTTGGTTGGGTTATGGACATTGGGGAAGGTATGTGCTATGGTAAGTGCTGTGAAGTGTGTAAGCCTGACGATTCACAGACCTGTACCCCTGGAGCTAATAATACATTATATGTTAATAAAAAAAATAAAAAATAATTTAAAAAAAAGAAGGGCACTTGTTATGACGAGCCCTGGGTATTGTATGTAAGTGATGAATCGCTAAATTCTACTCCTGAAACCAACATTGCACTCTATGTTAACCAAGTAGAATTTAAATTAAAATCTGGAGAAAAAAATAATAAAAATTCAAATTAAAAAAAAAATATGGGTCATATGGTCCAGGCTTGATTTTTAAAAGCACATGGAGGTCGATATGCAAATGACAGAGATTTTGAGGGCCAGGTGACCCCAGTGCTGTTGAGGAAGCTGTGCAGAAGGTGCAAGGCTGAGAGAGGCTAGACAGACACGAAGTGGCATTCAGAGTAACGTGATCAACGATAAGGTTTTAGTAATGGAGCCCTGCAGTGGGAGAATATGGCTCCGGGTGTGACCATGTTGGCAGTGGTAGTAGATGGATGGTAATGAATTCAAGGTGAAGGTACTTGAAGCCAAGTTATTTCGAGGACCAAAGAAGCCAGACTAAGGAAGGGCAGGCTGTCTGAGTAAATGTAATTCTGTGCCATGAATCCTCCCAACCCTGGGGAAGTGGTCAAATGCTTTGCAGGAGCAAGAGCGATTCTGCAAGGTGCCTTCTCCCGGTCTCACTTTTGCTCTAACTTTTTTCTGCTGACTTCTATTCCTCGCAGTGTTCTGGGCCCGGTGACAGTTTGCATCACTGCTTTGTCTCAGATCTTGCACAGCTGATAACGGATGGTTCTCAGTCTCTCTGTCTGCAGCCGCCCAAAGGTCAGACTTTCAAGTCGGCCTCCATCAAGTGCATTTCTATAGCCTGATCTATTGATGTTCTCTGAGCTAGTGAATGGATCTGTGCCATGTTAGAATCCAAGGAGATTTGCTCTCATCCAAAAAGCATTCTGCACAAGGCTCGCTCCAGCTGCCTAGGGCTGGCGCTCAGAGAGTTGCCTCCTCTCGGTGGCAGTGAGAGAGGTGATCTTGAAAGTCCTGGCTTTTTGGTAGGACAAGAACAACTTAGCCATGAGGCGGAAAAAATTCATACTTATCCCTTTTCATGACGCAGCCCATCCTTTCCTTGCCTGGCTACAACTGTTTTTGGTTTGCTGTTTCACTGGTGCATTTCCACTTGAGTGTAGGCTCACTAAGCAGATTATAAATGTATAAAAAAGTATTCATAACCAGGACAGGGGTAGCAGCTCCAGTAACACAAGAAGGATTCAAGGGCAAGACTTTAGGCCCACACTGTCTAATACTGAAGCCACAGCTACATGGGAGCTATTTGAACTTAAACTAATTAGAATGAAATTAAAGCAAAACTTTTGATTCATCAATTATACCATCCACATTTCAAGGACAGTAGCCCCATATGGCTGGTGGCTACCATATTGAATAGCATTCCCACCATCACAGAAAATTTTAGTTCACTGCACTGCTGTAGACCTTCAGAGATCTGCTAAATAGAGGACATGGCCCGTGTATGGCTTCAGAGGGAGTATTAATGTAAGCATTTCAAAGGGACTGTTAATAGGCACCTACGACTGGGCTGACTTGCTGTTCAGACCCTGACTTCCTGAACGACGGTCTCCAAACTCCACTGCATCCCACTCACTGGGGTGGCATCTAGGAAATGGTTTGACTCCAGGGTAATTAGAATCATCAAGGGAGCTAGGAAATAGGTAGATTGTTTTCCATCCTTGCGGCTAACAGGACCAGACCCGAGAATCTGTGTTTGCCCAAACTCCCACAGGATGATCGTGCTGGTCTTGAGCCACAGCCTTGGTACCCCCAGGTTGGCTGACACGTGGGCTCCTGGGTGGAGAAGCGAGCCAGTAAAGGGAACCAAGAACTCTCTTCTCCGGTGCCGGTACTTGCTTATTCTCATGATACGGGGAAGTAGTTGTTTTACATTTTGCTGTGGAATTGCCCGTGTTGGCTTTACAGCTTTTGGAACTTGCGTCTCTTTTTGGTGTATGTTTCAGCATGAAGATAATCAATTTTAGCGCCTAAGAGCCGAACTAGGATCTCTGCCAGCTTACTTCATTAAGTAAGGTCCATATGGGGGTCAGAAACACACCCCTGTTTTCCTACGATGGTGACAATGACTGGCGTGTGAACCCATTCATGTTGTGTTGTTGCTCATAGTACATCTGAATATATCACTTCAGTGCAGATAGGGGGCTTAGGTAGAAGATGGATGTTTGGTGAGACAGAGTGTCGGGATCTGAACAAATCTGTATTCTTTGGTGGGAGGCTAGAGCAGCGTGGGAGAAACAAATCCATTTCCAACTTTCGCTCTATAAAAAGTTCCATATTTTCTTAGATCAGACAAAATATATTGAGTGCCAAAATGCTGCAGCGATACGGGTGCGTCACTCAGCTGGGTTGGAATCTGTATGCATTGTCCCCCCGGGCCAGTTTTGATTATGTTCTTTTTCCTTTTATTGCAGTCAGCAAATCTGAATTTGCTATTGTGGGGAGAGCAGGAAGAGGAGGGGGGATAAAATGAAGGTTTTTAACCTTCAGAAAGTTCAGAGGTTCAGACTGAATAAGCACAAAAACTTTCCGCGTGCCTCTGAATTCCTTGAATTTGCAGAACTGCTCGGAATCCCAAGAGGACTACCTTGCACAAAGTATCTGGGCCCTGCTTTGTAGCTAAAAGGCAGAGCAGAAATTATGAGAAAGGAACAGAATCAGAGAAGGGGGAAGAGGAATCAGTGTACAAAAAGGAGTTTGGTCCCTCTCCAGGCTAAGTTTTAGCCTATTGTTTCGTTTCTTCAGTTCCGAGCCATCTGCTTCCCACGGCTCTCGGATAACGTCTCCCCTGCCAGGACACCCTGTTCCTGCTTAATTGAAATTAGTTTCCAAGAATAGTTGTCCAAAGCAGTTTCCAATGGCGGGAATGTTTTGAAAGTCACAATAGGAGTTGAAGCTCGGGGATGTAGATGTCTATGCACGAGCCAGATGTTCAAAGGCACCACATGGTCTACGAACGCCTTCACATTTCCAAAGCCAGGAGCTCTCTCATTGGCCTCTGCAACTTAGAAATGGCTCCTTTGAAACTGGCATCATCTCTCCATTAGGGACCTGTAATACTGCAAGTGTGAAGGGAAACAATCCCTTCTATTCAAGTTTAGAGCAATGTGTTTCCCAGGCTTAATTATACCACAGGTATATAAATTACAGAAACATGTTAATGCTCCCATGATTAAAATTATAGAGTGCCTAATTGAAAAAGCATAAACTGAATTGAAGAATTCCTAATTATAGTTTGCTTTGAGGTGTTAATTTCCTCCATAACGAATGCATAATTTCTTGGAACCTAAAAAGGTGGCCTCTTGCATCAGCACGTAGGATGCAGGCAGATGGGATCGGGCTGTCATCTTTCAGTGCAGGAAGTTGACAAGGAAGGTTTGGTTCGGTGAGAGAACCTTGGAAGGGAGCTTGGGAAGGAGGCGGCACTGGTAAAGATGCTAAGTCAAGGTTCTGCCCAGTGGGCATCAGGACAAAGGACAGATGAGGACCTGTAGAAAACTTTCTCCATCGGCCTTTTTCTTCTCTCTTCAAAGTCTCAACTTTTATCCCAGTTAGTTTTGGTAGTATTTGTGCCTGTGTCCTGGACCAGCAGTATGATCTGGGAATCTGTTACAGATGCAGAGGTTTGGGCCCTGCCCGCTGACCTACCAAATCAGGAACTCTGGGGGTAGAGCCTAGCCATCTGGGTTTTAACAGGGCCTCCAAGGGATTCTGATGCAAGCTAAGCCTTGAGAAGCACAGTTCTGAGGAGTGAGTCACACACATAGCTGAGCTTGGTTGAATTCCTCCTACTTTGGATCAGAACCCATGATCAACAACTTCCCAAGCATCATTGCATTTTATACTCTTTAGCATCACATGGAAGCAGGAAAAATGTATCCCGTTTCTCAGGTGAGAAACCGAAGATCTAGAGAAGCTGCCTTGTTCAGTTCATGGCCTCTTTGAGAGATGGAGGCCTTGTCTGTAGGTTCAGATGGAGACTCACTCTGTTGCCCCGTGTCATCCATTTTTTTCATTGTCGTCATCTCGTTTTGTCAATACTTTGCTAATTAATGGATTTTCTGAGCACTGTGGAGCTGGAGGCTGAGCCACTCCTGATAATGAATTCCAGGGGAGTCATGAATTGGCTAATGCTGAGCCTGACTGTAGGACAAGGGAGAGGCTCCTACGTATCTGCAGTAATTGCTATTAATGGCATTGATTGTTCGTGTGCATCGTTCCCGGATAGTGATGTGAATTTTAAGAATAAGAGACCAGAGCTCAAAAAGAAACTCTGAGTTTTGGAAGAAATTCCCTTTCCATAGTGACCCAAGCAGCTGTAAAGCCCCCATTAGAGACTTAGGGGCAGGGGAAGCTGCTCTAAGATGCACCACACTTCTATCTCCTCTGTTTGGACACCTTGGTTGTCTCAGGTTTCCTAGTCTAAACACATCAGAGTGTGTACTCACTCACTCTCTCTCTCTTGATCTCTCACTGTGTGTGTGTGTGTGGGGGGGTATATTTTAGCCAGTCCATAGCCATCTGAAACAATAAACTTAAGTTCTTGGCCTATAGCATTCAACCGAATTTTTGCACAAGACTTAGACATTCCTATATGGTTGGTAATTTGGGTCACTTCCAGTTATTTGTTGTTATAAATAACCCAGAAATAAGCATCCATGTTTTTCTTGTGGTATTGTATCTTTAAAGAGGAAAAATTCCCATGAGTGGAATTACTGAAACGAATAAAATCGAACTAAAATGTATTGAGCGTCTACTCTAATATGCCGGGCACTGACAGCCAATTCATATACAATAACCTTTTTCATTCTTTAATTAAAAAGAATCTCAAAGTAACAAGTGTACATAGTTAGGAAATCAGAGAACCAATGCCCGTTCCCTCCCCCACCTTGTCGCACCCCAGTCCTGTGTCCCAAAGGCAACTGCACTGTAATTCTCTATTTCTTCTGGGAATTGGCATTGTCACTACATAACGTGCTGTTTTAAAACCATTGATTGTAGACATTGTCTATTTACTTCCTGTTATTATAGATGAGAATTTGGCTGTTTTAAATCATCCAGGACTTCCCTTCCAGCTTCCCAATGTAGTTATGCCACAATTTCTAGTTAAATAAATACACAATGGTTAATTTTATAATTCTATAAAAGCAGGGCACTTCAGTGCCAAGTGGTATATACTATTTTCGTGAGAGTATCGTATAATTAACTCAAAGCTTACTATGTACTAGATACTATTTCAGTTCTTTACATATATTAACTCAGTTAATTCTCATCCAAACCCTTTAAGGTAAGAATAGCATGACCCCTATTTTAGGATGTGCAAACTGAAGTACTGAGAGATTAGGTAACTTGCCCACATTCATACAGCTAGTGTGTTGCTGGTCTGGGATTTGAGCATAACAGTTTGGCTCCACAGTCTGAACTCTTAACCACTTTGCTGCATTACCTGTCATTACTTGTCCTGTCTTGTATAGTATTTTTTAAAAATTCATCCTAGCATGTACAATTATTTTATTTTATTCAAGTAATATTTTCATTATGCTATTCTCACCGAGCTCTATCATTTCAAGTTGATTCTTACATATTCCTTTTCCTTTCATTTTTTATCTCTCTCTCTCTCTCTCTTTTTTTTTTTTTTTGGTCTTTTCATTCTTTTTTCTAGAAGAATAACTGTTATGTAGCAGTTGCTGAGCAATTCCAATTTTTAAAAAAGATTTTATTTATTTATTTGACAGACAGAGATCACAAGTAGGCAGAGAAGCAGAGAGAGAGAGGGAGGAGGAAGCAGGCTCCCTGCTGAGCAGAGAGCCCGATGCGGGGCTCAATCCCAGGACCCTGGAATCATGACCTGAGCCGAAGGCAGAGGCTTTAACCCACTGAGCCACCCAGGCGCCCCCAATTTTTTTTCTTTTAAGAGCTATTTATGGTTCTCAGAATTTATTTTCCTCATATCATCACTTCTTGGCTATAGAAGCAATCATTTCTCAATTACTGAGGATATTATTTTGATTGGGGGGAGAGAGAGTCTTTGCTGACTGCTGTATTCTCTCCATTTCCTCTGGAATCATTTTTTGCCATTTGAATTGACTACTCTCTTTTAAATTGGTGCATTTCTCGCCTGACCAACAAGTCTTGTAGTCCATATTTAAA
The DNA here is from genome assembly GCF_964662115.1 of Mustela nivalis. Taxonomy (NCBI): domain Eukaryota; kingdom Metazoa; phylum Chordata; class Mammalia; order Carnivora; family Mustelidae; genus Mustela; species Mustela nivalis. Next base: position 127,431,408 of record NC_139027.1, on the reverse strand, counting down.
AGCAATTTATTGTAATCACAAAGAGAAATTGAGAACAAAGTGCCATTTGCATTTGCATCAAAAAGCATAAAATACCTAGGAATAAATTCAGCCAAAGAGGTGAAAGGCCTGTATGCTGAAAATGATGGCATTGATGGAAGAAATTGAAGAAGACACAAAGAATGGAAAAATATTCCATGCACATGGTTGGAAGAATTAACATGGTTAAAATGTCCATAGTACCCACAACATTCCATAGATTCAGTGCAATCCCTATCAAAATTCCAATGACATGTTTCACAGAAATAGAGAAAATAATCCTAAAATTTATATGGAATCATAACAGACCCTGAATAGCTAAAGATGTCTTGAGAAAGAAAAACAAATCTGGAGGCATCACACTCCCTGATTTTAAAGCATATTACAAAGCTGTAGTAATAAAAATAGTCAGGTATTTGCAGAAGAAAAGACACATAGATTAATGGAACAGAACAGAGATCTCAGAAATAAATACACAATTATATGGTCGGTTAAGTTATGACAAAAGAGGCAAGAATATACAATGGGGAAAGGACAGTCTCTTGAATCAATGGTGTTGAGAAAACTGGGCAGCCACATCCAAACAAATGGTACTGGATTACTATCTTACACTACATGCAAAAACTAACTCAAAATGGACTAAAGACTTGAATATAAGAAAACATAGGTGACAAGCTTCTTGAAATTGGTCTTGGATTATGATTTTTTTGGGATCTGACTCTATAAGCAAAGGCAATAAAGGCAAAAATAAACAAGTTGGACTACATCAAACTAAAAAGCTTTTGCATAGCAAAGGAAACCATCAATAAAATGAAAAAGTATGCTACTGAATGGGAGAAAATATTTGTAAATCATATATCCAATAAGGGGTTAATATCCAAAATACATAAAGAACTCTTACAAATCAATGGCCAAGATTAAAAAGCAGGCAGAAGCCCTAAGTAGAAATTATTCCAAAGAAGACATACAAATGGCCAACAGGCACATGAAGAGATGCTCAACATCACTCATCATCAGGGAAATGCAAATCAGAAGCACAACAAGTTACTACCTCATACCAGTTAAAATAGCTATTATCTAATAAGACAAGAAATAGCAAGTATTGACAAAGATACGGGGAAAAAGAGACCCTTGTCCACTGTTGGTGGGAATGTAAATTGATGCAGTTACTTCGGAAAACAGTATGAATATTCCTCCAAAAATTAAAAATAAAGCTGCAATATGATTAGCAATTCTGTACCATTTATCCAAAGAAAATAAAAACACTAATTTAAAAAGATATATGCATCCCAATGTTCACTGCAGCATTATTTACAATAGCTAAGATATAGAAATAACCTAAATGTCTACCGGTGGATGAATGGATAAAGATGTGGTATATGTATACAACAGAATACTACTTGGCCATGAAAAAGAATGAAGTTTTGCCATTGGCGTCAAGGATAGACCTTGAGGGGATTATGGTAAGTGAAGCAAGTCAGACAGAGAAAGGCAAATATTGTATGATTTCTCTTACCTATAAGACAAAACCAAACTTGCAGATGCAGAGAACAGAACAATGGTTACTCAAGGGAAGGGTGACAAAGGGAGTGAAGAGGGTCAAGAAATACAGACTTCCAGTTACAAAACAAAAAATGTCATGGAGATGCAACGTACAGCCTGGTGACTATAGTCAGTAATAATGTAGTGTACACTTAAAAGTTACCAAGAGAGCCAGTCCTAACAATTCCCATCACAAGGGGGAAAATAGATAGCTTTGTATAGTGATGGATGGTAACTAGACTTACTATGGTGAACATTTCACAGTGTAAATGAATACCAAATCCTTATGTTACAAACCTGAAACTGGTATATGTTGATGATATCACAATAAAAAAAGTAATTCCAACAGCATTCGCTATCTGTGGTAAGGGCATCTGTTTTAAGACTTGCCGTGCACATAATGTCCTGCTCTGTACACCTCTTAAGTGGTGTTCAACTAGGTATCTGTGTCATGAGACTTTTCTAGGTATCTGTGTCACTGCATTACTCCAGTGACCATATCATTGATTATCCAAACCAGAACACTTTGAGAATGAAGGGGGTCAAATAAATATCACAAGACTATGAGTATTAACCTGGACTCTTGTGGGCCAACTTGGAAATATGGTCACCCTGTATCTCCTTGAGATACTGCAATTTCTTACAGTAATGATACAAAATTAAATGACACATTAATAGTTGTATCAATCTGTGCTTGCCTTTTGGTTTCTCATCATAGCTTCCAGTAGCCTTCAGTTTTATTCTTCTATTCTCAATGCCTCTTCCATATTTTTTTCTGAAGTGAAAAGGTCCAAAATTTAATTATCTTCAGAAATTCAGACATCTCATAATATTACAGGATTTGAGGTAAAATGCTAATAGAAATAAAAAATAGTTGTTCATAATATTTAGGTACTTTTTGTTTTACAGTGTAACATTTAGCTTACACATGTTGAGGCCAGTTAATTTTCAGTGTTTTTCTTGTTTCTTTTCTATTCTTTTTCTTTTATTTTCTTTTTTGTAAGAAAAATTGAAATATTATATTTTGAAAAACTTTGTTAATTTGGAAACCTGTCCATTTTTTTTCTTTTATCCAGTTTTATTGAGAAATAATTGACATACATCACTATATAAGTTTAAGATGTACAGCATGGTGGTTTGGTTTACATCTGTTATGAAATGACCACAACTATAGGATCAGCAAACATCCATCTTCTCATAGATCAAATAAAAAGAAAAAAAAATTTTCCTTGACATGAAATCTCTTAGGACCTACTCTCTTTATAACTCTCTTCCATGTCACACAGCAGTGTTAGCTGTGGTCCTCATGCTGTCCATTACAACCCTGCAAGTTTGTACCCTTTGACCACCTTTCTCCAGAAGTTGCCTCTTTCTTACCCCCTGCCTCCGGTAACCACACATCTGATCTCATTTTCTAGGAGTTTTGTGTCTGATTGTTTTTTTTTTTTATAAGATTCCACATATAAATGAGATTGTATAGTATTCATCTTTCTTTGTCTGACTTATTTCATTGTACATAATGCTTTCAATGTCCATCCATGTTTATCATAAATGGTAGGATTTTCTCATGTTTTTATGGCTGATAATATCCCATTGTATGTATAGACCACAATTTCGTTGTCCATTCAACCATTGGTGGCTACTTAGGTTGTTTCCATGTCTTGGCTACTGTAAATAATGCCATGAACATGGGGGTGCAGAGATCTTTTTGGGTTAATGTTTCCGTTTCCTTTAAAAATCTGTCAAGATTAACACAAGTTTGTCTAACTCCAAGTTGAAAAGGCAGAAGGGAGAAGTTGTGCTATTTTCCCTTCTGATTAAATGAGTAATTTAAGAAATGTTCATAACATGATGATAAGTGAAAAAAATATAAAATTACATATAACATAATTTTAATTCTTTATTAAAAGTGCATATAAAGAATGATTAAAAGACTAGAAGAAACCTAAAAAAGATAAAATACAAAAATAAACATTTAGATGTAGAAGTTGACTGAAAGTGCTGGGTTTTGGGGAGTGAAGACATTCAGATTCTCCGCAGATGGAACTTCTCTTCTGCCTACAGAGTAAGAATAGAAGGCAGAGAGACAGAGGTCCGTGTTCAAGAGTTTGCTGGATTCATGTACAGACTTTGACTGACACCCCTGTTTTCAGCCCCACATTTCACTTAAACACTCCCCATACCTTTCTGCTCTAAAATCAGAGTCTTGTTTGAAATCCATTGGCAAGTGAATTCCCCTGATTCATATTTCTTTATAGTTTGGTTTTCTTTATCTTCCCACCCCAGACACCCATTCTCTGGCCATTTTTAGTCTTCCAGAATTTTGTTGAAACTTCTTAACTGCTAATGGCCCCACCCCTGTTCTTTCTTTCCTTGTGGATTTATATGCTTTTTCATCTTTTCCTGTCAGTGAAATTTCAGTAAAAGGAGAACTCTCTCACATTATTATCTCAACCAGTTTTCACAATAATCATTTATTGTCCTTGGATTTTTTTTAATATCATTTAAATATTTGTAGGAGGTTCACACAGATAGTGAGTTTCAAAGCCAAAATTCAAATTTAATGCAGAATTTAGAGTCTATGCTCTTTGTATTCCTATGTCATAAACATGTTGGTGTCTTGACATCCATCTCCAAATCATTTCCCCAATTTGACGCATCAACTTACAGTGCTGCTAGAATTGTATAATCCAACCAGTTTCACCACAACTTCACTGAGATGGCATGTTATAATTTACATTTACTTTGATAATTTAATGGTTTTTAAAAAGAAGCATATTATCATTTTGATTTGCATTTCTTTGATCTATGGCAAGACATATTTTTTCCTGTGTATTTTTATACTATTGACAGTCCTTTTTGTATGTTGTCTTTTTAACATCTTTTTACCTATGACAGTGGTTCTCAACCAGAGTTAATTTGTTCCCCAGAGACAATGACTGGAGATAATTTTGATTGTTACAACTTGGGGGTGGGGGCTGCTGCTGGCATCTAGTTAGTGAGTAGAGGCCAAGGATCCTGTTAAATATACTGCAATGTACAGGACAACCGTCCATAACAGAGAATATTTAGCCAAAATGTCAAAAGTGCCAACATTGAGAAGTGTTGACTTAGGAGGATCTTGATAGCCTCCTCATTTTTTAAAATTTTTTGAAAGTTTATAATTAGTTCAAAGATTCCCAACCTTTTTGGAGTCAAGACCTCTTTACATTATTAAAAAACAAGAAAGGTCCCAAATAGCTTTTGTTCATGTGAGTTTTGTCTATTGATATTTACTGTATTAGAAATTAAAGACATGCTTTAAGAACTTTAGAAATCATTTTAAAATAGTAATAAAATCATTACATATTAATGTAAATAACAGATTTCTATTTTCCAAAACAATAAGATTAGGGAGAAGAAGCAAATCGTTTCACATTTTTACAAATATTTTTAATGTCTGGCTTAATAGAAGATAATTGGATTCTCCCATCTGTTTCTGCACTTAATCTGCTGTCTTGAATTGGTTTGGTTGAAATATGTTAAGGAAACCCAGCCTCACACAGATATGTAATAGAAAAAGGGGGGTAGTTCAATAACCTATTAAAGTAATTATGGAAATCCTTTGATATTATGCCAAAACTCAGAGAGTGGGAGTTTCCTCAAGTTTAGTTGCAATGAAACGGTCAGTGAAGTTTTTGTATTCTGTTATATCAAAATATATCAGTTGTATGTTGCATTTTGAATGGATATTTTATCCTTGATAGTTTCTTGATTTTGCAATATTTACACTGGTCCTTTGAAAAATTTCACTGAATTACAAAAATCTTCCAAATATTGACACATCTCATTACACAATATCAAAATAATCACATTTGCTAATATCACCACTGATCTCATCAGTAAGTTTAAGAGTATTGGGAATCTGTCAAGTTCACAGTGACAGATAACAAGTTTTCCAAATTCTAATTTTCATTTGAAAGCTCAATTGTGAACAAATACTGTCAGTTTTCCTTAAGTGACAGATAAATTTCATTTAATTTGGAGAAAATGTTTGCCAAATATCCAAATGCGAATAACCACAATTTGTCAGTCACTCATTTAAGAAAAAAAAAAAATGGTGCTTCGTTTAAAATGTGGCTGCTTTGCTATGCAACTCGATCACAGAAATCTTTTTCCTTAAGAACACATAGAAAGAGAGCAGGAGAAATGATTTATCAAAACTTCCCATGTGTCCCATGAACAAAAAAAAAAACACATGTGCTCAAAAAAGTGGGGGGCACCTGGGTGGTGCAGTCAATTAAGCATCTAACTTTTGATTTCGGCTCAGGTCATGATTTAGGGTCATGAGATCAAGCCCCACGTCAGGCTCCATGCTGGGCCTGGGGTCTGCTTAAGACTCATCACAGACCTGTACCCCTGGGGATAAAAATATATGTTTATAAAAAATAAAAAGTTTAAAAAAAAAATGGTAAAAAAAAAAAAAAAAAAAGACTCACTCTCCCTCTTTTTCCCCACAGCATGCATTCTCTCTCTCTAACATAAAAAAATCTTAAAAAAAAAAAAAAAAAGACATTCACTCAAGCATTGGAATGAACATGTCTTACTGCTTCATCAAAGACATTCTTTTTTTTTTTTTAATTTTTTATTTCTTTTCAGCGTAACAGTATTCATTGTTTTTTCACCACACCCAGTGCTCCATGCAATACATGCCCTCTCTAATACCCACCACCTGGTTCCCCCAACCTCCCACCCCCCACCCCTTCAAAACCCTCAGATTGTTTTTCAGAGTCCATAGTCTCTCATGGTTCACCTCCCCTTCCAATTTCCCTCAACTCCCTTCTCCTCTCCATCTCCCCTTGTCCTCCATGCTATTTGTCATGCTCCACAAATAAGTGAAACCATATGATCATTGACTCTCTCTGCTTGACTTATTTCACTCAGGATAATCTCTTCCAGGCCCATCCATGTTGTTACAAAAGTTGAGTATTCATCATTTCTGATGGAAGCATAATACTCCATAGTGTATATGGACCACATCTTCCTTATCCATTCGTCCGTTGAAGGGCATCTTGGTTCTTTCCACAGTTTGGCAACCATGGCCATTGCTGCTATAAACATTGGGGTACAGATGGCCCTTCTTTTCACTAAATCTGTATCTTTGGGGTAAATACCCAGTGTGCAATGGCAGGGTCATAGGGAAGCTCTATTTTTAATTTCTTGAGGAATCTCCACACTGTTTTCCAAAGTGGCTGCACCAACTTGCATTCCCACCAACAGTGTAAGAAGGTTCCCCTTTCTCCACATCCTCTCCAACATGTTGTTTCCTGTCTTGTTAATTTTGGCCATTCTAACTGGTGTAAGGTGGTATCTTAATGTGGTTTTAATTTGAATTTCCCTGATGGCTAATGATGATGAACATTTTTTCATGTGTCTGATAGCCATTTGTATGTCTTCATTGGAGAAGTGTGTGTTCATATCTTCTGTCCATTTTTTAATATGATTGTCTGTTTTGTGTGTGTTGAGTTTGAGGAGTTCTCTATAGATCCTGGATATCAACCTTTTGTCTGTACTGTCATTTGCAAATATCTTCTCCCATTCCGTGGGTTGCCTCTTTGTTTTGTTGACTGTTTCCTTTGCTGTGCAGAAGCTTTTGATTTTGATGAAGTCCCAGAAGTTTATTTTGGCTTTTATTTCCTTTGCCTTTGGAGACATATCTTGAAAGAAGTTGCTGTGGCTGATATCGAAGAGGTTACTGCCTATGTTCTCCTCTAGGATTCTGATGGATTCCTGTCTCATGTTGAGGTCTTTTATCCATTTTGAGTTTATCTTTGTGTATGGGGTAAGAGAATGGTCGAGTTTCATTCTTCTACATATAGCTGTCCAGTTTTCCCAGCACCATTTATTGAAGAGACTGTCTTTTTTTCCACTGTATATTTTTTTCTGTTTTGTCGAAGATTATTTGACCATAGAAATTGAGCGTCCATATCTGGGCTCTCTACTCTGTTCAATTGGTCTATGTGCCTGTTTTTATGCCAGTACCATGCTGTCTTGGTGATCACAGCTTTGTAGTAAAGCTTGAAATCAGGTAACGTGATGCCCCCAGTTTTATTTTTGTTTTTTCAACATTACCTTAGCAATTCGGGTTCTCTTCTGATTCCATACAAATTTTTGGATTATTTGCTCCAGCTCTTTGAAAAATACCGGTGGTAAAAAAATAATGATACTGTTATGCTGAAAATAAATAAATTTTAAAAAAAGAAAAAGAAAAATACTGGTGGAATTTTGATCGGAATGGTATTAAAATATAGATTGCTCTAGGCAGTATAGACATTTTAACAATATTTATTCTTCCGATCCAAGAGCATGGAATGGTCTTCCATCTTTTTGTGTCTTCTTCAGTTTCCTTCATGAGTGTTCTGTAGTTCCTCGAGTACAGTTCCTTTACCTCTTTGGTTAGGTGTGTTTTGCTTTTTGTTTTTTTAAAGATTTTATTTATTTATTTGACAGACAGAGATCACAAGTAGGCAGAGAAGCAGGTAGAGAGAGAGGAGGAAGCAGGTTCCCCACTGAGCAGAGAGCTCAGTGTGGGGCTCGATCCCAGGACCCTGGGATCATGACCTAAGCTGAAGGCAGAGGCTTTAACCCACTGGGCCACCCAGGCGCCCCTCTTTGGTTAGGTTTATTCCCAAGTATCTTATGGTTCTTGGTGCCATAGTAAATGGAATCGATTCTCTAATTTCCCTTTCTGTATTTTCATTGTTAGTGTATAAGAAAGCCACTGATTTCTATACATTGACTTTGTATCCTGCCACATTGCTGAATTGCTGTATGAGTTCTAGTAGTTTGAGAATGGAGTCTTTTGGATTTTCCATATAAAGAATCATGTCATCTGCGAAGAGAGAAAGTTTGACTTCTTCATTGCCAATTTGGATCCTTTTATTTATCTTTGTTGTCTGATTGCTGTTGCTAGGACTTCTAATACTATGTTGAACAAGAGTGGTGAGAGTGGGCATCCTTGTCATGTTCCTGATCTCAAAGGGAAGGCTGCAAGTTCATCAAGGACATTCTTTTTTTTTTTTTTTTTTTAAGATTTTATTTATTTGTCAGAGAGAGAGCGCGAGTGAAAGTGAGCACAGGCAGACAGAGTGGAAGGCAGAGTCAGAGGGAGAAGCAGGCTCCCTGTGGAGCAAGGAGCCCGATGTGGGACTCGATCCCAGGACGCTGGGATCATGACCTGAGCCGAAGGCAGCTGCTTAACCAACTGAGCCACCCAGGCGTCCCCATCAAGGACATTCTTAAGTAAAACTGGAATTTGGGGTTATTCTAAAGTGAGTTTTTACATGGTGGTGAAGAATCCAATGACAGAACAGTTGGAAACCATTGCGTTAATTCATGCTAAGTTACCAGCCATTTTACCCACCGTTGTGTCAGCAGTGAGCGCAAATATCAACACAGTGGGGGGAAAAGGCAAATAGAGTCTTAGTGTACTGTTAAAGCCACTTTGATGTTATAGAATCACAGAAACGGTCTTGGGGACCCTCCCACAGAGCTTCAGAGAAGACACTTTGAGAACTGCTAGATTAAGTGATTATACGGTATCCAAGGGTCTCTTTGACTCCTGTCACAAAATCAGGGCAACGTTTCTATAGGAAGGTCTCTGAAATTTGGTATATATAAGAAAGCTTTGGTGAGCTTGTTGAAAGTCCCTATTTCCAAGCCCCACATTCAGAGATGAGTAGTGTGGGCTCTGAAAGTCACAGGCAATTCTCTTGTTGGATGGAAAGCCAACACCTACAGTTCCCTACATGTCAGTGATTTTCAGGTCACTGCCCTCCTACAAATAATTTCATCAGTGGGTTACATTTCCCCATGGGAAAAAATATCTTAATTGGTGCTATTATTCTTCTATAGCATTTATTGGTCCTACCTGGCATTAATATACCAGTTATTATTAATTTAATGGTTAATTAATAATCATCCCATTTACCTTTTTAGAGCTTAGAAGGGCTTTTTGAGGATAATTGATTTCAGATAGTCTTATAAAAACATGCACAGAGGATTTTCATGTGACAGTTTCCTTAAGGAAATGTCTTTGTTGCAAGTAGAGACATCTAAGCACCCTACTGATCCATCTCAAAAACAGCCACTGTAGCATCTTCTTCTATAAAAGCATCACTATGGGTTTTAATCATGAAGTTTGGAGGCTGAATCCCTGTTGAAGCTAGTCTGTTCAACTTTATTTTTTTTTTCCTTCACTCCTCTTACAATGTAAGGTGACTTTAGAAAAGAATAATGACATTTCAACTGAGAACTTGGCAGGAGGGTAAAGGGGCTGCTTCCCAGGACATCTGAAGAAGAAGACAATGCTGGGAGGCCTGGGGTGAGGGAAACAGCCTGGTTCTCCACTGGGGGACATAAAATACTTCCAAATGTTTATTAGAAAAACAAAACAAACCAGGAAGATTTTCAGTTCCCTAAAGTGTTCTATTCCACTTTCTTACTTTTCAGAATTTAATGTGTAGATGAATTACCTGCAATCTTTGATTTACTGCATTTACCTGCAGTTTCTGATTCAGTAGATATGGCATGGGGCCCAAGGTTCTTCATTTCCAGCACATTCCTAGATGATTAAGAATGCTGCTGGTTCAGGGACCACTAAGTAGCAAGGCCTTGCAGCATTCTCCTCCTTGTAGATTGGCAGTGTTGGTTCTAAACACTCTTTATTACTTAAGTCTATTTTTTATAGTCTACATAAACAGTTTTAAAGTTTTGGTTTTTAAAAAATATTTATTTATTTAAGAGAGAGAGAGAGAGAGCCTGAGTAGGAGGAGGGTTAAAGGGAGAGGAACTCAGGCAGAGTTCCCCCTGAGCATGGACCCCCCCATGCAGGGCTCAATCTCATGACCCTGAGATCATGACCTGAGCCCATATCAAGAGTTGCACCCTTAATCAACTGAGCCACCCAGGTGCCCCTTAAAGTTATTGTTTACGTAAGTTATTAATATTAGCTAATAAGCTATTGGTCCATGGTCATCATAAACTGAGTAAACTTTTTTTCCTTCATTACTGGATCCTTGATTGAAGTGATATTTTTCAATATGAACTTGGTTGGGAAATAACACTCTGAGATTTGGAAGGGGTGGGGTAGGTTTACTAAATATTCAAAAGTCGACATTACTCAGCAAGCTACAAGCGTATTAGGCATAGATTATACCATGTCACCTAAGCACAGAAATCCATCCATCAATTTAAAAAAATGATACCATGGCTAGTTGTAACATATTACATTAAATAATCATTTTTAGAGTACTGTCAGGTCCCTAATTATCTTTGCTCTCTATCACAACACTGAGGTAGTTAATATAACTATATTTGAATAAAGATTAATTTAAACTCATCACAAAAATGATATATGCTTATATAGAAATTATGGAAAAATAAAGAGGAAAAACTCCTCTATTATTCATCATATAATATTAACATTTGGGGTGGGATTTCTTTTCCATTTTTCTTTACCAAATTAAAAAATAAGGTTGTACATAATTGTGATACTCTCTTAAAATGTTGCATACTACTTTTGTCACATATCATAATAGCACTCATCATTTTAATGATATTTATTGGGTATTTATTCTTGATTGATTATTCCTTATGGAACTGCTGACTTGTGATGTTGCTTATGTGTGTGCGCTTGTGTGTTTTTATGCATTCCACTATATTGGTTTGCCTTCATGGTTCCATTAAAGCTGCCTCTGTTGATCACTGTGTGTGCCACCCACTTTAATTATAGTGTAATGAAACATTTTAATATCTAGTCTTCCTAATGATTCTTGTTGTTCCAACTGTCCTTAGCTATTTTCACCCACATATGTTTCCCTCTGAATTTTAAAATCACTTTATCATGTTCCCTAAATAATCTCCAATAGAATTGACTTAAATTGGATTAAGACTCATACTTAGTCTGAAATGGTTACATTACCATGAGCTTTTGCACATTGAAAGAGGGCAAACGTATCCATTCAAGTCTTACTCTTTCTCAGGAAAATTACATAGATTCCTTCATATAGATGACATCTGTAGCTATTTTGTCGAAATTGTTCCCTCCTAATATAGTTTGTGATATTTTATGCTGTTTTCCCCCTCATTATGTTTGTTCACTGGGTTTTACTGGTATTTAAGAAAACCGTGTGTGTGTGTGTGTGTGTGTGTGTATGCATGTGTGTTTTACCCATCCCATTTGCTGAAACCTCTTGTGAATTTAATTAAATTTTATTATTTTGTTTTACCAGTCTAATAATCACTTTGTCTGTGAATAATGATAATTTTATGTCCCCCTTTCCAGTTGTGATAGCTTTTATTTTGGTTTTATACTTTGGTTATACTGTAGAGATTTCTGGGCAAAGTTGCCAAATGATGTTAATGGTTGACCTTTTTGCATTACCCCCAACTGAAATGATCGGCCATCTAGGAAATTCCCTCTCCTCCTCCTCCTCCTTCTCCTCCTTCTTCTTTTTAAGATTTTATATATTTGAGAGATAGAGAGAGCAAGCACAGGGGGAGAGTGAGATGGAGAAGCAGACTCCCTGCTGAGCAGGGATCCCAATGTGGGGCTGGATCCCAGGACCCCAAGATTATGACCACAGCTGAAGGCAGCTGCTTAGTGGACTGAGCCATGCAGGCACCCCTAGGAAATTTATTCTATTTGTGATGGTAGTTGTAGGTTTAAAGTAGATATTTTTAAAACATGATAAGAAAAATTACCTGCATTTTACCACTTATATTTGTGATTCTTTTTTTATCAGAAATGGATATTAAATTTTACCATGATTTTTTGGTATCTAGTCACATGATCATATGGATTTTATTTATGTGTTATTTTCCTAGATTTTCTATTACTAAATCTATTTCGTGTACCTGAGCTAAATAATCTCTTTATGGGGAACTGGTTCAATAATATATTAGAGGAATAATTTGCAATAATTTGAGATGCTTTCCCTCTTTTTCTGTCTTATGTAATTGTTTATATAGCATGGGAATTATCAGTTGTTGAAAGATTGAAAAAAAAAATCATTGGAAAAGCCATCTGGCTCCAGTGTTGTTTATTCTAATTTTCTTTTTATGGAATGCTTAATTAATTTATTGTCATTCTTTTTTGTTTAATAACAAAGGCTTTTCAGATTCTGAAAACTGGTTTGGTCCTATCCCATAAGCATTAAACATCATTGTTCTCATCATAATAGTTTCTAAAGAGTGTGAAATTGTGGTTTTGATTTCCTATTTGATATTACAGTTATTTAGGATAGTTCTTATTTTCCCCAGCTGGAAGTTTTTATTTTTTTAGAATTTTTCTTTAATAATTTCTAGTTCTACCTCATTATGCAGAGAGAATATAGTGCATACCTCTATGTATACAAAGGCATTATTGATCTTTATGTATACCCTTTATGTATACCCAAATGTCACCTAACTAGCCTCATGTTATTTTTATCCTGCATGTCAAATATCTCAAATATTAAAGTACTGTTTCTGTCTGTGTCAGATTTTCTGGGAGTAGCTTTTCTAATTTATTATTTTATTTTTTTATTCTTGTAACCAGACGTTTCAAATTTATAATAGACACATCTTTATCTTTTGTGCATCATTCTATTGTCAAAACTTAAAAAGACCTTTCTACTGAAGATCTTTTTTTTTTTTTTAATTTCAGACCTACAGGATATTGCAAGGATAGCACAATAAACATCCATATATCCTTCCCCCAGACTCACCAGTTGTAAACATTTTGTCATATTTTCTTATCTCTCAAATGGTTGCTAAGTATCTCCTCAGAAAAAGGTCAGTCTTCTGTAAAGCCACAATACAATTATCAATTTAGGAAACTTAGAATTGGTATAATATTAGCATCTAATATATATTCATATTCCAATTTCCTCAATCATATAAATTAATTGTCCTTTAAAGCTTTATACAACCCAATCCAAGATTCAGTAACATTGCATTTGATTGCCATGGCACCCTGAAAATCAAAGTATATTATATTTTGAATCAATGGGCTATAATATGGTTTATCATACATGGTGAGGTCTTAAATTTGGTGTTTTTTCTCATAATTATGCATTTTTTCCCAACACTATTTATTGGTAATTTCTTTTCTTTTCCCTTGATTTGTGTTGCTTCTGCTTCTATATGTAAAATTCATATATGTGTGCATATACACACATTTATCCCAATTTCCTTTAATCACACTCCAGTACTCCAGGTTTTTTTTTTTTTTTTAATTTTATTTATTTGACAGAGAGAGATCACAAGTAGGCAGAGAGGCAGACAGAGAGAGAGAGGAGGAAGCAGGCTCGCCACTGAGCAGGAAGCCTGATGCAGGACTCGATCCACCATGACCTGAGCCGAAGGCAGAGGCTTTAACCCACTGAGCCACCCAGGTGCCCCAGTACTCCAGGTTTAATTACTGTAACATCATTATAAGCTTTAATACTCAGTAGTGGTTTTTCACCCTTCTTTGTTTAAAAGACATTCTTTATTTTATTTTATTTTATTTTATTTTTAGGATTTTATTTCTTTATTTGACAGAGAGAGATCACAAGTAAGCAGAGAGGCAGGCAGAGATAGAGGGGGAAGCATGCTTCCCGCTGAGCGGAGAGCCTGATATGGGGGCTCGATCCCAGGACCCTGAGATCACGACCCGAGCCGAAGGCAGAGGCTTTAATCCACTAAACCACCCAGGTGCCCCAAAAGACATTCTTAACTATGTTTCTTATTTTAAACAAACCAACCAAAAAACAAAACAAAACAAAGCACCTCCCAATGAAATTGCTAGAATTTTCAAATGAGGGTCATACACATCTTCAGGCCTCCCAAATATCACCTAACTAGCCTCATGTTTTATGAAGAAAAAAACCTCAGTTTGTCCAGAACAGGCATTTGTACAGTGTGTGATGCTTTCATCCAGGACCATCCATTTCTCTCCCTTTATTTATCTCCCACTCTGCCAAGTCCTGTGCTAGAGGCTGGAGAGTCTCTTCTTTTAGTTCACTCAGTAGAGAGCTTTATTTTTCCTTCCCATGTCAGTCCTGTACATTTCTTATTTGTGTGATCCTTAGCTGTTTTTAAAGGACTCTATTCTAAAAGGACTTTTTATTACATCTTCTAGCTTGTGTTTCATGCTGTACAGTTTATTTATCTCTATCTTCTATCAAAGCACTTTACTGAATTCTTTCATTAATTTTAGGGGCCTTTCAGTTGATTCCCGTCGATATATTAGGTCACCGTCATATTATCTACAAATGATGATAAATTGCCTTCCTTTCTAAAATGTGTATCTCGTCTGTTTTGGGTCTTATTGCATTGGCCGGACTTTTCCCATTTTAGATGCAAGTTCTAGAGGTAAAGTGACTCTCTCAGCATGTCAGACAGAGCGGGGGAGTGGTGAAGCCAGAACGAAAACCCCGACCTTGCGTTTTAGTTCAGTGCTGCTTTAGAAAAGGTTACCCGATCAAGGTCATCTATCCAAATACCAGCTAAATGGCCTCCTATCTATCCAGTTGCTTTTCCCCGAAGGAGGGTTGGCATTTTTACTGTTTATAGTCCTCCCTCAAAAGGTTTATGTGTGTGTGTGTGTGTGCATGTATGCACATGTGTGTGATGATCGTAAATGATATGGAGAAAAATGAAGCAGAGAAATGTAACAGGTTATGTTAGGATTGGGGTTGCATTTTAAATAAAACGGTCCAGTCAGACTTCATTGGCAGAGATGAAGAAGCAAGCTTTCCAAGGGCTGGGTATATCTAAGGGAAGAGCATTCAGGCATAGAAGGTAGCAAGTGCAAAGGTCTTGAGATGGGAGCATGGTTAGGGTGTCCAAGGATTGGCAAAGAGGCCGTGTCACTAGAGAATTTGAAGAGATGAGATCAGAGAGTTTGTTTGGTTTTGTTTTTAAGATTTTATTTATATGAGAGAGAGAGAACAAGATGGGTGAGGGTCAAAGGGAGAAGCAGGCTCCCCAGTGAGCAGGGAGCCCAATGTGGGACTCATTCCCAGGACTCCAGGATGGTGACCTGAGCCAAAGGCGTTCACTTAACCTACTGAACCACTCAGACACCCTGAGACCAGAGAGTTTTTAAGAGAGGGCCTTGGAGACATTGCAAAGATGTTGCCTTTTACTTTAAGTACGTAATTAGTCATGTTTTTAAAGGGTCACTCTAGCTACTGTTTGGAGAACAGATTATAGGAAGAAAGAGTGAAAGCAGGGAGACGAGTTGAAGAGGCTATTACACTAGTCCGGTTGAAACATGATGGGGTTTTGGCCAAGGTGATAGCTGTAGAGGTGTTAGAAGTGGTCAGATTCTGGATATATATTATAATAAGCGCCACGGTAGTTCTTGTGTATGACAGTCTAAACAAGAGAAGACCTATGATTAAGAGGGGGTACATAAGGATCATAACCAGGTCTTCCACATTTTGATTTAATATATCTCATTGTAAGTAAGTGCATACTCAGTTAAAGCTAGTTATACTTCTTTTAAATATTGAAGAAGAGGGTATAGAGCTCTGGCCATCATCAGATGGTTGTCTGGCTCTTCCTTAAAAGGTTTCTTTTGCTTTCATCAGATAATAAGTCAAACTTAATTTGAAAATGGTTACGGCTCCTTTACACAACATATTTCTTTCTCTAAAACTTCTATTCAACATCCACTTTTGTTAAATTTACCAAGTGCAATTCAATCACAGGACGGTCCAAATGGAAAACAATGCAAATCTCTGTTGTCTAATTTGATACCACTCTAATAATGATGTTATTGATGCAGCAGTTGGGTTGGCTCCAGCCAACTTTTATAGAGCACTTTACTCTATAGAAAGTGCTCTCTAGACACATTATCTCATTTGCTCCTCACACTATCCTGTATGTGCCCCTCTTCTCAGAATCCTTCCCTCTTTGAATTCCTTGTTTGCCCTCACCTCATTGGACTATGCTGAGGAGTTAATACCTGTCTCCCTGTCTTGGTCCTGAGCTCCCATCAACCAGGGATCATGTTATTTTCAGACTTGCACCTGCCACACTATAGCCACTGATGAATAAATGAATAAGCACATGGACGACGGGGTGGGGGGCAATAGGTCACACAGCTAGTCAGAAGCCAAGCATCTTTATGCACATGCACATGACAGACTGCCAGTATGTCTCTCTTCCCATTGCCTTACCTTTCTTAAGGGCTGTTGTGCTAGGCAAACAGTGGTGGAGGAAAAACCAGGAATTCCCAGAGCCTTAGAATAAAGTTTGACTAAGACATGTCATTGTAAATTTCAGCTTCTTAGTTCCAAGTGACCTTTAATGTGGGGAATGTAATTACAAAGCTAGATTCTGTTGGGGATTATAAAGCTCACATTTGTTTCTTAGCCCGGTTTGTACAGTAATGCCAAAGGTTTATCATAGCATTTTTGTATTAAAATGTGTGCATAGTTGAATGCTAAAGCACAGACTTTTGAGGGAGAAAGAACATTCAAGATTATTCAGTCCATTTCCCTCATTTCTTTAACAGCTTTATTGAGGTATAATTTACATACCATAAAATTCACCCATTTAAAGTGTACAATTCAGTGATTTTCAGTAAATTTATAGGGTGGTGCAACCATCACCGTAATCCCATTTTAGAATAGTTTGTCACACCATAAAATACCCGGTGCCTGAGGGCAGTTGATTCCTGTTCCCACCTCTAGTCCCAGAAATCATTTATCTGATTTCTGTCTCTATAAATTTGCCTTTTCTTGACATTTCAGATGAGTGGAATCATATAATGAATAGTGTTTTCCATCTAGCTTCTTTCATTTAGCACAGTGTTTCTGAGCTTAATCCATATTGTAGAACATATCAGTAATTTGTTTCTTTCATTGCTGAATTATATTTTATTATTTGGATATGCCACATATTATTTGTTTGTTCACCAGTTGATAGACATTTAGATTGTTCTAGTATTTTGGCAGTTATGAATAATGCTGTTATTAGCATTTATATACATACAAGCCTTTGTGTAGACCTATGTTATCTTTTCTGTTGTGTAGATTTCTAGAGGAATGGCTGGGTGAATAGTAGTTGCATGTTTACCTTTTCAAGGAACTTCCAAACCATTTGCCAAAGTGTCTATACCATTTTTTTAAACCTTCCCAACAACAGTGTATGTTGGTTCCAGGTTTTCCTTGCCTGTGCCAACACTTGCTCTTGTCTCTCTTTTTACTGATAGCCATTCTAATGGGTGAGTTGGTAGTTTCTCATTGTGGTTTTAATTTACATTTCCCTAATGACTAATGAGGCTGACCATCTTTTCATGAACTTTTTAACCACTTGTATTTCATTTTTAGTGAAATGTCTAGTCAGATCTTTTGCCAGTTTCTTAATTGGGTTGGTTGTCTTCTTGTTCTTAAGGTGTAATGGGTCCTTATGTATGTTGGAAGGAAGTCTTATCATACATATATTTTGCAAATATTTTCTGTCAACATGTAGCTTGTCTTTTCATTGGTTTAACAGTGTCTTCTGAAGCCCAATTAAAAAAAATTCCTAATGACATCCAACTCATCTCCTTTCCCCTTCTAATAGATCATGTTTTTGGTGTTACATCATCCACTTTTTCCTAATCCAACATCATGAAGATATTCTCCTTTGTTTTTCCTTAGAAGTTTTATACTTTCAGCTCTAACATTTGGGCTATGATATATTTTCTGTTAGTTCTTGTATACAGTATGAATTTAAATTTGTATTTTTGCATGTAGCTATTCAGTTGGCCCAGGATCATTTGCCGAAAAGATTATTCTTTGATCATTGAATTGTCTTGGATTCTTTGTCAAAAATCAGTTGATCATAAATGTAATGGTTTATTTCTGGACTCTCAGTTCTCCTCGATCTGTAAGTCTATCTTGTGCCAACACCACATTATATTGATTTTCATAGTATAAAATCAGGAACTATAAATCCTCCAACTTTTCTTATTTTTAAAAATTGTTTTGCTTACTATGAATCTTTGCATTTCCATATACATCTAAGTATCAGCCTGTTAGTTTTTGCAGAAAGTCTCCAGAGATTCTGATAGAGATTGCATCAAGTCTATAGATAAATTTGCTGAGAAATGCCCTATTAACAATATTGTCTGTTCCAGTCTGTGAACATGAAATGTCTCACCATTTATTTATATCTTAAATTTTTTCAATAATGTTTTGTACTATTCAGTATACAGGTATTTCACTTCTTTTGTTTAGATTTACTTGTAAGTATTCCTTTTGGTACTATTGTGAATGGAATTGTTCACTTAATTTCATTTTCAGATTGTTCTTTGCCAATGACAAATATACAATAGATTTTTGTATTTTTGTTTTGTATCTTGTGACCTTGTTGAAGTTGTTTATTCTAGTTGGGATTGTGTTTATCTGTGTCTGTTTCTGTGTCTTGTGTATTTCTTAGAATTTTCTATGTATAGGTTCCTGCCATCTGCAAATAAAACCGTAACTCCTTTCCTTCTAGTGCCTTTAATTTATTAACTAGACTCACTGGCTCGACTGTCTCGCACAATGCTTTATTTCACTGCTTAGAATCTGTAGTACAATGATGAGTAAACCTCTTTGTCTTATTACGCTTTTATAGGGAAAGCATTTAGTCTTTTACCCTTGAGGCTGGTTTTTCACTTACATGTTTCATAAGTGACCTTTATTAAGTTTAGAAAGCTTCTCTCTGTTTCTAGTTTGTTAGTACTTTTTATCATTAATATGCATATAATTTTGGCAATTTTTTTCTGAATCTATTGAAATTATCGTGTGTTTTTTCCCATTTATTTTAAATATATGTTGTATTGAATTAATTGATTTTTGAATATTAAATCAACCTTGCATTTCTGGGATAAATCTCAATTAGTTATGTTGTACAGTCTTTTTTATATGTTACTAAATTTAGTTTACTAATATTTGGTTAAATTTTGGGGGGTCATTAATCATGAAGGATTAGACTGTAGTTTTATTTTAATGTAATGTATTTCTCTGGTTTTGTTATCAGGGTTTCGTAGAATGATGAATTCTTTCCTCTGCTATTTTCTGGATAAGTTTATGAAAAAATCAGAATTATTTATTCTTTGAATATTTGGTAGACTTCACCAGTGAAGCCATATGGGCTGGACTTTTATGAGGGAAGAATTTTAATTACTAATTCAATTACTTGTTATGAGTACATTGAAATTTTCTACTTTTTTTATGACTCAGTTTTTGTAAATTGTGTGTTTCTAGGTATTTTTACATTTCATCTAAGTTGTCTGTGTTTTTTGGCATAAAGTTTTATATGGCATTTCTTTATAATTTTTGAAATATCTATAGGGAAAAAATTTTAAAAAAAGAAATATCTGTGGGGCAGTAGTGATGTCCCCTTTTTCATTCTTGATTTTGGTAATTTATATCATCTTTCTCTTTCTCTTGACCAGTGGAGAGAAAGAGTTGCCAACAGTGTTGATCTTTTCAAAAAATCACCGATTTTTCATTCTTATTTTTATGTTATCTATATCATTGATTTCTAGTCTAATCTTTATTCTTTTCTTCTTTCTGCCTGCTTGGAGTTTAACTTGTTTTCATTTATCTACTATATTAAGATGGAAACATAGGTTATTAATTTGAGACCTTTTTTTTCCCCCCTCTAATATAGATGTTTAAAACTATGCATTTTCTCCAGCTATTCCTGAAATTGTTAGTGTGGACAGTATTCTTCGGTTTATTCATTGCTCTTTGAGAGAGATTGTGCTGAGCCCCTCACTCTACTTTCAAGAAGACCCACACCATAATTTTTAAATATGAGGAAGTTGAGGAATGTAGAGGTTACTTAAGGTTGAGTTCTCCTGGAAGCAAACCCCTAAACCAAGGATTTAAAAGCAAATGATTTGTTAAAGTGTTGTTCCCAGTAGAAACTAGTTTGAAACAAAGGGAAGCTGGAAAGAGAAGGTAAAAAAACCAAACATGGGTACGATTCTGTGGGGTTCTCTGGACAGTGAATTACACCTTCAGTAGGTCCCCCTTGAGGCAAAAGAGCAGGCTTTTTTTTTTTTTTCTGACTTTTTTTTTTTAATTTTTTATTTTTTACAAACATATTTTTATCCCCAGGGGTACAGGTCTGCGAATCACCAGGTTTACACACTTCACAGCACTCACCAAAGCACATACCCTCCCCAATGTCCATAACCCCACCCCCTTCTCCCAAACCCCCTCCCCCCAGCAACCCTCAGTTTGTTCTGTGAGATTAAGAGCCACTTATGGTTTGTCTCCCTCCCAATCCCATCTTGTTTCATTGATTCTTCTCCTAACCATTTACAATGGAATACTATGCAGCCATCAAAAGAAATGAAATCTTGCCATTTACGACAACATGGATGGAACAAGAGCAGGCTTTTTTTTAACTTCTTTCCAAGACATATAACTGGAAATGCTAGCCTAAGGCAGAGTACAGGTGAAGGCTGGGGAAGAGGAGGACTAATTTTTCTAGCCCTTTTCACTAGAAAAGGAGGCACTAGTAGTTTTAGAACAACAACTCTGAAGAGGTCCATGAGGCCCCCATTAACCTCAGAGCACACAAAATCAGGCTGATGGACACACAAGGACCAGAAAGAGTGATTAAGAAATGTAGTAACTCTTCTCTTGTGAGATTAAATTACTTGCCCAAGATCACACAAATATGTATTTCCTGGCAGATTTTGCCAGGAAAATAAAAACCAGAAACTAGGTTTGTAAATGCTAATATTATATTTTAATCAAATTTATTAGAAATCTACTAAAGATGTGTTACATGAGCCCTTGTTTTATTAAACATTTTATTTACTGTTTATTAACATTTTTTGATGACTAAAGGCTTTACTACCTATATATGAATGACCTCTGACACCAGTTGGTACTGTCTTTCCCTATAGTCATTCTAGTCACCAGAAGGCCCTCTGGTAATCTAGGAAAATATAGAGACTAAGCAGCTTCCTACTATTTCATGAAATTGTATTTACCTAAGGAAGTACAGAGACTGCGTAAGAGACAACAAAGCTAACCTTGGTGGGGAGTGCATTTACCTTTTCCTATAGATAACTTAATCTAGTGTCCTTTGGAAGAAAAGGTATTAGCAGGCCATGTAATCATTAGTCAGTGTGTTTGAATTAAAACTTTATGGCTTTACCTGTTTTTAGTGTGCTAATATTAAGGGCATCTTAGTTGACAAGTTTGCTAAGTCACAAGACCTTCTGGAATAAAGATATTTGCTATTGGGGAGCCTTTTGTGTATAATATTAAAAATGTATTTGAAAAGCAATTAAGTTATCTGTAAGATAAATATCTATAAAAGAAAGGCTTTACCTCATTGACTTCCAGTATTAAATCAGAGATTTGTTCCCGCAGAAGAACAGAACGGTGGATGATTTACCAATACTTCATTGATGATTACATCAGAGTGACTGGGTAATAGGGATCCTTTTCTCTTATCTACTTTTCAAATTTTATAAGATGCAAATTTAATAAGATGTATTTTCCTTGACATAAAAATAATTTTTTAAAAAAGAGGATTATTTTATGGGTTACAGTACAGATGGTGGTTCAACTTTGGGTATGCTAAAAAAAATAGAGTGGTCTCATGGTAAAGACTGAGGGCTCAGGAGTCAGACTGTATTCACATCCCAACTTCGGCATTCAGTGATGTGACTCTGGGTAAATTTCTGGGCCTCTCTGTACTTTTTTTCTTTTATTCTGTCAGATTAAGATAACAGTATCTACCTCTTAGAGGCATTATGAAGGTCAAATTAGATCATGTGTTGAATGAGTTTAACATAGTGTCTAACAGATAGTAAGTGTCATTCAACATTTTCTGTTGGGTGAAGTAATCATTGCAGTACACAGCAGTACACAGCAGTGGGAGCTATGATAGGAGTGTGGACAGTGAGCTCTGGGAACAGAGGAAGGAGAAACTAGCTCTGGCTTGCAAGAAACACTCCTTGGAAAAAGTAACATTAGATGTGGGTCTGGATTGGATGAGGAATTCTCAAGATGGGGAAAAAGGAAAAAGGCATCTTGGGGAGAAGGAACAGCATCTAAAATAGCATTGAAGCATATAGTAAGAATTGACATGAATGGGGCACCTGGGTGGCCCATTCGGTGAAGCATCCTATTTTATCTAATTTCAGTTCAGGTCATGATCTCAGGGTCATGGGATTGAGCCCCATGGCAGGCTCTGCTCTTAGCACAGAGTCTGCGTGAGATTCTTTCTCCCTCTTCCTCTCCCTTCGGCTCACACACACTCTCTCTAAATAAATGAACAAATAATACAGTTTTAAAAAGAAAAAATTGACATGAACATTTGAAATTCATCTTATAAGTTTTGCCAATTTTGTTTATTTAGTAAATACTTAGTGAATAGCTGTTACGTGTTTGGCAGATATTAGAAGCTGGGGATGCAGGAGTAAACAGACCTCATGACCTCATGAAGTTAAGAGGCTATTAGGGAACAAGCAGTAAGCTAATAAAAGAAATAACCTGGTAAGACATATTTCAACTGTGATGAAAGCTATAAAATAAATCAACAGGTGTAATAGACAATGATTCAAGCAAACTAGTAATTATGAATGAATGCTATGGTGGATTGGAATGACCCAAAGCAATGATTTTCAACAAAGTTAAGAATGTTGAAGGGGGATGTCGTTGCGAGGGTAAAGGTAGAAATATCAGAATTATCTAGATTTGTGATTTTATAGCTGCACATTAAGACCATCTGGAGACCCCTTTTTAAAAAAGTACTGATGCGATAGCCTCACCCCCTAGAGATTCTTATTTGGTCTGAGGTGGGGCCAAGGAAGAGCATTTTCAAAAAGTCTTCTGGGCAATTAGAATGTACAGCCAGAGTTGGGAACCACTGTTCTTGAGCAACACACTTCTGATTTTGAAATGACCATTCTCTGCCCTCACTTGAAAAACCAGTGACCGTGTCAACAAAATACTGGTTAACTGAATTCGTTAAAAAGATCCTGGTTGATCAAGTGGAATTCATTCCTGGAGTGCAAGGATGGTTCAACATACACAAATTAATAAATGTGATACATCCATCACTTTGACAGAAGGAAATGTAAAAATCATGTGATCATCTCAGTAGATGCAGGAAAAACATTTGACAAAATTCATTGACCATTCTTGAGTTTTTTTTAAAAGATGTCAGCAAATTAGGTATAGAAGGAACATACCTCAACATGATAACATGACAAGCCCACAGCTAAACTACTCAGTGATGAAAATTGAAAGGTTTTCCCCTAAAATAAGAAGACAACATAGTCCTATTCAACATAGTAGTCAAGTCCTGGGCAGAGCAGTCAGACAATAAAAAGAAATAAAATGTATCCAAATTGGAAAGGAAAAAGTAAAATTGTCTGTTTGCAGATGACATGATCTTATATATAAGATATATATGAGAGATATTATATATAACATATATCATATAATAACCTTGTAACAAAAGAATTATAATAAAGGATAAATAAAAATTCAGTAAATAAAGTTGTAGGATACAAATCAACATATAGAATTAGTTGCATTTCTCTATAAAAATTACCTGAAAAATAAAGAATACAATCCTATTTATAATAATATCAGAAGAATGAAATAGGAATAAATTTAAGGAGATGAAAGATCACTACACTGAAAATCATAAAACACTGATGAAAGAAATTGAAGAAGAACAAATAAATGGAAAGATGTCCTGTGTTTATGGGTCAGAAGAATTAATATTGTTAAATTATCTATACGACCCAAAGTCATCTATAGATTCAGTGTAAACCTTATCAAGATTCCAATGGCATTTTTATAGAAATAGAAAAAAAAATTCTGAAATTCATATGGAACCACAGAAAATTCTAAATAGCCAAAGCAAGCCTAAAAAGGAAAAACAAAGCTGGAAGCCACACACATCCTGATTCAAAACTATATCACAAAGCAATAGTAATCAAAATAGTAAGGTAATTGCATAAAAATAGACGCATTGACCAGTGGAACAGAATTGAGAGGCCAGAAGTAAATCCATGCATATATGGATATATACATGTATGAATATATGTCAAACTACTATTTGACAAGGAAGCCAAGGATATGCAATGGGGAAAGGATAACCTCCTTAATAAATGGCATTGGAAAAACTGGATATCCACATGCAAGTAGATGAAACTAGACCCCTGTCTCATACCACTCACAAAAATCAACTTGAAATGGATTAAAGACTTAATTTAAGACCTGAAACATAAACGTCCTGGAAGAAAACATAGGGGAAAAATTCCTTAAATTGGTATTGGCGATGAGTTAATGGAAATGACACCAAAAGCACTCACAACAAAAGCAAAAATAAATAAAGGCTATATAAAACTAAAACAAACAAACAAACAAACAAAAAACAAAAAAACAAAAAAACCCACCTTTTCACTGCAGAAGAAATGATCAACAAAATGAAAAGGCAGACTTAAAAATGGGAAGTAACATTTGCAAACCACATATCTGTTAAGGGACTAATATTCAAAATATAAAGGGAAATCCTACAACTCACTAGCAAAAAATAAAATAATCTAATTAAAGGTAGAAAAAGGGCATGAATAGACAATTTTCCAAAAAAAAAAAAAAAAGGCATTCAGTTGGCCAACAGATACATGAAAAGGTTCTCAACACTGCTAATCATCAGGGAAATCAAATCAAAACCACAGTGAGATATCACATCATACCTATTAAAATGCCTGTTATCAAAAACACAAAAGATAACAAAAATCATAAAAGAAAAGGGGGCTCTGTACACTGTTGGCAAAAATGTAAAGTGGTACCACCATTGTGGGAAACAGTGTGGAATTTCTCAAAAAATTAAAAATATATATAATTACCCTATGATAGAACAATCTCATTTTTGGTTATATATCCAAAGAAAATTGAAATCAGTGTCTCAAAAAGATATCTTCATTACCAGCCTCGTGCAGTTTTGATGTCTTGTGGCTTTTTAAGAACTCCATAGTATGCTTGTAAGGCACTAAAAGGGCAAAAGGCAGTTAGAATCTTAATGGTATTCTAAACATAATTTGACCTTGCAGATCACCCAAATGGGTCTCAGGGACATTAGGTGGACTTCCAGTCCCCACTTTGGGCCACCATGATGTCCCCCATCACACAGGGATGCCTGTCTCACTCTGCCCTATCTAATGGCTTTGAGACAGAATTGTTTGGGAAGGAGCTAGAACAGGGCAGTAGAGAAACCTTGAATTTTACTTTTAAATATTGAGGTTGGTTGTGGTATTGATGAGTTAATTCTGAAATGATTTTGTGTGTATTGTGTGAGAGAGTAAATGAGTAAAGAATATTGATGGAGGCTTTTTACTGGAGGAAAAAGGATAAACAGGCAGTAGGGAGGGTGAAGCATCTTGTGTTAGTGGATTTGGACTGATGATATCAGTATGAACTAATGGGTATGAATTTATGAAGTCTACTTCTGGGAGAATATTGGACCCAAATGTACCCTTTATGAACCTGGGCAATCATCACCTGCGAACCACAGTCTCCTCTCTGTCACCTGACTTCAGCATTCTGCATGGATAGTAACAGCCCCTAGCTGGAGATCTCTTCCCGGATACACAAAGGGGACCATGGGTTGGGTTAGTGGTTGATGGATGCCTCAGATAGGCCCCTGGTCCCTCACAAAGGAGCATGAGTTCTCATGCAGACTGCTGGCTCAGGAATCAGAAGGGGCATGAGTCTTCGGTGGCCGGGTCCTCTAACACCTGAAGAGAAATTGCTGTGTGTCTTCCTCTTCAGGGTGTGTCAAGCAACTGTTCTATATGGGCTGGAGTCTTGGGACATGAGAGGAGAGTGTTCTAGTCTCAAGAGATACAAACTAGAGGGTTGAAGCTACCCGCAAGGCTAAGTCGAAGAGTCAGGAAGAGAGGGCTGGGGCAGTCACCGTAACAACAAGAGTCAACAGTGGACCTTGAAGGTGAGCTGCAGTGAGGAAGCAAAAGCCAGGGAGAAGAAAGAAGGCACGCACTCCCCTCTGCCTTTCCTGTTGGAGTATAGCTGCTTTCAGGGTCCTGTAAGAAGAGACTCTCAGGAGAACTTATACAGAAAATATGGTCACAAATGTCAGTCTTCTCATTGGGAGAGATAGAGGGGGTGTTCCAGGAGGGGGAAATGGGTGCATAAATGCTGTATGTTGTGAGGTAAGCATCTTAAGATCCTCTTATACTATCAGGATTTTTGTACTAAAAAAGAAAAAAATCCTTTCTCTCCACAAAGGCTCCTGAATAGTTTATTGTAATGACTTCTTTTGCACTTGAGATAGGACTTTTTTGGAGAGTTCTTCTCATTTAGGTAGATTTTATCATTATCAGCATGCTGAGAAGAGCTTAGGTAGGTGTATTTCCAAGAGAATGATGATCAGAATAAAGAAGCAAAACAAAAAGAAACTATCTTGTCCTTGCCCCACCCACCCCTGCCCCCACTGCCTGAAGTGGGGAAGGACAGTTGCATAATTTGCACGTGCCATCTCTTCCTTCCTCCTACTTCATCAGAGTTTCCTGATCTTGGAGAGAGGCTGGATTTGCTGCCAGAAAGATTTTAATGACCAAATGGTGTATAGTTTTCTGGCTGCGGTTGCAGATTTGCCTCTGAATGGACAAGCTGCAGGCACAATGGGCCTGAGCATGTTGCTGGCTATACTTTGGCACATTCATCCCAACTGTATGTGAACTGTCGGTTGACAGCACAGTTTAACACGCCCCTCCTCAAATATAGCCTTTGCTAGGCTTTGTGATTTCAGAAGGAGCTGGGTAGGAAAGATTTAAGTAGTTCAAGCTGCTAAGTAAAAAATACTCAGAAGGCCCTTTGTACATTTTGTCGGCTTCTAGTAAAAGAAGGCAGGCAGAGAAATAAAGGATACTGGACTGTAAATGAGAAGTCTGGCTTTCTACTTTTGCTGTAATTTGACAAACCTGGGACACTCTGCTGTCGGCCTCCGCATCTTCTGTAATCAGGCTACTGAGTGTGGTTGAACTGGCAGTTGAGTCGTCAATAGATTGGTGACAGGATCACAGGCTGGCCCCTGGAAACATGTTCTGCCTCCATCTCTAGCCTTTTGTGGAATATCATGCCAGTCCTGGGCAGTGCTCAGGCCAGTCTTGTGACTCTTCTTGATCCATTCCATCATTGTAGGGCCAAAGACAACAGAAAGCGATTCCAGGAATGAGATTCAGCCCCAGTGAAGCTCCCAAGGATTTGGGTTCTCAATTTAGAGGGCAAGGGTGACAGAAGGAGTCAGGAGTGGCATGAGAGTTTTGGGCTTAGAAATGAAAACATTTACTGCAAAGATACAGATGTGAAGAAAAAAGGGGACATGTGCACCCCAATGTTCATAGCACCAATGTCCACCATAGTCAAACTGTGGAAGGAACCAAGATGCCCTTCAACAGATGAATAGATAAAGATGATGTGGTCTATATATACAATGGAATATTACTCAGCCATTAGAAAAGATGAGTACCCACCATTTGCATCAACATGGATGGAACTGGAGGGAACTATGCTAAGTGAAATAAGTTAAGGAGAAAAAGAAAATTATCATATGGTTTCACTCATATGTGGAACATAAGGAATAGAGCAGAGGACCATAGGGGAAGGGGGGGGGGACTAAATGGGAAGAAGTCAGGAGGGGGACAAGCCATGAGAGACTCTGGACTCCAGGAAACAAACGTAGGGTTACAGAGGGAGGAGGATATGGGGATGGAGTAACCAGATGATGGGTGTTAAGGAGGGCATGTGTTGTGATGAGCGCTGGGCATTATATGCAACTAATGAGTCACTGACCACTACATCAGAAACTTATGATGTACTATATATTCTGGCTAACTGAACATAATTTAAAAAAAGAAAGAAAGAAATGGAAACAGAGGTCTTCTCACGTGGATGGGGTTAACCCAAGAGTAGTTAGGGATAGACTGGGCCTCAAGGGAAAGACTCACAGATCTTTGCAACCCCTGTTCTTAGGGATGAGGCTGTTCATGCTTCCCAACCTGATCAGGAGGATATGAGGCTAGATAGGCTGGAGAGCCCAGTTCCATCTTGTAGGTGCTATTACAAGCTCCCACAGGTGGACCCAAGAGACTGTTGCTCCTTCACTCTTCATTGCCTTTTGCTCATTCCCTCATAGATTAGAGTTCCATGAAACATAAGCC
Organism: Mustela nivalis; assembly: GCF_964662115.1. Classification (NCBI taxonomy): domain Eukaryota; kingdom Metazoa; phylum Chordata; class Mammalia; order Carnivora; family Mustelidae; genus Mustela; species Mustela nivalis. Next base: position 127,402,631 of record NC_139027.1, on the reverse strand, counting down.
CTCGACAAGCAGTCCTTAACACTCTAGCCAGATTCAAAGTTTTACTGAAGACTGCTATTACATGTAAACCATTGGGGGGTCCAAAAACTGTTATAGACACCACTGCACTCTCAGTTTGTGACCTCTAGGCTTGGTTCTTGGGTCTTTGTGATGTTTTTCAGAGATTGTTTTGAGCTTAGCTGTCCTGAAAAACAAACTGATTGTGTCATTGAGAAGGACTCCAGGGTTGAGGAGGAGGGAATAGGCATCGAAGCCCTAATTTGATTTAGGTGTTTATTGACTTCAGTTTTATGAACATATATAGTTGATGTCACACACACACAAACAGACTCTGATGTCATACACACCTAGGTGACAGTCACCTGGATATCACACCCACTCATTCCAAGAGTATATATGTTTGCTCAGTTTTTAGACACCCAAGTCCTATAGATGCTCATTTGGACATTGCTCACACTAAGATGTAGTCTGCATTCCCAGAAAGATGGGCTACATTCACTCACATGCCACTCACATGCCTTCTGGGCCACTGAGCTCTCATTCAGATGTGCCCATCAAACAGTACATATGCTTGCTGAGCCATTGCTCACCTCAACTCAGATACCACATTCTAAGTGTGGCAGACATTCGTATGTCTGTTTCTTTTTCATTTGCATTTACTGATGATCCCCATGCTTAATGAGATTCAGGGGAAGACTTGCCATGTTGGGTGTGGCATGTTTCCTTGGGTCAGTCCCTCCGTATCCTTTTATTTTCAATTCAAATGGTCCTGTGCCTCTGTCTTTGCCCAAGTTGTGCTTCTTAACCAAATAGCTCTAGATGGACAGCCTGGTCTAAAGATGGTAGCCCTTACCATATTCCATCTTCATAAACCATGTGCTATCTCACTATGGCATCTTTAAATGATTGGTTTGGGGCCACTGCTGCAATCACCTCATTAATTCACAAGTTTCCTGGGGGCACTCTTTGGGAAATTGATCTTAGGGCATGAATCCCAGAGATCTATGCAATGAAATTCTTCTAAAAGAGGAACATTCATTCAGGGCACCTGAATGGTTTGATCGGTTAAGCATCTGTTTTTGGCTCTGGTCATGATCTCAGGGTCCTGAGATTGAGCCCTGCATCAGGCTCTCTGTTCAGTGGATAGCTGTCATCATCTTCTTCTTCTAATTCTTCTTCTTCTTCTCTTCTTCTTCTTCTTCTTCTTCTTCTTCTTCTTCTTCTTCTTCTTCTTCTCTCTCTCTCTCTCTCTCTCTCAAATAAATAAATAAAATCTTTTTTTTTTTTTTAAAGCACTTCTCGGAAACATCCCTGTTGACACTGTGATCTTGGACTTATATCCTGCAAAACAAAAATGTTTGTTGTTTTTAGCAAGGAAAAAAAAGCACTTATCAAGAGAAGTACAAATTGTGTACATTCAAGGAGGTAGTAAAATGCTATCCAAATGCACAAACATTAGGATAACTTTTATTAAAAAAGTATACACATTTGGCATATAGCTGGTGTTGAATAAAGCCTTGGTCATCTCTTCACACACTAGCACCTCCTTACTTACTTCCAATTTTAGTATATGTGCTGACAAAGTGAGCACTCCTTACTTACTTCTAAGTTGAAAGGAACAGCACAAGATCACTAGACAGGAATTCAGAGTATTTACTGTTTATCTTAATTAGGGATTTTGTATCCAGTCATATTTGGTTTCATGCCCGCTTTCAACTTAGTTTGTTTCACTTGAACAAATATTCACTGATCACTGTATGGGTATCAGGCAGCCTGCTCAACAGTATATGATGGAGGGAGTGATGCAGAGATAACTAAACCAGAACTCCCACTGTCCAAGAGGTCACAGCCTAGCCAGAGGAATGGTAGTTCCATGTACATATTACTGTAATCCTAAGAAGATATCCATTAATGAACTGTAGGGGAACTAAGGAGGAAGACTCATTCAGATTCGGAGGGTCTAGATGGAGTTCATTGAGAAGATGAAAGATAGACTCAGCCTTTAGGGAAAGGCTTCCACCAGCAGAAGTGGAGGGCACTACAGTGCCAGGAGGAAGCATGAACTGATGATGGCATGAGGTGAAATCCACAGGATGTTTGTGCAATAGCAGAGGGTCAGGGACTAGCCCAAGAGTTTCCGAAAGACAGGAAACCAGGCACAAGTGTCTCCAGTGCCAGGATGAGGAGTTTAGATTATATCATTCAGATAATGGAAAGCTTATGAGAGTGCTTGAAGAGGGACAGTGTTATATTCAAGAAGGTCCATGAGTTGGGTAGTTGATAAATAAGTTAGAGGCAAAGAGACAAGTTGAATCCAGGTAAGAGGTAGGGAAGAACCCAACCTCAGCATTTTCAGTGAAGGGAAAGAAAGGAAAAGGACAGGTACAGATTGCCGATGTCAACAGGGCTTTTTGATGATAAGTGCAGAGTGATATCCAAAGATGTAGAAATTGAGGATGAGCCCCAGATTTGAGATCCCATCACTTGATGGGCAATGCTACCCTTTTCTAAAGAAAAAATGTAGAAGGAGGAGGCAGATTTGTTGGGCTTGGGACCATGTTGCGTTTTGGATATATCCAGTGTGAGCTGGCCTTGGGAAATCTAAATGGAGATAGGTTTCTACAAAGCAGTGGGTTTATTCATTCTAAGTCTTAGGAGGGAGGTTTAGTTGTAGACAGAAGTGGTGATAAATAACAAGTCCGTCCTTCCAGATAGTTGCTCATCTTCCTCTCTTTCCTGTTCAGTGTTTATCAGCTGGTTGTCAAGGAAGAGCGACTTCAGAAGTCACGAAGGGCAGCTGACATCATTGAGTGCTTTTCGGTGCCTGTGAGCTACAGGAATGCCTCCAGCCTTGATTCTCTACACTACTTTGCCGCTGAATTGAAGCCTGCCAACCTGCCTGTCACCCAGCCATTTACAGTGGGTGACAATAAGACATACAATGGATACTGGAACCCTCCTCTTTCCCCTCTGAAAAGCTACAGCATCTACTTCCAGGCACTCAGCAAAGCAAATGGAGTAAGTATGGCCACATGGAGGTCGTTTCTTGCCTTGTGTGTATTTTCCTCTTCTCAAATGAAAACTAGCATGTGGATCAAATCTAGCCCCATGCCTCTGTGTGTGTGTGTGTGTGTGTGTGTAAACTTTTTTTAATACAGCAATGCCTATTCATTTATATAGTCTAAGGTTGCTTTGATGCTATAACAGTATAGTTGAGTAGTTTATTTTTTAAAAGATTTTATTTATTTATTTTTTATCAGAGAGGGAGAGCACAAGTGGAGGAGTGGCAGGCAGAGAGAGAAGCAGGCTCTCCACTCAGTGATAAGCCTGATGTGTGACTTGATCCCTGAATCCTGGGATCACGACCAAGCCGAAGGCAGATGGCTAACAAACTGAGCCACCCAGGTGTCTCAAGTTGAGTAGTTGAGACAAAGACATTATGCCACATAAAGCCTAAAATATTTACTGTATGACCCTTTGCAGAAAAAATTTGCAGACCTCAGTATTCAAAGTTTAAAAGGTCTGCGGTGCCTGGCTGACTCAGTCAGTTGAGCATCCAACTCTTGACTTTAGCTCAGGTCATGACCTGAAGGTTGTGGAATTGAGCCCCATATTGGGTGAGGAGCCTGGGTGGGATTCTTTCTCTGCCTCTCCCTCTGCCCCTCCTACCAACCTCCCCTACCACATACCCACAGGTGCATGCACATACTCTCTCTAAAAATAAATAAATAAAAATAATAAAAGATAAAAAGGTCTTTCAGATTACCTCTGGGCAAATCACATGCCTACCTGAAGATCAATTTCCTCACCTACAGAATAATACCTATCAATTTATTATTTATGAATGAACTAAACATGTTATAATTAATCAGTGAATGTTAACTCTTGTTATTACCAATAGTCACATTAGAAAATGTTTTCTTCTCCCAAAGACAAGGTAACCTTTTTTAATGTCATATATTTCTTTGGTCAACATGGGATGCCAGTCATAACATCACAAAAGCACAGAGCTGGAAAAGATCTAAAAGGTCACCATATATCTATTTCCCTCCCCCCCACATAAAACAATCAACTTTACAATATCCCACTTAACTGGTATTAGTGCATATTCCTGAATAACTCCAGTGACAGAGAACTTACTCCTTTACGTGGTAACTTTACTGACCTCTGGGGTGGCTGTAGTTCTAAGAAGTCCTTTTATTGTGCTGCTCTTATTATAGCTTTTATTGTGCATGTCTCTTATTATAGCTTCTATGCATTGCCATTAGTCCAGACTCTTAGGTCTCAGGAGAACCAATGCAATTGCCTTCTTGGGCAGTATTCTTTTAGTTCCATAAGATCTTTCTTACCATCTACATAACCTCTGTTCAAACGTACCATCTGATCTTATTTCTGAAAGTTCAGTATCTTTAGTTCCTCTTATGACACAAGTATTTTCTATCTAGAATACTTTTGCGGACTTATCTCAGATTGCTGTATTTCATTCAACAAATATGTAACAAACAATGCCATATGCTAAGCTGTATAATTCGTATTAAGGTTATAAAGTAGGTGCCCTCCAAGAGCTTTCATAACATAGGGGAATCTGGTGTGTACCACGTTTCACATTATTTCTGGAGAAGTGAGAAGCTCACTGGAGAAGGAAACGCTGAGACAAAAGCAAGATCTGGTGAAGTATGTAGCCTCTGTAGGCTCTGGTGTCCAAGATGGAGAGTTTAGTCTGTCAGTGGAAGTCATTACCTTATGAGAAACCTGGATTGAGGAACTAATTAACATTTTAAATGTCCACATAGCCATTTAAATTCCACATTGGTATTTCAGTTCTGCATTTATTACTTGCTCAAGCAACGTTCCTCACAGAGAGTTTAAAACTACAAAGAGAAGCCGCCAGACTGCCTTCCATCTGTCCATCTGCTCTTCCCTCTGCACGAAACACTCTGATGGATTGAGGAGGAAGACATAAAGATGAGCAGAAAGCATCTGGGGGCCCATCTTGTTCCTGGTTCTCTGCATCCCAGACTGGCCAGTTTATTGGTGGAGCACAGCTCTAAGAAAGTGTGACTTTCCCTGCTCTTGGCAACATGTCAAGAGGTGCTTTTGGGTTTGCATGCTGTGAAGAAGAGTAGCAGCTGCACTCAATTCACTCTCTGTCACATTGATACCAAAACTCTTAAAAAAAAAAACAAAACCAGCGAGAGACCAAGTCTGCAGAACCCCCAAGAAATTGAGATATGGAACTAAGGAGGAATTTGCTGAACACAAGCATGGTTGGCTCTTGGTAGAACAGCAGGTGACATAGGAGGACTGTGGGAAGTTTTGCTTCCCAAACATCACACAATGGACTATCTCCTCAAGACACGGAGTTTTGCCTTTGGGAAAAAAAAAGTCATCCTACCCCAAAGCTACCTCATCTAGGAAGCAGCTTCTACTATTGCTTCGAGATGAACAAGGGTCCTTGAATTACTTACGCCTTCGATCCCACACTATGTGTGCTCCTGTTCTGGAACTAAGATTTGCAGGAAGGAAATTAAGGGGATTGGGTGCATGCTTATGACAGGGATCTTGAATATGCCATTGGCCTCACAGGAACAGAGAGGAAATGTTTTTGAGAGCTGGGCACTCAGCATGTTGTTTTCTTCTGGCAAAGGAAAAGCTGCACACTGTATTTCAAATTACTGCATTCAGTATTAAGTTTTACTAAAAAGAGTTAAGCTAAAGGGTCATAGGAGCAGAAAAGCCATTCTCAGTCTAACAGATCTCTGCCTGGCCCTTCTCAGATTCCTCCATCTCGGAAAGGGCAGCAGACAATGCAGTTAAGCCTGGAGGATTTTTGAAGAGAAAATGTTATAACCCACAAATTCTTTATCAGCCAAGTTGTTGTTCTTGTGCAAATACATCAGAAAGACATTCTCAGTATCCAGGGGCTCCCACATGCCCTGCTTCTAATAAATCATTCAAAGAGCAATTGACCAAGCAATGAATCAAAATAAGGAAATCTAGAACAAAGATATATGGAATGAAAAGACCTGCAGTGAACATGGAAACTAATTCAACACAGTGTTAATGCTAAATTATTGCTATAAATATGTTATAAAAAAGAGATGGTTAACATAAAAATAATTACCTAAGGAGAAAATGTATAATATTAAGAATTAACTTTGTAATCTGAGTCTGTAATTTGCTGTTATGTTAACAAAAACTGAGGAGGAGCTGGAGGATTGACGAGTGGAGTATGAATAAAAATCTGCCAATTACTCCACATTAGACAAGATGGACTAAATAACTTCTACTCTGTTTTTGACACTGAGAATTTTTGAGAAGTATAGTTTTTTAAACATAAAGGCAGCTTTCCAATCTATCCTTTAAAAAGTTAGAAAACAACAGACTACAAAGAAGAGGTGGAGAAGCAAAGGAAACTATAAGTAAATGTGAAAATCAGCAACTATAAAGCAAGCCAGAAGACAAAAGCATTAGGTTTGATTTTTTTTTTTTTTTAAGTGGTGCTTTGTTCCCCTCGTAAAAGAGGAAAAAATACTCTGGGTCAAGATATTTCTATACCACTAGAAGATTAAAACCAAAGGATGGGGCAAAGTCATACTAAATTAAAACAAATCAAAGTAAAGTAAAAATGGCCATTTGTTGCAGGGTGTTTGTGGGCCAGGTAGAATAATTTACAATACAATCAATTATATTGCTCCCAACCTAATCTGCAAGGTTTTTTTTTCCTTTAGGGTAAGAAAATTTTAGGATCCAGAAACCTTTATTCTGTGGATATTAAGGATTGTCTTGTTTTGTTTTATTAGTTTGTTTAGCAGAGTGGCTAAATATCCAGACTTTACAGTCAGACTACCTACATAAAAAAATCCTAGTATCTTTGACTTTAAGTAAGCTGCTAAAAAATAATTAAATATATTAAGTAAATATATAGGAAGCATATACTATATGTCAAAAAAGGGCATTTCTCCTGAGTGCCCAGAATAAAACAGTAGGCCAAACAGACAAAAACCCCTGCCTTCATACTGTTTACATTCTACTAGTGGAGCTGTTAAAAATAAATAAGTAAAATAATGTATCAAATAATTAGTCCTTAGATTTATGAATGTGATTTCACTCATTAATTGTTGATGTAAAATCTATGTTGACTATTAATAGGATGAGGATAAGGACATTATGTAAACTCTAGAGTAATCTATATAAATGTGGAGTATTATATTCCAACCCTATAAACACTATGGAGAGACCAAGTATGATATGCATCATGAGCCATGGTGCTCAGAATCCTTGCAGACATTTCCATGAAGTGTGAGTTGTTGACAGGCACTTTTATTGGGAATTTTTATCAGATTATTAAAATCACACTTATCCATTGACTCTTTCTTCCTTTTTTAAAATTATGTTAGACACTATACAGTACATCATTAATTTTTGATGTCGTGTTCCATGATTCATTGTTTGCATATAATACCCAGTGCTCCATGCAATCCATGCCCTCCTTAATACCCATCACTGGGCTAACCTGTCCCCTCAACTCTTTCCCCTCTAAAACCCTCAGTTTGTTTCTTGGACTCCCTGGACTCTCATGGTTCATCTCCCCCTCTGATTTCCCCTCCTTCATTTTTTTCCTTCCTTCTCCTAATGTCCCCCATGCTATTATTTCTTATGCTTCACAAATAAGGAAACTGTATGATAATTGTCTTTCTCTGTTTGACTTATTTCACATACCATAATCTCCCCCAGTCCCATCCATGTTGATGCAGAAGTTGGGTATTCATCCTTTGTGATGGCTGAGTAACATTTCATTGTATATATGGAACACATCTTCTTTATCCATTCATCTGCTGAAGAGCATCTTGGCTCTTTCCACATCGTGGCTATTGTGGACATTGCTGCTATGAACACTGGGGTGCATATGACCCTTCTTTTCACTACATCTGTATCTTTGGGTAAATACCCAGTAGTGCAATTGCTGGCTCATAAGGGTAGCTCCATTTCCAACTTTAAAAAAAAATATTATTTATTTTTTAAATTTCTTTTCAGTGTTCCAGAATTCATTGTGTATGCACCACACCCAGTGCTCCATGCAATACGTGCCCTCCACAATACCCACCACCAGGCTCACCCAACCTCCTACTCCCCTCCAAAACCCTCAGTTAGTTCCTCAGAGTCCAGTCTCTCATTTCCAACTTTTTGAGAAAACTATACACTGTTTTCTTACAGAAAGAAAACAAGGGTAGCACTGACTGTCAGTGCTCTGTCCTTGGTGCTGAATCCTCAGTGCCAGTCTTATTATGAATCAGCTATATTATAACCATTGCTTTGGACATAGCTGTATTATAGATCTATTATAGCATTTTAGAATTGGATGATTTTGCAGTGTCATCTAATGTAGAGGAGAAGCCAACAAAGAAATCTCCAATAAAGCATTCTTGGCAGGGCATTATAGAGCCTCGGCATGACCACTGCAATTCTCTGGAGGGAAAGAACTGACTCCTTTATTAGAACTTTCTTGTTTCTGTAAAGCCAAATTTGGTCTCCTTAACTCACTACTCTTGGGCACTTGTATTGATTTGAACAAATCAAATATTTCTTTCCCATGTCAGCCTATTGGAGAAAATATGACAGTACCAACTACCATGTTAGCCATCCAGGTTGTTTCTATTGATATTTTTTTAATTTATTATTTTTATTTTCAGCATAACAGTATTCATTGTTTTGTACCACACCCAGTGCCCCATGCAATCCGTGCGCTCTCTAATACCCACCATCTGGTTCCTCCAACCTCCCACCCCCCCACCACTTAAAACCCCTCAGATTGTTTTTCAGAGACCATAGTCTCTCATGGTTCACCTCCCCTTCCAATTTCCCCAAACTCCCTTCTCCTAACTCCCCATGTCCACCATGCTATTTGTTATGCTCCACAAATAAGTGAAACCATATGATAATTGACTCTCTCTGCTTGACTTATTTCACTCAGCATAATCTCTTCCAGTCCCGTCCATGTTGCTACAAAAGTTGGGTATTCATCCTTTCTGATGGAGGCATAATACTCCATAGTGTATATGGACCACATCTTCCTTATCCATTTGTCCGTTGAAGGGCATCTTGGTTCTTTCCACAGTTTGGCGACCGTGGCCATTGCTGCCATAAACATTGGGGTACAGATGGCCCTTCTTTTCACTATGTCTGTATCTTTGGGGTAAATACCCACTAGTGCAATGGCAGGGTCATAGGGACGCTCTATTTTTAATTTCTTGAGGAATCTCCACACTGTTCTCCAAAGAGGCTGCACCAACTTGCATTCCCACCAACAGTGGAAGAGGGTTCCCCTTTCTCCCCATGCTCTCCAACACATGTTGTTTCCTGTCTTGCTAATTTTGGCCATTCTAACTGGTGTAAGGTGATATCTCAATGTGGTTTTAATTTGAATTTCCCTGATGGCTAGTGATGATGAACATTTTTTCATGTGTCTGATAGCCATTTGTATGTCTTCATTTGAGAAGTGTCTGTTCATATCTTCTGCCCATTTTTTGATATGGTTATCTGTTTTGTGTGTGTTGAGTTTGAGGAGTTCTTTATAGATTCTGGATATCAACCTTTTGTCTGTACTGTCATTTGCAAATATCTTCTCCCATTCCGTGGGTTGCCTCTTTGTTTTGTTGACTGTTTCCTTTGCTGTGCAGAAGCTTTTGATTTTGATGAAGTCCCAGAAGTTTATTTTGGCTTTTGTTTCCTTTGCCTTTGGAGACATATCTTGAAAGAAGTTGCTGTGGCTGATATTGAAGAGGTTACTGCCTATGTTTTCCTCTAGGATTCTGATGGATTCCTGTCTCACATTGAGGTCTTTTATTCATTTTGAGTTTATCTTTGTGTACAGTGTAAGAGAATGGTCGAGTTTCATTCTTCTACATATAGCTGCCCAGTTTTCCCAGCACCATTTATTGAAGAGACTGTCTTTTTTTCCACTGTATATTTTTTTCTGATATTCTAATATGCAGTTGCTTCTGTTTCTCACATGACATGATTTTCTGTAAGTCCTTAATCCTATTTATTCTATACTCTCATAGACATACTCCATTTTCCCAAAGCCCTCCTTAAAAAGGGGTACCCAGAACCTGCCTTGTGCTACAGATATAGTTAGATCACACCTGCTACATTTTCACTACTCTGCCTCTCTTTACTATTTTCTAAAACATTATTTCTCAAACATTCCAAGGTATTTTTCTCTGGGGTGCTTATGCAAGCTGTAATTCTACCTGAGTGTCTATTTTCTTCATTCTTTGCAGAACTAGTGCCTTCTCATTTTTCAGGCCTCATCTTCAATGTCACACCCTCTAGGAACTTTCCAGTCATATTATCTAAGAGCTGTCCATGCCACTACTCATACATTAACATGTGTTTTCTTTATAACATTAAGCATATTTAAATTTCTCTGGTTTTTATATAGTACATGCCTCCCTCCTTAGACTGAGAGCTCCAGGAGGTAGCAGCTCTTTTTTGTTTGCTGCCATATTCTCCATATTGAGTACAATATATAACTCATAGTAGATACCTGATTATTGTTGGATGAATGAATGAATGAGATTATGAACTGTTTCTTGTGTTCTGTGAATCGGTTTCCTCACTTATGAAATCAAAATGGTAATATACACTTTACACAATCACTTTGAGGATTAAATGGGGAAAGATCTCAAATTCTGAAAGGCACCAAATAAGTGTCAGCACAGTCTGAATTTCTATCCGGTGTAGCATGATATGTGGTTCTGAGCTATTTTCACCATAGACAGATGAGCCCTAAAAGACCTGCCTTCCATCATAATAGTAAGACTTTTCCCCAGCTGTCTCATTTCCCAAGCTCCAGGCTCCTGGGCAGCCTTGATTTCCTCCAGATCTTCCAAATGGTACCCAGAGTAGCTGTCTCAATTGTAAACAGCAGGTGGGTGCAGTTTTGCATTGTTTTTTTCCCCCCACTCTTCCCAGAATGAGGTCTGCTGAATCTACTGTTCTCTGCATCCCCACCACCATTAGCCATGATTGTGAAGTTGAAAGGACCATAATTAACGGTTGGATGCAAAACAAGTGTGGCAAATTCATGCAAATACCCACCAGAAGCCACCTTTTCTTGGGCAGGGCTGTTGTGCATATTCTGTTTATGTAGCAGGGAAAACTCTTTCCTTGCCATATCTTTTTCATCATGTAGGGGCACATTTAACCTGAATGATGCTTTTGCCAAATGGTGATCTAAATAAGAGAAGTGGGAAGTAGAAGGGTGATTGTTCTTGTTCTCTCGCTTTCTCTTCCAGCTCCTGAACTCAATTGCCTCTTGAGAGCAGTCAGAAGCCAGATGCTATTTTGAATGGGTCCTCGTGTTTGCAATGTAATCACATTATAACAGTTAGGGGTATCTAGGTAGAGCTGGGTTAGAGAGAATTCTGTGTCTCTGAATATATTGGAAGCTATATTTAGTTATGTCCAAGCACTATTAAAGGAACATTTGTACATGGATTGATTCTCTGTGGCATGGTGGGATGGAGAGATTTGAGAGGTAGGCATCAGACAGATTTGGCTTTGAATTATGGCCAGTTCCAGTGATGTGAACGTGAGCTGTTACTTAACATCCCAAGATGTATGATGTGATTAATGACCTACCTCCCCCAAATTTGGGAAGAGTAAATGAGACAATACATATAAGTCATCTGTCACAGTTGTAATATTTGTTCTTATCCCTTTTGCTGATTTCCTGCAGCTCCTCTCCTGAAGGAAGGGAAAGTTGGAACATCCTTATCTGACTTCAGGAACCATGTTTATATGGCAGCTGCTGACTGCCTTGACTTGCCCATGACTTAACTGCTTCCTAACCCCATTTCAGGCTATCTTTTTCTTAGTTTAATGTTTCACATATGGTTCCAAGCCTGACCTCTCTTCTTGTTGAATCTTGTGACATAATTGATTTTGTCTTTGGAGAGTAATGTTACTTCTCCCAATCCCATTTCCTGATTCTGTTTCTACTTTAGTGACTGCTCATATGTCATGTGGGAAAAGGTCAGGTAAACCATGGAATGAGAAGATGTGGGAGTTCCAAGCTCAAAAAGTGAAGATCGCACAGGGTATCTCAAGACTTGGATCTTAGATGTTCTGTCAGGGAATTTACAAGAAAACTCCTATATGACTTAGGACAAACTAATTTATGCTATAGTAGCAAACAACCATGAAATATCAGTGTATTATCAGAAAAAAAATTTTTTTTTCACTCCTTCTGCATATCCAAAATGGGTCGGCAGAAGGGTTCTGTTTATCATAGTTACTTGGAGGCCTAGGCTAATGGAAGGCCCATCTTGACATATGTTTCCACTATCACCAAGGCAGAGAAAGTAATATGGCAAATAAAACACTAGTTCTCAAATTCTACACAAAATCACCCATAGCACTTTCACATTCCATTGGCCAAAGCTATTCATTTAGCCATGCTAAACTTCAAAAAGAATGAGGCAGTGCCTTCCAACCATGTGCCCAGGATGTGAACTGGGATATTTGAGACCACTCCTAATGACCACCACACTTCCACATTATGCACAATTATGAAGCTTTCCCTTCCACCCTTCCAATTCCCACAATACCCACACTCACTCTTTCAGCTCCTATGCAGTCCCTATCATGGATCCTGAAAACTTTCTATTCTTGAGTATCTACTGCATCCCAGACACTAAGAAAGTATTATCTGTGTTACTTCCTGACTGGTCTCACAAACAAAGTGACTCCATTTGAAGCAGTAAAATGGATGGCCTGAAATCCCATCAGCACCCAATAATCTCATAGCATCTCAGTTACTTCATTCATACTGAAGAAAGGGCTTTAGTAAGAGCTTTCTCTCTTTATCTCCATGGATACAGGGTAAAGGAAGTCTAATATTCCCTGTGACACTATTCCACTATGAAAGGCAGTCATTCTTCCAAGTCTGCCATGCAGTGTGGTTGAGAGGCCTCAGAAAATTTCAGACCTCTCCCATCCATCAATTGCTGATACAGATTGTAATAGAAAACTGTGAACCAAAGACCTCCACATACCTTTTTTTTTTTTTTTTTTTTTTGACTTGTTGCCATAGTCCTATGTTAGGAACCTGTTTCTGGATTGTATCAGCTCTGTTACAGCAGAGAATTGAAATGGACATTTGGAATCCAGGGTTATCAACAAAACCTTTCTACAACTACTTTGGAGAATTTAGGCCTGGTAAACGCTCTTCTCAGTTCTGTTCTTTCATCAGAGCCTAGGTTTCATGCTCCATCAGCCTACCTGGTCCTCCTTCCCAATCCTTGGATCCTGGGTATCAACCAGCCCCTTGGGCATACCTACCTCTGGGCTCTATTCCACCAGATGAGCCTTAGCACCTGCTCTAGAAAGTTCTGAACTTCTACTGAAGGCCGATGGGGCTCAAACTTCTCTTTTCAAGTAACAGAGAAATTCCCTGAGTGTCACCTTGTACAAATACCAAAATGAGCTCTCCCAGGTTGCTAATTTATTTTTCCACTCACTTATATTTCCTACAGATTTTATTATCACAGTATGAGACCTAAGGGACCAAGAACATTTTCCTTTTTGATGCAAATATACTTTAGACTCATTTGGAAAAGGAAATGAAGGTTACCCAAATGTTGACAGCTGATAATCTTGTCAGCCTGGGTCTTGAGGCATCAAGGAAGGCTCCAGCCCTGAGTCCTAAAGAGGTTCATGGAAGTAGCAGCCTAAGTTTCCATAAAGCAGGGGTTTCTGCTTCCATCAGGCCCCTTTGGAAGACAAGGGTCCCCATGAAGTTTGGCTCAATTGGCCTCCAAATGGTGAATAATTTGGGATACCTCTGAATTTGGATATTGGATCCATTGGTTTAAAAACTGACTCTGCTATTTTTTAGCTACCTAAACTGAATACTGGTCTGCTACCCTTCAGTTTCCGCATCTGTCATATGGGGATGAGGTGTGCCCTCCCAAGCTCACTGGGGTCTTTGTGAGGAGTAAGCAATAGGTATGGTAACTTTGTGAGCATTCCTAAGTACCTTTTGAATGAAGATATTGCTAACATGAGTGTGTGTGTGTCTGTGTGTGCATGTGAAAATTCAACATGTGTATATATACATAATACACATAAATATTTTGGCATGTGTATATAATCATGTGTGTATATATGTATATATATGTGGGGGTGTGTGTATGAATATGTATACATATTTAGTTAAAATTTTAAGTTAGTTCAAGAATCTTAGTGGCATAAAGGTCATCATTATACCAGAGACCTAATATAGGTGGCTAATGAGAACATTATCTATACCTCTTGAGTTTCTTGGGAGCAAAGGCAAAAAGGAGTGTATGAGAGGTTTGCAAAGCTTCTCTTAGTAGACAGAAAGAAGCATACTTACTTTTCATGGGAGACACTAGAAGGGAAATTTATCATATACATCCTGATAGAAGGAGCCCTGAGGAGATACTGGTCAATATCATATCTCTGTTCCAGAAATTCATTGGTCCATTATCCACCAATGTTGTGATACAGTATTAAACTGGAATTTTTAAATTAACATATAATGTATTATTTGCTTCAAGGGTGCAGGTCTGTGAATCATCAGTCTTACACAATTCACAGCACTCACCATAGCACATACCCTCCCCAATGTCCATAACCTGGCCACCCAATATCCCCTTCCCCACCCTCCAGCAACCCTCAGTTTGTTTCCTGAGATTAAGAGTCTCTTATGGTTTGTTTCCCTTCCTGGACCTGTCTTATTTCACTCTTTCCCTCCCTTCCCCACAACGACTTCCAACCCTGACTCTCAAATTCTGCACATCAGAGAGAGCATATGATAATTGTCTTTCTCCAATTGACTTATTTTGCTTAGCATAATACCCACTAGTTTCATCCACATTGTTGCAAATGGCAAGATTTGGGGTATTTCTGATGGCTGCATAGTACTCCCGTATGTATGTGTGTGTATGTTTGTATGTATGTATATAGATAGATGATAGATACATAGATGATAGATAAATAGATATAGATATATAGATATCACTTCTTCTTTAGACACTCATCTGTTGATGTACATCTAGGTTCTTTCCATAGTTTGGCTATTGTAGACATTGCTGCTATAAACATTCAGGTGAACATGTCCCTTCCGATCACTACATTTGTATCTTTAGGGTAAATGCCCAGTTGTGCAGTTGCTGGGTCATGGGGTAGCTCTATTTTCAACTTTTTGAGGACCCTCCATACTGTTTTCCAGAGTGACTGCACCAGCTTGCATCCCCACCAACATTGTAGGAGGACTACCTTTTCTCTGCATCCTTCCCAACATCTGTCATTTCCTGACTTGTTAATTTAGCCATTCTGACTGGTGTGAAGTGGTATCTCGCTGTGGTTTTGACTTGTATTACCCTGATGCTGAGTGATATTGAGCACTTTTTCTTGTGTCTGTTGTCCATTTTGATGTCTTCTTTGCAGAAATGTCTGTTCATGTCTTCTGCCCATTTCTTGATTGGATTATTTGTTCTTTGGGTGTTGAGTTTGATAAGTTCTTTATAGATTTTGGATACTAGCCCTTTATCTGATATGTATTTGCAAATATCTTCTCCCATTCTATCAGTTATCTTTTGGTTTTGTTGACTCTTTCCTTTGCTGTGCAAAAGCTTTTGATCTTCATGAAGTCCCAATGGCTCATTTTTGCCCTTGCTTCCCTTGCCTTTGGCAACGTTTCTAGGAAGAAGTTGCCACAGCTGAGATGGAAGAGGTTGGTGCCTGTGTTCTCCTCAAGGGTTTTGACAGATTCTTGTCTCACATTGAGTTCTTTCATCCATTTGGAGTCTATTTTCATGTGTGGTGTAAGGAAATGTTTCAGTTTCATTCTTCTGTATGTGGCTGTCCAATTTTTCCAACACCATTTGTTGAAGAGATTGTCTTTTTCCATTGGACATTCATTCCTCCTTTGTCAAAGATTAGTTGACCATAGAGTTGAGGGTCCATTTCTGGGCTCTCTCTTCTGTTCCATTGATCTATGTGTCTGTTTTTGTGCCAGTACCATACTGTCTTGATTATTACAGCTTTGTAATAGAGCTTGAAATCTGAAATCATGATGCTGCCAACTTTGGCTTTCTTTTTCAACATTCCTCTGGCTATTCAGGGTCTTTTCTGGTTCCATATAAATTTTAGGATTATTTGTTCTATTTCTTTGAAAAAAATAGATGGTATTTTTATAGGAATTGCATTAAATGTGTAGATTGCTCTAGGTATCATAGACATATTTGCAATATTTGTTCTTCCAATATTTGTTCTGTGAGTATGGAACATTTTTCCATTTCTTTGTGTCTTCCTCAATTTCTTTCATGAGTGCTTTACAGTTTTCTGAGCACAGATTCTTTGCCTCTTTGCTTAGGTTTATTCCTAGGTGTCTCATAGGTGGCATTATAAATGGGATGGAATCCTTAATTTCTCTTTCTTCTGTCTTCCTGTTGGTGTATAGAAATGCAACTGATTTCTGTGCATTTATATTTATATCCTAACACTTTACTAAATTCCTGCATGAGCTCTAGAAGTTTTGGAGTGGAGTCTTTTGGGTTTTCACATAAAGTATCCTATCATCTGCAATGTGTGAGAGTTTGACTTCTTCTTTGCTTATTCAGATGCCTTTTATTTCTTTTTGTTGTCTGATTGCTGAAACTAGGACTTCTAGTACTATGCTGAATAGCAGTGGTGATATTGAACAGCCCTGCTGTGTTCCTGACCTTAGTGGAAAAGCTCCCCATCAAGAATGATAGTCACTATGGGTTTTTCATAGATGGCTTTTATGATATTGAGGTATGGACCCTGTATCCCTATACTGTGAATAGTTTTGATCTAGAAAGGATGTTTCATTGGTCAAATGCTTTTTCGGAATATATTGAGAGTATCATTTGGTTCTTGTTCTTTCTTTTATTAATGTAGAGTATCCCATTGATTGATTTGTGGATGTTGAACCAACCTTGCAGCCCAGGAATAAATTCCACTTAGTCATGGTGAATAATCCTTTTTAATGTACTGTTGGATCCAATTGACTAGTATTTTGGTGAGAAATTTTGCATCCATGTTCATCAGGGGTATTGGTCTGTAATTCTCCTTTTTGATGGGGTCTTTGTCTGGCTTTGAGATCAAGGTAATGCTGACTTTATAAAATGGGTATAGAAGTTTTCCTTCTGTTTCTATTTTTTTGGAATAGTTTCAGGAGAATATGAATTAATTCTTTTTTAAATATTTGGTAGGGGGTGCCTGGGTGGCTCATTGGGTTAAAGCCTCTGCCTTCGGCTCGGGTCATGATCCCAGGGTCCTGGGATCAAGCCCCACATCAGGCTCTCTGCTCAGCGGGGAGCCTGCTTCCTTCTTTCTCTCTCTCTCTCTCTCTCTGCCTGCCTCTCTGCCTATTTGTGATCTCTGTCTGTCAAATGAATAAATAAAATCATATATATATTTATATATATGAATTCTATATATGTGTATATGATATATATGAATTTCAATTCTACCATATATACATATGTGTGTGTGTGTGTGTGTGTGTGTGTGTGTACATACACACACATAAGAAGCCATCTGGCCCTGGGCTCTTATTTCTTGGGAGATTTTTGATGACTTCTTCAATCTCTTCACTGATTATGGGTTTGTTCAGGTTTTCTATTTCTTCCTGGTTCAGTTTTGGTAGTTTATATGTCTCTAGAAATGCATCCATTTCTTCCAGATTGTCAAATTTGCTCGTATATTTGCTCATAATATGTTCTTATAATTATTTGTATTTCTTTGGTATTGGTTGTGATCTCTCCTCTTTCACTCATGATTTTATTAATTTGGGTCCTTTCCCTTTTCTTTTTGCTAAGTCTGGCCAGGAATTTATCAATCTTATTAATTCTTTCAAAGAGCCAGCTCCTAGTTTTATTGATCTGTTCTACTGTTCTTTTGGTTTCTATTTCATTGATTTTTACTCTGATCTTTATTATTTCTCTTCTCTTGCTGGGTTTAGGCTTTCTTTGCTATTCTTTTTCCAGCTCCTTTGAGACCTTTCTTGTTTCTTGAGAAAGGTTTGTATTGCTATATACTTTCCCTCAGGACTGTCTTTGCAGTGTCCCAAAGATTTTGAACAGTGTGTTTTCATTTTCATTTGTTTCCATGAATTTTTTTCAATTCTTCTTTCATTTCCTGGTTGACCCATTCAATCTTTAGTAGGGTGCTCTTTAGCCTCCATGTATTTAGGTTCTTTCCAACTTTCCTCTTGTGGTTGAGTTCTAGTTTCAAAGCATTGTGGTCTGAAAATATGCAGGGAATGATCCCAATTTTTTGGTACCGGTTGAGACCTGATTTGTAACCCAGGATGTGCTCTATTCTGGAGAATGTTCCATGTGCACTAGAGAAGAATACACGTGTATTCTGTTGCATTGGAAATGAATGTTCTGAGTATATCTGTGATGTCCATCTGGTCCAGTGGGTCTTTTATTAAAGCCTCTATTTCCTTGTTGATCTTTTGCTTAGATGATCTGTCCATTTCAGTGAGGGGAGGGGAGTTAAAGTCTCCTACTATTACTGTATTATTGTCGATGTGTTTCTTTGATTTTGTTATTAATTGGTTTATATAATTGGCTGCTCTCACTTTAGGGGCATAGATATTTAAAATTGTTAGATCTTGTTAGACAGACCCTTTAAGTATGATATAGTGTCCTTATTAGTACAGTCTTATTACAGTCTTTGGCTTAAAATCTTATATATCTGATACAAGGATTGCAACCCCAGCTTTCTTTTGGTATCCATTAACATGGTAAGTTGTTTTCCACCCCCTCTCTTTAGATCTGGAGGTGTCTTTGGGTCTAAAATGAGTTTCTTGCAGACAGCACATTGATGGGTCCTTTTTTTTTTTTTTTTAATCCATTCTGATACCCTGTGTCTTTTGATTGGGGCATTTAGCCCATTTACATTCAGGGTAACTATTGGAAGATATGAATTTCGTGCTGTTGTATTGCCTGCAAGGTGACTGTTACTATATATTGTCTCTGTTACTTTCTGGTCTGTTACTTTTAGGCTCTCTCTTTGTTTAGAGAACCCCTTGCAATATTTCCTGTAGGGTTGGTTTGGTGTTTGCAAATTCTTTTAGTTTTTGTTTGTCCTGGAGGCTTTTTATCTCTCCTGTTTTCAATGACAGCCTAGCTGGATATAGTATTTTTGGCTGCATATTTTTCTTGTTTAGTGTTTGGAGTATATCATGCCAGTCCTTTCTGGCCTTCCGGGTAGGATAGGTCTGCTGCCAATCTAATATTTCAAACACTGTATGTTACAGACCTCTTCTCCTGATCTTCTTTCAGGATTTTCTCTTCGTCACTGAGACTTGTAGATGACACTGATACTACTAGATGACAGGGTTTTGACCTATTTTTATTGATTTTAAGGGGGTGGGTTGTTCTCTGTGCCTCCTGGATTTTTATGCTTGTTTTCTTCACCAAATTAGGGAAATTTCTCTGCTATAATTTGCTCCAATATACCTTCTGCCCCCCCTTTTTTCTTCTTCTGAGATCCCAGTTATTCTTTTTTTTTTTTTAAGATTTAATTTATTTATTTATTTGACAGAGAGAGATCACAAGTAGGCAGAGAGGCAGGCAGAGAGAGAGAGGAGGAAGCAGGCTCCCTGCTGAGCAGAGAGCCCGATGCGGGACTCGATCCCAGGACCCTGAGATCATGACCTGAGCCGAAGGCAGCGGCTTAACCCACTGAGCCACCCAGGTGCCCAATCCCAGTTATTCTAATGTTGTTTTGTCTTAGCTATCACTTATCTCTCAAATTCTCCCCTCATGTTCTAGTAGTTGTTTATCTCTTTTTCTGTGCTTCTTTATTTTCCATCATTTGGTCTTCTATATCATGAATACTCTCTTCTGCCTCATTTATCCTAGCAGTAAGAGCCTCCTTTTTTTAAATGCATCTCATTAATAGCTTTTTTAAAATTTCAACTTGGTTAGATTTTAGTTCTTTTATTTCTCCAGAAAGGTATTTTATTTCTCTGGAATGGATTCCCTAGTATCTTTTAGCTTCTTTTGAGCCCAGCCAACACCTTGGTAATCATCATCCTGAACTCTAGTTCTGACATCTTACCAATGTCCATATTGATTAGGTCCTTAGCCATCAGGACTGCTTCTTATTGTTGTTGTTGTTTTGAGGTGAGTTTTTCTGCCTTGTCATTTTATCCAGATAAGAATAAATAAATGAGAGAATAAAATACTAAAAGGGTAGCAACAATCCCAGAAAAATATACACCAACCAAATTGGAAGAGACCCAAAACTGGGGGGAGAAGAGAGGAGAAAAATATATACATATATATTTTTATATCTCAGACTGGTGAATAGAACAGAGCCACACACTTGATTTTGGGGTGTATTTTGGTCTGTTAGAAGAAACTGGCTCCTGAATTTTAAAGAAAGAAAAACTTGTGTATATACACAAAAATAAAGGTAAGCATGATGAAGGAGTGGATTATGACTGTAAAGATGAAAATTTAAAAAGGTTCTTAAAAAGGAATTGATAAGAAGTTGGTCGAACAAATGAAAAAAAAAAAAAAAAAAAGGAAAGAATATGATCAGGCTGGAAACTAGAACAAAGCCATGCACTAGATTTAGGGTATATTTTGTTCTGTTAGAAGAAACTGTATCCCAAAATTTTAAAGAAAGAAAAACCTATATGTATACAAAAAATAAGGTTAAACAATGAATGGATAGAATATGACTATAACAATAACAATGAAAATTTAAACAGATTTTTAAAAATAGGTATTGATAAGATAAAATCGTTTTGAGAGGTTAAAATAGGAAAGAGGTGATGCAACATGGGGGCTTAAGTGGGTACGAGAAGAATAAATGAAACAAGATGGGATTGGGAGGGAGACAAACCATAAGTGACACTTAATCTCACAAAACAAACTGAGGGTTGCTGGGGGGAGGGGGGGTTGGGAGAAGGGGGTGGGATTATGGACATTGCGGAGGGTATGTGCTTTGCTGAGTGCAGTGAAGTGTGTAAACCTGGTGATTCACAGACCTGTACCCCTGGGGATAAAAATATATGTTTATAAAAAATAAAAAATTTTAAAAAAAGATACATATAACTTTAAAAAAATAGAATTAGAAAAAAATAAAATTTTAAAAATTTAACTTTGAAAGGCTAAAGACTGATGGGGAAAAAGCCATGAATTCTATGTGTTGCATTCCCCTATCTCTGGAGTTTGCAGTTCTCATTGATCAGTGAACTCGGTCTTGGCTGGATGTTCTTGTTGATCTTCTATGGGAGGGACTTCTTGCCATGATTCTTAAATGTTTTTGCCAGAGACAGAACTGCACCACCCTTGCCAGAGGCCAAGTTAAGTAATCTGCTCGGGTCCACTCTCAGAGCTTTTGTTTCCTGAATGCTTTCCATAGAGCTTTGGAGGACAGGAATGAAAATGGTGGCCTCCCAATCTCTGGCCCAGAGGAGCTGAGAGCTCAGGGCCCCACTCCTCAGTGCGCCCTTGGAGAACAGTGCACAGTCACTCCTGTCTTCCTGGTCTCCAGCTGTGCTCTGAGCTCACGTGGCCTGTGACCAAGCATTTTTCTCTCAGGCGCACAGCCCCATTTCGAGTCTCCAAACCCAGCAGATTCCTGCCACACAGCTCCTCCCAGGGGAGAAAGGTAAGTCTCCCTGGATCTCCCACTTGTTGGGTCCCTGCTTGAAGAGCAGTGGCCCACTGTGCCTTGGATCACAGTTTAAAGTAATCCTGAGCTGAAAGTGTATGCCTTTGCTCTGTCTCTGCAGCTGGTTTCCGTGCTCTGATACCTGGGAGCTCTGCCACACTCAGAAACCCCTGGCCTTTCTGTGACCCCATGGGTCCTGAGACCACACTGTCCCCCAAGGGCTCCACACCCCCTCTCCCCTTCTTAGCTTCTGGAGTGACATCCCTCAGTGGAGCAGACTTCTAGAAGTTCTGATTTTGTGCTCTGCTGCTCTACCACTTGCTGGGAGCTGCCCACTCCCCCCCACCCCCGGGGTCTCTTTTCCCATGTATCATCTCAGATTCATTCTTTGCACATCCTACCTTCCAGAAAGTGGTCAGTTTTCTGTTCCTAGAATTGCTACTCTTCTTTTCTTCGATCTTCTGTTGTTCATAGGTGTTCAGAATGGTTTGATAACTTGCTGAATTCCTGGGACCCAAAGATATTTAGGTGTCCTGAATTCCTCTGCCATCTTGCCTTAAACTTAAACTGGAATTTAATGGCTCCATTTACACTTACTGTTTCTTATGCTATATAATATCATTCCATTAATTGATTCCATTAAATAAGATTAGTGGATATCAAAGTTTCTTTTCTGTAAGCATTATTAATGAATATGCCTAATATGGGGTCTTTTGCACAGATTGGCACTGGCCATCCATGTGACCTTAGGAAAGTGATTTAGACTTTCTTAATCACATTCTCATTTGGAAAATATTGATGCCCATAGAATCAACTTTATAAAAAAGATATATAAATATTAAATAAGATGCATTAAAGATGCCTATCATGGGGGCGCCTGGGTGGCTCAGTGGGTTAAGCCGCTGCCTTCGGCTCAGGTCATGATCTCAGGGTCCTGGGATCAAGTCCCGCATCGGGCTCTCTGCTCAGCAGGGAGCCTGCTTCCTCCTCTCTTTCTCTCTGCCTGCCTCTCTGCCTACTGTGATCTCTCTCTGTCAAATAAATAAATAAAAATTTAAAAAAAAAGATGCCTATCATGGTGCTTGGTATGCAATAAACAATTTTAGCTATAATTTTCAGAATATCATGGGTGAGTATATGAGGTAGAGTGTGGAAGTATGCTAAGGAACAGAACAAGCAAAATCACTGGGTGCACAGGGGCACCTGGGTGACTCAGTTACGTGACAACCTCTTGGTTTTAGCTCAGGTCATGATCTCAACAATTGTGGGATTGAGCCTCTTGTCAGGCTTTGTGCTCAGTGCAGAATCTGCTTCAGATTCTCTTTCTCTCTTTACTTCTAACTCTCAATCTTTCTCTCAAGTAAATTAATAAAATATTTGTAAAAACCAGTGGGTACACAGACTTTTAAAATCAGATTTAAATAGACTGTGAACAGGGTTTGGGGGCGGGTGTAATTCAGGGAAGAGAAACAAAATCAGTGAGGTCCAAAATGTGCAGAGACTCCAGTTGGCACACTTGACGCATCAGGGAGAATAGAAGTATGAGACTTCAAAGGGAACTTGGGAGTTTACTTACAGAGAAACAAATGGGCACTTCTGTAAGCCCTTCTGGAAACTGAATGTTGGTCATATTCCAACTTTTATATCATGGCCCCCAAGTTTGCAAACCCATTAATTCAGTTGGTCAGGCTACAGAGCTGATGAAATTCACATAAACCAAAGCGATAAGAGACTGACAGAAGTAGTACACAACAACTTCTTTTTTTTTTATTTTTTCAATTTATTTATTTTCAGCATAACAGTATTCATTGTTTTGTACCACACCCAGTGCCCCATGCAATCCATGCCCTCTCTAATACCCACCACCTGGTTCCTCCAACCTCCCACCCCCCTACCACTTAAAACCCCTCAGATTGTTTTTCAGAGACCATAGTCTCTCATGGTTCACTTCCCCTTCCAATTTCCCCAAACTCCCTTCTCCTAACTCCCCATGTCCACCATGCTATTTGTTATGCTCCACAAATAAGTGAAACTATATGATAATTGACTCTCTCTGCTTGACTTATTTCACTCAGCATAATCTCTTCCAGTCCCGTCCATGTTGCTACAAAAGTTGGGTATTCATCCTTTCTGATGGAGGCATAATACTCCATAGTGTATATGGACCACATCTTCCTTATCCATTTGTCTGTTGAAGGGCATCTTGGTTCTTTCCATAGTTTGGCGACCGTGGCCATTGCTGCTATAAACATTGGGGTACAGATGGCCCTTCTTTTCACGACATCTGTATCTTTGGGGTAAATACCCAGGAGTGCAATTGCAGGATCATAGGGAAGTTCTTAAAAGCTGAATTGTTGGGGCGCCTGGGTGGCTCAGTGGGTTAAGCCCCTGCCTTCGGCTCAGGTCATGATCTCAGGGTCCTGAGATCGAGTCCCACATCGGGCTCTCTGCTCAGCAGGGAGCCTGCTTCCTTCTCTCTCTCTCTGCCTGCCTCTCAGTGTACTTGTAATTTCTCTCTGTCAAATAAATAAATAAAATCTTAAAAAAAAAAAGCTGAATTGTTCATTCCTCAGCTCTGTAAAGGTCCTTGGGTCTTTCTTATTTTAGAAGTCTAGGTTGTCCAAGACACCTCACTTTCTATATCTGTTGTCACCAAATCCTGCTGGTTCTGCACTCTGAAATTTTCTTCAGTCCATATACTCTTCTTATTTCCACTGTCACCATCTTAGTCCTAAATATCATCATCTCTTGCCTAGGAAACCTGCCTCCTAATTGGTCTTCCCATATCCATTTGTACGTGCCTCAAGCAAGTGTAAATTGCACAATTACACAGCAAGTGTAAATTGATACTGTATGTATCTTCATTTAACAGATGAGCAAGCCAAGACTCAGAATGTGCCAAAGCAAATTCCAGAAGCAGGAGACAGAGCTGGGTTTGAACCTTTGCTTGTAAAAATGCCATTAGGCAGCCTTGTACATTTAGTGCCTTGCTTCATGCTGACTCATAGCCCCACAAAGTAGAATCTGGCTAGACTGACACCAGCAGGGGTCCCTAAAAGACCTCAAATTCCCCACACATCCACATTTATCTCTTTCTCCTCCCATGTATGGCCAGCCTCAATCCCCTGCTCAATCTTGAAACACCTGCTGGCCCTGCCGTTAACATCAACAAATAATGAGGAGCTGTACTAATAACAATTATCATAATAAATTGGCCTTTGATTACATCTGTCATCTGAGAATTTCAAAGACTTTACAAACATCAATTAGTAATTACAGCTCAAAGGATCTCTCACTGAGAGCAGTGATCATTAAGGTCAGATAAGAGCTATGCAGGAAAGCATGAAGGACAGCCCTGGCTTAGGTTGGTTTAGACCTGGGAGTCCCTAGTCTCTGGTGAAAGGGCTACACCTGTCTCTCTGATGATGATGATGATAAAAATCCAACAATCATTTATTAAAGGCTTGCTCTGAGTCAATGAGGGTATACACAGGTAAATAATCTACAGTCACTGCCCTCAGAGAACCCACAATACGGTGGAAAAGACAGTCCTAAAAACAAACATGTACAATAAACCATATCAGGCATCTCATTGGTGGAGTGCCCAGTGTACAATTGGTAACCTGGAAATGGAGGCAATGAGAAGATGTTGAGGAAAAGTTTCATGGAAGAAGTGGTATTTCAGGAGAGTATGGAAGATTAGTGAATATTTCTCATGCAGACAATAGGTCAGAGGACTGACTGTGTCCTGAAAAGGAAGCACCTGAGCAGAAACTCAAATTGTATTGTTCCATGATTTGGGGAGATTTGTCAGGATTGGTTTTGAGATAATAGATGGAAGTCCAGAGGGAGACAGGGAGCAGATAATGGGGGATTGGAGGATTATGCATGCCCTGCTAAAAAGTTTAGAATGGATTCTCTTGCAGATAGGGGAAAATATCTTGTCAATAATCCCAGCATTAAAAAAAAAAAACTTATTTCAATAATAAATTCATGTTGGGGCACCTGGGTAGCTCGGTCATTAAGCGTCTGCCTTCAGCTTAGGTGATGGTCCCAGGGTCTTGGGTTCTAGCCCTGCATCTGGCTCCCTGTTCAGTGGGAAGCCTGCTACTCCCTCTCCCACTCCCCCTGCTTGTGTTCCCTCTCTCACTGTCTCTCTCTCTCTCTCTCTCAAATAATAAATAAAATCTTAAAAAAAAAAAAGTCATGTGCATATACTTCTTTGCATCTCTCAGGCAGTTGTGCATTCAAAGTTTTGTTCAACCCAGTGAGATGTGCATTGGATTCTGCTACCATTCTGTGACTTGGGAAGATTAAGGAATTTACCCAAGGAATTTGCCCAGGAGTTTTACTCAAGGTCACTCAACAGATGAAAAACAAAACTAGAATTTGAATGTCTAACACCACCCATTTTTCACGGCATGTTTAATATGTGCCAGATACTGTGCTATCAGTGACAAGAATGAGCAAGTCTCTTGCCTCCATGGTCTTTCCACCTGGTGGGGAGCATAGACAGCTGACAAATAGTAAATCCACAAATCATTTCGTAGAGTGATGGGTGAGAATAGAAGAGTCTCATGATGTGACAATTGAGTGGAACTATCAGGGCTGGCATCTTGAAGAAGTGACAGGTAACAGAAGTCAAAAGATGAGGACATGAAGACTTCAAGGTATTCCAGGCAGAAGGAACAGCAATGTAAAGGGCCCGAGGATGAAATAATTCAGTATGTTATTTGGGTTATCTTTGTTACTCACTTTGGGTTCCCTTTACCCATTCTTACTGCTTTAAAAAAAAAAATATGTAAAATATTACATGATTTCAAAGTTGTAAGCCATATAAAAGAAGTATCTGCAGAAAGGTACATACCATTTCTTTCCATCCCATTCCCACCTCCCCTGTGGGAAACCAATGTCATTAGTTTCTTGTAAACTGTTGGGAAAAACTTAAGAAATTCATATAGATTTTATTTCCCCTTCTTATAGAAAAGGCAACATACCATGGATGCCTGGAAATCATTTTATATTAGTTCATAGAGGTCTTCCTCATTCTTTTTTAGAGTTACGTAGTATTTCATGGTATAGATATATATTAGTTTATTCAATTACTCTCATGTATGGACATATTGATGAGGAACTCATCAATATGGGACTGGGAACACCCAGTATTTTTCTATTGCAAACATTGTAATAAATGAATGTGTGAATATATATTTCTGTATTGTTGGAAGTGTGTGTTGAAAGTTATACATAAGAAACTTTATCTTGGCTGTTATAAATAATGTTTCAACAAATGTAGGAGTGCATATATATTTGACGAAAACAACCTAGGTGTCCACAATGGGTGACTAGATAAAGAAGATGTGGTGTGTATATATTTAATGTAATGTGTATACACACACACACACACACACACACACAATGGAACACTTCTCAATCTTAAAAAAAGAATGAAATCTTGCTCTTTGTGACAACATGGATAGATCTTGAGGATATTATATTAAGTGAAATAAGTCAGAGAAAGACAAACCTATGACTTCACTTTACATGTGGAATCTAGAAAACAAAGCAAACAGACAAAACAAAACCCAGACTCATAGATACAGAGAACAGATTGGTGGTTCCCAGAAGGAAGGGGTTTGGTGGAGAGCGAAATGTTTGAAGGGGATCAAGGATACCAACCTCCAGTTATAAAATAAATAAGTCACAGGGTAATATATAGCATGGGGAATATAGTCAGTAATATTGTGTCCACTTAGTATGGTGACAGATGGTAACTAGACTTCCTGTGGTAATCATTTCATAATATAAACAAATGTTGAATCACTATGTCATATACCTGAAACTAATATAATATTGTATGTCAATTATACCTCAATTTTAAAAGAAAAAAAATTATCTCAATATAGTTTTAATTTCCTTTCTCTTATTATAAGTGAGGTTAACATATATTTTAAAATATATTTTCATATATTTAGGAGACATTTTAGTTTCTTAATTCCATCCTCATACCTCATTTTTTAAAAGCAAACCGTGCCCCCATCACAGGGCTTGAAACCATGACCCTGAGATCAAGATTGCGTGCTCTGTGGATGGAGCCAACCAAGCACTCCTTCTCCTTATGTCTTTTTTTTTTTTTTTTTTAATTTTCAGCATAACAGTATTCATTATTTTTTCACCACACCCAGTGCTCCATGCAATCCGTGCCCTCTCTAATACCCACCACCTGGTTCCCCTAACCTCCCACTCCCCCCACCACTTCAAACCCCTCAGATTGTTTTTCAGAGTCTATAGTCTCTCATGGTTCACCTCCCCTTCCAATTTCTTCTTATGTCTTTTGCCTGGTTTTCTATCAGGCTTTTTACTCCCCCACCCTCAATTTCTAAGGGCTATTTATGTATAAGGGATATTAATTCTTTATCTGTGATATATGTTACAGTTTTTCCCAGTTATTTATCTTTTGACTCTGCTTATAAGTGTTTTTGCCACACACACCCCCAAAAATACGTAGTCAAATGCATCAATTTGTTTTTTTTTATTGAATCCAAACTTTAAGTCATAGTGACAAACCTTTTCTTACACCAGGTTTATAAAGAAATTCACACATTTGCTTCTAATGCTTGTATACTTTCATTTCTTTACATTTTAGCTTTCTGATGTTTGGTGTTTATTTTTGCATATGGTGTGAAGTATAGATTTAATTTTATCTTTTTTTCCAAATACCTATTTAGTTGTCCTAGTATCATTTATTTATAAGTCCATTTTTGCCCCAATATTTGAGATGCCCCTTGCCTTGTGTTTTAAATTTTCATGTGTTCTTAGGTCTTTATCTGGACTTTGCATTCTGTTCCACTGGCATGTTTGCCTATTTATACACTAGTATGACATAGTTAAAATTACAGAGATTTTTATGTTTTAAAACCGTGCCCCCATCACAGGGCTTCCTGCCCAGATTTTTCTCTTTCACTGATTTTCTGCTTTTTCTTGCATGTTCATTTTTTCATGTAAGTCTTAGTGTCACTTCTCCACTTCCATAAAAATCCAATTAGTAATTTTACTGGGATTACCTTCCATTTATACATTAATTAGGGTGAAATGACATCTTTAAAGATGTTAAATTGTCCTAACTGAGAACAGATTTATTCGAGTCTGTTTATTTGAGTCTGCTTGTTTTTCGTGGGTGGTATAAAACTTTCTTCATATGTAGGTTTTTGTACTTCTTGCTAAGTTTATTACCAACGATTTAATCTTTGTCATTGTAAATAGGATTTGCTGGCATGATATCCTCTAATTGATTATCTGTTTTATATATGGATACAGTTCACATAAATGTTCTCTATACTGTCGTGTCATTTACAAACAGAAGTTTTGAAGTTTATTTTCAAGGGACACATGAGTGGCTCAGTCAGTTAAGCATGGGTCTCTTAATTTTGGCTCAGGTCATGATCTCAGGTTGGAGAGATCTCACCCTGCCTCCTTGGGCTCTTTGCTCAGCAGGGAGTCTATTTTTCTCCCTCTGCACACCACCCCCCAACACAGGCACACTCTCTTTTCTCAAAAATAAATACATAAGTCTTTTTTTAAAAGTTTGTTTTTCTGTGTGTATGCTTCTGATTGATTTCTTTTATCCAGTTGTACTGGCTAATACTTCCTGTATGATGTAAAGGAGTAATGGAGATAGAGAACATTCTACTCTTGATCTTGATCTTAGTGGGAATGCCTTCACAAAATCCCCATTAAGTAGGATGCTGATTTTAGGACTAAGATTTTTTTTCATCATATTATGAAAGTCTTCATCAATTCCTATTTTCTTGAGTATGTTTTTTTTTAAGGTTTTATTTATTTATTTATTAAAGATTTTATTTATTTATTTGACAGAGAGAAATCACAAGTAGATGGAGAGGCAGGCAGAGAGAGAGAGGAGGAAGAAGGGCCCCTGCTGAGCAGAGAGCCCGATGCGGGACTCGATCCCAGGACTCTGAGATCATGACCTGAGCCGAAGGCAGCGGCTTAACCCACTGAGCCACCCAGGCGCCCCAGGTTTTATTTATTTATTTGACAGAGAGATCACAAGTAGGCAGAGAGGTAGGCAGAGAGAGAGAGGAGGAAGCAGGCTCCCTGCCAAGTAGAGAGCCCGATGCGGGGCTCGATCCTAGGACCCTGGGATCATGACCTGAGCCGAAGGCAGAGTCTTAACCCACTGAGCCACCCAGGTGCCCCGAGTATGTTTTTAAATTAGAAATAAATGTTGAATTGCATCGAATGCTTTTTCTACATTAGAGATCATGATTTTCTTCTTTGATCTATTAATATGGTATATATCTTATATGAATGGGTTTCTTCACAGTGAACCGATCTTCCACTTCTAGAATACATTCCACTTGTCCATGGCATTTTATTTTTCTCAATGCACTGTTGAATTCTGTTCACTAACACTTTAGGAGTCTCACACATTCAAAAATAAAATTGGTCTATAATTTCCCCTTCTTTGTTATTGTCTTTACCAAGTTTATGTGTCAATGTTATGCTGGTTTCATAAAGAAATGAGCAAGTTCTCCTTCATTCTCCATGTTGTAGAACAATATATGTTAGTACTATCTTCTCTTTAATGGTCTGGTCGCAGTCCCCAGTGAAGACATCTGGGAGCAGTGTGTTTTTTATGGACTAGTCCCTGACATATTTCTTTTTTTCTTCTGTGGACTGTAGTATAAGTTTTTATTTCTAATATGACCCATTTTTCCTAGGCATTTATCAATTTCATTTAGCTTCTCAAAATTATTTCCAGACATCTGAAGAATAGTCACATTTTTACAAATTTCGTCTTTTTCAATGGTTATTTCCCCTTTGTCATTTCTGAGTTGTATAATGGTGCTCCCTCTCTCTCTCCCTTTGTTCTACAATTTTTCTCTTAAATAATTTTTTCTTTTGCCTTTCCTATTCCCTTTTGTTTTCTTTTTGGTGCATTTTTTTGTTTGTTTGTTTCTTTCCTAGATTTGTGTGCTGGAAGCTTAGTTAATTTTTTTCATTCTTTCAATTTATGTCTGCTATGAATGTTTTTCATAGATTCTGACATGTAGAATTTTCCTTGTATTTTAATGCCCTGTTCACCCAGGAGTAAGTCAAAAGAAATTATCTTGGAGCTTTTGAGGTGGAAGGACCTGTTTGGATTTTTAATATTCTTAATAATTTTTAATTTTATTACATTATAATCATAAAATATTGATAATAATTCTATTTTATGGAACATAGTGGTGCTTTCTTAATTAGCTAATATATGGTCAATTTTTGTGAATGTTTCATAAAACCATAAGGAGAAGTTTTCTATTATCAGGCTGTAGGGTTTGATACACATCCAGTAGGTTTGCTTATTTTAGCATTTCTGTGTATGTGTCTTTTTTCCCACTTGATCTGTCTTATGCTGACAATAGCCTATTATTCTTGCATCTCTTAGAGTTTCTACTTCATGAAGGTGATTATTGTGGTTTTGGTGCAGAGATGCTCATACCTGTTGTTTTTCTCATTAATTGTGGGTTTAAGCATTAGAAAGTGTCCTTTCTTATATTTAATGCTTTTTAAATTGTATTCTCATCTGTCTGATATCAGGATTGCTCTTATTGCTGGGTTTTTTTTTTCCATTTGTATATTTTCTCCTTTCCTTTATTGTTGCTTTTCTGAATCACTGTTATAGGTGTGATCTTTATATATAGCAGACACTTGGGTCTTGCTTTATGAAACAGTTTGAAATCCCTTTCATTTTAATTATGTGAGTTAAAACCATTCACATTTGTTGACATGGCTGACATGTTTGGTCTCAACTCTATCATCCATTCTTTATACTGTTATTTATATGTGTTTTCCTTACTCTTTTGTGCTAAAATGTCTTTTGATATTCAGAAAGATTTGTACTTCTTTTCTGATAGTTATCATTGTAATCCTTCAGTCCTCTTTTTGTAGCTAACCTTTACTGTCTGGTTTGTCAACATTTCTTCCCAGAATTATTAAGGTATAATCAACAAATAAAAGTGGTATACATTTAAGATGTACAGTGTGATATTTTGAGATACATGTACATTGTGAAATGATTACCACAGTCGAGCTAACATACGCATCACCTCACATTGTGCGTGGTGAGAACATTTAAGATCTACTCTCTAAGCAAGTTTTAAGTATAAAATACAGTATGATACAGATCTCCAAAACTTAGGAATCCTACATAACTCTTGGACCATCATCTTCCCTGCTCTCCAACCCCTTACACACACCATTCCTCCTTCTGCTTTTATGACTTCAATTATTTTTTTTTTTAATTCCACATGTAAGTGAGATCACACAGTATTTGTTTTCCTCTGTCTGGTTTATTTCACTTTTCATAATGTCCTTCAGGTTCATCCATGTTGTTGCAAATGGCAGGATGTCTGTCTTTTTTAAGGCTCAATAATAGTCCATACTCCTATATATACCACATTTTTTTTTTCCCTACTCCTAATGTCCCTCAGACTATTTAGCCATGCTTATCCCTTTAGTGTTCTGGTTGGTACAAGAAAAGAGTGGGCCTCTTGGGAAGCATCTTGCCAACTGAGGAAGCCAGGTATTCACTGTGCTTTCATATAGCCCCAGGAGAGAAATCATGGGCTAATGGGGTCTCTCTTGGCATTGAGCTGTGCCACTCTGGAGGGCAGGTGATGTGAATAAAGTGAAACTGCTCCTCTTACCCTCTTCATTGCATTTGTTCTCAGACTTTCTGCTCTGGTAGGGTACTGGGACCCCTCTGCTGGACTTCTGAGCTCTCATGAAGGTACTCCAGAGGTACTCTTCTCCATGTGTAGTTGTCAAAATTATATTTCTGTAGGAGGATGAGTAGTGGAAATCCTTATTCTGCTATCTTGCAGACATCACTGGCTTGTAAGTTTTTGATAGATCCATTGACTTTCACCTAGTTCCTGTAGAACAATCAATGAGTTTATCCTACTCTCCTCTTTCTCTGTTTTTTCTCTTTTTCACTTTTTCTTGCATTACTTCTACATTGTCAGAAAATATAACATTTCTGTATTGTATCTAGGAAGGGACCTTGTTTTAGTCTTAGATTTATAGTTAAATATATATCACTCCTTTTGCTGAAATTTCTTCAGTCAAATCTTTGTTGAGTGACACTTATCCTCTGATAAATACCTCAAGAAAGACTCATGAGTATTCATTGGTATTCATTGAGTTATTGAATGTTGAAAGTTATTTTTTCTATAGCTTTGAAATTCAAAACATGCCTGGATAGTTATAAAATCCTTAGTTCATAATTTCTCTGAGTTTCTTGAAAATGCTGCCCCATATTTCCTGGCCTTGTATGTTGCTTTGGAGATATCTCATGGCATCTCTTGCCCTTGTGAATTATTTGATTTCTTTGCCTGGAGTCCTTGAGGACTTTTTTCTTTTTTTAAGTTGAATTGTTTTATTAGGATCTTGGAATAGATCTTTCAGGTCTTTGAGTCCTTTCAATATGTAGGCTCAGGTTATCCTTTTTTTTTTTTTTTTTTAAGGGAGATTTCCTAGGTAGGCCTGATTTAATCATGTGAAGCTTTTTTTAATTTTAATTTTAATTTTTTAAAAGAGTTTATTTATTTGAGAGAAAGATAGTGAGAGAGAACATGAGAGGAGAGAAGGTCAGAGGGAGCAGACTTCCCATGGAACAGGGAGCTTGATGCGGGACATGATCCCAGGACTCTGGGATTATGACCTGAGCTGAAGGCGGTCGCTTAACCAACTGAGCCACCCAGGAGCCCTCAGGTTATCTTTTTTTTTTTTTTTTTTTTTTTTTACAGGTTATCTTTTAATTCCAGAAATTTTCCTTGAATTATTGTTCTAAATCATTGCCTATCAAATTGTTCTGTCTTTTCAGGGATTTCAAGTATACATATATTGGATCCTCTTTGTCTTCTCTTTAAGTCACCCTTTCACTGACCCTGACTGTTTTATTTATTTCATTTTCTTTCTTTTGGTTGTTTTTCCCTTTCTTCAGTGCCCTTTGTTAAAATTTTACTTTGGACACCTTATTATTTAAACTTCATTTTGAAGTGCTTTGGCCTTTTTATTTTCCTGAGTTCAGTCATCTCTCTCTTTTTGTGCCGATTTTTAAAGACTCTCCATTTTCTAATCTTTGCATTTCTAATTCAAAGTTGTTTGAGGAAATTTAATTCAATTTGGAGTGTTGTTTATCATTTCTTCTGGGGTGCAGTTGTTTTTGTTTTGTTTGGGGGATGGATTTTCATCACTTAGGATATTTTTATTTTTATTTTCTATTTTCTTTTTTTAAGATTTATTTATTTGATAGAGAGAGCACAGCAGGGGGAGCAGCAGGTAGAAGGAGAGGGAGAAGCAGGCTCCCTGCTGAGCAGGAAGCCCAATGCAGGGCTCAAACCCAGGACCCTGAAACCATGACCTGAGCTGAAGGCAGACACAGCCTCTGCAGCCACTCTTGGCCATCACCATCTCTAGGCCAGACTACACCACTACCCTCTTCCTACTGACTCGTTTTTCCTATACCATAAGTCTGTTCTCTATATAACAGTCTCTACATTTTAAAAAAATGTAAATCTGGAAACTTTATTGTTCCTGTTCATAACTCTTTGATTGTTTCCTGTTGTTCTTAACATATAGATGGAAACTCTACAGCCTAAAAGACTACAAGCCACCCAGACACCCCTCCATTTTCTTCATATAGTAGTTGTATTTGGCTCCTTTTTTAAATTCATATGGTAGATTTAAGGTGGCTTATAATATTTCTAGTTCAAACTCAACACACACGAAACAGGCAAACATATCAAAAAATGGGCAGAAGATATGAACAGACACTTCTCCAATCAAGACATACAAATGGCTATCAGACACATGAAAAAATGTTCATCATCATTAGCCCTCAGGGAGATTCAAATTAAAACCACATTGAGATATCACCTTACACCAGTTAGAATGGCCAAAATTAACAAAACAGGAAACAACATGTGTTGGAGAGGATGTGGAGAAAGGGGAACCCTCTTCCACTGTTGGTGGGAATGCAAGTTGGTGCAGCCTCTTTGGAGAACAGTGTGGAGATTCCTCAAGAAATTAAAAATAGAGCTTCCCTATGACCCTGCAATTGCACTCCTGGGTATTACCCCAAGGATACAGATGTCATGAAAAGAAGGGCCATCTGTACCCCAGTGTTCATAGCAGCAATGGCCACGGTCGCCAAACTATGGAAAGAACCAAGATGCCCTTCAATGGACGAATGGATAAGGAAGATGTGGTCCATATACACTATGGAGTATTATGCCTCCATCAGAAAGGATGAATACCTAACTTTTGTAGCAACATGGACGGGACTGGAAGAGATTATGCTGAATGAAATAAGTCAAGCAGAGAAAGTCAATTATCATATGGTTTCACTTATTTGTGGAGCATAACAAATATCATGGAGAACAAGGGGTGTTAGAGAGGAGAAGGGAGTTGGGGGTAAATTGGAAGGGGAGGTGAATCATGAGAGACTATGGACTCTGAAAAACAATCTGAGAGGTTAGAAGTGGTGGGGTGGGAGGTTGGGGTACCAGGTGGTGGGTATTATAGAGGGCACGGATTGCATGGAACACTGGGTGTGGTGAAAAAATAATGAATACTGTTTTTCTGAAAATAAATAAATTGAAAAAATTAAAAAAATAAAATAAAAACACAGTATTCTGATACAGTAGTGAAGTCCTGATTTTTAATGGATAACTAAGTTTTGTTGATAACTAAGTTTAAGTTTTGTTGGGGGATGGGTATTTGCATATTCTTGGACTTATCGTTGCTGTTGTTCTCTTCTGACTTATAAAACCTTAAAATTCCTTCTGCTTCTTTTCCTTTTCCTCATCCAATCTCCCAAGGGCACTTTTCCCTTCTCTTTACCTTATTTTCTTCCATAAGTGATACCTATTTAAGGTTATCCCTTGAATTTGTATGCCTTCAAGTCTTTTCTATCTATTCATTGTCTTAATCTACCAGCATTTTCCACATTTTCAGATTTTTCCTACATGTGAACTCATTCTTGCTAATGATCATTTTATTTTTTTATAATGTTATGTTAGTCACAATACAGTACATTAGCTTTTGATGTAGTGTTCCATTATTCATTGTTTATGTGTAACACACAGTGCTCCATGCAATACATGCCTTCCTTAATACCCATCACTAGGCTGATACATCCTATTTCAGATCAATATTACACCCTCTTCTGGCTTACATCTCTTCTCTTTCAAGGTACTTTCCTGTATGGACCTTGCTGTCCACAAAACCTTGTGCTGAAAACCTTAGAAATATTTCATTCAGTTGTGGTTTTTGTTTATTTGTTTGTCTGTTTGTTTTTTACTAACAGAGATTATGAAGTTTTGAGGATTTGCTGTATTTTAATTATGCTAAGGTTGTGTACTTTGTGGATTTTTAGAAGAGAGTCAAAAAGAATTGGGGTGCAGAGAAATTAGATTGAGGACCCAGTAGGTGTCTGTACCAGAAGCCGATACAGAGTCATAAGCATTGGGTGGGGTGAGGTAGTGGGAAGTCTCTAAGGTCAGGCAGAGCCAAAATATGCTTTCCTAGGGTGGGGGAGGTTGAAACAGCCTCTGCAGCCACTCTTTTGGCCATCACCATCTCTAGGCTAGACTACACCACTACCCTCTTCCTACTGACTCGTTTTTCCTATACCATAAGTCTGTTCTCTATATAACAGTCTCTACATTTTAAAAAAATGTAAATCTGGAAACTTTATTGTTCCTGTTCATAACTCTTTGATTGTTTCCTGTTGTTCTTGACATATAGATGGAAACTCTACAGCCTAAAAGACTACAAGGCTTCTGTCTCTAGCTTCATCTCATATCATTCTTCAAATTCTTCATTATGATGTTATCTTCCAGCTTCTTTACACCTTCAACTACAACTTGCATTTTCTCACTTTGGGGTCTTTGCATGTCTGTTCCTGAGTCCAGGACACACCGTTTTTGACACTTCTTATAATTACCTCCTACTGATCTTCCAGGTCACAGGTTAAAGGGTCTTTGCTCAAGGCAATGTATTATCTTCCTTCCCATCCACACCTCATGTCATCTTGATACACATACAGAGAACTGAGTACTTCTTCCTCACAGTAGGTTTATTACAACTTGTTATTAGATACTTATTTGTGAAAATAGTTGCATAATGTTTGTCACAAACATTTGAAAATAATGTGTACATGCTCCATGAGAAAATGGACTATGTCTGTTTTGCCCATGCTATAATTCCGTAATACTGTAATACCAGCACAATGCCTGGCATATAGTTATCTTTCAGTAATCATCAATATAATTAATAGTGATCATATCAATAAATATATGATGTTTGGTTGACCAGATGAATAAAGGGTTAAGTGGGCTGTTGGAGCCCCAGCCAAGACTTAGAGGAATATTAAAGGAAGAGCCAAAGCAACTCAGCAAACTAAACTATGGTGTCAGGACTAACTTTCATCATATTTACAAGGGTGACTCAATCTTAGAGAAGACAAAGGCATGAGTTATGGTAACTAGGGAAATTATTTGAAAACTGGGGTCAGGCCTAATTCCCCATCCTATTACTTAGAGCAGTCTAATGGGGTAATAGAATAAAAATTATATGCACTACCCAGTTATCTATGACTTCTTGGTCAGGGTGGTAGTATAACTTAACCTAAGCCCATCTGGATAGTAAGTAGCAATTATAGAACTATTTGATGCCTTGGACACTATGCTGCAAGTCTCTGAGTTAGAGAGATACCCTTTAATTTCTTAGGTAGTGAAGGCTGGCTGGATGGATGGCTGGATGGCTGGCTGGCTGGCTGGATGAGACTTGATCTAGTCTTGAAATGGAGACCATGAGTCGGTAAGTAGGTGTAGACATATGGCATTCTGGGAAATAAGGTAGATAAAGGTACCTCCCCACACCCAGGGTGTTGTCTTATTTTTAGTAAGCTGTGTGTCGTGGGGAGGGATATGATGATATGGAGTGGTGTCAAGAGAACAGAGTATTGAAAGAAGCAGGAGGACGGCCAGTAGCTGAAACCAGACCTCACATTTTGTGAACTTGAAGCAAACTTAGAATACTCTGCCCACTGTAGCAAATAGGACTTCTCTACCCTTTTCTCTCTTATTTCATTGATGGGAAAATCGAGCAATAGAAAGTGGTGGTGACTTGCTCAATGTTGCCCAGTACTGGCAGAGCTTAAGTAGGACTAGGTCTCAACAGAATCAAACAATTAGGGAATCATATTCTGCCCCAATATGGTACATATCTGTGTCCAGATACACAAATATCAAGTGGGAAGTGGGATTTGAGAGAAGTTAGGATGGGGAAATGAAATTATTGTACTGTCCCAGGATATATTACAGACGTAGAAGTAGGATGTAATAATAGAGTTAGAAAATATACCAAATGCTTCTCCTTTTCTGAAAGCTTTATATAATCATTTCCTGTTTATTGAACTGATTGGGGACTTTGGGTATATGTGCACTGGCCAGACTTCCCATATGTTGGGATGCAGCATATCTAGCACCTTCCTGACTTGATTGCTAACAGTTCAGTCATGCAGAAGGTCAACAGAGTGACTTAGGACTTTGTTATTTTGTATCTAATTCTAACCAACAAAGATAAATTGGCTATGGAATTAAAGGTGTCAGGAGCTTGGGAGAAAGCAGACATGTCAACATCATGTTTGTGAGAGCCAGGGAGAGTTAAGCATAGTGAGACATGCACTCCAGATTATAGAAAACAGCTTTTAATGGATATGGGGTGGAGGAGGTTGTGTTGGAAATGGCCCACAGTCATGAATGCAATTGTGGAAGGGAAGATGATTCTCAGAATTAGAAAGTTCTTACAAATGACCCAATGAGGGACAGAAGGCAGTAGAACAAACCATTGCAGCTACCCAGATTCCTTTTAATATAACACATTTTAAATAGAACATTCCTGGGTCACCAGGGTGGCACAGTTGAGCATCTGACTCTTGCTTTCGGCTCAGATCTCATCTCATCGTCATGAGATCAAGCCCTGCGTTGGACTGCAGCATGGAGTCTGCTTTTGTTTCTCTCTCCCTCTTCCTCTGCCTCCCCCACTATACATGTCCTCTCTCTCTCTTTCTCTCTCTCTAAATAAAATAAATCTTCTGAAAAAGAGAGAGAGGGAGAGAGAACACTATTACAGAAGGCAGGTTAATATAGGGGCACCTGGGTGGCTCAGTCAATTGGGCATTTGACTCTTGGTTTTGGCACAGGTTGTGATCTCAGGGTCTTGGGATCGAGCCCCATGTCAGGCTCCATGCTCAACAGGGAGTCTGCTTGCCCCCACCCCGCCCTGCAACTCTCTCTCTCTCTCTCGTAAGTAAATAAAATCTTAAAACAGAAGGCGGGTTAGTGTTCACCATTGCAGGGATGAAGTGACTTAGAGAAGGCAGGAAGGTACTTCTAAAGTGCTGGTAATGTTTGGCATTTCCATCGGGGGTACTGGTCATAGGTGGGTGATTGCTTTGTGAAAAATTTGGCAAACTGTAGTTAAGGTTAGTAGACTTGTCTACTACTTGTCTACTAACTAACATACTATGTATGTTGCACTTCAAATGAACCATGCAACAGTTCTTATGGTTCAGTATATTTCCTTCACAAATTATTTTATTATTTTTTTACTTACATTTTGAATTTTATTTATTTTTTTCAGTGTTCCAAGATTCATCATCACTCTGATGGAGGCTTAATACTCCATTGTATATATGGACAATATCTTCTTTATCCATTTGTCAGTTGAAGTACATCTTGGCTCTTTCCACAGTTTGGCGACTGTGGTCATTGCTTCTATGAACATTGGGGTACAGATGGCCCTTCTTTAACTACATCTGTATCTTTGGAGTAAATACCTAGTAGTGCAGTTGCTGAGTCATAAAGTAGCTCTACTTTTAATTTCTTAAGGAATCTCCACACTGTTTTCCAAAGTGGCTACACCAATTTGCATTCCCACCAACATTGTAAGAGGGTTCCCCTTTGTCCACATCCTTTCCAACACTTGTTGTTTACTGTGTTGTTAATTTTGGCCATTCTAACTAGTGTAAGGTAGTTTCTCAGTGTGGTTTGATTTGAATCTCCCTGATGGCTAATGATGATGAGCATTTTTTCATGTGTCTGTTAGCCATTTGTTTGTCTTCTTTGGAGAAGTGTCTGTTAATGTCTTTTGCCCATTTTTTGATGTGATTATCTGTTTTGTGTGTGTTGAGTTTGAGGAGTTCTTTATAGATTTTGGATATCAGCCCTTTGTAGTGTCATTTGCAAATATCTTCTCCCATTCCGTGGGTTGTCTCGTGTTTTATTGACTATTTCCTTTGCAGGAAGGAAAAGCAGAAGCTTTTTATCTTGATGAAGTCCCAGAAGTTCATTTTTGCTTTTGTTTCCTTTGCCTTTGGAGATATGTCTTGAAAGAAGTTGCTGTGGGTGATGTTGAAGAGGTTATTGCCTATGTTTTCCTCAGGATTTTGATGGATTCCTGTCTCACATTGAGGTCTTTCATCCATTTTGAGTTTATCTTTGTGTATGGTGTAAGAGAATGGTCAAGTTTCATTCTTCTACATAACTATCCAATTTTCCCAGCACCATTTGTTGAAGGGACTGTCTTTTTTACACTGGATATTTTTTCCTGCTTTGTTAAAAATTATTTGACCATAGAATTGAGGGTCTATATCTGGGCTCTCTACTCTGTTCCATTGGTCTATGTGTCTGTTTTTGTGCCAGTACCATGCTGTCTTGGTGATCACAGCTTTGTAATAAAGCTTACAATTAGGCAACGTGATACCCCCAGCTCTGTTTTTCTTCTTCAACATTTCCTTAGCAATTTGGGTCTTTTCTGATTCCGTACAAAGTTTAGGATTACTTGTTCCAGGAGTTTGAAAAAATGTCGCTGGTGTTTTGTTCAGGATGGCATTGAAAGTATAGGTTGCTCTGGGCAACACAGACATTTTAATGTTTATTCTTCTGACCCATGAGCATGGAATGTTTTTCCATCTTTTTGTGTCATCTTCAGTTTCTTTCATGAGCATTCTGTAGTTCCTCAGGTATAGATTCTTTTCCTCTTGGTTAGGATTATTCCAAGGTATCTTATGTTTTTGGTGCTTTTGTAAATGGAATCGATTCTCTAATTGTTTTTTCTACAGTTTCACTGTTAGTGTATAAGAAAGCAACTGATTTCTGTGCATTGATTTCATATCTCGCCACATTAGTGAAGTGCTGTATGAGTTCTAGTAATGTGGAGGTGGAGTCTTTTGTGTTTCCCACATAAAGGATCATGTCATCTGCAGAGAGGGAGAGTTTGACTTCTTTGCCAAGTTGAATGCATTTTATTTCTTTTTAGAAATAGAGCTGTTTAGAGCTGTTTAGAGCTGTTGCTAGGACTTCTAGTATTATGTTGAGCAACAGTGGCATGAGTGGTCATTCTTGTCATGTTCTGATCTCAGCGGGAAGGCTCTCAGCTTTTCCCCATTAAGAATGATATTCTCTGTTTTTCATAGGTGGATTTTATGAAGTTGAGGAATGTTCCCTCTGTCCCTATACTTGGAAGAGTTTTAATCAGGAAAGGATGCTGTATTTTGTCAAGTGCTTTTTCTGTATCAATTGAGAGGACCATATGGTTCTTCTCTCTTCTCTTATTGATTTGTTCTATCACACTGATTGATTTGTGAATGTTGAACCACCCTTTCATCCCAGGGATAAATCCCACCTGGTCATGGTAGATAATCTTTTTAATATACTGTTGCATCCTATTAGCTAGAACTTGTTGAGAATCTTGGCATCCATATTCATCAGGGATATTAGGATGAATTTCTCCTTTTTGTGGAACTTTCTCCAGAATAGACCACAAACTGGGTCACAAATCAGGTCTCAACCAATTCCAAAAGATTGAGATCATTCCCTGCATATTCTCAGACCACAATACTTTGAAACTGGAACTCAATCACAAGCAAAAGTTTGGAAGGAATTCAAACACTTGGAAGCTAAAGACTGCTTAAAAATGTTTGGTTCAACCAAGAAATCAAAGAAGAACTTAAACAATTTATGGAAACCAATGATAATGAAGACACATTGGTCCAAAACCTATGGGATACAGCAAATGTGGTCCTAAGGGGGAAATACATAGCCATTCAAGCCTCACTCAAAAAAATTGAAAAGTACCGAATATACAAACTCTCTTTACACCTTATTTTATATTTTTTATATAATTTTTCCTTCTTTCTGTCTTCTGGATATCCTCCTTAAAAAAAATTTTTTTTTGAAATATAGTTTACCTGTTATATCATATGAACACCTAAATGAATACTTCATAAATTTGAATCATACTGTGTGATATTCTTTTAATATTTCTACATTTTCCAGTTGTTTAATGAGGTAATTGTTTATTTTTTTAAAAAAAGCACTTTCAACATTAAAAAAAGAAAGAAAGAAAGGGAAACACTTGTCCTAAAGAAACAACTTATGTCAACTCAACCTTCTTTCTTTGAGAGAGTTCTTAGACTGATAGAGTGGGGAAATGCAGTAGACAGAGTCTGAGTACCTGAAGTGAGTTTGACCCTATTCTCAAACTCTTCTGGTGGGAAAACACAGCAGGAGAATCCAAGTGCATAAGCAGTTGAGGAAATGAATAGTTAGATAACCAACCAAAAATTCTGATAAGCAATGAATGCCAACCTGGAACGCAGATTCTAGTACATGTCACAAATCTTTATCAATGGCATTTTCCAGGTTACCATTTATATTAATAAGATTTACCACTTATATTAATAATATTTGGATAAAATTATAGAAAAATGTGTCCAAAAACTTATATATGGTGGAGAATATGATGACAAGCTGTAGCAACCAGATCAAAGAAGATGGAAGTCGATAGGGGAAATTAGTATATGACTCTGTACTTGCATTTGAGCAATACAACCACATTTATAT